>NC_071506.1:170537794-171834044 GCF_027887155.1 Malaclemys terrapin pileata | reverse complement strand
CAAAAAATAAATAAATAAAGCATTTTTTTAAAAAAACCACTTACCAGATATGCCAGTCTATGTTTAGAGCCATAAACATGCATGAACATATTACTCAATCCCGTTTGACAGTGGCACAGCTGACACTCGTAGAGAACAAGGAGATTCTCTTTTGATCGGTATTCGATTATATATTCAAGTCCTGTATAGAAGAAAGGGATATTTTACAATTTAGTGTTTACTAAAACAATCTGCACTACATATTATTACCCAGTACACAGATAATCAACAGTTCATACCAGAAAAAGAAACTAAAGCAAGCGTTAGTGACTTATTAGGTACTAAACAAATTGGCCAAGATTTTAATAACTAGCTATTTTGAGTACCTCGATTTTTGGGTGCTAAGCTAAAGACATCTTCCTAACTACCCACCTGTGAAAAAGTGCTCTCTTTAAGTTCCCTCAAGCTGGGCATCAAAAATTGAGGTATTCAAAAGACACTAGTCACTTTTGGAAAATGTAGGACAATCCTTTGCTTACCGTCTCTTTCTATGTTCCTTAGAAATAGACTGTCTCCTCTCCAACAAAGAGAAACTGCATTTTTATATTCAAATGCATCAAATATGATATTATAATAAGAGTAATCACCGAATCGTTTAGTCAAGAGTAGCTTCTAGTATAAATACCCTTACATTATTTGTAACCCACACTCTCAACAGATACATGTTCAACCTAATCAAGAATAAATATGCAATGAGAATTCCAAGAACTCTCGTCAGTAAGATCCACTTACACACTGTAGCAGCAGAACACCTAATGTAAATTGTATAAGGTTTACCTAATTTCATACTTATGAAGGTATAAATTTGTAGGACCAGGATTTTATAATTGTACTATGAAAATTAATGTATGATTTGATTTTATCCTGTCAGTCACCCTTTTTGAATAGCAGAAAGAAATGACAGACCAGAACAATCCTTATGACTGATTATGGTCACCCTTTTGTTTTAGATTAAGTTATAATGTCTACTATGGTTTCCTATATGTATTGCAAATTAGGCACGCTAGTTAAATATACATTTCTTTGTTTTAAGGTTTTAGTAAGTAAGAGACAGGATCTTGTGTTGTATCTATCTTAAGGAGATTAGAGGAATGTTGAGGGCCTGAAGCCCCAATGTGAATTGTTTTAGTTATAAGATTTAGCAAGGCTTGATTTACAATGTATACTGCTGTCTGTATACCTTTGAAGGTATACAGAGATATACCTGTTTGTGTGTGAATGAGGAATGCATACATCAGGAAAAGATAAGGTGTGAAAGCCATCACAAATGTCCAGATCGTCAAGAAAAAGTGAGAGACTTGGAAAGACCAGGAGACAATCAGAAAACATCCATTGTATCCGATGCTAAACACGTTAGCAGAATTGACAACCTCAGAGGTGAGGCAGGCACCCCCGAAGGCGAGACAACAAATAGGAGATAACAATGGGAAGCCCGACAATAACCATCAAATGATAACAGCAGAAAACCCCAAGATTAACACCATTTAAGGTCTAATGATTACAGGATAACATTGCAAAATGCATGGACTCAAATGGGAATTTACAACTATAAAGCTGGGGTATTTTACCATGGAACTCTGGGTTTAGTCCTGCAAAGCCTCGGAGCATCGGATCATGACCGATAAGAGCCCAGCTCCTGCTCAATTTAACTGGCCATTAGATTGACTGATAAGTATAAACATCAAGTGACAGAGGAGGGAGGGAGGGAGGGAGGGAGAGAGAGTGTGTGTGTATGTGACTAAAAAGCATATGCTAACTGTTGTATTTTCAATAAATGCAGTGTTTTTGCCTTCTTCTCTATAAAGATCCCATGTGCTTTGTATAGTATAACAAATTCACTCAATCCCTCTGGAAATGTAAAAACAACAAGGAGTCTGGTGGCACCTTAAAGACTAAGGTGCCACCAAACTCCTTGTTGTTTTTGTAGATAGAGACTAACACGGCTACCCCCTGATACTTGACACCATCTGGAAATGTAAAATTGCTGGCATTTAATTACAGCATTTAAAAAAATGCTCACCAAGTGCAGGTTCTGAATCTTTACATGTATTAAGCTGTTCTTCCAAGGTTTGTCCTTGAAACTTCTCTGGCTCAGTTTGAACTATAAAATAAAAGCACTTTATTAAAATGTGGTTAGTTGCCTATACCAAAGCAATAATAACCACGCATTGGGTACAGTTAGATACTCTCTAGAGCAGTGAGAAATCTAGGAGAAGGAAGTGGTGTCCCCCACTCCAGTCACGGACTTAAGTTTGCCAACAAATCCAAACCAATCCCTGCTCTGCAATGCCCTTCAGGAGGCACAGCAACGAGCCATTTGATGTGGTGAAGCATTATCCCTGAAGTCCCACCCACTCACACTGTCTTCTCTTGCAAGGAAGATGTTGTAGAGGTATTAAAAGGGGAAAACACAATATAAAGCAAATTCCCCAATGACCTGCTAACTTCTAGCATCACTGGCTCTTGGAGGACATTAAATCATGGCACAGCTGTGTGTTTGTGCACTATATTGAATAAGGAAATTAACTTACCATAATCAGGAAGTTTTATAGGTGCTTTCGCTTGGTCCCCTATTCCACCCACAGTTTTAACTAAAAAGATAAAAATAAATAAAAAAAGAGTAAAAATTTATGAACGAAGACTGGAATGAGACCTTGAGAAGAACCCAGTCAGAAAGACTGGACATGCACCATGTTTAAAGGAAACAACGAGAGCTTCTTGTTGATGTGTAAAGGAACAAATTCTATTACTTTAATCTTTGTGTACCAAGAGTTAAATTTTGCTAGTAATAGTTGAAGCACAAACATTTGCATCAAAGAATTACAATAAACCAACTTAGTGCTAGACAATTTAATAAAGAGGACAAGAAATTACAATAGCAACCAAGTTGCCAATTTTACAATTAATTAAACTCATGCCAAAGTATTAAATTACAGCAGAACCCACTAATAGTGAAAATCTCCTATGGTACCCAGCCTGGAATCAGAGTCTGCTACATTAAGCTTTAAATCCAGCACTTCACACCTTCTTGGAAACATTACATGATACAGAGAGGGGATTTGGAAAGAGCTAGTTAATTTCATATAAAGAACTCTTCTATGGCATAAGGGCAGAGCACAGTGCTCCTGGTGATCCTTGCATTCACAAGGGACTGCTTATCTACACAGGGGAATTGATGAGAACCGCTAATGTAGACAAGCCCTGAAAAACCAGGCAAGATTGCAGGACAAAGAGGAAACCCAGTTGGCTTCACCCACTCTGCAAGAAAAGTAAAGAAAGTATATCAGATCCCTCCTTCACTGTAATCATACATTGCAGAAGTTATTTCTATTCAAAATTTAATATTTAGAAAGACTTTACTTTTCCATGCATGAAAGAGCACCAAACAGGCCTTGTGATGCTTGCATCTGAATTTGAATTCTGGTCTAACACGGAATAAATGGGATAAAAGTAAGAAAAAAGAATATCAATGTATTTAAAAAAAAAAAGGGGGGGGGGGGGGGGGAAGACTGTCCAGCGGTGAGGTGTCTATTGTGCTGTGGAACTTTCTCCAAACAATACAAGAAAAGCCCAATATCTTGGAACATAAAAAATTTAATTGGACATTTAAATTTAGACTGGAAAATACACTGTATCGAACTGTACAACTTTAGGGCCAAGGGTGTGTAAAATGACTTAAGTCTTTTCCACCTCTGAACTTTATGAAATACAACCATGCTATTTTTCTGTTAAAATAATTAGCAGTGGAATAATTGAAGTTGACAATTAAATAGCTATCATTTGGTTTAAAAGTTAACCCTCCACAAGTAACGAATTCAAACCTCTTCTAGCTATTTCTCTAGTGCAGACCAGGTCTCAGAGTCCTCTTATGATTAATCCCAAAATGTTACTAGTTACAATCCTAGTGCCCAATCCTGTACATCTCTTACTAGCACAATTAGTTACACTGTCTTCTGCAGGATTGGACCTAAAATTAAAATTCTTAAAAAAGGTCACTTACAGTTTTGTACGGATGTTTATAAAAAACATTTAACCAAAGCAAAACGTTAAACTTTAGTACTTACCAATGCCATGGGCTTTTAGAGCTTCTTCAACCTAAATTAATGAGAGAAAAACCGATTTAATGTTTTCTTAGAAACTTTACATTGTCAAAGAGATGGACAGTCACTATTTATATAATAAACTAATTAGATTAAGGGTTACACAAAAGATGATTATTCAAAATGTACAAGGCAATTTTTCTCCGATGGATGGATATCAGGGTGAATAAAAATCATTTTTTTCAAAATCATAAACATTGTATTTTTTTAAATTAAATACAGGTTTAAAAAATAAACCTATTTAAAATTGACAACCTAGGTTAATGCCTAGACTTAAATCTATTACAATCACTGAAATTAAATACAAAAATAATATTAAGCAATACGTATTTGCTACCAAGTTCTAAAGAAATCCAGAGCACTGAACTACTGGAAGTCACTAGCTGAGCAGCGCGAACCAGAGTCTGTTGCAATGCTACGACAGCTTTTAAGAGTAGGAGCCTCTTCTGCAGTTAGAGAATATTTTCTTCGTTTCTGTTTATTCAATTAGCTCAGGCAAATGACTAGCTCATTCAAAGTTAAGAAACCATTTGGGAATTGAAAAAGAAGGGGAGCTTTTCCACTCCCAATCTATGAATAAAAACTAGGTGCGAGAGGATGAGATGTACAAGTTCCAAAATTCTGAACGAGACACAGACCAGAAATGATCAGTTCAAATCACTAAGTACAGATAATACCTCTTTTTGTTTACTAAAACAATTAGTTTAAAATGCAAAACATGTTTTGATAAACTTTTTAATCATTTTTCTTATGTATCCAGCACATTTAAGATAATTAAATTTTTTAAAATGCTGGTTTTGTGCCTTTTTAATTAAACTTGCACTTCAACCCAAATAGAGCTTGACACCAATTACAAGTATAAATTAATCATCTAGTAAATCAAAAATGCATAATTCACCATTTTTGAACATAATAAAAATGTAAAAATTAAAGACTCTATATACATATTTTTATTTAGATAGTGTATCCTCTTGGTTAGCAAAGAGAAGCACTAAGTTTAGGGTAAAGGCTGTATTTAGTTGCAAATCAACATTTCAGTGGTTAGCAATTAATTAGAATCAAGTTGCTTTAGGAAAATAGCTAAAAAGTACAAATGCAAAACACAATTAAAATTGATTTTTAAATCAATGGTTCCTGCTTGCTGATTTAAATCATGAGTAAAAGTCAATTATTTACATTGTTCTGATTTAAATCAATCCACTGTTTCCTATTATATTAGACTCATTATTTAGATTAATAAATATCTGCATCTGTATTTGATCTTGCCTTATGCCCCTTATTGACTAGAGCATAAAGCTCTGAAACATATTTTGGGATAGATTTATAAAGGGAACTTGGGCACCTAAATCCAATATTTAGGTAATAACGGCATTCACAAAACCATAGCTCAGCTGCTGCCTAACGCTGCATGTGCCTAACCCCCTTAAATACCTAAATTTCTGCTAATGGGTATGCACAAAGCCGTTTAAGTCCAGATGCCATCCCAGAGCCCTTGCTCATACCTAAGCCCTGGCAGGATTCCCAAACTAGGTGCTCCCCCCTACAGGACCTGATAATACGAGTGCCCTAACCAACAGGCTATAATGGGTGGGTCGGTCTCTCTCTCTCTCTCTTTCCTCCCTCTCTCCCTCCTCCTCCTCCTTTCCCCCCCCCCCCCCCCCCCCCCGCCACACACACAAGAAAGGACTGACCTGGCTTAGGTGACTAACTTCAGGGAAGAGTTCACAGCTGAGAATCCCAAATGGAGATAGACACCTAAGGCCCAGATCAATGGGAGTTAGGTGCTTAAGTACCACTGTGAATCTGGGCCCTAAGTCCTGCCCTTTTTCCATCTGCATTTCACTCCTGGCTAGCTTAGATGGCACCCTGCTCAACTTTCTGATTTCTGAGAATCCCATTCTTAGATGCCAAAGCTCCCATGCTTTGTATAGGGAGTGTTAAGCACCTAACTTGAGGCTGTGAATTCCACTGGTTGGGTACCTAGGAGAGTTGCAATGTTTAAATCCCCCGTTGCTCTTACTAACCGAGACAGCAATACACAGCTAGATCAACATGAACCTTTTTAAACATCATTGTTATACAGAAAAGTTCTGCTTTACTGTACATGACAGAAATAGTAAAGCAAGAAAATTCTAAACAAAAAGTTAGATGCTTTGCTAATTTTACACATTTTAGAACATTTAATACTTTAAAAAGAGAAAATAGTGATTACAATCCTACACATCATCACTGTTTAATGTAACTATCTACAAAATCTGACACACACACACACACACACACACACACATACTAATCTTACCGTCTTGTGTTTGAATCCAAGGAAATGAGTCTGCAAGTTTAATGCAGAAGCACATGAGATTTTGCAAATCTAGGTTAAAAAGAAGATTCATAATTATTTCTACAGTATTATGCAAGCAAACAGAAAAAATACTATAATTCTGAAAAATATCATTGATATTTCAAACTAATCCAAATCTCCCTATTTAATAAACTCCAGTTATACACCCTGAGGTTGTACAGATTGATTTCTGATGAAACACAAGTCCTCTAAAGCCAGACTGAACAGCAGCCAACACTCTATTCACTGGGTTCCAAAGAGGATGATCAAAGTACTGTCTTTCATTTAAAAGTCCCTCTCCATAGCATAAAATGGTTTCAGGTTCGCCCAAACCCTTCAAATACATTCAACTGCATTGTACCAGAGGGGAGGCCATCTCTCAATCTCATTAAAAGAGGTATGGAAAGGTGATCTTCAAAAAGATTTTTGGATATAAAACCCAAGCTCTAAAGAAATTTGAAAACTTTGACCAGGAAGTGTTCTCTCTCTTGTCTCCTGTTGTGCAAGAAGTGTGATTCACATCAACACTTCATTGAAGGGACTACAAAACTGAAGAGAAAGCAATAGATATAAAATGAAATGGGCTGAAAGAAATGTTTTCCTCCATACACCCCTTGAAAGGTACCCAGGATGAGTGAGTCCTTTAAGCAAATGTAGACCTCCTAAGGTTTGTATACTCACATTGGGCAGGGAATGAGCAGGGTACTTAAAAGCTGAGGTCACCATCTGCTTAAGGCATTCACTATACATACATTTCATGCTCTATCAGTGCCTTTCTCATCCCTTCCATGTGCCCTAGCACCCTGTACCTCCAACCTCACACTGCCAGACTTTCCATATCCCCTATGACTCCCTGTACTCCCAGTGCCTGCATCCTCCCTCATACCCCACAAGTCTCCATAGGCTCCCCTCAGTCCCCAATGAGCTTGCATACACTTGTTAGAGACTAGCAAGCCTAATGAGTTTTGACAGGTAACCACATTTACAGGAAGGGAGAAACGCTTCACACCCCCTGCATCCCAACCACTCCCTCTATGCCTCCCCAAACAACCTGGTTCCACCCAAGTTCCCTCAGCAACTCAGCTCCTCTTTGTGCCCGCAAACAGCCAGCTTCCTCCCCCCCCCCCCCCCCCGCATCCAACATCCATGCTCTCCTCAGTAACAACAATTAAACACACCAGTTCTCTCCCTTACACCCAACAAACTTTAGTAGACGCATCAGACTCTGACAAATTTATGTAGGCTCATTTGTGGAAAGATGAGCCAAATGAGATTAATCAGAGGTGGTGTACATGTGTGAATAAAGGTATCCAGGAGCCTCCACTCCTCCCTCACAACTCCCCTAAACATCCCAGTTCCTCCCAACATACACACAAACCTCAGTAAGGTAGTCAGGTTCAAAAGCCAAGGTACATTTGTCAGGCACCAATGAGCCTACTAAATGAGGTTCCTCAGGAGAGATACATAGAGCATAGATGTTTCCCTCCAACATATCTGTTTCCCCATATTCCCTGACTTAACCCTGCTTCCCTTCTAAGCAAAATAGCCCCCACTATGCAAAGGCCTCATCTGTGTTCAAATTTGAAGAGATTAAATTTAAAGAAACAAGATCTCCACTTAGCAGGGGCTTTGCTTCGGGGGGAGTGTAGAGTGCATATTCTCTGCACAACTACCTCCTGTTTTACCCATGTCCCTTCCTAACCAAGGAACTCTCCCCTCCAAACTCACACAACACCCAGTTCCCCCACTCCATGCCCAACATCCCAGCATTCCAATCTAAATACTCTGGGGGTGGGGTATGGTGACCATTTCCCCCCACTTCTCTGTATAGTCTTCTGGAGGATAGTTGGCTTGTTTGGCACATCACCCATCTCTTTTCTCCAGGGGCCTGCCAAGGAGGATTTGCTGTTCTGTGAAATCCTTCTGGGAGCGAGGACCTTCAAAGGAAGAGCCTTTTCCCCACCCAGCAAAGCCCGTACCTGCAGCCAGAGTGGGAAGCTGGGCTATGGTGCTGCCTTTTATAGGTAGCACCAATGATCCTCTACTCCCCCCAGAGTTAGTACTTCCCTCTACTGGAGAGTCCTCACAATGCACAGACAAAAGAGTTTCTCTCTGATGCTCTGCCTAACACCCCCACCATCTGCCTAATGCCCTGAATACTTCTGCTGCCCTCACTAAATGTGCTTCATACTCACAATATCCTGCTGCCTCTCAACACTGATACTGACTTCTGTTTATTAAGTCTCCCTCTCTCTCTGTTCCTACTTCCCCTCACCTCCACTGCCCCCTACTTGCCTAATCCCTTTGCCCAAAAGCAGTCTCTTTTCCCTCCCACTCACTCACCTGGTGTCCATCACAGCCTCTGCCACACAAGCACTATTTTTCACACTCCGCCACAATTCCTTCACTACCTTCTGTCATCCAAAGCACTTCAGCTGCTTTATCATTCATTTCTGCTGCACCTCCCTTCTACCCCCATCCACAAATCCACCGGCCACCACACATTCTGCCTCATCCTCTTCCGCAAGCCCTGGGTCACTTTTGTGTGCCCAGCTTCCATCTCCCCTTTTTCACTCCCACTCCACATGAACACAACAGATTCTTGCTGCCGCCTTTCCTCATGTACCTTATGACTTCCATCCCTTCATGTCACACCCCCCCAATCATTTCTCTCTTATATTCCCCATACATACCCAGTCCCCTCTATTGTGCCTCAATAGCCCCAGGCTCCTCCTAGCCCCCCAAAATTCTATAGCCTCATCACCATCATGCCTTTCTGCTCTTTTTATAAATACAGGCTTTAAGAAGATTGCAGACTATCTTATAAAGAGCTTACAATCTAAAACAGACAGGACAGATAAAAGATGGAAGTGGAAATCAGGTGGCACTAGTTCAGTGACAGAACTGAGAATACTACTCAGGTCTCCTAACTCCCAGTCTACTGTCCTACGCAACACACCTTTCAAGAAACACTACAACGGGTATTATGGAATAACCTATTCATAAAGAAAATTCCTTTCTAACTTCCATCAGTTAGAGGCTGACATAGACCCTGATGCATGAGGGTTTATATCCATTTCAAACTATATTTTCTGGGGGGGGAAGGGGAGGGCACTAAGCATTTAATACTGTTTTAAGGACTTTAAACAGTCTGCAGTATATGTAACCAGAATTCTTAAAAATGGAGAATGGTCTAGGACTAGGAAGTTTATGCACATAGATATACACTAGCTCTACATTTCCTGACATCTGTATGTTGGTGGCACGTTAATTACATCAGCACTTGGAGAACACTGCCAGAGGCACCTTCAAAATCCTAAAATGGACAGACACATGGATGGTCTTCTCTATCCTGACTGTCCAATTAAGAATTTGTACGATGCACTGTACCTCAAAGTAGTACCCTGTAACTCCCATATTCATCATTTGAATATGGTTGTGATATTTCATACAAAGCATGCCTTGCATGAAAGGTATATGCCGAAATTCATTGTTCTGTAAAATTATGTGTATATTCATTGTATATGAAATTATAATATTCTGCTATATGATTGACATTGAAATATGTTGTGTGTCTGGGAGTCGCCCAGAGCTAACTCTCCAGAGGCAACAAAGGAGGTGACCCATACACAGCTGCGTGTTAAGCGACCATCACAAGCCATTGACCAGCAGGGGAATTGTAAACAAGAAATGTACAATTCTATACAAAACAGTTGCGCAGGCACCACAAAATGGGGATTGACTATAACTCAGCAAGGCCCACCAGGACATGTCTGGGCCAGTATCTTCCCTGGGACATGAATTGAGAGTATAAAATAAGGGACAGTGGCATCATGAGACCACCTCTCTCTTTCCCCACCTATGCTGAAGACAACGAGAATGCTGGGAAGATAAAAACTTTGAACTGAGGAGACTGGTACCAGGCTGAGAAGGCAATTCAGCTGTGTATTAAGAACTGTAACCTGCATTCAACATGCAATAGGGTGAGAAAAGCTGTTTGATTCAAATCTTGCTCAGTCTGAAAATCTAGGATTTAGAATGCATGTTTACTTGTTATTTTCTTAGGTAACTACCACTTATAATCATTTAAAATTTATCTTCTTTCTGTAGTTAAGAAACTTATTTTAATATTTTATCCTTACCAGTGAATTTGTCTAAAGTGCTTGGGGAATCTGCTCAGATTACAAAGACTGATGCATGTCCACCAACCTTCAACGAAGCAGGCTTTCTGGAAATCTAAGTACACTATGCCCACTGGATCCCCCTTGTCCACATGTTTGTTGACCCCTTCAAAGAATTCTAATAGATTAGTAAGACACGATTTCCCTTTACAGAAACCATGTTGACTATTGCTCAACAGTTTATGTTTTTCTATGTGTCGGACAATTTTATTCTTAACTATTGTTTCGACTAATTTGCCCGGTACCGACGTTAGACTTACCGGTCTGTAATTGCCGGGATCACCTCTAGAGCCCTTTTTAAATATTGGCGTTACATTAGCTAACTTCCAGTCATTGGGTACAGAAGCTGATTTAAAGGACAAGTTACAAACCTTAGTTAACAGTTCCGCAACTTCACATTTGAGTTCTTTCAGAACTCTTGGGTGAATGCCATCTGGTCCTGGTGACTTGTTAATGTTACGTTTATCAATTAATTCCAAAATCTCCTCTCGTGACACTTCAATCCGTGACAGTTCCTCAGATTTGTCACCTACAAAAGCCAGCTCAGGTTTGGGAATCTCCCTAACATCCTCAGCCGTGAAGACTTTATCGTCTTTAAGCGCTCCTTTTGTATCTCGATCATCAAGGGGCCCCACTGGTTATTTAGCAGGCTTCCTACTTCTGATGTACTTAAAAAACATTTTATTACCTTTGGAGTTTTTGGCTAGCCGTTCTTCAAACTCCTCTTTGGCTTTTCTTATTACATTCTTGCACTTAATTTGGCAGCGTTTATGCTCCTTTCTATTTGCCTCACTAGGATTTGACTTCCACTTTTTAAAGGAAGTCTTTTTATCTCTCACTGCTTCTTTTACATGGTTGTTAAGCCACGGTGGCTCTTTAGTTCTTTTACTGTGTTTCTTAATTTGGGGTATACATTGAAGTTGGGCCTCTATTATGGTGTCTTTAAAAAGCGCCCATGCAGCTTGCAGGGATTTCACTTTAGTCACTGTACCGTTTAACTAAACCCCTCATTTTTGCATAGTTCCCCCTTTTGAAATTAAATGCCACAGTGTTGGGCTGTTGAGATGGTCTTCCCACCACAGGGATGTTGAACGCTATTGTATTATGGTCACTATTTCCAAGCGGTCCTGCTATAGTTACCTCTTGGACCAGCTCCTGCGTTCCACTCAGGACTAAATCTAGAGTTGCCTCTCCCCTTCTGGGTTCCCGTACCAGCTGCTCCATGAAGCAGTCATTTAAAGTATCGAGAAATTTTATCTCTGCATTTCGTTCTGTAGTGAAATGTTCCCAGTCAATATGGGGATAATTGAAATCCCCCACTATTATTGAGTTCTTATTGACCAGTCCACACAAGAGATCCACTTCCTGGACACTACAGTGCAAATAAGCAATGGTCACATAAACACCAGCCTATACCAGAAACCTACTGACCGCTATACTTACCTACATGCCTCCAGCTTTCATCCAGACCTCATCACGTGATCCACTGTCTACAGCCAAGCTCTAAGATACAACTGCATTTGCTCCAATCCCTCAGACAGAGACAAACACCTATAGGATCTCTATCAAGCATTCTTAAAACTACAATACCCACCTGCTGAAGTGAAGAAACAGATTGACAGAGCCAGAAGAGTACCCAGAAGTCACCTACTCCAGGACAGGCCCAACAAAGAAAGTAACAGAACACCACTAGCCGTCACCTTCAGCCCCCAACTAAAACCTCTCCAGCGCATCATCAAGGATCTACAACCTATTCTGAAGGACGATCCCTCACTCTCACAGACCTTGGGAGACAGGCCAGTCCTCGCTTACAGACATCCCCCCAACCTGAAGCAAATACTCACCAGAAACTACACACCACACAACAAAAACACTAACCCAGGAACCTATCCTTGCAACAAACCTTGTTGCCAACTCTGTCCACATATCTATTCAAGGGACACCATCATAGGACCTAATCACATCAGCCACACCATCAGGGGCTCATTCACCTGCACATCTATCAATGTGATATAAGCCATCACGTGCCAGCAATGCCCCTCTGCCATGTACATTGACCAAACAGGACAGTCTCTATGCAAAAGAATAAATGGACGCAAATCTGACATCAGGAATTATAACATTCAAAAATCAGTCGGAGAACACTTCAACCTCCCTGGACACTCAATTACAGACTTAAAAGTGGCAATTCTTCAACAAAAAAACTTCAAAAACAGACTCCAACGAGAAACTGCAGAACTGGAATTAATTTGCAAACTGGACACCATCAGATTAGGCCTGAATAAAGACTGGGAGTGGATGGGTCATTACACAAACTAAAAACTATTTCCCCATGCTAATTTTTCCCCCTACTATTACTCACACCTTCTTGTCAACTGTTTGAAATGGGCCACCCTGATTACCACTACAAAAGTGATTTTTCCTCCTGCTGATAATAGCCCACTTTAATTGAATTGGTAAGGCAACCCCCATCTTTTCATGTTCTCTGTATATATATATCTTCCTACTGTATTTTCCACTCTATGCATCTGATGAAGTAGGTTTTAACCCACGAAAGCTTATGCCCAAATAAATGTTAGTCTCTACGTTGCCACAAGTACTCCTCGTTGTTTTTGCTGATACAGACTAACACGGCTACCACTCTGAAACTAGTTTTCAATGGTTTCCCCAAACTCTTTGATTTTGTTCCTACTCTCAAACGTTTCAACAATGGATAAAATTATACTTTGTCAAAGGCCCTTAATAATATGAAGTACTCACATTGCAGTAGAAAGGATGCTGATGCTGCTTCTTCTCTTTCTTTACCTCAGGTTCGGTGTCCATGTTTGAGGTTGAAAAGAGATGAAAAGCACTAGGAAAGCTACAAAAATATTTATGAAGTATTACTTTAGTTGAATGCAAGACACAAGATTTCTGGTTTAATCTGTTAACTTGTTATAGTAGCTAGGTGTATGCATATTTTAAATGTTTGGGTTTTGTGTGGTTTCTTTTCAGTAACCTGGAAGTTTAGCTTTGAATTTCCAGGCTAATTATTGTGTTTTGAGAACATTAGCGTTTCATTAAGAGCAGGCCCCAAATGGGGAAGGGGGGCGGAGTGGCACTCTCCCAAGCCCTACCCACCAGGCATAAAAATACACATCTAAACTATAATCACATGCTCTGCCACTGTTCTCAGGTTTTATCTTTTCAGATACATGTATGGACAAAGCCAGATTAAGGCACAGATATAACAGCCATGTGTTTAGGAGCCCAGCTTCCAGAGACACATGATATCAGAATCTAAGATTACATTTTAAAAAACATTTCTGGTTCTTACAGTTGTGAAGAAAAGCCTGAAAATCTGAAACATATTTAACCAATGCAGACTATTTACCAGACTGTGCAAACAGTCTCCAGCAGAGAGCAGAGCAACAGCCAGTAAGGAAGCTACCTGGCCTCCATATGTCTACAGAGTATTTTGGAGCAAATCTCCCAGCTTGGGTCAACAGACTTAAGCTAGCGGGGCTAACACTATTATTCCAAAAATAGCTGTATAGACAGCACTGTGAATTCGTGGTTATGGCTCTGAAGCCTAGGGCAGAGGATGGTCTTCAGAGCCAGAGTTCCAGCCTGAGCCACAACTTCACAATGTTGTCTATACAACTATTTTTAGAGCACAACCACGAATCCCGCTAGCCTTAATGTATCATCCTGGGCTGGGAGGCTTGCTCCAAAATACTGCACACATACCCACATCCACTATCAGCAGGGCTTTGGAGCGGAGTCCGGAGCTGGAGCGCGGAGCAGCTCCAGAGCAGTGGAGCTGCAGGTTTTTGCCTGGAGCTGGAGCGGAGCCAGAGCACAGCTCCAAAGCCCTGACTATCAGAGCACACCAGGTCATATTATTGTCAGTTACTATCCCAACCACTGCTGTCCCTACCACTAGGGACACCTGGGAAGACAAGAAGGGCCTGAGCCACCTCAGCTACCTTCTCCAAGAAGCTAGGTGTGATGCACTGTGCCTCAAGATAGCACATTCTAATCCCAATATTCATCATTTGTATATGGCTATATTTCATATAAAGCATGCCTGGTCATTGTTCTGTCAAACTATATATCAGGGTGGATACAAATCAATGATTTTTTTTTTTAACATTTTTTTTAATTTAAAGCGGATTTTTTGATTAAATGCTTTTTGAGGGAAAAACCTATCTAAAGATAGTTTTAATTAAGATACATTATAGCTCAAAGATATCTCATCATGGAATAGGGATTATAAATTCTAATTCTATAATATGAGACAATATATTCATGTAATGTTTAAGAAAAGTTTTGTAAATGAGTTCCAATAGTTCATGGATTAGGGACCCAATTTTATGGGGTTCCAGGGGCTTTTGTATAGATTATTTTGGTTAATCTTTCTATCTATCCGATGGGACTCAGTGCTCAGTCTAGAAGATACCATCAGAGATGCTTAGTTTTGCAGTTCTCGATAACATGCTTGTTAACAGCAAAACTGTTTTTAAATAAATAAATAAATAATACATAGAGGTGAGAAATAACAGACCTCAACCCTATTGTCCCTCTGCAAATTTTTGTACACAGAGTCAATCCCTTACCTCTCTCTAAAAGTGCAAAATTTCAAAAAGTTCAATGAATAGAAGATTGTTGGTGGCGGAACAGATCTGGACAAGGAGAAGAAGTCTGGAGATAAATGTGAGAAGGGACAGGCAGTAGAAACAAAAATGAAACTGTTTGAGCAGCATATTCCAGAAGTCTTGAGGTCTCTCTCAGCGTAGCTTTCATTGATTTGAGATCTACCATATCATTCTCTCACTAGAAGGGAAAACCTATAATGGCAGCGGGCCGTAAAAGAGACCCAGTTTGGGAATATTTTAATGAAGTTCCTCTACCTGTGGGGAAGACAGGCATGCATACAAAATGCAAACAGTGCAACAAAGCAATGCAAGGCCTGGTTGCTTGAATGAAACAACATCATGAGAAGTGTTCCTTCTCAGGAGGAAGCTATGTTGAAGATGATGAAAGGAACATGTCTGAACATGCAGGATCTTCAGATGGTAAACTCTTCTATTTCATACTTCTGTCTTAAGGACTGCCTGTCTTACTTCTGGACTATTCCTGAATTCTCATGTATGAGAAAAAAATATAGTTGTTACTCTATGGTACTATCATTTTAGATACAGTTATGATAAAAAATAAATAGCTGAACTAGGCAGATCTTCCTTTTACAATTTCACCTTTAAAGTAGTACTGAGTGTCAGTGAATGCAATGAGTAATACTAAATGAGCAGTATGGTAATAATAATTAAATAACTGCATTGACTTATTTTGTTTAGGAGAATCCATCCTCAACATACAGGATTCTGAAGACTATTCACCTTCAAGATCTCCATCATTTTCTAGAGGGTCAGTGTTATCTGCCAATGATAGTGTTTCAGTCACATCATGTATGTCACATAGCCACAGTATATCACCTGTAGCAAAAAGAAAAAAAAATCTCCATCATCTAGAAACAACCATAAATAAGTTTGTGATAAGAACCAGCAGATTACAAAAAGAGGACTGATGAAAAAATTGCCTGTTTTGTTTATGCTACAAACTCTCCTTTCTGTATGATTGAGAACCCACATTTCATTAACAGGATTCAGTCATTAACATCAGGATACAGTCCATCCAACAGAGCAGATGTCGCAGGCAAATTACTGGATAAAGTGTATGAGAGAGAAATTGAGCAGTGTGCAGAAGGTATAGAGGGTAAAATTGTTAACCTGAGTCTTGATGGGTGGAGCAATGTCTACAATGATCCTGTTGTATGTGCTTGTGAGACAACAGAAAAAGGGAAGGCTTCCTTACAGAAACAATTGATACATCAGGAAATGCACACAGCAGAATACTTACAAGAAGTAGCAGTAAAAGCTATAACAAACTGTGAAAAAAAGTTCAAATGTCTAGTATGCAGCTTGGTCACAGACAATGCTGCAAATGTATCCAAGATGAGAAGAAATTATTTAGAAGACAGTCCCAAGCTAATAACATAAGGTTGCAGTGCTCATTTAATACACCTCTTTCCAGAAATAAAGGCTAATGTTGTTGAAATTGCAAAATACTTCCGTAACAACCACTTTGCAGCAGCTGCTCTGAAAAAAGTGGGAGGAACCAAGCTAACTCTCCCACAAGACGTGCAATGGAACTCAGTAGTGGACTGTTTTGAGCACTATATCAAGAACTGGCCTAATCTGATGACAGTTTGTGAACAAAATCATAAAAAAATAGATGGTACTGTCACAGTCAAAGTTCTCAACATTGGGCTTTAGAGAAATGTTGAACACATGCTGAGTACCCTGAAGCCTATTTCTATAGCCTTGAACAAAATGCAGGGAAATAGCTGTTTTATTGCTGATGCTGTTGAAATTTGGAAGGAACCGACTGAGATCTTAAAACAAGAAATATGCAATGACAGAGTTAAATTACAAGCATTAAAAAAACAAATGGGACAAGCACTATCTCCAGCTCATTTTCTTGCAAATATTCTCAATACATAGTACCAGGGTCAAACCTTAACTGCTGAAGAAGAGGAGTTGGCTATGACATGGACATCCAGCAATCATCCCTCCGTAATGCAAACTATAATAAACTTCAGAGCTAAGGGTGAACCATTCAAGAAATATATGTTTGCTGATGATGTTTTAAAGAAAGTCACACCAGTGAACTGGTGGAAGTCACTTAAGCACTTGGATTCAGAGACTGTTGAAGTGATAATCTCACTTTTAACAGCAGTAGCTTCTTCTGCTGGTGTAAAAAGAATATTTTCATCTTTCAGACTAATTCATTCCAAATTGAGAAATTGTTTGGGACCTGAAAAAGTAGGAAAGCTTGTTTTTCTTTTCCAGACTATGAACAAACAGGAAAATGAAGGTGAAGACAACTTTAGCTGCAGAAGCCAATATTTTAAGTTTCTCATGTTGACCTGGCTGACATAGTCTATTTAATTTTTGTTGTTTTTTTTTTTAAATATTTCATTTAACTATTTTAGTTAAAAACAATTTTAACAAAAACAAACCTGATTTTAAAAAATTTGAATGTTTAACTAAATTAAAAAATGCATAAGCTTGTTTTGTTAAAATATTATGTTTGCTGTTGAAGAAAAAAAATCCAGACTACATAATGTTGTTGTTTTAATTAAATAAAACAATTTAAATGTCTGTCTGGTGATGTTCTCCTTCTAATACAGCAAGGCAAGAAAATCCTCCAAATATTAATGATTAACCTGTGGAATTGGAGATATTTATGAAGTCATTGGGAGGTGAACTATCTGTTTCAGTTACTTTTGGTAAATGAAATAACCATTCATTTTCAGATATAGCTGTAAAACTAATCTGAAAAGTTTTCAAAATAAATCACTTTTCAAATATATAGTGTGTACCTTCTAAAAATAAAACCTATATCTATCTCTGAGTTGTGAGGAATATGTATTAAGGTTATAACAACCTACAAGAATGCACTTTTATGTAGAAATCCATGATTAAATCTAGTCTTCCTGACTAATGATTTAAATAAAATCGACCCTGCTGTGTATATCGTTATTGTGTATGAAGTTATGAGATTTTGCTATATTGTTATTGAAATATGTTGTGAGTTTGGGAGATGCCCACTGCTAGCTTGCCAATGACAACTAAGGAGGTGAGCCATACCCAAACAGGCATTAAGCAACCATCATGAGCTACTGACCAGTAACAAGAATGCTGGAAAGAAAGTCTTTGAACTAAGAAAACTGGTCCCAGGCTGAGAAGGAAATTCAGCCTGTGTATTAAGAACTGTAATATGACAACAACATCCAATGGGGTGAGAAAAGCTGTTTGATTCAAATCTTGCTTAGTCTGATAAAGTTTAGAATTTAGACTGCAATTTTGCTTTTATTTCTTTCGGAACCATCTTTGTCCTATATGCCTACCACTTATAAACACTTAAAATCTATCTTTCTGTAGTTGATAAACTTATTTTAGTGTTTTACCCTTACCAGTGAGTTTGTCTAAAGTGGTTGAGATTACATTAGCTGGTACATATCCATTATCCTTTGATTAAGTGATGAATTACTGAGAAGATCCTGAGCCATGTAAGATGGTACATTTCTGGGGTGCAGGATGGTAGGGCATTTGCTGGTGTTTCCCTCTGTATAGCTCATGAGTGGCTTGCACAGCATTCATTTAACTTATCTGGGTGTATCTTGCATGCTAGTGGCTAAGTGTTAACAGCACCTGGAGAGATTTGCTACTGTCACAAGTCAAGTATTATGAGAGACAGCCCAGTCTGGAGAGTTAAGGGGGCATAGCAGTCCCAATCCAAGATTGTACCCCGAGGACCAGTCACACTAGGAGACAATGCAAACACAGGAGATGAGGAGTGGTCCCCCATTTTTCCGCTACTGCAAGGCCACACTATGAGGAATATGGATTGCCATCCCCACCCCGCTTTGATCAAGAGAAGAAGCGGTGATATTTTCATAAACGCCATCAAAGAGGCACCAATATAAGCTGTCACTCACTGCAGACTGTGCAGAACTTCCTATGACACATTTCCACCAGCAGCAGCAACGTTTAAACTGTCATCGGTCATCCGAAATAGCCACGCTGAGTGAGGCTGGTCGCCCCCTCAAAGCCCCCTCCCCCCGACATCGCTGACTAGAGGCGTTTTCAAGTGAGAGGGGAGCGCGAGACAGCGCCTTCCCCCCCCCCCGGGGCTCATCGTCTCTTCCCGCCTTAGCTACAGGGTCCGCGGGGGTCCCAGGGCAGCCGCCTCCGCTGCCTAATCGCTGCCGCGCTCCCGACTCCGAGCTCCGCGCGCGGCAGGAGGCGAGCCCGCCCCGCGCCCCGCTCTCCCCGCGGCCCCTCGGACCGGCCGGGGCGGCTTCCCCTGTTCGGAGCGCGGGCGGGGCGGGGCGGGGCGCAGTCCCCATCCCGCCCAGGCGCTGTCCTCAGCCGGCCCCAAGCGCCGTGTCTGCCGCCGCCGCGCCCCTGCCCCCCACTCACCCCGCGCCCCTGCTCCGGCTCTGGCTCTTCGGGCCGCCGCCACCGCCGCGAGAGAACGCCAGGGCGCATGCGCCTTGGCCCCTGCGTGCTGCGTGAGGGGGTCGGGTCTGGGGATGTGAGATGGAAACTCCGGACCGGAGTCTCCCGCGGGGGGAACCGGATCCTCTCCCCGCGCTGCGCCGGTTGCGGGGCTGGGCGGGTGCCCGCCTCGCCGCTCGGCTGGGACGCGGGGCGGGCCGGCTGGCCAAGCGGCGTGGCCGGTGCGCGGCGCCCGGCCCCGGGGAGCCGTGCGGCTGTTTGCGGTGACCGAGAGTCAAGGGCATTTCCTGGGGCCGCTGACAGCTGCCCCCGCCCGCAACACCTCGCTGGGGGCAGCGGTGCCCGCGGAGCCTGGCGCTGCGGGGAAACCAGCCAGCGCAGCGTCGCCAAGCCCGCCTCGCCGCGAGCTGCGCGCCCGCGGGTGGGATTCAACACACTTATCCGGCGTGTTTCTGGTGCTTTAGTTAAAGTCCTGCTCGTGGGGAGGAGAACCTCCCCTTGCCTGTTGGCAGCCCGGACTGCTCTAGCCCCAGTGGCTGCAGAGAAAACTTTGAAGATGCGAACCCCAAATGCTCACAAACCAGGCGGCAGATGAAAAGAACCCCGCATGGAGCATGGATGTTTAAAATATGATTTTTTAGCAGGTCTCATAATTTTGGGATGTCAGGTTCGTGCTTGGGGTTGGCAATACTGGTTATGAGTAACTGGAAAGGGATTGGAACGGGCACACTCCAGCAACCTGAACTATAGTGGTTGGTTACAGTGCACTCTAGTGCTAATCTATTGTTTCAGTCCTGGTGCTGGTTTTACGTTTGCTATGTCTGCATCTGATCAAAAATATATGAATGTGGTTTGGAAACTGTTAGTTTTGTTGGCATTCATTGGGCTTTTATTAGATTACAGTTTGCCGTTGGTTCTGAATTCTATATAAATAAGATTTTTGGCGCAAAATCTTTTATTTTTAAATGATTTTTGGTGCCAGTTTTTCTTTGTTATGATGTATAAAATGTTTGGGTGTTTGTCATTATTGTAATTATCGTTGCTGCAGATGTTATTATTTTCCTGCTTGTTTTTTACCTTAGCAATATCATATCTTTAAGATAAGGCCTTGTCTACACTATACAGTTTTGTCAACAAAAGTCAAGTTTTGTCGACACAACAGTGGAGGTGTACACACAACAATGGTCCTCCCACTGATGTAATTCTTTTGCTACACCAACAAAATAAAACCCCTTTGGCAAGCGGCATAGAGCTTTTTGCAACGAAGTTAGCGACACAGTGCCAGTGTAGACACTGTGTTTGCTTATGTCGCCTCCAGGAGGTGTCCCACAATGCCCATCATGACCACTCTGTTAAGCAGTTTCTACTCTGCTGCCCTGCATCCAGATACACAGATAGGCACTCCTACCCCCTTAAAGCCTTTGCCATGCCAATCTTCTCCCCTTATTGGTCCTTTTGGTCAGGTGCCAACCAGGTTATCTGAGCTTCTTAACCCTTTACAGGTAAAGGAGGGATTTTATGCTACCCTTAGCTGTATGTTTATGACACAGTGCCTATCCAACTGTAGGAACTTTGACACCTACAAGCTGATTGCTCATGGCATGGATGAGAAGGGACATGAAAGGGATGCAGCAGTGCCGTGCTAAGATCACAGAGCTGAGGCAGGTGTACCAGAAGGCAAGGGAAGCCAACCATTACTCTGGTGCAATGCCAAAAACATGCCGCTTCTACAAGGAGCTGCATGCCATTTTCAGCTATGACCCCACCTCCACTACCAAAATCCCCATGGATACTTCAGGGGGACTGAAGGCAACAGCCAGCAGAGTCAATCTCAAGGACGAAGTGGTGGACAATGAGGTCGAGTTAGAGGAGGATGTGGGACAGGTAACAGGCTCATCTGATGGCATGGCAAGCCAGGATCTCTTTTTGACTCTGGAGAGGTCTAGCCAGTCCCAACAGTCCATCTCTGGCATGCCAGAAGCAGGAGAGGGGAGCTCCATTAAGTACTCATTTTGCTTTGATACTGCATGGTTACATGAAGTAGAGGTATCCTTTATTTTGTTACATGGTGCACGTGAGACACGGGATCTACATTAACAACATTAGGTAGTGTTTGCATCTGCTTCACATTCCTCTGTGCAGCTACGCAGTGGGGGCCTAGCGGAAAAGTTTGTTAATGCACACCAAGATCTCCCAGGAATTTTCCATAGAAATCTCTAGGAAACTTTCTTGCAAATAGTCTGCAATCCTCTGCCAAAGGTTCCTTCGCAGAGCTGCTTTCTTTCTTCCCCATTTTAGGAAACTTTGCCATGCCAATCGGCAATTACTTCTGGAGGAACCAAAGCAGCACATGAGCGAGCAGCATACGGACCTGATCTGAAGCCACACACATGCAGGAGATGCGTCCTTGGATCTTCGGTTACCCTCAGTAGTGTGACTTCAGGTTTGATCACCACCACCTGTGGAAAATGGTGCTAGTATTCAGAATAATGTCCCCAGGCACTTGTATTGATCCCCTTCTCAAACCACCCAGACCCTTGGTCCAGTTTTGCAATCCCCACTCCCAGTCCCCCCAAGCCAAACTAATTGTGTTTAGTGCTCCGGCCATGCTGCATGCTTGCCAAGGGAAAGTGAGAAAGAGGTGCATAACTTTTATGATTCAAGACTGAATGCACACACAATTCTGATTCTGTATATTGTTTCTTTTGCTTCTGCAGATGTGCCCTTGAGGGCCAGCTCCTACATGCTGGTGGAGTGTCTCCATCAGATAAGGAGACGATTGAGGAGGAGTAAGGAGGACATGTTTCGTGAATTGCTGCAATCTTCAGATCAGGCCAAGAGCGATCACAGAGCATGGAGAGAGACCATAAACGAGAAACTAGAAATGGATAGCCAGGAGAGGAGCCAGACTCAGGAGCAGGTTAATAAAGCTCATGCAGGACCAAACAGAGATGCTGTGGTCCCTGATTGTGCTGCAGGCAGAACACATGTGTGCTCAACTCCTCCTACAGCCCATACAGAACTGCTTCCTTGCCCCTCTCCCCCATTCCTCTCATGTTCCCAGCCCTTCACAATACTCCTTGCACTCCATCCCTAGGGACATTTTCCATAATGACAGCTGGACTGACATGCAGCTGTGAGATCCTTGTGTCCCTTATAAGAAATGTTCATCTGTGTATTGCTGTTTAATAAATATTTTGTCTTACAAAGACAGTGATTCTTTATGTATAACCTACAGAAGTGGATGAAACAGAAATTCATACACAGTGGCAATCGGCATATTTGCAGGCTACAGTTAACACTCAGGCAGGAATTATTACAGGGGCTATCCAAGGTGGCAAGTAAACAATGCTTGGCTCAGTTCATTACAGAAAGACTAATTACTGGGGCTCATTATCAAAATGCTGCTTCATATAGCACCCCGTTCAGCCCTTCTAAAAGCCCTGGTGTCTGGCTGCTCAAAATTAGCTACCAGGCTATCCACCTAAATGATCCACCCCTGGGGAAACTTTTCCTCGTTTACTCACAAATATTATGCAGAGCACAACAGGCTGCTATGACCAAGGGAATATTTTCCTCACTAAGGTCTAATCTGCCAAAAAGGCAGTGCCAGTGACCCTTTAATCTTCCAAATGCACATTCTGTGGTCATTCTGCACCTGCTGAGCCTGTTGTTGAAGTGCTCCTTGTTGCTGTCAAGGTTTCTGGTGTATGGCGGCATGAGCCACGGGAGTAAGGGGTAGGTGGGTCTCCCAGGATCACTATGGGCATTTCCACTTCTGGTCTGGAAAGAAAGTCCCTGCATGCAGCTTTCGAGACAAGCCAGTGTTCCTGAAGATGCATGTGTCATGCACCTTCCCTGACCACCATATTGATGTCAGTGAAACGACCCTGGTGATCCACCAGCACCTGTGATGTCATAGAGAAATAGCCTTTTCTGTTGATGTACTCCGTCACAAGATGGTCTAGGCCCAAAATTGGGATATGCGTGACATTCATCGTCCCACCCTCACCAAAGGCTCTTACGTAAATTAAGTTGTCATGGGATAAGAGGGAAGATCCTTTCATGGATTGAGAACTGGTTAAAAGACAGGGAACAAAGGGTAGGAATAAATGGTAAATTTTCAGAATGGAGAGGGGTAACTAGTGGTGTTTCCCAAGGGTCAGATCTAGGACCAATCCTTTTCAACTTATTCATAAATGATCTGGAGAAAGGGGTAAACAGTGAGGTGGCAAAGTTTGCAGATGATACTAAACTGCTCAAGATAGTTAAGACCAAAGCATACTGTGAAGAACTTCAAAAAGATCTCATAAAACTAAGTGATTAGGCAACAAAATGGCAAATGAAATTTAATGTGGATAAATGTAAAGTAATGCACATTGGAAAAAATGTCCCCAACTATACATACAATATGATGGGGGCTAATTTAGCTATTACTAATCAGGAAAGAGATCTTGGAGTCATCGTGGATAGTTCTCTGAAGACTTCCACGCAGTGTGCAGCGAATAAAGAAAAGTTATTTACTCGTTCCTATAATATAAGAACTAGGGGCCACCAAATGAAATAAATGGGCATCAGGTTTAAAACAAATAAAAGGCAGTTCTTCTTCACACAGCGCACAGTCAACCTGTGGAACTCCTTGCCTGAGGAGGTTGTGAAGGCTAGGACTATATCAGGGTTTAAGAGAGAACTAGATAAATTCATGGAGGTTAAGTCCATTAATAGCTATTAGCCAGGATGGGTAAGGAATGGTGTCCCTAGCCTCTGTTTGTCAGAGGGTGAAGATGGATGGCAGGAGAGAGATCAATTGATCACTACCGGTTAGGTTCACTCCTTCTGACGCATCTGGCATTGGCCACTGTCAGTAGACAGGTTTCAGAGAAGCAGCCATGTTAGTTTGTATCCGCAAAAAGAACAGGAGTACTTGTGGTACCTTAGAGACTAACAAATTTATTTAAGCATAAGCTTTCATGTTCTCTGTGTGTGTGTGTGTGTGTGTATATCTATATATCTATATATCTTCCTACTGTATTTTCCACTACATGCATCTGATGAAGTGGGCTGTAGCCCACGAAAGCTTATGCTCAAATAAATTTGTTAGTCTCTAAGGTGCCACAAGTACTCCTTTTCTTTTTGTCGGTAGTCAGGATACTGGGCTGGATGGACCTTTGGTCTGACCCAGTATGGCCATTCTTATGTTCTTGAAATCTTATGGCTGCAAAACTATCCACTATTTCTCGCACGTTTCTTAGAATCACATTCCTTTATAGCAGGAGGTGATTAATGGCTTGGCACACTTGCATCACCGTAACCCCCACCAGTAGCAGTCTGGGAGTTGCCAGCTTCCACAAAGTGATTGCCACTCACTTTTGCACCATTAGGGCTGTCTCATTCTGGTGTACTTGCGCCGCAGGGCGAGGGTGAACTCTGCACACAGTTCAAGTGTAAGCAGGGGAATAGTCCTGCTATTGTGGGGAACTTTCCTGGCTTATACACTACCCCGGTGAAATGGGCTAGTGAAAGAATCTTGCTCCCACTCCCTTTACCCAGGGTTTGAGTGCAGGACCTGTTGATCTACCGCAGGGGTCGGCAACCTACGGTACGCATGCCAAACACAGCACGCGAGCCGATTTTGAGTGGCACGCTGCCTGCCCAGTGAGAGGAGGAGGAGGAGGGGCAGAGGGGCCTGAAAGCGCCACGCTGGGGGAAGAAGCAGGGGAGGGGGAAGCTTGGCTGCCACAGGACCAAGCTTCTGCCTCCTGCCCCCACAGGGGAGAGCGGTGGGTGGGGGGGCTGAGTGGGGCAGGGGGCCAGGAACCCCCCCCCACTGCTCTCCCCTGCGGAGGCAGGAGGCAGAAGCTTGGTCCTGCAGCAGCCAAGCTTCCCCCTCCCCTGCTTCTTCCCCCAGCGTGGCGCTTTCCGGCCCCTCCGCCCCTCCTCTTGGCTGGGGGTGTCTCCCTGTGCTGGGCCCACTGCCCAGGGTCCCCCTCACTCTCTCCGGCTGCTCACCACACCTGGCTCCAGACTGCTCCAGCCCCACCACTCTGCCCCAGCTCCAGCCTGCCTTAGCACTGCTGCTGCTGCTTTGCCTCCAGCTCCCTGGGCTGCTTTTCTGGCCTCTCTGGCTCTGGTTGCTGCTGTTTTCCTCCCAGCACAGGTCTGCTCTCTGGGCTGCTGCTGTCGCTCTGCTCCCTAGCTCAGCATAGGCTCTTTCTCTCTCCTTAGCTCGGCCGCACTCTGTTCCAGGCAGCTCTCCAGCTCACACGGAGGATGGGAACCCCCTGGCCTCCTGACTCCCTCATAACCTGCCCGCTCTGTCAGTCAGGCTGACCTGGAGCATTGGCCTCTCCCCATTGCCCTTGGGGGACTGTCAGTCTCAGGATCCTGATTTCCCATTGACCCTTCCCCTTTCTTTTGGTACTGGGAGCGACCCAACCAAAAAAACCCCACTGAGTTTTAGTAAGGGGCCAACAGTCCCCTTACACAAGGAAGGTGGCTTTGTGCATAAGAAAGTTCTGCAGCCACTGCTTGTCATCCCGTACCGGCATCATAAGCTGATCCATCACTCAGTGCTTGTTTCCTGAGCCCAATAGTGACGGTCCACCATGTGCACCTGTTTTGTGAATGTCAACTTCAATCTTGAATTGTTTCTTTCCATGGCACACAGCAGGGCGCAGGCAGCACTGATTCCTGTTCAGATTCACAGCTCATGAAATACTGCAGGATCAGCTAGGTTGTGTTCATAATGTTTATCACAAGACTGGCAAGCAATGCAAGATCCATGCTTTCAGGCAGAGATGGCGGGTACACAGTTTTCAGGAGCAGTTGAAAAATGGCGTGAAACACAGTTAGAAGCCCTTGGAGTTATGGGATGGAGAAAACTGCATCATGGGGGTGATGATCCTTGCCCCATGATTCACTGCGATCCATTCCCAGAACTCCTATCTGGAGAAGGTGGTGATTTGCACAGTGGGATAGCTACCCACAGTGCACTGCTTTCTCTGTCGGTGCTAGAGTACCAACAACGGATGCACTCTGCTGCCACAAAGAGTGTTGTGTTAATATGCACAAGTGATGTAATTACAACTTTTTTTTTATCATTGACGTAACTTAAGTCAACTTAACTCTGAAGTGTAGACATGGCCTCAGTCTGATCTTCCATGAGTTTGCTGGAGAATCTCTTTGTGAGTCTCAGATGATGTAGATGTTTAGCTCTTAGACCTTAATTGAAAGTGGGGAATCTTTAACAAAGGTTTTCTTTCTCCAAACTTTGAGGGTTTGTCTAGACATAAATTGGCACCATTTTAGACCAAAGCAAACCCTGTGTACGAATATGCTAAACTGCTATAAACCAGATTTAAATCACTTTAAGAGTATCCACACACAAAATTGCACCAATTTAGCAAAATTAGGGCATGGCTACACTTGCAGATGTAGAGCGCTTTGAGTTAAACCAGCCTTCGTAGAGTGCAGTGGGGAAAGCACTGCCATCTGTCCACACTGACAACTTCAAGCTGGTTTGGTTTGCCTTAGAGGTGGAAAAACCCCAGCCTAGGGCTGTAAGTACTCTGTTTTAAGCGATTTGTCCTGAATTGGCACTCTGAGGGTATGTCTACACTACGAAATTAGTTCGAATTTATAGAAGCCGGTTTTATTGAAATCGGTTGTATACAGCCGATTGTGTATGTCCACACAATAAAATGCTCTAGGTGCTCTAGTCGGCAGACCGCGTCCACAGTACGAGGCTAGCGTCGACTTCCGGAGCATTGCACTATGGGTAGCTATCCCACAGCTATCCCACAGTTCCCGCAGTCTCCGCCGCCCCTTGGAATTCTGGGTTGAGATCCCAATGCCCGGATGATGCAAAACAGTGTCGCGGGCGGTTCTGGGTACATGTCGTCAGGCCCCTCCCTCCCCCGTCACAGCAACGGCAGACAATAGATTCGCGCCTTTTTATCTGGGTTAGTTACCTGGGTTACCTGTGCAGACAACATGGAGCCCGCTCAGCACAGCTGAGCTCACCGTCACCATATATCCTCTTGGTGCCGGCAGACGTGGGACTGCATTGCTACACAGCAGCAGCTGCTAACTGCCTTTTGGCGGTAGACGGTGCAGTAGACTGGTAGCCTTCATCGGCGATCTGGGTGCTGGCAGCCGTGGGGCTTGCCTTTTGGCAGTAAATGGTGTATTACGACTGTTAGCCGGCCTATTACAAGTCGGGTCATCGCACATTAGCAGAGTCTTCCCTGAGCAGCAGCTCGTGCAATAGGCCTGAAGACCATCGTCATACACCACCCCGTATTTGCTGCCAAGCACCCAGAAAGATGCCGAGGGCTATCAGTCACGCTGCACCGTCGTCTTAAGATGTAAAAAATAGATTTTCTCTGTATTCATTTGCTTCCCCCTCCCTCCGTCAAATCAACGGCCTGCTAAACCCAGGGTTTTCAGTTTAATCTTTGGGGGGGACCAGTCTGTGACAGTTGTTTGTGTCTCTCCCTGATGCACAGCCACCGTTCTTTATTTTAATTCCCTGTGCCTGTATGCCATGTCGTCACTCGGCCCCCCTCCCTCCTTCCCCTAGGCCGTCAGATACTACGTTTGCGCCACAGCTCGAGCCGCGAAGCGGTTCACGCCTTTTCTTTGAATTCTGGGTTGAGATCCCAATGCCCGGATGATGCAAAACAGTGTCGCGGGCGGTTCTGGGTACATGTCGTCAGGCCCCTCCCTCCCCCGTCACAGCAACGGCAGACAATAGATTCGCGCCTTTTTACCTGGGTTACCTGGGTTACCTGTGCAGACAACATGGAGCCCGCTCAGCACAGCTGAGCTCACCGTCACCATATGTCCTCTGGGTGCCGGCAGACGTGGGACTGCATTGCTACACAGCAGCAGCTGCTAACTGCCTTTTGGCAGTAGACGGTGTAGCATGAGTGATAGTCGTGGGGCTGGCAGCCGTAGGGCTGCATTGCACCAGCCCCTTCCAGGCGATGGTATATTATGACTGGTACCCGTCGTCGTCGTACTGGAGTGGCTGTCAATCATGGCCACCTGGGCAGACATGCTACTGTCTCGATGATGACGGTTACCAGTCATAATGTACTATTTTCTGCCAATTGCCCAATATTGTCTGCTAAGCACCCAGAAGAGGCCGAGGGCGATGCTGGGTGCTGGCGGACGTGGGGCTGGCAGACATGGGGCTGCATTGCTACACAGCAGCAGCCCCTTGCCTTTTGGCAGATGATGGTATATTATGATTGGTACCCATCATCACCATACTGGTATGGCTGTCACTCATGCTGCAGCGTCGGCTGCCACCTTAAGATGTAAAAAATAGATTTATTCTGTGTTCATTTGCTTCCCCTTCCTCCGTGAAATCAACGGCCTGCTAAGCCCAGGGTTTCCAGTTTAATCTTTGGGGGGACCATTCTGTGTGACAGTTGTTTGTGTTTCTCCCTGTTCCTGTACCTGTACGCCATGTCGTCACTTGGCCCTCCCTCCCTCCCTCCCTCCCTCCCGCCCTCCTTCTCCTGGTCCATCAGATACTACTTTCGCGCCTTTTTTCTGACCAGGCGCCATAGCTAGCACTGGGATCATGGAGCCCGCTCAGATCACCGCGGCAATTATGAGCACTATGAACACCACGCGCATTGTCCTGGAGTATATGCAGAGCCAGAACATGCCAAGGCGAAACCCGGACCAGGCGAGGAGGCGATTGCAGCACGGCGACGAGAGTGATGAGGAAATTGACATGGCCATAGACCTCTCACAAGGCACAGGCCCCAGCAATGTGGAAATCATGGTGTCACTGGGGCAGGTTGATACCGTGGAACGCCGATTCTGGGCCCGGGAAACAAGCACAGACTGGTGGGATCGCATCGTGCTGCAGGTATGGGACGATTCCCAGTGGCTGCGAAACTTTCGCATGCGTAAGGCCACTTTCATGGAACTTTGTGACTTGCTTTCCCCTGCCCTGAAGCGCCAGAATACCAAGATGAGAGCAGCCCTCACAGTTGAGAAGCGCGTGGCGATAGCCCTGTGGAAGCTTGCAACGCCAGACAGCTACCGGTCAGTCGGGAATCAATTTGGAGTGGGCAAATCTACGGTGGGGGCTGCTGTGATCCAATTTGCCAGGGCAATGAAAGACCTGGTGATAGCAAGGGTAGTGACTCTGGGCAACGTGCAGTCAATAGTGGATGGTTTTGCTGAAATGGGATTCCCAAACTGTGGCGGGGCCATAGACGGAACCCATATCCCTATCTTGTCACCGGAGCACCAAGCCACCGACTACGTAAACCGCAAGGGGTACTTTTCAATGCTGCTGCAAGCCCTGGTGGATCACAAGGGACGTTTCACCAACATCAACGTGGGATGGCCGGGAAAGGTACATGATGCTCGCGTCTTCAGGAACTCTGCTCTGTTTCGAAAGCTGGAGGAAGGGACTTTCTTCCCGGACCAGAAAGTGACCATTGGGGATGTTGAAATGCCTATCGTGATCCTTGGGGACCCAGCCTACCCCTTAATGCCATGGCTCATGAAGCCGTACACAGGCAGCCTGGACAGGAGTCAGGACCTGTTCAACTACAGGCTGAGCAAGTGCCGAATGGTGGTGGAATGTGCATTTGGACGTTTAAAAGCGCGGTGGCGCAGCTTACTGACTCGCTCAGACCTCAGCGAAAAGAATATCCCTATTGTTATTGCTGCTTGCTGTGCGCTCCACAATATCTGTGAGAGTAAGGGGGAGACCTTTATGGCGGGGTGGGAGGTTGAGGCAACTCGCCTGGCCGCTGATTACACGCAGCCAGACACCAGGGCGGTTAGAGGAGCACAGCAGGGCGCGGTGCGCATCAGAGAAGCTTTGAAAACGAGTTTTGTGACTGGCCAGGCTACTGTGTGAAACTTCTGTTTGTTTCTCCTTGATGAACCCTCCAACTCCCCCCCCCGACCCGGTTCACTCTACTTCCCTGTAAACCAACCACCCCACCCCACCCTCCCCTCCCCCTTGCAGAGGCAATAAAGTCATTGTTTTTTCACATTCATGCATTCTTTATTAGTTCCTTACAGAGGTAGGGGGATAATTGCCAAGGTAGCCTGGGATGGGTGGGGGAGGAGGGATGGAAAAGGACACACTGCATTTTAAAACTTTAACTCTTATTGAAGCCCAGCCTTCTGATGCTTGGGCGATCATCTGGGGTGGAGTGACTGGGTGGACGGAGGCCCCCCCACCGTGTTCTTGGGCGTCTGGGTGAAGAGGCTATGGAACTTGGGGAGGAGGGCTGTTGGTTACACAGGGGCTGTAGCGGCGGTCTCTGCTCCTGCTGCCTTTCCTGCAACTCAACCATACGCTCGAGCATATCACTTTGATGCTCCAGCAGACGGAGCATTGCCTCTTGCCGTCTGTCTGCAAGCTGACGCCACCTATCGTCTTCAGCCCGCCACCTCTCCTCTCGTTCATGTTGGGCTTTTCTCATCTCCGACATTGACTGCCTCCACGCATTCTGCTGTGCTCTATCAGCCTGGCCGGACATCTGCAGCTCCGTGAACATCTCGTCCCTCGTCTTACGTTTTCTCTTTCTAATGTTCACGAGCCTCTGCGAAGGAGAAACATTTGCAGCTGGTGGAGGAGAAGGGAGAGGTGGTTAAAAAGGACACATTTTAGGGAACAATGGGTACACTCTTTCATTACAAGGTCGCATATTTCGGCTTGCAGGCAGCCATCGTAGGCCACAGTGTTTTGGCTTTTTTAACCTTCTTAACATGCGGGAAAGGTTGCAAACAGCAGCGCATTTCCCATATCAAGGATGAATTGGGTTGTCCATTTAAAATGGGGTTTCAATGTAAAAGGAGGGGGCTGCGGTTTCCCGGTTAACATGCGGCACAAACACAAGTAAACCACCCCCCCACACACACACACACACGATTCTCTGGGATGATCACTTCACCCCTCCCCCCCACCGCGTGGTTAACAGCGGGGAACATTTCTGGTCAGAAGAGCAGGAACGGGCGCCTCTGAATGTCCCCCTTAATAAAATCACCCCATTTCAACCAGGAGAGCTTTCTGGAGATGTCCCTGGAGGATTTCCGCCCCATCCCCATACACGTTAACAGACTTGCTTGCTTTTTTTTTGTAATGTTTACAAATATTTACAAAGTTACACTCACCAGAGGTCTCCTGTGTGCCCTGAGGGTCTTGGGTGAGTTCGGGGGTTACTGGTTCCAGGTCCAGGGTCACAAACATATCCTGGCTGTTGGGGAAACCGGTTTCTCCGCTTCCTTGCTGCTGTGAGCTACCTACAGTACCTCCATCGTCATCTTCCTCGTTCCCCGAACCGTCTTCCCTGTGTGTTTCTCCAGTGAGAGAGTCATAGCACACGGTTGGGGTAGTGGTGGCTGCACCCCCTAGGATCGCATGCAGCTCCGCGTAGTAGCGGCAAGTTTGCGGCTCTGCCCCGGACCTTCCGTTTGCTTCTCTGGCTTTGTGGTAGGCTTGCCTTAGCTCCTTAATTTTCACGCGGCACTGCTGTGTGTCCCTGTTATGGCCTCGGTCCTTCATGGCCTTGGAGATCTTTTCTAATACTTTTCCATTTCTTTTACTGCTACGGAGTTCAGCTATCACTGCTTCATCTCCCCATATGGCGAGCAGATCTCGTACCTCCCGTTCGGTCCATGCTGGAGCTCTTTTGCGATCCTGGGAGGACTCCATGACGGTTACCTGTGCTGATGAGCTCTGCGTGGTCACCTGTGCTCTCCACGCTGGGCAAACAGGAAATGAAATTCAAACCTTCGCGGGTCTTTTCCTGTCTACCTGGTCAGTGCATCTGAGTTGAGAGCGCTGTCCAGAGCGGTCACAATGAAGCACTGTGGGATAGCTCCCGGAGGCCAATAACATCGAATTCCGTCCACACTACCCCAATTCCGACCCGCAAAGGCCGGTTTTATCGCTAATCCCCTCGTCGGAGGTGGTGTAAAGAAACCGGTTTAAAGGGCCCTTTAATTCGAAAGAAAGGGCCTCGTTGTGTGGACGTGTCCAGGCTTAATTCGGTTTAACGCTGCTAAAGTCGACCTAAACCCGTAGTGTAGACCAGGCCTCAGTTGGGTCCCGCCAGAACTGCTTCGTTACACAGGGAAAGCAGGCAGGGAGCGTGCCACTGCAGGTAAGCGGCACCGGGCCGGAGCCCGAACCCCTCCTGCACCCCGCCCCCCAACTCCCTTCCCTGAGCCCCCTGCCTCCACCTCGCACCCCTCCTGCACCTTAACCCCCTGCCCTGAGCCCCCTACCTGCACCCTGTACCCCTCCTGCACCCCAACTCCCTGTCCTGAGCCTCCTGTCGCACCCCAACTCCTTCTCCTGAGCCCCCTGCCGCACCCCTCCTGGACCCCAACCCCCTGCCCTGAGCCCCCTCCTGCACTTGGCATCCCTCCTGCACCCCAACCCTCTGCCCTGAGCCCCTCCTGCACTCAGCATTCCTCCTGCACCCCAACCCCCTGCCCTGAGCCCTCTCCTGCACTCCACACCCGTCCTGCACCCTAATCCCCTTCCCTGAGCCCCCTCATACACACAGCACCCGTCCTCTGCCCCAATCCCTTGCCCTGAGCCCCTTCCTGCACACCGCACCCGCTTCCACACCCCAACCTTTATGATGTTCGCCTTTAAAAAAATAAAAAAATAAAATTCCCTGCGTTCACACTCTAATGAAATGTGCTGCGCACGCCTATGCAACCTTTATACAATATTTGCTGCAAATATATAACAGTGGTCGCAACAGTGATCTATACAGTTACAAGAAGAAGAACAGGAGTACTTGTGGCACCTTAGAGACTAACAAATTTATTAGAGCATAAACTTTCGTGGACTACAGCCCACTTCTTCGGATGCATCCACGAAAGCTTATGCTCTAATAAATTTGTTAGTCTCTAAGGTGCCACAAGTACTCCTGTTCTTCTTTTTGCGGATACAGACTAACACGGCTGCTACTCTGAAACCTGTCATTATACAGTTACAGATTATGTCAATAATGTCACAATGCTATTAGAATGAGGATAGGTTTTTATTGTCTTCTCTATGTCTTCTCTGTAATGCTTTTATTCTATGAATAAGAGCAGTTTGCTTTGTGAAGGCTGGTTGGTAACTGTAATAGCTCCTGGTGAAAGGTTAACCACTGGTGCTGGATGCTGGGGAAACCACAGTGAAGTGCATAGGGACTATAGGCCTAAATTCTCCCTCTGTAGGGAGAGCGACACGGGTGTCCTCCTCCCAAGAGGGGTAATGCCTGGGAGCTAGAAAACTTAAGAGGGTACCTTCAAGGAAGACCAGAAAGATGGTCGGGGTGGAGCAGTCAAGGCTGAAACTGAGACAGTTAACAAAAACAAATCATTCTAAACAGGTTGACTAAAAACACTTCTTCCTTAGCTTTCACTCTTCTTGTGATTTTGCTAGTTCTTCAGTCTTCCAGGCTCAGCAGCCCAGAATTTCGGGGAGGGAGAGAAGAGGAAGGCAGTGGTAAAAGCCAGGAAAGGGAAATCTTTCAGGTCTTCATCATCTACTAAAAATGTCACAAGCCTGGTTTTTCATTCTTTGCAGGTTATCTTTGAGAATCTTCTAAAATGCAGGATATTGCACCTGTTATTTTATAAATTCGTAGGGGAACCTGAAGCTTTATTTTTATTTTTCTACATCAAACCAAATTCTCCCTCTTGATCAAGTCTAAAAGTTGGCATGTGGGATACAGGTGGTCAAATCCCCTAAAATAAATAATTGAAAATAACATCCACCCACGTCCCACTCATCCACTTTGGATCTTCCTCGACTGTAACATGCATGAAATGAATTCCTTTCATTTTATATCACTCGGAAGGGCAGGAAAATCCAGATCGGAGTTTGGTAGGAGCTGAAGGAGTGGTGTCTGACCTGCCGGTAGGGAGTTAAAGAAGGAAAAAGGCCCAGCCCCGACACCGTAACGGAGTAGGGGGAGGGGTTTAGATTGGTAATCGTGGTGCTTTGTTAAGAGTACAGAGAAATCATTTGGGCTGTGCTTTGGTATCTAAGGGTGGGGTTATTTTTACATATACAACAGAGCGAGGCCTTCCTGGGACTTGGGGTAATAACATGTACATTTTTCATTATTTCTGCCATGGTTTATGTTGCTGTTATTTGTGTATCAGCTGCAGCCTGTATGTATGCATTGGGTGGTGCATTCTTCTTTGTCAGGCTAGAATCTGTTCTCTGTTTCATTTAACTAGAAGAGGAAAGAAGGAAACCGCAAGGAAATAAGAACAAGCTATTTATGCTTGAGATGTCCTGATGCATGAAAGCCTGGTAGGATTCATATTTCTGTCTATTTTGAAAAGAGATTCCAGGAAAACATTAGAAATAATAGCCTGCATCTGTTACCTCTTGCCTTACACAAACTGCTTTTGATGTCCTCCATAACTAGTAGGTTGGGTTGCTTTAAAATTTTATTTTGCTAGTACTGGAATACAAACAGTTTTATGGACTGTAACTAATTAATTGCCTGTCTTTTTATCTAGCAACCCACTGTAACTATTAACACTTTGTATTAAAACAGGATTCGAAAATATTTAAAAAAAAACTATTTTTAATATTAATATTATAGTTTATGTATACCTCTCATTATGATTAGTAATGTATATTTAATTACCAAGTATTTAAAGACAACTGTGAATTCACATAATGGAAAATCTGCTTTTAGAGAAACCATGCTTGCAGCCGCACTCTGATCTTATTACATCTCAAGCTAGACAGGGTCAGCCCTAGGTGATACATGGATGGGAGACCACTGAGGAAAGCCTAGATGCTGTAGGAAAGTGGGACACTGGGCTGTTGGAAGTTCCATCATTTGAATGAGCTGTAAACCTAATGTCCTGACTTCTTTGGGTCATTACAAATCCCATGCCATTTTGCCCTGCCCCCTAAAAACAAGGGTTTTAGCCATGGTGTCATGACCAACTTCTAATTCTGATAATTATATTATCGACTCTGATTTTTTCCTTTAACTTAAATTGGATAAATTATTCATCATTTTTCTGCATAACTATTACTGTCTGTAATGCTGCTGTGTGTTGTTAAATGAATTCAACTTTGCCTCCCCTTCACCCCCCCCCAAGATGGCTGCAGTTAAATAGCAGATGATATCCATATAGCATAATGTTTGTGGGTAATGAAAACTAAAGAGAGGGTTGGGTAGGGATTTCCATAATTCTGAGAAACCTGTCTTTTGAAGTTGAAATTGTCCATCCTTGGGCTCAGCTTGAAAGTAATTTTTTTTAAAGATGCACATGAAATTGTTGCAGATGTTGGAGTTAGAGTATTATATATGTATAAAATAATACACACCTGCTTTGTTCTTTCTCTGTGTGTAGCTTTTTAAAATATAATAATTCTCCCAACCTACTTTTGCCAATAAATAACTAAAAAACAGCCTCATGGAAGTATGCTTTCCAAGATAAGGTGGAATGAAAATAGTTTAGTATTTGAAAGTAATAAAGGTTTCAGTTTGCACGGTATGTAACTTGTAATCCACTATTCTTTTTAATGCAAAGTTTGAATTGTTTATGCCCTATGCCAGCATAGAATGTTGGGCATACTGAAATTATCTACTGCACATGCTTGTGACTGCAAGAGGAATTTGTATGGGAACAGGTAAGGGTGTGAGAATACTCAGTCCTTTGTTTCTCAGGATTTATCATGTAACAGTTTTTCATGTATCTAACTTGTTCCCAGATTGATCCTGCTTGCTGCTATGGGACATGCACAGAAAATTACTTCCATTTCCACAAAGATTTCTGCTTGCTAGGTTACTTACTGGGCACATATATAGTCCATGGCCCATATCTCATGGAAATTATTTGTTCTATGAGATGTGGGCTAAGAGAGTTCTTCCTCGTATTCCATGGAATAGCCAAAGGGCTGACAGAAGTTGTTCAGCACATGTAAGGGACAAATGTATTGATGTATCTCACTGCACCTTCTCTGATGTTTTGAGATATCTCAAGGCACTTATTAAGTATCTAATGGCTGGAAATGTGCCTCAACATATTGAAGCAAGCAGATGAAGTATCTAAGAGAAGGTGCTTCAAAGCACATTCTTGATTCATTTAGTCATTAGGTATCTCAAACAACTTTTGGCAGTCTCTTAAGTCTTCTAATGGAGTCAGGCCATGACCCTGCCAGCTCCATGGGAGCATATGCAGACTGTATGAATATGTGAAGATCTGATTATAATAGTGTGTGTGAGAGAGAGAGAATGAATATTTAGATGGTAAGCTCTTTGGGGCAGGGACAGTCTTTGTTCTGTATTTACATAGTGCCTAGTTTCTGTTCCATGATGAGGGCTCCTAGGTGCTACCACAATGTAAATAATAAATATTAGTAATACATGAAGGTGTGATATAAAAGGTTTACCTGTAAGTTTCAGATGGCTGCATTATTCATGAGTCATTGAACCTTTGAACCACAACATCACTCACTTTTCATATGCCAATTTGTACTATTTTAGAAACCTGCAAAGCCAAGTGCCTGAGTTACAGTGAGTCCAAATTTTCAGGTATCTGTGGGAAAGAAAAGTTAAAACTACAATGTTTAATTTCTTTTAAATACACTTCTCTAACATGGTTGGCTTTGCAAATTAAATGTCTTTTCTAGACATAAAAATGTAATGATTTTACAGTCGGATATCTCTGACTTTTCCAGAGCTAGAAGCAAGTACAACATGGCCCACTGGAAAGCAGAAAATCTCCCCCTTTCCCTAGTCCTAGTCACAAGGTATTGGACTTCAAACTTGCCACTGATATACGAATGAATATTGTCCATCATGGACCTCAATAACATTTTTGGGGGGAAGAAATGCCATGCTTTGTTGCCAAGTTTTAGTTTTGGTTTTGGAGGCTGTTTGAAGCTGCTGAGCAGTTTGGTATGTTAGAATGACTTGAGTAACATGGATGAGTGGGCAGAGTGCATTGATGTTTACTTAACAGCAATTTTGAAACTTAAACTTTCCTATTAGCATTAGAAATTAGTATCTACTCATTCCTAGTTTGCATCATCACAGATGGCAGTTTCTTCTCTTGTTGTTAAATTGTTTTTTCATTATATTTAAGAAACTTTTAAAGCTGGTATACTTTTCTTTGTATTCAATGCAGGCAATTAGAATACCTGGATTGCTATGCTTTCAGGGTTTCTTTGCACATATAGTAAGTGCACTGCTGGGATTACAGATACAGAGGAACTCCTCTGTCATCAGGTGGGGAGACCAGATTTTTACAAAGAAAAAGGGGACATCTGCCATGATGTGATGCAGGAAGTGTTACAGCAGAGGGTCCTCCCTCCTCTGCAAGCCACCCAACTCCCTCTCTTTTTCCACTTTTTTTTCTCCTCACAAAATGAAAAATCAAGATGCAATACAGTAAATGGCTGAATAGGAGAAAGCAGTATTTTCTCCATCTGTCATTACTATTTTCTCTCAATACCAGCCTCTCAAATGCATTTTTATTCCTTGAGGCTGAACTCCTTATTTTATTTCCTGTCCACCTTGCTGCAATTCCTACCCCATAGTTTGTTCTTTTTTATCCCCTAGGATACAGTCCTCTTTCTGGGTTTTCTGTTCTTCTGTTTTCAGGATTGTTGGATTTTTTGTATTTCCTTTGTCTTTTGTTTCCTTCTTTTGACCTTTGCTCATTTCTTCTGTCACTCATTCTGAAAATATTAATTAATCAGTCGTCTACTGAGAAAGGAGATAAGAATAGCTGACTGTAAATGTGTTTGAGGGAAAGTATTTATTTATTTAGGATGGTACAAGGAGGAATAACTAGGACTTAGTGGGATGAAATGTAGAAAGGAAAAATTTAGACTGAATACCAGAAAACATATTTTTACAGTGAAATCTGTTCCATTTTGGAATGATCTCCTAAGGGGAATAAGAGACGCCTCACTGCACTGGACAAAATACTAGTGTGTGTGTTGTAGGGAAGAATACTGCATTGGCAGGGAGATGAACTAAATGTCTTAATAGGTCTCTTCTGACTACACAAAACCTCCTCTGTGCAAACCTCACAGGTCTTTGGGGCTACATGTTTTTAGGGGAAATGGCTAAGCAGGGAGGGAACATGGCAAGAGAAAAGATACTTTTTGCAGCAAAATCTTCTGTCAAACACACAGGAAAATACTCCGTAACTAATGCCTATGGAATCCCATTCCTTGATATCCATGCGCCTTTTCCTTTGGTGGAAGTGAAGTCCAGGTCTGAGCAGTTTTGCCAGAGGATCATGGACCTCAAAGATCCGTAGAGGGTATATCTATACTGCAATGTAAGCCTGGGTCTGTGAGACCCGAGTCTGCAGGCACAGGTTTCTAAGCCCACGTTTGACTGTCCACATTGATTCGTGACCTTGGGTTTAGAATTTTCACACCCATGCTCTTGCATCCAGACTTCACTATGCAGACCAGAGTCAAACCAGCTTATCCCAGGCTTTCTGGCACCCTCCCCTGGTGTGGCTACTCTAGCTTTTCTTTCATGGTGCACTGTGGGGAAAACTTGACTGTCCATCCCATGGCACTTTACTGGAAGTTGTCTCAGCCTGCCAACACCGAGCTATCTTTTGGGTCTGCATGCTCCTGTCAACCAGAGCCAGTAATGTGAATGAGGCACGCTTTTGCTCCTGTTTAGGAAACGGTCAGATCATCCATCAGAGGCTGGTGGACATTTTTGCAGCATTTTCTGACCTTCCAAAGGTACCTCTCAGTGGAGGAGGATGATACAGACATGAAAGACTTCAACTGGCTGATGCAACTATACCGGGAGTCGTGAGCAGCTAATGCCCCCTGTGTAGACCGGCGCTTGTGGAGCAGAGTCACAAGCATAGACTGGTGGGATTACATCATCATCCATCCCTTGGATGACCAGCAGTGTGTCCAGAACTTCTGCATGAAGAAAGCAATATTTTTGTAGCTTTGTGAACAGCTAGCCCCACCACAAGAATGAGGAAAGCAATGGTGGTCCAGAAGTGGGTTGCTATAACTGTCTGGAAGCTGGCTACTTCTAATCCTACAGGTCCATTGCTAACCAGTTTGGTGTTGGCAAGTTGGCTGTGAGGTTTCCAAACTGTGCAAGGGCCATTGATAGGATTCATGTGTCCATAGTTTGCCATCCTCAAGGAGCACATGAGTACATAAACTGCAAAGGGACTCCGTTGTTATGCAGGCCCTTGTCGACCAAAGAAGCTGATTCATGGATGCCAACATAGGCTGCACTGGCAAAGTGCATGATGACAGGGTTTTCCCCAGTCTGGAGTTACCATCATGGACAGGCTGAGACACTGTGCCCGCCAAATGACATTGTCATAAATGGAGTAACTCTATCTGCTGCAGAAGACCCCCTTTTGGCTTGGGTTATGAAACCGTACCCTGATCTCAGAGGCTGGGCAAAAGAAGGTTTAATCACACTCTCAGTAGGTGCAGAATGGTGGTTGAAAGTGCATTTGACAGATGGAAATCCTGCTGGTGCTGTTCACAGAACTGTTTAGGTTCCAGTGTTATCAATGCTGTCTGCATCACTGTGCTCTTCCCAATCTTTGTGCAGCCAAAGGTGAGTCACCTCATTCAGAGTAGACTCTTGACAGTAATGGATTGCTAGACCGGTACACTCAGCCAGAAAGTGCAACAGAAATTAGGGATGCTTTGTGTGACCACGTTATGGCCTTCCATGGACCAATGGATGAGCGAAAGTAGTATGTTTATCAATGTATCTGTACAGCAATACCAACAATACATGAAGTACTATTGGTTATGAATTTTTAATTATGGATGGAATGACTGCTTATACTATCGTGGAGGGGCTGGTGGCTCTTATGCATTTTCTTATGGAGGAATTGAACTCAGGTTTTTACTTGTGGATTTGAAATGTTATATTGAGATGTTTTGTTGCATATGACTTCCCAGTTATGCCCCATCATGGTTTTATCTTTGTTCTTTGAACTGAATGTGTTATGTAGTTCATCTGTAGTGATGGTAATAAACTGTGAATGAATTCAAAGCCTTTATATGTTAACATGAATGTATTAAAAATTACTATTTAAAAAATGTATAAGGCCAGCTGCCATGAAACGACCAAAACAAAATAAAAAAGTGCATATCTCAAACAGTGAGCTGTCCAAACCTGTGAAACCAGTGCCACAAAAAAAAAAAAATGTCCCTACTTCAGAGTGTCCCCAGCCCCATGTTCTTTGCCCTTCTAGTGCATTTTGCATGCACTTGGTGCTGTTGCAGAGGGGTGGAGGACTGCACAGGTGTGGAGGATTACAGGGGATACATTTGCCAAGTCCAACTAGCATTCAGTTCTGGTTGCATGAGCCACCCAACCACAAAATTATCCAATGGGTTCCTGATCTGCAGGACATGTAGCATGGAGGGGACACCACCCATGGTGCTGGCGCAGGAAGTGTAGGTGGAGTGGAAGCCTGCACTCTCCCAGTCATTAGCAGAAGCAGCCTTTCAAACAGGCCTTTCTGCTGTGCTCTGTCTTTTTCCCTCCAGTGACGTCCCTGCTGAAGGAACTTCACTGAAAGTCTCTCATCAGACATTGCCTTTCAATTTGTTGTGAATCCTTCTCCCTCTGGTACTGAAACTGCTGGCTGGCCCTGTCCAGGATGTGCACCATAAAGCTGTTGTGGACACATTTCCTCTTTGATCGCATTGTGACATCCCTGGCTTCTGCTGGACTGGGGCTGTCCTGCAGAGACAGAAGGGCCTGAAAACAGAAATGATACAGGACATTATTGTGTCAATGCTTCAGAAAAGGTTCACTACATCATCACCAAAAGTGTCCTTGAAATCTCAAGGCCAAAAAATGATACTTTGTAAAAAAGTGCTTCAGTATATTCAGAGAGTAAGGTTTTCCCAGAGGCTCCATGGACGCACATGAGAATTAAGCAGAGTTTAAAGCCTTCACACAGAATGGTGAGGTGAAATTTACAACTGATATATCTTTTTTTAAAATATTGAATACAATTTCAGCCTTGGGGAGGCGGGAGGGTGATGCCCCTTGCCATGGTTTTCTACATGTGGTTTCAAAATCCTTTCAAGCATTCAACATTCTAGAGGACATAACGATTCTGGAGGTTCCTGAATGGCAAAGGGATATTCTGCCTCAAGCTACCAGGGGCAAGCTGCCTTGTATGCTATTGAGGTTTTTGAAGCTTATGGTGACTGACAACACATCTACAAGGGGAATGGGCTGGTGACTTACAGAGGCGGGCCCAGCAAGTATGCCTTTTCCCAAAATGTGACTCCAATCTGTAGTGTCTAATGTAGGAAAAGTTTGCAACTATCAGCACCTGGGGTTGGATGAAAATACATGAAAACAACAAGATGCTGCGCTAGCTTCTACGTGTATTACTGCCTCCTGTGAGCTGCTGAAAGCTGTCTGCATTCATGCAGTTACCTTGGTGCAGCTATAGCTCACAATATAGCCTGCTTGGACTATAGCTGTCTATGGACTCCATGCACCCCTCCCACCAACAATATGGACTCTTAATACTGCACATATGGATTATATATCTACCACTGGGACTGCCTGGACTCATAATAGAGAATGCATTCCTGTGCTACCAGGTTCTCCAACATTTCTTGGTACACATGGTTATTTCTGGCACTCTTATTGAAGCTGAACATCTTGCTCTCATCATACCAGAGATTTGCCAGAATCTGACTGTGGTCCTGTGACCAGGTAGCAGCGCGCTCAGCAAAGGACTTCTTGTCAGTCGCCATAGCTAACACGTGAGATGGTTCACTCGGTTTCCAGTTCAGAGATCAGAATAAAATGGAAAGGTTAAACGATGAGCACCTGTTAAACGATGAGCACCTGGCTAGTCATGGGATAGAAAGGCCAAGGAACACTGGTCCATAGGACATGGAATATACTGTTGGTGGACTTTCAGGACATGTGTCTGGGAAACCAGGCCCAAGCTGCATCCATCTGCAAATGATAGTTTGGACTCTAGCTCGGGCCCACCCCCACCGGCTCTTAGGTCCACATGGCTTACTGTCCTGAGTCAGACAGATTTGTGTGTGACTGGAAGGAGGCTTTAAACTCAAATCTGAATCTGAACCCAGGCTTACATTGCAGTGTAGACCTACCCAGAGAGCTGTCCCGCTCCATAAATGCGCTCAAGTCTACTGCTTCAAACCCTGTCTCTTCCCAACCTCATGATATTTTTCGAAGTATCTTTAGTCCTCCAATAGGGCTTTCTGTAGAAAGGCAGAATTATCTGTCCTATAATATTGTAGAATGAAATAAGACTTGAGTGACTTGGAACACTTGGGGGGGAAAACATATTGACTACAAGAAAATTACAATAAACAAATACATTTCAAGATATTTGATCATGTCTCAAAAACCTTATGACAACTTTTATAAAAATTTATAGCAAGCCCAAAACACTGCATTTTATAATTGGGATATTATAATTCGCGCTATTCTTGTAGAACAATGAATTTTAACATCGGAAAGGTTTGTTGGGAAGAGGATAGAGGCTGGTTATTCTCAGTTAGCAAGGGTGGAACAAAAATAATTGTCTTAAAATGCTGCAGGGAAAATGTATGTTCAGTTTTAGGCAAAACTTTATAACCATTAGATAAACAATGAAACCAGCTGCGAAAAAGGTTGTGGAATCCTTTCCCCTGGAGCTATTCAAGGCTAGATTTAGATGTTAAGCCAGTAGTTATGCAGTAACGATTCTAAAATCTCACTTGCTGGAATGACAGGGGTAGCGTAGATGACCTTCTAGATATCCCTTTTAAATCAAATTATTTCTGTAAATTAAACGCTTTTATAGCTACACATAGTTATTTAATGCTATGATACAAGGTGTGGCGTCACTGGCCTGCCAATCATAATTAAGATGGGAAGCTTATCCTGTATCATGTGCTTGTTACATAACAATTTAGTTAGGTGTTGTTATATAAGAGCTGATATTTATACTATAGATAACCTAAATATTTTGTCTAGTTATCCCAAAATTTTATTTAGCTATCATATAAAAAAGAAGGCCTTGTAGAATTACAGCTTTAGAAATTATTAACTGAAGGCATAATTTTGGAATCCTTTGCTGATATATAATTATTTGATGCCAAAATGAACAACCAATCCTTATTTGTTTTTACATTTTGTTTTTATAGGGTTTTTTTTTGGCTTCCTGGAGAAACAGTAGAAAATGCAAAACAACGAAATAATAAAGCCTGCTAAATACTTCTCAGAAGTGGAAAAGAGTGTGCTGCTTGCATTAGTTGAAAAATACAAATATGTACTTGAGTGTAAAAAAAGCGATGCAAGAACTATTGCATTGAAACAACGTACTTGGCAAGCGCTTGCCCATGAATATAATTCTCAACCTAGTGTATCACTGCGAGATTTCAAGCAGTTAAAGAAATGCTGGGAAAATATCAAGGCACGGACAAAAAAGATAATGGCACATGAAAGACGGGAGAAAGTAAAAAGAAGTATTAGTCCACTTATAAATACTCACATCATAGGGAAAGAGAAGATTGCCAGCATGATGCCTGAGCAAATGTACTTTATACAGAGTCCACCAGAAGAAGATTCTGAATATCAACCTGATGCTTCTAACCAAGGTATAAATGCTACTATAGTGATCCAAGTAACACTGTTCTAGTTAAGGGTGTGTATGCATTTTCATTATTTATTCTATTTTTAGAGGGGTCAATTTAGCAGTGTAAATCTCTCTATTTAAAATTTTATTGCTGGCTATTAAAAAGTCATTTCACAGCAAAAATACTGAGGGCTTCTGTATATTTCACAAGATACACAGTAGTAAAATCTGATTCTTTTACAAGTGTGAAGAAAACTATGTACATTTTTAAGTTACTGGTTATCATTTAAACAGCTGACCTTTCCAGTAGTGGATAGATCCTCTATTTCCTGATAGCCATCACACAGAAGAGGAAGAGGAAAGTCCCAAAGGGCACTTCTGATCGTTTAAAAAGCATTGCTTTGCTTGTTTGATCACCAGCTATTTTTTTCCTCACAAGCAGCAAGTTTAGATGTTATCCTCTGAGGCAAGAAATTCCCTATGCTCCCCTCCAGCCTTTCATTTTTTTTTAATGAACTCTTAATAAAACATAAAAAAACCACAAAACTTTCCACATCTTTTTTTCTGGACTGTCACTGCAGTGGAATAAATCTATTCTAACAATTTTAAAAAAAACCTACGTATCTCACACAGGACGTAATATAGTAGCATGACAGCATGCAGATATAATACTGTAAAACCAACTTTCTAAACATAAGAACGGCCATACTGTGTCAGACCAATGGTCCATCTAGCCCAGTATCCTGTCTTCCGACAGTGGCTGGTGCCAGATGCTTCAGAGAAAATGAACAGAAAAAGGGCAGTTTATCAAGTGCTCCATCATGTTTCATCCTGTCCCTGCTTCTGGCAGTCAGAGGATTAGGGACACCCAAAGCATGATGTTGCATCCCTGACCATCTTGGGTAATAACCATTGATGGACTATCCTTCATGACCTTATCTAATTCTTTTTGACCCACTTATACTTTTGGTCTTCACAACTTCCCCTGGCAATGAGTTGCACAGGCTGACTGTGCATTGTGTGAAGAAATACTTCATTATGTTTGCTTTATACCTGCTGCCTATTAATTTCATTGGGTGACACCCAGGGCCGGCTCCAGGGTTTTGGCCGCCCCAAGCAGCCAAACAAAAAAAAAAACAAAAGCCGTGATCGCGATCTGCGGCGGCAATTCGGCGGGAGGTCCTTCGCGCCGAGCAGGAGTGAGGGACCGTCCGCCGAATTGCCGCCAAACAGCTGGACATGCCGCCCCTCTCCGAAGTGACTGCCCCAAGCACCTGCTTGGTAAGCTGGTGCCTGGAGCTGGCCCTGGTGACACCTGGTTCTTATGCGAAAGGGTAAATAACCCTTCCTGATTCAGTTTCTCCACACCATTCATGATTTTATATACCTCTATCATATCCCCCCTTAGTCGTCTCTTTTTCAAGCTGAACAGTACCAGGCTTTTTAATTTCTCCTCATATGGAAGCTGTTCCATACCCTTAATCATTTTTGTTGCCCTTCTCTGTACTTTTTCCAATTCTAATATATATATTTTTTGAGATCGGGTGACCAGAACTGTACATAGTATTTAAGGTGTGGGTGTACCATGGATTTATATAGTGGCATTATGATATTTTCTGTCTTATTTATCCCTTTCCTAATGGTTTTTAACATAGTTAGCTTTTTTGACTACTGCTGCACATTGAGCAGATGTTTTTAGAGAACTATCCATGATGACTCCAAGATCTTTCGTGAGTAGTAACAACTAATTTAGACCCCGTCATTTTATATGTATAGTTGAGATTGTTTTCCAAAGTACATTACTTTGCATTTATCAACATTGAATTTCACCTGCCATTTTGTTGTCCAGAAGTCACCCAGTTTTGTTAGGTCCCTTTATGACATTTCACAGTTAATTTTGGACTTAATTATCTTGAGTAATTTTTTATCGTTGGCAAACTTTGCCACCTTACTGTTTACCTTTTTTTCCAGATTATTTGTGAATATGTTGAACAGCACTGTTATCAGTACAGATCCTTGGGGACTCTGCTGTTTATTTCTCTCCACTGTGAAAACTGGAAAACTGACCATTTCTTCCTACCTTTGTTTCCTGTCTTTTAACCAATTTCTGGTCCATGAGCAGACAGTCCCAAAAAGGACTGGTTTTTGCTTAAGAGCTTTTGGTGAGGGACTTTGTCAAAGGCTTTCTGAAAATCCAAATGCACTACATATCAACTAGATCACCCTTGTCTGCATGTTTGTTGGCATATCAAGATTGGTGAGGCATGATTTCCTTTTACAAAAGCCATGTTGACTCTTCTTCAAAATATTGTGTTCATCTATGTGTCTGATAATTCTGTTATTTACTATAATTTGCCCAGTACTGAAATTAGGCTTACTGGTTTGTAATTTCCAGGATCACCTCTTGAGCCTTTAAAAAAAAAAATCACCATTATGTTAGCTATCATCCAGTCATCTGGTACAGAGGCTGATTTAAGCAATAGGTTACATACCACAGTTAGTAGTTTTGCACTTTCGTATTTGAGTTCCTTCAGAACTCTTGAGTGAATACCATCTGGTCCTTCATATTATTTAATTTACCAATTTGTTTCAAAACCTCCTCTATCGACACTTCAGTTTAGGTCAGTTCCTCAGATTTTTTTCACCTAAAAAGAATGATTCTGGTATGGGAGTCTCCCTCTCATTCTCCTTAGTGAAGATCAATGCAAAGAACACGTTTAGCTTCCTGACAACGGCCTTGTCTTCCCTGAATGCTCCTTTTGCACCTCAGTCAAATCAATGGCCTCACTAATTGTTTGGCAGGCTTCCTGCTTCTGATGTACTTAAAAAAATGTGAGGTTTAGTTTTTTTGTCTTTTTTGCTAGTTGTTCTTCACATTATTTTTTGGCCTGCCTAATTATACTTTTACACTAGACTTGCCAGAGTTTGTTACTTTCTGTTTTCCTCAGGAGAATCTGACATCAAATTTTTAAAAGATGTCTTTTTGTCTTTAACCACCTCTTTTTTACTTTGGTTAGCCATGGTGGCATTGTTTTGGTCCTCCTGTTTTTTGGTTTTGATTTTGTTTATTTGGGAGTATACATATAGTTTGAGCCAACTTTCCACATTTTTTTTTCATGGGCTGTCATTGCAGTAGAATAAATCTATTCTAACCATATTTAAAAAAAAAAACCTCCTACATATTTAACACAGGATATAAGGTGGCAGCATGCCAGCATGCAGATCAAATAATGTAGAACTAGCTTTTTCTGAATCAATTTTAATAGCCATCATAGAATCCTCTTCCAAAATATTTGTTCTTTGAGGAATTTTGCCCATAACATATTAATGTAACAATTACAGTATGGGTTTAATGTGCAACTTAAATATGCTAAACCCCAAATCAGTGCAATGCCCTAGGTTTCTTGGTAATTATTGAGCCCCTTTTATTCCAAAAGGGGGTGCCAAGCCTATAGTAAGTGTCCATATTGCGATAAATATCTAGACCATAACAAACCACTCTACTTCTGATGTGGCAGGGGAGGAGGCTAATCTCTTTCCAGTATGTAGCCGCCTTATACCTCCCAGCTAATGAGAATGAAATTTGTGTAGTATAGTAAATATGAGCAGAAGCAATAAAAATAACCTATCCCGTTTTTGTATATGTCTGCCTTTTTTACTACATATTAAATGTTTTGGTTTTTTGTTAAGGACAATGCTATCGAGTGTATGAGAGTAAATTCTTCAGCCTCTCCAACAAAGCAATGAGAGGTCTGAGCTCCTCTATGTAACTTAGTGAGAGGAAGGCTCTGGTAGCATTTGTGCAGTAATATGTGTGGAGTGAGCCCTCTTAAGGGAACCACTGAGAGATCATGTAGTGGCCTATATCCAATATGATTTCACTCCAGTTCAGTTACTGCTCTCTTGATCTCCAGATTTCTCACTGTCACACAGAACAGTTGAAAGAGGGGGTCAGATTCTACATGATGTTCCTTTTCTTGTCCTCTTCCATAGTAATACTTTACATCGTTTTATTTAGGGTTTAAAGACCCCACTTCAGCAATGTACTTAAGCATGTGCGTAATTTTAATCACATGAATAATCCCATTGAAGTTAATGAGGTGGGAACTAAGGTTTTGCGTGAGTTGCATAAAAAGGGACATGCTCCCCTCATCCCCTGCAGTGGTTGCATATATGTGCCTCCTCTCCCGCCCACCCCCCACAGTTACCCCCTTGCTTATTTTGAAGGTAGTTGATGTAGAGGACTTAAGATGCACTTTGTTGTTTGGACTAAAGCAAATGGATGGCCCTTTAAAGGTCATCCTGAGAGAAGTATTTTTCTCTTCTCCCTTGTTTGCTAACCTATACCAGGTAGGAGTAATCCAGGACCAGAAAGGAGAGTGGCCCCAACCAAAGATAGCTTTTGCTGGTATTTTGATATTTACCTTTTTTTAGAGATTGCTATGACCCATGGAGCCCAATATTGTTGAAATTGTGGCCAGGTTTGTTTTCTGATAATTGTTCTTATTTTGATTCAAAAATGCAGAGGTCTACTCAGTTCAGATGGTAAACAGTGCCCCAAAATAAAAAAATTGATCTTATCTCAGAACCTTACAGCTTGGGGTTTTTTTATTTTTTTTTTCCTTTTATGAATTAGAGGAGAAGGATCTCTTCTGTCTCACTCACGTACAAAATATCTGTTGGTATTTTTCACAGCAAAATAAATCAAAGCTTTTCTGGCTGGCTAGGTGTATGGGGTATTATTCAGTAAGTTTTGCACTGCACTGTCTTAGGGTATATCATGGGTTCTCTAAGAATGATCTTTAAATTTTATAGTGTAAATTTACAACCCCTGCATAGTAGTTCTCAGCTACCGCTTGATAATAACGACCATAATATAATTAAATTTAGCACTCCTGTGGTGGGGAAAATACCACAGCAGCCCAACACTGTAGCATTTAATTTCAGAAAGGGGGACTACACAAAAGTTAGGAAGTTAGTTAAACAGAAATTAAAAGGTACAGTGCCAAAAGTGAAATCCCTGCAAGCTGCATGACTACTTTTTAAAGAGACCATAATAGAGGTTCAATTTAAATTTATACCCCAAATTAAAAAACAGATTAAGAGAACCAAAAAAGTGCCTCTGTGGCTAAACAAACAAAGGAAAAGAAGCAGTAAGAGGCAAAAAGGCATCCTTTAAAAAGTGGAAGTTAAATCCTAGTGAGGAAAATAGAAAGGAGCATAAACTCTGGCAAGTGAGGTGTAAAAATATAATTAGGAAGGCCAAAAAAGTGAAGAACAGCTAGCTAAAGACTCAAAAGTAATAGCAGTTTTTTTTTTTTAAGTACATCAGAAGCAGGAAGCCTGCTAAACAACCAGTGGGGCCACTGGACGATCAAGAGCATAAAGGAGCACTCAGGGACAATAAGGCCATTGTGGAAAAACTAAATGAATTCTTTGCATCGGTCTTCACTGCTGAGGATGTGAGGGAGATTCCCAAACCTGAGCCATTCTTTTTAGGTGACAAATCTGAAGAACTGTCTTATGAGGTGTCATTAGAGGAGGTTTTGGAACAAATAGATAAACTAAACAGCGATCAGTCACCAGGACCAGATGGTATTCACCCAAGAGTTCTGAAGGAACTCAAATGTAGGGTTACCATATTTCAGCGAGTAAAAAAGAGGACGGGAGAAGCCCCGCCCTAGCCCCGCCCCTCCCACTTCCCGCCCCCCCTGACCTCCCAACCCTCCCCCCGTTCCTTGTCCCCTGACTACCCCCTCCTGGGACCCCTGCCCCTAACTGCCCCCCAGGACTATCTAAGCCTCCCTGCCTCTTGTCCCCTGACTGCCCCAACCTTTATCCACACCCCCACCCCCAGACAGACCCCTGGGACTCCCACGCCCCATCCAACCACTCCCCACCCCCTGACAGCCCCCCCCAGAACTCCCAACCCATCTAAACCCCTCTGCTCCCTGTCCCGACTGCTCCGATCCCTCTCCCCACTCCTGCCCCCTGACAGCTCCCCCCCAGAACTCCCAACCCATCTAAACCCCTCTGCTCCCTGTCCCCTGACTGCTCCGATCCCTCTCCCCACTCCTGCCCCCTGACAGCCCCCCCCCAGAACTCCCAACCCATATAAACCCCTCTGCTCCCTGTCCCCTGACTGCTCCGATCCCTCTCCGCACTCCTGCCCCCTGACAGCCCCCCCCCCAGAACTCCCAACCCATCTAAACCCCTCTGCTCCCTGTCCCCTGACTGCTCCGATCCCTCTCCCCACTCCTGCCCCCTGACAGCTCCCCCCCAGAACTCCCAGCCCCCTACCCCCCCACTCCTTGTCCCCTGACTGCCCCCTCCTGGGACCCCTGCTCCTAACTTCCCTCCAGAACCCCACCCCCTACCTAAGACTCCCTGTTCCTTGTCCCCTAACTGCCCCCTCCTAAGACCCCCCCCCCAACTGCCCACCAGGACCCTACCCCCTACCTGTACCCTGACTGCCCAAAACTTTCTCCACTCCCCCCAAAAAGCCCCCCCCCGTTTCTTGACTGCCCCCTCCAGAACCTCCCTGCCCCTTCTCCTGCCCCCCTTACCCTGCTGCTCAGAACAGGGTGTTGGGCTCTGTGCGAGCCGGACACGTGGCTAAGCTCCCCAGCACAACAAAACCCGGTCCCTGGCCCTGCACAACAAAACCCGGTCCCTGGCCCGGACCGGGTTGCAGGGGAGAGCTGCCCTTGTATCAGCACAAAGTGCTCTCGCTCCCGTTTTGCTAGCTGCATGGCAGTAACTGCTCCCAGTTGCAAAAGGGGAGGGCTGCACTTTGTGCTGAGACACTTGCTCAGAATGCAGGGCGGAGCTCCTCTCCAGCTGCTCCGGAGTCCAGCCCGGTACTTTCCTGCAGCCCTCCCAGCCGCTCCGGGGGAGGGGGGAAATCCCGGACATTGTGAGTGCTTTACAAATTCCCCCCGGACGCTATTTTTAGCACAAAAAGGAGGACATGTCCGGGTAAATCTGGACGAATGGTAACCCTACTCAAATGCGAAATTGCAGAACTACTAACTGTAGTTTGTAACCTATCATTTAAATCACCTTCTGTACCAAATGACTGGAGGATAGCTAATGTGACGCCGATTTTTTTTAAAGGGCTCCATAGCCTGTGATCCTGGCAATTACAGGCCAGTAAGCCTGACTTCAGTACTGGGCAAACTAAGAACATAAGAATGGCCATACTGGGTCAGACCAAAGGTCCATCTAGCCTAGTATCCTGTCTACTGACAGTGGCCAATGCCAGGTGCCCCAGAGGGAGTGAACCTAACAGGTAATGATCAAGTGATCTCTCTCCTAGTTGAAACTATAATAAAGAACAAAATTGTCAGACACATAGATGAACATAGCTTGTTGAGGAAGAGTCAACATGTTTTTTGGAAAGGGAAATCATGCCTCACCAATCTACTACATGTGGACAAGGGGAATCCAGTTGATATAGTGTACTTAGATTTTCAGAAAGCCTTTGACAAGGTCCCTCACCAAAGGCTCTTAAGCAAAGTAAGCTGTCATGGGATAAGAGGGGAGGTCTTCTCATGAATTGGTAACTGGTTAAAAGATAGGAAACAAAGGGTCGGAATAAATGATCAGTTTTCAGAACGGAGAGAGGTAAATAGTGGTGTCCCCAGGGGTCTGTACTGGGACCAGTCCTAGTCAACATATTCATAAATGATCTGGAAAAAGGGGTAAACAGTGAGTTGGCAAAATTTGCAGATGATCCAAAACTACTCAAGATCGTTGTCCCAGGCAGACTGCGAAGAGCTACAAAAGAATCTCACAGAACTGGGTATCTGGGTAACAAAAAGGTAGATGAAATTCAGTGTTGATAAATGCAAAGTAATGCACATTGGAAAACATAATCCCAACTATACATATAAAATGATGGGGTCTAAATTAGCTGTTACCACTCAAGAAAGAGATCTTGGAGTCATGGTGGAGAGTTCTCTGAAACATCCACTCAATGTGCAGCGGCAGTCAAAAAAGTGAACAGAATGTTGGGAATCATTAAGAAAGGGATAGATAATAAGACAAAATATCATGTTGCCTCTATATAAATCCATGGTACATCCACAGCTTGAATACTGTGTGCAGATGTGGTTGCCCGGTCTCAAAAAAATATAGGGGGGAGGGATAGCTCAGTGGCGTGAGCATTGGCCTGCTAAACCAAGGGCTGTGAATTTAATCCTTGAGGGGGCCACTTAGGGATCTGGGGCAAATCAGTACTTGGTCCTGCTAGTGAAGGCAGGGGGCTGGACTCAATGACCTTTCAAGGTCCCTTCCAATTCTAGGAGATGGGATATTTCCATTAATTTAATTTAAAATATTGGAATTGGAAAAGGTTCAGAAAAGAGCAACAAAAATGATTAGGTGTATGGAACGGCTTCCGTATGAGGAGAGCTTAATAAAACTGGGACTTTTCAGCTTGGAAAACGGACTACTAAGGGGTGATATGATTGAGGTCTATACAATCATGACTGGTGTGGAGAAAGTAAATAAGGAAGTGTTATTTACTCCTTCTCATAACACCAGAACTAGGGGACACCAAATGAAATTAATAGGCAGCAGGTTTAAAAATAACAAAAGGAAGTAATTTTTCACACCACCCACAGTCCGTTGTGGAACTCTTTGTCAGAGGATGTTGTGAAGGCCAAGATTATAACAGGGTTCAAAAAATAACTAGATAAGTTCATGGAGGATAGGTCCATCAATGGCTATTAGCCAGGATGGGCAGGGATGGTGTCCCTAGCCTCTGTTTGCCAGAAGCTGGGAATGGGCGACGGGGGGTGGGTCACTTGATAATTACCTGTTCATTCCCTCTGAGGCACCTGGCATTGGCCACTGGGCTAGATGGACCTTTGGTCTGACCCAGTATGGTCATTCTTATGTTCTTAAGTAAACTCTTTCAATATAAAAATTTAATGCAACTTGAACCAAAGGTTACTATGTTGACCCTGGCACTACCTCTGAGGGATCATTCACTACTATCTCTTGTAAATAGCTCACCGTAAAAATGTCATCTCCTTCTCCATCCTGTGGCACCATGAAGACTTGATGTAATAGTGTAGCACGCTAGTGCACTTTAAACTTTGACACTGCCAACCCTTTTTGTCTCTGAGATTTGAAAATATTGACTCCTTATTTATTCCTCTTCTCCACTCAGGTAAATATCTCAGCTGTGGTATTCAATCTCTTACAGAAAGAGTGTGGGATAAAAACTAGATGTTACATCCTGTAAGATAGAGGTGCTACTCACCCTGAAAGATTTCCTACATCTTGAAATAGTGAATGAGCCAGACTACCATCTTAATGGTTATCATTCATCCATAGCAGCTAAACAGTTTCCCATTCTGTAGCTCCTTTTCTGTTGCACCATTTGTCACAGAAAGTGCCATTTTATTGAATGCAAATGGAAATAATATTGATCTCCAGGCACCAAAACTCCAGTTCTATTAGAATAGGATAAACAGACTCTAGCACTGTCTCATTTTAGCTTATCAAAAGGACAACAGATTGGGGACATTGATTTGGCATACTGAGACTTCTTGAAATTCAGACAGTTTTCTGAGCATCAGTGGTTAACTTTTTTTTTAAGAGACTTGGGCATGATCCAAATATTTTAAAAAAATTGCATACTGAGATATTTCCTATTCCAGGGCCATGAGAAGACAAATAGCCCCAGCATTTCTCACCACCCATGCACGCAGTTCCACTGCCAAGATAAAATCTATTACCTGTGGTTCTAGAGAGGAAATGAATAAAATATATTCTATTGAAAGTGCACAGATGGCTTGAAACCACTTACATAATGTACAAAAATAATCCTTTTTCATTACTACTTAGATTTAACTCCACATAACCTGTCAGTTGCTTTCCAGATGAAAATCACTGATTTCCAGCATTCCTACAAGATTACTAGTATTTATTATTTTATTTTGTAGTGTACACAAGTGTGGTATATACTTCACAGGAAACATAAGACAAGTCCATGCTCCAAAAAGCTTCTGTTTAGATTATAGTCTTAAGAAACAAGTGAAGTTACAACCTGGAAGAAAAGGGGCAAGAAAGGGCATAGGCTAAAGACATGATTAAACATCGCTTCAGGTTTGACTACATATGTCCTGATAGGTCAAGAGAGGTGTTAAAACACGTTTTTGGTAAATGATGTACTGAAAGGGTTTTCAGGAAGGATTTGAATGAGATGGAAGGCTGAAAGATATATTTTGAAAGAAGCAGCATGGAAGAATACTTGAGACATTTGTGAGAGAAGATGAGAGGTATCGAGGTCGGCCCTTATTCATTGAGAGTACAGGTGGAGTGACCCTGCAGGAGGGCATCTACTATATCCCTTGCATAATAGGGAATTAGTTCCTTCACTGGCTCTGATTAGGGTGGCACAGAAGGGAGCTTTGAAGGGGCCACTGGGTCTATTTTTACGCAATAATGCATAGCACCAATTTATGAAAGCATTGAGATACATTTGAAAACCAAAAGAGCCACGAGTAGAGATGGTCTTATTCAAAGAAATAAAGAATCAATCTCTCATTGGTTAGTAACCCACTAGACTATTGGTTGCTTGTCACTGGAAATGAAAAAATTGACCAAATTAAATAAATGACTAAAAAAGTGTTATAAAAAGTATATCAAGTACATACACAGTAAAATTAGAGAAAGGGGAGATACTTAGTGATTATTACTTATTTGTATTACCATAGCATTTGCTTATCATTTATTCACTACTAAGAGAGAATGCACTCACCTGCTAAAGAAATATTACTATTTAAAAAAACAAACAAATGAAATAAGTATAATGGATTTGCATTGGTTTGTTGTTGTATAAATACAGTTCTTTGCACAAATAAGGTGAGGCGATGTGTCTTGGGTTGTGTAAGAAGGATCATCCTGTAACTTGGTATCCCCCCCTAAAAAGAAAAAGTTGACTGCATTGTTACCTAATATTTCTCTAAACAAAGTGATCTGTTTGTTTTTGTAATTGTTAATATTCTATTTATGGTACACACATGATGGTGGTGATCTGTAACAGTACTCCTATTTCCTAACACCTTTAGTCTCAGTAGTGTTTTGTTGAACAAATAGTCCTATTCATTTCAATTGCACTAATAAGGCATATCTCAAAATAAGGTTGATGTAATTTGGTCCTACATAAATTGATGTAAAAATGCATACTTCTGGGGTGTACAGGAGTGGTGCTTAAGGGGGAAAAAGCATACTAAATCTCTAGTTTAGTGTAGGAGCCAGTGCTTCCTTACCTCAGATACAATTCTCGGAGAGAGATTGAAAATCTTATCACATGCTCTGTCAAAATATAAAGGGAATGCTAAATATTTAGACTGTGTCACCTGGTGACTCCTACATTCCATTACAGAAATACAAGGTGTGCATGTGATGTGTTAACCGATGACTGTGTTATTCCTTACCCTCTTTTTTTCAATCAGCGTGATTGTGTATCTTAAAGGTTTTTTTGCTGTTTTTTGCAGAGTCATTTGCTGTCTCAAACAGAGAACTGTGTGATGAAGAGAAAGAGATAGTACATTTCCCAATATGTGAAGGCACCTCCCAACCTGAGCCCTCATGTTCAGCTGTCAGAATAACAGCGAATAAAAACTACCGAAGTAAAGCCACTCAGGAGGGAGCTTTGAAAAAGATGCACGAGGAAGAGCATCACCAGCAAATGTCAATTTTACAACTGCAACTGATACAAATGAATGAAGTGCATGTGGCAAAAATACAACAGATAGAAAGGGAGTGTGAGATGGCTGAAGAGGAACACCGGATAAAAATGGAAGTGCTAAATAAAAAGAAAATGTATTGGGAGAGAAAACTGCAAACCATCACAAAAGAATGGCCTGTATCATCCTTTAACAGACCCTTTCCTAATTCACCCTAGAATTTATGGTGGGCAGAGAAAATCTGATTGAGCACATTGTTACTAAGGTGTATTGGCAAGAGGGTCTATTAAAATTAATGTAGTGTGACAGAGTGGATGTTCAGTCAATAGTGAACATGTTTGGACTCCTTAATACCATCTAGGAATACAGATTGGATGAGTCTAATAAGGAAAAGTTCTATAGTTCATTTGTGGGTGAGCTCTGAAAGTAAATTGTCTCTTCTTTGAGTTTCAGATATGCACAGTAGTACTTGTGAATTGTGAGCATAACGTTTGTTCCTCTATCAAGTTCCAACTGCCCTTTTTTAATCTAGGAAGTTCCTATAGAGTAGACACCCCTGAAATTTGAGTATGGTTTAAAACTTCGGCTTTACAACTTTACACTTTAAATTATATTGCCTGTTTTCTAGCCCTTTCCTCCATTTCCTGGTTGAAGGCAGGGGTTGGAGTCATTCTTTGTTCTCACACTGATCACAGCAGATATTTGACAGGCAGTAACCTAACTGCTATACAGGGACATAGAGGAAATCCCCTCCCCATCTTTCTTTTTTTATTACTATTTTATTATTCCTTCTCTGCAGCAGGTAAGTGAAAATGAAGGAGCCAGTGAGGAGACAAGAGGACCATTCTAGTAGGTAATTTGCAGGGAAAGGAAATCAAAACCTCCAACCAGCTGGCTGATTGAGACGATGGTTGGGCATTGGCCTGCTCGCTGCTAGGGCCATAACTGTTGGAAAGAGGGAAAGAAGAGGATATTTTCCCAGAAGCAGCTACTTTTGCCTGCCCTCTCTCAGTCCTATCCTATCACCCAGATATATATGCAGGAACTAGAAGTAGGTGAGGGAAGATGCTACTGCAGTTGCTAGAGAAAGAAGACCGCCCCTTAACTGCACTGTACACCTGACATCATTCTGTGGATAAAAGCTTTTCTGCTGCTTCATGTAGCTCTTAAGAAGCAGCTGGCTGGCTATCTTGCCAACAAGCAGTTCTTCCCAGCAGCCAGCTAATGGATTTAGATCTTGCTCCTTATTAGAAGTGAGGTCTGTTGTGGATCCTGCTCTTTTCTCACCAACTCAACATACTTCTAGAGGTAAAGGCAGATTTTCACTTGGTGCGGTGCTCTATACCTGTGAATTCTGTCTGCTTGGCTGTGTCCCACATGTCAGCCCAGAGCCACCCTGCCTCTGCTATCAACCAGGGATTCCTGTTGTCTTTATTTACTTATATGTATCAGAATAGCACCTAGGGGCCTCAACAGAAACTGGTGCCCTCTTGTGCTAGGTGCTACACAGACACAATAAAAGATTGCCCCCACCCTGAAGATCTAGGCTAAAGAAGACAAGGGCTGGGAAATGGGCAATACGAAACCAAGGGTAAAGTATTAAAGTGCACATTTTAGAACAAATTTAGAGGTTTACTCTAAAGGATCTTCCTCTATCCGAAAAGGTGTTTTGGAGGGAGAGGCATTTTAAATGAGCAGAAAAACCCTTATTTTTTATTCAGTTATAAAATTGAGAGTTCCATTATTTTAAATGTATTTTCCCCCACAGATAATGGTTAATAGGAAGAAAACCATACATTAGCAATATTTTTCAAATGAAAACAAATTTTAAAAGGTGTCATCTTCCCTCTGTTGTGTTCCACCTCCTGCCTCTTCTCTGGATTTCCTTCCTGCTGCGAGCTTTCATATTTATTTTTCTCTTGGTCACTTTTCCCTGCTGCTGATACATACTTGTAGGCTTTGCTCCGGTCAGTCATAATATGCTGCCTGCACCATAGTGGTGAAAGTGAAGAGAGTGGTGCTGTTTCAGTGCTGCTTCTCCTGAATGATTGACAAAATCAGTTCTGGCAGAGATGCAGCAGGCACAAACATGAGGCTGGTATGAAATCTAAAGGGCAATTCTATTGGGTAGCAAAATCCCATTCTCAGTGTGGATGGACTCCCTCTTCTGGCAATTGGCTGTAAGAAGGAGAAGACAGTAGGGCGTGAGGGTACTAATTCTGTTGGCCTGAAAGGAACACAATGTTGGAGTGTGGGACGATAATCTATGATTCAGGGTAGGGGGAATTAAAGAGGAGAATTAGGGTTGGGGAGGGCAATTCTTTGATCTAAGGTCTTGAACTGTGGTTTAGGGGGTGAGAATGCTTTGAGTGGAGATGGTGATGGCCCATGCACCTATTAAAAAAAAAAAAAAAAAAAGGTGGGATGGAGACTATATATTAGTGTCACACTGAGACTGACAAGGCCCTCCCCATACTGCTACTGGCTGAAAACCACTCAGAACTACCCAGCGTAAAAAAATAGGTAAGGTATCAGAAGGTGAGGAAAAGAAACATCTTGAGAGTTGGGGAGGGAGCAGGAGTGAAGAGAGAATGTGGATTTGAATGGGATGGGCCTAGAAGATAATACAGCATGCTCCAAGGAGATTGTGATATCACCTCATTTTTGACTCTTTATGGTGATAGCACTGCTTTATGAGATACGTTTTTATTTTTATAGTCCAAAGAAATTCATTTAAATTACGCATATTTTCAGATTACCAAGTGGGTGATGTCTCAGATTGGATATACACCCTTAGAGCCTTATTCACACAGAGTATTAATTATGAAACCAAAATGTACAGCATTTGGAGTGGACAAGAGGGCCTTTGAATTCAGTCACTGTTGTAAAGAAGTATAGCAGAAGGATTGGAATTGGAAAGAACAAGATAAAAAGTTTAAGGAAAGGATATCTAGTGTGAGTATTATGCCTAGGGACATGGTGTTGAGTACCACAAGATGTCTGGAGACATTGGAACAATATATAAGGAAGTCTTACTGATCCAGCTAGACTTACAGAATGATTATTCCCTGTATTGTCCTAATATATATCCTCTTGGATAACACTTAAAGTTTTTCCTCTCTCTTCTTTCTGGCTTACATCTTTATATCCTCCATTAGCTGTTTGGCCAAGATTCTTAGTTTTTTTTCTAAATCTTTTCTCATAAGTAAATCCCAGCTGCCCTAAACTATTCATTTCTCTTCTCTGAATTTCCTCCAAATTGTTTACATCTTTCTAGTATTAAGGTACCCAGAACTGAACATGATGGGCCAAAATTATCCCTGGTTTAACTCCATGGATGATAAATTATACCAGTGCGGCATTTGACCCAGCATTCCAGTTGTGGTCTGTTTGTTCATACAGAGAGAAACTGTCATCTCCCTGGCCATGACATGATGCATCTGCTTATATTGTCCAATATCACATTGACTTTTTTTTACTGCCATATCAAATTGGAGCTCATCTAATTTGCTATCCACTGTCACAAGTAAGTCTTTTTCTGCATTACTTGTTTCAAAATTTCTGTCTCTCAAGATCTGTTTCATTTATTATTCCCCAGTAATACAAGCTTGCATATTTCCAGGTAGAATCTCATTTTGCTGTTTTCTGCCTTTGGCTTTGATCATACTTAACCCAAGATCTGTGCACAGAGTGGACCCTTCTTGCATAGATCTCCTTCCTGCATGGAAAGTGGGCTCCACTTACTGCATGCACAGTCACATACCCGTTCTGCTGACCCCATGAGGAGCCCTTTGGGGACTTGGCGAAGGAAGTGGGGAAGACTGGGCAAGCTAGGAGAAAGAAGGGGGTAGAGGGAAATGTTGTTTCCTGTCCAGCTCTAAAGAGCTCAGACAGGAAAGACTATGGCCCCAGGCTGTATGTTATCTCTTCAGCTGAGTCCTCCCTCAGGACCAGAACTGGTTCAGCAGCAGTGTCTGCATAGGCGGCCCTGGCCTTCCATTGTTCCTCGGGGATGTTTGGGGTGGGCTCAGTGGCCTTTTCCAACACTCCCTGCCCATAGGATGATCATAGAATATCAGGGCTGGAAGGGACATCAGGAGGTCATCTAGTCCAACCCCCTGCTCAAAGCAAGACCAATCCCCAACTAAATCATCCCAGTCAGGGCTTTGTAAAGCCTGACCTTAAAAACCTAAGGAGATTCCACCACCTCCCTAGGTAACCCATTCCAGTGCTTCACCACCCTCCTAGTGAAAAAGTTTTTCCTAATATCCAACCTAAACCTCCCCCACTGCAACTTGAGACCATTGCTCCTTGTTCTGTCATCTGCTACCACTGAGAACAGTCTAGATCCATCCTCTTTGGAACTCCCTTTCAGGTAGTTGAAAGGAGCTATCAAATCCCACCTCATTCTTCTCTTCTGCAGACTAAACAATCCCAGTTCCCTCAGCCTCTCCTCATAAATCATGTGCTCCAGCCCCCTAATCATTTTTGTTGCCCTCCGCTGGATTCTTTCCAATTTTTCCACATCCTTCTTGTAGTGTGTGAGAATCTCCATGAAAGGATTCACATGGAAAGTTCTTCATCTAGAGCCCTACCCATAGGCCTTACCATGCAAGGGGAGTAATCTCTCTCTCTTTTTTTTTTTTTAATATCTCTAGGACCTGTTGTATTGTTTCTCTCACTTTCCTGGTGCTTACAGCCAGTTTTTCCTCACCTGCTGTACTGGCACAACCTTTGATTGATGACTGTTTCAATTTTCTGTTTAAAGAATGCTGAGTTCAGCCACATTAGATACACTTTTAGAGTTAACCCTTTTTCTTGTTTAAATGGGCACATTGTATGTCTAGTATTTCTTTTTCCCAGGTATTCTTTAGAGTTCTTACTTGCTGAACCAGTTTGGCTAGACTTAACTCATTCATCTTTATTTTTTCCTTCAACCCTCAACTGTCTCTCCCAGGCCACATCCTCAGACCAAATTTCAGTGATTGTGTGCTGCCCTAAAGAGGGAGCCAGGTATTTCCCTGCTATAAGGGAATCCCCTGGGTGACATAAAGCTGGCATAGCCAGCTCTATCAGCACCTGCTCTTCCTTCCCACTGTGTAGGGTGTGTGTTGGAGCGAGGCTAATGTACACTGTACTCTGACCAATCACTGGTCCCTGGAGTGGTCCCTAGAGGGACTTCTGCAGCTGACATAATTTAGATCAGCACTTAGGCTGCTCTAAATGATGCTAGGGTCAAAGCAGCCCCTGGCTGCCCTAGGACTAGGGGAACTGAAAGGAAGATTCAGAGCCAAATTCTTGTTTCATTTCCATTCCTCCTTACTTGTTTTTTGTTTTTTAGTCTCAAATTTAAACAGTTCCTCCTAAAGACAGATTTTTTTTATAATTCTTCTGATGCATGTTTTATTTTTGTGCCAAACTCATAAAGTCCACCATCAGTTCAGTCCTGTGGTTTCATACATGTGGGTAGCTTATTCAAAGATGTTTTGTATGTGTCAGGCACAGATAGCAGTTTCACCTTGTGTTTTTCATGCTCTGTTTCCTTACTCAATGGAGTTCCTGCTGTCTGTCTCATTATCAAACTATCTCACTGTACATGCCTTTCTGTAAATACTTCAGACACTATCCACCTTTTCCTCTCTTTCTGTCTCCTGTCAGATATTGAGAGGTAATCACAATATCTTTGTAATGTGAGTATTAATGCGTTACTAAAATTAATATATTTAGATTAGTAAAACAAACACAATAAAAAGATGGTAGAATAATATGACAGAAATGTTAACACGATTTAAGAAATTTTATACAAGGCAGATGGTCAATAATTTTGAAGAATGAAAAGAACTTGTTGCCAACTGTAAAAATAAAAGAACTACCAATTTTGTGCCAGTAGAAATATACACAGTGCTCTTTGCTTTTCCAAACTCATAGAATTATTTTGGTGCTTTTGAATTCTGGGGGATTTTGCATTTTTATATATTTTTTAAACATGGAATTACATAGAACAAGTTAGTTCACTTAGATGTAAAGCAAGTACACAGGGGAATGTAGATAGACTTTATGGCATAATAAAATAGCACATTAACACATTGGATATGCCTACAAAATTTCAGATACTTAGACACATTTGTTGATGCCTCCCTCCCTACAACATTCTCACAGTCCCTTGCTTCCTCCCTTCAGTACCTTGAGTCTTCTCCCGCTGGTTGCACTGTGCTTGATATTCTCCATGGGATACCAAAGCTCTTTCCTCTAGTGCCAGCAGTTTATCTTTCAAGGGAGTTTGTGAATGGGCCAGATCCACTGCACAATATGTCCTCTCAGTATGGTCTTTCCTAAAAAACATTCCCAAGGTTTGCCTTTGTTTGTATTTTGTTTTAGGCACTAACCATACCAAACAAAGCTTGGGTCAGGAATGCAAAGAGTTCACCACAGACAATTTTCCTAGCTTCTTCTCAAACTAACTTAATTCTGTGGTTTCTCCTCGCAGGGCACTTCCTGTATCTCCCTCTAGCTCTCCTATCTCAGAGAGCTGCTGAGTGTTGATTTCTGAGCTGATTATAAAGATACCCGCCTAATCTGGCTATCAGTGTGAGTCAGTTGAGTTGCTCTGCACCTACACACATGGTCCTAAGACATTCTCAGATGTTGAAGGCTCCCCTTTCTCCACCCTCCTCTAAAGAGCTTCCCTTTGAGAAGATGGACTACATATCCGTCATACCCAGCCTCTAGTCAACTTTTCTTTGGGGATCTAGATACCTATCCTTTCTGGCAGTAACAATAATAGGCTGCCAAAAGTGCTAGACTTTTCTACTTGCCCCCAAATTATACTGAATGGAAATTGTGTATGTTTGATGGCTGTATGCCCCAGAATGCATGCTGTGTGCAAAAGGTATTTGAGAGTTATTTCTCTATAGTTGGAGTCTAGCAGGCAGGCTGCCAAATGTGCTGGGCACAACAATCAAGGAAATAGAATGAGGAGGAGGGCCTATTGGACAGTTATGGGAGATAATCAGCTGTGTTGATGGGGGAGTGCAGATGGGGTCACAGTGCATAATCAAACTGATAAGAACCAAACAGTATCTTTGTCCAGTCTTCTGACTGATCTTGAAGAAATTTCCCAATATTTAGAATAGCTAGAAATCTTCTTTTCCCCTTCCTTTCCCTGCTAAGTGCAGGCTGGATGGAAACTAGAGAATTCTTTCCCTTAAAAAAAAGTAAGCTAGATTTTAGATAGTGCTTATTATTTAATTATTATTTAATTTCTTAGTTTGTTTTTATGTACCTCGGAATTGTAAGTGTGTTTGTTTTCTTTATGCTTTATAAGCACACTATGGGCTATATTGCTCAGTTCCTGGCTCTGGAGGTTAAAATCCCTATTTAGCCATGTTTGTTGTCATGAGGGGAAGACAGATGTGGGGTCACATTGCATATAATTTGTGCCATATCATTCCCATCTTTGAACCCTTCTCAGAGATCTAGGGCCATTCTTGAATGCTCCTGTGTCAGAAGTTGGTGTTACATGCCAAGTTATAATTATTTATTGTACAGCACCAACCAGGTGGTAGGTACAGTGATGGAATATAAAACCACCAAGCTGTGTAAGGTGGGTTTATTTTTTTTTTTACCAGACTTACTCCAGAATATAGACTGCATCACAGGAATCTGACTGGGAGATTCATTTGGCCCAGTCATGGCCTGGTACTCCATGTTCCCTTGGCAGAAGTCAAATATAGGGGAATAGGATCAATGTTTTGTAAGGTCAGATGCATTCTTCAGCAGTTCAGTCCAGGACTTTGGATACTTAACCTGTTACTCTCAGTGAGGTCTTGGGTTAAAAACTGTTGAACTAACCATCTAAGTATCCCAAAGAAATTATTCCTGAAGTCTATGAGCTCCTCTGTTAATTTTTGAATACCCAAAACTGTTGATCCTGGGGAGTTTGTACTATTACATCAGTAAGAAATCCTATCTGTTTTCTAAAGAACTTTTGGATACTGTCAAATCCATAAACTCTACCCATTATGTTACAGAAAGTATACATCAAGTGGGTTATTTGATAGAGTTGGTGTTTTACTCCAAACTGAATTTCCCCTGTGATGGAAGTCATCATTGGTGCTTCCCTTATGGAGAGTAGTGTTGACCCAGCTAAAATATGCTGTGAGTCAGCCTCTGCTCAAGAAACTAGAATGTCCAATCCAGTTATTGCCCAATTTCAGTTTTCCAGGCCAGACGTATTTGAGAAGTTTGTTTTGTTTTTTAGACCTTCTAGCCTTACTTGGAAAGGAGTCTAAGGTTTATTATTATTATTATTATTATTATTATTATTTTGACTGATGGTTTTGAGACAACTTTCCATACTGCTCTTACTCTGCTATTTGTTTTTGACACTCTTGATCATGACTCCATGCACTATGTGGAGGAGATGGGATTCCTTTCAGCTACCAAATCAGTGGTGGATAATCCTTTATAAGCATGGAGGCCCATTATCCTACAGCGGTCAGTTTTATTGTCATTAAATATGTACATGAGTCTATGCGTCTCACTGATAAGGTGGCATGGTTTGAGGTGTTATCAATAAGCTGCTAATAGCTATCTCTCTACTACTGTCTCTATTACTGTCTCATTCCTTCTTAGTACTGTATCTGCTTTTTTACTTTCAGACTGAGTGCAAGACAACTGAATATTGCCTGCTCTCAGTTACACCTATGTAATCCTAATGAAGCCAATTACTTTGTATGGAAATAGCTGAGAGTTGAATTTGCTGTTAATTATTTTATACTAAGTTGTCCAGAGGCTTCTGGGCACTAAACAATTACGGTTTTTATTATTTATTATAAAGCAGTTTGGATGAAACTCTTCCAAACCTCTAGACCGATTACAATGCAAAGTATACAAACTGCACTCAACTAAGAATAGCAATTAATAAAGATTCCATCAGAGTAAGAAGTACAGTTTTAGGTCACTTACATTAATCATACCACTTACGCAATGCCTAATATACACCAGGCTTTCATTCCCATTATTATCTTGGCAACTGCCATTGAAGTAGACACACTCTAACAAATGGCAAATGACGTTAGCAGCCCCCACCCTGTATATAATATATATTAAAGCAATTTAACAAAATGAACAGCATAATATTAAAAAGCCTTTTCTACTTACCACTTCGAACCTTTATGGGTTTCTATCATCTGTGTATATTTGTGTTTATTTTTATATTGTCTGTCTTGTTGATTTTTAAGTGTCTCAGGTGGAAATGAGGAGAGATCTGGTCTTTTCTTAATATTTCAGTTCCTGGCTGTCCAGATGTCATATTGTTTTAGATCCCTACTGAAAAATAGCCAAACCATAAATGCAAATATCAAGATATTCAGGTTTGTTTCAGTTCCTGCAGAACTAGAATATATCAGCCTAATTAACTCTCTTCTTTTTTATGTTTTCTTTTTTGCCCTTCCAATAATAATGTCAGTGGGTTGTTTTGTGACTGAGTGGCATCCAACATTACTGGCAGGGATATAAGTGCTGAGCTCCCATAGACTTCAGTTGGAGTTGTGTATGCTCAATGCTTTTGAAAAGCCACCATTTCAAAACTATGATTGGGATTTTCAGAAGTAATGTGAGAGATTTATGCCCTCAGATCGCATTGAGTTTCAGTGCAAGTTGGGGCCCTAACTCTCTTAGGCACCTTTTGAAAATTCCACCCAACAAGGACCAAAAATAATCCCTCTTGTGGAAAATGATTTTTGTGTGTAGTTTTTCTTTAACTTCTTTCTGTGATCTTTGAGGCATTCTCTGACAAACCAATGAGAATCACTTAATATACATTTGACTGTTAGGTGCCATGAGTTTTTATGGGACTGTTTTTACAATACCAAGTATGCACATGAAGAAAAGCAAGAATGCTTGGGGTGAAAATTTTTTGTCTCTAAAAGGTGCTGTTGCTATCAGTACCCTTACTGCCAGCCCTGTAGAGCTACAGTAGGGTGGCCCCTTTTTAAGAAGGCTTACCTTACCCCAAAAACATCAGCTTTTCCTTTCCCATGGCAACGACTCAGGGTGGTGTTGAAGGTTATAGTGAGAGGTTCTCTCCGCTTTCATTTTGTTTTATCCTGCAGAGACTTACCTTCTTTTGCACCTACGTTTCACCAGCTGTGGAATTTCTTTGGTCATGGGGACTGTTATCATCTTTTAAAACCAAATGGCGCACTTTCACTGTGTGCTCAGGGTGCTACTGAATAATGCAGAGACTGAAAATATGACCTGCAAAATACTGCCAGCCCAAGAGCCTGAGAATCCCAAGAGAAAACCTGAATCTAGGTGCCTCACTTTTTAGTGCTTCTTGTGCAACTGGTCAAACCATCAGGCAGCCACTCTTAATTTACACTGGGTTGTATTTATTATGTAATATTAGAGTCCGTTGTATTTTAACAATGTACAAATTACATTGTACAGTGTTTGTGCTTCTATAGTTGGTGAGCATCTAATACAAAATGAGCTTTTAAGTACTGGCCTGTTTGTTACAAAAATATCTGAAAATGTGTAAATTATTTCTGATACTATGTATTTTAACAGAGTATTAGATGATATCTCTTGTGGTCTTTGTCTTTTATTGAAGATGCAGTGAGTTTTAAAAATTACATTGAAACCTATATATTATTCATTGGACCAAAACCCTTTTTGGCCTAAAGTTTTTCATTGGGCCAGTCTGTTTTTATTAATATAGCTGCCTCAGTTGTCTTACCTATTTGTAAAGTATTGGGTTAGTATTTTAGTACCTCAGACACCACCAAAGCTATTTCTTCCCCTCACAGAATTAGTTTCTGGAATTGTACGTAAGGAAATTTATGAAAGCAATTTCTTTTAAACTTGTTATGCCCACATTTTTTATTGCCATAACCGGAGAACTTGTACTTAACTTTTTTGAAAATGTGAGAAACTGGGAATTTTTTATCATCTTTATTGTGTAGCTAGTTTTCATGGCAAAATTCATTGTTTTTCCCATAGAAAAAATTATTAAAGGGGACAGAAGCTTATTTTTCAGTAGGTCTCTAAAATGTATACTTTGTAATGGTTCAGGATGTAAGAAATGTATAAGAAGTAACATGAGGAAGCTATTCAAAAACTGTCATCAGCTGAGAAGATACATATACTGTATGTCTGAAACTCACAGACTTTATAATAAGGGTGACTAGCTGTACATTTTAGTGCCTTTTTTCTTGTACAATGTGTAATCATAAATTACTAAACAGAAATAACTAAATTTCTGACAAAATGTACCTACTTATTGTTAATGGGAAAAGTATATTGACAGGAAGGTCTTAATAAATCATCAATTATTAAGTATTAATTAGGCTCATTTTAGACCACTTTCTTTCATATTTGTTTTCAAATAATGTAATTTTTTTTGGTGCATAACTGTTGTTCTTCTTGTTTTTCATTTTAAATGAGTTTAGTGCTTGAGAAAGGTGACACACTGACATTCCAGTCAGCTAAAGTCCACAGAACGTGGTGCACAGGCAGAAGTAATGAAAACTTTCCCAATGCTCCATTCCTCCTACCCCCAGCCTCACCATGTGCCTCAACCTTGATCTAGAGGGGCCACCTCCAGGGTGGAGAGATTAATTCAAATGCAATGCAGATTTATAATGAACATTAAATTAATGTGCATGTATGCTTACCCATTCAAGATTTGAAACATACAAACTTGGAGTCAGCTTAAAATTAGAAAAATACTGACCGTAGTTAGTCTTAAGAAGATTGTGACTTGCCTTCAGTCTTTGTCAGACAAAAGTCAGTAGTGGCTTCTCCCTACTGAGGTTGATTTTAATGTGTACCTATGGAATTACATTGCAGTGAGACTGTTACAACATTCCTGTTTCACACACACTAACTTGGTTTCTGTATTTTTTATTACAGAAAAAACGTATTACAACTAATGGCTGGGTGTTTTTCTAAATATCATTAAGTACATTCCACCAGTCCTCCTCAGCTGTACTCAGATGCTTTGAAACAGGTCTCTCTGACATGAGCTCCATGCCCTCCTATTTTTCAAGAATTCTGGGACATTTCCATTACCTCAGCAAAAGCACTTTCACAGGGCTCACCATATACATCACCTTGCTATTTTTGTCTGCTTTTCCCATTAGTAGGCCTTTCTATTAGGACCAGAGTGTGAGATCCTTGAGCCCCATAGGCCTGAATTTACCTTGAACACAAATCTCCGCACCCACCACCCTTCTAAATTACTCCATAGCTGCACTTGATATGCACCAGAGACTATTTCTAAATTGCATTTCCATATTCTGATCTCTTTCTGGGGGAAAAAGGTTGGTATCACAATAGTTTACCCAAATTTTAATGCAACCATAATTTATTTCCAGATATTGGGCCAACTTGTCCATTCCAGAGAGTGGATCAGATTTGCACCTGAAGCAGGCACTGGCACCTGCCCCAATTGTTTTTATATACATAAAAGAAAAACTTTCCCCCTCACCTTATCAGGAACTCCTTTTCTTCCTCCCTTCTTCCAGCTCTAGTGAGGTCTTCTCCTCACAGAGTAGTTTACAGAAGCATAAATCCACTGAGCGACATGGGAGTACTTTAACACCCCTGCGGCAGAGAGCAGGATTGGGCCCAATGACTTGCATTCACATAGTCCAGGCTACATTTCTAATGTGTGTCAGATTATTAAAATGTGGAACATACATTTCATTGCATGTCAAGTTTTCCTGCTATGTGAATTACATAACCATACCAAGAAAACCTAGAACAACTGCCATCATATGCAACCACAAGAACCCCGCTCATCCTGTCAGGAGGATTTGACTGCTGGACCCTCAAATCTGCAGACCACTGTCATGTGAGCTACCAGAATAGCAGTTATTTTTTTTTCTGTGGTCCAGTCAATAGTGGGGAAGGTGACTCACATTTGCTAGTGGCACCATATGACAGAGTAGGCAAACCCCACACCAACTAGGGAGGAGTTACAGAGCAGCCCTGGGCTCAGTTAGCCCTGCCCTGCTACCCCTGTGCTGAGTGTTGGATTTAAGAGGAGGCAAGCCCAGCAGCTGAGGGCTGTCTGGGAAGCAGAAAGAGACAGGTTGTTCTTGATGTGGGACAAGGATCCTGGTTCACATCATAAATTGTAGAAGGACTATGGCCTGTTGGAACCCTTGACAGGAGGGTAAACCTGGCCTGGTTTGGTTGATTAGAGAATAACCGTAGAACTGGTCCCTAAGTAGACAGGCTGTTGCTGGTGGGGGTTGCCTGCACAGAAGGGAGCTAAAGACTGAGCCTGGCCTGACTGAGGGTTCTTTCGTGCAGTACATTTATTGGATTTGAATTAAGCTCTGGTCTACACTACCAGGGATGTGAAAAATCCACACCCTTGAGCTACATAGTTATACTGACTTAAGTCCCTGGGTAGACAGCTCTACATCAGTGGGAGAGCTTTTCCCGCCAACATAGCTACTGGCTCTCGGGGAGGTGGATTAGCTATGCCAATGGGAGAGCTCTCTCCCATCAGCATAGAGCATCTTCATTAAAGTGGTACAGCGGAGCAGCTGCATTGGTGCAGCTGCACTGATGCAGCATTTTAAGTGTAGACTTGCCTGAAGTGACTGTTACCCTGGGAAGGGTAGAATGCTTTAAAATGGGTTGGCGGGGGGCCAAGTCACCTCTATTGTGGAAGTTGGCTGAAGATCATTGTGGGGAAACTCCTCACCATGTCCAGCCATAAGGGGCACACCATGATGGCAACTCTGTGACATGCTGTTTCCACCTTTTGACATGGAAACCTAATGCAGGGTGCCATCACTTACTGGTGGCACTGGCACCTGTGTCCTCTCACCACCTTGCCCAGTGGTCCCACATATGTTAAAGGAGAGATTGAAGTTTGCACAATTCTACATGTGAGGGTTCTTGTATATGACAGTTATCCTTCGTGATAACTCATTGTGATGTGTTCATGAAGAATAAGTGAAAACAGCGTAGTTCTATACAGTTCACTTGTGCTATGTTGTCTTTGCACACCTGTGCTACCTTGTAAGTCAAAGTACCAAAGGCTATACCTAACCAACTGTACCCACAGATGTTTGTATCCTGTCCGTGGTTCTAAGGAGATTATCTATCACTTGTGACATCTCTATGATGTGAAACCTGATTGTGTAGGGTCTAGGATGGTGAGGGTTCAGCACCATCTTCCATGGTCTGAAACAAGGTGTGATTAAGGGCTTGTCTATACTAATATTTAATTCACGGTAAGCTTTGGTGGAAATCTACCCTGCACTAGCTTGCCATGTACTGTCTGTCCATATGGACCCAGCTGACACACACCAACAGTTTGTTAGTGCGCCTTGATCTACCCTATTTTGAAACGGGACTAGATTCAAAGTGCCCTAGTGAACTGGTAGCGTGCATCAGTAGGGTCAACATGGACAGTTAGTCTCTTTGGCAGGCTAACGTATGGTAGATTCACACTGCAGCTTGCTGTCAAATCAATGTTCCTTCTTTGGATGCATACAGAGTGGAATAAATATTGAGGAGATATATATACACACATACAGAGAGCATAAACAGGTGGGAGTTGTCTTACCAATTCTGAGAGACCAATTAAGTAAGAGAAAAAAACAAACAAACAAACAAAAAAACTTTTGAAGTGATAATCAAGATAGCCCAGTACAGACAGTTTGATAAGAAGTGTGAGAATACTTACAAGGGGAGATAGATTCAATGTTTGTAATGGCTCAGCCATTCCCAGTCCTTATTCAATCCTTTGTTGATTGTGTCTAGTTTGCATATCAATTCCAGCTCAGCAGTCTCTCGTTGGAGTCTGTTTTTAAAGTTTTTCTGTTGTAATATAGCCACCCGCAGGTCTGTCATTGAATGACCAGACAGGTTAAAGTGTTCTCCCACTGGTTTTTGAGTATTATGATTCCTGATGTCAGATTTGTGTCCATTAATTCTTTTGCGTAGAGACTGTCCGGTTTGGCCAATGTACATGGCAGAGGGGCATTGCTGGCACATGATGGCATATATCACATTGGTAGATGTGCAGGTGAACGAGCCCCTGATGGTATGGCTGATGTGATTAGGTCCTATGATGATGTCACTTGAATAGATATGTGGACAGAATTGGCATCGGGCTTTGTTACAAGGATAGGTTCCTGGGTCAGTGGTTTTGTTCAGTGATGTGTGGTTGCTGGTGGGGGGTTGTCTGTAAGTGAGGACAGGTCTGTCTCCCAAGATCTGTGAGAGTAAAGGATCATCTTTCAGGATAGGTTGTAGATCTCTGATGATGCGCTGGAGAGGTTTTAGTTGGGGGCTGAAGGTGACAGCTAGTGGTGTTCTGTTATTTTCTTTGTTGGGCCTGTCTTGTAGGAGGTGACTTCTGGGTACTCGTCTGGCTCTGTCAATCTGTTTTTTCACTTCAGCAGGTGGGTATTGTAGTTTTAAGAATGCTTGATAGAGATCTTGTAGGTGCTTGTCTCTATCTGAGGGATTGGAGCAAATGCGGTTATATCTTAGAGCTTGGCTGTAGACAATGGATCGTGTGGTGTGTCCTAGATGGAAGCTGGAGGCATGTAGGTAAGTGTAGCGGTCAGTAGGTTTCCGGTATAGGGTGGTATTTATGTGACCATCGCTTATTAGCACAGTAGTGTCCAGGAAATGGACCGCTTGTGTGGATTGATCTAGGCTGAGATTGATGGTGGGATGGAAATTATTGAAATCATGGTGAAATTCCTCAAGGGCTTCTTTTCCATGAGTCCAGATGATGAAGATGTCATCAATGTAGCGCAAGTAGAGTAGGGGCGTTAGGGGACAAGAGCTGAGGAAGCGTTGTTCTAAGTCAGCCATAAAAATGTTGGCATATTGTGGGGCCATGCGGGTACCCATAGCAGTGCTGCTGACTTGAAGGTATATATTGTCCCCAAATGTGAAATAGTTGTGGGTGAGGACAAAATCACAAAGTTCAACCACCAGGTTAGCTGTGACATTATTGGGGATACTGTTCCTGATAGCTTGTAGTCCATCTTTGTGTGGAATATTGGTGTAGAGGGCTTCTACCTCCATAGTGTCCAGGATGGTGTTTTCTGGAAGATCACCAATGGATTGTAGTTTCCTCAGGAAGTCAGTGGTGTCTCGAAGATAGCTGGGAGTGCTGGTAGCGTAGGGTCTGAGGAGAGAGTCCACATAACCAGACAAGCCTGATGTTAGGGTGCCAATGCCTGAGATGATGGGGCGTCCAGGATTTCCAGGTTTATGGATCTTAGGTAGCAAATAGAATACTCCTGATCGGGGTTCTAGGCATGTGTTTGCACAGATTTGTTCCTGTGCTTTGTCAGGGAGTTTTTTTAGCAGATGGTGTAGTTTCTTTAGGTAATCCTCAGTGGGATCAGAGGATAATGGCCTGTAGAATGTGGTGTTAGAGAGCTGTCTAGCAGCCTCTTGGTCATATTCCAATTTATTCATGATGACGACAGCACCTCCTTTGTCAGCCTTTTTGATTATGATGTCAGGGTTGTTTCTGAGGCTGTAGATGGCGTTGTGTTCAGCATTGCTGAGGTTATGTGGCAAGTGATGTTGCTTTTCCACAATTTCAGCCTTTGCACGTTGACGGAAGCAATCTATGTAGAAATCCAGTCTGTTGTTTCAACCGTCCGGAGGAGTCCACGCAGAATCCTTTTTTTTGTAGTGCTGGTAGGGGGGATTCTGTGGGTTAGTATGCTGTTCAGAGGTATGTTGGAAATATTCTTTGAGTCGGAGACGTCGAAAGTAGGATTCTAGGTCACCGCAGAACTGTATCATATTCATGGGTCTGGAGGGACAAAAAGAGAGGCCCCGAGATAGGACAGACTCTTCTGCTGGGCTAAGAGCATAGCTGGAAAGATTAACAATATTGCTGGGTGGGTTAAGGGAACTACTGTTGTGGCTGCTTGTGGCATGTAGCACTTTAGATAGTTTAGTGTCCTTTTTCCTTTGTAGAGAGGCAAAGTTTGTCTTGTAAATAGCTTGTCTAGTTTTTGTAAAGTCTATCCATGAGGAAGTTTGTGTAGAAGGTTGGTTTCTTATGAGAGTATCCAGTTCTGAGAGCTCATTCTGTCCTATCTCGGGGCCTCTCGGAGACTGCTGAGCTGGAATTGATATGCAAACTAGACACAATCAACAAAGGATTGAATAAGGACTGGGAATGGCTGAGCCATTACAAACATTGAATCTATCTCCCCTTGTAAGTATTCTCACACTTCTTATCAAACTGTCTGTACTGGGCTATCTTGATTATCACTTCAAAAGTTTTTTTTTTTTTCTCTTACTTAATTGGTCTCTCAGAATTGGTAAGACAACTCCCACCTGTTTATGCTCTCTGTATGTGTGTATATATATCTCCTCAATATTTATTCCACTCTGTATGCATCCGAAGAAGTGGGCTGTAGTCCACGAAAGCTTATGCTCTAATAAATTTGTTAGTCTCTAAGGTGCCACAAGTACTCCTGTTCTTTTTGCGGATACAGACTAACACGGCTGCTACTCTGAAACAGATGATGAAGGCACCTGCTCCTTCCTGTGTAACCAATAAGGGTTCTTCATCCAACAATTAACTCATCTTTACAACATTAGATAATCCTCACAGCACTTCTATGAGATAGAGAACAAAGTTGTGTTTATCTCCATTTTATAGAGGTAGGTATGGAAACAGAGCAGTTATGGGTGAGCTCATGGAATTTTGGCTGAGCTCCAAATTCCACCGCTCCAAATGTCACCAAGCCATTGCCCGGTAGGTCAGACTGGCCTGACCACCACAGAGAGGGGGTGGGGAGCACGGAGGTATACAATCATAGAAGATTAGGGTTGGAAGAGACTTCAGGAGGTCATCTAGTCCAACCCCCTGCTCAAAGCAGGACTAACCCCAACTAAATTATCCCAGCCAGGGCTTTGTCAAGCCCAGGGCTGGCTCTAACTTTTTTGCTGCCCCTAGCAGCAAAAAAAAGCGCCGCCCCACTGAGCCCCCCCACCCTCGCCGAGTGCTGCACCGCCGGAACCCCCCCCGCTGAGCGCCGCGCCCCACGCAGCCCCCCCGCCGAGCACTGCGCCGCCGGAGCCCGCCCCCCCGCCGAGCGCCACGCCGCCGGAACCCCCTTCCAGCGCCATGCCCCGCGTTGCCCCCCCACCGCATGCCGCGCCGCCGGAGCGCCCCCCCCCCCGCGGAATGCCACGCCGCGCTGCCCCCCACCATCCCAAGATTGGTTGGCCGCCCCTTACCAGGTGCCGCCCCAAGCATGTGCTTGGTTGCCTGGTGCCTGGAGCCGGCCCTGGTCAAGCCGGGCCTTAAGAATCTCTAAGGATGGAGATTCCACCACCTTCCTAGGTAACCCATTCCAGTGCTTCACCACCCTCCTTCTGAAATAGTGTTTCCTAATATCCAACCTGGACCTCCCCCACTGCAACTTGAGACCATTGCTTCTTGTTCTGTCATCTGCCACCACTGAGAACAGCCTAGCTCCATCCTCTTTGGAACCCCCCTTTAGGTAGTTGAAGGCTGCTATCAAATCCCTCCTCACTCTTCTCTTCTGCAGACTAAATAAGCCCAGTTCCCTCAGCCTCTCCTCGTAAGTCATGTGCCCAAGCGCCCTAATCATTTTTGTTGCCCTCCGCTGGACTCTCTCCAATTTGTCCACATCCTTTCTGTTGTGGAGGCCCCAAAACTGGATGCAGTACTCCAGATGTGGCCTCACCAGTGCCGAATAGAGGGGAATAATCACTTCCCTCGATCTGCTGGAAATGCTCCTACTAATGCAGCCTAATATGCCATTAGCCTTCTTGGCAACAAGGGCACACTGCTGACTCATATCCAGCTTCTCGTCCACTGTAATCCCCAGGTCCTTTTCTGCAGAATTGCCGCTTAGCCAGTTGGTCCTCAGCCTGTAGCAGTGCATGGGATTCTTCCATCCTAAGTGAGGACTCTGCACTTGTCCTTGTTGAACCTCATCAGATTTATTTTGGCCCAATCCTCCAATTTGAGTAGATCACTCTCTACCCTATCCATACCCTCCAGCATACCTACCTCTCCCCCCAGCTTAGTGTCATCCGCGAACTTGCTGAGGGTGCAATCCATCCCATCATCCAGATCATTAATGAAGATGTTGAACAAAACCGGCCCCAAGACCAACCCCTGGGCCACTCCGCTTGATACCGGCTGCCAACTAAAGACATCGAGCCGTTGATCACTACCTGTTGAGCCCGACGATCTAGCCAGCTTTCTATCCACCTTATAGTCCATTCATCCAATCCATACTACTTTAACTTGCTGGCAAGAATACTGTGGGAGACCATATCAGAAGCATTCCTAAAGTCAAGCTATATCATGTCTACACTTTCCCCATATCCACAGAGCCAGTTATCTCATCATAGAGGGCATGACTTGCCCTTGGCGAATCCACGTTGACTGTTCCTGATCAACTTCCTCTCCTCCAAGTGCTTCAAAATTGATTCCTTGAGGACCTTTTTTTTGCTCCATGATTTTTCCGGGGACTGAGGTGAAGTTGACCGGTCTGTAGTTCCCCAGATTTTCCTTCTTCCCTTTTTTAAAGATGGGCACTATATTTGCCTTTTTCCAATCATCCGGGACCTCCCCCAATCGCCATGAGTTCTCAAAGATAATGGCCAATAGCTCTGCAACTCCCTCAGCACCCTCGGATGCATTACATCCAGCCCCATGGACTTGTGCATGTCCAGCTTTTCTAAATAGTCCTTAACCTGTTCTTTCACCACTGAGGGCTGCTCACCTCCTCCCCATACTGTGCTGCCCAGTGCAGCAGTTTGGGAGCGGACCTTGTCTGTGAAGACCGAGGCAAAAAAAGCACTGAGTACTTCAGCTTTTTCCACATCATTTGTCACTAGGTTGCCTCCCCCATTCAGTAAAGGTCCCACACTTTCCCTGACCTTGTTCTTGTTGCTAACGTATCTGTAGAAACCCTTCTTGTTACCCTTCACATCCCTTGCTAGCTGCAACTCCAATTGTGCTTTGGCCTTCCTGGTTACACCCCTGCATTCTCAAGCAATATTTTTATACTTCTCCTTAATCATCTGTCCAAGTTTCCACTTCTTGTAAGCTTCCTTTTTGTGTTTAAGCTCACTGAAGATTTCTCTGTTAAGCCACACTGGTCACCTGCCATATTTGCTATTCTTTCTGAACATTGGGATGTTTTTTTCCTGTTCCCTCAATAAGGCTTCTTTAAAATACAGCCAGCTCTCCTCAACTCCTTTCCTCCTCATATTAGCCTCCCAAGGGATCCTGCCCATCAGTTCCCTGAGGAAGTCAGAGTCTGCTTTTCTGAAGTCCATGGTCCATATTCTGCTGCTCTCCTTTCTTCCTTTGGTCAGGATCTTGACCTTTACCATCTCATGGTCACTGCTGAATAACCACTTCATCAGAATACCCATGCGTCTGACGAAGTGGGTATTCACCCATGAAAGCTTATGCTCCAATACATCTGTTAGTCTATAAGGTGCCACAGGACTCTTTGTTGCTTTTTATAATTATGGTATCAGCTGCAATACAGTACCTTGGTTTGAACAACTCAAACCAGTACATTTGATCATACACCCAGAGAAACAGGCAATGCGATGCTTCACTGAATGTCCTCCTAGAAAGGGACAAAAATAGTGTATAAAAACTATACAGTTATGCCATATCAGTAACCACCATTGCTCAGATACTTCCACACAGAAAAACCGAATAATAAAGTTATTAAGCCAAGAGGTGTGGGTACTTCCTGCCTTTCACACCCTCAAGCCAAAAGCTTCAGCTTTCTTACTTTTCAGAAGGCCTTTGCCAAGTAGGTTGAAACCATCATTTCAAAAGAGCGCAGCAGTCCACACATTACAGTGCAAGCATGGGCACTTCCCACCTGTCATAGCCTCAAGCCAGAACTGTGCCTGTAGACAAGCCAGCACACTGCTGTGTCTCGGCAAGGAAACGGGGCTATTTTCCTTCCTTTCAATGTGCTGTTTTATGTGACACCTTTTGTTTTATAAGGTAGGTGCATGTTTTCACTCCAGCAGAGCACTTGCAGAAAGCAATTGAACAAGACGCTCATTACACCAGACAGATACCTGTGGCATGAGATTCAGTGACACTGCTAGCAGGCATTTGGAAATCAGATATAACACATCATTTCACAGTTTGAACGAGACCTTTTTATTCTCACAACATACACTAGTATTGGCAGGAAAGAACACACCACCTCCCACACCCCAAGCCAAAACAAAGCAGCAGTGCCACTTTGGGATTCAAAAAGCTGCAGCCTGTGCAGAGAAGCTGGTTCCTTACCTCAGAGGTTGTTCTTGAAAAAACCGAAAAGAGCCAGAAATTTGACTTCTGTGTAATAGGATTTGACACCAGGACCTCTAGCAACCTAAGCACGTCAGTGCAGATAAATGGGATTAATACAATGGTGCATGTGCTTATTAAATAGGCTCTGTATGTGGGTTGGCAACTGGTAGATTCCTGTGCCTGCATGTTCATGTCCCAAGGAAGGATACTTTGACACAAGAATTAGGGTGAAAAATGGGAAGAAAAGCAAATAAATGAAGCTGACAGAGTGCCTGTGGAGGAGTGCTCTGACATGGGTACACCGGCCAGAGGTGGGGCTCTGAGTGATGAGTGAATCAAGTCCAGGGATCTCCAGCCTCGGGGTCCACAACTTACCCTGTGGTAGCTGTCTAGTCAGCCTCTCACCTATGTTCAGGTGCTGACTATTAAGCCTCCCCTGTTCTGCTGCAGCTCAACTATTACGCCTTCTGTGTCCCAGTGACTCCCTTGGTGCCAACTGGCGGAGGGCAAAGGGATGCATAGGGTTTTACAGGGATCCCCTGGGTTAGATATATGCATAACAGTTCGCCACAGGATGGCATGCGAGGTCTCTGTCGAGAGCCAGTAGTCCACAGGTCATTATAATCATAAAATGTATGTACGGGTGATATTTAAGGAGTTATACATAGTTTTCAGTATATATGTTCTTAATGTCTGGGAGTTAAGATGCGTCACCAGGAAGTGACATACCTTGTAAATGTCCCTTTTAGGCACAAAGTAACTGATACCTATTTCCCTGTCAGGCCATTTGTGTACTGTGTATTTTATGCCTCATTACATACTGAGCCAGGTGTCAATCAAAAGATTGCAAAATTTACAAGATTGCAAATCCACAGGAAGAAACAAACAGAGGAGAGTGTTCTGTTTATAAATAAAGACAAAGGATTGACTTAATATATCTTGGAGGGCAAAACAACACACTGAATCCTAGGAGGCAAAATGATTGTGCACTTATCTCATCAAAGACTGTCTGACTGTAATGTGCTGAGAGGATCTATGATGGGCAATACTTTATTCGACAGAGGAGTACAGTAACTTGTTAATTAAATCTAGGCTCTAGCATGCATGTTATGATTTTATTTTACATGTAACCATTTGTTTCTAATCATTCTGCTTGCTACTACTTGACTTTTTATGTTTTGTTAAACTTATATTTGATTTCACTATAAACAAATCTAAGTGGTGTGTGTTAAGCGGAGCAGTGATCCGAGAGGGAGCTGGTAAGCTTAGGTGTATCGTTTCTTTGGCAGCAGCAGACAGGTGAATACTGAGGGTGTCCAGTAGACCAGGGGCTGGATGCTCCAGGGAGACACTCGGAGGGCTTGCGGGTTGGAGCATGCCTATTGCTAACCTGCAGAGTGACAATGAGGCCTGTAAAGCTTAGAGGGGAATGCTGGTGTTGGCCATGGCTGGTGGAGTCCGGGCGCTGATCCATGGCATGCACAAAGCTTCCTCACACTAAGGGCAGATGGTAGCGAGGTGCCTTAAAACACAGGAATTCCTGGGAAGTGCCACACCTTCCTCTGTGGCTTCTTCTGCTGGGCAGCACAATCCCTGCTGGAGTACTTTTTGAAGGATGCCCTGTCTGGAAAGAATTTTGGCCATGAGGTCAACCAGTTGGGTATAAAGGAGATGACCTGATGACCCTGCATCCTAGTCCCCAAGCCACCAGGTCAACTCAGTTCTCCCTCAAGTAGGGAGACAGCCAACAAAGACAGTCCGCCTCCTCTGGTCCCAGGCTCTGTCAGCCATCAGGTCAGCCTGGAACCTTGGAGAGGGGAGGAAAGGGGGTGGCCCAACTCACCTCCTGCTAGGGTCACCCTGCCCATCTTCCCTGGGGAGCCCAAAGAGGGAAGCACCCTCCACCACATAGTGAGGGCACCTTTCCCATCCTGCTTGAGGGCCCCCCTTAGCGGAGGTGTTGGGAAAAGAGACAACATCTTGTCTGAAAGGTTGACTTTCAAAAGATCACAGCAAGGTAGCTGCTCTGCTACACATGAAACCCTGACTGAGAATCAGGGTGCTTTAATGCCAGGTTCCCCAAGAACATGCAGTACACTATGGGTAAGAGGTGGCTCCCTTCTGTCCATTCTCCAGTCCCAACGCAAATGGCTCTCCACGCCAGGCCTTCCCCCTTGGAGAGGACAGCCAGCTATCTGGGGCCAACCGAGTCTCCACTGTATTTTGTAGCATTATGTTCAGGGGGATTCTGATTTAGGGGCATTCAGGTATAATACCACAGATGGTAGCTTCACCCTATTGGCTTCTCAGCCAACTACATACACCAAATGTCTGTGGTTCCTCTTGTACTGAGCAGGATTACTACTGCAACAATACATCATCAGTAGGGTAAAACTAACCAGTCTCATGATGATCTAAACCTAGTGCACATTCCTTATTAGTGGGTGAGCAAGCCAATGCTTGGTGAAGGCTGCTTCTCAATAACAGGAAGAGCCAACATCAAAGAATCAAAAAGCGACATTTCTATGAACTCTTGGCTGCCACAAGCCAATCATCCCTGTGGTAACTTTTCTGACACCTTCTACTTAAAACCCCAAAAGTCAGAATGTTCATGAGGCCTGGCTTTCAAGGTCTGTATTCATACTGAAAATCAAGATTAAGCGAGCTTTTACCATTCTGCTCCACTGGTAACCTTTGAAAGGGTTGCCACAGTGGCTTGCTGGCCTGCCACGGTGGCTTGCTGGCCTGTAAAGAGCTAGGCCTCTCTGCTAGCATCCTAGTTTACAGGTGCGGTCCAGGGAGTATACTGGGGTCCCGATGCGATGGCTGCACAAGACTACCCTGGACTTAAGGTGGCCATCCTAGACACCTTTGATATTTCCTCTGAGATGTACTGCCAGCGATTTGAATGGGAAATGTTCACACCCAGGACACAACCTTGGGTGGTGGCCCAGCACGTAAGAGAACATTGTTGGCAGTGGCTTCTACCTGATGAAAAGACAGGAGCCCAAGTAGTAGAAAGAATTGTCCTAAAACAGTTCACACAGATTCTCCCAGGTGGAGGATTGGAGTGGGTGATGTGCCACCTCCCAAAACTCTCTCTGAGGCATAACCTTGTGTCAGAATTACCAGTACCCCATGAGACCCAGTGTGACGTTATTGACATAAACTGGGACCGTATAGATCATTGTTGCAACCAAGGTCCTGTAGTGGCACCCAAATCTGGTATAAAGGGGGTCAAATGGGGTGTCTAAGACAAGGTTATGGTTTACTGGTTATGATTATGCTGTCTATATGTGTGTATCAGTGTTGTAGTTGAAGTTATGAATATTGGCTCTATACTGTCTGTATGGCAAACTTATGCTATGCTTCTGGGTGACATCCCAGACAAGCTGAGATTAGCTCTGCCTAGCCTGCTTGATGGCCCATTAAGGACCATCAGCTATACAATGGACCCATTGAGAGAAGGCAGATACGCCTTGTAACTCAGCAAAGTATGCAGGGACTGGCCCATGTGACTCCAGACTCCATCTTGCTGTAATTTTCCACAGTAAGAACAAAGAGGTGTTCTTACACCTGGGAAAGACTATATAAGGCTGATGCCTCATCTCCATCTGGTCTTCAATCCTGCTTCTTACCTCTGGAGGAACTTTGCTACAAACTGAAGCTCTGAACAAAGGACTGAGGACCCATCCCAGCGGGGGATGTATTCCAGAGACTTGATTTGACCCTGCAGTTTATTCCATCGCTGCTGCAAGCCTGAACCAAGAACTGTGCCATTACTGTATGTAATTGATTCCATTTAACCAATTCTAACTCTCATCTCTATCTTTTTCCTTTTATAAATAAACCTTTAGATTTTAGATTCTAAAGGATTGGCAACAGCGTGATTTATGGGTAAGATCTGAATTGTATATTGACCTGGGTCTGGGGCTTGGTCCTTTGGGATCAGGAGAACCTTTTTCTGTTACTTGGGTACTGGTTTTCATAACCATTTGTCCCCGTATGAGTGGCACTGGTGGTTATACTGGGAAACTGGAGTGTCTAAGGAGATTGCTTGAGAGACTTGCGGTTAGCCAGTGGGGTGAGACCGAAGTTCCCTTAGTCTGGCTGGTTTGGTTTGCCTTAGAGGTGGAAAATACCCCAGCCTTGGGCTGCAACTGCCCTGTTTAAGCAATCTGTCCTGAGTTGGCACTCTCAGTTGGTTTCCGCCAGAACCGCATTGTCACACCCAGGCAGAGACACCTTGGGCTGGTCCAGTCCTGCTTCAATCGACCCAGGTGATGGAAGGCAGCATGAGAAGGGGGGAAGGGCTCGAAGGACAGCTGCAGCTGCACAGGAGCCAGGAAACAGAGCTGTAAGCAGGGGAGTTGGAGTGGGAATGCTGTTGGAGGAGAAGGTATTCGGGTCCTGGAAAGGTAGCCAGCCAGTCAAGCAGTAGCATAGACAGCTGCAGTGGCACAGGAGCCAGCAAACAGAGCTGTAAATGGGAGTTTGAGTGGGAGTTTGCAAAGGGAGTTTGAGGGGAAGACTAAGAGAGCCAGGCTAGTGAAGGGAGTGTGTGGTGGTCTGGAAGTGTTTTGGTGCTTGATGGGGGTTTGTGTTGCTGTGGGTGGTGGTGTTTTGGTTTGGCTTCTGTTTCCCAGACTAACAGTACTTAGGTGAAAAGGCTATGACAGATACAGAGGCAGCAGTGGTTGTGACCCAAGCAGTGGAAGACACAATGAAGATGACTGAATGTGGAAGCTGCGGTATGTACATGATCCTGGAGGGGGTATCTGAAAAGAGTTTCGTCTGCATGAAGTGCTGCCTGATAGAGCTGAAGGAAGAAAAGATCCGAGGACTGGAGATGCATGTGGAAACTCTGGTTGAGTTTAGAAGGGGGTTCAAGTGGATGATTGAGCAAAGACATGAGGAGGCTGAAGGGAAAAGCTCAGACTTGCAGATGGAAGCAGAACCAAAGAACTCTGAGGGGAGACTGCTGGGTGAGGAAAGTGGACAGTGGAAGCATGTGATTAAGAGAAACAGGCAGAGGAAAAGACGGGCTAGTGAAGGAGAAACAGACCTCAGGAACAGGTTTGCGGAGTTGGAAAATGAAGAAGGGGCACAGCAGGTGGTCACTGAACGTGAGAGGGCAAGGAAGAAGAGCAGCTAGTCCTATAGGAAAAGGGGAAGAGTCAATGGAGATAATACCACCAAATATGAGCCCCAGGAGGATATGGGATGGGTTGCGGAGGATTGCAAGGGACAATAGGAATCGAGAGGACTTGCAGCCAGAGGGAACAGAGGATAGACCGGGGAATTGCACCATCAACAGGAAAAGGCAGGTCTACATGATTGGGGACTCCTTACTGAGAAGAATAGACAGGCCTGTAACTAGAGCTGATCCAGAGAACAGAAGGACGTGCTGTCTGCCGGGTGCTAAGATACAGGATGTGCACCTGAGGCTGAAGAGGATCGTAACGGGAGCGGGAAAGAATCCACTGATTGTCCTTCATGTGGGAACAAATGATACGGCTAGATTCTCGCTGGAATGTATCAAGGGAGACTATGCCAGACTGGGGAAGATGCTTAAGGAAATTGAGGCTCAGGTGATCTTCAGTGGGATTCTGCCTGTTCCTAGAGAAGGGCAACAAAGGCGTGACAAGATTATGATGATCAACAGATGGCTCAGGCAGTGGTGCTATAAGGAGGGCTTTGGGATATATGGCCACTGGGAAGCATTCATGGGCTGAGGACTGTTCTCTCGGGATGGACTTCACCTGAGTAGGGAGGGAAAGAGACATCTAGGATGGAGGCTGGCACAACTAATTAAGAGAGCTTTAAACTAGGAATTTGGGGGAGATGGTTGGGAGATGTCCAAGTAATCTCCACGCCAGATTTTAACATTGAGCGAGAAGAAAACGAAGTAAGAAAGGATACAGCCATCGGTAGGAGAATGGACATAAAGAGGAAGGGTAGTGTAGATACCAGTCTAATAGGTGATACTGACAGTAGAATGTCTGTGCCTAATCGGGTAAAGAATGTGAGAGAAGCCAAACAGCAAAAATTAAGATGTTTGTACACTAATGTGAGGCGCCTAGGAAACAAAATGGAGGAACTAGAGCTATTGGTGCAGGAAGTGAAACCAGATATTATAGGGATAACAGAAACATGGTGGAATAGTAGTCATGACTGGAGTACAGGTATTGAAGGGTATGTGCTGTTTAGGAAAGATAGAAATAAAGGCAAAGGTGGTGGAGTAGCATTGTATATCAACGATGAGGTAGACTGTAAAGAAATAAGAAGTGATGAAATGGAAAGACAGAGTCTATCTGGGCAAAAATCACGTTGGGGAAGAAAGCTACTAGATCCTCCCCTGGAATAGTGCTTAGGGTGTGCTATAGACCACTGGGATCTGATTTGGATATGGATAGAGACCTTTTTAATGTTTTTAATGAAGTAAATACTAATGGGAATTGTGTGATCATGGGAGACTTTAACTTCCCAGATACAGACTGGAGGACAAGTGCTAGTAGTAATAATAGGGCTCAGATTTTCCTGGATGCGATAGCTGATGGATTCCTTCACCAAGTAGTTGCTGAACCAACAAGAGGGAATGCCATTTTATATTTGGGTTTTGGTGAGTAGTTAGGACCTCATAGAAGAAATGGTTGTAGGGGACAACCTTGGTTCGAGTGATCGTGAGCTAATTCAGTTCAAAGTAAATGGAAGGATAAACAAAAATAGATCTGTGACTAGGTTTTTTGATGTCAAAAGGGCTAACTTCAAAAAATTAAGGAAATTAGTTAGGGAAGTGAATTGGACTGAAGAACTTGTGGATCTAAAGGTGGAGGAGGCCTGGAATTACTTCAAGTCAAGGTTGCAGAAACTATCAGAAGCCTGCATCTCAAGAAAGGGGAAAAAACTCATAGGCAGGAGTTGTAGACCAAGCTGGATGAGCAAGCATCTCAGAGAGGTGATTAAGAAAAAGCAGAAAGCCTACAAGGAGTGGAAGATGAGAGGGATCAGCAAGGAAAGCTACCTTATTGAGGTCAGAACATGTACGGATAAAGTGAGAAAGGCCAAAAGCCATGTAGAGTTGGACCTTGCAAAGGGAATTAAAACCAATAGTAAAAGGTTCTATAGCCATATAAATAAGAAGAAAACAAGGAAAGAAGAAGTGGGACTGCTAAACACTGAGGATGGAGTGGAGGTTAAGGATAATTTAGGCATGGCCCAATATCTAAACAAATACTTTGCCTCAGACTTTAATGAGGCTAATGAGGAGCTTAGGGATAATGGTAGGATGACAAATGGAAATGAGGATATGGAGGTAGATATTACCACATCCGAGGTAGAAGCCAAACTCGAACAGTTTAATGGGATTAAATCGGGGGGCCCAGATAATCTTCATCCAAGAATATTAAAGGAACTGGCACATGAAATTGCAAGCCCATTAGCAAGAATTTTTAATGAATCTGTAAACTCAGGGGTTGTACTGTATGACTGGAGAATTGCTAACATAGTTCCCATTTTTAAGAAAGGGGGGAAAAAAGTGATCCGGGTAACTACAGACCTGTAAGTTTGACATCTGTAGTATGCAAGGTCTTGAAAAATTTTTGAAGAAGAAAGTAGTTAAGGACATTGAGGTCAATGGTAATTGGAACAAAATAAACATGGTTTTACAAAAGGTAAGTCATGCCAAACTAACCTGATCTACTTCTTTGAGAAGGTAACAGATTTTTTAGACAAAGGAAATGCAGTGGATCTAATTTACTTCGATTTCAGTAAGGAATTTGATATGGTTCCACATGGAGAATTATTAGCTAAATTGGAAAGGATGGGGATCAATATGAAAATTAAAGGTGGATAAGGAACTGGTTAAAGGGGAGACTACAACGGGTTATACTGAAAGGTGAACTGTCAGGCTGGAAGGAGGTTACTAGTGGAATTCCTCAGGGATCAGTTTTGGGACCAATCTTATTAAATCTTTTTATTATTGACCTTGGCACAAAAAGTGGGAATGTACTAATAAGTTTGCGGATGACACGAAGCTGGGAGGTATTGCCAATACAGAGAGGGACCAGGATATCCTACAGGAAGATCTGGATGACCTTGTAAACTGGAGTAATAGTAATAGGATGAAATTTAATAGTGAAAAGTGCAAGGTCATGCATTTAGGGATTAATAACAAGAATTTTTGTTATAAACTGGGGATGCATCACTTGGAAGTAACAGAGGAGGAGGAGGACCTCGGTGTATTGGTTGATCACAGGATGACTATGAGCCGCCAATATGCTATGGCTGTGAAAAAAGCGAATGCGGTCTTGGGATGCATCAGGCGAGGTATTTCCAGTAGAGATAAGGAGGTGTTAGTACCGTTATACAAGGCATTGGTGAGACCTCATCTGGAATATTGTGTGCAGTTCTGGTCTCCCATGTTTAAGAAGGATGAATTCAAACTGGAACAGGTACAGAGAAGGGCTACTAGGATGATCCGAGGAATGGAAAACCTGTCTTATGAAAGGAGACTCAAAGAGCTTGGCTTGTTTAGCCTAACCAAAAGAAGGCTGAGGGGAGATATGATTGCTCTCTATAAATATATCAGAGGGATAAATACCGGGGAGGGAGAGGAATTATTTAAGCTCAGTACCAATGTGGACACAAGAACAAATGGATATAAACTGGCCATCAGGAAGTTTAGACTTGAAATTAGACGAAGGTTTCTAACCATCAGAGAAGTGAAGTTCTGGAATAGCCTTCCAAGGGGAGCAGTGGAGGCAAAAGACATATCTGGCTTCAAGACTAAGCTTGATAAGTTTATGGAAGGGACGGTATGATGGGATAGCCTAATTGGGGCAATTAATTGATCTTTGACTATTAGCGGTAAATATGCCCCATGGCCTGTGATGGGATACTAGAGAGGGTGGGATCTGAGTTACTACAGAGAATTCTTTCTCGGGTGCTGGCTGGTGAGCCTTGCCCACATGCTCAGGGTTTAGCTGATTGCCATATTTGGGGTCGGGAAGGAATTTTCCTCCAGCGCAGATTGGCAGAGGCCCTGGGGTTTTTTTGCCTTCCTCTGCAGCATGGGGCACAGGTCACTTGCTTGAGGATTCTCTGCACCTTGAAGTCTTTAAACCACAAGTTGAGGACTTCAATAGCTCAGACATAGGTCAGGGGTTTGTTACAGGAGTGGGTGGGTAAGATTCTGTGGCCTGCATTGTGCAGGAGGTCGGACTAGAAGATCATAATGGTCCCTTCTGACCTTAAAGTCTATGAGTCTATAAGGCCAGGGCTATCTGGGCCCAGTAAGGATAGAGCAAATAAGAGTGGTAGGTGAGCAAGCACCTCTGCCAAGATCAGAGTTTAAGAAGTGCGGGGAACTGGGGGGTCAGCCCTTCCCTGAAGCTGGTGGGAGCTGCAGGAGACCAGATGGGCTCCTCTGCTTCTCCCCTCCACCCCGGGACAGGGGCTTGCTTCGCATGCAGGGAACTAGGACACTTCTGCCACAACTGCTCAAACATGGACTGCCTCTATGGCCAAGTATGGGTAGCTCAATCCAGGGCCCGTAAGAGGGAACCAATGAAATTATTAGTGCCCATACAGATCAATGGTATGGAGGTGCAAGGACTAATAGACTTGGGGTACTGCCAGATGCTGGCGAGGACAAATCTGGCAGGGCCTGAAATGGTTCCCACAGGCATCGTCTATTTGCAATGCACCCATGGGGGTGTATGCCCTTACCCCATGAGGAAGGTGACTCTGAAGGTGCAAAACGTGTGTGTGGGTTGCTCCGAACCTCGCGTATCTGGTGATAATCAGGTGAGATTGGAAATTTTTTAGAGACCTGATGAGGCTCGAGAATGGGCAGCACCTGGGAGGGACCAACAGCGATGCTGGAGATGGGGAGATGACAGAGCCACAAGCCACATGTAGGAAATGGTACAGAAGAAACTGCAAGGTATGGTAAACCTCAGAGTGGTAGAGAAATCATATACTGAGTGGCAAAGTCCTATCGGTTTGGTGCCTAATGGGATGGGTCAATCAAATTCTGCATAAACTTCTGGAAGATCAATGTGGTGTTCGAATTCCACACTTACCTGATGCAAAGCGTTGATGAATTGTTAGAGAGATTACGGACAATCAGGTATATCACCACCCTCAACCTAACTAGGGATCCCCTTGCCCCTGGAATCCCAAGAAAAAACAGCCTTCACTATGTCATTTGGCTTGTACCACTTTAAAACTAGGCCGTTTGGTCTATATGGTGCAGCAGCCCCTTTCCAAAGTCTGATACATCAGGTGCTCTGTCCTCATGACGAGTATGCAGCTGTGTACACTGATGACATCATCATCTATAGCAAGTCATGGAATGAGTATTTAAAACATGTTGCAGCGGTCTTGCAGGCCTTAAAGATAACACCCTCAAGTGCCTTCTAGCGAATCAAGAGGTGATGTACCTGCGGTATACACTGGGGAGGGGCTGCCAACACCCATTGGTGGGAAAGATCCAAGCTCTAAAGAATGCTTTGAACCCACTATGAAGAGGCAGGCAAAACACTTCCTGGGATTGACGGCGTATTATAGGTGGTTTATTCTGGATTTTGCCATGATTGCGGCCTGAGTGATGGACCTGGTGAAAGATGAAGGTCATCTCTGAGCCTTCAAGAAACTGAAAGATTAACTGACTTGGGAACCTGTCCTGTTCCATCCTGATTTTTCTAAATCTTTTATCCTTTAGATGGATGCCTCTGATGTTCGCCTGGAGGCTGTGTTGCCCCAAGACGTGGAAGGGCAAGAACACCCAATCCTTTACCTCAGCCAAAAATTGTTTCCCCAGAAAGTGTCGTACTCAGTAATAGAGAAGGAGGCCTTGGCAGTAAAATGGGCCATTGAAACACTCAACTATTACTTATGCGAACAGCCATGCCATCTCCCCTTCGGTGGCTGAATGCCATGAAAGATCATAACTCATGGATTATGCACTGATACTTCCCACAGCAGCCATACAAGTTTGAGGTTCTACATCAAGCAGGATGTGACCACAAGAACATGGACTTCCTATGGAGACCTGCTTAAAAGGAACTCTAGCAGTCAGGCTTCAGGAGAGTGAAAGAGAGACTGGTTGCAAGAAGGCAGACAGGCTGTAGCTGCTGAGGCAGAGTGCTCTACAGGAGAAGGACAATGACTGCAAATAAGACTCAGCCAGGAGGCGAGGGGCCTGATCCCACCCTGTTTGCCCCCTTCTCCCTAACTAGGTGGAACAACTAGGAACAACTCCCTAATGAGGTGGACTCTGAGAGTGAGCTGGGAAGCCCCCACCCAGCAGAGGCTCTGAACTACTGAGGCTGTGCAAAGAGAAGGCTTGGGCCATGCCCTGAACTGAAGGGAAAATAGGGAAGGTAGGAAGCAGCCCAAGGGAGGCTGATCTGGAGTAGCAGCCAGAAGGGACTGAGTCACCCCTCACCGCTCTTCTCTTGGGCTCTGAGCTGGGACCCAGTGGAGAGGGAGGCCCGGGTCCCTCTACCCTTCCCTCTTCCCCTGGACACCTGAGAGATCCTGGAGAACTGCAGGAGGAGGGCGGCAACAAACTGTGAATTGGCCAACTATCCAGAAGAGCCATCCCAAGGTTCAGAGAGACTGTTCAGCTGCAATCTGACCCCTAGGCCTGCTGTCCCATGAGTATATCTCTCTGGGCGAAGGAAGCTGTATGGCCAGTCCATATCTGGAACAGAAGCTTGACCTGCTAGTAGCAGCCCTGCAATGTATCTTATACACAAAGTGCATGGCAGTCTGTGCAACCCAGCAGTGCCTGGCCTGCTGCTACAACAGACTCACTCTTGTCCCCTGCTTTGGACTCCGGCTCTGTTCTCTGGGTCTGATCCCTGGAGCCGCATGGAGTCAGGGAGAACAGTCTCAGAGACAGGGACAGACAGACGGCTACCTGGGGGATGACAGCTTGGGTACATGCACAGAGGAAGGCACCATGGTGGACAGGCAACAGACCAGCACTGATGGAAGAAACCCCTTCCACCAGCCTCACCCTCTTTCCCCCTCGTCACGTGACAGGGACAGAGCAAGAATGAAGGGGGCTGCCCATCCCTCTCTGCACCTGGGCCCCTGCTGTCAGGGTGCCATCCAGAACACAGAGAGGTGTCCAAGGCTGTCAGTTTGACTCAACCATAGCTGTGTGGCCATCGATGAGGTGGAGGGGGATTTTTCACCCTGGTCTAAGCCCGAGAAAGCACATGCAACCCCATTAATGAGTTTTCGGCAGGTTCACCTGCAGAAACCTTGCTATGACATTTACTTCCTCTAGATAGTCAAATTTGACTATCTTCTCGGTGCTCTGCCAGGGCCATGACTGAGCCCAGGTGGGCCAATCCAAGGACCTCACTAAACCATCCAATTGGTAGTAGCAACAGGTGGTGTATACAAAGGGCAGAGACTTAACAAATGTGAGCTTATGACCCACACTTACTGGGAATTCCTCGTACATAGGGAATAAATCTGCAATCCCCGATACCCATCATGAATGGGATTCAACAGGTTACCTGCACCTATCAGTGTAGGGCAGAGACACGCTGAGCCAGTATCAGGGCCGGCTCTAACTTTTTTCTGCCCCAAGCAAAAAAAAAGAGTGCTGCCCTCCATAGTGCCGCCATAACACACACCCTCAGCACCGCGCCGCCACCCCCCCACCGCGGAGCGCCGCTGAACCCCCCCGGTGACCCCCCCCAGCTCCCCGTGGAGCGCCACGCAGCCGAACACACACACCCCCCCCCGCGGAGCGCTGCCGAACACCATCCCCCCCCACGGAGCACAGCCAAAAACCATCAATGTCACAGGACCCACATTTTCTCCCATCCTCCTCCTCTGAACCACACCTCATAACACAAGGTGAACTGAATGACCTTATCAGGGATTTGGAACTACCCAAGAGTAAGGCAGAGCTGTTGGGCTCCAGACTACAGCAGTGGAATCTCCTGGCAGGTGATGTTAGGGTTTCCATGTTCTGTGACCGTCAAAAGGATCTTGTCCCATTCTTCTTCATGGAAGGTGATCTTGTAGCCTGCAACAACATCGATGGTGTGATGGCAGCCCTCAACATCGTTCACGATCCAGATGAATGGAGACTGTTCATTGATTCATCGAAGACGAGTCTTAAAGCTATTTTACTGCATAATGGCAATGTTTTGCCATCAATTCCAGTTGGTCATGCAGTCCATATGAAGGAAACCTATGACAACATGAAACAACTTTTGAGGTGCATAAACTATGACCGACATCAGTGGCAGCTTTGTGGTGATTTGAAGGTTGTTGCTCTCTTGCTTGGTCTGCAGACTGGATACACAAAGTACTGCTGTTTTCTCTGCGAATGGGATAGTCGTGCAAGAGATTCCCACTACATCAAGAAAGATTGGCCACTCCGACAGTCATTGGAGCCTGGGAGGAAAAGTGTTCAGCATCCACCACTTGTTGAATCAAGGAAGATTTTGTTACCACCCTTACACATCAAGCTGGGTCTGATGAAGAACTTTGTCAAGCCCATTGACAAAACACAAGCAGCTTTCAAGTACCTCCGTGGAAAATTTCCAAGGTTAAGTAAAGCTAAGATAAAGGAAGGTGTCTTTGTTAGTCCTCAGATTCGTGAACTTCTTTGAGATGATGCATTTGACCATGCACTGCGTGGCAAGGAAAAGACGGCATGGAAAGCCTTCCAGTTAGTGGCAATAAATTTTCTCAGAAACAACAAGGCAGACAACTACAGGTTGTTGGTGGAAAACCTCCTCAAGGCATACAAAAACCTTGGTTGCAACATGTCACTAAAGATACATTTTTTGCACTCTCATCTAGATTTTTTCCCACCAAACTGCGGAGCAGTGAGCGACGAGCACGGCGAGCGATTTCACCAGGACATTGCAACAATGGAGAAACACTATCAGGGCAAATGGAGCCCATCAATCCTTGCAGACTATTGCTGGACAGTGACAAGAGATGCTCCATTTAATGAATACAAGAGACAAGCCAAGAAGCGCCGAGTAGACACTGAATAGGACTAAACTATGTACATAATAGTTTTTTGCCTTTTGTTTCATAATCAATTTTATTTATATAACCCTTTTGCTGATTTTTAAAGTGTTACATAAACAGGACAGGTGAAATATTATCATGTAAAGCAACCATAAACACATGAAAAGACCTAGGTTTACAATTTAAGATTAAAACTCTACTATCTACACAATATACATAGACATAAAATGTAAAAACTTAAATATCTTAGAAACAGTAGCCAATCAGTTGTTTTAATTGTCATATTTGAATTCAGCACATCAAAATACATAATAAATAGCACATTTTATCTCTGAACCAGATGATTTCTCAAAAATTGTAGATCAGTGTTACATGAAGTGGATGGGAATAACTTCCTGGTCCAGGGTGATAAATACAATGAAGATGGCAAAGATATCTAGAGTGAAATTAATAACTGATCTGAGGACCAGTACTAGATCTATGCACCACTTAAATTCCAATTAAACCCTCAAAGTGGGACATAAATCATGCAATGGCTGAAAACTGACCATCTGGACAGGGGTCAATTTCATCCTTAGTAAGAAAATAAAATGTCCTGTATTTCTCTCTTATCCCCTGAGATAGGGCAGGCTGATAGACGAAATGACATGATTATAAAAATGTTCTTCAAAGCTGTTTTCTGATGCTCTGTCCTGTTCTGGCCAGCAAGTGGTAGCAAAGAGCTGCCTCCAACAAGCTTGTACTTATGGGCCTGACAAGGAAAATATCTTTCTTATTTGCAACTGAAATGAAAGCAAATTCTAATGTTTATTTATGTAATTAAAATACATCTGTCCATCTGAGCACACACCACTGAAATTAAAATTAACAACTGTTACCAATCTGGCTTGACGCAAACCAACACCACCATCCTCATTTTGGGATTAATTCTCTCTGGTTACAGGCTCGATTTAAGAAAAAACAGAATACAAATGTATCTTGCACTGTGCCCTAAAAATTGCCAAATTCAGGGAGCAAATTCTAGACCAAGTGTTCTTCAGGAAGAATACACTGGCACCCTCTGCCAGGGTTGAACCTTAGGGACCGACAGCAAAAGTTTTCCAGAGGAACACAACTGCCACTCTAGGGCATAAAAGAAAAAGGTGGTCTCCAAGATAAGCAGGTGCCAGGCCACTGAAAGTTTTATAGATGATAACTAACACTTTTAATTCCACCCCAGATCAGATTGGGAGACTTTATAGAGCACACATGTTATCTGTTCAAGTCAGCCTGCCAAATTAAAGTTGGGCAGCAACATTCTGCACTAGCTGAAAATTCTGATCACATTTTTCAAAATCAGGAGCCTAAAGTTTGGCTCCTAAAACCTTAGTTTTATTTATTTACCATGACTAAAGCTCCTAGGCCCTACGATAATACAAATAAAGGAGAAGAAGAAAGTTGCCCTGGTTTAGATAAAGGTGTGATTTAAACGGATTTGTTTATTTATTAGTTATTTTGGTTAGTTATTTTGTTTTAAATCAGGTTTATTTTGGTTTAGTTTAAGTCAATGTGGAATCAGTGTATGCTAAACTGAAATAAGTCACTCTTATACTGCAAGCAGAGTTTCAACACATCTTTTTGCATTACTTTAGCTATGTTGGTTTTAAAAACAAGTTAAGTTAAACCAGGGGAACTTTCCCATGGACAAATCCTTAGCCTACTTTTCACACTTGACTCTGGGAATTCTTTGGAAATCTTTTTTACAGAGAGGAAAAAACATTACACATATAGGGTGAAATCCTGGCATTATTGAAGTCAGTGGGAGTTTTTCCATTGACTTCTCTGGGGCCAGGATTTTATCTTTAGTTCGTGTATGGAAGATCTTATTTAAGTGATGAGACAGGATCAGAATTATCAGATGTTTTTGCAAGCTGTGTGGTTGTCATCCTATTAGAAGGAATTGGAGAATTTCTCCCTATTTCAGTCTGGAATGTTTTCCTGTGAGATTGTCCTCTCAGGGAAATACTACTAAGAGGTTGTCTTGAAAGAAATAGTCTCCTAAGGCTAGATTCACAAAGGTACTTGTGACACTGAGGCTAGGTCTACACTACCCGCCTGAATCGGCGGGTAGAAATCGACCTCTCGGGGATCGATTTATCGCGTCCTGTCGGGATGCGACAATCGATCCCCGAATCGGCGCTCTTACTCCACCAGTGGAGGTGGTAGTAAGCGCCGCCGACGGAAAGCCGCAGAAGTCGATTTTGCCGCCGTCCTCACAACGGGGTAAGTCGGCTGCGATACGTCGAATTCAGCTACGCTATTCACGTAGCTGAATTTGCGTATCTTAAATCGACTCCCCTCTGTAGTGTAGATGTACCCTGGGTGTTGCTACGCCTAACTTTTAGGTGCCTAGAAATCACAGGAACTACAAAGCCTGAGTTAGGCATGTAGGCTCCTATACAATGAATGGGGGGATACAGGCTCCTTACACTGCAATTCACAAAAGTCAGCATGCTACATGGCTTCTTGCTGAAAATAGATACTTGGTGGTGCCAAGCCAAGGGATGTGTGCTAAACCCTGCCTCTCTCTTGGAGACAGATGCCTAAATCCAGGCTGCAGGGAAGCATCTCCCTCTTCTTGGGATTAGGTGCCTATGCTGTTTTAGCAAAAAACAGGGGGAGGGCAGCCCTCTATCATAACTTTTAGCAGCGCGTTTAGGGTACCTACTTGGGATATGGGTGATCCCTGGTTCAAGTCTTCCCTCTGCCTGAGGTAGGAGAAGGGGTCACTTTTGAGGTGAGTGCTCTAACCACTGAATTATGGTACATTCTGCTGTGGGGCTTCCTCACTCTCTGCTGTTGAAGCTGTTCCATTTTGGATAAATAAATAAAAAATGGGGACATGGATCTCCCACCTCTCTGCTTTAACCACCAGGCTACAGAATCATTCTCACACTTACTCACTTTCTCTTAGGTCCAATGAATATTTTAATTATTTAATCCTCAGGGAAACAGCTTCAAAAAGAGACTGAGGAAGCCCAACCTCAGAATATTCCATACCCAAGTAGTTAGGGCCCTCACCAGAATGGCAGATCCCAGTCCACCTCCCTTCTCCCACTTAGGTAGAGGGAAGACTTGAGCTAGGGGTCACCCAGATCACAGGTGAGTGCCTTAACCACTAGGCTAAAAGTTATGAGGGAGGTTCCCCGCTCACCCCATGGGACTTCAAGTTGCATCTCTTGTAACTTTCTCCTCACTGGCCTCATCGACACCTACATCACCCCTCTCCAGTCCATACAAAATGTATCTTTTAAGATCATCTTCCTTGCCCATCATTCTCACTACATCACTCCCCTCTTTGAATCCTGCAATAGCTCCCCCTTCTCTGCCACATCAAGTTTAATCCACTTATGGTTGTGTTCAAAGCCTTGCATAACTTTACTCCTCCCAAATTATCATCCCTTGTATTGTATCATATTGTCCCTGGTCCCCTCCATTCCTGCAGATGTTGACAGCCTCAATAGCCCATTTGTCCCCTTCTATAACTCCCATTTCTCGCACAACTGTCTCCATGCTTTCTTCCAAGCAGCTCTTTCTGCACAGAATATTTACCTGTGGACTGCCAGGAGGCTTGAATTTCTCTCATTCATTTTGACATCTACATAAAGTTACTGTGAAATGCCATAATCCTAGTGCCAACAGTATGCAGATAATATCCAAGTCTACACATTATTCAAATCTGATGTTCACACCATCTTCCAAGTACACCAATGCCCTGCAGAATTTAGCACCTGATGTCTAATGTCTTCCACTTTGTATTCAATAAGGATATTCTAAGAAGCAATTGTTCAGATAAAAAAATCACTTTCAAGCCATGATCAAGCAAAGGATTAATCACGACGACAGAAATGTTTGATTTTGTATCCAACAGAAAACATCATCGTTTGTTATCGGAATTAACCAGACAAATCGCTCCACCAACTAAGAACGGCCATGCACCACCACCCACAGAATCGAGAAAGAGCTATCAATCTGTCAATCCTTTCCTTATAAATAAGCGTTATCCTATATTTGTCTTATGTTTTCCCTTTAATTCCTTGAAATACAGTTTATTTCTATCTCTAGATTCAGAAAGACATGGAACCAAGAGCTTAGGAAGCTAATTTCAGGAGTACCCTAGGCATATGTGAATGGGCATTAATAACGGTCAAAATCTGTAATTACACAGAATAGTGTGACATCTAAGTTGCATTTGTGCCTTAAACATAAATATCTTTTTCTTAAAAATGATCTATTTAGTTGTAGAGAAAAACAATGTCAAGTCACATTTTTACATGTACATATCCAGATTGTTTATGGTTTATCGTTGTACCTTTTCACCTCTTCAACACTAAGTCAGGATTTGTTATACTTACATCTTAGTCGTTTTGGCAAAATAAAATTCCTTCACATTCTAACAAAAGAAGGAAATAGAATGAAGGAGTAAACAGAAAACTGCTCTTTCTACCATCTGTGACTGCTAAAGAAACTCGTGCTCAGGGATTTCAACACAGCTGATAACAATTTCTGAATATTTTAACAGTCTGTAAAAAATGGGTTACATTTGAGCTGTCCAAAAACATCTGTTGAAAAAGGAATTTTCAGTGCACAACAAGGCCACTTGGCAACCTGTGTCTGGCAGAAACTCTGTTCCCCTAGTACTTTCCAAGGTAGGAAGCAACCCCGCACTACTTCACGACTAGCCCAAGGTGTGGGACTGAAGAGAGGAATCCGAGGAGCACAGAAAGCTGCAGGATCCTGCATCTGACCCACTCCTTATTATGGCTACAAATAAAGCAGAGGACAGCATCTTTAATAATATCAGTAATTTACTGACATTGTTCAAGAAGCTATCAATGTGCTGGGGCACATTACTCTCAAAAGTTTCTGTCAAAAAGAGACTGATGAGATAAGATATTGATAACATAAGAATGATGATATCACAGGGATGACAATTTTATAGTCTAATCCTTTCCCTTCTAGGGTCTGACTTAATCCTTTCCATCCCCTAATCCCAAATGGAAAGGCCACCTAGGGAAGGATTTGGTGCCAGACCAAGAAACCCCAAACCAGTGACTGATAAGTAGCACCTCTCCTAGAAATGATAAAGAAACACATCAGCTAAAAGCTATGAAAAAGCGAAAAAGAGAGATGTGTTGAAAAATATATGCAAAGTGACCATTAAAGGGAAGAAATGGATATTTGTAAAAATAAAATATTTTTTTAAAAAGCCCTGTTAGCATGTAGGTGTTAACTAAAACACCCAATGTGCTTTCCTCCATGAATAATTGGAGACACTTGTCTCAAACCTATATGACCACTCAAATGATCTACTTACCTACGGTGGGAAATAACTAGGATTTGGTGTCAGCTCCAGAACCACTAAAACAATGACTGATTAGTAGTGCCGCCCCTAGACATGATAAAGAAACATGGCTAAAAGCATGAAAAAGGCTAAAATGTAAAAAGAGAGATAAAATTGTTATAAAATATGTGCAAAGACGCCTCTTAAGGAAAAATAGCTATTTGTTTAAAAAGAAAAAGCCTGTTAGAATCTAGGTGTTAACCAAGTCACCTATATGGGTACGTCTACACCACAAATGAACGTATGACTGTAGCACAGGCTACACTAGCTTTCAGCTAGCTAACACTGGTAACAAAAGTTGTATAGCTATTGTGGCATGGACCCTGGCATGGGCCAGCCACGCAAGTATGTACCCAGAGTCCCCAGTGGGCTGGCACTGGGGCAGCTAGCCTACGTGGCATGCCAGGCACTGCTGTTGTTACCTGTGTTAGTTACATTAAAGTTAGTGTAGGTGTGCTACAATCAGACTTCAATTTGCTATGTAGATGTACTCTGAGTGTATTAATTTGAGGAGGACCTGACCAAGATGCTACAACTCCCCCAAGATTCTCCTTAGCTAGAGATAAAAGGAAGGGAATAGGATTTGGTATATGGCCCATAACTATAACCCAATGACTGATATGTAACACTATCTGTAGAAAGGATGAAGAACTGCGTTATAATAATGAGAAAAGCTAAAATGTAAAAGTTTTGAGGGAGAGGTGTTTTTAAATACTTGCAAACAGACCTGTTTATCAAAAAGAGATGTTTATAAATCTGTTAGCAAAAACACCTAAATGTGTTTTCCACAAGAATAATTGAACAGAAAATCATATATATATATAATTTATATCTCAGGTTATATATATATAAAGGTGAAAATCATATATATATATATAACCTGAGATATAAATTATATATTTTTATAACACATTTCTTGGTAGAAAGCATATATGAATTTTTAAATTTAAAGATAAAGGAGCAAATTTGAAAAGGTATTTAGACATCTAGAGATGCAGGTAGGCATCTGGTGGGAGTTTTTAAAGCCCCTATGTGCTTAACCCCCTCTGAAATCAATGGGAATTAGGTGCTTAACTTGCTGAGGTGCTTTAGAAAACCCCTCTTGGCACCTATCTGCATCTTTAGGCATGTAAAGATCTTTACAAATCTGACCCACACAAAATTGTTGATACCCTATATAAGTATCAAGAGCGAGGAAGCAAATACCAAAGGTAAGGGAATACAGCAGAGCTGAAACATTATAGGTTATGTTTTTGTAAAATTTCTGTCATTTAATTTTTAAAAGTTAATTCATCCCATTTGATCCCTCTTTCCTCAACTAGATCAATTTTTAATCTAGCATAGGCCATAATTCACCCCATCTCTCTTGATTGTTTTATTTTGGTTCCATAGAGGATATATGTTTTTGCAACCAAACTGATAAAATACATTTATTGGGTGCAACAACAAAAATTTTAAATAGATGTCTGTCTTTAACTTTAGAGACATTAGGGGTGTGTTCCTAAAACTGTGCCCATAGGAATTTGGAATGATGTGGGCCCTGGAATAATCCTTGCATCCATTTTCTAATGTCAGACCAATAGTTATACCTAATTTCAAAGCCAATAATAACCCCTTATAACAATAATGAATGGAAAAAACACTTGTAATATATTTACAATTTAAATCATTAAAATTAAAACCAAGCAAAAGCAGGAAAATTTAATTTTTTTAAATTCTTAAAAAGGTGAAAGTTTTAAATTTCAGTATTTCTTATGAGTTTGGGACAGTTGAAATTCTTAAATTCTTAAAAGGGTAGATAAAAATCACTAAGGATATGTCTACAGCTGGGATGTGTAAGGGTACAGCAGTTGGGAGGTGTATCTTCAGGGTGGCTGACTCAGTGATCATCAGGGTGCAGCTCTCCATTGTAACGCAGATACCTCTTTTAAATTAATTTTAAAACACAGAGAAAGGTGATAAAAACATTCTGGAACACTGGTCGCAAGGCTGCCACAGAAACCTCGCTACCAGTGAATCTGCTCTAAGCCACAGAAAAGCACCATTTGAACATGCACAGTACAGCTCGTTAGAAGCTTGCTGGTAAAATCTCTGAACATTGCATTTGCAATCACCATGCTCCCCAGGCCTCCTGAGGCTCTGAACCTGAGCTGTGAGAATAACAGATTTTTTTAGCTCTCCAGTAGTTCTGAAAAAGTGGGGATGGGGGGGGGAATAATTGGTTTGAACCAAAATCAATTTTTTTCAGAATTTTCAACACATTAAAAAAGTTGAAAAATTTTCAGTTTGGGTTGCACAAAACATTGTGTTTCAATTTTAGACACTTTAAACGTTTTGTAAATAAAAGCAAAGGAAATGAAGGATGAGATTCATAAAACTGAAGAGGAGAAAGTGCCTCCCCCACTCTGGAGCAGGGACTTGAACCCAAGCCTCCACCAGGATTGTCCTAACCACCAGGATATAAGGTATTCTGGGAGAGTTCTCTCTCAATCTGTCCTGTTGAAGTTGTTCCACTTTGTATTAATTGGAGCAGGACCCAGAACCAATGTGTCCTCACTTCTCAGGTGGGGGGCCCCAACCAATGACTATTCAAGTATTTTATGGCACCACCACCTCATCAGCTGTTCTGTGTGGGGTCTGATCCAACCGAAGTGCTCTAAGGCAGCCTCTGAGCATGCTCCCATAGGTAAGATCAGTGAGCATAGTTTGTGAGCCAAGCAGCTTGGTGGTGTCAGGATGCAGTCGGGAAAATTTAGGGGACTTTACCAGTGGAAACTTAGGCCTTGTCTACACTACGAGAGTAGTTCGATTTTACTTAAATCGAATTTTTGGAATCGATATTGCAAAGTCGAACGTGTGTGTCCACACTAAGGACAGTAATTCGACTTTGTGAGTCCACACTAACGGGGAAAGCGTCGACATTGGAAGTGGTGCACTGTGGTCAGCTATCCCACAGTTCCCGGAGTCCCCGCTGCCCATTGGAATTCTGGGTGGAGCCGCAAATGCCTTCTGGGTAAAAAAAATGTGTCCAGGGTGCTTTTGGGTAACTGTCGTCATCCGTCCATCACTCCCGCCCTCCCTCCCTGAAAGCGCCGGCGGGAAATCAGTTCGCGCACTTTTCTAGTCAGTGACAGCGCGGACGCCACAGCACTGCGAGCATGGAGCCTGCTGCAACCATCACTGCAGTTGTGGCCGCTCTCAACGCCTCGCAACTTATCATACACCTTTCCCTGAGGCAGATGCAGAAAAGTCAGGCGAGGAGGCTACGTCAACGCGGTGATGTCCTGAAGTCTGAGAGTAGCACAGACCTCTCAGAAAGCAGGGGACCCAGCGCCGAGAACATCACGGTGGCAATGGGTCATGTTGATGCCGTGGAAAGGAGATTCTGGGCACGGGAAACAAGCACTGAGTGGTGGGACCGCATAGTGCTGCAGGTCTGGGATGAATCCCAGTGGCTGCGAAACTTTCGCATGCGGAAGGGAACTTTCCTGGAACTTTGTGAGTTGCTGTCCCCTGCCCTGAAGCGCAATGACACCCGGATGCGAGCAGCCCTGACTGTCCAGAAGCGAGTGGCCATAGCCCTGTGGAAGCTTGCAACGCCAGACAGCTACTGGTCAGTCGCGAACCAGTTTGGGGTGGGCAAATCTACCGTGGGGGTTGTTGTGATGCAAGTAGCCAAGGCAATCGTTGATGTACTGCTGCCAAAGGTAGTGACCCTGGGAAACGTGGAGGCGATCATAGATGGCTTCGCAGCGATGGGATTCCCAAACTGCGGTGGGGCCATAGATGGAACTCACATCCCTATCCTGGCACCGGAACACCAGGCCAGCCAGTACATTAACAGAAAGGGCTACTTTTCCATGGTGCTGCAAGCACTGGTGGACCACAGGGGACGTTTTACCAACATCTACGTGGGATGGCCGGGCAAGGTTCATGACACTCGTGTTTTCAGGAACTCTGGTCTGTTTAGACGGCTGCAGCAAGGTATTTACTTCCCGGACCACAAAATAACTCTTGGGGATGTGGAGATGCCTATAGTCATCCTCGGGGACCCAGCCTACCCGCTAATGCCCTGGCTCATGAAGCCCTATACTGGCGCCCTGGACACTGAAAAAGAACTCTTCAACTACCGGCTGAGCAAGTGCAGAATGGTGGTGGAGTGTGCTTTTGGACGTCTCAAGGGGAGATGGAGAAGCTTACTGACTCGCTGTGATCTCAGCGAAACCAATATCCCCATTGTTATTGCAGCTTGCTGTGTGCTCCACAATCTCTGTGAGAGCAAGGGGGAGACCTTTATGGCGGGGTGGGAGGTTGAGGAAAATAGCCTGGCTGCTGATTACTCACAGCCAGACAGCCGGGCGATTAGAAGAGACCAGCGGGAAGCGCTGTGCATCCGGAAGGCTTTGAAAGCAAAGTTCCTGAGTGAGCAGGGTAACCTGTGACTTTAAAGTTTGTGTATTGAGAAGCTAAACCTGCCCCCGTTTCTTTACCCAGTTAATGTTGACTATCCTATCCAGTTACATACCCCCTTCATCCCACTTCCAACACACGTTTCAAAATAAAAATAGTTCTACTTTGTTAAAGCACACCGTTTTCTTTAATACTGTATTCGCGGGAATTTTTTAAAACTGGGACGCAGACTGTGGTGCGGAGCGGGTGTACTGTAGTGGCGCGAATGCAGCTTCTAAACTCAAGGATTGACAGGCTCCGCTGCGGTGGGATGGTTGTTTCAACGGAGCCTGTCACCCCTCCTGATAGGGACTGTGTGTATGGGGGGGTCTATGTGACTTTGTGGCAGGGGGAGGACGGTTACAGATCCCCTGCTGTGTGGCTCTGTGATCCTGCCTAAGGACCGCCGCTTAAGATCTGTAACTGCCCTCCCCTGCCACAAAGTCACAGAGCAACCCACCCCCCACCACATAACATGAAAACAACCTCCCAGACTAACCAGGGTAACTAGTCACAGCATCACTGCACTATGTATGTGCCCTGCTGCTGTGCCTGCCCCCGACTATATACCCTGCCAAAGGTGACTGTCCTGTCGAATTACCAACCCCCTATCCCCCCCTCCTCCAAAAGAACATGATGGAAACAGTAGTTAACAGAAACGTATTTTTTATTATCAACCAAACATGGAACTGGGAAAGTGAAACTTGGACGGGGGCTTGTGTCAGGCGGGAAGGAAAGAACTTGTCAAATTTTGGGGAATGAGAGCCTTCTGCTGCTCGAGCTCTCTGCAGGGGTGGAGTGAGAGTTAGCAGGGACTCTGCCGCCTCTCCTTCTGTGCACTTTGGGTGAGGGGAGTATGGGACTTGGTGGCGGGGGAGGGCGGTTAGAGATGGACTGCAGCGGGGCTCTGTCCTCCTGCCTCCGTTCCTGCAGAACATCCACAAGGCGCCGGAGCGTGTCCGTTTGCTCCCTCATTAGTCCAAGCAGGGTTTGAGTCGCCTGCTGGTCTTCCTGACGCCACCTCTCCTCCCGATCCATGTTGGCTTGGTGCATTCGGGTCAAGTTCTCCCGCCACTGGGTCTGCTGTGCTGCCTGGGCTCTGGAGCAGGCTATAAGCTCCGAGAACATGTCCTCCCGTGTCCTCTTCTTCTTATGCCTAATCCGCGCTAGCCTCTGGGAGTGTGATGACAGGCTAGGTTGTGAGACAGTCGCAGATGGGGCTGTGGGAATGGGAAAAAGGGAGTGAATTCCTCAGAAAGATAAATGTAGTTGTGAACAAAGAACATAGTCTTTCTCTGTGAACAAGACCATGCACAGCACCTATCACATGCGCACTCAGCACAAGGTCGAATTCTCGGCCTTCGCATTCAGTGCCTGGGGTCTTCTACAGCACATTTGAGAAGCCTCTCAGGAGAACGGAATTTCTGTTGCAGGCAGACATGGTAAGCCGTAGACTTGTGGCAGCTTAAAACTTTAATATTAGCAATGGCCTCATTTCACATTGAAATCAATGTCGGTCCCTGCTGCCAGCAATTCGGCAAGCAGGAAGTCTGCTCCTGTCCCACACCCTCGCGGCTGTCCCCGGGAACGATCCCTTTCGGCTGCCCCTCTCCCGCCTCCACCGCGTGGCTGCAAACCAGCGGTTACAGTTCTGTAAAGGAACGGCAAAGCAGTCCCAACACTAACATTCCCCTACCTCATTCAAAGCAGGTCATCATGAGCGACATCACCCTCATGAGGATCTCTGACAGCGAGAAAGAGCGAATGCTCCGGGAAAGCCTGCAAAGACCAGGGCCGTATGCCGCCATGCTGTGCAGAGCAATGATTCCAGAGTACTTGCTTGTCTCGTGGCGTGGCAACGTGTCCTACTACGGAGGACCCAATAAGGCCGCTCTCCCCAAGAACCTAATGCAGCGGATTTCCAATTACCTCCAGGAGAGCTTCCTCGAGATGTCACAGGAGGATTTCTGCTCCATCCCCGGACATATAGACCGCATTTTACTGTAGCTGCTGTAGCAGTGACTAACCAGTAGAGCGGCTTGGGCAGGACAATCATGCAAAACCGGACATTGCTAGATTTTTTTTCAATAGTTGCACTGCCCATGACTGAACCGTTAAGCTAATCAAACTAATCATGAGAAACCCATTTTTTAAATTGTTAATATTCCTGTTCTGTTACAAATAAATGTTTAGATTTTTACAACACTTACTGGCTGATCCTTCCCCAGATTCTGTGTCCGGGGTAACGGCTGGGGAGGGTTGGTAGGGGATCTCTGTAAGGGTGATGAAGAGATCCTGGCTGTCGGGGAAATCAGCGTTGTGAGCGCTGTCGACTGCCTCGTCCTCCTCATCTCCTTCCTCATCTTCCCCGTCCGCTAACATGTCCGAGGATCCAGCCGTGGACACTATCCCATCCTCAGAGTCCACGGTCACTGGTGGGGTAGTGGTGGCGGCCGCACCGAGGATGGAATGCAGTGCCTCGTAGAAACGGGATGTCTGGGGATGGGATCCGGAGCGTCCGTTTGCCTCTTTGGTCTTCTGGTAGCCTTGTCTCAGCTCCTTGATTTTCACGCGGCACTGCGTTACATCCCGGCTGTATCCTCTCTCTGCCATGTCTTTAGAGATCTTCTCGTAGATCTTTGCATTCCGTCTTTTGGATCGCAGCTCGGAAAGCACGGACTCATCGCCCCACACAGCGATGAGATCCAAGACTTCCCGATCAGTCCATGCTGGGGCCCTCTTTCTATTCTGAGATTGCACGGCCATCACTGCTGGAGAGCTCTGCATCGTTGCCAGTGCTGCTGAGCTCGCCACGATGTCCAGACAGGAAATGAGATTCAAACTGGCCAGACAGGAAAAGGAATTCAAATTCAAATTTTCCCGGGGCTTTTCCTGTGTGGCAGTTCAGAGCATCCGAGCTCGTACTGCTGTCCAGAGCGTCAACAGAGTGGTGCACTGTGGGATAGCTCCCGGAGCTATTAGCGTCGATTTCCATCCACACCTAGCCTAATTCGACATGGCCATGTCGAATTTAGCGCTACTCCCCTCGTCGGGGAGGAGTACAGAAGTCGAATTAAAGAGACCTCTATGTCGAACTAAATACCTTCGCGGTGTGGACGGGTGCAGGGTTAATTCGATGTAACGGCGCTAACTTCGACATAAACGCCTAGTGTAGACCAGGCCTTAGGCACCTATAGGTTTAGATAGCAGCATCAATAGCCTTACCCACTCAAAAGATGTACTGCAAGTCAAATGTTAATTAACAGTAATTCTACCAGCTGGCTAGGTGGGAGGGGGAGAAGGAAGAAGCAATCAATATGGCTTCATGAGAGAATGCTCAAAAACATGAGGATGCGAAGAAAGTCTAGTGGAAGAATATATACGATGTCAGTTAAAGTATCAGGGGAAATATGGGCAGTAAATCCCTGTGCCTTAAAAACAATAGACAGAATTAACTTAATACTAACAGAATGAGTAAAGGAGCATAAAAAGGACTTTTGCAACTATATCAGGGAAAATACTAGAGATAAAATGATATTATGTAAGTAGGGACATACAAATAATGATTATGCTAAAACAGATTAAAACCGTGGCATTCACTATCTTTCACAAGAGAAGTGAAGGTGGGATGGGTAAGAAATAATGAAAACTGATTGATAGGTTTAAAAATACAGGTATAAGAATACTTGTAAAGTCTGAAAATTATATAGATACATATAATTTTCAGACTTTACAAGTATTCCCATATAAAACAGATCTTGATGAACTGGGTCTTAATCCTGAGCCTTGGTCCCAATCCAGCAAAGCACTTAGGCACATGCTTAATTTTAAATAGCAAGTACATGCTTTCATGCTTTGCTGGATCAGAACCAGATGGCTCAACAGTCTGCAGCTCATGCCTCCAAAAGTGGTGATGGAACTTAATGATCCACTTACAGTTACATTTGAAAAATAAAAGGTTACTGGGTAAGACTGGGCAGCTGTGGTGGGGGCCTGTGGGGCCTTGAAGCTCCAGGGTCCCCCGCTGCCCATGGTGGCTCAGAGCTGCAGGGTCCCCTGCCACCTGGGAGCTGTGGGGGCCCCTGCTGCCTGCGGTGGCCAGGAGCTGCTCAGCTTGGAGCCTCCTGCCACGCGCGGTGGCTGGGCGATACAGGAGGCCCCCCGCCGCCTGTGGTGGGGCAGAGCTCTGTGGTCCCCCGCTGCCTGCAGCAGCTGGGAGTTCCGGGAGCCCTCGCCATCCGCAGTGGCCGGGAGCTGCAGGGTCCCCGCATTGGCCACAACAGCTCAGAGCTCTAGGGGCCCCCACCATCCACTGTGGCCAGGAGCTGCTCAGCAAGGAGCTCCCCGCCGCCCACGGCAACTGGGAGCTGCAAGGTACCCCCACCACCTGCAGTGGCTCACAGCTTTGGGGGGCCCCCACCGCCTCAGGTGGTGGGAGAGACCCCGCAACTCCTGCGGACAGTAGGGAGCATCTGTAGCTCCCAGTTACCGCAGGCTGAAGTCACAGAGGTCTCTGGAAGTCGCGACCTCTGTGACAAAATCGTAGCTGTGAAAGTGAAATGAATTATATTAAAGAAATAGAATGAATTAAAGAATGCTGTATGAAATGCTGCAATCCAGGTGTCAGGAAACTGTTAATCAATTGCTCCACTTAAGGGCGATTGGTGAAGCATTAGCCTTAGATAATAAGAGCTAATAAGGAAGTAGGATATGCATATTGTGCCCTAGGCAAATTCTTCAATTTGCTCTCTCTGTCCCTTTGTTTAGTTCGCACCCTTTTATCTTTATAAATAAGACTGTTTGAATCTTGCATGGGGACTCACATTATCTGAATGTATTAGCAGAGCGCTGTGCTAATAAAACAGAGTGGTCTGACAAACTATGAGTCCTGAGTCTAACTTTGACATAGCCTTAATAATGACTCCATTATAACGTTGTGCTTTCCCTTCTGTTTGTTTGTACCCACCTGTTGTCTCATATTTAATTTGTAAGCCCTTCAGGGCAGGCACTGTCCCTTTAATAGGTATTTATACAGTGTCTAGCGGGGCCCTGGACCTTAACTATGATAATATAGTCTGGATTTTGGTATATCATTTTTACAGTATCTCTATTTGTTTATCTATGAGCACTGTCACATGAACAGAAAATTGTATGACATTCAGCAAAGTAGTCTGACAGACAAGAGCGTATCAAATTGGGTGAACTTATCCAGATCAATGTATCAATGTTAGGTTGCATCTTATTTAGGATCTTTATAAATGAACCGGGGGAGGTGGTACTCAACAAATGGGGGAGGGTTTGGGGGAGGAGGTTGAACAGAAATTGGTAGGTATTCCAAACACTAGAGAGGACAGAAAACTAATACAAAGTAGAGATGTTAGAAATAGGGGCAGGAAATAATCAAATGATATACCCTACAGACAATGCAAGTTAATTGATCTGGGACAGGGCATCCAAAACACAACTACTGAATAAGAAACACAAATGGGAAGCACTAATGCTAGGCAAGTTAGATATGACATTGCAATATAATCTATATGAAGGCTTGGCAGAATTCAATTTTTCCTTTCTCCTAATTTTGATGGATAATATAGATGTTTATTTTAAGCACTTTTAAAATTTTTATCCATTCAAATTTTCACAACTGCAGGAAATAACGGTGTGGGAGTCAGACAATAACTATTTAATGACAGTAAATGTTGGGACGCAAGAAGTTAAAGTTGTATATCCTACTAAAACACAAGTTGTCAACATTACATCAAAATATACATATCTATCCTTAAATCAAACTGTAATATGTTCCAAACAGCATTTTTCTGACTTTGCCTAGCTGTACATTTCAATATTATTGATGGACATATTTGTTTTGGTTGGTGTGTGTATGGTGAAAATTGGCACTTCCTGACATTTACTGATAAAAATCTAACCCTTCCAACCTAATAAAATGTGGCTCAACAAATAGAGAGCTAGAGGTTAGTGAGATAATATCTTTTATTGGACCAATTTCTGCTGGTGAAAGAGACAAGCTCTGGAGCTCTCCTTCTTCTTCCTGAAGAAGAGCTCTGTGTAAGGGCGAAAGCTTAAGTTAAGATATGACTTCACCCACCTTGTCTCTCTAATATCCTGGGTCCGACAGAGCTCCCCCGACACAGCCTACTCAAAAAATCCTGACTTTGGGCAGCAGCAGGCAGGCACATAGCCCGGCTGGGACTGGGACTGGCTCTGGCGAGCTGTGCTCAGGCGAGGGGGCCCTTTGAAACGCCGGGCCCGTCAGTACCAGCACAATGTCACCCCAGGGGCAGTGGGGGGCAGAGCACCTGAAAGGGGCCGAACAGAGCAGTTACAGCACTTGGCTCAGGTGCCTGCCGGGCTGGGACTGGCCGGGGGGACCCAGGCTCGGTTCTCTCCGCCGCCTGTCACGCCGCGCTCCCTGACTGACGGGGTATCTCTGTGCGGGCAGGCCGGCGCCGCCTGCAGCTAGGCCCGCTCGCGGGGACGCCCGGACAGAGATACGCGCCGGCCCCCGGCCCGGCTCCTGCGCCGCTCGGGGGAGACGGTCCCGCCCGGTCAGGGCAGCCGGGCTGGGGGTTGGCTGGTGGCACGGCTGGGCGGCCGGTCCCCATGTGCGCGCACTGGCGGCAGGGCCCACCTCCCCAGCTCCCTTCCCGGCGCCGCAGCGCCCTCTGCTGCCCGCGGGCCGGGCTGAGCATCGCGTGCGAGCCGGGAGGCTCCGCTTGTCACTCCCCCGCCCGCCACCTGAGTCACCCGGGGAGCGGCGGCCGCGCATCTCCCGCCACTCCGCGCTCACACCCGCCTGGCCGGCGGCATCAGTGCTTCGCTGCCGCTGCGCGGGACTTTGCACCCCGGACTGTGGCTGTGGGTGAGTTGTTGCCTCCGATGGTCTCTTATTATAAAGGCAAGTGTCAGGCGTGGGGTAGGCAAGGATGCCGGGGCAGACCTAGGGCTTCGCTATCAACCCCCAGCCTGCCCGTCCCTGCCCCAGTGTCCCCGCTCGCCGGTGCCTTGAGGTGCCATTGCCCGGCAGGGCTAGGCGCGCTCGGGGCGGCTCCTGAGCCTGCCGAGCCTAGCGCAGGAGGCGAGTTGCATTCTGTGAAACTCCCGTGCTGGGCGTCCGCATCGAGGAGGACAGAGGTCCCGGGACCCGTGAGGCTGGCAACATTTTCCTGTTTGGTGAAAACTAAAATATAAGAAGCGAAAGGATTTTGCACTGGGCCCCTGGGCGCCCAGATTTGGCTTTACCCCGTCTTCTGTCACTGATGCCTTAGGAGACCTTCAAATGAAAAGTTAATGAAATAGTTTCATGGAGTGACTATATTCAAAATTTAAAAAATTAAAATCAAGTAGGCGGTTATAGTTCTGGGTCAGTCAGCATTTCCTCTAGAAAGCCCTATATATAATTTAGATCTAAAAATTCTCCCTGAGTTTCAGTTTGGTGTAAGGGAAAGAGGATAGGGGGAGATTCCAACACTTCTGAAGTTTGTCTCAGTTTGCTTTGTAAACTGGAATTTTCAGCCCTTCGTCTGGATATGCAACTTTGGATATTAAGGAAAAACACAATTTAAAGGCCAGGTTATTTAATTTAGAAACCCATTTTTCTGAGTATAGACACCAAGATGTTATGCTTTTATATTATTAAAAATTAGTTTCCAGCAGCTGATTTACTAGCATGCTTGGCAATAATTGGTAGTTGAAGGTCTCAACAGAGAGACTCACAATTGGATTGAAATAAAAACTTGAATTATCCAATTGGACCCAGAAGTAGTCTACCCAGAAGAATATTGAGGCATCTTTGTGAGACGCTGTGGAGAAGATAACAATGCCACTGTCCGTACATAATGGTTTGCTGGGTAGAGGACTTCACTATTTAGTGCTGTCAGTTAAGCACTTTTGTAAGCAGTAAATGCACTAATTTTGTGTGCAGTTAAACAAAAGAGGCCTAAAGATTGACATAGTCAAAAATCAACCAGCAAAAAACACCGGTTAACTCACAATCAGGATTGAGGTTTTAAAAAAATCTCTACAGAATAATGCAGTACCCAAGAATGTAAATACTAAAGAAGTCAGGAAATGGTCAGTTAAGGTTCCAACAGCAATCTTTATGGGGCCACCCCTACTATTGCCCATTTTCTAAAGACAGGCTGAGACCTCTTCTTTCATTGCCACATCAATCTATCTCTGCCTCATTATGTATATATGCTACAATACAGTTTTTCATTAATTGATCATATAACCCATGTATAGTCAATGTTCAAGCCCAAAGAGAGAGATGGGTATCTGGAATCTGTATTGGGATAGTGGGTGAGTACTTGACATCTCCAGCCTGCATGTAGAGAATGAATTGAAAATACAGGAGTCTCTGGTCTGTATAGATAGATGGTACACTGGGGTGTGGATGGCTTTAGCCCTCCTGCAGAAGGCGGACAGGAATAGAGAGAGATTTTTATGTGGAGAATTGGTAAAGGTTCAGGGCACAAAGTTAAATTTGGTAGCTGAACTTTAATTGAGAATGGTATGAATTTCTAATATCTGCATTCAAAATGACCCATGGATAATATGCAGTGTTGTTGTAGCTGTTACAGTCCCAGGATATTAGAGAGACAAGGTGGGTGAGGTAATATCTTCCATTGGTGAGAGAGACAAGCTTTTGAGCTTACACAGAGCTCTCCTTCAGGTGTGGGAAATAGTGTCACAGTTAAATAGAGGGGCTCTCAAACTTTTTTTGTGGGGATCACCTTGGAAAATATTTCAGGCTCTAGACCATGCCATTCTTATTTCTGCCCTGCTGCTGGTAGCAGTGCTGCCTTCCGAACTGGGTGCCCAGCCAGCACCCTCTACTCTCGTGACCCCCCCATAGTAGTCTTGCGATTCCCTTTTGGGTTGTGACCCCCAGTTTGAGAAATGCTATGATATAGCTACTTATGCTAAACAAACACATATTTCAAGAAACCATTCAAGATAAAGTGGCCATTAACACCCCTCCAGGCATACGGGAGGAAAGGAAGAGCAGCGAAGCTGTTGGGAAGGGTTGTTAGTGGGTTATAGATTGTTGTAATAATAAACCATAAATCTGGTGTTTCTATTCAGTCCATGATTTTTTTTTGTCTAGCAAAGTTATAAGTTAAGCTCCCAGGCTTGTCTTTTGAAAGTGTTGTGCAGGTTTCCTTTGAGGATGCAGACTGATAGGTCAGATATAGAGCAATTGCTTTGTGAAAAGTATTCGCCCACAGGTAATGAGGTGTTTTTGTCTTTTTTCATTTTCCTGTGTGAGTTCATTTGAGTGTGTAGTAATTGTCTGGTTTCGCCCACATAGTTTCTATTGGGGCATTTAGTGCACTGGATGGGGTACACTTCATGTTGTGAAAGGCATGTTTAAGACCCCTGGATCTTGAAAGGGGTATTGTGGGAGATGTTGATCATTGTAGCAGTGGAGATATGTCTGCAGGTTTTGCATCTGTTGTTGCAGGGTGTGGCGCTGCTTTGAGTTGGTGTATCCTGATCTGTGGGAAGCTTGCTGCTGCTGCTGAGGTTGGGGGGTTGTTTGAAGGCCAGAAGACGGGGTTCAGGAAAGATTTCTTTCAAGATGGAGTCCCCGTCAATGATGGGTTGTAATAGTTTGATGATACCCCGTTTGGGTTCCAGTATGGGGTGGTAGGTGACAACTGGAGGTGTGTGGTCAGAAGGGGTTTTATTTCTGTATTGAAGCTTGGGGTATTTGGGTGTCATGTTGCATGATGAGATCTACTTCTCTGGTGGAGTATCCTTGTCTGGTGAAGGTGGTTTTGAGTGTGTGAAGGTGTACATCCTGGACTTTCTCCTCGGAGCATATTCTGGGTATCTGAGTGCTTGGCAGTAGATAACCAATTTCTTGGCGTGTTAGGTGTGGTCACTGGAACTATGAAGACAGGTGTGGTGATCTAGGGGTTTCTTGTATATAGTTGTCTGTAGGGTTCCATTGCTGAAGCGGATTGTGGTGTCCAGGAAATTGAGGCTGGTGTGGGAAAGTTCCAGAGCGAGTTTAATGGATGGGTCATAGTTGTTAATGTTGTGGTAGAAATCTTTGAGGGAGTTTAAGTCATCTGTCCAGAGGATGAAAATATCATCAATGTATCTCAGGTTTATCATTGGTTTCATGGTGCATTTGTCCAGAAATTCTTCTTCCAGGAGGCCCATGAAGAGGTTAGCATACTGGGGGGCCATCCTAGTACCCCTGATCAGGGCCGGCTCTAGGCTTTTTGCTGCCCCAAGCAAAAAAAATTTTGGCTGCCCGCCCCAGCCCTGGGCTCTCACCCTCCCCCCCACCCCAGCCCTGGGATCTCCCCCCCCTCACCCGCACCCCCTGCCGCCCCAGTCCTGGGTTCTCTCTCCCCCCCGTCCCGCATCCCCTGCCGCCCCAGCGCTGGGCTCTCCACCCCACCCCACCTGCACCCCCTGCCGCCCCAGCCCTGGGCTCCCCCCCACCAGTGCTGACTCCACCCGCTCCCCCCTCGCCTCCAGCTGGTCCGGCGCTGGCAGGGTCGGGGTAAGCAGCGGGGCTCCCGGGCCGCGCCTCAGCCCAGGGTACCTCCAGCTAGGGCTCCAGCCTCCAGGACCGGCCGGACCCGGGAGGGCAGAGCTGGGGGATCGCCCCGGCAGGGGGCTGAGGAGCCAGGGCAGGGTAGCCCCAGAGGGAGCGGAGCCCTGGAGAGCGGGATGCGGGCCCCGCACGGCAGCGTCCCGCCCTCTATGACCCCGCTGCTGCTGCTGCTTCTGGCCGCCCTGCCACAGTCCCTGGGCAGCTCGGGCCGCTTCGCCCAGCCCTGGCTGCGGCGCTGGGGGGCGGCTCCATGTGCCCCATGGAGCGGCCCCCAGCCTGAGTGTCCCCGGCCCAGCCACAAGGTGCGGTGTTGCTCCCCCGCGGTGCGAACCGCAGCAGCCCCAGGGCGCCCCACATGCACGACACACTGCTGATGCCAGGGCCGGCTCTAGGCTTTTGCCGCCAGAAGAAAAAAAAAAAAAAAAAGACGGCCAGAATGCTGCCCTTGAAAATATGCCGGCCCAAGCATGTGCTTGGTTTGCTGGTGCCTAGAGCCGGCCCTGCCCTTGATGTTCCCAGGTGGTTTGGACAATGTGTTTGTTTTTGAATGTAAAATTGTTAGGGGTGAGGATGAAATAGATGAGTTTGGTGATTTGTTTGGGGTGGATATCTGAGGGTTGTCCATTGTCTTGTAAATATTTGAGACAGGCAGCGATGCTCTCATTGTGAGGGATGTTGGTGTATAGGGAGGTGCCATCCATGCTGGCAAGGATGGTGTTCTGTGGGAGGTTGTTAATGTTGTGAAGTCTGTGGAGGAAGTATGTTGTGTCGTGGAGGAAGCTGGTCCTTTGTGTGCTGAGTGGTTTGAGGATGATTTCTGTGAGTCCTGATATTCCTTCAGTAAGAGTGCCGTGGCCAAATATGATGGGTCTGCCTGGGTTCCCTTGTTTGTGTATTTTGGGAAGCATGTAGAAGGTCCCTGGGGTGGATTTATTGGGATGAGTTTGTAGAGTTTCTCTTGGAATTGTTTGGGGAATGATTTGTTGATATCCTTAACTTCCTGGATAAACTATGGTGTAGGGTCTTCTTTGAGTTCTTTATAGTAGGTGGTGTTGGAGAATTGTCAGTTAGCCTCGTTAACGTAGTCGTCCCGATTGAGGACTATGATGGCACTCCCTTTGTCCGCTGATTCAATCACTTTCTTGTGGTTAGATCTCAGGGACTGTATGGCTGTTCTCTCGGCAGTGGAGAGATTATGGTGGATGTGATATTTTTTAAGGAGTTTGTAGTCAATTTTTTTACTGAAGCAATCAATTCTCTTTTCTTATGGTTGTCAATGGGGACATGGTAAGTGAGTTGTGTTGTTAATGTTGTGATAGAGTTCTTTGAGGTGGAGACAGCAGAAGAATTCTTTTAGTTCTTCACATGTTAGTATGGTATTAGGTTCTATGCAGGGGCAGACGTTCAGTCCCTTAGAGAGTATAGGGACGTTTACAAGACTCTCTAAATTATTTCAGTTAAAAAAAAAAACAACAGAAAATAAGAAGAGGAAAGAAGAAATTTCTTCTGCATTCCTCACTGCCAGATGGTGATAGACCCCTTCCAGAGACATGTCTGGCTCCCAGAGGTGCCTCTCCTGCAAGAGTTGATTCCAGCGGACATACACTTTCACGGTGTCTGGTGCCTGGGAAAGCTCCATATCCCTCAGAAGTGCTCCCTCTGCATCCAGCTAAAGCCGAGGTCTTGCAAGAACTAGGAGCTGAAGTTAAAATTCCTCCACATGGATAAGGCACTTAAGCCTCCAAGCAGAGACAACTCATGCCTGCTGATACTGGGGGGCACAATGTAAAGGGGTGGGGGCATGTGACCACCCCACTTGTCACTTCTGGGAAGAACCTTCCAGCCCCACTTCCCTGGTCCAGGGCAGCCATACCACCGGCTCCAGCACCCGCACGCCCCCTACGCATCGTCTCTGCCTTCAGGGGACTCTGGTGCTGATTCCAGATCCTCCCCAGAGCCTTCAACTTCAAAGGGGGTAGAGTTGCGGAAAAGACCAGCAGATCCCGCCCCCCCCATACAGGCTCGAGAAAAAGGGCTCCAAGCCCCAAAACTGAGTCATTGGCCAGCCAGAGGGGTTCCCCCGTGCAGCCACCTCGGTACCCGTGGCACTGGTGGCTCTGAAGCGCGGTACCCAGAAGCATCATGGTGCCTCCACCATGAGCTCGGCCACACTGCCTAGAGACGCCAGGGGCTCAGGTTCTGAGGCAGCGGTACTACCCCCTAAGGACAAAGACAAATATGGTACCACCTCAAAGGAGCGGCACCAAGAAAACCTTTGGTAGTGGGTGTGACGAAGCTTCTGTCTAAGGAGCGCTCTGCACCTTCACAACCATTGGTACCGACAACATACCACAGACACTCCTCTGTGGTACCAAGTGAGCCAACGGTACTGCAAGAGTTCCGATACCCTAGAGACCTGACGGTTGGGGAAGAACTGCAATCCCCATTACTCGGTACTGGGGTGCTGGTGCCAAGCATATCCCAATGCTCAGAATAGCCCTTAGCATTGGGCCACCCTTACCCAGTGACAAGTCTGACAGTGACCAGGAGGATGTCATTTCCTTGGCCACTCATCATGGCCTGCTGTCACAATACAAGGATCCTCCTCAATTCCATTGAGCTGATCCCCTTGGGCACCCCTCCACTCGTGCCCTTTTCCCCCTCAAATGGCCATATTAGGATCCTTGAGCGATGTACATATCCCACATTTTGCAGGTGTCTTGTGTCTCTCAGAGATAGTCTGCCAGACGGTCTCGTACAACGTCACTGTCCAGAGCCTCTGAACCGGAGGAGGAAGAAACTTTTGAGAAACAGGCGGAAAGGCTCGAAAGGGAAGCTACCCCTCCAGCAAACTTCTCCTCATCTTTACCAGATGAGGCTGTAATGTTCTCCTCCCCATCTGTAGCTGATGATTTCAGGAACTTCTAAGACCTTACTAAGAGGGTGGCAGATAAGCTGCAGATTCCCCTATGGAGATGGCAGATACACATCACAAGCTGGTGGATATTCTGCACATCTCCTCCTCATCCAGAATCGCCCTCCTAATTAATGAGGCGATTCTAGATCCTGCCAAACTAATCTGGCAGACAACAGCCTCCATCGCATCAACTGGCAAGAGAGCTGACAAAAAAGTACTACATCCCTCCCAAAGAGGCAGACTTCCTGTTTCAACCCAACTCCATCGTAGTGGATGTGGTTAATGCCTCAGGCAAACAACATCACACCAAATTGACCCCATATGATCGGGATTTGAAAAGGTTAGGTCTCTTTGAGAGAAAGGCATATTCATTGGCGACATTGCAGTTTAGAGTTGTCAACTACCAAGCTGTCATGGCCAATTATGATTTTATTAATTCTGGAAAAATCAGTTTGTTTTCTGGAATATTTACCAGAGACACAAAAGGAGCAGTTTCAGGCCAATGCCAGAGAGGATCAGTTAGTAGCCAGAACAGCGCTACAGACAGCACTGGATGCAGGCAATACAGTGGGCCGCTCGGTCTCCACGGCAGTGGCAATGAGGCGGGCTTCTTGGCTACACCTTTCTGGGTTGCCCAAAGAGTTGCAGGCGGCATTGGAAGATCTTCCGTTTGAAAGGACAAACTCTTTGCAGAGAAGACAGATTCTTCTCTCCACACCTTGAAGGATTCCCAGGCCACATTATGCTCCTTGGGAATCTACACTGCAGGACAGAAGAGAAGATATAGCTGCTCTCAGCCACAGCATAGGTCACAACCTCCTCAATACCTACCATCTCAATGCTATTACAAGCTGTAGTATAAGAGGCCCAGGGTTCAAAAGTGGAAGCAGTCAGCACCCCAATCTACAGCCTCTCAGACCACCTCTTTTAAGCACTTTTGATGGCTTGGTTGAGGGCCCGAACAATTATACCTTACAACGTCAGCTGCCATCTACCCACCTATCAAACCTCTTCAGAAGTCGCCTGGGCGTCTTTCACAGCAGTTGGGAGAATATCATCTCCAACAGATGGGTCCTGGAGATTATTTTGAAGGGTTCCACCATTCAATTCATGTCCCTTCCCCACTCCCACTCTCCTTCTGGTTCCCTCTTCAGGAACCCTTCTCACAAAAACCTACTTTGTCAGGAAATAGGTCATCTGTTGTGCCTGGGGGCCATAGAATCAGTCCTGGTGCAACTCAGGGGCAAACAGGGGCGTGCACAGGAATTTAAATTTGACCTGTTTTGGAGGGGCACATTCTGTGCCCCCCCCAGGAGCTTGCTCTCCCTCCACCCCACCTGGCCTTGGGAGGAGCTCACTGCCCCTCACTGCCCCAGCCCTGGAAGGAGCTCGCTCTTTCCCCCGCCCCAGCAGGAGCTCACTCATCCCTCCCTGCTCCAGCTCTGGCAGGAGCTCGCTCTTCCCTGCCTCTGTGGCCCTGGGGCCAGAGAAGGTCTGTGCCCCCAATGATTATTGGGGGGCCCGTGCCCCTGCTTGCTCCCCCTTGTGCACACCCCGGGGTGGGTAAGGGGGTTTATTCCCATTATTGTCTGATCCCCAAGGTGAAGGGAGATTGGAGGCCCTTGTAGATCTAAGGGCATTAAACAAATACCTGAAGGTGCTGAAGTTCAAGATGGTCACACTAGCAGCCATTATTCCAGCTCTAGAGCAAGGAGATTGTTTTTTGGCTCTCGACCTACAAGATGCCTACTTCCACATCTCAATAAGACCATTTCACAGGAGATTCCTGCAGTTTACCTTTGGGCATCACTGTTATAAGTACTGGGTGCTCCCATTCAGCCTCTCGTCCACATCCAGCGTATTCTCCCAAGCTTCTCTCTGGTTCACCTGCGTACATTTGGCCTTGTGATCTACCCATAGCTAGACTACTGCGTCCTCAGGGCTCCCTCATTTCAGGATGCTATATGAGCCACCCAGACGACCACGGTCACGTTTTTGCAGCTGGGTCTACAGTTCAACTTACAGGAATTGATACTGATCCTGGTACAGCGACTGGAGTTTATCGGCGCTGACCTCGATGCAGTATAAGCTGGAGCATTCCTCCCACTATACAAACTTACCATCCTTACGAGTCTCATAGAGACAGTCCAGGCCAGTATTCAGACATCAGCCAGGAACTGCTTGCAGCTGCTAGGTGATATGGCAGCATGTACCTTTGTCACCCCAATGCCCGGATGTTCATGACATGTCTTCAGATTTGGCTTACTTCTGTCTATTCCCTGAACAAGCACAGACTAATCAAACTGCTATCACTGCCCTCCACAGTAAAGCACTCCAAGGACTGGAGGAAAGACCCATCCAAAGTCTGGTCAGGCATTTCATTCATGCAACCACAACTAATGCTGACACTAATGACGGATGCCTCCCTAACAGGCTGGAGAGCTCACCTATATGACCGCAAGGGTCAAGGCAAATGGTCTTCCACAGAAGTGACCCTCCATATCAATCTTTCGGAGCTAAGGGGTGTCAGTAACTCCTGTGCACACTTTCTGCCTTTCATCAAGAACACCCAGTCAAAGGTCATGATGGACAATATGATCTGTATGTTTTACATAAATCACCCTCATCCTCCCATGGGGCCTGGACGTCTTGTATTCCCTTCCCCACGTTTCCTCTTCTATCCACAGTCCTGTTGAAAATTCGACAAGACGAAGTGAGAGTTATTCTGATTGTCCCCTCCTAGCAAAGACAAGTCTGGTTCCCTTACATGCCACAGATGGCAATATGTCCTCTGGTTCCTCTTTGGCCCATTCCCCACCTGCCCTCTCAAAGTGATGGGCTGATCCTTCACCCCAACCTGCGGGTCCTCCGTCTCCAGTCCTGGTTCCAAGGCTTAGAGGCAGAATTCTCTGACGAGGTGAAAGACGTGTTGCTGCACAGCTGAAAGTCGACCACTCAACATACTTACCTACAAAAATGGAAACGAGTCCAAGTTTGGTGTCATTGTAAGCACACTGGCCCAACTTCATCTTCCCTCCCTCTGGTTTTACATTTTACATTTTAAACCTCAAGATGTCAAAACTCTCACTCAGCTCCCTTAGGGTATATTTTGCAGCCACAATGGCTTTCCACCGTCAGGTAGATGGATACTCTGTGTTCGCTCACCCGCTGATGCATAGATTCCTTAAGGGCATTGGGAATCTCTTCCCACATGTGATACCACCCGCTCCGACCTGGGATCTTAACCTAGTTCTCAGAGCTTTGACTAGAGCTCCCTTTGAGCCCAGGGCAACTTGCTCTCTCTTACACCGGTCCATGAAGACAGCATTTCTAATTAGCATCAACTCAGCTAGACGCATAGGATAAATAGAGACCCTAATGACACACCCACCATACATGGTCTTTTTTAAAGACAAAATAATTCTGAGGCCACATCCCAAGTTTCTCCCTAAAGTTGTGTCCACTTTCCATATGAATCAACAGATCCATCTCCCTGTTTTTTCCCAAAAAACACATTGTAACTGTGATGAGTTCGGTCACAGAGATTCCCTTGGGACTGTCTCCTGATGTGCTGAAATTACCTCTGTGTCCATTTTCCCTGCCAGCGTGGGACTCCAGAACTCTGCCTTGTTGAGCCAGACATGCTAGCCTGCTGCAACACAGACCAGGGTCTGGGCCATGCTGCCAAAGCTACAAAGTTTAACTAAAAACAGCTCAGCAGGTTACCTGTCTCCAGCATCCAGACACCCAGCTCCCAGTGGACACCCAGACACCTACCTCCCAAACCCCAAATAAATCTGTTTTACTCTGTATAAAGCTTATACAGGGTAAATTCGTAAATTGTTCACCCTCTATATCACTGATAGAGGGATATGCACAGCTGTTTGCTCCCCTAGGTATTAATCACTTACTCTGGGTTTATTAATAAACAAAAGTGATTTTATTAAGTTTAAAAAGTAGGATTTAAGTGGTTTCAAGTAATAACATTCAGAATAAAGTAAGTTACAAAGCAAAGTAAAATAAAACACGCAAGTCTAAGCCTAATACATTAAGAAACTGATTACAGGTAATATCTCACCCTCAAAAATGTTCCAGTAAGGTTCTTTCACAGACTAGGCTCCTTCCTAGTCTGGGCCCAATCCTTTCCCCGGTACAGTCCTTGTTAGCTCCAGCAGCATCTCAGGTGGTAAGCAGGGGTTTTCTCATGACTGGCATTCTCCTTTGTCCTGCTCCGCCCCCTTTTATAGCTTTGGCACAAGGTGGGAATCTTTTGTTTGTGCTTGTCCCCACCCCTGCCTCATCAATGGAAAAGTACAAGGATTAAGATGGATTCCAGTATCGTGACATGGTCACATGTCACTGTAAGACCCCTAGTCTCCATTCTTCCTGGGTTGGCCCACACATACACAGGAGGATTTGCAAGTAAATAAACCATTTACAACCAATTGTCCTAGTCAATAGGAGCCATCAAGATTCTAAACCACCATTAATGGCCCACACTTTGCATAATTACAATAGGACCTCAGAGTTATACTTCATATTTCTAGCTTCATGTACAAGAATGATACATGCATACAAATATGAGGAATATATTCATTAGGTTATAACCTTTGTTATGATACCTTACAAGAGACCTTTTGCATAAAGTATATTCCAGTTATATCATATTCACACTCATAAGCATATTTCCATAAAACCTATGGAGTGCAATGACAAAGTGACAACGGGGAGGCGATTCTGCATATGCTAGATGTTAGATGAATACTAGCATTCTACTTCGACAGGACTAAGGACTTCAGGAATTCCCCTAAACTCTTCCTTTCATTTGCAGAAAGATCCAAAGGCTCTGCGATATCAGCTGAAAGACTAGCCAAATAGGTTGCAGTAATCACTGTTATCAAGGATGCAACCTGTTGCCTCCATCCGGAATCTGTACGCACTCCATGAGGTCAATTTCTACCTCTGTCATATTCCTTAAAGATGTCCCTATCTCAGAAATCTTCAGAGCAGCAACTTGGGCCTCTGCTCACAGTTCCCCAGAACATTATGCGATCATTGGAGATTTGGCCTCCAATGCCATCTTCAGCTCCACGGAACTCTCTGTAGTAACAAACTTCACTCCAAAGCCCCAGTCCTACATTGGGCATACTTCTGTGAAGTTACCTACAGTGACGCACCCACAGAGACACTACTCAAAGAAGAAGAAGTTACCCTGTGCAGTAACGATGGTTTTTCAAGATGTGTCCCCCTATGGGTGCTCTACAACCCGCTCTCCTCCCCTCTACTTTGGAGTTCTCCATAAGGGGCTCTGCAGTAGAGAAGGAACTGAGGGGGATTCACCCACACAGTGCTAGAGGCAGACAGTGAGGGAGGGAGCATGCATGTGTGGGCTGAATGCACATAGCTACCTAAAATCTCTTATTAGAGGTGCAGGGGTGCAGATACACCTATTGTGGAGCACCCATAGGGGGACACATCTCAAAGAACCATCATTGCTGCACAAGGTGACTAGCTTCCTCTTCTTGCATTTGCTCAGGAAATAGATGTCACTGTTAAATTTTGCTTCCTTTTTCTTCATGTTGTGGAGTTTCCATTTCAGACAGCAAAATTAAATATCTTCCATTGTTGTATGCAGTGTTGTAGCCATGTCCATACCAGGATAGTAGAGAGACAAGGTGGGTGAGGTAATATAGTTTGTTGGACCAACTTCTGTTGGTGAGAGAGACAAACTTTTGAGCTTACAGAGAGCTCTTCTCCAGGTCTGGGAAACTTACTCAGAGTGTCTCAGGGGTAATACCTTTTTGTGGATGGGGAGGATATGTTCTCAGCCTCAAATGTATATTGATGACATTTTTTGCTTGACTGGCAAATTCTAAGGCCTTGTCTACAGTGTGAAAATGTACCAATCCCCTCCCTCCTAATCCATTCTAACACTGGTCCAGCTGAATTGGTGCAGTGGAAGCTCTAGTACAGACAAGGCTTCATTAGCCAGAAATTATTTTGACAGCATTTCGGTTAGACTTGACTGAAACATAGTAAAAACAGTTCAGGTGCTGGTGATTGTTTACTCTATGGCTTCCACCAGTCTTAGCACTAGGACAGTTGAGCTGATGTGAGAACGAAGAGCAGTTTTTTTGGTCAATATCTCTTGTGAAGTCTTAGCCTGAGACCCTGTAGAATGCTGGGGGCTCTTCTGCTGAGTTACCTAGGTTCTGCAGCCAAAACTATTTCTTAATATTCTTGGTAATTACTGCTGTCTCATGTTGACATGTGACTTCCGCTAGCTCCTATGGGAATGTAAGGGATGTGAGAGAGTCTCTTTGTGCTCAGGTCATGAGGTTCTGGAAGGAAATCCTAGGAGGAAGTGTCAGCCAAGGTTTGTTACATTCATGTTTTTGACTTATCAATAAAGCCAAACCCCAAGAAGGAGGTGAGTTTGGACACTAAGGGCTTTTCTTCCCTACAGTTTCCAGATGTTATATCTCAAGGGTTACCCCTAATTTGACTCCCACACACAGGTAAAACCCTGTAACTCAAATGTGGTGGTGCTTTCAGTTTGTGTTGGTTGGCCCATCAGGGGGTATAGATAACAGCCCGAGAGAGCACAATTGGTCAGCTGCTATAATAAGCACACTGTGCTGATAATACCATCACTTTGTGTGGCTCAGGTGGTAATTTGCAATATGGCCACTCTCAGGGTATGTCTACACTTAAAATGCTACAGAGGTGCAGCTTCCCTGTTTCAGTGTAGATACTACCTACACCAACGGGAGCGGTTCTCTCATTAGTGTAGGTAATCCACCTTCCCGAGAGGCAGTAGCTAAGACAATGCAAGAATTCTTTCATTGACCTAGCACTGTCTGCACTGGGAGTTTGTCGGTATAGCTGTGTCTCTCATGGGGGTGGATTTTTCACATCCCTTAGAGATGTAGCTAAACCAATTAAGTGCCCAGTGTAGATCACATCTCACTCAAGCTACGCTAACTTAAAGGAGTAAATTGAGTGTCCATAACTCAGGTTAAATCTGCAGTGAAGACATAGGCCTGGTGTACAGTAGAAAATTAGATCAGCTTAACTACGTCGGTCAGGGGTGTGAAAAATTCTTCTGTCGACCTAGTGACTACTTCTCAGGGAGGTGGATTGCCTACACTGATGGGAGAACCTTCCCGATGGCATAGGTAGTGTCTACACTGAAGCACTACAGTGGTGGAGCAGCAGAGGTGCAGATGTGCTGCTATAGTGTTTTAAGTGTAGACAAGCCCATGGAGAACATAATATTTTATTCCACTTTATTTGTTCACAGCAGTTCTCATTGACTTCAGTTGCAGCTGGGAGTGCTCAGGCTTTCTGCAAATGAGACCCCAGGATCCCAAGTCCAGAAGATGAGGAACAGTGGACACCTGTGAAAAGTTTGGTTTAAGTGACTTGTCCAGCATCACATAGGAACTCTGTGGCATTGGCAGGGATAAAATCATTTTACAGTGTTGTAGTCAACTGCCTTAACCACAAGACCACCCTTTTCTTCCTGCAATCCTCTACCTCACTATCCGCACATCTTTCAGAGCAAATGAGATACGGATCATACAGACAACAGCTTTATTCCCTGTGCCTCCCTGATTCATTCCCTGAGTACCATCTATTCTATTTTATTCTGTGCACTGAATGAGGTAGGGGTCCTGCCATTAGAGGGATGAGGAACACTGCCAGGCTCTGGGTTCTGGGCAGTCAAGCCTAGTGGTTGGAGCTGTGGCTGAGAACAGGTGACAAGGGCCAAAGCCGGATGTAGAGTCAGAACAGGGCTAAGGGCACTGCTGAAACTGGGGCCTGGGGACAGGCCGTGGGTCAGAACTGGGGTCAGAGTCCATGGGGCAAACCAAATCAGGATCAGAGTCAGTGCCTGGATGCAGGCTGAATGTCGAAGCCGGGTTGGAGTCAGTCCAAGGGTTTGGGGGCAGGGCTGGAGCAAGGTCGGAATAGGGCATGGACAAGGCTGAAGCAGGCTGGAACAAGGCATGGGCAAGGTTGGGGCAGGAACCGGGAGAGGATCGAGGGCAGACTGGAAGCCTAGGGACTCAGTAATACTGTGAGGCAGCAGGAGGTTCCTAACCAAGTGGTGTTGTTGCACAGACTAACTTTGTGGTTCTGGCAGTGAGAGTGAAATACCTGTGCCTGGAGGGTCATCTGACCCAGGGCCTGCCCTGGAATAAGCTGCTGCAGCAGGCCTTCAGGCTCTGCTTGGGGGATGAGTCAATGTAGCTGAGTTGCTGCAGCATGCCTGAGGGATGAGACAGTGCAGACTCTGCTGGAGGGGTGTCATTGTACCTGTTGAGGCTCTGGGGTTGGGCCGGTGAAAGCCCACTCACAGCTAAAGCCCTCCCCCAGCCTAAGGGGAGGAGCTACCACTATGTCAGGAAAAGTGCAGCCGGAACCTGAAGAGAAGGTTCTGGATGAGCCCCAAAAGGGGCTGCAACCTGGTGCACTTGATGTAAATGTGCGCCAGGGTCTCCCTCTCGCCGCAGAAGGGGCAGGTGTTGGGGGAGGTGGTGAAATAAGCCAGGTACACGCCCGTGCTCATGGCTCAGTGAAGGAACTGCCAAGTAATATCCCCCAGAGAACCCCTGTTCCTATTATGTTCCTGGGGACAGGTGGGCACAAGCCCACCCACAGCTAAAGGCCCCTCCCCCAGCCAACGGGAAGAACTACTGAACCCAGGGCTCAAGTAAATGCAGGACAACAAATGAGAAAATAGTGATGGGAGTGAGGGCCACAGGGTCAAAAGCAGGGATTGAGAGGGGGATACCGAGCAGAGAACCCCAGACAGCCCCCACTGCTCCTTGAAGGCATCCAGGGAACAAGTGGACATGGCCCAGAGATACTCTGCCCAGAGATGTGATCTGAGGGAGGAGCAGAAATAGGTCCCACAATCGCAGAGCACCTCCCTGTTCAGCATCCTCCTTCTGGTATGGTAGACGGCCACGTGGGCCAATGCCATGAGGAGGTTGATGAGAAGGTCTCACAACTTCGTGGGGCCATGGATGGGATGTGCAAAGATCAGGATGTGTGGGGGAGAAGTGCAGCCAAAACCTGAGGAGAAGGTTCTGGAGTAGCCAGAAAAGGAGCTGCAACTTCGTGCACTTGATGTAAATGTGTGCCGGGATCTCCCTCATGCTGCAGAAGGGGAAAGTGTCAGGGGTGGCGGTGAACCGTGTCAGAACCTGTGCTCGCAGCTCCATGAAGGAGTCACCAACTAATATCCCCCAGAGAATCCCTGTAGTGGAGTGAGCAGACCGGACCTGGCTTCTGGTTTGCCTCACAAAGATATTTTCCAGTGAGTTTCACAGCTACTACCCAACAGCAGATGAATGTTGAGACTTAGGAATCCTGAATCATAGTTCAGGTTCTGAGGGGAGAATTCTCATAGAGGTCACGCACCATTCTGCCCCAGGCCCCACAAGCTTGACTCCTTCTATCCCTGGTCTCTCCAGCTTGTGTTTGTTTCACTTTCCCCTACCGCCACCCCCTATCTGTTTCTAATCCCAGTCCTCTCCTCCACGTTCCTCTTCATCTCAGTCTACCCCCTTATAATTCCCCCCAGATCTAGCTCCTCACTCCTCTGCATTCCACCTTCTCCTTGCTGCCTAGGCACCTACAAGGAGAGCATTGAGAACACATTAGAGAGTCTTCCTGCTCTCAATTCAATGCCTGATACCAGAGCAGCCCTTGGTGTGTGGGAGGAGTCCTGCAGGGAAAGACTTGTTCATCCCCTGCTGCTCTAGGATGGAGCATTCTTAATGGCTGTGTGGGGCTGGCATATGCACAGTGGAATCGCTTATAGGAGTTGTGAGGCAATGAAGCATCTGATTGGATGCAGAATATTCAGAGAATTTAGCTGCTATCTAAATAAGTCACTTGAGCATGTGCAAACTTATTTTTTAGAGGCTCGTAACAGGGCCAAATTTGGACACATTTTCATGAGGATGGCTAAAGGTACATCCCTGACACCCCTGCCAAATTTTAAGTCCCTGCTGCCATGCATGGAGGTGCTAGAGCTTCTCAATGAAATGGTTTTACTAACTTTCTAACATGAACAAAACAACGTATTTTACTCTAACCTCATTCTTGGAAATGGCTGAACCATTTTTGGTGAAGTTTTCTAAAAAGTTCAGACTGAGGCAGATCCCTGGCATGGGAAATCTCAGTCCAACTGGTTAAAGTTGGACAAAGTTATAAACAACCAAAACTTGGGTCTTATAATGGGATGTTTTGGATGAGCTTAAATATTGGACGAGCCCTGTATTATCAGATTTCTGTTCCTGAAAGTATGTACTTCTATACACTGTGGTCAAATCATCCCCTAACCTTCTCTTTGATAAGCTAAATACATTGAGCTCCTTGATTCTGTCACTACAAGACTCCTTTTCAATCCTTTAATCGTTCTCATGGCGTTTCTCTGAGCCCTCTCCAAGTTTTCAACATCTTTCTTGAAGTGTGGATACCAAAACTGGACACAGTGTTCCACTAATGGTTGCACCAGTGCCAAATATGGAGGTAATAAAACCTCCCTGTTCCTACACAATATTCCCCTGTTTATACATTCAAGGATTGCATTAGCCCTTTTTGTAATAGTATCTCATTCGGAGCTCATGTTCAGCTGATTATCCACCATGACCCTCAAATCTTTTTCAAAGTCACTGCTCCCTAAAATAAAGTCCCCCATTCTTTAAGTTTGACCTACATTCTTTGTTCCTGAGTTTATACGGCCAATTAGTAGAAGGGACAGGATTCGAACTCGAATTTATGACTCACAAACTTCTTCCTCTAAACAGTGCTGTTTAAATTATACTTCTATGTGGCTGACAAGAGCACAGACAAAAAATGATTAATTGATTTGAAGGCCCAAAGGGCCTATTAGATCACGTAGTCGGACCTCAGGTGTAACTCAAGTCATTACATTTCACCCAGTCATCTCCTTATTTACCCCAATAACTTGCGTTTGGCTAAAGCATATCTTGCAGAAAGGCATCCAGTGTTGATTTCAAGACATCAAGAAATGGAGAATCTACTTCTTCCCTTGGTAATTTGTTGCAAAGGGTATCACTTTCACTGTTAAAAAGGTTGTGCCTAATTTCCAATATGAATTTGCCTGGCATCAGCTTCTAGCCAATGATTCTTGTTATGCCTTTTCCAGCTTGATTAAAGTTCACTTTAGTACCCAGTTTAGTCAAACACCTAAATAGAGAAAAAGCAGAAAGGGGCTGTGTGACAGTGCAAGAAGTACACTGTCTGATCTTTGTGAAACAGATTAAGTGCAGCTCCTCGGCTTCCCCCTGTCTTTGCATAAGGGAAGTTGTATAAGGGTGTCTAGTTGAAAGCCAGTGGAGAAGGACTTCTACTTTCAGGCTCAACACCCCTCAAGTGGCGTAGGTTTGAATCCCACACTGTGTCATTTTTCTGTTTAGTTTTGGTTTAGGCTGAACTTTTTTTTTAATTGTTGTGTAAACACAGCCCTCTAAGGATACTGTCCCATTCCAGGGCAATTGCACCTCTGTTTCCCCTCAGTGGTCCACCAAAGGGACAAACTCTCAGGCTTCTGGCTTCCCTGGCTATCACCTCTCTTGGGTGGAGACACACATCTCTCTCCCTTCTGACCATGATTAAGGCTACGTTTTAGTCACGGGTATTTTTAGTAAAAGTCATGGACAGGTCATGGGCAGTAAACAAACATTCATGGCCCATGACCTGTCCATGACTTGTACTATTTACCTGTAACTAAAACTTGTGCTGGGGCCCCCAGGTGTTCTGGAAGGGGGTGGTCTGGGGGCGCCGTGGGGGTGTGTGTGGCCCAGGACCCCAGCTGGCACTGGGGTGAGGGGGTGGGCAGCAGCGTGCGGCCCGGGACCCCTGCTGGTGCTGGCAGAGGGGCGGTTGGTGTGTCTGGTAGGCTCCCTACCCAGCTCCATGTGTCCCAGCAGCTCCTAGGGGGAGAGAAAGCCACGGGGGGGACGGATTACTCCTTGCGCTGTCCCCACCCCCAAGCTCTGGTTCTGTAGGTCCCATTGACCAAGAACCGCAGCCAATGGGAGCTGCAGGGGCAGTGTCTGCAAAGGGACAGTGCGCAGAGCCCCCTGGCCCCTCCACCTAGGTCAGGAGTTGCAGGGTCATGCCAGCTGCTTCTGAGGAGCCTTCCCCTGCCCCCCCCAGACTCCAAGCCTCTGCCCCACCCCTGAGCCCCCACCTACACCCAAATTGCTGCTGGCCTAGGGGCTGCCCAAGTGTTCTTCCGTGACCTCTGTGACAGATACGCAGCCTTAACCATGATATCTCTAGGCTGCACAGTTCCCTGCCTTCACCATGTTATTCCAAACACAGACAGGTTGCTCAAGGACACCTGCTTGCTTTCTTGTCAGAGACGGATAGTAGATGTAATTACTACAGTTCTAAGTACCACACAGTTCTTTCTATGCAAGCCTATTTTATTCTTAAGGTAAAAAGCACTACAGAGAAAACATACTAAAAACAATAAAAAAAAATCTACATGCATGCTAATAAGCTTACTGGAGATCCCGCCAGCTTTAACATGGATTCTGGCAGGAGCAGTCCTTCAAATCCCCACCCAATGGGAGTCCTCGTGGATCATTACAGCTTCAACTCAGAACAAGCACTCAGTCTTATGGGGTGTCAGTAAGCCCAGTCCTCCAACCCTTTCCAAAGTATTGGGGCTCTTCCTGTACCAGGGTGTCTGTCCATTTGCTGGATCAAGAAGAAGGCCCTGAGCCTGGTAAAACCAGGCTATTTATTTAAAAAACACTTCCTTTGTCTGTGGGTCTTTGGAGAATCCTCTCCAGGGAGGTGGCTTCAAAGGGTTGATAAGGATGGAAGTATATTAGCATCTTTCTTCCACTAGAGAAGATACATACAATGCCACAATAACACATCCATAACTGCATTTTAATGTATTATATCCCAAAGGTATTAACCCTAATTCAATAACATTTAACTTAATTCAATAAATGTTATCTTAATTCCATAAGGATTGTTCAGGATATTGTCATTTTGTCACAGGTACATCTACACTGCAATTTAGGGTGTGTTATTTAGGGTATGTCTACAGCACGAATGAAGGTGCAATTGTAGCATGGGTAGGCATACTCACACTAGCTTTAATCTAGCTCAGATGAGTAAAAATAGTAGTGGAGATGTGGTGTCATGGATTCCGCTGTGCGTCAACCACCAGAATATTTTCCCAGGGTCCCTGGTGGACTTGTACTGTGGCAGCTAGCCCATGGTGAAGCCCTTGCCACCACATCTTCACTACAATTGGTACCTGCATTAGATAGATTAAAGCTACCACAAGTATACCTACCAGCACTACAATCACACATTCAATTGCAGGGTAGACAGACCTAGGTAACCCTCAGGAATAAGTCTTGGGGAAGAGAACTTGCTGACTGTGGGTCCAATACTGTATACTTCCTCATATAACTTTACTCACACATGAAGATAAGTGTGGAAGGTTTTGCATCCTTGGGCTTTAATACTGTTTTATTTGTTAGGGGTTTTTTGTCATTGAACTATTCAGTCAGTCTCCAGACTGTAAACTGGATGTGCTTTAGAAAAAGGTATCAGGGGGTAGCCGTGTTAGTCTGTATCTACAAAAACAACAAGGAGTCTGGTGGCACCTTAAAGACTAACAGCTTATGCCCAAATAAATCTGTTAGTCTTTAAGGTGCCACCAGACTCCTTGTTGTTTTTTTAGAAAAAGGGTACTCAAATAGGCATTTAAAATATTAAATATTTGAAATTATTACATGCATAATGTGTGCTCCTACCAGCTGGGCCTGTGCTCTTCCCCAGGTAAGAAAAGGCAAGCTGGGTCAATATTTGGATGGGTGGCTTCCAAAACAAAAAACTCTTGGTACTGCATGAAGTAGTGTTTGTGATTCAATATGTGGCACTCTTCTGTTTCAGCTGTCACTTGAATCCACAACCCATCATATTGCTAGGAGGGGTTCTGTGCTGCTGGAGGGACTACAGTAGTTGTAATAGTAGCAAGCCCACCAGGCCTGAACTCAGATCAGGGCCCCATTATGCTAATCACTGTACAAACACTGAGACATAACTCCTGCTCCAAAGAGCTTGCAGTCTAAATAGAAAAGACAGAACAAGCATCAAAGTAACTTGCCTACAATCACAAAGGTGGGGATTGAATCTGTCTCTGGCAAATGCTCTAGGCACTGGACCCAATGACCTTTCTAAGAGTGTAGAAGATGTTAAATGTGAGGACCCGGACAAATTCCAGTTTAAGTAATTGCATCCTACTTAGCACAATTTCAGTAAAGGAAGAAATTATTCCTGTATATTTCAAGAGTTGTGGGATCCTTCCTCATGGAAGGTGATATATAATATTATTTATTATTATTAACCCTAAATATATATTGGCCAGGAAATTAGAATATATATTGGCCAAGAGATTTTTTTTTAAAGGAAGAAAGAAGTCTATTTCAGGCTCTCTAATAAGCAAGATGTATTTTATACCCATTTTATACCATTTTTGATGGTTTAATGAAACATGAAAATTAAATATAAACATCAATATTCTAATAATATTAAACTAAGAAACAGGATGAAGCCTGACACTTCTTTCTTAACTAATGTCACGGTGCCTTTTAGCTTTACATAATGCCATGGTTTAAGGAACGAGCACTGGCTTTAATTGAATTTCCTGGGTTTTGTCATTTTGTGAAGTGATATGAAACACTGAAAACTCTGAAAATGAACCACCTATTGCTTTTCTGTTTCAGTACCAGGACAATGATTCCACCAGGGGAATGTCTGTATGCTGGGAGGAAAAGGAGGAAACCCGTTCAGAAACAGTTAAGTATCATATTCAACTATGCCTCCCTCTGCGTGGATATGGTACAAGGGAGACAAGCTGCAGGGAGTCCCTTCCTTCCACAGTGCACCCACACAGGAGAGGCTTAATCTGTCTCCCCACAGTGGGAAGTACAAGCTTGGCAGGATGGCTAGTTTATCTGTTAGTGCTGTCTGGCCCCAGAAAGAGTGTTTCTGGGCAGAGCATGGGGGAGGCCCTGACCCTTCCCCTTAAACTCCACCTAGGCTGGCTGTGTGGGGGGAATGCTGTTGCACGTTTTAAAGCTGTAACAAGAACTGCTCTCTACCACGTTCTCCCCAGTGCTAAGGAGGCGTTATGCCTTTCAAAGGACTCAGTGTCTCCTGACACCAATGCCCTGGCAATGGCCTTCCTATCCTTTCCCTAACATGGCTCAGCCTTGTATGCAGCATAACTGAACCAAAAATGTATTTGGTTTGAAAATTGAAAATTTATAATTTTAATATAATTATTAAATTGAATTATATAATATAATTGGTTTGAAAATTGAAATTTATAATTGAAATTGAAAATTATATGAGTTTGAAAATTGAACATATTATGGGTTAATTTAACTAAATGAAACAATTAATTGGTGAGTGGCACTTTTTGAATAAAGAATAAATAATTTTTCAGATAATTATTTTATTAGATCATTTTAATTATAAGGAGACTTGAATCTAAGTTTTGTGCAAGGAGTGCAGGAACAAAAGCACTGTGAAGTAACAGGATGGCTTGAAATGCAAGGAAGGAAAGGTCATTATCATTCAAATATGAAATGGTTTCCAGATGCCCCAAACCACTCAGTGAAATAAATGTTTTTATTATAATGATCCCTGCATCTTTTGTGTTGTACCATGTAATTGTAAAACCAACTATATTTTTGGTATTTTTCAGAGTTATAAATACAAACTAGCATTGATGGGCATGGTACTACAATTAAGGATCATTAAAATGAAGCTCCCTCTTTCCAGTTGCTCATAACATCTTAAAGCTAGACCATTTGGGCTAACATTTTATGTTTGGTCTAAAGGGGAGTATTTTTGAAGGTTTGAGCAACATCTATTGAGCTGTTTTGGAGTTAGGTGAACAACTTGTTTCCACTTAGAAAAATCTCGCAAATGCAAATACATTGTGGTGGATAAGAAAATGCACAAAAATAATGGACTAAGAAGTTATGGATCCTACAATCACTGTAACTTGGCTCTCAGACATATAATATTTTGTTCTACTGTGTATGTAAGCTTTAAGTTTGGCCCTCATCCTATAAACATGAACTCAATGTGTCCACTTACATACATGAAGTTAAGTATGTGCATGATTGTTTGCATGGTCTGGGCCTTAGTGTTCAAGGAGGCAGAATTACAGTTGCTGTGGAAACTTGTAACTTTGAATTTTGTGGTTCCATGGCTTCCCTAGAGATTTATGTGCTATCCAAAGGTACAGCTGTATGACTTACTTGGTTTCTCTAGAAGAGGATGTTCAGATAAGCAAGATAGCTAAGAATAGCACTCTGCTAACAGAGGGAGTAGATGTTCTCAGGAATCTTGGGTGAAATCCTGGCTCCAAGTATCAGTGGCAAATCTCCCATTGACTTCAATGGGGACAGAATTTTCCCCCTTGCAGGGTGGAAAGTGATTCTGCCTTGAAAATACATTTGCTATAGGATTTCATTCCAGATACCTGTGCATGCATTTTAGGCAGCCAGGGCAGCAGTAAGACGGATTCAGAAACTTGACTCTGGATAAAATATGGTGGGGGGAGGGATAGCTCAGTGGTTTGCACATTGGCCAGCTAAACCTAGCATTGTGAGCTCAATCCTTGAGGGAGCCACTTAGGGATCTGGGGCAAAAAATCAGTACTTGGTCCTGCTAGTGAAGGCCGGGGGCTGGATTCAATGACCTTTCAGGGTCCCTTCCAGCTCTATGAGATAGGTATATCTCCATATTTAAAAAAAAAAAAAGTGTAGACCTGCCCTATTGTAGGCAGCCCTCACTTTCCAGTGTGATGTTATTTATGATTTAATCAGGATCATTTTTCAGTCTATGGCAGTGTCTGTCTCTTCCTCAAAGCTTGTCTGTCTGTGGACCTGGTCGCTGGTGTGTGAAGCTCTTCATGTGTTCTCTGCTATTCAGGAACATACTCTGATCTTAAAGACCTTGAATGAAAATGCTGTACTGGTACTTCTGGTGCCCAGAGCCTCTTTCAGGATCTGCGTCTTTCATTTCTTTCACACAGACAGAATGCATTGGCACTCCAGGACTCTGAGGTAGGAGAACAGGCAGTCCTTGTTCTGCCATAGGTTTTTCACATTCCCTTGGTCCTCTGTGCGAGGAATCAGGGTCTGCAGCAGAGCCAATCTTCAGGCAACCTAATAAGCATGGCTGGCCTGTAATAGGTTGTCTGATTGGTTGCAGCCCCATACTGGTTGGAAGAGTCAGCAGACCAGCTTGTAAGCCCAGCAGTAGCTTGTTGTTTAGTGGCTGCTCAAAGCATTTGTGCTTGACTGTGATAGCTCCAGCCTTGCCTCACTGCAGGTAACCCAGTTCTGACACTCAGCTCTGGTTCCTGACCTCTGACCCTTGGCTCTGGCTTTAGACTCTGGTTCTGAACGTGGGCTCTGACTGCAGCAGTGATCCATGGCTCTAATTCTTTGCTACCGACTCCTGTTCTACCCACTAGAGATTGCTCCTGCCCTGACACTAGGCATGACCACCCACATCCCAGTCACATGACACTGCTCTCTGGGGTGGAAGAAGTCATGGCTATGGGGCTAGAGGAGGCTCTGGTGATAGGGTTTACTCCATCTGAAGTGGCATGGGCCTACAACAGGAAGCTAAAAGTCCTTCCAAATAAATAAATTAACAACAACAACAACAAAAAAGAGAGAGAGATATGGGACCACACAATGTAGGATTATGGGGTCTTGGTGAGAATTTTCCTTAGTTACTCAGCTGAGTTTTAAAATGCCCAGGCAAGGTTTATTTCTTCTTTTACTCATTTCCAAAGACCTGCTCAAACTCTAGGTAATCTAGGAAATTCAGTGTCACGTGGGGAGAGCAGAACAATAACTTAGTTCCTGCTAGAGAGACACGATGGAAAAGGTACTCATTATATATATTAATTTCTAAGACTTCTTGCAGTTGTTGGCCTACACTGGACCTCAAACAAGTTGGTTTCTTCCTTCCTTCTTGTGCCCAGGATCCCTCCCGGGGGTGAGGAGGGGAGTATGGAGTTCTCCTGGATACATATCTGCACAACCCCATCAATATGGCTCACATTCACCAAGATGATGATAGTGGTAGCTGCTGCTTTGAGGCTGAAAGGTCTGACTGAGGTGCTCGCTTCTGCCACAAAGTGATACACAGCTCAGTAGCTCAGGATTGCCAGACCACAGAGGATACATTGTAACTGCCAAAAAAAGCTGTGTTCTTAATTCGGGTTACCTTCCTTGCATTAGCTAACTTGGATTAAAACAGCAGTGAAGACATGGCATCTCATCTTTTAACTAGGGTTATCAGCTCAAATTAAAGCCCATAGCAAGCCTGGGGTGGAATTTGACCTGCTAACTTGAGTTAAAAGCTGAGTTGCTTTGCCCAGCATGTTCCAGTCATTCCCTCACCCCCACTAACCTCCTTTAATCACCGGCATGCCCCTAAACCAGGAGCTGCAAGGGAATCAGTACAGAGCCATGTGCACTGGGAAAATTCCTCCAGCTACTATTCTGCACCACTTACAGCCTCTGAATGCTGCTGAATTGGCAGAAAGGGGCTGTAGCAGAGGCCAGATCTGGCTTTCTGTGGGGTTTTTTAAGCCAGTGTTTGAAAAATTTACCTCTCGCATATTAGCCTGAGGAATAAGCCTATTAGTTAGGGCAAAAAGTATCTGTACTACCACACCATACCAAACCCACTCTCCCAGGTATTTAAAGGGATAAAGCAATTGTGTACTGCTTACAGTGCATTATATTTAACTGCAATGTTGTTAACCCTCTTTCCATGTAATATATTTTGAATATTGTTTATTAGACTTTCTTTCCTCTCTGGCCTCACCTCATGGTTTCTTTTGTTTCATTTTTATAATAGAACATGATCTTGACCTGTGTTGTTTTCAGTATGTTTTTTTCTCTCTCCCTTCCACTTGTTCCCCCATCATATTTCAAATTAGGTATGGCAGTTGGGCTTGCAGCAACTTGCCAATGCAGGCCTCCGTGCTAAAACGGTTTGAGGTAGAGCTGGTCAGAAAATGGGGAAGAGAAGGGTGGGTGTTTCAATGGAAAATATCAGAGGAAACAGTTTTGTTTCATTTTTTGTCAATACTTTCTACAGAATTTTTTGACATTTTGTTGAAAATGGAAGAAATTTTCAGTTGCTGAAAACCAAAAATGTATTTGGTTTGGGGGGGTTTCAGTTTTCTGATGAAAAATGGAAAATATTCAAGGAAAACAGATGCTGTCTATGAAAATGTTTGTTTAGTGGAAACCCCAATTTTCCATTTGAGGACAAAAAACGGATGAAAAATGTTGACCTGCCCCTGTTCTGTGTATTCTCTCTCCTGAATTGATTTCCCTCAGGGATTCACCTGATTTTTCATTGGGGGTAAGAACATCCCACTCTGCTAGGCTGGATAGGAGTCTGGAATCTTTGAGAGGTTTCACAGCATCATTCTCTGGGAAGGCAAGAGGAGACAGATAGGGATAGGGGTTGCCCCCTTACAGAATGAGTAGGATTTTTGGTCCCCCCACAAAAGAAACCAGTGGATCCCAGGGGATCTATAGAAGCTGGCTGTATGGAAGCCTTGTCTCTCTGCCTCCTGTCAGCTGATGATCCTAGAACTACCTCTTAAATCGGGGTACCACAGAATGGTTAATAGGTTAATGTGGCCTCCTATTACATTAAATTAAGCAGAAACTTATCATGGGTTTGGTTGGGGGGCAATCAGCAGCAGGTGTAGACAACCCTCATGGGGAGGTTTGGAAGGGTCATGAGGTGCTGGAGGAACATGCTGAAGACCTGCACAATCTGGGGTCTGCTATGTTTCAGTCCCCTTCTCCCACTGAGGTAATGGAGACCATCTGTCCCTACTTTTGCTGGGCCCCAGCTCTTCTATATCTGGTTCAGTTCTCCCTGCATATGTGCAAATCAGTCACAAACCCCAGCTGCTCTCCTGTTCCATACAAACCCTGTTAAGGGTGGTCTACACTAAAGAAGTTTGGCATTTACAGCGCCAGTTCAAGCACCAGGAACCAGGTCTGGTCAAAAGTTTCCCATCAAAATGTTTTTTTTAGCCAGAAAACTGGATTTTGAAATAAAGGAATTTTTGTTGCACAGTGCTTGCTTTCTGTGCGAAATTCTAACTTTTCATTGAAAAATCAAAAAATTTTCAGCCCCAAGCCCAAAAGCTTTGGGCCAAAATGCAAAAACTTTTATTTGGAAATGCCACTGTGATGCTTCATGGGAGTTGTTCAAATGCCTCATACACCTGTTCTCCTCTATGGGCCTGGCACCCCAGCCTTGAACACTTGTAAAACACTTTGTGTCCCAACTCAAAAGTTCTTATAACATTTTACCGTCATTTAAAGTAACATCACAATTGTCCTAGCTTGGCACAAAACTTACAGCTGCTCCAGCCCACATCAGTTCAGTCAGAATCATTTCAGTGCTAATATACACATAAACCTCAAAAGGGGCAGCTGCTCTGGGTTTGTTAGTTTTCATTTATAAGGCCCTTTGTGGCTTAGCCCTGCCCTTCTTAGCATAATTTCTTATATGATATCAAGTAGCTGACCCTCACCTCTGCTCTGCCACTGATGCCATTTTGGCCCTTAATCCATTTTCCCTCAAACACCTTTGAGCTTTGTGCTATGCCACCCCTTACATTTGGGAAGGGTTGCTACTAAAAATCTGCAAAGCCACTGTATCATCCTCTTTGAAATTCACCGATGCCATGATGCCATGATACCTAAGTAATGCCTAGTCATGGCTAGGCAGCTGCAAGTGCTGTTTAGTATGCTAACCATAATTGTCTAATAACTATTACTCTGTGCTATATTCCTCAGATTGTTGTATCTCGTCTTCCCCATTTTTTAAAGACAGTACACCATATTAAAAGATTAGAGTGTTTTATTTAGCTCTTTAACTCTTTTTATAGCCTAGCACATTTTTTAAAATGTATTCACAAACTTTTTAAAATATCAACTCATCTCCACTTAATGAAAAACAGACTACAGAGGGAAGGGAGTTGTGCCTGGAATTGTGGGATAGATATCGCACTCCACAGGCATAGCAACAGTTGGAGGAACTGACTTGTGTAGATACACTGCAGTGCAGGAGAGGATTTACCATGAAACAAACTGTGCCGAGGCACAGGGCCCCCAATGACGGGGGGCCCCAATATGCAGGACAAATATCTGCCAACCTGCCCCCGAGTCCCGGCCGGCAGCGCAGCAGGGCTCAGGCAGGCAGGCTGCCTGCATGCCGTGGCCAGTGGCTCCACACTGCTTCCGGAAGTGGCTGGCTGCTGGCATGTCTCTGCGCACCCCTGGCAGGCAGGGGAGGTGGCTCCGCAGAGACGTGCCAGCAGCAGGGCTAAGGCAGCTCCCAGAAGTAGCTGGCATGTCCCTGCGGCCCCGGGGAGGGAGGGCTGGGGTGTCTCTGCGTGCTGCCCCCTCCCTAAGCACCGACTCCCCAGCTCCCATTGGCCAGGAACTGCAGCCAATAGGAGCTGCAGGGGCAGTGCCTGCAGGCAGCAGCACGTGGAGACACCCTGCTCCCCTCCCTCCCCCCATCTAGGAGCCACTGCCAGAGGGGTGTGTGTGCCGGTCACTTTGAGAGCCGCACTGCCCGAACTAAGTTCTGTCCCCCTGGGCCCCTCCCGCACCCCAACCCCCTGCCCCAACCCAGAGCCTGCACCCAAACTTCCTTCCAGAGCCCACCCCCCGTACCCTCCCCTGCACCCCAATCCCCTGCCCCAATCAAGGTACCTCATTTTATTTTCATTTACTTCCCATTACTTATAATATAGGAGGAGGATGAAGAAAAAAAGAATGAAAAAACATGGGAAGATAAGAGAGAATGTTCTTTTTCTTGACTGGCTTCTGGAGGTGGGGGCAAAACTGAAGCTGCGCACAGGGCCCCACTAACTCTAAATCCGCCACTGCTGCAATGGATTACACTAATTACAATGGGTAGCATAGATGCACTGAACCATTTGAGGAACAAATGGCTCCATTATTTGCTTACTACTTAACTCTGAAATAAGTGCAGACTTTTAGTGCACCAGTTCCCAAAATTGGGGTCCACAGAAAACTGGCTCTTTACATAGTGTTGGGTCCTCTTTTTTCCCTCCATCAGCATCTACAGGTGTCCAGGATTTCTATTGCAAAGAAGAACCTGGAGGCTTTTATAAGCAGCCAGAAAGAAGGCGGTGTCAGCATAGCCGCCTTTATTAGAAGCTACTACTACATAAGAAGTAGAGAGTAAAGAGGTAGGATAGTGAATGGGAAATTTGGTGATCTCTGAGGCAATCTCACAATTGTGATGTGGTCCATGCAATGGAGGAGTTTGCGAATCTCGTTCTAGTCCAGACCAACCCTTAAAATGTGCAGTAACTAGCACCTTGTCATCCACTTGCTGCTCAAAATATGGTATAGAATCTATACCATAGAATCCAGAACCTATCTGTTTGCTGTCTTCTGTTTATGGATAGATAAGCTATATTGTTCATAGCACTCAGAACCTAATCTCCACTTAGATAAAACTCCCATTCATTTGGATTCACTCCCTTGCTGCCTCACTTCTTTTGATTCTCAGCAAGAGGCCATGTGGGGCTCTCTCTTGCTTTCATTTTGTACCTTTTCACTGAAACATCGAGAAATCACTTGGCTTCTTCCCTCACGTAGTTTTACTTATCACACTCATCACAATCCAAAAACACAATCACCCAGTGCAGGGGTAGGCAACCTATGGCACGTGTGCTGAAGGCAGCACGCAAGCTGATTTTCAGCGGCACTCATTGCCCGGGTCCTGGCCACCGGTCCGGGGGGCTCTGCATTTTAATTTAATTTTAAATGAAGCTTCTTAAACATTTTAAAAACCTTATTTACTTACATACAACAATAGTTTAGTTATATATTATAGACTTATAGAAAGAGCCCTTCTAAAAAGTTAAAATGTATTACTGGCACGCGAAACCTTAAATCAGAGTGAATAAATGAAGACTCGGCACTCCACTTCTGAAAGGTTGCCAACCCCGACCCAGTGCTTAATTTCTAATGACAGAGGTGCTGGGGCCAGTGGTGGATTAGCCACTGGGCCGACGGGGCCCATGCCCAGGGGCCCCAGCCAACTGGGGGGGACCTGAAGGGGCCCAGAAAAAATCCACCACCAGGCAGTGGAAGCCCGGAGCCCCGTCCACCTGGCAGGCGGAGCAGGGGAAGTCCCCACACCCCAATCCCATTCTGCAGCAGCAACGCCAGGCAGATGGGCAGGGCGAGGGAAGCCCCTCCCAGTGCCCCCAACCCCACTCACCGGCAGAAGCCGTGGGATGGGGGAAGCCCCTCCCAGTGGCCCCTACTCTGTCCCCATCCCTGTCTGAACCCACAGAATGGGGGAAGCCCCCTGAACTCATGTCACCCGACCCCAACCCTGGCAGAAGCCGCCGGTGGGGGAAGCCCCAGCACCCCCCGCAACCCTGTCCCTGGCAGAAGCTACAGGGCGGCAGGGGAAGCCCCCAGTGCCTGACTTCACTCTCTGGCAAAAGCACCGGGTGGGGCAGGAGAAGCCCCAGTGCCCCAACCCTGGTCCCCCGCAGAAGAGCAGGGGGTGGCGGGGGAAGCCCCAACACCTGAACCCCTGCTGTGGCCCTGGGACTGGAGGAGCTCTCACTCCCTGCTGCAGTCCAGGGCCAAGGCCGCAGTGTAGTCACAGTGTGTGTGTGCTGGGCAGAAAGTAGCAAATGGGTTGCAGAGTCGCAGTGGGGCGCAAAATGTGGGGACTCTGATAGAAGTGGGGTGCCTCAGGGAAGGGGCAGAAAGGGGTGGAGCTGTGAGCAGGGCCGCAGGCAGAAGGGGGGGAATGGGGGAGGGACCACAGGTGGAAGGGATGGAGAGGGGCCCCCCACTTGCTCTGGCCCAGGGGCCCAGGAAACCTTAATCTGCCTCTGGCCCGGGCTCAAGCAATTTTTTAACTCTCATAACTGATGCAGCAAGCCCAGAGGCATTGGGGTTATGAACTACAAAGCCTAGAGGTGCCGGGGCTCAGCCCTGGCAAGCCCTGGCGCAAATTAAGCACTACAATTACCTCAGTCCATACCTCTCTGTCACTCCAGTCTAACAGAGCAACTATGGTTTTAGAATAAGATCACATAATTTCTATTTCCAATGTGCTATTCTTGACCATTTTTTTATCCACTGCGCTCCAGTCAAATCAAGCACCCTTTTACTGGGACTCATTTTATTTCTTCCTCACTCCATTGCTGCCTTACTTCAGAGATCAAGATAGGGTAAGTGTCTACATTGTGGTCTTTGGTCTGTGATATAGGAATATTAGATGTAACATTTTGTAATTTTTTCACTGTTTCTCATTCCTTGGTGTCAGGGTGAGTATGACTAGCTCATAAGTTAATATTGCCCGGTATCTACATCAGCTGCTGAAAAAACATCTAACTCTGGGACATGAGACAGAATGTTCCTCCCTCTTCATTAATTGCCTAATTTGTTTGATATTGTCTCTCTCTCTTTAAATGTAGATATTTACTAAGCACCAGTCACAGCTGTACTACTGCAGGTGCTTGAAAGCAACTCCATTACCTGTTTCAGTTGCATTTATTTTTACCATTTCCTTTTTAACACACACACCCCAACACACATAACAAAAACTGTGTTAAAAGAACATTATTAAAGATACAAAATCAACCATTCCAAAAATTAGGGAATATCAGATTTACAGCTGCCCATGCAACCTTAATTCAGCCCCTTTGTGTGTTCATTATGATAATCTTTAATTACTTGGTCCCATACTGTTTTTTCCCATGGAACCTCTGACTTTTTCACTCTATAGGATGGATTTACAAGGGGGCAGAATTAAGAACTCTTGACTATGAAACCTAAATAATCTTCTTTTAACATAGTTGTTTGTGTGCAATTATTTATTCTTTTGAGAAAAGTATTATTTTTGTTGGCATGGTTTTGACTGGGCAGTTTTTTATATATTTGGGTTTTAATTTTTGTTTGAACATTTTAATAATTGTAAAGTGCCTTGTGTAAAAAGCATATTGTGGGCCCTGCTAGAGAGCCTGTGTGCATCTGCAGCAGTGTATGGAGGCTGTAAAAGGCTAGAGAGTTCCTCCGGGGAGGCACTGTGTACTGCTGCAAGATGCCCTGCAGTGTTCTCTGGCCAGATATGAGCCCTGGCATAGGTGCAGGTGGTCCTTCCATTCTGTCATGCTTTATTAAATATTACAGAGATTAAAATTTCCATGAAACTATCCTATGGATATTGCAATGTCCAAAGAAAGGAGAATTTATGTTCTGAAGAGAGAAGCCTGATTGTAACCCCTGCCACCGCTGACGCAGATTGCAAAGGTGCGAGTGAATGTCATTTGTAGGTATCTGAAGAGTTCTTGCTCTTGGCAACAGAATGACTCCTCATGTTATTCCCTGGCCCTCCTGTGCTTGCCAGTACAGAGATCCTTTCCTTAACCATCCTTTGTCCTCAGGATCCCTAGATGTTCTAGTACTTCCATGCTTTGAAATGTTCCTGGGTACACCCACTAGATGAAACAGAGTTTCCCTCTGCATCTCCCCGACCCCACCCCCCACCCCACTGCGCACTACATGGATGACAAAGTATTTTCTGACATGCACTGGAAAGTGGGGATAGCACATCTTTTTCCCACCACTCCTGAGACAGGATCATGGGTGGAAGACCTTGCCTCTTCACCTGTTCCCCATTCTTGGGAGGGTGATGGGGAGGCCGCCTTTTCACCTCTTGATTCAGGAAAAAAATGCTTTAGAACAAGGAGTAAGGAGGACCCAATCTTGCTCAGGGACAGCAACACATAAACAAGATGTGTGCATCACCAATGCTTTCCCCCTTCCCACTGCCAAACCCTACCCCTACAAACCCCAGCTGCCCTCTGTTTGACAGACCCCTGAAACACACCATTGGCAAGCCACTCAATCCTGGGAAGGCATTTTACAATTGGTGGGATCATGGCTTGTCACTGGAGATAGTTCAGTTTTAAAAACAAACAAGAAACAGATAGTGGCCCAAATTCTGCACTCGTATGTGGAAGTTCAATAGAATCTGCCTGTATATGTCCAAGAGCAGATTTTGGTCCACTTATTCAGGTCCACTTATTCAAAACAAATTAATGTGTAAAAATTGCAGCACTTTGTTTAGTTACTGAGACTGCCTTACACATTGGCAGAATTGTATCGGAAGCACTACATGTGTTTAAGGGGAATGTAACTTACACATCACCTCTAAATTTGGCCCTGTGATTAATCTAAGTTGGCATAACATACACAGTGAGGGGACTGGACTCAGTCCAGACTTCTTGGGTTTGCTTAGACTTGCCTCTGAATTTGGTCCTCAAATGCCCCCCGTTCACCTTCTTGATACCTGGCCTTTCAATCTGGCAAGTCAGGGTGTGCAGAGGTTGTATTATCTTTTAATGATAACATATTAATTGTAATATCTTTGCAGAAGTGAGAAGAGTTATGTTTGTAACAAAGTGGGTTGTGCATGTTTACAGCCCTTATGTGCAGAGTATATGTGTGTTCTTGGGGTCTGTATCTCAAATAAGGAAAGCATTAAGGGGTAGGAAATCTTTAGTTTTTGTTAGGAAAATGAATGTGAGTGCATTAGGAAATGTCAAGAATGGTATCAGAATCTTAACTGAGAATTTAATTACTTTTTATGTGCTTTGTAATTGCAAAGATAATTGATCAATTCTATGTTTTATACTGTAGGAGTACATATTACAATCCCTTTGTCGGCTGAGATCATTAGAGAAGGAAGTCTTACATTCTTATCTGTTGCTTCATTCCCCATTGATGACTGAATAATTTTATTAAACTAAAAACCTTTCTTCTCTATTACAGTAAACATGCTTTGTATAATGAAGAAGGAAAATGAAGAATGGTTAAATTTTAAATAACTTTATGGATTCATTTACCTAAAGATAATGTACATGTTTCTATGATTAACTAATAGCAAATAGTGTATCAATTTCCCTGTATGCAGGTATAATGAATGATTAACAATACTTTTTCCCACCACAGAAGGCCTGCCATTGGGAATGAAAAGTCTAATCCTTCTAAGAGACATAGGGACCGTTTGAATGCTGAATTAGATCATCTGGCCAGCCTCCTGCCTTTCCCACCTGACATAATATCTAAGTTGGACAAACTTTCTGTCTTGCGCCTTAGTGTCAGCTATCTCCGAGTCAAAAGCTTCTTTCAGGGTAAGTCTCTTAAATATATCAAACACTTCAGTGAGGTTAAAGTGATACTGTTAACTTAAACATATTTTTCCACTTGTTTGCTTTGTGCATAGGAAGGACACCACTTTGAGTATAATCAGTTTCCTCTGTTACAGGTTTTTCAAACAATGATGGGATAAAAATGTATTTTAGAAAATAGGAAAATGCAATTATAAAATCACAAAAAATTTGCAGGGAGACTCAGGGGCACATGCAATATCTGAAACTACTTTCAACTCATTTTTTGAAATTGACTAGATGTCAGGGTGATAGTATCCTTTTAAGTATGTTGTACAAGTTAAGCAACAGCTATATGGTGACATTATCTGCATTTACTGCATGCCTATCAGGAAATAGACCTGGATGAGGGGCCAAAGAGATCACTTTCTTTCAGGAGAAGTGAAATCTGAAATCTCAAGTGTTGACTAAAGCCATAATGGGCTGCACTTTATTTTTATAGTTGTCTGTCACACCGTATAATCAAAGCCAAATGTGTACATGTGGATGTCCATAATAAGAATTCTTCCGAATTTGCAGACAGTTCTAGTTTCTTCTGTTCATGAAGTGTTTGGGTATTTCACCATCAGAAAATATTACATACAGAAGTTGGAATATAACAATGTTGGCCTGCCAAGAAATGTTACTCTTAAAACCCAGGGAAATAAAGCATGTGCCTCTGTTGCCTGCTATTCATCAAATTATCTTCTACTGCTTATAGTAAGTCAATAATGCAGAAATTAAAAAGTGAACATCAGTGAGTACTGGAATAATCATTTTTAACTGAATCTTTGAGTTCCCCACTACATGCCAATAGACAATTTCACCCTCATTTCTTTCTATTCCTAGCTGTTTTTAATTTTATATCCTGGCAGATCTTTTTCTGGGAATCTAAGGTGCCTGAGAAATACCAAGTTAATACTTCTTCTATTGAAATCATGGCTGATTGTGTCAGGCAGCTTATGGTCATGAAAGATATAATGGCCCAGATCATCACTCCTAGAGTTTGCACATGAATCCCCCCACTCCAACCGTGACATGTGAAAGGCAAGTCTTTGGCATCTTCTCTTAGCAGAGTCTCCTCTGTGGGATCATGGAGACATGGTGGAGACTGGGTGGGCCAGGAAAAGGAGCAAGTGGACTAGGTGTAGGGATAAGTGGATGCACACCTTTTCCCCCTCCCTCCCTGCAGAGAAACCTCAGAAGATATTATGGCACCAGGCCATCTTACGTTTTCCACAGAGCCTCCTCCACAGGTGTTCCAGGACAGAAGGTAGAGGATCCAGAGCCAATCCAGCCATACGGGACCTCTGCATGGCTCTGCCAGGTTTGAGGGCAAGGCAAACCCCACACCTTCAATGGTATGATGCGGAGAGATCTCCAGGAGGGAATCCTTGTGCAGATTTGCTCTCCCACAACCCCTTCTGGCAGGTTTTCAGCACAAGGGGATGATCTGGGCCATTATTTTGTCCCTGGTGGTTGGAAAACCAGGAGAAATCATTTAGATAAAAGCAGTTTTGGAAAGCAGGAAGGGAAATAGCACTCCTTAACAAGGTTTAATTGCTTTGTGTCTGCTTGTTGCCAGATCTTCAAAGTCAGGATTTCCCAGATCTGGGAGTTAATATCGATAGCACCACTATTTTTCACCAGAGATCTCCTTTGAGACTCTATATTAAGTATTCTATGCATAAGCAGATGTTGACAACACTCTTTTGGGAATCTTTGGCTGGTATAAAGGGAAATTTATTAAATTCAATAGAGAGACTACTTTTTCAGGTCCTGTCTTCAACTGCAAATGCCTATTACCTAAGAAAACTTAGGCACACATCGAGTGAAGGGGAGAGAAGCAGTCTTTCAGGCAACCGGATCCCTAACCAATTAGGACTTCATGGATTAGCACTAACACCTTGAATTCCATTTCCAAACATGTAGGAATCCAGTGCAGATCCCAAGGCTCTGGTCTAATATGTTCCATGCACGAAACTCTGCTTAATAATTAGGCTGTAACATGCTACAAAACATCAGTTTCTGGGTGGTCTCAACTTGGTATCCCGTGCAGAATACATTACAGCAGACTAGTCATGAGGTGACAAAGGTTCAGCTAACTGTGGTGAGGTCCTCATTGGAGAGATGATCACACCCATCTCACCTTGCACAGCTGAAGGAAAGTGCCCTTGGCCATGGTGACAATGGGGTATCCAGGATCTAATAAAATTTGTAGGCTGTGCTCATCTGTTATAAATGGTGGCTGAACTCCCTCCATGTGGGGCACTGATAAAATCTGTGCCAGTTCCACCAGATGCTTACCTCAACCCACCAATATTATCATGGTATTATGCAAATTAAGTTGCAGTCCTCTTCCCTGCCCCAAGTTCAATATAGACACTATGCTATTTGTTCTTTTTTTTTCTAGTTGGGTTAGACATGATAGACCTGGGTGTCACCTGCAAATTGCATACATGGCAGCCCATGGGGCAGAGGAAAAATTGACCACAAATATTCTCTAGGTTCCTTCAGAAAGATCAGAATGGACCCATTCCAGCAGTTCCACTGACCCCTTTTAGGGATTGCAGGTGGGTTGACAAACCCTCATGATTAACTGTACCAAAGGCTGGTGACAGATCTAAAAGAATCATGAATGTCACTTTATCTTTGCCCACTGCTAGAACAGCTAATCCTAACGGAGCAGGGACTGCCTTTTTATTACATATTTGTACTGCACCTGGCACAATAGGCTATAATCCTGATGAGGGCCTCAATGCAAAATCACAATACAAACAACAAAAATAACAATAATTTTCTATCCCATTCCCTAGCATATAACCTGATTGTCTGGGGTCAAGGAAATTTGAGAACTAAAACTTTCCCAAAAATGAGACTATACTTAGCCAGACTGGCAGTTTGAAGAGCTGTTTGGTTTTCCTACTCAGTGGACTCAATAGCTGAGAACTACTAACACCTTGTCCTCCTTCCCCCATGTGGAAAATACTGACTGTCTTCACTAACACTGGATCCAGTACTTCTCTTGGTGCCTTCAGCAGCCAGGAAGGATAAGGATCCATCTCACAAGTTGGAGCTTGAAGCTGCTACAGCATCTGCATAATCTCAGTGGACAATACTGATGGAAAATCAAGCAGAACAGTCTCATTGATTGTCCCATTGAGACACTGCTCTGTTTCATGGCAGTAGACAGCTCAGTCCACATTGGAGTGGTTTTCTCTGCAAAATAATGCAACCTTTCTGCCAGGTGGAGCCGGCAGCAATCAGGGCCAGGTTCAATATCTAAGGGTTCCTTTTCAACAATACAACACAGAACTGGCTTGAGCCCCCACCCAGTAACTGGGAAAATTACACACCATCCTTGGGCACCTCTGAGAGGCAAAACTTCCCCTCTCGCAAGCATAGAATCTGTGTGTAGAAAAGAAACTTTTAATGAAAGGAGAGAAGTCACCCAACATTAATTAGGGAAAATGCCGCAAGCAGGATTCATAAACATAAAACTGTGAGCAGGACATCCCCCCAGAGTGCGTGGGGCAGAGTCTTCTGCCTCATGTTCTTGAGTTCTACAACCAAAAGTTCCTTTACTGTACCCCACTCTGCTTCCTCACCATGTCCTACTCACTGTGGTTGTCCTTGATCAGAGAGGACCCAGGTTTCAGAAGTGTATCTGTGGGAGTTCACCTCCCACCTGGGGAAGAAGACACCTGGCTTGCTCCATCATCTGAGCACTTGTTTTGACTGGCTGCTCTGCCGGCCTCTGTTCCTCACTGCCTGGCTGCCCTGCTGTCTGCTGTTCCTCGCTGCCTCCCACCAGCTGACTGTTTGCCACTTTCACCAGTCGCTCATGCTGGCCACCTGTCAGTCACCTGCCTCTTTTCTGTGATCTCTGTAGGTCAGTGTCTTAATGATTTTAGCTCTCAGCAGGCTGGGCAGAAACACTTGCCACACCACAAGTGATTTCAGCTCTCAGTGAGTACTTAACATAACAAAAAGGTTCCTAATGAAGCCTATTTAGCTCTATCTTTGAACAGTGGGGAGGAACAGGCTAAACCATGCCAGGGACCCTTAGAGAGAGTCCATACCTCCTGGCTGAAACACCTGTCCCCACCCCTCTTACTTTCACAGGGGTCTGGCATTCGGGCCCCTGGCTTAATGAGGTCCTTTCATCTGAGGGTGACCCCCTCATTTGGGACAGAGTAAGTACAATTCTGCTCCCCTTCATTCGTACAATAAAGACAACATTGATAACAGCATTTCACTACCTCTGTATTCAGTACTAAAATTATTTGTAACCCAACACCAGCCAAATTTGATCACTTTAAGGAGCACTGCTCTATCTGGTGGGTATCTAAGCAAAGTAGGTATGTTCATGTAATTACAGTTTGCTCCTGAAGTCTCTCCCCCTCCCAGCTAGCTGTCAGGGGAGAGTTTTTGCTTTCAATAACATGCAAATTCATCATACAGAGAAAAACTTGACTCTAGCTGAGTGGAGGCAGCTTGGATTCATGAAGCTTTCCACTACTCAGAATAGTTCTACCTGTGCAAGACCTTGCAGGTGCTGTGGTGGAAGTGAAGAAACCTCTTTGCCTCTTGTAGAGTCATGGCATCTCTATGTTGCAGTTGGTCAAACTTGGCACAAAACTGATGCGACCAGGGCTCTTGTTATCTCCATTCTCATTTAGTCTGTGAACCATGGTGAGCTGTACAGGCAAAGCTGATGGAGAGAACATCTAGAGGCCACTATGTAGCTAGTGAAGGGCAAATGATTACTATACAGTCCTGTCAACCTATTGATAGAGGGGTCAGTTGGATGAACATTTGCCCTCAAGGCTGCCTGGTAGGTTCATTGGTTTCATCAGTCTCAGAGGAATGGCTGTCAAAACAGGCCCTTTGCTCCATAAGGCTAGGAATCCTCCATCCTGAAAGTGAAGAAGACAGTGGTCAATCCATGACAGCCCTATTTCTTCAACCTCCTCTCTCAACTCAAACACCAGACCCCAGTAGTGCATGAAGTGAAAGCACAGAAACACATGTGGCTGTAGGAGGGAAGTGGGTGAGAGCTACAGCAAGCAGCAGCTCCCGTTATGGCTGTCCACAGGATGAAAGGTTTTCCCAAATCTGCACCACTCCATTGAGAACAGTGGGGCATTGGGGGACCCTTCCATCCTCTGTTTCCACCATCATCCCCCACCCCGCTCCAACTTGCAGGCCACCTGTCAATTCTAATCGCTTGGCTCTGTTCCACTCCACATGTCAGCACAGAGCTCCCTGGAGCCCCTGCATTCATTCAGGAAATGGTGGAAGGGCTGGAAAAGAAGAAATACAATCTGTAATTGAAACATTAAAGAGACAGTTATAAAAACAAACTCCAGAACTTTCTAGATTTAAAAAAATTAACCATTCTTTAAAGGTGAACTGCAAAGACAAACACACGTACTTTTTTCTGCCCATTCTCATCCCTTTATTATATGTGATGAAGACCTAATAATTTTTTCCTAAAAGAAAAGTGTGTGTGTGTGTGTGTGTTTGTTTATTTATTTATTTTTAATAAATAAGAAATGTCAGGCTCTGGAAGGGCTGTGCCAAACTTCAGGGACATGGAATCTCATATCATGTTCCAGATTGAATCCAGAGGTGTAGTTGCTGCTGTTATTCCAAAGAACAATCTCCTTCTCCTTCTCCTTCAGTTATTTGGCAGCTGTAGGGTTACCATATCTATTAAATAAAAAAAGAGGACCCTCCACAGGCCCTGGCCCTGCCCATTTCCCCACCCCCTGCCCCGCCCCAACTCCGCCCCCTCCTCGCTCCCACTCCCAGCCACGGGGAAAGGGCTGCCCGAGCGCTACCGGCTTCACGGTTTGCCGGGCAGCCCCCAGACCCTGCGTCCCCGGCTGGCGCTTGCCCAGCGCAGCTGGAGCCCGGGAGGGGAAGCGCCCAGCCGGGGGCGCAGGGTCTGGAGGCTGCCCGGCAAACCGTGAAGCCGGTAGCGCTTGGGCTTTGGGCAGCCCCCTTGCCTCCGGACCCTGCGCCCCCAGCCGGGCACTTCCCCTCCCGGGCTCCGGCGGCGCAGGGTCCGGAGGCATGGGGGCTGCCCGAAGCCGGTAGCGCTCGGGCAGCCCGGCTCTGTTTAAGATCCGGGCTGCCCGAGCGCTACCGGCTTCGGGCAGCCCCCATGCCCGGCTCTTAAACAGAGCCGTAGAGTCGGGGAGGAGCAGAGCCGCCGCGGCCGGAGGCTCTGCTCCTCCCCTGACTCTTCGGCTCTGTTTAAGAGCCGAGCTGCCCCAGCGCTACCGGCAGCCCCCTTGCCTCCGGACCCCAGCCGCCGGAGCCCGGGAGGAGAAGTGCCCGCCCGGCGGCTGGGGTCCGGAGGCAAGGGGGCTGCCTGAAGCCCATAGCGCTCGGGCAGCTCGGCTCTTAAACAGAGCCGAAGAGTCAGGGGAGGAGCAGAGCCTCCATTTTCCCGGACATGTTCGGCTTTTTGGCAATTCCCCCCGGACGGGGGTTTGAGTGCCGAAAAGCCGGACATGTCCGGGAAAAAGAGGACATATGGTAACCCTAGGCAGCTGGTCACCCATCACCCCTTTCAGTTTCCAGAGTGCCTCTTTCTTTCTCTTTCTCTTTCTCTTTCTGAACCCACGCTGGAGAACTTCTGTCCCCTTTCTACCTACCTACTGGCTTTACCTTCCTACCACTTGAACCCCAGTGGACTTTTCTGCTGTCTCAGCCACCCTTCTGCCTGAAACCATAAGGGGAACTGTGAACACCACCTGTGTGTGGCATCTCTTTCTCCCCAGGATCATGGGTGGCTAAAAGCAAAGGTGGTCTCCATTACATGCCTCTAAAACGTTCCTTGTCTCAAGGGACATCTCACATTCAAGGGACATCCAAAGTTACCTGCATTCCACAGACATTCGGTATCCCCTCACTTTTATTATTAATACTCATTTACACCAGAAATAAAGTATAATGCAATTGTGGTAACAGAAATAGTTCTTTATCCAAAAGGAAGAAATTGCCATTACTTTAAACTTCCTGCATGAATAGTATTTGTGCCCCTCATATGAGGTCTTTGACACACTTTGTGACCTATATTTGAGTCTGGCAGGTAAAGAGGTATTCTCAATTACCTGTTTGGGAGGAGACAGAGAGACTCAGAAGACCGGAGTGGAGGAAGGAGTGACCAATTGCAGTATGGTTGATGAAGGCCTGAGATATTGATCTTTGGGTGAGAACAGTAGCTGCCGCTCAGGTCTAGCATTGTATTAGGTTCCAGTTCTTCCTAGTTTGTTGATTTCTGTAGAAATAAGTCAGAATTTGATTTTTTAAGTACAAAATTTAGTTACAAAACCCCACCTCCCACCCCCAAATAAACAAAACAATAGCAAAAATTCACAACATTTAGACCCTCAGTTGACATAAGAAAGGAACCCCAAAGGGCAGAAACTTAATACTTGTTCTATTTTGTAGTTCTTTAAATTAAAGGCTGATACTAAATTGGGAGGTATTTCAAACACCATTGAGGACACAGGTAATTAAAATGGACTGAGACACAATGCAGAAGGACACAGTGATGCTAGAAATATAGCCTAATAAAAATGAACCTGGAAAATCAACCTAGAAGTGCAAGCTAATTCATGTGGGAAAACTTAATCCAAAACAATGATGTTCATTTGGGGGGAAGAACCTGGAAAGTAGGAATGAACAAAAAAGCCAAATGCAGTTTTTGGCCTGCATACTGAGCGGGATCATATCACAGAAGAGGGAGGTGATAGTCCCTCTCTCTGTAAAATCAGTGTGACTACATCTGGAATACGGCATTCAGTTATGGACACCTCCATATCGGAAATACGTTAGTACATCTGGAGGGAATTGGAGTAAACGCACATAAATGACTATAGGACAGGTGGGAGGAAGAAAGAGTATAGTAATTAAATTTGTATAGCTTGGATACAACAATCATGTGCTTGTATTTAAAGGAAGGATGTATTGTAAAGAAGAGGAGGCATTGTTTAGGATACTTCAATGGGACACAATTGAGGAGATATGGGATGAAGGTAAACGAAATAAAATTTAGGTTGAATATCAGCTGAATATCCCATTGTGAGTTCTGTTAGACTGAGCGATATTCTTACAATTGCAATAGGGTAGACCTGCAATGTTAAAACTAGACTGGAGAAAGCACTGTAATGTACTAAAACAACAAGGAGTCTGGTGGCACCTTAAAGACTAACAGATTTATTTGGGCATAAGCTTTCGTGGGTAAAAACCTCACTTCTTTGGATGCATAGAGTGAAAGTTACAGATGCAGGCATTATATACTGACACATGGAGAGCAGGGAGTTACTTCGCAAGTGGAGAACCAGTGTTGACAGGGCCAGTTCAATCAGGGTGGATGTAGTCCACTCCCAATAATAGATGAGGAGGTGTCAATTCCAGGAGAGGAAAAGCTGCTTCTGTAATGAGCCAGCCACTCCCAGTCCCTATTCAAGCCCAGATTAATGGTGTTTGCAAATGAATTTTAGTTCTGCTGTTTCTCTTTGAAGTCTGTTTCTGAAGTTTTTTTGTTCAATGATAGTGACTTTTAAATCTGTAATAGAATGACCAGGGAGATTGAAGTGTACTACATGCACATACCCTGTCTTCTGGAATTGAGCTGCCTTTTAGTTTAAAAAGAAATGATTTGTACATTTAAATTTATATACCGTAGCCAGAGTCCCCCAAAATATACTTTTTGCCAGTAATATCATAACAATTTATATATGGCACTGAAGGCTCAAGCTGTAACAATTTGCTAGCCTCTTCATGACATACCTTCAACAGCTACAGAAGCTGGTACTCAGACATGTTTAGTCACCACTAGGTGTCCTTTCAGTAACTGCGCCTAATATAACATGGGGCCGTGTTCTGTTTATAAAGTTCAGTAGCCAATTAGAGTACATGGAGCAAGTTCACCATATTGATTTCAAGAAAGAAAATAATTTCACAGATAATTAGAAATTAAGAGATTGAAAATACCCATCTAGTCCTTCACCAATGACTACTCTAAGTTAGTTACCTACAGCATATAAAGGTAAGTAACTTGGAGTAACTAACACTTCCGCTTTACGTTATATTATACAAGCAAAAGCTGTAGTTGCTATTCCAAACTGTAGATATCACTGTCATGATAGATTTTCCTGGTGTTCAATTTAACTTTTTCTTTGTTGAACTCGCCACACCATTCCTGTTCATATTTCCTTGGACTACAAAATAATTCCTCCATATCCGTGATGTTTACACTCTTCAAATATCTGTAAACAGTTGTCAACTTTCCTATTAATAGTTTTCCCCCCAAGCTATACATAGTTAGTAATTTCACTAATTCCTCATAAACATTCCTGTGTGGTTTGCAGACATATCACTGCAGTTTCACCAGATCTCTCATACAGAGCAACATGAGGCTGTCTCAGTGCTAGGCTGGAAGACACCAGGTTCTACAGGAAGTTGTTCTGGTGATTCAGCACCTTACCCCTCACTTCTGGATCAGTATCAAACCAGTGCCTCAGTTTGGTGTTAGATGGCTCTGTGCTTCTGCTGTTGGTATCATCTTTCAGATGATATTTACAGCCCTGGCCCTGATGACTTATGAGCACTAAAATACTTTTCATATGAGTTGCAACACCAATTCCTGGCCATATCACAACTTGGTTAATTGTATTTTGCCTCTCCAAATTTCTCTGTCCCTTCATTTAGATCAGGTATTCTTGACAACCTGTACCAAAAGCATATTGTAGTTTTGCTGTTGCCAGTATAATGATATTGTGTTCCATTTCAGAACTGGCTACATTTTGTTGGTAGGTTAAATGATTCCCTTTATGTATAGTTTGTAATTCTGTAAAGAAATCATACTACTCTGTATATAATAACTGTATTTTGCCCTTATATAGCACCTTTCATCTGGGTCTCTTAAGGCTTTCTACAAACACTAATTTTAGCCTGCCAATACTTCTGAGGAAGGTACTATAATTCCCATTTTACAGAAGAGAGATCAAGTGACACAGTGAACCAGTGGTTGATTCAAGAATAGAACCCACAACTAATTCTCAGTTCTCTGCTCTAACCACCAGAACCTGCTCTAGCAATTGTTTGGGAAATGAGTGTGTTCTATCACTTTCAGTTCTTTGGCATACATATTCCTGAACACAGAAACTCTTACTAATTGGTAATGAGTGTTGCTAAATATGAAGCTTTAGCTGAGAAACGTAAAGGTTTTAATATGGATCATTTTTCTTTTACAATATTGAAGGAACAGGGATATCTTTTAATACTTTGATCCTTTTTGCAGATGTACTGCATTTCAACTAGTATTCTGTTGCCTCCCTATCTAATATTCTGAATAATAAAATGATCTACATAACAATGAATGGTTACATATTTAAAAGCCATCCTTGCCATATTACCTTGCTCCCTGACCCGCCCCCCTGCCCCAGCTCGCCTCCGCTCCGCCTCTGCCTCCTCCCCTGAGCACACCGCCGAGTCCTGCTTCTCCCCCTTCCCTCCCAGCGCTTGTGCCGCGAAACAGCTGTTTTGTGCGGCAAGAGGTGGGAGGGAGGGGGAGGAGGAGGAACAGAAAGTGACCTGGATGCAGTGTGCACTTGCTGTTGCTCCTTGCTCCCCCCTCACACCCTGGGGGGGGGCACATATTACATAATCACATTTATCCTCTCACCAGAAGGCTGAAAATTTGGTACACCAGCATGTGAATACATACAGAACATAGAGGATGGTGAATTAGCTATGGGAATAAATGTATAAAAATTGTTTGCAAAGTTTGAATTGGGTCATTCTCCAACTTTCCCAAAGTTTGTAGTTGTTTAGAGTGAGGATTATTTGTTTGAACCATTATAAAGGCTCATCACAATGGACTTCAGAGCTGAATGTCTCCAGAGTCTGGGAATATTTGGATGTGGGCACAGCATCAATTAACTACTTCAGTGTGGTGGTGCTGTGATGGATTTGGAGTTGCCTGTAATAATTTCTGAACACTGTATCCTGATCTAGTTATTGTGATGTTTACTGTATCCATATATTAACTCAATATATGTAGATGGTAGGATTGTCAGGAAGTGGGAGGAAGATCCAAATATACCGGGGTGGGCAAACCTTTTGGCCCAAGGGCCACATCTGGGTATGGAAATTGTATGGCGGGCCATGAATGCTCACGAAATTGGGGGTTGGGGTGCGAGAGGGCTCCAGCTGGTGGTGCGGGCTCTGGGGCGAAGCTGGGAATGAGGGGTTGGGGATGCAGGTGGGTGCTCCAGGCTGGGACTGGGAGGTTTGGAGGGTGGGAGGGGGATCAGGGCTGGGGCAGGGGGTTGGGGCATGGGAGGGGGTCAGGGGGTCAGGCTCCAGGTAGCGCTTACCTCAAGCATCTCCCAGAAACAGTGGCATGTCCCCCCTCCAGCTCCTATGCAGAGGTGCAGCCAGGCAGCTCTGTGCACTGCCCTGTCCACAGGCACCACCCCTGCAGCTCCCATTGGCTGCGGTTCCCAACCAATGAGAGCTGCAGGGGTAGTGCTTGGGGCGGAGGCAGCGTGTGGAGCCCCCTGGTTGCCACTACGCATAGGAGCCCGAGGGGGGAATTGCCGCTGCTTCCGGGATCCATATAGAGTGGGGCAAGACCTCGACCCTACTCCCCAGCTGGAGAACCGGAGCAGGGCAAGCCCTGGACCCCACTTCCCGGCGGGAGCTCAAGGGCCAGATTAAAACATCTGGAGGACCAGATGTGGCCCCCAACCGTAGTTTGCCCACCCCTGAAATATACACTTCTCAGCAAACACTTGAGAGGCAATGTTGCAAGAGCCATTTGCTTTGATGCTCTTGTGAGTGCAACCCCCTTCTGGGATTGCTTGACAGGTTTCCCCAGAAATGAATCAGTCCCTGTGAAGGGGAGGGGAAATCAAAGACACAGGTGGGGTTAAAGAGACAGACATGAATTTTGTTATGTGCACCAATATGGAGGTGATGTGTCATACAACAAAATTAATTCCGCACGTGTGGGAAAAACTAGAGGGAACACTGCCCCCCACAGCGCTCCCCTGCCAGCTGGGAGCAGTTTCTAACTCTACACTGGCAGCATGTACCTCTGCGCTGCTGCACGGTCCCCCCTTGGCCATGGTGCCCTTAGGCGGTCGCCCCATGGCCCACCCCTAAGGCTGACCCTGTGTTTACTGGAGCCCCTTATTGGAGTGGGGGTGATCTCGGGCAAGCTTATTAGCAGGCATGTAAGTTCTTTTATTATTTTAATATATTTTCACCTTAAGACTAAATGTACTTGCTTAGATAGAGGTGTGTGGTACCTTATAGCTGTGAGCAGTTACATTGTTTAGAGCCTTGATGAGGAAACAACATGCAGACACTGATGATTTAGGGCAGGGGTCGGCAAACTATGGCCCGTGGGCTGGATCCGGCCCCTCGGGGCTGCCAGCATCACGTCCCTGTGGCCCCCGGATGGGGGGGCAGAGGGCTCTGTGCGTTGCCTCCAGGCACTGCCCCCCGCAGCTCCCATTGGCCGGGAATGGGGAACCATGGCCAATGGAAATTTCGGGGGAGGTACCTGGAAGCATGGCAAGGGCAGCGCACACGGAGCCCTCCGCCCCCCCGCCCCCCCCAGAGGCCACTGTGCTTCCTGGAGTGGCCCAGGGCCGGGGACAGGGTAGGCATGCAGGGAGCCTGCCCTGGCCCCAGTGCACGCCGCTGCCACCCCAGAGCCGCTTGAGGTAAGCAGCGCCGGGCCAGAGCCCGAACCCCTCCTGTACCCCACCCCCCAACTCCCTGCTCTAAGCCCCCTGCCTGCCCTCACACCCCAACTCCCTGCTCTAAGCCCCCTTCCTGTACCTCGCACCTCTCCTGCACCCAACCCCCTGCCCTGAGTATCCTCGTACACCCTGCACCCCTCCTGCACTCCTGCCCTGAGCCTCCTGCTGCACCCTGCACCCCATGCACCCCAGCCCCCTGCTACACCCCACACTCCTGCACCCTAACCCCCTGCCCTGAGCCCCCTCATACACCCTGCACCCCATGCACCCCAGCCCCCTGCTACACCCCACACTCCTGCACCCTAACCCCCTGCCCTGAGCCCCCTCATACACCCCGCACCCATCCTCTGCCCCAATCCCTTGCCCTGAGCCCCTTCCTGCACACTGCACCCCCTCCCACACCCCACACTCCGTCACGCACACCAACCCCCTGCCCTGGCCCTGCATACAATTTCCCCACCCAGATGTGGCCCTTGGCCCAAAAAGTTTGCCCACCCCTAATTTAGGGTGTCTGACTTGCTGGAGAACTCAGAGTGTAGGCAGGGAACTGTGCAGGCTGGAAAAATCTGTGGTCAGGAGGGAGAAAGACACGGGTCTTCTCTCAACAGAGGTGCTTGCTGAGGAGCTGGGAGCCTACAAGTGAGTGCTCTTGGAGGACAATGAGGGGGAAATGTAAGTGCAGTTGTTCTAAACTGTGACAGTTACTAACCATAGTAGACCATCTCTTTCCCCTAACAAAGTGGGCATTAGTTTCTACAGGATGCATTTAAAGTCCTTTTAGACACATCTTCTCACTTCTGAAACGTCTCATATTCGGTTCCTTTGATTCAGCTTTTTTCATGTTGACAGAATTAGCACACTGTATGACTTCCATTGTTCTTTCTGATTTGCCACTACTGTTATGTTAGGGTGTAACACCTTTTCTGCAGTTTCTTGTCTTTTGGGTCTAATCCAATTCTCACTGACTTTAATAGAAGTTGGATTGGGCCCTCTCCCAATTTTTCCCCATTTGGCATTCCCAGTTCTTCAGTTACTTAGTTTGTTCCCACTTTCATCTACTCATCATATTTCTATGCCTTGTGGATCTTCCAGAGAAAAGATATGAGTTTTCTCTACTTATTTTATTTGGGTGAAAGTTCTTTAGATTAGACTCTCCTGATGAGAGTTTGGGGGGGCTGTTTAGGGAGTTGTGCTTTGTGGTCCTAGCAATTTGGACACGGCTGATCTTTGCAATACCACCTCAATTCTCAGGAGGGCTGCTTATTAAGCTAGGGGGTTCCTCTCTACTATCATATGATCAAGGTTTCCTAGAAGGATTCCTTCGGTTCTCAGGCTTTCCTAGGAGGTCTAAGTACAAGATTCTTGTTTTTCCATGGATTTTATCATTGGTAAATTTTCACCTAAAGCCTTCCCTAGGAGTGCCAGATTCTTTGCATTCTGTGTAAATATGCTGCTGTTGGTATGGGAGATCATATGGCACAGATCAGTAAGATCTGCTATCTGGAGCTATACACTCAAAGAAACAAAATAAGACTTTTTTTTCCTATTTAATATTGTTTTTGTATTCATTGTAATTCATTTTAATTTTATAAATAGTAATCATTGGTTTAAGCTGAAACCTGTACTTTCAATTTCAGCCCCAGCATGTATGTTTAGGTTGGAAGCCTGCATTGCTGGGGTTAAAGCTGTTAATCTGAAAAAAAGAACCTGGCAGGTAGATTTGAATATTTGTTTAAAATAAATGTTTCTTTTAGCTAACGGAGTACATGTGTAAATTCACCCAATAAAGAGAAACCTGTTACTTAAAAAAACAAAATAAAAACCCAACCCAAAACTTGAGTACATATTGTATTAGTCCACAGTAATAGTTTATTATGTTGACTATTAAAGTATGCCAATGCATTAAAAATATATTAAATAATGACCACAACTCAAGAAGAATATTTGTAGATTGGAGAGGGTTCAGAGAAGAGCTGTGAGAATGATTAAAGGATTGGAAAACATGCCTTATAGCAGTGGTTTTCAAACTTTTTAGGCTGCATACTCCTTTCCAAATAATGTAGTCTACCACATACCCCCTCTGGGATAGGGTCATAATATACGTATGGTTAGATTGCCACATCTTTCTAAATAAAATGCATATCTTCTATTACAGGATTTTTCTCATGTACCCATGATGAGAGCTCTAGTACCCCAATGGTACTCGTACCCCAGTTTGAAAATCCCTGCCTTATAGTGATAGACTAAAGGAGAACAATCTGTTTATTGTAACAAAGAGAAGTTTAAGTGGTGACTTGATGACAGTCTACAATACCTGTACAGAGAACAAATATTTGATAAGGGGATCTTCAGTCTTGCATGATCTCAATGGCTGGAAGTTGAAGCTAAACAAATTCAGACTGGAAATAAGGCATACATTTTTAACAGTGGGGATAATTAATTATTGGAACAAATTACCAAGGGTTGTGGTGGATTCTCCATCACTGAATTTTTTAAATCAAAGTTAGATATTTTTCTATATGCTGTAGTTCAAACAGGAATTATTTCAGGGAAATCCTATGGCCTATGTTATGCCGATCAGACTAGATAATCACAGTGGGCCCTTCTGGCCTGAGAAGCTATAAATCTATTACATAGTATCCTGAGAAGACAACAACTAACACCAAAGACACCAAAAATACAACTGCTGTACTTGGGGTAGCTGACAACCAAGGCAAACCCAATGGCAGTATACTACCACAATATTCAGAGTAGCAAAGTATCAAGAACTTGTCAGCCAAAAAGGCGCCATTCACAAATGCAAACTCTTTTCTAGATATATAGTTTTATTCATTTTCATAACACTACAATAAAACAAAAGAGGAAATAATGTTCTACTGAGTAAATGATGCATAAGTAAATCTTTGACGAAAACTCTTCAGTCTGTAAGTCATTATCTAATCAACGACTATAACATGACATCAGTGGAATTTATCAGAAGTGTCAAGAAGGCTGGCTCTGCACACTCATTCCTGAAAGCCTGGTGGATTTGTTCCTGAAGAAGTGGCTGCATACCCCTTTCCCCTCACACATTCCTTTCCAAAGAGTGGATTACTCTGACTTTGTTTTCCTCATTGTATGTAGAGGAACCGTTTTATTGCACCCTAGCTGCTTATATCAAAGTTCCACTTTTTTCCTCCCTACAGCTGTTTGGGGAAATCATTTGGTTCAACTGGCAGGTTGATGGGACAGAGTGAGGGATTCTCTCTTCCCCTTCTCCGGACTCCTGGGAGTGGGTTGGAAGCTCTGCCTGTGCCCTAGCTGTTGCAAGAAAGTTGAAGGCTCTACTTCCTCCTCTTGTCTGCTGGAAGGTGGAGATTTCCTTCCTCCAGCAGTAAGTGTGCTCTGACAGGAAACAGGGCTGGGTAGTTGTCACAATTCTAGTTGAAAGAAGAACAGGAGTACTTGTGGCACCTTAGAGACTAACAAATTTACTAACAAAATCTAAGATGCCACAAGTACTCCTGTTCTTCTTTTTGCGGATACAGACTAACACGGCTGTTACTCTGAAACTTGAATTCTAGTTGAGTACCTCTTCTTGGCCACTGACCAGACTGCAGTGATGTGATCCAGTTGCTGAATCCCTGGGTGTGTTAAGCCTCCAGAGTCTGAATGGAGTCTAGGCATTGACCCTGTCTTGCTGTCCCTAGCACTCTTGGGATGCAGACCCTTTGTCTAGCACCCGCCTCCAAGAGCTTTGACCATGCAGCCCAGGGCCCAGACCGTAGAAATAGTGCTGCCCCCTCAGGCTTCCTCTGCAGCTTAAACACATCCTCTTCCAGAATCCAACTGTGCAGTGTTCTGGGTTCACAGTTCTCTTCTTCAAGGGGCATGTGATCGGTGTAATGCATGGAATGCACTGATGCTTTGCACAGGATTCTAAAACCATTACTCTTTATTTAATCACATAAGAAACACACAGGATTTATACAAAAATAATGAACCTTCACACATTTCCCTGCCTCTGTTTCCTCACTACTCCAGAGCACCCAAAGTCATCTGGGGCTGCAGTGCATGGCTTGTGTTCTGAAACATGGAGCCTTCTCTCCTGAGCTCATCTTCTCTGACCTTGCTGAACTGTCCCCTTCCTCTTTCCTGCCCAAAACTTCCTGTATGGCTCTCTGAGTCTTTCGCCTGGGAGTCCTTTTTAACCTCCTGGTTTGGGAATTTTCCACTCTCTCCCCTTCCTTCCTCCCTGCAGATAAGTTGGGGGAAGTATCTTTTCCCAGCTCCAGCCAACCAATTGTCATTCAGGTGTTTCCACTTGAACAGGCAGGCTTTGAGTTCTAATGACCCTCAATTGTCCCCAGTCTGGCAGGGAGGTGACACAGCTTTGCCAGCAATGGTGGATTCACATAGAGAGGCTTCCTGTGATACAGCAATTTCATAATAATAACTTTACAGTATCAACCAGAATGTATAAGTTGTATAGACAGGTTCCGAAATCATCATGTTAGCCTCCACATCTCTGTGTTTTGTAGTAGAGTAACTTGTCTGAGCAGGACTTACCCTTCCTGGGCTCAGACTCATTCAAAGGAAGTTAAGAGGACTCATGATCTGCACAAATGCCCCTCATCTGCAAATAGCAAGGGAATCTTTTAGAGCAAGGCTCCATGCCAGTGGCAAATTCTGAAGCTGTCTCCAAATTACCATGGCTATTTCTATAATGGCAGAGAAGGGGCCTTAATTATAAATAAATGTCAGTTTTGTATGGTACTACTAAGTTTGCTTTTGGACTTCAGTAAAGTGTATTTAATTATTCTGAGCCTTTAAGCAGGCTGAGTACAGTTTTACTGTAGCTCCTTTTTCAGTTTGTGACCTACATAGCAGTTTTACAAATGCTTTAAAGTTAATTGTATAGTAAGCTGCAACAATGATAAAGGAGATTAACGTTATGGGAGTCACAGTAAGGTATACTTGCAGAAGAAGAAGTAGCTGATATTTGGGGGGGAAAGGGGTTTATATCAATCTGAATATTCCTGATGTCATCAGTACTTACAAACTAAGATGGTTTGGGCACTCGAGAATGCCTTCCACTCTAGACTTCTCTGTGGAATTAATGGCTTCATGCTCTATTTGTGTTTGATGTCTTATACTGTGTTAGCACTCTGCAGGAGACTGTTACTTTGTTCCTACCTATTCTCTTACTTACCAAAAACTATCAAACACACAACAAAAACATAATTTTGCCTGCAGCCATGCATCTATAGACTGTTACGATGTCAAGCCTCATAAGCCAAGTGATGTTAGGCCTGGTCAGTACTTGGTAGAGTGCTGAGGAGAGGACTCTGTGGAACATGTGTAGCCTTTGTGCACCATACTGCAATTGCTATTCCATCTCTTGAAGAGCTGGTTGCATTTCTCCTGCCACCTTGTCATTGTTAGGTGACTTTGTGATGAGTGGCTCAATAGGTCTCAGTGTTGTGACATTGCTTGCATTGGCTATTTATAAGTCCATAAAGCAGGAAATGGTAAGTGGGGGAGGGGGTCTTTGGCTACTGGGGAGGTCTCCCAGGGTTGGTTTAGCCCTGTTGCTAGGAATGGCAGGAGTACTGTCAGGTCTATATGACATGGTGGTAGAAACAATGATGGTTGGTCTACCCAAATGTTCCCACCATGGAGCTGCATCAGTGCTAGACCAGTGCTGGGAGAAATCAATAAAATACTCAATTTTAGATGTAGCCAGTAGGCCTGATTTTTCCATTGTTCTTCTCCTTGTGTAACCATTTATTATATTTCCAATTTGGTAACAATTGACATGAACTTTGCACTCAGTCTGCACTGGTGTAAAACACTGTCAAGCGGCAGGGCAAAAGAGAATCTGGCCCATTGAGTCCAGTGTCAGTGGTGAAAGAGGGTCACCCTCTCCCTTGTGCTCTCAGATGAGTTCCTGCTGGGGCAATGTACGTTTTCACCTCCTCCATTGCAGCCAATGGCTCCAGTCACAGTCTGGCTGTGAGGCCACTTGTTAGCAGTCTATCGATCAAATTCAGTTCTCATTTACACTGGTGGTAAACCTGGAGTAACTCCACTAACATACTGATTTAACTCTCATTTTCCTGTCTAAAGAAGATGGTGGATGTCAGTGTGTGATGAAGAGCTAAATAGCTGGCTGACGATATCTCAGCTCAGATGGATTTGAAAACAGTGGGGTGGGGTGGTTTTGGGCCGTCCAAAAAAATTTGTTTAATTGCAAAAGTTCAAGAAGGCCACTGGCAATAATGTTGCCCTAACAACTGCTACGATGGAAAGGAGACAGGATTAGGAAAGCATTGCCTGAGGCATGTTCTCTGATTTGCTTTACACCTGTTTTCAGTTTAATGAGCAATCACCTTATTGGAAGGGAAGGTGTTTCTTCACTCTCAAGATGTGTATTAAGGAAATACAGTATCTCCTATCCAACAGAAACTATAGTGCGAATTTAGATAAGCAGAATATAATTCATAAGGTTGTGAAGAAGCGTAGTGTTGTGGCTGTAGCTCAGGACTGGGAGATAGGTTATCTGGATCCTGTTTCTGGCTCTGCTGCTGAGACACTTTGTGACCTTGGTCAAGGCATTTATCCCTCCCTCCTCTCTCCATTTTACAGTTTCCCCACCTGAAAATATTACTTTCTAAGAGGAATTTTGGGGGGACAAACATGGTAACATTTGAAGTGTTTTAAGATCCCACTGTACAAGTGCAAAGTATAAAATACTGCTTGCTGTAGAGGTAAGATCACTGCTTCAGAATGTACTGTTTGCATTTATAGTGGTAGAAACATTTTGTGACGGGGAAATGCAATTGTCAAGACCATGATTTTTAGTGTCTAGCAAAATTATGAATTTAAGCTCCCAGGTTCTTATTTTAAGATGTCGTGCAGATTTCCTGTGAGGCTGAGGACTGAGTCGTCAGATATGGAATGATCAATTTCTGAAGAGTGTTTGTCCACCGGTTATATGGTGTTTTTGTCTTTATCATTTTTCAGTGTGAGTTCATGCAAGAGTGTGTAGTGATTGTCTGGTTTCACTCACATAGTTGTAATTGTGGCATTTAGTGCACAGGATAAGATACACCACATGGTGTGATAGGTTTGTGTAGTACCTATAGATCTTGAAAGGGGTGTTGGGTGGGGGTATCGATCATTGTAGCAGTGACATATGTCTGCAAGTTTTGCATTTGCTATTATGGCAGGGTCCTGGTCTGTGGGGAACTTGCTTCAGATGATGAGCGTGGAGAGGTTGGGGGTTTGTTTGAAAGCCAGAAGAGGGAGTTTGGGGCAGGTTTATTTCAGGATGTGGTCCTCATTGAGAATAGGTTGTAATTGCTTAATGATACCCCATATGGGTTCCAGTCTGGGGTGGCAGGTGACTGGCAGGGGTGTGCAGTCAGAAGTTTGTGGGGTTTTTTCCTGGAAGAGTTCCCCCCCCTCCAAGGAGGTTCTTTTGAGGTATTTGTGTGGCCTCCCTATACACCAAGATCCTTCACAATGACAGCATTGCTGCCTGTCTCAAATATCCACAAGACAATGGACAACCCTCAGATATCCACCCCAAACACATTGCCAGACTCATTCATTTCATCCTCACCCATACTCATTTCACATTCAACAACAAACACTTTGTCCAAACAATGAGAACACCCATGGGTACTAGGATGGCTGCCCAGTATGCTAACCTCTTCATAGGCCACCTGGAGGAAGAATTTCTGGACAAATACACCATGAAATCAATTATCTACCTGAGCTAAATTGATCATATATTTTCATCCTCTGGACAGACAACCTATACTCCTTCATAGATTTCCACCACAATTTCAACAACCACCATCCATCCTTTGTATTCTCTCTAGAATACTCCCACACCAGCATCAACTTCCTGGACACCACAATCAACTTCAACAGTGGACCTGGATCACTGCACCTGCCTTCATAGATCCAGTGACCAAACCTAACACACCAAGAAATCTGTTATCTACTGCCAGGCACTCAGATACCACAGAATATGCTGTGAGGAGAAAGTCCAGGATATGCACCTTAATACACTTAAAATTGCCTTCACCAAACAAAGATACTCCACCCTGAGAGAACCTGCTTTAATACAGAAAAAAATCCTGTGACAGCACCTGCGACTAGCCTGTGCCAACTGACTCAGGCTCGTGGTGGGGCTCAGACTGGGAGGCTGTTCAGTTGCAGGATAGACATTCGGGCTTGGGCTGCAGCTTGAGCTCTGGGACCCTCCCACCTCACAGGGTCCTAGAGCCTGAGCTCCAGCCAAAGCCCAAACATCTACACTGCAATTAAACGTCTCCTTAATCTGAGCCCTGTGAGCCTAAGTCATTTGTCAAGGGCCTGTTGCTGGTTTTTAATTGAAGAGTAGACACACCCTCTGAATACTTTTCACAGCCTGAAGAAGAGCTCTGGCTAGCTTGAAAGCTTGACTCTTTCACCAACAGAAGATGGTCTTAAAAACAAAAAACAAACAAACAAACATTACCTCACCCACGTTGTGTCCCTAATATCCTAGGACCAACACAGCAACAACACTGCAAACAATTTGCAAAACTTACATTGTATAGATATCTAATTTGTTCTATTCTTTGCTCATTCGGTTTAGTGTAAAGTATGTATTTCCATTTTATTATGTTTGGCCTAGTTTCCTTTTCTGAAGTGTCTTGAAAAGAAAATTCCAGTTTAGACACAGAGGAAAACTGGAATTTTACTAATGTGGCAATAACAGATGAGTCAGTGCACTTAGAGTTTAACTCTATCAAGTTAAATAATTTCTCGGATTATGTTTAATTGATTTCCCTTTTATAGCACAATCTTTATACGATTACAATTTTTGGTGCATTCCTGTTTATCCACCAGCTGATATATTTTCTAAAATCTAGACATCATAGTGGTACAAGTGAAAATGCAGTTTAAAACAGCATTACACTAAATTAGATCCTTATTAAGGTTCCTTTAAAGCACTTAAAATCTCCTTCATAGGAAGGTGCTATTATCTTTTGTGAAAGTTCACTGATATACAATATTCTTGCCAAATATGGAATTATTTGCTCTATTTTCTAAAATTCTACTGTAATCCCATTTCTGCTTCTAATCTCACCCCTCCCTTTTTATATCTGTATGGAATACATCATATTGCAGGTTTTTATATGGTGTCCATCACTGTATTATTTATGTATTGTTTACAAAATTCAATTAAAAATACAGTAATTATCCAAAATAGGAAGCACATATTCTGCACCCTTACCCATTCACAGTGGTATTTTGCCTGTAGCTGGTGTTAACTACATGTCTCCAATCCTGCAAAGATTTATGCATACGAGTCTTGGGACTACTTATGTGTAAAAGTTAAGCATGTGTATATTTTTTTAATATCCCCAAATCTTCTCTTGATATTAGTGCTAAATTAGACAATTTAGATTGTTAAATTGTTTCATCTTCTTTTGGGGCAGTATAGGTATATTTTTAGGAGTTTTAGACCATATTCGTTACCAAATTTTTTTCTTCTACTTAAAAATGTAATCCCCAGGCTATTTATTTATTAGCCAAATTTATAATTTCCTTCCTGTCTCTGTCCACACATGTTCTAATTTTAGAATGTTTCCATTGCTGAAAAATGTCTCAGCTAACTTCTATATTATATTTAAATTTTTGCTAGCTAATTTTGTCTATTTTAGGGTTTTTTTTTAAGTAGTTAATTCTTATTTAATATTTATATTATCTTTATGACCAGAGGTCCCAACTGGAAATGGAGTTAATGGTGGTAAGTATTGTACAAATACATACAAAGATGTAGTTCCTGCCCTGAAAAATCTTACAACCTAAGTCCCTGGTCCTGCATTAAGATGCACGAAGACCCTTGCCTCCTCATGGAGCCCTACTGAATAGAGAGCCATATGGATGGTAGGGGCCTGCATGCATGGAGCTCATTGAGCTACTAAGGCATATGGAGGCAAGTGACCTACCAAAGATGGAGGGAGGAGAATGCAATCAAATATATATTATCTATATGTGCAATTCATATAATTATAAATAAAGTGCCAACTAACCCCATCTGGCCCTCAATCTACCATGATTAACTGGCTGATTTCTTATAGGAATTGTGGTAGGGAAGGGTCTTGAGGGGATGGATTTGAGAGAGGAGAGGGATTAGATCCAAGTATAAGAGGCAGCATGGAAGTTTCTAGATTTTTTATTATTTTTTTTTTCTAATCAACTTACAAATTCATAGCTCTCTTATCAACTCTATGTTTGTAAGCCGTACATATCACCTTACATACATCTTAAATACTCAGAGTATTTCAACATCTGGTATAGAACACACTATCCTCAGTTGTGTTATTATATTTCACAATGTTGCTTTATAACTCTTATCACTGAAATTGGATATTTTTCTCCAAATATTTTATTCAAAGAATAATCCTAGATCAGTTAAGCTTCATATACTTTATAGGGGAGAATGGCCTGTTAAAATACACATATTGTTATGGAAACATTTCTTAAGTGAACAAATAGTCTCTCTTAGATAATGAATCATGTACTGATTAATACAATAATTAAATGGAAAATATGCTAATATGACATTATGGCTGAGATTTTAAATACAGAAAAGCAGGGATTGAATTACTTTATTTTTTTTGTTTGTTTGTTTCATGCGCATTAGTGCATAAGGGAAAAAATCTTCATGCCCCAGAACAAGGAATTATCCACATGAGAAAAACAGAGATGTTTTAAATTAAAAACACGAGTTTTACCTTCACTGTTATTAAAGGTTCAATCCTATAAGGTGTTGGGTGCCCTCAACTCCCACAGAATTCAGTGGGGGTTGAGTGTGTTCAACACCCCATAAGAGTGCTCTGCACTTTGCAAGGCCCTATTAATATGGGAGTGAGCCACTTTTCTATGTATCCATTTTAGATTTGAATTTTTTCTTCAGCACTCTCACTGCCCCAAGCTCTAGTGAGCCAAATTCATACTTGATGTAACTCACTTGAATTCAGAGATGTTATACCACAGATGAGCCCCTCCCATTGTCTATCTCTATTCCCACCCAGTAGCATTAAAAGTCCCCACTGGTACCACAGTGATAAGCACTTCAGAAACAGTTAAACACATAAACAGCTACCCGTATTAATTGGGGAGCATGCTCACCATTTTGTCACTGACATTAGTAGCTAATAAAGCAGAGATAATATCAGGCTGAGGATTTGCTCACCAGTCATGCTTGATATGTCCCAGTAGTGAAAACCTCCTGTCACATTCTGCATTCTTTATAGGGAGCGTCAGGGCAATTTATAATGCCGTTAAAATCAGCAGTGTGAGTCAGGCATTACCCATGGGCACAAAGCTGAGCTCTTCAGAGTTCATTTTCTGCACAGAAGTTGGGCTTTGTCTTTAGCAGTAAAGCTGCAATGACACTAAACTCCAAGAGGTCATTGTAGTTACATTGTTTCTTTAACTTCTTTCCCTGTACACATTAGGAAGGAGTCACAACACCCAGGCAATGACCAGTATGATATATTGTATATTCCATTTTCAGTAAATGGTGTATTTTCTACAAAGTCACTGAACCTAACTTCCAGTTGTCCCTAGCCTTACTTCAGGAAAGAACAGCAAACTGGCATTACTTTGTCCATTTCTCTTCCTAGAGACAAGTCCCAGCGGCAAAGTACAAGTCTTACTGTGACAACCCAGTAACCCTTTGCCAAACAATGTATACAGCAGCTTGCAGCAACAGTGTGTGTGTGTGTGTCGGAGGGGCGGGGGGGTTAAAGCCATATGTTCATCTTGATTGCAGCTGCTGAAGAGGAGACTGGGAAATGTAAATTCCAAGGATGAAGAGGGCAGAGAGAAACCCAGTCCCCTTCCAACTGAGGCAGTTTGCCAGGAAAGACCTGCTCTAGAGAGAATTTGGGCAAAAAGCCCATTCTGGTAAAAAAAAAAAAAAAAAAAGGTTTGGGTATGGAGGGAACATAAAGACAATGAAGCAAAGCTTCAATTCCTTGTTCAGTTTTACTCAGCTTTGATGTCATTGGGAGTTTTATCCAAATAAGGTATTCAGAATTTGGTCCCATGTTTCTAGATATTGACATTAAAATGCCATTTAAATGAATATGGTGTAGGAGGGGTCAGTTCACACCTTCACTGCTGCTGTAGCTGGCTGAAGCCCTCTTCAGATGAGCTATGCTCTAACCAGAGCAGCAAAAGTAGAAGGCTATAAGGACTGCTGGGAGAGCTCAGAGGTGTGGACTCAGACTGACCTATAAAACACAGCCATGAGATAATGTCATGCATTTGATGACTTTTGAGTATCTTATTAGCAGAGGTACAAGAACAATTTGTATAGTGGGGGTGCTGAGAGCCATTGAACCAAGCTGTAAAACCTGTGTATAATGGAAACCACTTCAAGCCAAGGGGTGCTGCCACATGCCCAGCACCCTTAGTTCCAGCACCTATGCTTATCAATGAACTTTTGTGTTAAACTTTTAATTAACTGCCATCTTTTATTGTTTTCCTTCCTCCTCCCCTTTTCCTCCTACTGTTTACCTTGGTGATTTTCCTTCTGTGTTTTGGTGTCTATGGTTCCTTAATCTGTTTTCTTCAGACTTTGAGGAATTTTCCATTTGTTTTTCCTTAACCATTCTTCTTACAATCCACCTCCACTTTTCTTGAGAACATTTTTCATTTCTGATTCAGTCTTGCTTTGGACTTTGTTTTCTCCATCTATTTTTCCTCTTTCCCTCCTTTGCTCATGTTCCCTGTTTTGTTTTCTCACTTCCGCCATTTCCAAGGCTTCTTTCCCTATATCATCTCCCTTCTTCCCCAATGTTCCCTTTCAACTTCTTCTCCAACTCTTCCTTCCATCCCAGACCTTTTTCTCCATTTATTTCCCTGTATTAATGGGGTGTTAGGGGACCATATTGGATATGAGAGAAGTCAGGGAGACCTCTTTTCCCTTCTGCTCTCTATGAGCCTTTATGTTCCTCACCAGTATGATCTGAGATGATGAAAGTAGTTATCCTTCTCATGCTTTCATTGCATGGGCCATAGGGAGGGAATGCACCTTTCCTTCCCTCCCCTACATATATTCCTATCTTAGCTTCAAGGCAATGAGAATCATTGCAGCAGGGGCAGGGAATAAATAATGAATTGTTGTCAGCACTCCCTGTCTCATTAGGCTGCCAGTTTACTACTGATTCCTCTCTCTCACCCATAGGCTTCGTGCCACCACCAGCATTCTCAGTCCTTTGTGGCTGACACTATGGGCCAGTCAATTCATGAGTCAGCTGTCCTGTCCTGACCAATGCTCTTCCTGCTCCTCTCTGCAGCAATGGGGCTGGCTTCCACACGGCTGTTTTGTGATGGTTGTCTTCACTATGGAAAAACATGGAAGCATTTTTTTTTAAGTTATAAATTTAAATGTTGCAAGAAAAAGCAGGATTGTAAAGAGATAATGAGTTTGTGATCCCTGCTCTTCCCTTCACATGCACTCTGGTGCAGGTAATTTTGAAACTACCTACTTTCATCATCATCTGCTAGCAGGGGAATATGAAATCGGTAGCAAATTTAAACTTTGAACAAGTCAGGAAATTACAGATTTCTGTTTCCACAGCAACTAACTGTACCTTGCTGCCATAGAGTATTTTATCTTATTGGGCTAGTGAGCCAAATTAATCCTGCACCACAGCAAAGCTTGACAGAGGGACTGGGTGGAAGGAGAAGAGATAGACACTGGTCTCTTCATACCACTTTTGTGTCTCACCTATGCTATATTAGCCAACGGTCATTTTGGCCCTTGGCACAGTTTAGAAGACCTTGAGGAGCTCTCCTAATCTATCGTTGGCTGCCAATATCCCCTATGGATCATCCTGGAATAGGGAATAAATTGGGCATAGGAATACCCCCTTTTCCCCCCCAACATGCCCATGCTCCCCCCCAGCATTATCTCAGTGTCTACTGGGGAAACCCTCTGTCTGTGAAATACCCCCCCAGCAGGGCACTTAGATACCTTCAGAGCTCCTTTATGCCAGCAGATAGCCAAATGGACAATGCATCAGGCCCTAAATATTGTTCTATCCCCAGCCACAGCTGGGAGACTCACTTGTAGTGAAGCCCCAACCTATTTTTAAACTATTTTCTATAACTGATTTTATTTTTCTGTTTGCTGCCCTGTTGAAACTCCCTGCCACTTATTTATTTCAGTGAGGTCTATGTACTGAAGTAGTATCTAACCTAGAACTTGTTCTATTTTGGCTGCTGGAAAATGGAACACTTCTAACTTCACTGCATACAAAATTCAAGTAGAAAGCACTGGGACCTGGCACAAAGGCAACTGAGCTCTAAGTTCATCTTTACAGTATGTGGTGAGTGTGGTAGGGTACAGGTTTTTTATTGGAAAACAATGATGCTTGACATGATTTTTGTAATTGTAAAATCGTTAAAGGTTGATTCTTATTGCTCTCTGTGGCAGTTGGAAATCATTTTAGTGAAAGTGTAACCTTTAGTAGTTGTTTAAAGTTATTGTATTTATTAGATTACACTTTATAGTTATATTAACCTCAAATGGCTTGGTTTTGGGTTATTATCTGGAGTATAAGTGAATCAGATAGCACTTCTCTGTGGAACTTGCAGATAAACGGAAATTCCACAAAAGAACTAGAAAGAGACTCTGAAGGGGTGTCTTCAGATTCTGGTGTCCCTAGCCTCTGTTTGCCAGAAGTTGAGAGTAGGCTACAGGGGATGGATCACTTGAAGATTACCTGTTCTGTTTATTCCCTCTGAAGCACCAGGCATTGGCCACTGTCAGAAGACAGGATACTGGGCTAGATGGATCTTTGGTCTGACCCAGTATGGCCATTCTTATGTTCTTAAGGGGACTAACAGCTAATCACTGTATTCATCAACTTGTCTGTAAAGGAAAATTGAGGAAATTTGTAATAATTTGGGGACTGGAATAACAGATTGTGCTGCATCCTGATTTCACTACATTGCATTAGTAGCCAATTCTTTTCCTAGAATTGAAAGATAAGTGGTAGAAGTGTATGTGTGTCAGACAGAAGTCTTACTATGGACACCTTTTAAGCAAGGGATGTTGATTACACTGTACCTTATAAAATGTGGTATATTCTAAAATAAAGGGATTACAAATCTAAACTGGAATTTCACAGCTGCTCTAGTTTATTCTTATCATCATCTGTTACAACTATTAAAGTTCCAATTTAAAATGTTTCATTCTTTGCATAGACATTTGCTGTTATCTAACAAAGTTAAATGCTATGTTTGTTAAATCTTGAACCTAATGGGGTAGGAAGGATGCAATTCCAGCATTTATTTATAAGTGCAAGGCAAAAAATAACCAAAACCTTAATAGCAGCCCAACTCCAAGAAACCTTTTCAAAACACGACCAGTTCCATCTACCTCAATGGATGATGTTTGCATTGAGGAAGGGATTTATAATCTTCCAATCCCACAATGCTTTGCAATACATGAAAGAAGTTAATACTAAAATGTAATGCTCCTTTGAAAAGGAGATTTCACCTTTTAAATATCTCTCAATTTAAACTGTGGCCTTTGAGGAAGAGGGAGGCTCCAAGGCTATTTCCCTACAATGATAATTCTTGTGGAGGAGAACAGACTAAAGGGCTCCCACCTGGAGCAGTGCTAGGATGAAGGTAATGCTGCTAAATGTGCTGGTTCCTTTAATCTGCCTGTCACATGGTGACATTGTCCCTTTAAGAGAGAGCAGAGCTAATGCACCTGTGCATCATCTGCTCACACAAATTGGGCTGAAAAAAGGGCACCTGACCCCTAAAGAGGGACCAGTAGGTCAGAGCTACAGAGGAGGAGGAGGTTGGCAGGAGATGAGAGATGCCAAACTTAGAAGATAGGTTCCTGGGGGAAGGCTGAAGGCAAGAAAGTAAGAGTGGTTTGACCAGCTGACCTCCCCAAACCAGAGAGCCAGGGCTGAAGGCCAGAGAGTGGTAAATGTCTACTGACTCTAAGCCAGAGAGCTAAAGCCAAGAGCTGGAGAGATCTGAAGGCAGGGGAGCAGTGGAGGGGCTTACCCACCACACGTCTTTGTGCTGGAGAGTTGGCTCCAGGGGAAAAGTGAGAGGACCAGGGGGGAGTGAGGGATGCTCCCCAGTGAGGATTATCTCCCGGGAGAGATGCTGGGAGGGTTACTGCTGTTTTGGGACTTTTGCTACAGATTATTTGCATTTGGTTTAATAATAAACTGACCCCCAGGAGGCATACTTAAGCAAGAGAGCCAGGTGTAGAGTCCTTGGGTTGTCTGAGAGGGGAAACTGAGGCAGGGCTCTGCAGCACCATCCCTGACCATGAGGGGGTGCACCAGAGGCAGCTGACACTACCCGTACAGGCTCTCTGCCCACTGTCAGCATCAATTCTTTCATCAGCTGGCTCTGCCTGTGGCTGGCTGTCATGCTGATCACACTGAATGTAAGTGATTATATTTCAGAGACTATTGCTCTCCTACATTGATTCCTGCCTGATCAGGAACAGGCAACAACATAATCTGTATTTAGTCTCATGGTCAAATGCAAATATAATCACTGAAGTTACAGTAAAACTTAAGGTTTTTTTTGTATATGTGTAATTAGTTGAGATCCTGTTAGAGTATGGAATAGGAGTCCATGCTTTTTTCATCCCTGCTAGTGTTTTTAATTTTTCAATTCAGGTGAAAACAATGTTCTGAGATGTAATTTCATTGTCCAGCTGTCACAAGCAGAGTGCTTGCAATGTGTCTTCTGCAGTTCTTAGAGGATCTGCATGGGATGGGGTTGGCTACAGTGGAAACGGGTAGGGAAAGCAAAAGACCTTGTGAAATTGATACACAGAAGGGAGCAGCAGAGCCTGCTGGCATACACACATTTATGTGTAATTTTTTTAAAAGGTTGAGTAACACAGTACTGCTCCGATATATCTGTTTCCAGCATAACTGAATAAATGAAATGGTCAACTTAATTAAGCATGTGTATTAGCAGTTCAGGCTCACTAACTTTGGATGCAGCTTTTGAAGTTTACCCTGACTTTAAAAAGAGCAGACAAAAACAAGTGTGTTTATTTACAGAGGAGTTGATGTTAGTCTGTTAATGCCATTTCCATGGAAATTTGTAGTAGAAATTAGTAATTTTTTACAGAGTAGTGAAAAATAATTACAGGAGACAGGGTAAAATTTTCAAAAGCTCTTCAGTGACTTAGTGACAGTGGGTACATCTACACTGCAAATAAAAACCGGCAGCTGCCCCATGTGAGCTGACTGGGGTTTGGGTTAAGGTGCTGTGTAACTGTGGTGTAGACACTTGGGCTGGAGCCTGGGCTCTAGGACCCTCCTGCCTTGCAGGTGTCCCAGGGCTCAGGCTCCAGCCAGAGCCCAGATCTCTACACCTCAGTTAAACAGTCCCTTAGCCCAAGCCCCACAAGCCTGAATCAGCTGACACGGCCCAGCCTCAGGTGACTAACTGCAGTGTAGACATACCCGTAGGCACTTAGGAGCCTAAGTCACATTAAGAGTTAATGGAAGATGTGCTCCAACGTTCCTAAGGTCACTTTTAAAAATAGGATATAGGCTCCTAAGTCACTTAGGACCTTTTAAAAATGTTACCCCAAGTGATAGTTGCCAAGGATGATAATCCAGTGAAACAGAAATTGTCTTCATAGAGCTACTATAATATAATCAATGGAATTAGACCAAATTAAACCTTTACACTTATTAGAATTCAATTTATGGAATTTTTTTTCTTTAAATTTGTCTCTCTCCACTGTTACCATCTCTCCCAGTCATTACTTAACATGCTGTTCCATTCAAAAGATTGTGTAGTAATTTGGGAGGTATTCTATCAATTAAAAAGACTAAGTCTTTATGCATTATGAACTATAATTCATAATTACTATTTTATTTCTTTCTGAATAAACTTTTGACAGTAGTATCATTTAGTTACCTTACATTTCTGCAATACTGCTGTTTATAATAGACTAGTAGTAACAAATGTTGATTTTTTGGAGCTTCAGGACAATCTTAGGTATAATTTATTGTGAATAATGTTTATTTCACTATTTGGCTTGACTTTTTAAAATAACTTAACTAACATAACTTACAGTAGCATGTACTTGATGGACATGGACTGTTTTTTAAACCCATAAACTATTTGAATAAATATTTGAAAAAGGCTTCAGCATGCATTTCTTAAGAGCATTCTTGAACTATTAATCTTGACAAAGGTTTACTTTTCCCTATCATCGGTACATTGTTATATCTGGACAAAACTCCAAAGTACCATATTCCACTTCTGCTAAATGTTTAAACCAAACCTAACAGCCCATGACACATCCTTCAAGTGGCCCATTATGCTTACATGTGTCGTCTGTTTCAGTAGAGAGGTTGTACTGCCTCTTCAAGAGGTTTTTGTGAACATGTATTGTTATAGTAAACTCCAGTAGCCGGGGCTTGCGTGACTGTAGCAGACTCAGTTGTGACCTCAGAAAAGTGGTTATGAAAGTGATCTCTTGATCAGTGGAATAGAGCTCTGCTGCATGGTAGACCAGCAATGCATAAATGAGCCTCCTCTCTGCAGCTCTGCCCCACTAAGAGAAAATGTCTTTGCTCTATATTCACAACTTTTCTTTAGACTGTTGCAATCATAAGATACATATTTAATTTTTTTTCCAAAACATTCCTCAGAAATAATTCTACTTCTATTGTGTGTATTTTCTATACTTCTTTCCCACCATTCTTTAAAATCATTTGCTTGAAAGCATGATCTTTGCTTCTGTTATAAGCTTCAGTTGTTTATTTTCCATCTGAAATATTTCTTCAATATAATCATTTCAATAGCAAGCAACTACAATGTCAAGACCCAAGGATTACGAGCCAGATTCTAATCTCATGTACATCAGTACAAGTCAGGAATAAATCCATTGAAGTCAATAGTATTACACTAGTGCAAAAACAATGTGAGACCAGAAGTACTTAGGAAAATTAGTGGAATGATGATAATCAATGGGACATGGTAATACCAAGACTGAAAATATATAGGAATGACAGAATAGGTCTTGCTGGTGAGGGAGTGGCACTATATGTGAATGGAAGAACAGTGTAAAATATAATAAAAATCTTAAATGAATCTAACTATACCATAGAATCTCAATGGATACAAATTCCATGCTTAAATAATAAGAGTGTAACAATAGGAATATATTACTGACCACGTTGGTGACGGGGATTGTGAAATGTTCAGGGAGATTAGAGAAGCTAAAAAAACAGAAAACCCAATAATACTAGGTGATATCAACTATCCCATATTGACTGGGTACATGTCACCTCAGGATGGGATGGAGAGAGAATTTTTTAAGCACCATAAATGACTGCTTCTTGGAGTAGCTAGTCCTGGTACCACTAAGGGGAGAGGCAATTCTTGATTTAGTACTAAGTGACAAAACAGAATCTGCCCCAAGATGTGAATATAGCTGAACTGCTTGGTATTAGTGACCAATAATATAATTAAATTTAACATCCTTTTAGGGAGGGAAATACCAAAGAAACCCACCACACTAGCATTGAACTTCCAAAAGGGGATCTACACAAAAATGAGGAGGCTAGTTAAACAGAAATTAAAAGGATCAGTCACAAGAGTAAAATGCCTGCAAGCTGCACGGAAACTTTAAAAACACAATAATAAAGGCTCAAGCTAAATGTATACTCCAAAGAAAAACAGCAAGAGGACCAAAAACCCACCACCATGGCTAAACAGAGTAAAAGAGGAAGCCAGTGGCAAAAAGACATCCTTTAAAAACTGGAAATCAGATCGTAATGAAAGATATAATTACATGTAATTTCCATAAAGTAAAGGCCACATCCTGCAATATCTTACACGATATTACCAACTTTACTCACACCTTACTCCTAAAATAGTCCTCATGGGTCAAGCAGACAGAATTTGGCCACAAGTGAGGAGTCATTCTCGTCCAAGAAGTCAGATTCAATTCAATGGGACTGCTCAGAGTTGGATCTTTTCACATGAGAAAAAGGTTACGAGACTGGGCCCTAATACTTTATTATATTAATACAGAATATTACTTGGCAGTTCTCTTTGTACATGTGCCCTAAGCCAAGTAATAATGGTATGGGCCCAGATCCTCAAAGATATTTAGGTGTTTAACTCCTACTTTTGAGGATCTGGGCCATGGTAATTTTATTTCTGTATGTCACTATATTTGCAATTTTTGGAAACTGGAAACAAATTAAAAGCAGAGCTACAGTTTGGGTGCACTGTATTTGCACCTTCAAAGATTATATTTTTTACACATTTTGAAGGAAAATAATTCTTATGGTTTAGAAATATTGATGGTCTTAGTCCTGCCATTTGCTCATGGGCCTGCCACCTTTTTACTTAATTTCTAAAGTCTTAGAGGAGAGACACTCTGCACCCCTTCTCCCAGCTTACTTAATATGCTCCCTTTTCCCAGCATACACACTATACTATGTGAAGAGGCTATGAGAAAGTGAGGAAGTGAAAAGTTAAGTTTCTCATAGTAATGTTAAGTTGAGCATCTCGTGCGTACACACACACACTCTGTATATTTTCTATTTCTGTTTAAGACCCCCAGTCCTGCAAAGCAATATATGCCTGGGCAGACTATTATTCATGCACTTCCATGAGACTCCAAGTGGGGAGAAGGTCCATCTGTGCAGATCACTTTGCAGAATTAGACTTTAAATGTGAACCTTGATATATTCATGGCTCCGTTAAATTTACACCAGGAAATATTCAGGAAGTACAACGTAACTAAATTAATGTTCTTATAGTAGCTTTTCCATTTTAATTTCCTGATCTGAGCATTTAAACTCACAACTTTAATGTAAGATTCTTCATTTTATTGTTTACTACTTCTGAGATGTCAGTGAGTGATTTAAAAAAAACCCTGAAAACTATTGTCAAAAGATTCAAAAACGTTGTGTAAGGTGTTATATAAAGAGAATTCTATTCATTAATATCTTGTCACATCACCTCCTTTTTCTTTCTTAACCGGAAAAGACTTTTTTTGAGGAACTGCTCTCAGACGGATTTCCCCCCGACTAGTGGGTTTCACTTCCTTCCTCCACTGAGCTCCTTACACAAGTTACAATGTGACAGTCTCACTAGATAACAGTGAACAAGAAAGATCAAAACAGATCTTCTCTCCTGTGCTCTGGAAACAAAATGCCCCATACTGTAATGTGATTTCATCAATTTCTGTACAACAGTGTGGCATGGCATCCATCTGATTGAAGAGCAAGATTTTGGATTTTTTTCTTCTTTCTTGCCATTGTAGGGTGACCAGACAGCAAGTGTGAAAAATCGGGACAGGGGGTGGAGGGTAATAGGAGCCTATATAAGAAAAAGACCCAAAAAATCAGGACTGTCCCTATAAAATCGGGATATCTGGTCACCCTATTCCATTGTAGGGTGGGGGTTGCTTTCTATAAAAGTATACAGGGAGGCAATGTGTCTGCATCTTTGTCTTTACAGTTCCTAGTATATTTTGGGTGCTAGAATACAATATTATAAGGAATTGTTCCTATGATATTTCTACCTCTAAATTGGATAAAGCCAGATATAAAGAGTTTTCTGTATAACCTGTGTACATCTTGTGCTCAGCTGGAATATTTTAAATTAACATGTTTATTTCATGTTAAAGGATTTCTTTATCCTCTCCAGTGCCTGTGTTTAAAAATAACCAAAACAGTCTCTTGGGTGATCCACTGGTCTAATGACATATGTGGTTGAAAGTCCTTTCTTTAAAAGAAAATGGATAAAATTCCTCCTTCAATGAAGTTACCAGGTATGAATTTAGCCCTGCATCTTTTCATACAAAAGGGAGCAAATAAGAGTGATATGTGGCAGGAATGTTCTGAAAGCAGTAGAAAGATAATCTGCTGGTGACACTGGTCAGATAGGGGACCAAATCTCAAAGAGAGATAAATGACACATCAGTAAATCACTGTAAGATTGCTTTGACTTCAGCAGGCCAACTAATGCATTATTAGGAAAGATGAGGGGAAAGTGGATCACAGTGGGGGGTTTAAGTACATTCTTTATACACTTTCTGAATTGCATGGATTTCCATATTTGATTTGAGTAGATCAAATTCTATTAGGAATTTATTTATTGCATTCCCTAACTTTTTGAGCCAAACTGAGTCATGGAGTAAGCCAGTGCACCTCCATTGAAGTAAGTGGAGCTGAGCTCAGTTATGTTAGGGCTGAAAATGATCAGATATCTTTCAAGCTAGATCTTTGTCAGTATCCCCTTATTTTTCCTATCAGGGTATGCAAAAGTGAGAATTCCCTGTGGTCAGTGCTGTATGGAACTATATGATCCAATCAATTACTAAAACACTTGTTACTCAACACATCAGACTTCTTTTTGTCATGAGGAAAAATGTGTTATGGACACCTTTTAATTCTGTGTGTTGTGTGAAAAAAAATACTTCCTTTTGTTTGTTTTAAATTTGCTGCCTATTATTTTCATTTAGTGACCTCTAGTTCTTGTGTTATGAGAAGGAGTAAATAACACTTCCTTATTTACTTTCTACGCATCAGTCATGATTTTATAGACCTCTACCATACCCTCACGTTAGCTATCCTCCAGTCATTTTGTACAGAAGCTGCTTTAAATGTTAGGTTACAAACTACAGTTAGTAGTTCTGCAATTTCACATTTGAGTTCCTTCAGAACTTTTGGGTGAATACCATCTGGTCCTGGTGACTTACTACTGTTTAGTTTATATATTTGTTCCAAAACCTCCTCTAATGAGACTTCAATCTGGGACAGTTCCTCATATTTGTCACCTAAAAAGAATGGCTCAAGTTTGGGAATCTCCTTTACATCCTCAGCCATGAAGACCGATGCAAAGAATTCATTTCGTTTCTCCGCAATGGCCTTATTGTTCTTGAGTGCTCCTTTAGCATCTCGATCATTCAGTGGCCCCACTGTTTAGCAGACTTCCTGCTTCTGAAAAAAAAATTGCTATTACTTTGAGTCTTTGCCTAGTTTTTAAAATTATTTTTTTGGCCTTCCTAATTATATTTTTAGACTTAATTTGACAGAATTTATTCTCCTTTCTTTTTTCCTCACTAGGATTTAACTTCCACTTTTTAAAGGATGTCTTTTTCCTCACTTCTTTTACTTTGTTATTTAGCTAGGGTGGCACTTTTTTGGTTCTCTTACTATGTTTTTTAATTTGGGGTATACATTTAAGTTGAGCCTCTATTATGGTGTCTTTAAAAAGTTTCCATTCACCTTGCAGGTTTTTCCACTTCTGGCACTGTACCTTTTAATTTCTGTTTCACTAGCTTCATTTTTGTGTAGTCCCTCTTTCTGAAATTAAATGCTACAGTGTTGGGCTGCTGGGGTGTTTTCCCCCACCACATGGATGTTATAATTAAATTATATTATGGTCACTATACCAAGCGGACTGTTACAGTAAAATTGCCCCTTATGAGTTTTTTGGAGTAAGCAGTTTAGCATTGCATGTTGCTAGCACTTGTATATGTAGTGGAGTGTATTGTGGGAAGGGTTAAAGGTGTGAGTGTGGAGTGAAAGGTTTTTTTGCAGGTTTCGAGAGGCCATAGAAGGAGGAAGGGAGAAAGGAATGGGTTAACTTAACGCTTTAGCTAGGTTTAAAAATAAAAAGCTAACTTTAGCCACCCAAGGCCAATGCACACAAACACTTTTTAATGCCAAAAAGCCAAAAGCTTGTATTTTAACCCCAGCCAGCCATAAAAAAATTAAACAAAAAAAATTGAGCTGAACAAAACTGCAGGGGCTGCAAGCTGGTAAAACTGCAAAGGTTAGCAAGTTAAACAACAGTTTTGCCTCCCTAAAGCCAGAGTGTTTTAAAAAAGTTTAAAAAGCTGGTTGGGACTGGTACAAAGAGCCCGGGGGCCAGAGGTCCCTGAACAAAATGGCCCCCCAAAAACCCAGGATTTAAAAGCCTCCTGAAAGCTAAAGCAAGTTGAAGATCAACAGTGAACCCTGTGCACAAAACAGAACTCTCATCCACCCTTCCCCCCGTTCTTCTTACATTACACCCGGGCTTGGCCAGTGTTGGGTTGTGCATGTGTGAGTATGAAAGCGGGTGAGGGCTTGGGCACTAATGCTTTCTTCCTTCCTTTAGATAACATGGGAAAAAACCAGCACTCATTGCTTTTATTTAATTAATAAAGCTGTAAAATTAGTCACTCGGTGTGCTCCTTCATCTCCTCCCCTAACAATCCTGCAGCCTCAGCCTGATTACTTGACGCCCCAGGCAGATTAGTAACAAAAAACAGTCACAGGAACAGATCCAGTGCTCCACATAGGACTAAATCAAGAATTACCTCTCCTCTTGTAGGTTCCAGGACTAGCTGCTCCAAGAAACAGTCATTTAAGGTATCAAGAAACTTTCTCTGCATCCCATCCTGAGGTGACATGTACCCAGTCAATATGGGGAGAGTTGAAATCCCCCTGTAACACAAGCAGGCTCACCCCAGCGGCACCTCCTGTTGGTCTCTCAGGGAATTAGCTCAACCCAGCCTCTGGAGCACCCTCTGCAGGCCAGTGATCTGCTTTGCTCTCTACTTCTGGGCCCCGTGTCCCTCCCAGGACCCCAGTGCCCCTTGCTCTGGGCACTGCCCCCAGCAGTACCCACACACTAGGTCTCCCCTCCCAGGGGAACCCCCACCCACTAACCCCACCTTGCCTCAGTGTCAGGCTACTGCCAGTCACCATCTAGCCCCACTCCCTGGGCAGACTGCAGTATCAGCCTACTCATCACAGGCAAGGTTGGGTTTGGGCCTGCTGCCTTGGCCTATCTCCAGGCTGCCCTCTGCAACCCTCAGTACCTCCTGGCCTAACACTAGGCCACAGTCTGGGGCTTTCCAGGCTGGAGCTCCCCAGCTCTGCTCCACCCAGGTACTCTGCTCTAGTTCCCTGCAGCCAGGCCCCTTCCCACTCTGCACTCAGGGGGAGACTGCTGAGCTTCTGGCCACCCTGGCCTTTATAGGGCCAGCTGGGCTCTGATTGGGGCATGGCCCAGCTGCAGCTACTTCCCCCAATCAGCCCAGGGTGTTCTCTCTCACCCACCCCCGTCCTTTCCAAGGGCTGTTTTTAAATCCCTCAGAGCAGGAGCGGGTGACCACCCCTCTACACCCCCATTATTATTGAGTTTTTTATTTTTATAGCCTCTATAATCTCCCTAAGCATTTCACAGTCACTGTCACCATCATGGTCAGGTGGTCGGTAATATATCCCTACTGCAATACTCTTATTATTAGAGCATGGAATTACTATTCATAGAGATTCTATGGTACAGTTTGGTTCATTTAAGATTTTTACTTCATTTGATTCTACGCTTTCTTTCACATATAGTGTCACCCCCCACCAGCATGACCTGTTCTGTCCTTCCGATATATTTTGTACAGCCTGCTAAACCCAGGGTTGTGAGTTCAATCCTTGAGAGGACCATTTAGGGATCTGGGGCAAAAATCTGTCTGGGGATTGGTCCTGCTTTGAGCAGGGGGTTGGACTAGATGACCTCCTGAGGTCCCTTCCAACCCTGATATTCTATGATTCTATGATTACTGTGTCCCATTGATTATCCTCATTCCACCAAGTTTCTGTAATGCCTATTATCTCAATATCCTCATTTAATATGAGGCACTCTAGTTCACTCATCTTTTTATTTAGACTTCTAGCATTTGTATATAAGCAGTTTAAAAACTTGTATGTGATGTAACTGAATGGGTCTGTTTTTCATTTGACTGTTTCTCATCGGATCCTACCTGTATTTTATCATCTTTCATCCTCTCCTCCTTACTAGGACATAGAGAATCTCCATTAATAGATCCTCCGCTAAGGGATGTCTCTGTCCGAACCACATGCTCCTCCACATGTTTCAGCTTTAAATATTGCTCTACTACCTTTTTAATTTTAAGTGCCAGCAATCTGGTTCCATTTTGGTTTAGGTGGAGCCCATCTTTCCTGTACAGGCTCCCCTTTTCCCAAAAGTTTCCTTAGTGCCTAATAAATCTAAACCCCTCCTCCCTGCACCCTTGCATCATCCATGCATTGAAACCCTGCAGTTCTGCCTGTCTAACTGGCCTCACGAGTGGAACTGAAGCATTTCAGAGAATGCTACCATGGAGGTCCTGGACTTCAATCTCTTACCTACCAGCCTAAATTTGGCCTCCAGGATCCCTCTCCTATCCTTCCCTATGTCACAGGTATCTGCTCAACAACCTTCGCACCAGGCAAACAAGTCACTATACGGCTCTCCCGGTCATTGCAAACTCAGCTATCTATGTTTCTAATGATCGAATCCCCCATAACTATTACCTGTCTCTTCCCAATAACTGGAGTTCCCTCCTCCAGAGAGGTATCGTCAGTGCAAGAGGATATTACAACATCATCTGGAAGGAAGGTCCCAACTATGGGCTTGTTTCCCTTTGCTCCAGTTGGATGTTCTCTTTCGCTGAGACTGTGCTATTGAGGAGGATGAAAGAGTCTGTCAGACTGGGGCTGGGACCGTTCTACTATGTCCCGAAAAGTCTCATCTATATACCTCCCTATCTCCCTTAGCTCCTCCAGTTCAGCCTTTCTGGTCTCCAAAACCCGTACGCGGTCTCTGAGGGCCAGGAGCTCCTTGCAACGAATGCACACATACGCTACCTGCCCAAAGGGTAGGTAATCATACCTGCTGCATTGGGTGCAATAAACTGGATGGCCCCCACTCTGTTGCTAGACTTCTGCCTGCATTATCTTTTTACTCCTGCAGCTCATTCCTTTATTGTTTTGTTTTTATCATGGGGTGGTTTTGGTTTTAAGCTTACAGAATGGTAAGTGTATCTAGCCCCCCCCTCCCCCCCCCCCCCACACACTCCCCCCAGGAGCGGATTTACCATGAAACCGTGCAGTGGCACGGGGCCCGCCAGCCACAGGGGGGCCCCCAAAATGCAGGACAAATATCTGGCAACCTGCCCCTGAGTCCCAGCCGGTGGCGCAGCAGGATTCAGGCAGGCAAGCTGCCTGCATGCCGTGGCCGGTGGCCCCACACCACTTCCAGAAGCAGCCAGCTGCTGGCACATCTCTGAGTGCCCCTGGCAGGGGAAAGGTGGCTCCATGTGCTGCCCCCACCCCGGGCAGCGCCCGGAGACCTGTTGCCTCCCTCCCACCAAGGGGCACGCAGAGACGTGCCAGTAGCAGGGCTAAGGCAGCTCCCTGCCTGCTCTGCCTCCCTCCCTCTGTGCTGCTTCGCTCCTGGAAGCGGCCAGCATGTCCCTGCAGCCCCTGGGGGGTGTCTCTGCGAACTGCCCCTGCCCCGAGCACCGACTCCACAGCTCCCATTGGCCGGGAACTGCGGCCAATGGGAACTGTGGCCAAGGGGAGCTGCGGGGGGTGGTGCCTGCAGGCAGCAGCGTCTGGAGGACCCCCCTGCACCCGCCTAGGAGCCTCTGCCAGAGGGCTGTGCCAGTCGCTTTGGGAGCTGCACCGCCCGAGGTAAGCGCCACCCCCTGACCCCCTCCCACACTCCAACCACCAGCCCCAGCCCAGAGCCTGCATCCTGTACCCAAACTTCCTCCCAGAGCCTGCACCCCTCACCCCCTCCCACACCCCAACCTCCTGCCCCAAACCAGAACCCGTACCCCACACCCAAACTTCCTTCCAAAGCCCTCACCCCCTCCCGTACCCCAACCACCTGCCCTAGCCCAGAGCCTGCAACCAAACTTTCTCCCAGAGCCCTCACCCCCACCCTCTCCCATGCCCCCACCCCCTCCCACATCCCAACCCCTTGCCCTAGCCCAGAGCCCGCACCCCACACCCAAACTTCCTTCCAGAGCCCTCACCCCCTCCCGCATCCCAACCCTCTGCCCCAATCAAGGCACCTCACTTTATTTTCATTTACTTCCCATTACTTATAATATAGGAGGAGGATGAAGAAAAAAAGAATGAAAAATGGGGGGGGGTAAGAGAGAATGTTCTTTTTCTTGGCTGGGTCCCAAGGGGGGCCCCCAAAAATGAAGCTGCGCACATGGCCCCACTAACTCTAAATCCACCACTGACTCCCCCTCTAAACTCCCTTGGAAAACTCCCCTGTTAGCTGCTCCAGTTCACTTGCTCCTCAGGTCATTTAGGAGTGGGCTTTTTAAAGCTCTGGTCTTCCTGAGTAGCCCTGCCCCCTGGTTAAGGGTTGATGGGTGCTAAAGGGCTTAGGGATCAAAGCCTCATTAAGAAGCTCTCAGCCTTTCCTAGCAGGCTGCTAGGCTCAGCACACGGTTCCCAAACAAACATACCACATGGTATATTTCAGGCAAGCAGCAAGCACACCACAAACACAAACACAGACACTACAGACAACAAACTTACCCCAAAGGTCACGTACTCGCTCCTCCTTCACCTGGAGAATTCCTTCGCAAAACTCCTGATAGCTGCTCCTGTTCGCTAGAATAACGTAAGTTATTCTTTCATCAGACTCTTATTCAGTCACACACAGGCTTGGTCATAAGGTTCTGATTTCTATTATTGTTGCTGCTGAGATATATTTTATTTAGTTAATGTCACAGACGTTGTTCTAGTTCAGGGGTCGGCAATCTCTGGCACGCAGCTCGCCAGGGTAAGCACCCTGGCGGGCCGGGCCAGTTTATTTACCTGCTGACGCGGCAGGTTCGGCCGATCGCGCCCCCATTGGCCGCGGTTCGCCGTCCCAGGCGAATAGGGACGGCGGGAAGCGGCGTGGGCAAGGGATGTGCTGGCTGCGGCTTCCTGCCACCCCTATTGGCCTGGGGCAGCAAACCGCGGCCAGTGGGGGGCGCGATCGGCCGAACCTGCCGCGCCAGCAGGTAAATAAACTGGCCCAGCCCGCCAGGGTGCTTACCCTGGCGAGCCGCGTGCCAGAGGTTGCCGACCCCTGTTCTAGTTCCTCTGTCTTTCTTGTCATCCCCAGAAATTGAGTGAACAAGGTCCTGATGTTGCAATGAGAACAGTGCATGTGGATCCTTGTGCCAGTGCAGAGCCTACTGAGTTCAGAGGAGCTCTGTCTGGGTAAAAGGGTCTGTGTGCTTGTGGTATTCTTGTTAGGGGTCAGGGCTCAATAAAGAAGATATGGCTTAGGAACAATGAAATATTTTGAGCCACACTGAAGGAGAATGGACTAAATTCTGTGACTTTAGAGAAAATGCTGAGAATTCAGAGTTAATAGAGAAGGATTAGTTTGACTATTTCCTCTATACATTTTTTAAACTGCTGTGCATGTGAAAAGATGCACAACAGCCCAGCAGAATAACCATCCAGCCCTGCTGGGTAACTTCCAGTGCCATCTTAATGGCAAGGACATGCGGGAGGAATGGGAAATGCTCAGCAGCTCTGATTACCTATCAGCTAAACCACAGGTGCCTCCAGATCTCAATCTGAATGTGCAACTATAAAATGAATACGTAATCTGATGATCTCACATTCAGACAAACAGGGAGTGGGAGGGCTGACCAGCTGATGAGGAAGACTCAGGGCAGTCAAGGTTAAAATGGATTAGCAGGTGAAAGCCTGCATCATCCTAACTGGTTTAAACTTTGTTCCAGTGTACAAAATTGGGATGGGGGAGAGGGAAATAGAGTAAAACATCTGAAAAACTTCAGTAAAAATCATAATTTTTCAACCTGAGATCTCAAAAATAGACAAACATAATTTTAAACACACTTCCTAAACACTACATAAGTCACCTCTGGACTGACAGATTCAAGAGTAACTCTTTCAAAAGTCTATAAGAAATTCCATATGAAATTAAAGTGCCTCCTCTACCATAGTTACAGTGAATCTAACATGACTACAATATTTACGTTTCTTTTGCACCACATTGAGCTTATGTTTCATTTGTTGAAACAGTTTAGTTCAAAATTTCTAGTGCATTTAGCAAAAAAGCTGTATCTTGATTTTCACAAACAGAAGTTCACTTTCTTTAGAAAATATTGCTTTTAATAAAGTATAAATAATAAGTAGTTCTTTGTTATGCTCACTGAGTTTTAAATATATTAATGCAAGACTACATTGCTTGGTATGAGTCCCAGATTGTGAGCAATAGGGACAGGGAGGTGGGTGGAGTAATCTTCACCATAAATTCTCTTAAACTTCACAGTGCTTCTCTTCAATGAGTTGCAATAAAACTAAAAATAAATATATTGTTGTGTACAGTTTCTTAGCTTACCTCTTCTAATTGCAATCCTCCCCCCTCTTCACCCTCTCCCACATTCTTACATCCTCACAAAAGAGAGACAAAAATTCCTCCCATAATGCTCCCCTAATAGAGCCCCAACTTGCTTTCCTTCCTTGGGTGAGGTTCCCTCATTTGCCTCACACACTGACCTCTGCCTTTAGCCTGAATCCTCAGTGTTACCCATTCTAGCTTCATGCCATTTCCCTCCCAAAGGCGCAAGTTCAACTGCCATGTTCTTCCGCCTGACTTGACTCCCTTTCTGATCGGTCAAGAGTCAGGTCAAATGAGACTAGTTAGCAGAGCGAGTTGTTTTAGGAGGTCAAGCTGAAGAACATGAAAGATTTGCTCAAGACAAGAAACTAGCCCCTTTCTACCTCCCCAGTGCTGGAAGCCCTCTCTGACCATTCACATTAGCATCCTCACTGCTCTCCATGAAACCCAGCACTAGCCAGTTCCCTCAGGATTGAGGGTACTAGAAGGGGTGCAGAAATGGGTACTTTGCCACTTGTGTTTAATATATGAACAGTTTCATGCATTATAAAGTGTTCTTTGTAAATATACAAGACAAATCAGACAGCTATTTTACAAAGCTTTCTTCATCAGAACTTATTTATAAAAAAAAAAAAAAAAAACACCCAGTGGAATATAACTAAACCAATTGTTTTGATAGTTTTTCCTGTAGCCTTTTCCCTTCTATTTGTAAAAAGGAATTTACTTGACAGAAATATTCTTCACCTTTTAACTTGCCAGTTTTCCCCCTCTCCCTAAGGAATGGGAGTTATTTTCTGATTCTTTACTTTAAGCTACATTTCTTTTTTTAGGCAATTTCCAGATATCTGATACAATATATAATGAGGAATTAGGTTCCATTACATGAAGGCTTAACCTTCATGAAAAGCATTCAGAGCTTGCCAGGAGTCATCAATATTTAACAGCTGTTGTTATTATGAAATACTTCATAGGGTAATGTGGCTTGTCTGCTTGCACGCAATGGTTTGAACAAGAGCCAGGCCACTGTCAGATGCAAGGAAAGATTGACAGCCAGTTAGATTGCGTGACAGTGAGGCTCTGGTTAGTCAGCAGTCTGTTTTTACCAAAAGGCCTGGTCTCCCCCTAGTATTTTTCTCAAAAGGAATTCTTCAACTGGGGAGGGAAGGGGAGCAAAGGGTGGAGTTTCGACTTGGTAAGTGGCTCTGTGCCCAACTCCCGCCCACATGCCGTGAAGATATCTGTGAGCTCTAATCATGCAAAGCTGTGAGAAAAGAATATACAGTAAAATAGCTAGAGGAGAATGTAACTGTCAGAAGATGGCATGTCTTTGATACCTCATGTACATGGGAAACACATTAAGCTCTCAGAAAGAATGAGGCAAATAATTCTGAAAGAAAGAGGGGAAGAGATTTTGAAGGAAAAGAAAGTAGTTCAGTTTACTGAGTTTGGTACCTTAAATAAATGCCATGCTGCACTTAAACTTCAAAGGGTAGACACATTTCAAAGAGTCTCTTAAGAAGAAGCAGACTAAGAAAACCACTAAGTAGGGAAGGAAAGCTTCGTATTATTGCTAGCATAATTTCATCTGGCAGTCTGGTGGGCCCTGCTACAGTACTGGATTCCAAACATCAGGCTGTCTGAGAACGGATTTTGTTGGTGATTTCTTTCCTGAAACAGTCATGCAAACTGTGAGCTGTGGCATTTCAGAATGAAAAGATGCTGTTCTGATTGTTTAGTAGTTTAATAACTCTTCTTCATGTTGTATGTAACATGATTTTTAATGTACAGTCTATGGAGTCTAGTCCTTAGTGTTAATGTGTGCTCCACATCAGTAGAGAGAGGAATAGTCCCGTTAGATTCATAGCTATAGCTCAGTTTAAGACAATTTCATGCATTCAGTAGGGTACACATGACCAGCTATCCTTGGCTCTAAAGAGAAATTAATATGTATAGAAAAGAGACGATGTTCAAGAGTGCAAAAGAATGTATAGTTTAATCAGGCTTGGTATTTTCAGTTTCATTTTTGATCAACTGAGTTTGAAATGAAATTATGATCTGCCAAGCGTAAGGGGCAGCACGGCTGTTGCAGCAGTCCAGGAGAGAGATGGTCTCCCCACTACTCTTGGGATGGATTAAACTATGTCACTACTATAACTTGAGCGGGTGGAGTTAAGGCTGATCCATGAGAGGATTTGGAGAGTTGATTTGGAGAGGGTAATCCCATTGGTCTAAAATCATATTTTAACAAGAGCTCTGAGGTTTATATAAATGCAAATAAAAGAGTAACTTACACCAAATATGTGATCTCTGGGGTGAGAGACAAAAGAAAATGATTAATGAGGACAATTTTTAGTAAATGTCTCAAGAATTTGGAATTAAAGATGTCAGAGTGCTTTTCTCCCCTTTAACATGTTCAAGGTCTTCTAGATTTGATTTTTCAAATCAAGAGGTTTAGAGGTCTATAAATAGGCAATGCTAGTGCCAGAATGTGATACTTTTGTAGAGGAGGAAGATTGGGTGGATGAATTTACTCTCTCTGCCTCTAACTGTACATTTTCTAACTGATTTAGAGCAATTTCATTATTCATATCCCTCCAATCCACTAATTCCCCTGACAGAGGTTGGTAACTTGTGCTTAAAGAGGAGACCATTAAAACTAAACCGTTGTGTCTCATTACATAAAACATTCAACTAATCCAAAACCATCATCCTCTGCATTTTTGTGCATTCATCATCAGTTAGCTACTCCAGCTATCAGTCTTAACTTTGTATTCTTCTTTGGTTTCCACCCCTTTTTGCATTTCCAGACCAGGAACTGGTTCTCCATCCTCCTATCTGAACAGTCCTTCATGAAATCACATTGGACATTTCTTGTTAATTGTTTTCTTCTTTTTCAGAGAAATTATAGTCCGTATAGAAAGGAGCATAAACTCTGCAAGTCAAGTGTAAAAGTATAATTAGGGAAGTCAAAAAAGAAATGTAAGAGCAACTAATAAAAAACACAAAAACTAACAGCAAAGATTTATTGAAGTACATCAGAAGCAAAAAGCCTACCAAACAATCAGTAGGGCCACTGGACAATTGAGGTACTAAAGGAGCACTCAAGGAAGATAAGGTCATTGTAGAGAAGCTAAATGAATTCTTTGCATCAGTCTTCACTGCAGAGGATGAGAGGGAGATTCCCACACCTGAGCCATTCTTTTTAGGTGACAAATCTGAGGAACTGGACCAGATTGAGGTGTCCGTAGAGGAGGTTTTGGAACAAATTGATTAAATTAAACAGTAATAAGTCACCAGGACCAGATGGTATTCACCCAAGAGTTCTGAAGGAACTCAAATAGGAAATTGCATAACTACTAACAGTGGTATGTCAGCTATCATTTAAATGAACTTCTGTACCAGATGACTGGTTAGCTAATGTGATGCCAATTTTTTAAAAAGGCTCCAGAGGAGATCCTGGCAATTACAGGCTGGTAAGCCTCACTTCCGTACCAGCTAAATTGGTTGAACCTATAGTAAAGAACAAAGTTATCAGACACATAGATGAACACAATTTGTTAGGGAAGAGTCAAGGCAGCTTACGTAAAGGGAAATCATGCCTCACCAATCTCTCAGAATTCTTTGAAGGGGTCAAAAAGCATGTGGACAATGGGGATCCAGTGGACTCAGTGTATTTGGACTTTCAGAAAGCCTTTGACATGATCCCTCACCAAAGGCTCTTAAGCAAAGTTACAGATCAGTAACTGGTTAAAAGACAGGAAATAAAGCATAAGAATTAATGGTCAGTTTTCAAAATGGAGCGAGGTAAATAGCAGGTTCCCCAGAGATCTGTGGGATCTGTAGTGGGACTAGTGCTGCTCATCAATGATCTGGAAAAAGGGGTAAACAGTGAGGTAGTAAAGTTTGTAGATGATAAAAATTACTCAAGATAGTTAAGTACAAAGCAGACTGCAAAGAGTTACAAAGGGATCTCACAAAACTGGGAGACTGGGCAACAAAGTGGCAGATGAAATTCAATGTTGATAAATGCAAAGTAATTCACATTGGAAAACATAATCCCAACAATACATATAAAATGATGGGGTATAAATAAGCTATTATAGCTCAAAAAAGAGATCTTGGAGTCATTGTGAATAGTTCTCTGAAAACATCTGCTCAATGTGCAGTGGGAGTCTAAAACGGTAATGGAATGTTAGGAACCATTAGGAAAGGGATAGATACTAAGACAGAAAATATCATAATGTCACTATATCAATCCACGATACACCCACACCTTGAATAGTATGTGCAGTTCTGGCCACACCATCTCAAAAAAGATTTATTAGAATTGGAAAAGGTGCAGAGGAGGGCAACCAAAATGATTAGGGGCATGGAACAGACTCCATACGAGGAGAGATTAAAAAGATGAACTTTTCAGCTTGGAAAAGAGATGACTAAGGTGGGATATGATAGAGGTCTATAAAATCATGAATGGTGTTGAGAAACTGAATCAGGAAGGGTTATTTAACCTTTCACATAAGAACCCACGTGTCACCCAATGAAATTAATAGGCTGCAGTTTTAAAGCAAACATAACAAAGTACTTCTTCATGCAATGCACAGTCAACCTGTGGAACTCATTGCCAGGGGATGTTGTGAAGGCCCAAACTCTAACTGGGTTCAGAAAAGAACTAGATAAGTTCTTGGTCTATCAATGGCTATTAGTCAAGATGATCAGGGATCCAACCACATGCTCTGGGTGTCCTCAGCCTCTTAACTGTCAGAAGCTGGGAATGGACAACAGGGGATGGATCACTTGATAACTCCCCTGTTCTGTTCATTCCCTCTGAAGCCTCTGGCATTGGCCACTGTCAGAGAGAGAATACTAGGCTAGATGGACCATTGGTCTGATCCAGTAAGGCCATTCTTATGTTCTTCAATTACAGTGTCTTTTAGTAGTTTCCAGCCTTTACGGAGTTGTGGATTTTGATATTTCCTCTGATTTCACCAGGCTTGCTAGAATTTGTGATCCTCTCACATTTGTTGCCCATGCTTCATGTGTTTGTCACTCTTGTATATCAACATAGCTTTTCTTATTTTTCATCTTCTTTCGCAGAACAGCTCCATCTTCTGTTTTATTTTGTATGTTGGAAGTATGTAACAGATAATTTGTGTTAAGCAAAAGCTCCCCCCTCTGTCCACTTCCTACCTAACCAATTTTGCTAATTTTGAACCTGGCAGGTTAGCCCCCTGCCCTTAATTGGAGACAGTATAATCCAAACAGTTGTGTCTCTTCATGGAAGGCTTTTCCAGGCTCCATAAATTCAAACCCTACCTCCTGACACAGCTTATACCTCCATCTTTTCCCACATGCATGACATCTAGAGGATTTTTCCCTGGCATTCTTCAAGCTCTCTTTTATCCTTTTTGTTATATCATGTGTCCTGTACCCATGGAGGCAGCATTCTATTTAATTTTCAAATTTGGCCACACGTGTCTCAGAACAAGATTCCTCACAATCAAATCACCAATCAGGATCACTTGCTGCTTTCTTTCTAGTGACTCCTGTTTAATTCTTACTACTCAGTCACTGGGAGAGCTGAGTTAGTAATGGGTTTTTTTGGTTCAGAGGCTTAACTGAAAAATAAATACCCTCTGCTTTGATATGAACAGAAACAATTTTTTTTGGAAAATTTTTAATCAACTCGAAAAATCTCAACTGAATCCACCTGAACATTTCAAGTTGAACTGAAACAAAATTATTATTTTTTCCCTATCAGTTTCAAGTCAATAAAACCATTTTTTTCATTTTGATTTGGCTGTTTCAGGTGTTTTCACCCTTCTTTGTTTTGTGGGGTTTTTTTGTTTGTTTGTTTCACTCTGGGGCCAAATTTGAAACCGAAATACTGTTTCTAATGAAAGTCAAAACAAAATGTTTCAAAATGGTCAAAACAAAATATTTTGACTCTTTTTTGAAAAAATGTTCTCAACTGAAAGTATTCATCAAATTGACCCAATTTGGGTAAATATTTTCAGACCCCCCAAAATGCATTTTTAGGTGAAAAGTTTGTCCAAAAAAATTGCCTGTCTCTAGTCAGTGATAGGGCATCAGCAGGACTCTAAAACAGAGGTTAATTGTTGCTTGTGTTCGCCTGTTACCCCCAATGGGGTAATATTTTTCAGTTTCTCCTCTACACTCTGTAATATGTCCTGCTCTTCCTCACTGAGTCTCCATGTTTGCTGCCTTCATCAATGACACACTCTCATCAACATCAGCCTCTCTTCTGAGCTCTTTGTGCATTAGTGACTGATCCCTGCTTCCTTGATGGGTTGGTTCTACTTAAAAATTTTATATTGATATTTAATTTTAATGCAGTGTCTTCAACCCTCAGGGGGAGTATATAGTGATGAGGAAGCGATGCTGATCCACGCACAGGTTACAATTTTTCTGCTTCTGAGAAACACATTCTGCTTCTTGGCACAAGGAGGGCTGCCTTGCCTTCTGCTATGGGTCTGTTCACATTTTGGGGCAATGTGTACAATGTGTTATGAAACAGTGGGGTGTGGCTGAACATACAGGAACTTCTAGCAGGTGAAATGACAGTACAGTATAATACTTCCTATTTGGAAATGGAATCAGTACTAGATGGACTGTGGAACAAACATCTCTTGTGCCTCTGCTGCTATGTTTGTGTCAGCCTGAAGGCTAACAAACAGGCAGGGAACCCTAGCCTGCTCGATGAAATAAAATAAAATAATGCTTTCCTCTTAAAGATGGAGTTAGCTCCACTGGAATGTTTGACAAAGCCAAAAGAACTCATAAAAATAAATCTTAATTTCCTCTTGCCACTCCCTGTCTGTCCTTTAACCTACACAAAGATAATGAGCCTCTGTGTAGAGAATTATAAAAATGTACTTTTGGGGGTTAGGGGAGCAATAGGATGGGGGCTTTGCTTTCAGAAATTGCAGTTACACCCTCTCTGTAATACCCAGCTGCAAATGGCATTACGACTGACCTTACTAATCCTAGGAGCAAGCTCAGTTGAGCAGGGACATGCAAAAGATACATCATGTGATCTTTCCCAATAAACCTCACATTTAAATCAAGACAGACTACAAAACCCATCCCCTAAAAATGTGCACCTTTCCACAGAAGTTTCACATCCATTTTGCAGAATGGCTTGCAGGGTTGAAAACATGAAATCATGGTGGCTGGAAAAATTTGCATGGAAACCCACTCTTAGACCTGTTTAATGTAGTTTTGGGATATCCTAGTGTGTTTTCCAAAACTCAGGTGAGGAATTTATTATCTATACTTGATATTACAATTTAGGAAATATGAGTCCACAGTATCACTAGCAGTAAATGTTCACTATCTGAACTAAAAACCAATTCAGATTTATTGAGTAACTTCCAGAACTGTGGTATCTGTGTTGCCATCATATGATCTGAAAAGATAACGTGTCTCTTGACCCTTTATAGAATCTCAGGTTAATAAGAACCTGATCTAAAGCCTATGAAATAAGGAGAAATCACTCCAATAGACTTTGGACCACGCCCTTTGTCATTTTCAACTAATACTGTTAAATCCATGAACATTTTTATTCAGTTTTTACTCTGGGCTCTTATTCAAAAATTGCATCCAGTTGTCATCACTACATTTAGCAAAGAGGCAAGTAACATTCCAGACTTTTTTTATATATATTCCTATGTGGAATGAATTATTTCAGATTGTTTCATCCCTATTTTGGGGTTATTAACCTGTGGTTGTTACTCCAGGCTGATGCAACTTCATATTTATTCTGGAAGAGAGTTAAATATGATTATCTAAAGATATTTCAGAACCAATATTTATAGCCCAGACATAGGAAAAGCAGTCAGCCAAAGTAATCTGCCTTCGTTTCCGTCAGGACTCTTGGTATTACCAGAGAAAAATTTGCAATTTTAATCCAATGTTTTCATGCTTTCCATGCTAAAAAAACAAACTTTGACTTCACATTTGAAAAAAAGGCATTTCAAGAATATACACTTGAGTCTTAGAACTAATCTCAAATTTATAGAAGTGGGAGGCCAAGATCATTTCATGCCTAACAAGAGGTCAAAATAGAAAATAAGAAAACTCATTCATGTCCTGTATCCACTCTGACAATCTTCTGAACAGTGTTGCCATTAGTTAGAATTTTCATAACATGTATTATTTTGTAAACAAAGCAGCATGGCAACACGTCAATTGTCTTCTCTACTGCTTTCCTATGGTTTTGTTGTTGTTTTTTATATGTAGAGTATAATAATGGAAAAAACATAACCAGTAAAATAACATGATAGGTATAATGACAAGCAAGGAAAGAACTTTATATAAAAACATCTGAGCTGTGAAATATGTGTTTCTCTCTCTAGGACCAACAGTACGTTTTCAATAACTAAAAGCCCTCATCAGTAATATTTATATATTGTTAATTACTTTTTTCAACAGCCATTCAAGAAAAGCACTTTAGGAAGCAAGTTGGTCACACAATAAAAGACCATCTATCCAGTGAGACTGCCATACCAGAAGGTGGACTTCTACTAGAAGTGAGTGATAAATGCTATCATTTCTAGTTCTAAGATAACACATGCAACTTAGTGATATTGGTGATTTATTAAAGGTTATTTAGCCTGAGCCAGTATTGAACAAATGGCCCTGCATTGTGTTAGACTTAATATTACTTGAAGTGTCCGCTTTTGAATGAGATGCAAAACCCAGGTCCAGAACTCTTGTGGACACGAAAGATCCAGTTACCTTTATTCTTGCAAAAACTGCTTCAGCTAGGGAGTCTTAGTCAAATTCCAACTAAATTTCCTGTAGGGTTACCATACGTCTGGATTTTCCCGGACATGTCCGGCTTTTTGGGACTCAAATCCCCGTCCGGGGGGAAATCCCAAAAAGCCGAACATGTGCGGGAAAATCCGGCGCCGCTGGGCCGGCGGTGCTGGGCGGCAGGGGGTGCGCCGGGCCGGCGGGGGCCGGCGGTGCTGGGCGGCCGGGGGGTGCGCCGGGCCGCTGGGGGCCAGCGGTGCTGGGCGGCCGGGGGGTGCGCCGGGCCGCCGGGGGCCGGCAGTACTGGGCAGGCCGGGGACCGGCGGTGCTGGGCGGGCCGGGGGTGCTCGGCCGGGGGCCCGGGGGCCGGGCCCGGGGTGCTCGGCCGGGGGCCGGGGACCGGCAGTGCTGGGCAGGCCGGGGGTGCTCGGCCGGGGGCCCGGGGGCCGGGCCAGGGGTGCTTGGCCGGGGGCCGGGGACCAGCAGTCCCCCCACACCCTCCTTACCTGCTTCAGGCTTCCCGCAAATCAAATGTTCGCGGGAAGCAGGGGAGGGGGCGGAGACTTTGGGGAAGGGGCGGAGTTGGGGCTGGGCTGGGGGCGGGGCTGGGGCCCCGTGGAGTGTCCTCCTTTTGGAGGCACAAAATATGGTAACCCTATTTCCTGGTAGTTTCAATTAAATATGAGGGCCTGATTCTCACTTACAACAGGCATGGGATGGTGATGGAGATTGATTTTAGCTACCTGTGTGCACACCTGAGAGACTATGCAGGGACTTGCTTGATCTCTGTTGTGAGTTAGAGCAGCCTAAGAGCTACTCTAATTTAAACAGCTTTCCATGGCTTCCCACGTGTCAGGAGTCAGGGCCTGCAGCAGAGTCACTCTGGGAGCAGGCCCTGTAGAGCCAGTCTTCAGGCAATCTAACAAGTGCAGCTGGCCTGTTATAGGCTGTCTGATTGGTTGGAAGAGACAGCAGACAGACTCTTAAGGCCAGCAGCAGCAGTTCACTGGCTGCTCAAAGCATGTGCCTGTGGCTGTGATAGCTCCTGCCTTGTTCCCAGCCCTGCCCCTGCATTGTGTCACTCCAGGTAGCCCAATTCTGATCCTTGGTTCCAATTCCTGACCTCTGACAACGGCTCTGACCCTGGGCTTTAGCACCTGGCCTCTGAATCCCTGGGCTCCAATTCCTGACTACCAACTCCTGTTCTAACCACTAGGCCTGATGCTTGTTTGGACCATTAGGCCTGACTCCTGTTACAACCACTAGGGACAACTGCCCATCTCCTGGTCATGTGACACTGTAGGCACTAGAAAGCAGAGAATAGCCACAGTACACGCCGGATAGACCTCCACTCTGCCTCTGACAAAGGCTAGGTGTAGGGCTGGTGCAGCACCCTTACACCAGCTCTGCATTATCAGGGAAGATCTCTGAACATGTTGTTCTTCCGGAACTATTTTCATCTCTTTAAAAATCCTCTGTTGCCATAGTGGCATAAAGGGGCCTTACTCTAACTGAGAATCAAGCCCACTAATCTTCTTTAAAAGTAGCGCTGTTATGCATTGTTAAATAGCCTCTAAGGTCTGCCCCAGAGTTGGCTACATTTCACAGGTAGGTGAAGCAATGCCTGTATACACATAGTGCCCTTAAAAAAACCTGCCATTTGATTATAAGTAAATGTTATTTGCAATAGTTCCCCATTCTAAATGTATAAGGAATACAGTCAATTTAAATAATAGCAAAAGCAGTAAGTGTCTAATTTTTAAGGGTTCCCACTGTATTTAATTTGTGTTTGGGATTTTTAAGGTGATAAGTGCCATATACATGTAAGATATAATTGTTACAGGTCTTGAATGGCAACCATTTCGCTACAGGAACACTTAGAGAGTACTGATGTATATAATATATTTCTGTCTGACTTCAGACACACTCCAACTGCTGAGACTAACTTTGCTCAAGGCAATAATGATCTGTTGAGAACATGTGTGGAATTCCTCTGGAGACTGATTTTAGCTTAGATGCTCTTTCAATATGGTTGTGATACAATGAATTGTGGGTTTTGTTGTTGACCCAAATTCACATTATTAGCTGTAGTGGACAAAGGAGTTTTAACTAAGTAGGCTCCTTCATTGGTGCTCTGTGGGAAAAGCTACTGTGTATTATGGACAGTCATGTGAATAAGGCCATTTTATCTGCTGTTGTAAGATCCTCTCGGCATGTCAAGAAGTCCTTACACTTTCCTTGTCATGCAAACACCTTTCACTGTACAAACTCTCATGGTTGGTTCCTGGATTCATATAAGCCTGATTATTTTATTTTGAGTACCAGTTGTGTACTTGGTGTGGTACACATATAAAAAGGTCTGGTCGCTGCCTTGAGTTGCTTCCGAGCTAACTCAAACATACACAGTACAGTTTAAAGATATATTATACAATGAAGGTCTACATTTCATGTAGTATTTTAAAAAGATATTTATCATGCTTTCTAAATAGACTATTCTGTTAAATGATGGATCAATGATGGAATGACTCACAGAAGTGTATTTTAAAGAGGAAGGTCAACTAGCCCAGAGGGTCTAATGGGCTTTTAATTCTCTTGTTAGACAATGTGGGGAAGGCTCCTTCATTAGCAGAGGCTGACATGGCCAAAGCTCTACAAATTACTGTTTGAGATTCTTCCACTTTCTTCTTAAGTATACATACTGTGAGCCTGATCCTTAGAGGTGCTGAGAGGCTACAATTCCCATTACATTCAAAAGGGAGTTGTAGATGCTCAGCATTTCTCAGGATCAAGCCTTGTGTAGGATTTCAGTGTGAATTTATAGTGTAATTGTGTTTGTCATAATCTCTTCTTTTCACTCATGCTACTTTTTACCCTCTGCAGGGTATTTGAGTTGTTCACTTCTCCCAATGTTTTTACTCTTAGCTCCACCTATTATCCTGTCTCCCCTCCTTTCTACATTCCCCAGAAGAGAAGAGAAAACAAACCCCTTCTGACTAAAGTTAAAGTCCATTTTATTAAGAAGGCTTGGTGTTTTTTTTTCTTGTGTAGCCCATTCATATGACCTTCTCTATTCTCTTAGCTTTGCAACCCAAGTGGCTTGCATCCTGTAATGAGGTTTAACTTTCAACTTCCAAAAAGTTTTCTAAGTCAGTGCAGTTTAACAGTTTTAACTCCTTTTAACTCATATTGTTGCTCTAAGACTGCCCGGTCACCACACAGTCTTGGTATTTATTATTTAATGACATTGTCAGTTTGCCCATTGCTGTGACATACCCCATCCACTGTATCCCTTCTGTCTCAGAAGGTGGAAGTTAGCCGTTTCCAGGGCAGTGTTATAGTTTCCTTCCTTATTACATTGGGCCCAGTAATAAGACATCACTGGCAGATTTGGTTACTATTCCCACTAAAAAAGTCCATACCATTTAGAGGGAATAGAAAGGCAGTGATCTTCCAGGTGTAGTTTGGAATCATACTCCAGAAGGCTGAATATATGGGCACAACTGATTAAAACAGAATCCCTTGGCTTGTTTTTCCCTGCATATTTTAAAGTGATCCAGGATCTCTTTAAAAAATATCTGACATTCCAATGATTCCAATACCCTTTGGGTTAGCACGTTTGCACACATTGGTTCTGTAACTCACTCCGTTCTATTGGAGCATGTGGGGGATAACCCTGCCCACACCAGGTGGAGTTCTATAGACATTTATTCTACCACCCGAGGAGAGCAGCCCAGGAGGCATTTGCTTTCAGTACACATGGCTAATAGCAGACTTCAGAGTGAGGCAATCTCATACTGCTTGATACTTTGGAACTTGTTAGTGTGTCTCAGCGAGCCTTAAATTGTTTTGCAATATACAGTTGAACCTCAGTAATTTGCACTAATGATGGAGAGACCCATTATGAATGATTGAATTTTGCATATTAGATAGTAAGGACTCGATTCTGCCACTTTCATTCATATTGATTAGTACCATATTCCACCTTGATTTGTTTATATTTATAAAACAAAATTAGCAACTATCAGTCTCTAGGCACCTTTAGCAATTATTTTAAAATCACAAATAACCATAGACAGCAATAACTAATGCAGCCTGACAATAACATACCCCTTCCTCAACATTTTCTTAAGCAATAGACCCCTCCCCCAAAGTCCTGAAGATCAACAAATAAAGGTTATTTCAGACCAAAGAGGGGTACAGGTGGCACCCCCTCCAGAACCTTCAACTGATGTAAATAAGCCTAGTCCCACCTTAGTCCTTTAAACTTATTTATCTATAGTTATTTAGAGCCAGATTTTCAAACTGAGCCTCCATGTTTTGTAGCACATTTTACTCCAGCATTTAATTGCATTGGCGGGGTACAAATGCTGCCTGTTTCAGATCTGAGAAGGTGATTTGTGGGGCCCTTTGGGTTGTTTGATATTTAGCTATAACAGCATTTGTGCCTGTAGGTCATTGTCAGTGCAAAAAATATTGGCACAATTTAAGTATAGGCACCAAAATAGACCTAAAAATTGAGGCCCTGTTTGAAAAATTAGACCCTTAATCTGTTTTTTAACTCTAAATCACAGTATTAGACACTATTGTGAATAAGTACTTTGGGCCTGATCCAACTCCCACTGAAGTCAATGAGTCTTTCCATCAACTTGAATGGGAGTTGGATCAGGCCTTTTGGACCCAGTCCTGAAATCCTTAGTCAACACTCTGACTGAAGTCAAGGGGTCTTTTGGCAGAGTAAAGACTCCAGGATTTGGTTCCTGGCACATGAAATTTATTATTAGAGGCATTGCATTACTCGAAAAATGACTGTGAATAATAGAACAGGAGTACTTGTGGCACCTTAGAGACTAACAAATTTATTAGAGCATAAGCTTTCGTGGACTACAGCCCACTTCTTCGGATGCATATAGGATGCAATTCTATATGCATCCGAAGAAGTGGGCTGTAGTCCACGAAAGCTTATGCTCTAATAAATTTGTTAGTCTCTAAGGTGCCACAAGTACTCCTGTTCTTCTTTTTGCGGATACAGACTAACACGGCTGTTACTCTGAAACTTGTGAATAATAGGATTTCTGCAATCTATTTTGAAGAAAGATGAATAAATATGTGGTACAGCACAAGGAGACATTTCCAGGTGGCGTCTACTAATACAATCTGAATCAGAACTTAATTTAACATATGTTCAAATTTCATTCCAAGATGAATTGGGATGATATAGTAGAAAACATCCCATTGGTGCTGTTCTAGACTTTGTATAAGGAAATAACACAGGAAACCTTTTTCCTACTCAGTTTCCTGTAATTTTTTTTAAAGTGTTAGTGTAATTCCATTTCCTCCTTTCAAACTTTGTGTAATCAGTACTTAATAAACTCTGATCTTGAAAAAAGTAGTTTAGTTTGAACTTTAGTCTGAGTGCAAGAAATTTGTCTTCCTGTTTTTTATTTAAATACAAACTTAAAATAAAAGAAGAATTAGGGATTAAACACAAATGGAGGATTCTTAGGTTAGGGTTGTGGTGGGGGAAGGGATTTGGAACATCAGAAATCACTTAAGAGTTTGATGGAACCCTCACGGATAAGTTTACCATCTGTTGTGATCACAAATCACTTTTCAACTCCAACCAATGTTGACATCTCCTGACAATTCAGTCTTAGGAGAGCATACTCTCACTAGAACTAATCCTGCACTAAGCTCACTACTTCACCTTTGTATTGTATTGTTCTCAAATGTGGTGTGGTGATCAGAACATTTTCAAAATAGTGTCTTTGTATAAAGTTTTCATAGACTATGTTTGTGGTTTTTAAGTTAATGCCACTTTTAAAAATTCTCCCAGTATTAATTCGTTTGTCTTCAGTTGCCTTTGATTGTGAACTGTACACTTCCTCCACAGACGACATAATCTGAGCTGGCTTCAGTCATTTGGGATGATTTATGGAGAATATAGCTATAAAGGATACCTATAGATTGGGGTCAGGGGAGACTCACTATCTTCTGTTACACGCATACATTTACTTTCTGTGCCTGTTCAGCACTGCTTGTCATTTCCAGTTAGCGGCAGGCAGAATACAGGAGATCTTTTCAGTGTTTCTGCTCCCTTCCGTTGTCTTCTGTGACAGACCCAGACCAGTGGGGTACAGGAGTCTGGTAGAAGGCAAATATACTGGTCACTGGATGAGTAGTTTTCTGTTCCCTGAGTGACCAGAGCAGGGGCTGCACTAGAGTAATCAGGAACCTGCTAGAACCAGTTAAGGCAGGCAGGCTAATTAGGACACAGGGCCGTAGCAACAAAGAACGTGGCCCCCTCCGAACATATGTCTGGGCGGGGCCCCTTACAATGCAGAAACTGGAATGCGGCATTTATTTTATACAATATACAGGGTTCATATTATGTATACATAGGCCTACAGTGTACATGTATTCCGTATTTACGCAAAGTGCTTCTTTCGAGCCTTGTTCTCCGCAAATTGGTTAATCAATGCGTCATAGTCCAGAGATCTGGCAATCTTGTTTTCGATTGAGATAACTGCAAGCGCAGAAAGCCTGTCATCTGTCATGGTTGAGCGCAGGATATTCTTGATCAGTTTCATTCTGCTGAAGCTCCTTTCAGCACCAGTGACTGTAACTGGTGTGGTCAGAAGAATTCTGATGCAAATGCAAAGATTCGGATATATCTCCTAAAGGCTGTTCTTGTATATGTACATTAAAAAATTGTTTGCCGTGACAAGTCCTCTCGCTTTCTCGATGACATAAATAAAACGATTCAATTCTATTATGAGTTCGTTGGCATCAATGTCTCCCATTTTTCTTTCAAAATTTTTGCTGTGATTCTCTGTGACACTGCTTCAGGCTGTTAGCGTTGTACAGAAATCCAAACAACTTATACCTAGGGCCGGCTCCAGGCACCAGCCCACCAAGCATGTGCTTGGGACGGCACCTGGAGGGGGGGGCGGCGCGGCGGGGCGCTCCGGGCCGAGAGCGGAGCCGCAGCGGGCTCGCCGCCCTCCCCCCGGCGCTCTGGCCACCGGGGGCTCTCCGCCCTCCCCCCGGCACTCTGGCCGCCGGGGAGAGCGGAGAGCCCCGGCCAGGCTCGCCACCATCCCCCCAACGCTCTGGCCGCCGGGGGCTCTCCGCCCTCCCCCTGGCGCTCTGGCCGCCAGGGAGAGCTGAGAGCCCCGGCCAGGCTCTCCGCCCTCCGCCAGGCGCTCTGGCCGCCGGGGGCTGTCTGCCCTGCTCCCGGCGGTCTGGCTGCTGGGGGCTCTCCACACTCCCTCCGGTGCTCTGGGCGCCGGGGAGAGCGGAGCCGCGGCGGGGTCACCGCCCTCCCCCCGGCGCTTCGGCCTGGTCGGGGATTGTGGGCCTGCAGCCGGGCTCGGTGCCCTCCCCTGCCGCGTGGGGGGGGTGCGGCGGCGCGGCGGGTCGCTTTTTTGCCTAGGGCGGCAAAAAAGCCAGAGCCGGCCCTGCTTATACCACTCCACGAGTTGGTCAAATTGCGACGAAACAGAAGATATGGCCTGATCAGTGAGAACAAGAAAGAACTGCGATTTGAATTTTTCTTCGGCAGAAAGATGACTCGAATCATCAGCACATTCGTAATCAAACATTCTCTTCTTACGTCGCACCCTGGTTTCTGGAAACACCTGCTCAATACCCATACGCTCTGCTATTTCACATGCATTTGTGACCACAGAGATATATCCTGTATTTCGATAGTCTTCCAAAAACTTCTTTGTAGCACCGACTTCTGCCTGCAGTACGTCAATTGACACATCTGGTGACTGAATTAATTTGCTGGTTTTATTGACGTGAAATAGTATATCGTACCACGTGTACACAGTCAGAACAAAAGGCCACGTAGTAACATGGTCTAAAAGCGCACCAGCTTCTGTTGCTGTATTGCCATCTTTCTTTTCGAGCGCATATTCTCGCAAAGATGACAAAACATTGCACAATTCTTCAAGGTGATAATACAATGGCTTCATAGCATCAATTCTCGACTCCCAACAAGTGTCCGATAACCCTTTAACAGATATTGGCATATGTTCTTGAAGTATATCCCAACGTGAAGGTGAAGAAGAAAAGATAACGTATATTCTGTTAATCAGACCGAAAAAGTCAACGGCATATTTCGATGACTTTGCCGCGTCTGAGATTACAAGATTCCAAGTGTGAGCTCCACATGGTACATACAAGGCACGGTCATTTATTTCTAGCATGCGGGCTTGAACTCCTTTATTCTTTCCTCTCATATTTGCGCCGTTATCATAAGCTTGGCCTCTCATGTCAGCAATGTCTATTCCTAAGTTGTTTGACTTTTCAAGAAATGCTTCCAATAAGCCCTCGCCAGTTGTATCATGAACATTAAGAAAACCAACAAACGCTTCACGAATATTGACACCATCTTCACCGTTGCATTCAACAAAGCGTAACACCACAGACATCTGTTCTTCATGTGGCACGTCGGGAGTACAGTCCAAAATAACTGAATAATATTTTGCTTTTTTAAGCTGCGCTATGTTGGCCTTTTGAATGTTACTGGCAACAAGTTGAATCAGCTCGTTTTGGATCTGTGGACTGAGGTACTGAACATGTGTCTCTGCCTTCTTAATCCTCTGTAAAAGTTCGCTGACAGTATCATACTTTGCAAGCAATTCAAACAGTCCCAAAAAGTTGCCATTCGAAGGATCACCGAGCTTTTCATTACTTCCTCGAAATGCCAAGTTTCTTTCGGACAAGAAAATAATGACATCAACCATGCGTTTGACAACATTTCTCCAGAAATCTTTCTTTCAGAAAAGCCTGCAATTCGAGTTGGTCAATAGATGTATGGTTTACGATGCCTGACCGAAGGTCAAACCATTTCACCATACAGTCTTGATGACCTTTGCCTGTTTCATGCTGCTGAAGTCTTTTTGACAGTGCTTTCCAAGCAGATGTTCCACGATGTAGCGGTATGTCGCCAGTGCCAAATAATTTACAACAAAAACAAAAAATGGCATCTGTCTGAACTGAGTACATCAACCATGAACGTCTTATTTTCTCGCCATTTGCCATGGTTCGATAGAAATGAGTACTTGTGAACCTCTGTCTTTCCTCGTTAAATGGAAATTCGTAACTTTCATTCTGCTGCGGTGGGCCACGTGCAACAATGTCACACACTTGCCTGTCCGATATTATAGACGGCCAATCTCCTGGATCATCAGTCAGTGGTTTAGATTCAGATACTTCTTTCCCGGCAGCAGCTGGAATATCTGTCACAGTTTGTTTGGTAGAACAACTGGCTTCACCTTCGACCTCACTTGAAGCACTTCTGGATACTTCTGGATACGATTCGTCGCTGCTAGCGCTGTCCGTTTCATGTGCCTGTACCTGTACGTTGGATTGCAGCGCAAAATACGTTAACAACTTTGGAATTTTCTCAAGTTCCTTCTCGGCATCTTTTGCTGCCTTTCGTTTACTAGCTCCACTCTTATACATTCTCTTAGACATCACAAAGCACACTTCTGCGTTGGAAACGAATTATTTCAAACGATAAAAAATTAAACAACTAAATTAATAACATTTATCCGCCGACCGCCATTATGAACGCAAATACACATTCTTTGAATGGGTCCAACTAAAATTCGAAACTGACCAACAGACAACTGATGTAGCCAATAGCATTATGATGTATCATAATGACTTCACAGTTTTGTCAGTAAAACCGACATGGATTGTGCAATAGCATCAATAAATGTCACTTACCTAGTTATACCTTACATTTTTTTTGCCACTGTTAGGGGCCCCCTTCCTTGCGGGGCCCCCTCCGGTCGGAGGGTACGGAGGGCACTCGCTACGCCTCTGTTAGAACACCTGGAGCCAATTAAAGAAGAAGCTGCTAGAATCAATTAAGGCAGGCTAATCAGGGCACCTGGGTTTTAAAAGGAGCTCACTTCTGTTTGTGGTGCGAGTGTGAGGAGCTGGGAGCAAGAGGCGCAAGGAGGTGAGAGTGAGAGTGAGGATGTGCTGCTGGAGGACTGAGGAGCCCAAGCGTTATCAGACACCAGGAGGAAGGTCCTGTGGTGAGAATAAGGAAGGTGTTAGGAGGAGGCCATGGGGAAGTAGCCCAGGAAGTTGTAGCTGTCATGCAGCTGTTACAGGAGGCACTATAGACAGCTGCAGTCCACAGGGCCCTGGGCTGGAACCCGGAGTAGAGGGCAGGCCCGGGTTCCCCCCAAACCTCCCAATTGACCTGGACTGTGGGTTCTTCCAGAGGGGAAGGTCTCTGGGCTGTTCCCCAACCCACATGGCGAATCTCTGCGGAAAGAAAATCTGCCAAAAAGCGCAGGACCCACCAAGATAGAGGAGGAACTTTGTCACACTTCGTAAGTAGGAATATGTTAGGAATATGTCCATCTTTAAAAGGACACAGTCCACTGGAAATCTAGTAAATTTATATATATATATATATATATATATATATAATGTGAATGTATTGAGTCTCTACCAGAGCTTGGCAGGAAACTGTTTTCCCATTCCACGATTAATTTTGAAAAATTTTCCTGTTCCATTCCAGTATGAACATTCAAAATCTCAAAAAAATGTCATGAACCAACAATAAAAAAAAAAAAAATTCAGTTTGGGTCAATCAAAATGTTTCATTCCAATTTTAACCTTTTCAAATTAATTTTTATTATACCTAGTGTCAAGTTCTAAATGAAAAAATCATTTCAAACGGAAAAAACAGAACTTTTCATATTGAAAATGTAGAAAAGAGACATTTTGACAATTTTGAAACTTTTTTCCAACAGTTTTTCAAATGAGAAAACTAATAGAAATCAACCCTTTCCTGCTTTGGTTTTGATAAATCTGCCTTGTCTGAAGAAAAATGTCTTATAAAAAAAAATTCCAACCAGCTCTAGTCTCTCCCCAGCCCTCAGTGTTGCACATGGGCTCAGAGTTGGTGTTTTAGGGTATGTCTACACTACAGGATTATTCCGATTTTACAGAAACTGGTTTTTGAAAACAGATTGTATAAAGTCGAATGTATGCGGCCACACTAAGCACATTAATTCGACGGTGTGCATCCATGTACCGGGGCTAGTGTCGATTTCTGGAGCATTGCACTGTGGGTAGCTATCCCATAGCTATCCCATAGTTCCTGCAGTCTCCTCCGCCCATTGGAATTCTGGGTTGAGATCCCAATACCTGATGGGGCCAAAAACATTGTCGCGGGTGGTTCTGGATATATCTTCCCCTCCCTCCTGGAAAGCAATGGCAGACAACCGTTTTGCGCCTTTTTCCTGGGTGAACAGTGCAGACGCCATACCACGGCAAGCATGGAGCCCGCTCTGCTCAAGACAGCAGTCATGAACATTGTAAACACCTCGTGCGTTATCGTGCAGTTTATGCTGAACCAGAACCTGCAAAACCAGGTGACGAGGAGTAGGCTATGGCAGCGCGGCGACGAGAGTGATGAGGACATGGACATGGAATTCCATGGAAGCCCCGGCGCTTTGGAGATCATGCTGTTAATGAGGCAGGTTATAGCTGTGGAGTGCCGATTCTGGGCCCAAGAAACAAGCACAGACTGGTGGGACTGCATAGTGTTGTAGGTGTGGGACGATTCCCAGTGGCTGCGAAACTTTCGCATGCGTAAGGGCACTTTCATGGAACTTTGTGACTTGCTTTCCCCTGCCCTGAAGCGCCAGAATACCAAGATGAGAGCAGCCCTCACAGTTGAGAAGCGAGTGGCAATAGCCCTGTGGAAGCTTGCAGACAGCTACCGGTCAGTCGGGAATCAATTTGGAGTGGGCAAATCTACTGCGGGGGCTGCTGTGATGCAAGTAGCCAAAGCAATCACTGAGCTGCTGCTACCAAAGGTAGTGACTCTGGGAAACGTGCAGGTCATAGTGGATGGCTTTGCTGCAATGGGATTCCCTAACTGTGGTGGGGCGATAGATGGAACCCATATCCCTATCTTGGCACCAGAGCACCAGGGCAGCCAGTACGTAAACCGCAAGGGGTAGTTTTCAATGGTGCTGCAAGCACTGGTGGATCACAAGGGACGTTTCACCAACATCAACGTGGGATGGCCGGGAAGGGTTCATGACACTCACGTCTTCAGGAACACTAATCTGTTTAAATGGCTGCAGCAAGGGACTTACTTCCCAGACCAGAAAATAACACTTGGGGATGTTGAAATGCCTATTGTTATCCTTGGGGACCCAGCCTACCCCTAAATGCCATGGCTCATGAAGCCATACACAGACAGCCTGGACAGTAGTCAGGAGCTGTTCAACTACAGGCTGAGCAAGTGCAGAATGGTGGTAGAATGGTGCATTTGGACGTTTAAAAGGTCACTGGCGATCTTTACTGACTCGCTCAGACCTCAGCCAAATCAATATTCCCATTGTTATTGCTGCTTGCTGTATGCTCCACAATCTCTGTGAGAGTAAGGGGGAAACCTTTATGGCGGGGTGGGAGGCTTAGGCAAATCGCCTGGCCGCTGATTACGCGCAGCCAAACACCAGGGCAATTAGAAGAGAACACCAAGAAGCACTGCGCATCAGAGAAGCTTTGAAAACCAGTTTCATCACTGGCCAGGCTACCGTGTGAACGTTCTGTTTGTTTCTCCTTGATGAAAACCCACCCCTTTGATTGACTCGTTCTCTGTAAGCAACCCACCCTCTCCCTTCGATCCCAGCTTGCTTTTAAAGGAAATAAAGTCACTATCATTTAAAAATCATGCATTCTTTATTAATTGATTATAAAAAGAGGGAGAGAACTGAGAAGGTAGCCCGGGTGGGGTTTGGGAGGAGGATAGGAGGGAAGGAAAAGGCCACTAAAAAAGTTCAAAGTAATGACAGCCTTTTGGTTGGGCTGTCCACTGGGGTGGAGTGGGAGGGTGCACGGAGCCTCCCCCCCCCATGTTCTTACACGTCTGGGTGAGGAGGCTATGGAGCATGGTGAGGGGGGAGGGAGGTTATACAGCGGCTGCAGCAGCACTCTGTGCTCCTGCTGCCATTCCTGAAGCTCCACCAGACACCGGAGCATGTCCGTTTGATCACGCAGCAGCCCCAGCGTTGCAGCCTGCCACCTCTCATCTCGAGCGTCCCTCATGGCCTCATGTTCACTGGCATCTTTCCTGTACTTTGATACCATGTCCTTCCACTCATTCAGATGAGCTCTTTTATTGCAGGTAGATTCCATGATTTCCGAGAACATTTCGTCTCGCGTCCTCTTTTTTCGATGCCTTATCTGAGATAGCCTTCGGGACGGAGGAGGAGGCTTGAAAAATTTGCAGCTGCTGGAGGGAGGGAAAAAAGGGAGAGAAGTATTTAAAAAGATACATTTTACAGAACAATGCTTATACCCTTTCACGGTGAACAACACTATTCACATTACATAGCACGTGATTTTGGAACAAGGTCGCATTTTGCATCTTTTAATATTGAGTGCCTGCGGCTTTGGTGTTAGAGAGCACAGACACAGGTCTGGGCAACAGAATTCGGCTTGCATGCGTCCATGGTAAGCCACTGTCTTTCGGCTTCTGCAGCTTTCCTACAGGCAGCGCCCTCCTTTCCCACATACCAAGCAAAGCCCCTTGAGTGCTGCGGTTTTCCTGTTAACATGCAGCAGCAGAAACCAAACTAACCCTGCCCCATCCAATTCTCTGGGATGATCGCTTTATCCCTTCCCCCCACCGCGTGGCTGGTATCAGGGAAGATTCCCCCCCACACACACACACTCCCACCCCGCTTGGCTAACTGCAGGGAAGGATTTCTTTTCAGCCACAGGCAAACAGCCCAGTAGGAACAGCCACATCTGTCCCCTTAATTAAATTCCCGTATTTCAACCAGGTTACCATGAACGATATCACTCTCCTGAGGATAACACAGCGAGATAAAGAACGGATGTTGCTTGAATGTCAGCAAACACCGGGACCATGCACTGCCAGGCTTTGTCATGCTATGATACCAGATTACTTGCTACTAGCATGGCGTGGTCAAGTGTCCTACCATGGAGGACTGAATAAGGCTGCACTGCCCAGAAACCTTCTGCAAAGGCTTTTGGAGTACCTCCAGGAGAGCTTCATGGAGATGTCCTTGGAGGATTTCCGCTCCATCCCAGACATGTTAACAGACTTTTCCAGTAGCTGTACTGGCCGTGAATGCATCCCAAGTCTTTAGGGCAAATTAATCGTTAAAAAATGCTTGCTTTTAAACCATGTTTTATATTTTAAAAGGTAAACTCACCTGAAGTCCCTTCCATGGGATCATGGTCTTGGATACTGCCTTGGGAAGGTTGGGAGGGTACTTCACTCAGGCTGAGAAAAAGATCCTGGCTGTTGGGGAGAACGGAGTGCTGTGTGCTCTCCGCAAGCTCGTCCTCCTCCACACTTCCTCCTCCTCTTCCCCGTCCGCAAAATCCTCAGGTGTGGCTGAGATTACCTCTGCCACGGAATCCATGGTCAGAGGTGGGGTAGTGGTGGCGGCCCCCCCTAGAATTGCATGCAGCTCAGCGTAGAAGCGGCATGTCTGCAGCTCTGACCCAGAGCGACCGTTTGCCTCCTTTGTTTTTTGATAGGCTTGTCTGAGCTCCTTAACTTTCATGCAGCACTGTAGTGAGTCCCTATTGTGGCCTCTCTCCATCATGCCCTTGGAGCTTTTTTCAAATGTTTTGGCATTTTGTCTTTTGTAACGTAGTTCTGCTAGCACTGAATCCTCTCCCCATATAGCAATCAGATCAGTACCTCCCGTACGGTCCATGCTGGTGCTCTTTTTCGATTCTTGGACGGCATAGTTACCTGTGCTGATGAGCTCTGCGTGGTCACCTGTGCTCTGCATGCTGGGCAAACAGGAAATGTAATTCAGAAGTTCGCAGGGCTTTTCCTGTCTACCTGGCCAGTGTATCCGAGTTCAGATTGCTGTCCAGAGAGGTCATAATGGTGCACTGTGGGATAGCTCCCAGAGGCCAATACCGTCGAATTGCAGCCACACTAACCCTAATCTGAAATGGCAATGTCGATTTCAGCACTACTCCCCTCGTCAGGGAGGAGTACAGATATCGATATTAAGAGCCCTTTATATCGAAGTAAAGGGCTTCATTGTGTGGACGGGTGCAGGGTTAATTCAGTTTAACGCTGCTAAATTCGAGATAAACTCCTAGTGTAGACCAGGCCTTAGTGTCCAAACACACACCCTTCTTGGAATTTGACTCTATTAGTAATCTCAAAAGAATAATACAACAGACTACATTTTCTCTGGGAATTGGGCTGTCAGTAGGACTTCTCTTCAGCACCTCCATTGTCCTACTTCCCTCTCTGTGGATAGTCACTCCTGTCTCCTTTAAGTCTAGGATGAAATTAAGAAACTATACTTGCTGGAATGAGTCAACAGAATTTCACCAGCTTTATGCAGTCACCTTGCTACCCAATGAGTTTCAAATACTAGAGCTGCAAGTTTGTCATTTTCCAACCACATTATCCTATTGTTTTTTAAAATATTTCTCTCCCCTGCTGCTGTGTGATAGACCCACGCAACCAACAAGGGAAAACTAATAAGCTAACCGATTATTAAAAGGGAAATAATTACATTAGCTAGATAAAAAGCGTCAAATACACATGAGGAAGAAAGAAATAGTAGCTGTTTTTCTATCATTTCTTTCAGTTAGACCAGTGGTTCCCAAACTTTAACAACCCACAAACCCCTTTCACTAAACTGTCAAGTCTCATGAACCCCTTCCTAAAAATGAATATTTCCAGGGATTTTCTCCTTACCTCAACATAAATTATAAAAGCAGTGATCTTGGAAATATAAAATTTGTTTTTATGACATGCTTATTACACACTATTAATTATTATTTATCATTACAGTATTTTTATTACATTATGAAAACGGCACTCTTACAAGATCTCACTTGTGTAGCTTATATCACTTTTGATTAAGCCTGTTATAAGATAAGGCTCCTATCAGAGGCGCCAGTAGAAAAAAAAGGTGTGGGGGCAAAGCCCCCACGCACCCTAGGGTCTGGGGGGACACCACCGGAAAAGTGGAGGGCCTGCGGGGGCGCCGCGGAAAAAAAGGGGAGGTATCTGCAGAGGGGTGTGCCAACGCGGGAGCTGCACATGACCCTTGTCGCCCCCCCGTATTGATGCGTCTGAGTCCTATGTTTCATCAAGGAGTATCAGATGTGAAACAGCATGAAGGTATTTAAGAAGCCAACTCAACGAGTTCCTCCTACACAAGCATTCAGGTCTTGAGCAGTCCAGGCAAACAGTGCACATTACAATAAAGCTTAAACTTGTTCTTCATAATAATTTAAAAACAATACTAGCTGCCTATTTAATTTTAAAAACAGCAAAAAAATATCTACCTCCCTTTCCATTTCTTATAAGGGAGTCGTGAAGTTTAAATCTCCTCAGTGTGATAGATATGCTTGCTTTGATCTGCTTAGCTCTTGGAAGTTCCCAAGGCTCCGGGCTGCTGGCCCCAGGCTTTCTGGGGTCCCTATGGAGAGCTCTGTCCGCCATTAGGGAATTTTTTCCTGAGAACCACCTGTAACATTTGGTGAACCCCCAGGGGTTCATGAAACCCAGTTTAGGAACCACTGAGTTAGACCAATCACTGGTGTTTCTCGTTACAATAACAAGAAAAAATATTCGAGCAGTAGTATAGTTAAGGTGCATTTCAATGATTTAATTTCATTTGCCACACCAAATCCCTCTATTCTGTTTAAAGTTTCTTTTAACTTGTTTATACTGTACATAGATCTTGTAATGTTCTTTTATCTTCCTTTTAACTTGTTTATACTGTACATAGATCTTGTAATGTTCTTTTATCTTCCTTTTAACTGACTCCCTTCGGGTATGGTAGTGAAATTACAACACAGTTGACTATTTGTTTTTTAATTGGTCTTATCAGGGCCGGTGGAAGGATGTTTCGCGCCCTAGGCGAAAGTTCAACCTTGCGCCACCCCCCCCCCCGTACCTGAGCCCCCACCCTGAGGCGCCCGCCCTCCGCGGCAGCTCCCCCCTCCACCCTGAGATGCCTCCCTTGCGGCATCTCCCCACCCCCCATCCTGAGGCACCCCCATGCCCCAGCTCACCCCTGCCCCGCCTCCTCCCCGAGCACGCCGTGGCTGCTTCACTTCTCCCACCTCCCAGGCTTGCAGTGCCTAAGCTGATTGGTGCCGCCAGCCTGGGAGGCAGGAGAAGTGAAGCAGCCACGGTGTGCTCGGGGAGGAGGCAGGGCAGGGGTGAGCTGGGGCGGGGAGTTTCCCTGCGTGCCGCCCCCCCCCTTGCTGCAGGAGGCCCTCCCTGCGCTCCACTGCCCCAACTCCCTCCGCCTAAATGCCGGCGGCGACCGGGGTGGCCGAAGATCCGGCTGCCACGGTCGCTGCCGAAGAAAATGGCGCCCCCCAAATCCTAGTGCCCTAGGCGACCGCCTAGGTCACCTAAATGGTTGCACCAGCCCTGGGTCTTATATATTTGAACATTTGATCTGTTGATTAACCTTTTTCCTTCCTTCCTTCCTCTTTTTTACGTATTAGCCAGTAACTTCCCTTCTGTATTTTTTTAACTCTTTGAATATATGTAAACAGAAATCCTTGAACTTTTGTATACCACCTGTGCTCTACTTCAATTCCCCTTTCCTATTCACATGCTCCTCTTCTGCATCTATCATACCAAAACCCATTCTGGCTCACTTTTCGCAACCTCTTTCTGTTTCTGCTCTCATGCGACTTGAGCATCTTTGGAAACAATCCAGAAACCATGTAGCTTCCTCCACTATAAACTTATTCTCTCCTGTTTCAACTTCATTGTCTCCCCAACTGACTTCAGAATTACATCTCTCAGCAACTGTTCTCTCCATCTGATACACTCAGTAACTGTATTTGAACAAAGTGCTATAGGAGCAGCAAAGATGCTGTACATTTACTAGGGCTGGTCTACCTACAAACTTGCACCCAAATAACTAAATCAGTTTTCATTCACATTTTTTGTTCTTTTGATGCAAGTCTGTATGTGAATACTTGTTTCAGAATAAGTGTCCTATTTTGGAGTGGATAAAAATCATTATTTAAGTAAAGTGCTGTTAGCTTACATTATTTATATATATATGTTGCTAGTTCTTTATTTTCTTTTTATTATATAATCTCTTGTTGTTAAAGTGGATGTTTTGTGCTTATTTCTTTATTTCGTTTCCTAATTGTTAGTGGAATTTGAGATTTTACATAGACGCTTCATATTAAAAATGTTTATCTGTGCAAAATAAGACAAATTAACATCCTTTGTGCTATTCTCATAACTAACACCCAATTATAAGCCAATAGCCCATGCTATATTTATAACTAACACAGCCTTTGAATAAATTCAGTGTTCACAAATCAAGAAAGTTGAAATGGTTTGACCTGGTTACATTCTCAAGGCAGTAGAGCAGGGATCGGCAACCTTTGGCAAGCAGCCTGTCAGGGAAATCTGCTGGCGGGCCGGGATGGTTTGTTTACCTGCAGCATCTGCAGGTTCGACCGACTGCAGCTCCTACTGGCCGTGGTTTGTCTTTCCAGGCCAATGGGGCTGCAGGAAACGGTGGCCAGCACATCCCTCAGCCCGCGCCACTTCCCGTAAAACCCATAAAGCTTCCCAGGTGCAAAGGGTTCACACATACAAAAACACGATGACAAAAGTATTATCTATCAACACTTCCTATCTCCATTGGCTACAACGATGGAAATGCATGTCTGCTTTTTTTTTTTTTTTTTAATTCTCTCTTTTTTTGTTTTCTAGTACATAAGTCTATGATAGAAACTTCTTATGAAGGGCACAATTCTGCAACCCCTAATGATGCAGGGCAGTGTTTACTCGCTCAAGCAGCCCCTTTGAAGTAACTTTGTCAATACAATACATGAACACAAACCTTTTGAGTGCTATGACTTATCCTACTACTCTGGCAAAGGGTATGCTTTCATGTCACTAGATACAGTGGTGTTTCTCTTTGAATAGTCTTTTTGTGTTTCAGCTTGATATCAGAGTTCTAAGGATTTGATTTTTTTGGCTTGTAAAGAGCATCTTTATTAAGAATTATAAAATGAATTTTGTGCAGGGTAATTGTGAATTTTTAAAAACACTAGTGGAAGGGAACAGACAGATCCATTATGGTACAAATTAAAAAGGCTGACTGCATCTTCTCAGTAGTGTTCTTAAGTAGACATCATTATGGAGAAAGTTAGGGATGATTGTACCACTTACAGAAGCTTATTATTCAGCTAATCAAAGAATAACTCCACCCCATATGTGATGCAAAGACTATCAACAGACTGCTAAATGAAACAGCTCTAGATACACTGAAAGCCAACTGACTCTGGAAATTTAGTGCCCGTGTTGCGTGACTTGAAAATCTGTTCTGAGCAAGGCACGGCTCCAGGCCTTGACTGTTGTACTTTAGTAACCATAGCAGTGTGGTCTCTGGAGATCACAATGCTAGTGAATTTTCCTTTATTTCAAAGAAGAATAATAAGAGAAATGTGGCTTGGAACTGATCTTTTTTTCTTATTTTTACTATGCCGTGACCTTGACCAAAATATCTTTGAAGTATTTGCTGGCTGATTCTCTGTTATGGGACCAGAAAAAACATCAGGATATATAAAGGATCTTGCCAAAGGAAGTCCTATCTTCCTCAAAATATTTGTCTTCATTCCCAGGGAGAACCTTTTTATTAATAATGTTTCTAAAACCTCATAATGGAAGAGGTTGATAACTTTAATCTCAGAGCTACTATGGGCACCAAAGTAACAGTGAACTTGCTTTGAACTGACATATTAATTGTTTTTTTGTTTAAGTAGCAGGTGCAGCTTTTCGTGAGTACATAATTGGATGTACTTGTTTTTAAAAAGAACACAGTCCACAGTTTGATGCCAAGCCCTTTTTTCCATTTGGAAAAAAGTGATTTCATTTTTCATGTACAATGTAAGAAACATGAGTTTCTTAAACAAACAAAACCAAACACAAACAAACAAGTGTTTGCAGTGCATAGTTAAGTCTGTCTCATATGTTTCAAGTTTTAGCCTGGATTAGAAATTCCATCTGCCATTGAATCCATATGGTTTACCAAATGGCATTTTACAATCATTTATTTTTACAGCTTAGACAATAAAGTTGTGTTTAGTTGTCACTGCTCAAATTTCTACTATGAAACCTTTTGAAAAAGTAAATATATTCAATGTTTGGAAATTGTTTTGGCAGGCAATTGAACTATTATTGATAAAACACTATTTATTACTATGTAGTAGGCACAGCCTGGACAAAGAATTGCAGAATGAAGGTATTTTAACATTTCTCTAGTCTCTAAAATCTAAGACCCAGTCTGTAGCCCTTCCTATACTTCCACACACTCCTGTAAGGTGCCCCCTTACTCCCTGATGCCAACTATCTAGACCTTGGGTAGCTGCACGGGGGCTATGCAGTTTCCATAGGGCTGCTATATTCCCTTCCCCACACATGCAGGTAGGAGTGGGCAAGATTGGGCAGGGAATGGGGATACACACTGAACCAGATATAGGGCTGGTGCTGAGTATGTCACTGTGATGGGTTCGATCACAGAAATATCCTTGGGACTGTCACCTGATGTGCTGAGACTACCTTTGAGCCCATTTTCTCTGCCAATTTGGGCCTTCAGAACCTTGCCTTGTTGAGCCAGACACGCCAATCTGCTCCAACACAGACCCAGGTCTGAACCATGCGCTCCAAAGCTGCAGACTTAACTGAAAACAGCTTAAGAAGTGCTCCTGTCTCCAGCACCCAGACACCGAGCTCCCAATGGGATCCAAACCCCAAATGAATCCGTTTTACTCTGTATAAAGCTTATACAGGGTAAACTCATAAATTGTCCACCCTCTATAACACTGATAGAGAGATATGTACAACCGTTTGCTCGCCCAGGTATTAATTACTAACTCTGGGTTAATTACGGTAATAAGCAAAAGTGATTTTATTAAGTATAAAAAGTAGGATTTAAGTGGTTCCAAGTAGTAACAGACAGAACAAAGTAAGTTACCAAGCAAAATAAAAGAAAACACGCAAGTCTAAGCCTAATACATTAAGAAACTGATTACAGGTAAAATCTCACCCTCAGAGATGTTCCAATAAGCTTCTTTCATAGACTGGACTCCTTCCTAGTCTGGGCCCTATCCTTGCCCCTGGTACAGTTCTTGTTAGCTCCAGCTCAGGTGCAGGGCTGGCTCCAGGGTTTTGGCTGCCCCAAGCAGCCAAAACAAAAAGGGACCATCCGCCGAATTGCCACCGAATACCTGGACGTGCCGCCTCTCTCTGGAGCGGCCGCCCCAAGCACCTGCTTGACAAGGTAACTAGGGGATTTCTCATGACTGGAACCTCCTTTGTTCTGTTCCACCCCCTTATATAGCTTTGGCACAAGGCAGGAATCTTTTGTCTCTCTGGGTTCCCACCCCTCCTTCTAAATAGAAAAGCACCAGGTTTAAGATGGATTCTAGTACCAGGTGACATAGTCACATGTCCTGTGAGACCCCAAGCCTTCATTCTTCCTGGCCTGACTCACAGGAAGCCTTGCAAATAAACAGAGACATTTACAACCAATTGTCCTAGTTGATGGGAGCCATCAAGATTCCAAACCACCATTACTAGCCCACACTTTGCATAATTACAATAGGACCTCAGCGTTATATTTCATATTTCTAGTTTCAGATACAAGAATGATACATTTATACAAATAGGATGACCACACTTGGTAGATTATAAGCTTTGTAATGATACCTTACAAGAGACCTTTTGCATAAAGCATATTCCAGTTACATCATATTTACACTTATAAACATATTTCCATAAACATATGGAGTGCAACATCGCAGTCACCCCCTGTGGAACCAGGAGGTAATGAAAGCAGATTCCTGGTCTGTTTCTGGGGTAGCACAACAATGCACTGCCCCGTACATCTGTACTGAGCCCTCTCTGCTGTGGATAATATGTCTTCTCATTGAGTAGTGTTTTAAGATAACATTTTAAAAAACAGTCTTGTCTCCTCATCCTGGACTTTAGTTTTGAAGTTTTGCTCCATATTCAGCTGGTTTTTTAGTTAGTGTGGATTGTGCTGCAGGTTTCCCAGCTAATGTAACATTTTTTGTAACATGGGCCTTGAGTTAATCACAAATAACTTTGCTAAGGTGGAATTAGGGTTGCTGCTGCACAACAGTGCCTTCCATTCCCTTTATTCTTCCAGAACATGGAGCTTCAAAACCTCAGGCTTAAACATTGGGAAAGCAGGAGATTCTCAGTTAAGGTCTCCCCACAGAAAAGAAAGTAGGTGTTACAAGAAAGAAAAACCAGGAGCAACTCTCCACACATCTCCTCCACTTCCCTGCTCTGTTCCATCTCTACCCAAATACACACACTCCTGAATCTCCTCCCACTACATCAACCCCCATTCCCATGAACACCTCCTCCAACCCCCCCATCTCGCTTTCTCTCACATCCTCCAACCCCCTGTGTGTGTGTCTCTCTCTCTCTCTCACACACACACACACATTCTCTCTCTCTCTCTCTCTCTCTCTCCTCTCTTCCCTCCCACACTTCTCTAACCTCTCCCTACACATACATACATTCACTGACTCATTCCAGTTCTTTGAATTATTAACAGTAGCTTTTCCATGTTTCATAGCTGTGGTGTGAGTTGAAAATTAGTTCTGCTTTTTAAAAGCAGACTTCAGTCTCTTGTGGAATATGGTGCAGGGCCTAGATGTGGCAATATATTGGGTGCAGAACATCCCTTAATAATTTGAGTAGCAATTTCTTGATCCATAAGAACAGTGTTTGACAAAATTCCTACAAGGTAAGTCCACTACCACCTAGAAGGGCTGAATATCCCCATCTTACATGGAAGCCAACAAAAATGGGAATTAAGTGCGCTCGGTACCTTGCAGCATCAGGCCCTATGTTTCAGAGTGATTCTAGGTCTTGTATATGCTTTCCCAGATGTGGGCTGGCAAATTACCTTGTTTTTCTTGAAGCAGTTGGCAAGGTCAGCATTTCTAGCTATCTCAGCTAATGAATAGTTGATGACTGGGAAGTTCTTTGCCGTGTGCACATTATGAGTATAGTCACCTGCATAAAGGAGCTCACATAAATGCTCCATTTACCTTTGTGGAAGTTTTTAGTCTGGAGGTTTTAGTTAAAGAGCCTACCAGATGTTTAAAATGTAATAAAATTCCTGACATCATATCACTGGTGGTTTCATTGCTGCAAAGAAGAATCCAAAGAGACAAGATGCCAAAAATCCTTTCTTGTCTCCTTCTGATATTGTAAATGGATATGACAGAATACCATCCACAGAGATACTGTCAGCACAGTGAAAGGCACAAATGGGAGGAAGTAAGATTCATGTGGCATCTAGACTAGAGCCTTGTTTGCAGAAGAAAATAGCACCATTTCTGCCATTGGTTTTGCTGGAAGAATAGCCATGGAGATACTAGTGATCAGCACCAGTTCAGCTAGCCAGAGGTAATGCCTGTTCTGAGCAGGGATTAACTCCAGTTGGCTAAACTGATGCTGATCACAGTTTGTCCTTGTCTGCTTTACAGCTAACCCCTGGCCAGCACCAATTCAGCTAAATCAATTGCTGAAACAGTGCTATTTCTAATAGAGACAAGGCCCTAAAGCAGTGGTTCCCAAACTTTTCAGGGTCGCGACCCCCCCTTACCCTTGTCTCCTCATCCTGGAGGAGAGGAGAGGCCATGGTGGGTGGGTGGGAATGCAGATAGGGGTAAGGGCGTCTCAGCTGGGGCCTCAGGTGGGGGTGGGTCTGGGGCTGAGAACAGAGCTGCGGCCAGGGGCTGAGGCTGGGGGCGAGCCTGGGGGCAAAGCTGGAACTGGGATGCAGTGGGGGCCAGGAGCCACACCGAGGCTGAGGGTGGGGCCAGAGCAGAGCTGAGGTTGGGGCTGGGTGGCACTCCCTCCCCGCCCCCCCCCCCCCGAGGGCTGGCCTTGGCCTGCCACGTCCCCCAGAATGTTCCTCCATGCCCCTTTAGAGAGGTGTGACCCACAGTTTGGGATCTCTACCCTAAAGTCTTTCTGCTGGACCTCTCGCTAGCCATCCATTTCACACATCATGGTTCTTTAAGGCATTTTCACCCTGGGGTGAATAGCCACACAGGTCCAAATTTCTCAAAGGTGCTCAGCACCTACCATTAGGGACAAATGTTCTGAGGAGCTCAGCCTGTTGGTGCTGAGCTCTTTTGAAATTCTGGCCATAAATGTCACAAAGGGAACTGCTGGGTGCTGAGCACTATTAAAAATCTCACCCTTATGGGAACTGAGCTCTTGAAAACGTGGCCCCACAATGCATGAGAATTAATATATCTGTCCACTGTAATGTTCATGTTTTTAATAAAAAAAAACAGTTTGAGGGAAGAGGAAAGTAGCAGTATTATATATATACAACTTTGATCTCAAACAATCTCAATGCTTTTTACCAATTGATATATACACCATATGCAGGAATTAGTTAATCCAGCTCTGAAATACAGTCCCTCTGTGGTGACAAAGTGTCATGGGGGTCCTGGGGTAGGGAAAGGTAGTCAAAATTAGACAAATCTAGATTAGGTATGACCAGAGTTAGTTTGTGTAATGTACTTCATTTATATCTGTTCTTATTTTTATATGGATATAAATGAACTTGTTGCTTACGTTACCTGGCATAATATTACTCTACATATATTGTCTTCTTTAATATAATATATGGAGATATACCAATCTTATAGAACTAGAAGGGACCCTGAAAGGTCATCAAGTCCAGCCCCCTGCCTTCACTAGCAGGACCAAGTACTGATTTTGCCCAGATCCCTAAGTGGCCCCCTCAAGGATTGAGCTTACAACCCTGGGTTTAGCAGGCTAATGCTCAAATCACTGAGCTATCCCTTCCCCTTTTACTGTGTATTGGTTTATGATATCAGTGCATTAAGTTCTATTGCTTACTCCCCTTACTTTAAATATTCCTTATTTTATTTATATAATTATGCCAACATAGTATTTTGTTAAAGTTTTTGAAAAATTGGTTACATTTTAGAATATATATAGTATTTATATAGTTATATAGTAATTGTACTACAGTTAAAGTGTTACCCACAATAGTTATTTTTCTGGTTAGAGGATTTTGTATTAGGTACATGTATCAAAAATATATATTCAGAAAAGTTAGTGTAATATAGTTTGAAATTAAATGGGTGACAAGTAATTTGCTCGTGTCATTAACCTTCCAGTTATATGAATTAGTAGTAATCCCAAGTATCATAAAGGTTAACTGCACTGTTATTACATTTTAATTAGTCTTTGTATTAAGTGTAACCAAAAAAGGTAAGTTTAAAAAAAGGAGAGAGAATACGTTTCAGGTCATTATCCACTATGTCATTCTAAGAAGGAGAATGCTCTTGCTGAAAAATTATGGTAACTATCACAATGTATGGGGGAGGGGGAATTAAAATGATATCTTTACATTGTGATAGGCAGGGGAAACAAATTTAGTATCAGACTTTGTATTAAGGGCTTAGGACTGAAATAATTAACATCCTACTATTCTTCTTCGAGTGATTGTTCACGTCCATTACACATTAGGTGTACGCGCGCCGCGTGCACGGACGTCGGAAACTTTTTCCCTTAGCGGCTCCCGTCGGGCCGGCGGGGCCCCCTCCTTCCCGCCAGAGCGGCGCCCCGCTCCAGGGTATATATATCCCTGCCGACCCGACCCCTCCAGTTCCTTCTTACCGTCCGTGGCGGCGTTGGAACAACTCTGTCTCTCGTCTGAGAGTGTCCCTTAGCAATAGTCATTAGTGTTATCTAGCAGTTATCAGTTAGTTTGTAATAGTGTTGAGCCAGTAGTTAACAGCTCATTAGGGTACTTAAAGTTCCTGCCGGGGTTGTTTGTTCAGCCCCGGCACCGGCCCTGGGCGGCGGTGTATGCCACACGCCCAAGGCTTCAAGGCTTGTGCCACGTGTCGCAGGCCTATGCCATTGAGCGACCCCCACGCTTCGTGTCTCCGTTGCCTGGGGGAGGCTCACCAGAAAGAGCGCTGCAAGATCTGCAAGGCCTTTAAGCCCAGAACTAAAAAAGAGAGGGACTTTCGCCTTAAGCAGCTGCTCATGGAGACGGCGTTACAGCCCTCCACTTCGACGGCACCGTCTGCCTCCGTGCGGAGCGCCCCGGCATCGGTGCGGGAACCGGCGCCGGCGGGTCACCTGAAGCCCGCGGCACCGACCCAGCGGGGAAATACACGACGCTGATCGTCTTCGCCGGCGAAAGCGAAGGGCCAACCTAAGGCCCGAGGACGCTCCCCGCACAAGAGGGCGGGACCGGTAAAGACCTCGAGTGCCCCTAAGGCCGATACGGCCCCAACACGGACCCCGGTAGTGGCTCCGGCGCCGAAAGGCCCGTCGAGCCCCGGGATGGGCGCGTCGAGCGAGGATGAAGGGCTGGAGGAGCTCGTGGAACAGCCCTCCACTCTGGACGCATTTGAGGCAGCTAAGGACCTCATTGCTTTGTCCGTTGAGGCCCTGGCACGCGCTGAGGGCACCCCGCCGATGCTGCCGCGCAGAGGCAAGCCGGCGATGGTGCGCCCATCACGGTCGCCGTCTCGGCACCGCTCCAGGAACCGGTCCCGGTCGAGCTCCGCCTCGGTGGACTCCTGGTTGCCCTCGGCGCAGGAAGCACCGCAGCAGTCGGGCTTCAACAAGCGGTCGGCACCGACTCAGCAACCGAGCACGAGTCGACACCGCGAAGCGTTGGCGGTTCGTTACCCAAGGCTGACCAGCCGTAGCCGTTCCCGGTCCCGCGATCACCGGTACCGTTCCAGGTCCAGGTCGGCGAGGCGCTATTCCAGGTCCTGGTCGCGGAGGCGCTACTCCCCAAAACCGGACCGGCACCATCCTACGGCTCCACCGTGGCCTTCCAGGTCACCGTCCGTGGTCTCGGGGACTGACTCAGACCGGTACGGCGGGTATGCCCATAGGTCACAGGCCAGCAGGGACTACGGTCGGTCCCAATGGGGCCAACCGAGCCAATGGCCATTCTGGACACCCTGGGCCTACCACCAGCAAGGGCCCCCATCGAGGGCCTCGAGATCCGGGCCATCCGGGTACCGATCCCGCTCCCTGCGGCACCGTCCGCCATCGTATAGGGAGGCAACGGTCTCTAGACCACCGGAGCGGGAAGGAGTGGACTCGGCACCGAGTACGGTGCCGTCCCAATCCCACGCTGCGGGTCAGGCCGCAGAGGAACAATTGGCTGATGCCGGATTGCAGGACAATGAGGATGGGCAGAAGGCCCCGACCTCTTCCTCCTCGCCAGACGAGGCGGTAGCGGGCACACTGGTGTCCGGCCCTCCCCCGATTGACCATCGGGCACACCAAGACCTGCTTCGCCGGGTAGCCCTCAATCTGGGCTTGCAAGCGGAGGAGACTGTAGAGCAGGACGACCCCATGGTCGATATCCTGAGCCCAGAGGGCCCCTCCAGAGTCGCTCTCCCGATTATACGGACAGTACAGTCCAACTATAAGACGGTGTGGCAAACACCGGCCTCCAGTACGCCAACTGCAAAAGGCATGGAGAGGAAATACTTCGCCCCATCTAGAGGGTTTGACTTCCTCTTTCTACATCCGTCCCCCTGTTCGCTGGTGGTCTCGGCGGTCAACGAAAAGGAGCGGCATGGCCAGCAAGCTCCTGCCCCCAAGGGCAAGGAAGTTAAGAGGTTGGACTTATTCGGGAGGAAAGTCTATTCATCTGGGGGTCTTCAACTGAGGATCGCCAATCAGCAGGCGATTCTAAACAGGCACAATTTTAACTCTTGGGCATCAGTTGCCAAGTTTAAGGACTCCCTCCCACCTGACGCGCATCAGGAGTTCACGGCCCTGGTGGATGAGGGAATGGCAGTGGCCAAGACCTCATTACAGGCCACACTAGACTCAGCCGACGCTGCGGCTAGAACAATTGCGTCGGGAGTCGTGATGAGGCGTTCGGCGTGGTTGCAGGCTTCAGGTCTCCCGCCAGAGGTGCAGACCACGCTGCAGGACCTCCCGTTTGAAGGTTCGGGCTTGTTTTCCGACCAGACGGACGCCAGGCTACATAGCCTTAAGGACTCACGAGCGACCCTTAAGTCGTTGGGTATGCACACTCCGGTAACGCAGCGTAAGCCCTTTAAACCCCAGCCGCCACAAAGGCAATACCACCCTCGCCCCCAACACGAGCCGTACCGCCGTCGAGGCAGGGATAACAGGCGGAGACGTAACAATACGCCTAACCAGGGCCAGAGTCACGGCCAGGGCAAGCCACAGCCAGGGAATAAACCAGGCTTTTGAAGCTACGCCCGAGGACAGCGTACCATATTCCATACCGGATCCTCCTCTGTTTTTCAAAGACCGCCTGTCCCATTTCTACCGGGCATGGTCGCGCACAACATCGGACCAATGGGTCCTGCGCACAGTGAAGGCGGGCTATACCCTCCAGTTTTCCTCACCCCCTCCCTGCCATCCCCCTTCCCCGTCCCTCTTCAGGGACCCTTCTCACGAGCAACTTCTCACGCAGGAGGTTCAGACCCTTCTCGCTGCTGGAGCAGTAGAAGAGGTCCCAACAGACCTGAGGGGAAAAGGATTCTACTCCAGATACTTCCTGATCCCCAAGGCAAAAGGAGGCCTCCGTCCTATTTTGGACCTGCGCGATCTAAACAAGTTTCTGATCAAAGCTCGCTTCCGTATGGTCTCCCTGGGAACTATTATCCCATCCCTGGATCCGGGGGATTGGTATGCTGCCCTCGATATGAAAGATGCCTATTTTCACATCGCAATCAATCCAGCTCACAGGCGATTCCTGCGCTTCGTTGTCGACCAGCGCCATTTCCAATTTACGGTCCTGTCCTTCGGCCTGGCATCAGCACCACGAGTGTTCACGAAATGCATGTCCGTGGTAGCAGCCTTCCTTCGAAAGAGAAGGATGCGTGTGTTTCCGTACCTGGACGATTGGCTACTCGCGGGCAGGTCGGAGGCCGAGGTCCGATCTCACGTGACGCTGGCCTTGCAGACGTTCGACAAGCTCGGCCTCCGGGTCAACATGCCCAAGTCCACGTTAGTCCCCACACAGAGGCTGGACTTCATAGGTGCAACCCTGGACTCGGTAACCGCACAAGCGAGCCTACCAGAGGCACAGTTCATGTCAATTCACAGAGCCGTAAGCTCGGTCCAAAAGTTCCCCACGACAACGGCAAGATGTTGCATGCAGCTTCTGGGGCATATGGCAGCTTGCACACACGTGGTAAGACATGCCCGCCTGAGGCTCCGGCCTTTACAGTTGTGGTTCGCCCACACGCATTGCCCCAACAGAGACCCATTGGATCAAGTAGTCACGATCCCAAACCAGGTGCTCGGCTCGCTACGCTGGTGGCTCGATTGCCAACAGGTATGCGAAGGGATCCCCTTCGCTGCCCCACAGCCCACTCTGACGTTAGTAACAGATGCATCGGACCTGGGTTGGGGGGCGCACCTGGGGGAACTGCGGACCCAAGGGCTGTGGTCCAGAGAAGACAAGCTGCTTCACATCAATCTGAAGGAGCTAAGAGCGGTTCGCCTCGCCTGTCAGACCTTCCGCGCCACCTTAAAAGGTCACAGCGTGGCAGTCCTGACGGACAACACTACCACCATGTTCTATATAAACAAGCAGGGCGGGTCCCGGTCTTCTCCCCTCTGTCACGAGGCACTCCAATTATGGAACTTCTGTATAGCCCATGCGATACACCTCATCGTGACGTATCTTCCGGGGATTCAAAACGGCTTAGCAGACCGCCTCAGCCGATCCTACCGAATGCACGAATGGACGTTGAGGCGAGACGTCCTGCATTTGATCTTCCGGAGGTGGGGCTTTCCCCGGGTGGATCTATTCGCCACCAGGGACAACAGCCAATGCCCTCAGTTCTGCTCGTTCCAGAACCTCAGCCGGGGATCATTAGCAGATGCTTTCATGATCCCATGGGGAAGGAGCCTGAGATATGCCTTCCCTCCGTTCCCACTCATACACAAGGTTCTCCTCAAGACCCGCAGGGACAGGGCGACGATCATACTTATCGCCCCGGCCTGGCCACGCCAGCATTGGTTCACGTCCCTGCTGGAACTGTCCATAGCCGATCCAATCACCCTCCCCCTCCATCGCGACCTAGTCACGCAAGACAAAGGTCGCCTACTCCACCCGAACCTGTCTTCGCTACATCTCATGGCATGGTATCTCTCTGGCTGAATGATGCAGAACACAGGTGCTCTCACCAAGTTCAGCAAATCCTCCTTAATAGTAGGAAGCCCTTTACAAGAGCGACCTACCTGGCAAAATGGAAAAGGTTCTCCCACTGGTGTGAGCCTCAACGCATACAGCCTTTACAAGCCTCAGTTCCGTCGATCCTGGACTACCTACTGCACCTCAAGAATCAAGGGCTTGCGCCCGCCTCAATTAGAGTTCACTTAGCCGCTATCTCGGCCTTCCATCCGGGAGAGTTGGGAGTGTCAGTGTTCTCCAACCCCACAGTGGCCCGATTCCTCAAGGGGCTGGAAAGGGTGTTTCCCTACTCGCGCCCGCCTGTCCCGGCGTGGAGTCTGAACCTAGTCCTAACAAGACTCATGAGTCCCCCCTTTGAGCCCCTAGCCACTTGCTCCCTCACGCACCTCTCGTGGAAGGTGGCGTTTCTCGTGGCCATCACATCGGCCAGAAGGGTATCGGAATTGAGAGCCCTCTCTTCGGAACCACCCTATACAGTGTTCCATAAGGATAAGGTGCAACTGAGGCCGCACCCCAAATTCCTCCCAAAGGTGGTATCACAGTTTCACATGGGGCAGGACATTTGCCTACCGGTGTTTTTTCCTAAACCCCATACGGACCCTCACCACCGCAGCCTACACACCCTGGATGTCCAAAGGGCGTTGGCATTTTACCTGGAACGGACCAGGCCGTTCCGCAGAACACCCCAGCTGTTCATTGCTATTGCGGAACGTATGAAAGGCTTGCCTATCTCGACACAGCGCTTGTCGGCATGGATTGTGCATTGTATACGCACTTGTTATGAGCTCGCCAATATTCCGGCCCCGGAGATCCGGGCCCACTCGACTAGAGCCCAAGTGTCCTCAACGGCCTTCTTGGCGCAGGTCCCTATCCAGGAGATCTGTAAGGCAGCCACCTGGTCGTCCGTACATACGTTCACAGCCCACTACGGGATCCATCATCAGACCAGAGAGGACGCGATGGTCGGTCGGGCTGTGCTACAGTCAGTTGTACCTTGACTCCTACCCACCTCCGATGGTAAGCTTGGGAATCACCTAATGTGTAATGGATGTGAACAATCACTCGAAGAAGAAAGAACGGTTACTTACCTTCTGTAACTGTTGTTCTTCGAGATGTGTTGTTCACGTCCATTACACTTCCCACCCTCCTTCCCCTCTGTCGGAGTCTCCGGCAAGAAGGAACCGGAGGGGTCGGGTCGGCAGGGATATATATACCCTGGAGCGGGGCGCCGCTCTGGCGGGAAGGAGGGGGCCCCGCCGGCCCGACGGGAGCCGCTAAGGGAAAAAGTTTCCGACGTCCGTGCACGCGGCGCGCGTACACCTAATGTGTAATGGACATGAACAACACATCTCGAAGAACAACAGTTACAGAAGGTAAGTAACCGTTCTTTACTAACCAGAGGTTACATATTTCTGGCAATACATATGTAATATTCAAAACTTCTGAGCTATTTAAATGCCTAATTATATTTGAAACTATTATAGCCTCATGTTGATATGCAGGAATTTAATTCTGGGTTATGAAAATCGATCCCCCTATATCAAGATGAGAAGATACACCCATGTGTTATTTTTCTTTAGCATTTGATAAATATTTGATTAGCCCATCATTGTATAGGCACATAGTCTGCTCCTCTTGCACTGAGCAGCAACTTTACATCAGAGTCCTATAGATATCAATGAAACTACTCACTGTAAAGACAGAAGAAACTAGTCCATATGATGTAGCAGACAAATCAATGGGGTACAGATGCTGCCTGTTAACCTCACAGTCATAGGACTCTATTTTAGTAAAGCTAAATTAAATTAATAAATGTCTGTTCTAAGCAACACTTTAGTTTCCATCTTTCTGCTATGTGGTTATTCCATAATTGAGCACTAGGAAAGAAAATCTTAAAAAATATGTTAATAAACGTCATACCAATTTTACTTCTTGTATTTTGTCTTTTGTTGACTTTTATATTCTTTGTTTTATCTCCCTTCTCCCAGTCACTGAATGGTTTTGCCTTGGTGGTGAGTTCAGATGGAATGATATTTTATGCATCATCAACTATTGTGGACTATCTAGGCTTTCATCAGGTAAATATATATTAAAAGTATTTAGAATGCTTAATGTTGTACAATCTGTAATGGCTTCCTTGCTGTCATTTCTTTTGATACGCTCTCTAAAATCATGTACAGTACACTGTTTTGACATGTGCCTTTACAGTTGACTAGATATAAAATATAAATGGAATAAAGGTATATTTATGATGCAATTCCAGACTAGGATATTGTACTGTAATTTTCCTATTTTTATATTTTTATATTTTTTTAGAATTCAAGTGAATGTGTATTCTATGTAACATCCCAGAAGACATTTTGGAGCTATTCTGTTATTGTGAATCATTGGTAAACAAAGACATGAACTGTTACAAATATAGAATATATCCCCAATGCTCATCATTGTAATTTATCCCTTCAATTTAACATTCAGAACAAGCATTTTTGTAATAAATGCAAAAATTACCTTAATGCAACATTGATGGATATTTTGCACATGCACAAAAGTCAGGAAATTAAGAATTAAGGCTAAAAAGATCCTCACTACATTACTGTAGTTTAAAATAAAAAGTAAACATGTGAAAGTCAGGAAATTCAGAAATAATGTTCCTCAAGCAATCTTAGCTCTGACCCGATCCCCACCAACCATCCATCTAATGGGGATATAGAGATAATGACAGCCCCTAGCCAATGAACTTACAGCCTAACCATTGTTTATTGTAATTATTTCAGACTGATGTAATGCACCAAAATATATACGATTACATTCATGTGGATGATCGCCAAGATTTCTGTAGACAACTGCACTGGGCCATGAATCCTCCACAATTAGTGTCTGGACAACAATTGCAGACAGAAACAGGTGGGTTTGCGTAATATTCCTTAGAGAGATAGGAATTGTCATAGTGAATCCAGATCAGTGGTCCATCTAGTCCCGCAACCTGACTCTGATAGTGACTAGCGCCAGATTCCTCAAAGCAAGGTGCAGAAACCCTCAGAGAGGACAATTACAACATGATGAGCCCATGGGGGATGTTTCTTCCTAACTCTTGACAGTTAGAAAATGGTTTATGCCTTGAAGCATGAGAGTTTACATTACTTTTATTTTTTTCTGTCTAATGTAGCTGTAGAGCTTCTCATCATCCATATAAATGGTTAATCCTACTAAGCTCTTGTCTTTAAATAACATATCAATATTTCTCTCAGTCACAAAAATACAGTATGCAGAAGGTTTCTGAACACTATTACTACAGCAGTATCACTTTGTGCTGTAATCCCATTTGCTTTCTTACCCAAAGCTACTTGGATAAAAGACCTCTAAAGAACAAGCAGGTGCTGCAGTCCATTTTCCTTAATTCGATACTGTCCCAGCATGGTGTTAGAGCACCCTCTGCTGTTTAGAGGTGCTCTCTATCAGATGAGGCATAAAACAGAAATCATGTCTACTTCTAGGCATTAAAGTTCCCTTTCTCTAAGAATACAAGAGGGATGTGAACTCGAGCAACTGAGCCATGATCCTTCTCTGGTGACTACATTCTGTCACTCTAAATTTCTCCTGAAATTTTATCTGGATAAATTATTATTCATTCCTATGCAAAATTTCTGTGTAGTGTTGCTGTGCAGTTTAGGGCTGCTGAATAATTACCACATTTCACATCACAGGTGTCTGCGTTGTAGAGGTAAAGTGATCCCGCAGCATAGTCTAAACATCAGTTTAAGTTTAAACACTACATTGTGGGATTCTTTGGAATAAAAGTATCCATTGCTACTACTGTTAATAATTTGCACTTCTACGGTATTAAGCCGTTCATTAAAGGATTTTAAAGGACTTTATAGATGGGCACCCCTGGGAGGTGGGTAACTATTTTTATTCCCATTTTGTACATGGACAAACTAAGGTATGTAGTGGTTGTGACTTGTCTAAGGTAGTAATAGTGGTAATAATAATATTCCCAGTAAAACTTCAATATAGAGTTGAGGTTGAAACTTTATTGCCCTTTAAATACATCTTTTAACAATAATATTTGATTAATGAGAAATGCTAGAAAACAGAAAATGTTCAGTTAAGGTTTCAACTCTAGCCTTAGCTCAGACATGCCACACCTGCCCACCTTCCAGCTACAGACCAGAGAAACTTCTTAGCACATGAACATGAAGTCTGCCAAGTTTTTTTTTTATTTTTTTTTGTTTGTCCAGCTAAAAAAGTAAGAACAGTTTTTGACAAGTGAAAAAATGCTCTTTGTTCCCCAAGGCCTAAAACTTTCAGAGGAATTGAATACCCAGAACTCCAGTTTAAGTCAGTAGGAATGGTGAATGCTCATCTCCTTTGAAAAATCTGGTGCCTCAAATTGGGCACATAAAAATTGGAGGCACCCAAAACTAGTGATAATTTCTGAAAATTTTGGCCCCGCTTTCTCTGTTCTCCTTTCTAAACAACGTGGGTGATACTGTAACTACCTCACAGGGTTATTCACTGGAAATAACCCATTTTGTCAAGTTCCTGGAGTCTGCCATAATTTGGGTAAAATGTATGAAGTCCTTCAGACCTTTCACAAACTTAAAGTATACCAGACCTATGGCGAAATGTATATACATCACAGAAGGCTAATGGAGCATTAATAGTTTTTTCAGATGGGTAGGAAGAAACTTGCAAGCAGCACCATGAAGCAGGAGTCCATGGCTGGCTTTTAAACTCAGAGAATTTATGCAGGACTTGTAATTTCAAAAGCAGTCCCCATGAGGCTTATGATTTCCGCAGGAGCTCTTGCAGTCTTTGGAGAACTTTGTAAAATGTGGTCTCTTCTTTATAGAAGAAATAAATACCACTGAATGGAACAAAATGCACTAGGCATTTAACAAACTGTAAAAACAGTGTGCAGATATGAATTAAATTTGAACAACATTGTTTGGAAATTAGCAGTGATGAACACTTTGAAATTTTGTTCTAGATATGTACAGTAAAGAATTTCACTAAGTCTCAGAGTTCACACTTCTAGAGAAGTACTCGTGTTTCTTTTGAGAAATGCATACTGCAAAAACTATGCACTGGTGCCCATAACTAGTGCATGCTTTACGAAAGAACTCAGGAGGCAAGAGCTGATCTTTGGGTGACTGGTGCCTGTTAGCAGTGCCAATTAGCATGTTCTCCTAATGGTCTTCCTTTTTTTGTCTCTTTTTCTTTGAAAAGTCTAGCAAACCAAAATATGTTAATATAAGATTAATTTTGCTGAGTGAAAAATCACAAAAAGTCACAAAATATGAAAGTTTATGTTCCCCCAGGCAAATTAACTTAAGCTTATTGCACAGTTGTTGTTTTGTGCTGTTTGTTTTAATATCCTAGCTGATATTAATATTCATGATTGAATATTCACTACGAAATATTCTTTTTAGCAATTTCTTTAACTATGTGTTCAAATATGTACACAGAATTTTCATTCTGAGTTCATATAATCTGACCTATGTTACCCACATTGTTTGTAGGAGAAGAATACATTCTCAGTAAGTTGTTTAAGGCACAAGAGTGTGACAGCATGCCAACAGATTATTCTTCCTTTTTAACTCGTTGTTTCATCTGTCGAGTCCGCTGCCTGTTGGACAGTACTTCCGGTTTCCTTGTAAGTATAATTGTGTGAAACAAGCTGTGGCTGAGTAGCACAAATTTAAATGACCTCTTAAAGATATTTAAACATGATTGTATGAATTGCATGCACTGATATGGAAATACAATTTTTGGATGGCTTCTATTTTTGACTTTTTTTAATTAGTTGAATGTTTTTACTTATGATTTTGCATCATTGGAACTGTCCCAAATGACAGTCTTTATTAGTAAATGCACAGGTAGCACTGCTGTGGTTTAGGATCTATCAGTACTAATGTTGCAACTCCTATTTTAGGACACTGTAAACACTCAGTTAGAAAGTATGAAATTTTTGTCATTGTTCCAGTATGCAGCTGACTAGAACTTTATATAAGAAAATAACACAAGTAAGTATTGGGCATCCTTAATATACTTGATCTGTAATTCTTTAGGAAACCCATAGTATATTTCCATACATACTACTACTTGAATAATACTTTTCTATATTTATATTCAGTTTAAAAGTCCTGACCTCATATGTCTTCTCTTCCTCCATCCCACAAACATAAACATCATGACCAATGTCTCTACCTAGCAAAAATTAAAGAGGCAAAAAGTGACTATTCTGCTCAGTCTTTTTGTACACCAGCCTAGAAGCCTCCATTTTCCCCTTTCATCTCCCAATCAAAGAGGAAATTAAGATGAAAGATGAGGATTAAATGATCAGCTAAGAAGAACTCTGTAGAGAAAAGGCTGTGGTCCAAGATTTCCCTGAGCACTGGGCTCAAAGTTTCAGGCAAGGTGGGCAGAGTAACCCTATTTGCAGCACCTCCTTACCCCCTCGGTCTGAACCATAACAGGAAAATCCCTCCCAGGAAAGGCATCACAAAAATTGATGGGATTTGGGGGTTCCACGGCAATTTCTCCTTCCCCTACAACAAACTCACCCTCACCAGAACCTTCATTTTCCTACCACTGACTGACACTTTTTCTGTCACTCGTCTATCAGTTTGTAAAGGGTGTCTGTGAAACTCTTCTCCTGCTCTCACCATTCCCTCCATTTACAGGCAAACACTCTCCTTCTCCTCTAAGTCTTCCTCCTGGGTTACAGCACCCCTCACACCAAATGATATTTTTTCATGGCAGTCTGAATCTTCAGTTGTGTTCCCTAGTGTTGACTCATGAGATTCCTATCTGGCTTACTTGAAACAGGCCCTGCATTCTCTTCTCTGCTTTCTGTTCTACATCCTCAGAGCATGCGGTTCCCTCCAGATACTCCCTTCCTGACCCAGAAGGCTCTTCACTCACCTTCTTCAGCTCCTCCCTTCATGCCACACACACTTGTATCTATTCTCTAAAGTCACCTACAGCTTTGCCTCTGGAGAGAAGGACTGCCAAACACAAGGGATTTCCCTGCTCAGGACACTGAACCAGAGCAGAGTTTGAGTCCCCATCTTATTATGAGACCTGTAATTTCCAGCACCTTCTCCCCAATATGGGAGCAAATGTTTGTCCTTAACCCGGTGGTGCTCAGTGCTAATGCACAAAAGTATGTTTTAACTCATTAGATAGACAGGCTCTTTGCTAACTATAAGGTGAATGTTTCCATCTAACCTTCCCCACCAAATGCAACTTCACTGTAGAAACCTCTTCCTTAGATTCCTTACATAAGATAATCAAACACTCAGCTTTTTTAGGCAAGAGCAATGTGACTCAGTTTATCACAGTGCTTGAACCACGTGGTCTCTGATCTAGAGTCAGCTGAGAAGAAGTGAATAAAGTCTAAGGCCTGAGTGTTGACATTGAAGGAGAAGGAGACCTTCTCTCTTTATGAACTATCCTGGTGGCTGCTGAAGTAAGCTATAGGCTTCCTTTGATGGGTTCAATCCTCCCTACTCCAAGCTCTAAAAACTCAGCACTAAAACACAATCCAGAATATACACAGTTATGAGGACTGGTAGAGTTTTCAGGATGTTATTTTAGATGTATGTGTCTGTTGCCAGAGGCATCGTTTCATTTTTTGTACACTAAACAAAGAACTTTGGAGGGGGTGGGACATTTATTAAGTACATACACAAGGTAAAGAAAGAAAAAACAAGTGATAATATTTAAAATTCAAAGGATCAACTTTTAGATTGTATAGTCTTTGGGGCAGAGACTGTCATCTATTATACATTTGTACAGTGCCCGGCACAATGGGGTCAACCTGGCTGTGGCCTTGAGATGGTACCACAATATAAATGTTAAACAACAATAATAATAACCTGTCAATAATAATAAATATTCTCCCGCTCTCATTTTGTATAGAGCCTTTTAAAGGGAAAACCCATATTTGAAAGTCTCAAATAACTTTGTTGAAGAGAAGAGAGTAAGTTGTAGGTGATAACTTCCAGAGTCTGTTATTAAAGTCCAATCCTGTTTCTTCTTAAGGTAGAACAAGACACACAAAAAGACAGGGAGAGAAAAATAGCAAGAGATAGGAAAATACAGATTCTGTCTTGGATGCTTGTGGTTCACTTGTTGCAAGGCCATGGGCATAGTACAGGAACTCCTCACTTTAAAGTCGTCCCAGTTAACGTTGTTTCGATGTTAAGTTGCTGATCAATTAGGGAACATGCTTGTTTAAAGTTGTGAAATGCTCCCTTCTAAGGTTGTTTGGCAGCCGTCTATTTTGTCCACTGGTTGCAGGAAGAGCAGCCCATTGCAGCTAGCTGGTGGGTGGTTGGAACCAGAGTGGACCAGCAGCCCCCTATCAGCTCCCCACTCCCCTAAGTTCCCTGTGCAGCAGCTGTCCCTCCCCCCACTGCCATGTGCTGCTCCTGCCCTCTGCCTTGGAGCTGCTCCCAGAGACTCCTGCTTGCTGTACAGGGCATAAGGGAGGTAAGGGGGGCTAATGTTAGGGTGTCTCCCCCTTCCCCCCTGCTCCTGCACCCCACTTACCCCATCTTTCATACAGCAGAGGGGACACACGATGGAGGGAGGGAGCTTCTAGGCAGTAGCTACCCTCTCAGGTCTCTCAGCAAGCTGATTTAATTAACAAGGCAGTGTACTTAAGCCTGGGGTCAGCTACTTAAAGGGGAAATGCACATTTTTTCTCTCACACACAGGGTATGTGTCTCTGTCTGCCCACCCTCCTTTCCTGCTGCCTTGTAGAATGTTGTGAGAGTTAACCCTTCAGGGCTCAGTCAATTGCTAGTTCATTTAGCAGTAAGGCATTCCCTGGGAAATATCCCACTCTCTGACTCCTCCACCTCAACCAAGCTTCACAACCATCATCACTGTTTACCAGTATTAAATTGTTTGCTTAAAACTTATACTGCGTATGTGTATATAAGTCTTTTGTCTGGTGAAAAAAATTTCCCTGGAATCTAACCCCCTCATTTACATTAATTCTTATGGGGAAATTGGATTCACTTAACATCGTTTAGCTTAAAATCGCATTTTTCAGGAACATAACTACAACTTTAAATGAGAAGTTCCTGTATATGACCCAGTTAGCTACTTCTGGGTCCAGGCATTACTCCTGTAGCTCTGGAAAACATTTGGCTGGAGTGCTTGTATTTTCCTCTGGTAGGCAAACCTCTACTGAGATCAGGCTGCTTGTAACAGCTGTTAGCTTTGAGCAACTTGGCAGGCTAAGCATTGCAAGGTTAGATTTGTCCTGTTGGCTGAGCTCTTACAGTCAGAAGATAAAAAGAGAGATAAGTGGGAGAGGTGAGGGGGTGAAAGTTGATGCACCAGGAAAGGGATAATGCTAAGAAAGCTCAGGTTCCCATCTCAGGAGTTTCTCATGCACCTTGGAGGCAATCATGTCATGTGATCCCTCCTGGCTGTGTTGGTTGCACTGTCAAGCCATTAGCAGTAGCTGGCAGAGCAATGAGGTGAATGCCTCCCTGAACCTTTGCGCTGCTCTCTGACCATGTCAGCTGAGGGAAAGGGGTGGAACTGCAGTATGTGCCAGTCTGGTGAAGAAGCCCTGAGATACAGTGGTCTGTCCCTCAAGACTCTTTCTTCTCAAGTCTCAGCAGCAGTGTTGATCTTTGCTTAGCATCCTGCTCTAGGACAGAACTGTGCAGAAGGAGCTAGTCTCAGACTGAAACTCCCAACCTCCCCCCATCCCTGACATCTGATTTTGGGTACAGTGGAGGGTTAAGGTCTTCAGACAGGGTCTGAAGGTTCCCTTCCTGCCCCATACAAAGTATCCTGACATTTTGAGCCTATCTCCCAGCTACGCCTTCCCTCCCATCTGTGTCTCTGCACGGTTCCTCTTCACTTTGCCTCAGCCATGTACCTCTCAGAGAATACACACAATTTTTTCACAAGGGCATGGGGGAGAGAGGAAGGAAACTCAGGAATTTTCATCCTGGAGAGATCAGAGCATGGGAAAAACACCCAGTTCCAGCTCCAGACTGAGGCATACAGGAAACTGTTACTTTTGCCATCATAAGCTGCTAGACTTGGCTAATGGAACATGATACAGAACTTCTACTCCAGCAACAGGAGGGGGAAAGGCTAGTTTAAAAGTCTCCATTCTAATCAGTATTATCTCCCCTTCCCATGTTTCAGAAATTGATTTAGACAGCCACATATTAAACATAATAAAGATAATGAAATACATACTAAGGGTTTATCTGCATGTGTTAGAACTGATAGAACATGAATATGTTCAATATTATTTGAACATTATGGTCTATAGATCATATTACCATTTAAGTGTTTTATACATTGAATGCTTACGATAATTTTATTCTGTTTCTTTACATAACAGACAATGCAGTTTCAAGGTAAACTGAAGTTTCTCTTTGGACAAAAGAAGAAGTCCTCTTCAGGAACAATATTACCACCTCAGCTGTCCTTATTCTGCATAGTGGCACCACTTCTGCTCCCTTCTGTGACAGAGCTGAAGATGAAAAGTCTGTTTGTGAAAGCAAAACACAAAGCTGATGATGCATCCACAATGGATACAAAGTATTTTCAAATGAACCTTTTAGTATTTATCATTACTTACTGGGGATATATATTTATTAAACGTGTAAAAAGCACAGCTTATTCTAAATATCCCTCTATTTAAAAGCTCTCAATCTTAATAACGATGTCTAGCTTCTTTCAATATTTTTGTTCTTTCCTTGCTATTATTCAAAATATATCAACATAATAAATAGTTGTGTTAGATGTAAAAGTGGCAAATAAAAATATATCCATTCGTTTGGAGGGAGTTCTCAACTTGCCACGGTGTGTAGCATGGCTACAGTTTAAAGAATGACCCCATGGGCAAACCTCAGTAGCAAACTGAGGAAAGGGGAACATTTGTACAGTAAATGTGTCTGTATGTGCATCTGGATGCATGTGAGGGAAAGGCAGACATGATCTACACTGTAAAATGGTGCCATACTTGCGTATGAACACATATGTCAACAATTGTGCTAGCTGACCTGGGGGGAACATGATCCAGCAGTCAGTGTAGCCCGGGACACAATATGTCTGGTGTTTGCTCCTTGGTAAATTTCCTGCCTCTTTTGTGATTAAACCTCAGATTTAATGTTTAGATTAAAACAATGAGGAGTCCAGTGGCACCTTAAAGACTAACAGATTTATTTGGGCATAAGCTTTCGTGGGTAAAAAACCCACTTCTTCAGATGCATGGAGTGAAAATTACAGATGCAGGCATAAATATATATTGGCACATGAAGAGAAGGGAGTTACCTTACAAAAGTGTTTAGATTGTGCTCTGTAACTTGCTCTGAATAGTACCATATACCATGAGTAGGTCCACTGATGACAGACGACTTGTGGAATATGGTACTGTTGTTCAGTATGCACACAACTATCAGAACCTGGCTCTTAGCATTGTTTTTGTGTGTGCTGTATGTGTACTATATACCCATATGTTATATTTCTGGCAAGTTAACCACTTGATATCATTTTGACAAGGCAGTGGAATTGTTGAAAAGTTAAAGGTGATAATGGTATATGAAATAGTTGATCTCTAGGTCAATAGTTGGAATATAACTCAGGTCAGTGGTGATGAGAAGTCACTACCACTTGCTAGCTTTTCAGTGAACTCTGTGAAATGAGTTGGTGATCTCAGGCCAGTTCCCATTAGAGAATTGTTTATAGCACAAGCATTATTGGCAGTCTTAGCAAAGGCAAGGATGTAATAGGTATGCAGAATGAACTACCCTTTCACCTCTAGGGTCCCTCCAGTCCCGGGTTGAGGCACATTGGCATGGCAATGTGAGGGTGCTTACACAGCCAATGTCCATGTCCTACCTTTTTAGTTAATAAAAAAAGAACGGTAGGGTATGTCTTCATGCACAGTTAACTTGGGAGATTGGGACCTAGGTTAGCCTGGCCTGGGTGTGAGCAACCCTACTGCGAAGCACTACGCATATTACTGTGTCCTTATTCTTCTTGCACTCATGTTGTGTGTTTGGGACAGAGTCCATGGTTCTTTGTGATTTGTTTCTCAAATGCAGCCACTGTGGAGCTTTTCTTGTGGCCACAGCCTCCTAGGTGGTGATGGGGGAGGGAGGGAAGCAGCGGCCCCTCCCCTGTGGCCGCCAGCAGTGGTTGGGCCCTACCCCCCTCTGGAGACACAAAAGCTGGAGGAACAGACAACCAGTGTGAGTTCCCCACCTTCCTGGGGTTGGTGGGGTCAGGCTTCAGCCCTGGGGTGGTGGGTGGCAGGTTCCAGCCATGGGGCTTCAGGCTCAGTCCCCAGGCCCTGTCCCCTGCACATAGGGTTTCAGGCTCTATTCCCTGGCTGTGTGGTTGCAGGCTCTGGCCCCAAGATCACCACCCCCCATTACCCCTGACCCTTGCTGCCTCGCCCAGTGTCCTATTGCCCCTGGGTCCCACTGCCTCCATCCCCACATCCCCACCTAGGGTTTAATTTGTCCCTCGGCTTTCTGGGGCTGACTAAGTCTCCTGTGAAAAGTGATATTTGTATGTTTGTTAATACCACTTTTCACAGCAGACTTAGTAGCTACCAAGTCTTAAAGCAACCAAAAACGCAAAAGAAGCAACAAGAAAAAAGACAAGAATGTTAAAAGCACCTTATTTGTGTTTCTATTCTGTTTAGATCCAGTAAAGAATAGAGACAACTGAACATAATTTTTATTATAGAGTCTGCAAAAAAAATTCTACATAAAAATAATGATTTGGACATGTGTATGTGCATATTTATATGTTTTTCCTAAAGTTAATTAAATATTTTAGGAAAAAGTGTCAGAGCGGCCACATGCAAGAGTTGGTGGCCACACTCTGAGGCCACCTAAATATTTGTTTGAGAACCCCGTCTAGGATTCTTTCCCAGTCAATTGTGTCAACTTAGGGAGAACTCACCTGTCCTTCAGGGGGAATTGTGGGAAGGCACTGGAGGACTATCAGTACTCAAGTGACTTTTACCTGTGTCTTCATTGCAAAGTGGGCAGGTTTCCTGTCAAGGTAAAGCAGAACCTGGGCTCTAACCTGTACCCCCAGCCAAGTAAATTAGGCTTAACTCATCTCCAAACCTATGTTAAAGGTTTTTCTGTGTGGATGCGGGGAGGGATGGGAGAGGGGGTTGGCTAATACCCAGATAACAGCCCAAGTTAACTGTGCAGTGAGGACATCACCTTAGAATCCAGTGAAGTCAGTTTCGCATGATTCACAAGCTCCAAAATGCATTTAAAAATAAAGACTGTGATTGATTATAAATCTAAACTATGTGATGATTCTTGCTACATGTTGAAGCCCATTTGCTAGCATTTATATCTAATGCTAACATTCAAATGCCTTGGTTGTATAAGAATCTAATGGAATAGAATTGAATGAAAACATTACTATTTATTTCAATCCAATCTAAATGTTATTATTCCAGGAAATAAGTACTGATCCGAATAATAATAAATTTAATAATAATTTAATTTTAATAATTTTTCTTTACAGTATGTACAGTATTCCATTCCCACACTGGATTGGGAACTCATATGATCCAGCAATTACCGGCAAACATTTAACTTTAATTATCACACATTCAAACCATAACTACTTAGTACATGTTTGCTAGTTTGAAAGTCAGGTCTTACACAGTTGTGTATGTTTGCCCTTAGCTGTATTGTCATTCACTGACCAAATATTTTCACATTGTCTGTCCTCTGCAGTTCAAATGCTATTTCAGGTCTATGTGAAACAGAATTACAAGGAAGAACCAGTTACCATGAAGGTGCAGCTTTCACTAATGTGTTACAAAATGCTGAAAACCAGATCAAAGGTATCAGGTTGTAATAATTCTGCATTACTGAGAGTTTATGGAGACAATCTTCCTGCTCCCCCGCCCCCATTTAAGTTTTCTATATTTTAGTCCCAATTTCCCATTTTTCTATTGTCTGCTATTGTGATGTAGATTAATCAAATATCAGATAGTATTGACACCATAGTCTAGCCATTCTCTAGCTGCCTAGAAATATGTTACCGGTTCTCGCAATTTTATCACAGGCTTGTGATATTAAGTGTGTTTTCTTAAAGCTCCAGCCCCCAGATTCATGTGATTACAGGTATAGTAGGCTATAGCTCTCTAGTGCTCCCTGGGGAAAAGGTGGGCATTGCTCCTGCCTCAGCTGCTGGGGCACAGCCCTCCAGCTGTGCTAGCTGAGGTGTCAGCCCCCCCGCCCCTTGTGTGGGGAAGGTTAAAGTAGTCCAAACAAAAAGTCACAAAAAGGCCTTTGGGAAGCTGAAGAGAAAGGTATCAGCCCTTCTCCTTTCTGAGGGGGGCTGGTTGGCCAAGGCTCTCAAGAAGTTTCCCTATCAGTAACCCCTTCTTCCAGAGCCTGGAGAGCTCTGGGATGCAGTCCTGCTCCTTCAGAGTGCCACACAGGCTGCACTGAGCAGGGAGTCTCCATTTTAAGGACCCACCCCTCTCCAGGCTTGATATTCCTTACAGGTGGCCCGGTTGAGGCTGATTGTGCCCAGAGGAGCTCTTTAATCCTCTCCTGAGTGGGGCTGGGATCTGCCCCCCACAATGTGAAAAGTCTTAGCATTCATTAAAAACAAAGGGGGGTTTCTCATGGTTGAAGCAAAAAGCTTGAAAACATGATGTGAGTGTACCCTAAAGGTGCAAAACCAGACAGCAAATAAAAAGCAACGAAAATGTATTGGTTTTTTTATGTTTTTGGTTGTCTGTTTGTTTTTTGGTAACCTGACTCATGATTTCTGAATGCTTGGGACTTACACTACTGTGAGAATCTATGATCTGCTGTAGCTGTCTTTTACAAATTGGCAGGGTGTTTAATATAACATAAGAATTTAGTAATCCTCTTTGCTGACTTTTGATAGTTATTTCTCCTCATGCCTTCCCTCCTCCCTCCTCCCTCTACAGATAACTCTATTAACTTCTTTTTTGTACAGGCTTGAAACCTTGAAGTCATACTTGCTTTAATACAAGTTCTCTATCACAGCCACTTTCACTGTCTAGTTTCTCTTGAATCTTTTAGTATTAGACAGGCAAAATCTGTACTGAACTGACGATACTGCAAAATCTCAGTGATTACAGTTTAAGTGTTTGCAAACTGAATGTGTAATCTTTTTTCCCAGTGTGCATTCTTGCCTGTAATTCGCCTAGTTAATCTTAACCATAACACATTTTGACTTGCACTTTTCTGTATAACAGATACCAAGCATATTTGTGAGTGTCCAGGAGTTTATTAGGTTATATAAAACTAATATTAAAAATTGTTGGCACTAGAATATATTTTCTTTTAATTTTTATAGCAAACAATGGAGAAAATGGCATTTCTCTATTCAAAGTACTAACAAATGAAGATCACTGGGTCTGGGTACAAGCTAATACTCAAGTTCTGTACAGGACTGGCTGTTCAGAATACGTCATTGCCTCACAGCAAGCTCTAAAGTAAGTATATTTACATTTTCCTGTAGTTCTGAAAGATAAAGACACTATTCACCAAAAGTAGGACTTTCAAAAGCACTTAAGTGTCTTAGGAGCACAAGTCCCACTGAAAATCAATGAGACTTGTGCTCCTAAATCACGTAGGTAGGATTTTCAAGAGTGCCTAATTTCATTAGAGACGTCACTTTGCCAGAATAATTTATGTGGGAAGCACTCAAGTACTATTGTAACAGGCACTAGTGCAAAACCCTAAGATGGATGACTGCTGACTTCACAAGCCCTTTGAGTGGGCCTTACTCAACACAGTATTTGTATTCTTCAAAGAGGCAGTTTCCAGAGGTGCACAGATCGTATCTCCATAGTAGGTTGGATGATTTGACAGCAAGAAGAGCCTCTTATGGAAGCCAAAATAAACCCCTAAACAAATCATCCCTACAGTAGACTAATAGATAGCTGATGGGGAGGAAAGTTCATGCAAATATACTTTCTACCACTTGACTTTACAACTCCCAGTTCTTAAGACCTTCAATCCTCCCATTTATGGCTTAGAAACAACTGGGAGTCAATCCAGCTCCGGACTACAATAATTCTCTTTTGTGGCTACAGATTTTGGGTTGGTACTGGCCTTCTAAAGTATGGGGAACACATTCAGAACAAGAAAAACTATGACAGAGGCTCTTCTCAGCAACCAACAGAGGCCTCCACTGCAGGAGGCCTCCACTGTCCCGTCATTGTTGACTCCTTGGTTGCCAGTGTCCTCTTATTTTATAATATTTGGGAAGCACGGTCATTTCTTGTTCTTTATGGCTGATAGCTGAATGATGTTGTCAGAGGTATGGATTATAAAGTATCCTTGATCTCACCTTTTAAACATTTTCTGGGATGATGTAAATAGGGAAGCTTGTGTTCAATGCAAAAGATGTACGCTCCCCTGAGAGTAGAATCTGTGCCCATCTTAGGAACCCATTTCTTACTACTATCAATATAAGCCTCCCTATTCACATGTTCTCTATTATTTGGTCACCCTGTGCCCATAGAACTGTACATAGACCCTCTCTATGTAGACCTCCCCTCTTCTCCACAAAAGAAGCTCAGACATATTTCTGGCATGGTCTCTTACACCCCCCATGGACCTTATAGAGGCCTCTCTGTAGTCTGTGCTGAGGAAGGAGGTAGAGAGTGGGTGGGATGGGTGCAGGGCCAGGAGATGCGCACAGAACCCCCTCTTGCTCAAAACTGTATTTAGACTGTTGCCCCTTGGCTTTGTTGCTTTTTGCCTCTGTCCCTCTCTCTGTTCTCGCCTGTCTTCAGTTTCTGTGTGTTCTTCTTTTCTGCCTGTGCGTACGTACACACAAAACAATACTCCGCAAAAAGCTCCTCTGCTCACATAATCCGAAACTCCTGGGTGCTCTGTTAGGCCTTGTGGAATGTGGCTCCTCTCCCACCTTCTCCCCGCAGAAACTGCACAGACTCCAGTGGTTGTGCCTTCACCATATCTTTTTATTTTAAAAGTTCCCTCCACCTTTTTCACAACCGTCCCTATGCAACAGTCTATTTACACTGCTAACATAGCTTTTGGCCCGCTCATCAGAGCCTGAGGGGAACAGAAGTTTCCCTACTCTGAACCTCTGTGTGGCTACGCTCAGCTAACCCTGATCCTCCCTCTCCCCCCTTTACACTTCCTTCCTGTGCTTCTTCTTATCAGCCTTGGGCTGGTGGGTAATTGGCTCAGCTGGCCAGCCGATTAACTAATTCCCCCCATCAGTTTTCCCCAGGGGAACTAATTAATATCTGAGTGATCAGAGTGCAAGCTCACCTGTTTGCACTCTGCACTCTGTCACATCTTGTTTTAGAAGTAGCCCTTTAGCTGTCTCACAACTACCATAAGCGCAGGGCACATTTACACATCAATTTCAATGAGTTTTTAACTAAAGACATAACAAGGTTTAACCCAGCTCATAACAGCACCCCCAATCTCAGCTTCTCCCCATCATCAGGATGAGGCCTAAAAGGTGCCACCCAATAATCCATCCCAAACAGAAAAAAAGAAAGAAATAATTTAAAAAATTACAAATGGTATAAACTAACGGTGTCTTTCTGTCAGACTGTCAGGGCAGAAATATAGGTGGTTGGGCCTAGTGGTTAGAGTAGGGTAGGGGGCCAGATCCCCATGCCAGCTGGGGTTCAAAACCAGGAGGTCAGGAGCTGAGTGTCAGTTACCATGAAGGGCAATTTAAGAAACCAGGAGATCAGTGTCAGGATACAACAGTTGGGTGAGCATTATGAAGCAGGGTGGAGCCCAGTTGTATGGACAGCTTCCTCTTCCTCCTTCCTGCTTAAGGAGGCGGAGCTAGTCAATCTGGTGCACCGGTGTTCCACCAGTTAGGACCCAGGGCTGGAGCCTTCTATCTAAACTGGGCTTCAAGGAGTCCCAGTTCTAGCTGATGCCAGCAAGCATCAAATGGAAGATTGGGGCATGATGTTCCCCCTGTCAGGAACCCTGCAGACCCAGGTTTGAGACTCCTGGGTCGTGACACCACCCTATGCCCTAGACACATCCACTGGGCAACATTGTTCCAGATTTCTCAAGGTGTCTCCTGTAGAAGGCTCATACCTAGATTGGGGCATGAACATTTTCTGCTGGCTCTAGGTCCACCTATCAAGGCCATAGCCCTCTCATCAATTAGATACTAGAGCCTACCTCATTTAAGTTTGGCATCTAAGACTTTGTGAATGGTGTATTCTTCATGCCCTGTATATGCACTGGTGGGAGGGGTCCTGTGGGGAAATGAATTCTCTGAGAATGGTTTTAGGAGTGATACATAGAACACCAGGTGGATTCTAAGGGATTGAGGTAGGTGGAGCTTGACGGGAACCAGGTTAATTTGTTGCCAGATTTGATAGGGGCCAAGGAATTGGTAGTCAAACTTACTAGAGAGTCTGTCCATACGAAGGCTCTCTGTTGAGAGCCATACTTTTGTCTCACTGAACAGGTAGGGCTCTGCTAATGAGGCTGATCTATGTGCCATTAGTAGTCTTTCATTTTTTTGAGGTGTTCCTCACTTCCTCCTGGATTTCATGGATCCATTGTACTGATCTGAGGTGGTCAGGTTAGAGGAGGTCAAGGGTAGCTTCGGTGAAATTCAGGGTTGTACCCAGAGTCAGCGCAAAAAAAAGGGTGGGGGGCTTGAGTCCGTGGATGCCTGGTCTGCATTATTACATGCAAACTCAACATAGACTAAGGGAGGACCAATCATCCTGGTGATAAGTGACATAGCATTGCAGGTACTGTTCAGGGATCTAATTCACCTTCTCTGGCTGTTCAACTGGGATGGTAGGTGGAGGTGTGGTATGTATGTATCCTCAGTAACATAGTTTCATGCTAGAACCAGGAAGTGAATTGTGGCCCTTAATAGGAGGTAACATGATCAGGGAGGTCATGGAGACTGACTATGTGGTTTATCCATAGCTGGGCAGTTTCCGCTGTAAAGGGTGGACCGGTGCAAGGAATTAAGTGGGCCATCTTGGCGAAGTGGTCTACCACAGTCCAAATCTGGTAATTCCATGATGAAAACTAAGGCAATGACTGATTGGGGTCAGGTATGGGGTTTCCAGAGGTTGGAGAAAGTTGCAGGGTTCATGGTTTAGTTCCTTGACAGAGGTGCATACATCACAGGAAGCAGTGAATGCCTGCATTGAGGGGCACTGTGACATTACCCAGGATACAATTTGGACTGTTGAACAGCTGTGTCCTCTCAATTCTCCACCCTAGGGTGCCTTTCTCACTGCTTCACTGTGAGAGTAACCATTCCTGGTCTACTCACATTCTGCCTCCAGCATGTAAATTGCTCCCAGCTATACAGTAGGAATGCTATGGCCAATCACTCTTGAATTACACTGCAGAACAACAACAGCAAATTCCCAGTCCCAGATTTTCCCCCGGAAATGTGTTTCTTGAACTGCCCAGCCCTCTCCTGGAAAACACAAGCTCACATAAAAAGAACAGGAGAACTTGTGGCTGTTCTTTTTGCGGATACAGACTAACACGGCTGCTACTCTGAAAGCTCACATAAAGTACATCTTTTATTAATAGAAAATGATACACAAATTCTGTTAACTCAAATGGATTTTGCCCTCAAATATACTGAGTTTTTGCATTATTTGAGCTGGGACAACCCCCTAGCCTCTCCCCTTTGGGCCCTATGGGTTACCAACAGGGTAGAAAACAGTTGAAAATGTCTGGTCTTACCCAATTCCTCCGGCTGGCCTAATTCCTCATCCATGTGGCTGCTTTCTACTGTGGTCAGTGACCCTTTGATTTCCTTCTAGAGCTGTTTTTTTTTAAATCCATAAATCCTTGATCCAGCTCATCTCAATTAGCAAATTCAGGATTAGCTATAGCTTGCTTGGTCTTCATTGTTTTATGGAAAAACTTCTGGTCTATGTCAGTTAGATTGCTGTCACCTCACCAATCCATTTTACCATTCCAGACTGGAAGTTTTGCACCTGGAATTCCCAATCTGTCCAAATGCTTTGTAGTTGTTGCTCCAACAGAGTTTTTACCTCTGCCTGCAAGTCATCTTTGGGCTCTTTCTGGTAAACCTCCAAATGCTGCTTTAATCCCTGTTTTGAAGCCTCCAGCTCCTGTTTCAGGTCTTGTTTTAAATCATTTTAGTCCTGTTATAATTCCTGATGACCTTTATTGATCTCTACGAGCACCTCCATTATTTGTTCTATCTTGGTTCAGCAGGAACACCGGCTCATAGTCTCACTCCTTGGAAACTGGATCTCACTCCTCACATCAGTGTTACTCATTTCCAACCTGTGCAGCTCGTCAAAGTTTAGGGCCCTGGGGATTTTCCAGCTGGAAGCACAACTTGATACAGTCTGGTAGTTTCTTTGATGCAATCTTGTTTATTTACAAACAATGTACAAAATTCTGCTTCTCCAAATGCAGGAGGAACCAAGAACAAAGCAGTTTCTTATCTCGGAGCCTCAAACCTCTTTAGCCAATAGACTCAAAAACTCTCTACCTTTCTCCAGGGTCACACTGTGCTCCTCAGCTATTGGTTGGCTTTGTTGTTTTTTGCCTCTGCCTTTCTCTGTGTTCTTATCTGTCCCTAGTTTCTATATGTTCTCTCTTCCCATGTGTACACGTATGCGTGTGCACACACAAAAAACAATACTCAACAAAAAGCCACTCTGCCTACGCAATCCAAAACTCCTGGGTGGGCTCTTTTAGCCCTTCTTTTGGATGTGGCCCTTAACTGTCCCACAACTATCTTAAGTGAAGGTATGTTCACAAATCAATTCCGATGAGGTTTTAATACAACCCGTAACAAGATTTAACCCCACTTATAACAATATGAGCTGTATCTTTCCCCGCTTTGGCTGTCCCAGGGCTGGGAAGCAGGAGAGGAGGCAGTGGGCCTCTATACAGATAGCTCTTGCTTCCTGAATATGCCCCAGAAGAATTTCTAGACATCTTTCAGCTGTAGAGGGTGGATCCCATAATCTTGCCTATGAAGAGAGAAACCCTATCTCTCCCCAGGGAATCCCTCTCCCACAATCTCCTGCCATCTGTTACTCCAGTCCAGGGAATGAATTGGACCATTAAGAAGCAGACCCAAGATGGCTTCTCTTCTTGTTCAAGTCTCTATTTTTGTGTTTGTTTTCTGTGTAATTTAGGAACCTCTTTGATTCATATTTGGATGCCTTTGTTACCCAGTGGATAGTTAAATACCTCTATTGAGCATGGTAATCATGTGGCATGGAGTACCATGAGCACTGAAGTTCCATTCTTATTGTCCCCTAGCTAGACCAGGTGGGCTGTAGCAGATACTCACTGTTGTTTTTGTATTTTGTTCATCACCACTTGCATCCTTGCCCCACAGTCAGCCTTTTTAAAGTGTGCAGTAGCTTGCTGGAAATGTAAATTTGTTTGCCATAAAATGGCATCCTTTTCCCCATTCTCCTCCTACTTATATACAAATACTTTAGTATAATGCTTGTCTTCATGCTTTATTTCAGAACAGTCCCATCTTCTGCTTTACTTTCTACATTGGATGTTAGTTTTTTCCCCCCAATTTTCACTGATTTCTAAAAGCTGCTGTTGCTGCATCATACTTGTCTTTCTTCCTGAGATGTTATTTCTGCAAGAAAGTAACATGTTAGTTGTGTTTTAAGAATTTAAAATTTTAATATTTAGCAGGGGGTTGAAACCCATTAATATTATAAGTATGTACCTTCTCTCTCCCTCCTTAATCTATGTTTGTTGTAATGTTACGGTTCCCACATTATAACAGCATGGACTCCCCCTACTGGGGATTCTTGTACTTACATGCTGAACCCATTCTCTCAAACAAAAAAATACAAGTATTGAGCTAAGTAACTAACTTCTGAAATCCCCATCAGTTTTCTCTCTCTTCCATTTTGAGTTTCTAATTCTGATACCATTTTTCCCTAAACCAGTTTGGCTCTGTACCTTAAATAACTTAGATTCAGTGTCTCACATCTTTCCTCTCTGATTAATCTAAGTCCCAAGGATTACTATACCTATTATCCAAAACCTAAGGCCAATTTTTTCATAATTTTGTGTGCTTCAGGTGTAGCTAATAAGAACTAAGGGATTACAGCGCCTCAGAAAATCAAGCACAAGATGTCTCAAGCTGGACACATGAAAATGGAAATACCCAAATTAGTGAATGCTTGGGAATATTAGTCTAGACACTTCCTCTGAGCACTTCTTTCATCTCCTACAACAAACTGTTCTGAAAAAACACATCTCTGCAGCTCTCACTCAAACCACTTAAATCAAAAAGTTCCTAACTATGTAGTACTATTTCATTTAAACTACTGTGAACTCTGTTTTATTCCACACTATAGAAACCATTCTGTACACTGGTATACTATGTTGAATAAACCATTCTGTATATTGAAACCATTTTTCTGCCCAGAACATTAGGGTGATTGTTTTAATAAAAAAGATAATGAAAGTACAACTTGTTACTATTTTATTTAAGGTAATGGTAAAATGTACACCAACAGTGGAATGGAATTAAACATGCATACAGTAGTTTAAATGAGAGGACCTTGCACTGTGTGTGTGCATAGTATAAATATGGAATACATTATAAGATTATTTGGTATGGGTATGAGATTCCTGCATTACTCATAAAAGATTAATTATCCAAATCACTCCAAATAAATATGAATGAAACCTCTATCATAGCACTCCATTCTGTATTCTACATGGGTAACACACAGTACGGGAAAAATATTTTAGAAACATTTGAGTGACTGACTGACTTTTTCTACCTTTATTGAAAGGGAAGAAGATGTGCACCTGAAGGTACCAAAGAACATCACAAGTTTGAAAGGACACAAGGAAGCACTTAACTATAACTGTGCCATTGAAACTTTGGGACAGATGAAGCATCTTAACTGGACAGCTGTAAAAAATGAACAGGATAGCATAAAAGTGAAATTTGAACCTAATACAAATGACAAGTGTTTCATGCAAGAGGAATCTCTCAATTCTAACACATTACTTTTAGGTATCCAAAACAACTGCAACACAAACAACATTTGGACTTTAAAAAATTCATCAAGTTCTTGTTCTGAAAATCAACGCATGAATACATGTCCGAGCAGAAAAGTTGGACCGTTCTGTAACAGAGATCAAAGTCTTTTAAATTTAGCATCAAACTGTCCTTCCCACTGGGGTACTACAGAAAATTGCCAGTCTTATTCAGGCTTACAGCAATTTACAGTGGAGAACTACATTACAGATCCTGTGAAATTACAACGTCCACTGATGTACCCAGAAACTCTATGCAACACAGTATTTCCTCTAGATATGCCCATCAAAACTGAATATGATTCTGATTCTGAAAATGTAGCTGATAGCTACATGATGTCACAAAGTCGAGTGTGGCTGGATGAGAATGGTATAGTGAAAAAGCAGCTGATTGGCTACCCTAACACAGTGCACCTTAAAACAGAGTCGGACCTCAGTGAGCAACTGTCTCCTTGTCAAAAACCAAAGCACTGTGCTTACACACCACACAATTGGCAATGCATTGTAACAAATCATACCAACAATATGAATATAAACAGACCATGTAAAGGGTTACATAACAAAGAGATGACACAGGTTTGCCCCCAGAACTCTGCATGTTTGGAAAGCATCCATGACTTTCAGCGTACAGACTTCTACAATCAGTTCTATAACCCCAATTCAGTAGAAGAGAAAGAGCAGAATAACCAGATTTTTAAGATGCAATGTGAGTTTAAAAATCCCTGCTTGGTTCACACAATCAAGCGTGAACCCTTGGATTCTCCACCATTGTCTGATAATGGGCAGGATGGAATAGAGATGATCTTCCCTGAAAATGCATTACCAGGTCCTGTGCCTCATAAAACAATGGACTGTACATTTTTACAATAGATTTTGTAGCATCTGGAATATTTATGATATTGAAAAACAAGAAGAAGTTGTAGATTATCTTCCTGTTGGACTACATGAGTAACTACAATTAAAAACCAAAGAGAAAAGATTTAAAAAAATATTACTCTTTTTAGTGATCTTTGGAAATCTTTGGAGTGAAGTAAAACCACAGATATCATGGCAAAGTGCTAATTCAGACTTCCTATAGGTATACCAGTTTAACTTTTTCAAGCTTCCCCTCTTATCTGTTGTATATCTGACTGCATTATTAATGTATAACTATATCTTCCTCTTGCCTTTATTCTATTGTTCATGGCATGATGTGGGTGAAATCTTGGCCTCAATATGAAGTCAATGGCAAAACTCCTATTGACTTCACTGAGACCAGCCTTTCAATCTGTGAATCTAAGGTCTATATTTTTATTTTTAGTTTCTCCAGTGAAAAGGATCAGCTATTGCCTTCTCCCCACATTAATTTAATCACCTTCAGGCAAGGGCTTCTCAAATCACAATTGCTTAATTTATAGGAAGACCATTATAGTGATAGACTCAGGGACCTCAATCTATTTAGCTTGACAAATAAAAGGTTAAAGGGTGATCTGATCACAGTCTATAAGTACCTACACAGGGAACACATATTTAATAATGGATTCTTCAGTCTAACAGACAAAGGTATAACATGATCCAATGGCTAGAAGTCGAAGGTAGACTAATACAGACTGAAAATAAGGCGCAAATTTTTCAACAGCGAGAGTAATTGACCATTGGAACAACTTTCAAAGGGTTGTGGTGGATTTTCCATCACTGGCAATTTTAAATCAAGTTGGGATGTTTTTCTAACAGGAATGCTTTAGGAATTATTTAGGGGACATTCTATGACCTGTATTATACAGGAGGTCAGACTAGATGATCACAATGGTCCTGTCTGGTCTCGGAATCTATAAATCTGTTAACTCAAAATCCAGTCACCTTACAAAAATGAGCTACAATTATTTTCAGCTACTATACCTCTTCCTTAGTTACCCTGACAATTTTTATGTTTTACCAATCCCATTTCCTATATTAAAAATCTTAATCTCTCCCCTGTTGCTCTTTGAAAGATCCACATAAAAAACAGGAAAATTTGACTAATTATCCATTATGCAGGAGAGATAGTGACACACAAAGTGCTAAATTCATACACTTACAAAAATTGCATTACTTGTAACATTAATAGGAAAGAAAATTTTTTTGTATTTGATGATGTCTCTTTAATTGGTCACTGTACTGTCCCCTGACTTCATGACTAGTTCCCAGGCCAGTCTTCAGGTGATCATGGGATTTTTCCAAAGCACCTAGGAATACATCTGCACTGCAATAAAAGACCCATTGGCCCAGATCAGCTGACCTCGGGCTCACGGGACTTGGGCTGCAGGGCTATAAAATTGCAGTGTAGATGTTCAGGCTCAGGTTGTAGCCTCGGCTCTGAGACCATGCAAGAGAGGGGGATCTCAGAGCCCAGGCTCTAGCCCAAGACAAAACATCTACATTGCAATTTTTAGCCCTGAAGTCCAAGTCCTGCGAGTCTGAGTCTGCTGACCCAGGCTCTGAGACTAAGTTCCGTGGATTTTTTATTGCAGTGTAGACATGCCCTAAGTCACTTAAGTGCTTGTGAAAATTTTGCCCTAGGTCTCTTTCGTGTAGAAGGTTGCTGAGTTAATTTACTTGTACTGAAAATAATATAATGCAATCTACAACTTCTATTTTGTTTTTTATTGTTCGCTTCCTGCACTACTGTTTTTAAATTGCACTATTTCAACTTTAAATCACTTTCCCATATATAAAAGGCATATTATGAAGAAAATGCTTAGATGTATTTGTGATTTTTATAAAGCTTAGAGTAAACATTTTCTTATTCAAATTGTTACAACTAGTTAGAATGTTTTCATTTCAGTAACTGCTAGTCAGTAATGGCAAGATTGATAACTGATGAAAATCTGGCGTGAGTAAGGGGCAGCATGTAGTTGCATTGCTCCAAAAGTACAGCAGGGATGTTATTGTGACTCAGCCTCCTGGACGCTGCTCTCTGCCCCACTCCCGTTCTCTCATCTGCAATACAGGTAGGCCACACAGGGAAGTAAGGGGCACCTTGTGCCCCCTTATATCCTTGCACTGGCACAGAGAGTGACAATCTTGCCCTCATACTCTACTCTTACAATAACTATTTTGGGACTAATTCAGATTTGAGTCTAAAGATGGCATAATCCATACCTCCGTCTGGGTCTGTGTTCATATTTCCTAAATTTAGGATCCAATCCCACAACTTGTTCTGCACAGACAAAACTCTGCATCCATGTGGAGCCCCACAGTTACTGGGGTTCTGTATGGCCCCTAGGATCTGCCCTTATGGAACAAGTTCCAGAACTGGGACTACAGACTTTTTTAGACTCCTTTAGACGCTCTCCCATTTACCAACAGGTAACTCATATCCTGCCTAACACATCAATTCTGAATTTGACCCACTGGACGTGATTCTCCACTGCCTTGCACCTTGGGTAGTCATTTAAATCTGTGCAAAGTGGGCGTCAATTTTACCAGCTCAGAATGGTAGCATTTTACACTTACTTTGCGTAGATGGAAATGACCACAGAAGGTGCAAGGTGGGTGAGATAATATCTTCTATGGGACCAACTTCTGTTGATGAGAGAGAAAAGCTTTCAAACTACACAGAGCTCTTTTTCTTTATGTACCATAGAACCTCAGAGTTTCAAACACCTCTGAAATGGAGGTTGTTCGTAACTGAACAAAACATTATGGTTGTTCTTTCAAAAGTTTATAACTGAACATTGACTTAATACAGCTTTGAAACTTTACTATGCAGAAGAAAAATGCTGCTTTTAACCATCTTAATTTAAATGAAACAAGCACAGAAACAATTTCCTGACCTAGTCAAATCTTTTTTTAAACTTTCCCCTTTATTTTTTTAGTAGTTTAACACAGTACTATCCAGTATTGCTTTTTTTTTTTTCTTTTCTTTTTTTGGTCTTTGCTGCTGCTTGATTGCGGTTCCAAATGAGGTGTGTGGTTGACTGGTCAGTTTGTAACTCGGATGTTCATAACTCTGAGGTTCTACTGTAGCTCAAAAGCTTGTCTCTCTCACCAACAGAAATTGGTCCAATAAAATATATTACCTTACCCACCTTGGGGGGAGGGATAGCTCAGTGGTTTGAGCATTGACCTGCTAAACCCAGGGTTGTGTGTTCAATCCTTGAGGGGGCCACTTAGGGATCTGGGGCAAAATCAGTACTTGGTCCTGCTAGTGAAGGCAGGGGGCTGGACTTGATGACCTTTTGAGGTCCCTTCCAGTTCTAGGAGATGGGATATCTCCATTAATTTATTTATTTATTTGTCTCTCTAATATCCTGGGACCAACACAGCTACAACTACACTACATACAGAAGGTCCGAGGCAGTAGAGGATCAAGCCCACTGAGACTGAGTGTAAGGGAATCTAAAATGGTATAATTCACATGAAGAGATGCCAGGAGGCAGGAGTGTAGCAAGAAAAACAACTCACGGGAGGGTATATAAATGTGTTAGTTAAAGTAAACCAACATCTACAGGCTCCTAGGTGTGTAAATTACACCAGTTTACACTCCTTTGTGATCTGAGGGAGTCTGAGTCTAAATTAGACTCCTTTACATTAACTTGCATCATGTTAGAATTTGCTCCACTGGTTTCCAGCTGAGCTGTTATCAGATATCTCATATACAGAAACTGAATATGGTATTTATCAATGGAATTATTTCTAATGTAAATCTTCACACACATACAACAATCATAACAAATGGGTCCATGGAGAGCCTTTTATGCTCTCCATGGACAGGGAGAAGTAAATGCTACAGCTAGTACACGAAGATCGTTTCTTGTAAGCCACTGGTGTAAAGTACAATTTGCAAATAATAAATGTTAACAGAGACAATAAAAAAACAATGTAAGAATCCCTCACTATGGGAGTGTATTTGATGTACAGACATCTTTCCTGCCACAATTGATGGGAGTTTTCTCATTCATCAAGCACAGAATAGCCCAAGAGCAGTGGTTCTCAAACTGTGGGTCGGGATCCCGAAGTGGTTCATGACCTAAGTTCCCTCCAAGCTGCATGGCTGTGCAGCTGCCTATTAAGCCCCACGTAGGGGCTCAGGGTTGCAGTGGGGAGAGATGCCTCTCTCTCAGCACGGACTTGCCGGGGCGGGGAGAGGCGCCCCTCCCCACCAGCCCCAGCGTGGACCTGCCGTGGCCAGGGCGCCTCTGCCTCTCCCCCGGCCCCAACACAGACCTGCCCTGGACTTTCCACGGCCGAGGGAGAGGAGCCCCTCCCTCAACCTGGCCCAGGCCCGCCGGAGCTGCTGCATCCGGGGAGAAGCACCTCTCCCACTGCCCAGAGCTGCTGCTGCAAGAGAGGACTGCGGGGACTCCTCTCTCCCTACCACAGCCCTGGGGCAGCCTGCACCCTCAAACCCCTCATCCCCAGCCCCACCCCAGAGCCCACACCCACCGCACCCCAACCCTCTGCCCCAGCCTAAGCCCTCTCCTCCACCCCAAACCCCTCATCCCCGGCCCCACCCTAGAGCTTTTACCCCTAGCCAGAGCCCTCATCCCCTGCACCCAACCCTCTGCCCCAGGCCTCAGCCCCCTTCTGCACCCCAAACCTCATTCCCAATCCCACCCCAGAGCCCACACCCTCAGCCAGCGCCCTCATCCTCCCGCACCCCAACTCTTTGCCCCAGCCCTGAGCCCCCTCCTGCATCCTGAGCCCCTCATGCCCAGCCCCACCCCAGAGCCTGCACCCACAGCCAGAGCCCTGCCCCCGCACCCCAACCCTCTGCCACAGCCCTGAGCCCCCTCCCACGCTCCGAACCCCTCGGCCCCACCCCACCACATGAATTTTGTTATGTGCACTAATATGAAGGTGATGTGTCACACATCACCTCCGTATTGGTGCACATAACAAAGTTCATTCCACACATGGATGTAAAAACGTAGAGGAACACTGGTCGCGACCCCATTGTAATGGGGTTACCAGGGCTGGCTTTGGACTTGCTGGGGCCTGGGGCAGAAGCCAAAGCCCGAGCTCCACCACCTGGGGCTGAAGCTGAAGCCTGAGCCCCACACCCAGGGTTGAAGCCAAAGCCCAAGGGCTTCAGGCATGGGCAGTGGGTCTCAGGCTTCGGCTTCAGCCCTGTGTGGTGGGGCTCAGGTTATAGGCCCCTCGCCTGGGGCTGAAGCCCTTGGGCTTTGACCCCTTCGCCTGGGGCTGCAGGGCTCGGGTGGGCTCAGGCTTCATTCCCCCCTCCTGGAGTCGTGTAGTAATTTTTGTTGTCAAAAGGGGGTCGCGGTGCAACCAAGTTTGAGAACCCCTGCCCTAGAGCAGGGGTCTCAAACACGTGGCCCGCGGGGCTCTTGTGTGTGGCCCACCAAGCCACCCTCGCCCCTCTGCCTACCCACGGGATTGCCCCCTGTGGCGTTGCGAGCCCCCCACCGCTGTCTGAAGCAGCTGGCAGCACGCCCCTTCGGGCTGGGGGGGGGAGGGGAAAGGAGGCAGAGGGCTTCTGCATTGCCTCCTTCCAGGCACCGCCCCCCGCAGCTCCCATTGGCCAGGAACAGGGAACCGCAGCCAATGGGAGCTTCGTGGGAGGTACCTAGAGGAGTGGCAAGAGCAGCGCACACACAGAACCCTGAGCCCCTCCCCCAGGGGCTGCAGGGACAGGGTTCCAGCTGTTTCCTGGAATGGAGCAGCTCAGGGCCAGGGGCCAGGGCAGGCAGGCAGGCAGGGAGCCTGCCCTGGCCCCGGTGCGCACTGCTGCCACCCCGGAGCCGCTCTAGGTAAGCGGCACCGGGTTGGAGCCCGCACCCTGCACCCCAACTCCCTGCCCTGAGCTCCCCGCCACATCCCACACCCCAACCCCCAGCCCTGAGCCCCCTGCCACATCCCACACCCCAACTCCCTGCCCTGAGCCCTGTGCCACATCCCACACCCCTCCTGCACCCCAGCCCCCTGCCCTGAGCCCCCTGCCCCATCCCACACCCCAACCCCCTGCCCTGAGCCTCCTGCCACATCCCACACCCCTCCTGCACCCCAACTCCCTGCCCTGAGCCACCTGCCACACCCCTCACCCTCTTGCACCCCACCCACCAATGCACTGCCCTGAGCCCCCTGCAGCACCCTGCACACCACCTGCACCTCAACTCCTTGCCCTGAGCTCCCGCCACACCCTGCACCCTTTCTGCACCCCCTGGGGTCAGTGTTGGGGTGGGGACTTTGGGAAAGGGGTTGGATTGGGGCAAGGAAGGGGCCTAATGGAAGGGGTGGAGTGGGGGTGGGGCCAGAGGCAGCGAGCGGGGGTGTCAGTGATGCGGCCCTTGGTTCAATGCACTAGTCCTCATGTGGCCCTCGTGGTCATTGAGTTTGAGACCCCTGCCCTAGAGGGTGGTTTCTGACATTGTTGCACTATGGGACGGCCACTGCTTTTATAACCGGAATGTTGTGGAAGATTAAAATTTCAAGGATTCAATGAAAGTTTGATTGATAAACAATGTGAATGGCAGATTATTCACAGTTTACCGATTATTAAACACAGCACTTTTAGACACAGCACTTTTGAACAGTGCAGCTTTCTTCCATTGGTCATGGTTTACTTCACTATTTTAGAAGCCATCTTTGGAGAAATGTTATTTCTAGCAGTTGCATCGCTGTTTCTTAGAGCCGTGGTTTTCAACCTTTCATTTGCAAACCCTAAAAAATTTCTAATGGAGGGCTGGAGCCTTTTCAAAATTCAACCTGTGGTCCACAGACCCCCTATCATAGAAGTGTTAGGTTGAAAACTGACTGAACAGAATTCAACTATAAATATTTATATTGCAAGTGCTCGGCCTGGCATTTGACACTGGGTGCTAATCTGTGGGCTTCTGTGGTAATGACACTTCCAGGTTTTGACCTGTAGGTGGGGGGTATTCACATACTTTTGATTGATCAGAAAAATGGAATGCCTTTTCTGGGATCTGAAACTTTATTTTCATAGTCACCTTTTGGCAGACCCCTTAGACATAGTCTGCAGACGCCCAGAGGTCCATGGACTGAAGGTTGAAAACCACTGGCTTAGAGCCCTAGGGTGGCTGAAGTGTTTGCTTTTAGTAGAGTTTTTAACCTTTGATCTTGGAGTTCTTCATTAATGAGTTGGTATTGAATTGATATTCCCATAGCCACTGCTCTAACTTCTGTGTTGGGAAGGCACCTTTTGTGTTTATTTTGAAGTCGGTCATAAAAGCTGCTTATTATATATGACATATCTAGACAAATATTTGGCTGACATGAACTCAGAGTATTAAGTTCAGGATAAAGGGAGTTCTCCTTGCCCTACTGTTTACTTGATAATTTCTGTATTTATCTTTGTCTAGTGATAGCTCCTAAACTTCATCACTCAGAACCTGCCCAGAGGAGCTAAAAGCAAAGGATTTACCTCCTCAATCTTATTTTTAAGTTATCTGAGTCTGGAGGACATACTGAGCCAGAAGGCTCTGGAGATGCCTCCCTTAGAGGGCATGTTTCTTAATCCTCAACCGGGGTGTCTCTTAAGATTGTTAAAGCTCCCCATTAAGGCCTTGTCTTTACTGGGGATTTGCCTGTTTCAGCCATCTGTGGCCAGCCACCAAAGTAAGTACAGTAGTGCAAATCTCTAATGTAGACAGGTTAAACCTCTATAAGCCATTATTTATACCAATGCAACTACCCGGGTTTCAAGCAGGGGTAAACTCTACCAGTGCAAACTGTGACTCTACCTGTCTACACCAGGGATTTGCACTGGTGCAGTTACATCAGTAGCTGAAATTGAGGCGGACCCCGAGTATAGACAAGACCACAGATAAAGGCCCTTCACTTTACAGTCCCTGGCCACCAAAACAGAAACTCATTTTGAAAGCTTGGAACAAAAGTAGGACTGTGCTGCTGGAAAACTAGTTTTAATAGATCATCAGTTTGTGGATTTGAATATTCAAGTGGCAAAATGGAAGGATCAGACCCAAGCTCTTATAGAAAAGACTGCCTTCTTGGAACCTGTTTTAAACATGGTAATGAAATGCATGTCTCTTCACTCTAAATACAGATCATTAGACTATATTAGAAACTGAAACCTGAGGGTTGAGTCTGGACCAAATGGGAAGTGTTTGAAACTTGTGCACCTGCAAATAAAATGTTGAGGAGGGCTGAGCCCTGAAATGTTGAGGTTTAAAGGACCTGTCTGATCTTCCCTCAGATCCCTAGCTCTGACATTACTATAGTGAAGGCATCAACCAGCTGGTAAGGAATATGCCCTGTGCATAATTTAAGCCCTCCTTAATCCATATGTTGAAGCCAAAGTAGATCTCTAGTAGGACAGTACATAGGTCTTGTGCTGGCCCTCTGCTCAGGGTCAAATTTCACACACCACAGGTATCTCTTAAGAAAAGGTCTCACAATGGATTTGATAACCACTAAATTGAAACAGCTTCAGATAATACTTTTCAAGGCTTGTGAATATATTAATTCCCTGGTGTGAGGAAAACTACACCTCACTCAAAGTGTTATGTAAATTAAAAATAATGGAGAACTGAGCTATTTGTCCTTTGCCCTCCTTAAAATTAAAGTTCCAATTGGAGATGGAAAACTTCTCTTTTCTGATTATGAGGAAAACAGACTGAGGCACAGCTTGTAGAGAATATCCCATTGGAAACACTGGAGTTTTTTTTTCTCTTCTAGGCCTTGCAAGGATGTGTGTGAAGTTAGACGTGTGGCTATGGAAGCAGATTTCAATAACTTGCACCTTAGGAGGAAAAGGTAGAGACTTTTGCAACTGGTCAAGCTGAGGCCAGAAGCACAGAGTTTTCATTTACTTGAAGTAGACTGAAGGCCCAGAGCTCCCACCAGATCAACACATTCCTCATCAGTGCCACTATATTGTGAATATATCTTTATATATAGCATGCTTATATACAGAGTACACATCATCATTGTAAATACTTCTTCATATAACATTGTCGTAAAACTTTGGTAAAATAAAAAATAAACAAAATTTACTATCTTTTCTTTTTTGTTCTTCCTTCTCTCCTTTTTCTCACTCCATTTTTTCTTGGTCCATCTTGTTCCCACTGTTTCCAGGGGCAGCATTCTAATCCCATGCTAATCTTCTGGATTTTTAAACTTTTCAGATTTTTGTTCTCTCCTTTTTTCTCCAGACTTCTTAAAATATGATTCTGCTTTTCTCCCCCTATTTCACCTTGAGTTGGCTCTTTTACACATATCTAATGTTACTTAGCGTACATTTTGTTGTAGACCTACACTCCAGTTTTCTTCTGTCCTTTCCCCTCACTCTTCCTGAGTCTCTTTCTCTCTCTCTCTCTCTCTCTACCCAAGTCCACCTTCCCTATTTCTGTTCCCAATCTCTCTCTTCATCCCAATTTTCTCCACCATTCTTTGCTATTCCACCCCTGCCCACCTCTCTGTTTTACATGTTCTAAGTCAGTGGTTCTCAAAGCCGGTCCGCCGCTTGTTCAGGGAAAGCCCTTGGCGGGCCGGGCCGGTTTGTTTACCTGCCGTATCCGGAGGTTCGGCCAACTGTGGCTCCCACTGGCTGCGGTTCGCCGCTCCAGGCCAATGGGGGCTGCAGAAAGCGGTGCAGGCTGAGGGATGTGCTGGCCACAATCTTTGTTATTCTTCTTAACCCCGCCAGTTGCTTTTCTCTCTATACCCTCGTGTTTCATATTCCTCTAGCTCAGCAGACTCCTTGAATTTCTCTCCTTCTTAATTATCTGGGAATTTCTTCTGAACTGACAGTGTTAGACTAAGATTTACATTCTTCTATTATTGTTTCCTTATTTATTTTGACATTGTTATTACAAGACATTAAAAACATACATAAAAATCTTTTAAAAGGGGAAAAAGAAGAAATCAGTGGAAAGAGAAGCACTTTTTGGAGAGAACAAGTTCTGTTTTGGGCCTTCAGCTATGTGAACTGAGCACTAAGGCACACATTTTGCTGTAAAATATGCCATGCAAATCTCAGCAGATGTCCTGTCTATATTTCATAGCTGCTGTTGTTCTCCATACCAAACACAAAGTCTACTAGAAGTATGGCATCCTGAAGTCTTCTGTGTTTGTATTAACAAACCTACAGAAAAGAGGGTACAGTATTAGTTTCTTCCAAAGTGGTTGATAGTTTTTTAAAATGCTTAAATCACATAAATATCTTAGAATTGTTATTAATATTTTGGTGCACAAGTTGATGCCAAAGGCCACCCTATCTTGCAAAACCTTAAAATGAGGCTTTAATCATGTGAGTAGTCCCATTCACTCTAGAAGAACTACTCACATGCTTTAAGTTAAGACTGCTGGACATATTTGTAGGATTGGGGCCAAAGTTAATTTAAATTACCTGTACTTTTCAGCATGTGCACATGAACAGGCATTAGAGAGTTATCTATCTGTATGAGTGTTTTCACATCAATCAGCTAAACAAGAGATCCTCAAGCAAAATGTAATGGTCAGGAACATTATGTAGATATGTAACGATGCTTGGACTTTGGGTCCAAGCAAAGAATGAATTACAATGAGAATTACATAAGATACTTGAATCTGTGTATAGAGCACAACAATGCCACCACTGGGGTAAGTGTGAGCTTGAAACTCTAACCTACTCCTTTATTGTTAATGAATTTATAAAAGAAAACTTTACCCCATTCAGGTGAGCAACATAACATTTCAAAAGAGAAGACAGCTTTTGGTATAAATTAAATGAGAAGCATATCCCAGTTCATGTGGCATTATCTTTTAAAGTCTTGTGCTTCTGGAATGAACAAAATGTGTTCAGTTTGCGTTAACTGATAGCAATATTTTTTGAATACACACACTAGAATGGAAATTGGGCATATATCTGAAATAAGCAAAATGTAAGATGAGCAGCACTATGTTGTGGTATGCAGAATCCATGTCTGTAAATAAGAAGTATTTCACAAATTATGACAGCAATTAGGCACAGTGGCTGATTCCAATTTCTTTACATATAGTTTACAATTTTTGTTGCATTTAATAACTCTGAACAAATTAACAATTATTTGCACAAAGAAATCAAACGGTAAAAATACAAAATCAGGGTTTTTTTAACGTATAGGCTCAATTACTTCTGATTTTTAGAAAGACGAAGTAGATTTAAGACAAACTTTGATTTACAACAGCCAGGCTCCCCTGTATTCTGTGACCACAGAATTCACCATGAAATCCATTCCTTGCCCAGAGAATTGTACACTAGAATCCACATTTTTATTTTTATTTTCTACAAAATTAACTTTCTAAACCTTGTGGTTGCAAAGGAAACCTTGAAAACATGGTCTTAGTGTAAACTAGTGCAGTGCTGGCTGCCTCATTTTGTAGCTTGAAACAATAGCTGTGTGTGGCATGAACTGGCCCTGTGCACCTCATCTGAACTCTGAAACCTTAGGATAATAATTTAGATGTCAACACTGACTATTTTAACTGCTGATTATTTGCGCAGAAACAAAATGTGGCTATTGTATTGATCTTGTATTATTCATTTTTTTATTTAATTAAAACCCTACATTTTTTAAATTTAAATGAAACTGCCACTGAACCTCCAGTCTGCCACACCAGAGTGCCACAGAATCCCAAAATGTTGCTGCAGAATTTAGGTTCGATCTCCCTCTCCTTCCCCCTGCTTTATTAAATTACTCCTTAGGGAATTCTTAATCTCCTTCTTTGGCCTAGCATTTTGCCTTCAGTGTGTTCCTTTGTTCCCTTCTTAGTCAGCATTCCTTTACTTCTGATATATTCCTTAATATCTCTGGTTAAAGGAGATTTTTAAGAAACAAGTTAGGCAACAACACTCTAACTACTGCTCCAGTTTTAATTTGACTTTTCTTAGCAAGTGCTTGACAAAGTAACAATTTCTCAGTTCTCCAGTCAGTGCTCAAACAATAATCTCACTGACAGTATTCAATCTAGATTTTGTATATTGGTCACAGGGAAGAGCAATTTCAATTGTATATAGTCAACAACCTCCTCTACTGAGGTGGCTCTTCGTCCCCATTCTCCTTGAGTGCAGAACAGCTTCTAAACTAACAGGGAACTTTGATTCCTTCCTCAAATTATTCTGCTCTTGTCTATTAAAAGGCCCTTCATTTCTGGGATGATTTCTCCTCCTGTGGCCTTGCCCTTTGGCCTTTTCTGTCTACTTTCTCTCTCTAACCTTATCTCCAACTTTAAACTTAGGCCTGATCTACACTTAAAAAGTTTTGCTGGCACAGCCACGTTGGTCAGGGGTATGATTTTCCCCCCACCCTACTCAATTACATTGGCAAAAGCCAACTCTATAAACTGGTACAGCATGCTCCACTCAAGGAACTGGTTTAAACTATCATGGCTAAAGAACTATCTTTCCAACACAAGCTGGGAGGTGTTGCCAATATAGCGCTACACTGGTATATCTACACTGGCAAACCCTTTCAAGTGTAGGCAAGACCTTAGCTACCACTTTTACACTGCTGGTATTTCATTGTTCATGGAAAGTGAACCTCTGATGAAAAAGTGCACCTCCCTGTCCAAACACTCTGTCTTGATCAAATAAACCTGGGATTTTATTTTAACTTCTTTCAGACAAATATCAGAGTGAAGTGTTTCTCTGGGGCAAGAGAACCATCTTTAAACCTAACACCATTGCATTTCTTTACGTTGATCTCCTGTTACCTCCACTGTCCTTAAATTTGGCAACATCCTTAATCCCGAACTCTCCTACTTCAACTGTTTGTCTGCAAATCTGCATATCACTATCTCGGAAACCGTTTTTGCCTCTAATGAAATCTTTATCCATCCAGTAATCTTCTCACAACCCTTTGCAACTATGGACTCTCCTCAGACTTCATCAGGTTTAGAATGTTGCTAGCTTCCCTTTCACCCATACAAACACTCCATCACCTCATTGACACCTTCAAACTACTCCAAGAGCTTCCTGTCTTTTTTCAGGCATCACTTTAAAGCTGCTTTCCTTTCCCTCCAAGATATTGCTACAGCCTTCCTATGGACTTTTTCTTTGTCTACTCCATTCTTTGTTCCATCCATTCACGTAACACCAATGTTCTCTATATACCTTCACAATTTTTATCACTTTGTTTTTGCTCATCTTATCACTGTTGATGCAAGAGCTTTCTATAACACCTACCATCTGAAACACACTTATTGTATCTATCGGCCTCACCCAGTATTTATTTTCAAACATCTAAAAACATTTCTTCTCTTGCTATTACCTGTCAATATCTTTCCTTTTACTTTTTATTTTTACTGTGCAATTGTATATTTTAATTATGTAAAGCCTTTTAAGAGCGAATGTATGGAAGAACCTACACAAAATAATGTGCCTTGCATGGTGTCAAGTATCAGGGGGTAGCCGTGTTAGTCTGTATCTACAAAAACAACAAGGAGTCTGGTGGCACCTTAAAGACTAACAGATTTATTTGGGCATAAGCTTTCGTGAGTAAAAACCTCACTTCTTCGGATGCATAGAGTGACTTTCACTCTATGCATCCGAAGAAGTGAGGTTTTTACTCACGAAAGCTTATGCCCAAATAAATCTGTTAGTCTTTAAGGTGCCACCAGACTCCTTGTTGTTTTTACACAAAATAATGCATTATATTGTATTTTCAGGAAGGCCATTGTATGTTTTACAATTGGCAGAAATCATAAAGAACTAGGAAAAAGTGTTTCAATCTAGCCATACATAAGGGACTATCTTTTGGCTACATAATTCTTACAGATATAAAACAAAACAAAAAACACTCACGCCCAGATCAGCAAAGAATGATACAGTTTGGTAGAAGTTATTCTGCTATAATAAGGTCCAATCCCACAACCAGTGAATTCAAAAGACCCAGTGGAGCAAGATCATATCCACAGAACATAGAGCTCTACCAACATTTTTAGCCTAAGCACTTTTTTCTTCAAAAGGATATCACATGGTCTCAGATTTTCGAGACACAATTTTGAAAAAAGCATCCTTAACTGCACTAGCATTATTTGTAAAAGCAACAATTTGTAGATGCCAAGAAACACATTTGCGTGCAAAATGGGCATTTACGTATACAATTCAGGTAAATATGCCATCTAATCGTTTTCTCTGGAAAATACCTATTTACACGTGCAAATGTGGATAGGATGCACTTTTGAAATTGTGCCTTAAATGTTTAGTCTGGGAAAATTAAACCGTAATCTTCTGATGTGTTGTCTTAAAATAGTATATATTGTGTTGCTTTGCATACAGCAATTGTAATGGACTGAAAAACTATATCAATAGCAAGCTAATTAAAAGCAGGCAAGAAAATGTATATGTTTTTTAACTTGGAATTTTCTTCAGAAAGAAATGTTTCATTAAAATTAAGTTACTATATTTTCTTCATTTTAAATACGTGTACTAGAATGTAATTTTGTACTTTTCCACACCGCTTTTAGAGCTTTCATGTGTATTTCTTAAATTATAGCTTGCATTTAATACTGTTGAGAAATGTAAAATTAAGCATTTGATAATAAATATTTACTTTTACATGAAAAATAATCAATACATTTTCATTTCTCTTTTCTCTGTAAAGAATAAAAAGTCTACAGTCAAATTAGCAAAACAACAGCTTTTACTAAGTGGTGAATTCAAACTGCACAATGACAAGATGAATCTGAGACATCTTTGTTGTCTTTCTATCCCCTGGCACAGAGCCATACCATATTTGTGTACCAGCACATACTGCAATCCACATGGACAGTTTGCCAGTAAAAACGCAAGCAACACAATAGTATTGTAATAAGGTTGAACACTTTCTGAGGAGATAGCAGCAGCAGCAGAAATGTGTGTTCAAAATAAACATTGTGGATGGTAAGGATCCTGTGTGTATATCAAATCTCAATTTGTTCTCCAAATATTGAAAACTAAAAACTCTGAGAATATAATAAGCAATACTAGCACTTCCATAAGGCTTGTTTGTGACCAGGAAATGAACTGGAAAGGCCACTGACTTCTGATAAATTCCCAGCAGCCAAAGTACATTGAAAATGCAAAAAAAAAAAAAAAAGCCCATGATAATAACTCAAATCTGAAGTGTGTCTGGAAGTATTCTCCTGCTCATGTCCCACTGAATTGAGGCCTAAATGCTGCAATAGCCTAGGCATAGATTATTGGTGCAGAAACCAGTGCCAGGCCCCAAAAACTTATAAGATTGGCTTAAAAATCATACATAGAGTCCTGTGGCACCTTATAGACTAACAGATGTATTGGAGCATAAGCTTTCGTGGATGAATACCCACTTCATCAAATGCATGGCACAAACATGGAATAACCACTTCGTCAGACGGTATTCACCCAACAAAGCTTATGCTCCAATACATCTGTTATTCTATAAGGTGCCACAGGATTCTTTGTTGCTTTTTACAGATCCAGACTAACACGGCTGCCCCTCTGATACTTAAAAATCATAGTAAGTTATGAGTTCTTTGCATTTGTTGTTTGAACCACTAGGGATCACATTTGCAGGCAAGTTTTCTCCATAAGCATAGAGGCTAGAAATGTAAAAAGATTAAAGCTGAGATTGTCCCGTAAATGGGACTTCAGGAGTCAGGGTTTTAAGAACAGGGCCCCAGTACTAGGTGACTTGTGAAAAAAGCATGCGAGTTGGCAGCGCTCTTTACTGTCAATCACACGCACCATTGTTACAATTTGAATGACCGTTTAGAGGTCCGCCTAGAACTGATTTCTCTGTGTGTGTGATGCGCCCCCCCCCAATGGTCCCCTCAAGGGCTGAACTCACACCCCTGGGTTTAGCGGGCCAATGCTTAAACCACTGAGCTATCCCGCCTCCCATACTGCGGGGGAGGGGACAGGGGAAGCCTTCGCTCTAAGGAGGAGCCCCACGGTGACCGTAGCCACACACAGACCCGCTTCCGGTCCCCGAGATGGGAAGGCGCCCTGGACCCGCACCCACTTCAACTGTTGCCGGTACAGGGATCGGCCTGAGATCCCGGTCCTCCTATTGGTTAGAGGCTTCCTCTCTCCCCCTCCTATTGGCTGGTTGTAAGAATCTCTTTCTCTCATTGGCTGGGAGGGAGTCCCGACGTCAATCCCTTCCCCCCTCCTTCTTACGTACCATAACCGTGCTCAGTCTCGCGGGCTCCGTAGTTAGCGGCGGAAGTGACGTTTCGTGTTGGGGTCCCGGATGTAGTTGCGCATTCCCTGAGTTACTGTTGCTGGCGTTTTCTTCGGGAGCGACCCCGCGCCGGCCGGTGAGTGGAGCGGGGAGGGGGCGCCCTGGTCTCATCTGCATGGGCTGGGAGGGAGTTCGGCCGGGCACGGGGAGAAGGGCCGGGGGGCAGGGCACGGGGGCAGACAAGCCACGGGGAAGGGGCTGGGAGATGGGGGAGGGGCTGTGGCAGAGGGCCTGGGGGGCAGGGCACGGGGAAGGGGCTGGGAGATGGGGGAGGGGCTGTGGCAGAAGGCCTGGGGGGCAGGGCACGGCACGGGGGACTGTACTGTTGTCAGTCTCCTAGCTTACAGTGGCTCTTGTCTCTTTGTAGCATCCACGTTCCTCTGACGCCCTCCCATCTCCTCTGGCCTGAGGCTCTGAGTTCTACTCTCCTTCTCTCCCCTAGCTGGTGACTATGGCCTTTTTATATTACTGTGTAACTCAGGGGTTGGAAAGGAGGATCCTCCCACTCCCCAGCACTTTGTTCTTTGTGTTGGTAATCCGGACCTGCTTAACACCTCCTGAGAACCATGCTGATAGTGGTGCCCAATGCACTTGCTTTAGTGAAGCTACTCACTCTCCACTGTCACAGTCCTGTGGGGGGATGCCTATGATCTCTGCCACCACTCAAATGTGCTGGTCTGATATCTTGGTCCCAACCTTGCTATGGTGGCGAAAGGTAACTATCATCATCCCCAGCTAGCTGGTTTTCCCTTGCCATGGCAGGGAGGTGTCCGCTGGGATATTGGTTAGCTTTGGTTTCAGTGAATGGATGATAATTCTTGTTTCCTGGTAACTATCAAGCAGTGAAAATATTTCAAATGTAGTCAGTGTACTTCTGAATTGACCATGTTAATATTTCTTCATTGAGAAGACAGGACTTATTTAGCTTGATTAATAATGGCTAAATTTATTAATGCTGAGTAATAGTGGTATTTACAAATCATTACCTCACTTCTGATATAGAAGAATGTGTAAAAGGACTGGTGTTGAAAAGAAACAGGAAATTATAACTTTCCGTTTTTCTGCCTTGGGCTTGAAAGCTATCAGCAATTGCCAGTTACGCAGGTGATCACCTTAACTGTAACACATACCTGATACTTTTACTGATGTCAGTAAAACAGAATAAAATGCAGATAACTTGGCACACAGTTGTATGAAAACAGATTGAATATGAGATATATTATAGAAAAACATAGGCACCATGGATATTTATATGGTACCAAAATACATTTTTAGCTCATATAGCAATAAGTAACATACTTTTTTTAGTGGGCAAACTTAGAATTTTATCATATTGAAATTAACACTTGAATGATGGGTACATATTAGTTTAGCTTGCACGTGTGATAAGCGTGTCCAGACACAAAGTTGCCCAGTTTTAACTAAATAGGTTTAACAGTCACACCTTTAATTAAAAAATTGATGCATCTTCTGTGTTCGGAAAAGCCCCAATATAACTGAAGCAAGTGTGGTGATAGAGCAGTTGAGTATTTTAAAGAAAATGAATTTAATGAATCGTGTTCCTCGTTTCAATTTGTAAAAGATTGTAAGCCATAAAACTACAGATAACTACAAAGAAGTGTATGTGTCTAAGATAGATACAGTGAACAAATAAGATCAAATATCTTTTAGTAGCTTATTGGACTTTAACTAAATATTCGTCCTTGTTTTTGTGGTAAAAATATTGCATAATTAAGACCACCGTAGAAAATGCTTTTGCTTTGTGTTAGAGATTCTATTCAGATGTTTTCTGCAGTTCAAGTATCTAATAATTTACATATAGGTGTTCTTCCACTAATCGTTTTAATCTGAAAAAATAAATGTGTAAATAAGATGTGAATTCATTGTTTTTTAAAGTGCTCTGATCCACTTTTACAAGATGAGCACCACCAATGTGGATGATGCTAAACCAGAAGATGTTAAACAAGAATCTGAGAAAAAGATATTTTATTGTGAGGTGAGTGGATTTCTTGGTGGTTTTTTAAAGTATGATTATATAACATTGTTTTGTGTGATCTAGTGAGTACATTTTACTCCTGAACTTAGGTCTGTCATTCGGTGCAGTATTATGATCTTCACTTGTTAGACCCTAGGGGTCAAAGTGCAGGAACCAGGTAACTTTTCACTAATGTGGATGATGCTGGTAGCCTGCAAGAGAGCCAGAAAGCAAACACAAAATTAGATATGTGACAACAGGAGTAATTAAATATTGGTCCCCTCCCCCAGCCATGTTGAAAAAACAGAGTGTTAAGCACTTCTAGTTAGGTCCCATATTAAATTTCTTAAAGAGTGTGTGTATGTTCTTAATAACCTGTTCCTGCTGTGTACCATGAACCTGTTCCTTCAGGTGCTGAACTGAAGTCGTTTGTGATCAGTGTTAGCACAATTCATTTCCTCCCAATTAGAAAATAGATCTAGGATGGCTTCTCCACTTTCTGGATTAAGTCATCTACTTTATAACGTGGGATCCTTTTTCTTACTTGTACCCAAGTTGCTTCAGAATAAATTGTTCCATGTCTTTCAAGGATAAGTATGACCGATTCAAAAAGTCCACAGTTGGCTTGACTGCAAAATTTCCTCAGCAATGTTCCTGTGAACACTTGAATCCTAGAGAGTGCCTGAAGTTGTCATGTGTCCTTCAAACCTTTCCGTTTAATCAGATAAGAAGCCAACCTAGAAAGGCCCAAAGGCTTCAGGCTCAAGTGACCCAGAATAGAATCCTGGTCATCTATTATTTGTATAGTATTAGTGTCCATGCCTGCAAGCACCTCCCCCGCAGCTCGCATTGGGGATGGGGAGCTGTGGCCAATGGGAGCTATGGGGGCAGTGCTTGCAGAGAGGGGCAGCGCGCGGAGCCACGTGTTCCCCACTCTCCCCAGGGGCCGCATTAGCGCGCTGGTCCCTTCCGGGAGCAGCGTGGGGCCGGGGCAGGCAGGGAGTCTGCCTTAGCCTCACTGTGCCGTCGACCGGGAGCCGCCCAAGGTAAGTGCTACTGGGCGGGAGGCTGCACCCCAGTCCTGAGCCCCGTCCCGGAACCAGCATTACAACCCCCCCGCGTCCTGAACCTCAGCCTCCTCTCAGAGCCAGCCCCCCACACCTCCACACTCTACCTCAGCCCGGACCCCCTCCTGCACCCATACTCCCTCTCAGAGCTTGCAGCCCTCACCCCTTCCTGCACTTCAACCCGCTGTCCAAGGCCCAGCCCAGAGCCCTCCTCCCACACTGTAAACCCCCCCTTGTGTTGGCGTTACAGTCCTTCTTGTTTACAGCTCCTTCTCTGTGCCCGTTGCATCATGTGATCATCTATTTCAGCACAGACCACCCACCAATACTCTGCAGAACAGTGTGGGAACTACTGAGTTAAAAGGATACTGTCAAAAATCTGGGGGGGAGGGGATTCCAGAAACTAGTTAATTGATAGTTTTAAAAAAAAAAAACATAAACAGTTTACACAGATCTGGTGCTGTTTTTAGTATCTTCACTTTCCTGATGTCTAAGTAGGCTTAATGTGATTAGTTATGTACTGCTCTTTGTCACTCACTGGTGTCTTACTTTAAATTTCTCACACAAGCCTTCTTCAAAGAGGCCTTCACCAGTTTCTTAAAATAGTAAAATATAATGAATGGTTTTCGTCCATAACTGCAGACCTATTTGCTGTGCTTGCACAACGGTATTTTTATACTAAAGTTGGCTGTAGCGTAACTGACTGTAATTAATTTCTTTAGGTTTGTAAAGTTCCATGTATGAGTTCTATAAGCCTTCAGTCACACTTCCGTGGAGCAAAACATAAAAAGGTAATGTAGTGTGATTTTAATGTCTAATGTATAAACTTCACACTTCTAAATTTTCAGTAAACTTATTGTAAGTAATTGTCTTTAAAAAAAAGTTTTGAATGCTTGTGTAATTTGCAATTCAGTTGCTTTGTTTCACCATTTTATCTGAAAATGAAATCCCCAGAAAATTGTCCAATGCTGGTATTTTGAGCCTTTTGAAACAGGTTGTTAAAGTTTGGGAACCACTGGTCTGGGGTATCAAAATGAAGAAAAAATATGCTTGGGATGTGAGAGCCACTGGTTGCCTACTTGATACTAACTTTATTTCATCAGGGTGGAACTGACTAGTTTTCTAGATGTGTAACTTTAGCTCCCAGCTACACCCCTATCAGCTACCAATGATTCCCTCTTCTGGCTTACTCTCTTGACCCCACTGTAACTCTCAGTGATTCCTAATGCTTTACTCATGTATCATTTTTTTCCCTCATACCCTACTTGCTTCTAATGTGAGACCTCTTTCTTCCCTTTCTCTCCCACCAGAAATTTAGTTTGCTTGCTTTCTAACACCCAGTTTTTTCCTTTCTTACCTCCAAAACATGTCTTCCTTTGAAAACCCTTTTCTTTTTCCCCTTGACAGACCTGTGATGGGCAACAATAGCAGATTCTGACTGCTCTGCGAGAGATCACAATTCTCTTTTTACCCTCCCCCAGTGTTGGGGATAGTGAGCTAACTTGTGGAAGTGGATTCTCTGTGATCAGACCAACAATATCCTAGGACTGGAAGGGACCTTGAGAGGTCATCTCGTCCAGTTCCCTGTACTCATGGCAGGACTAAATATTATCTAGACCGTCCCTGTCAGGTGTTTGTCTAACCTACTCTTTAAAATCTCCAGTGGTGGAGATTCCACAACCTCCCTGGGCAATTTATTCCAGCGTTTAACTATTCTGACAGGAACTTATTCCTAATGGCCAACCTAAACCTCCCTGGCTGCAATTTAAACCCATTGCTTCTTGTTCTCTTCTCAGAGATTAACAAAAACAATTTGCCCCCTCCTTGTAACTGTCTTCTACATACTTGCAAAAGTGTTATCGTGTACCACCCTCAGACCTCTCTTCTCTTTGAAAACATTGTTTAGTCTTGAAATCTTCTCTCATAGATGATGTTATCTAGACCTTTAATAATTTGTGTTGCTTTTCTCTGGACTTTCTCCAATTTGTCCACATCTTTCCTGAAATGTGCCCAGAACTGGACACAATACTTCAGTTGAGGCCTAATCAGCGTGGAATAGAACAGAAGAATTACTTCTCGTGTCTTGCTTACAACGCTCCTGCTAATACATCCCATAATGATATTTGCTTTTTTTGTAACTGTGTTAAACTGTTGACTCTCATTTAGCTTGTGATCCACTATGACCCCCAGATCCCTTTCCACAGTACTCCTTCCTAGGCAGTCATTTCCCATTTTGTATTGGTGCAGTTGATCCTTCCTAAGTGGAGTACTTGGAATTTGTCCTTATTGAATTTCATCCTATGTACTTCAGACCATTTCTCCAGTTTGTCTAGATCATTTTGATTTTAATCCTGTTCTCCAAAGCACTTGCAAACCCTCTCAGCTTGGTATCATCTGCAAACTTTATAAGTGTACTCTCCATGCTATTATCTAAATCATTGATGAAGATATTGAACATAACTGGACCCATCACTGATTCCTGCAGCACCCCTCTTGATATGCCCTTCCAGCTTGACTGTGAATTACTGATAACAGCTCTCTGAGAATGGTTTTCCAACCTGTTATGCACCCACCTTATAGTAGCTCCATCTAGGTTGTATTTTCCCTAGTTTGTTTATGAGAAGGTCATACGAGACAGTATCAGAATCCTTGCTTAAGTCAAGATATACTTCATCTATCACTTTCCTCCCATCCACAAGGCTTGTTACCCTGTCAAAGAAAGCTATTAGATTGGTTTGACACAATTTGTTCTTGACAAATACATGCTGACTGTTACTTATCCTTTTACGGGGTGGATTTGATTTGAATCTATTTGATTTAAATCACTAGTCAGACTCGATTTAATCATGTTTTTTTTTTATATAAAAGTGCATTCCTGTTGATTGTTATAACCTTAATACATATTCTTCACAACTCCGAGATAGATGTACGTTTCATTTTTAGAAAGTACACACTATACGTTTTTAAACAGCGATTTATTTTGAGAACTTTTCAGACTAGTTTTACAGCTATATCAGAAAATGAATGATTGTTTGGTTATTTCATTTACCAAAGGTATTGAAGCAGCTATTTATGAAGTCATTGGGAGGTGAACTATCTCCAATTCAACAGGTTAATCATTAATATTTGGAGGATTTTCTTGCCCTGCTGTATTAGGAGGAGGACATCACTAGACAGACATTTAAATTGTTTTATTTAAAACAACAACGTTAAGTATTCTGGATTTTTTTCTTCAACAGCATATGTCCCTTGCTTCTCACATTTATCTCCAGGCTTCTTCTCGAGGCTTCTTCTCCTTGTCCAGATCTATTCCGCCCCCAACAATCTTCTGTTCATTGAACTTTTTGAAACTTTGCACTTTTAGAGAGAGGTAAGGGATTGACTGTGTGTATGCAAATTTGCAGAGGGACAGTAGAGTTGAGGTCTGTTATTTCTCACCTCTATATATTATTTATTTATTTTAAACCATTTTTGCTGTTAACAAGCATGTTACCTCAGGGGAGACAAATCCACACCCTGAGAACTGCAAGACTAAGCATCTCTGATGGTATCTTCTAGACTGAACACTGACTCCCATTGGGTAGATAGAAAGATTAACCTAAATAATCTATACAGAAGCCTGTGGAACCCCATAAAATTGGGTCCCTAATCCATGAACTATTGAAACTCATTTACAAAACTTTTCTTAAACATTACATGAATATATTGTTTCATACTGCACCTCTATCCCGATATAACGCGACCCGATATAACATGAATTGGGATATAACATGGTAAAGCAGTGCTCTGGGGGGCAGGGCTGTGCGCTCTGGTGGATCAGTGCATCAGCGTATCTGGCTCTGACACGCTGCTCTGCGCGGCATGTTATGGGTGCCGGGCCGGGGCAGAGGGGTTGGATAAGGGGCAGGAGGGCCTCCGGGGGCGGTCAGGGAGCAGGGGGGGTTGGATGGTTTGGAGGTTCTGGGGGTGGGGTGGTCAGGGGACAGGGAATGGAGGCGTTGGATAGGGCATAAGAGTCCTGGGGGTGATTAGGGACGGGGGGGTCTCTGGAGGGGACGGTCAGGGGACAAGGAGCAGTGGGGCTTAGATAGCGGGTGGGGTCTTGGGAGGGGTGGTTAGGTACAGGATCTCTGGAGGAGATAGAGGACAAGGAGCGGAGGGGGTTGGATGAGTCGGGGGTCAGTTGGGACGGGAAGTAGATGGGTGTTGGATAGGAGGCAGGGCCAGGCATGTTTGCTGATTATTAATAACAGAAATGCTCGAGGCCAAAGCAAGTTCGATTATAACACGGTTTCACCTATAACGCGGTAAGATTTTTTGGCTCCCGAGGACAGCGTTCTATCGAGGTAGAGGTGTATATAGAATTAGAATTTATCATCCCTATTCCATGATGAGAGATCTTTTGAGCTATAATGTATCTTACTTAAAACTATCTTTTGATAGGTTTTTTCCTCAAATCAATTTTTTTGATAAAATTATTTTTAAATCGATTTTTTTTTTTAATCATATATTTTTATCCACCCTGTCCTTTTATCTTCTAGGTGACTGCAAATTGATTGCTTAATTATTTGCTCCATTATCTTTCTGGGTACTGAAGTTAAGATTGGCACTATATTTGCCCCTTTTCCAGTCCTCTGGAATCTCTCCCATCTTCCATGACTTTTTTAAGATAATCGCTAATGCCGCAGATACCTCCTCAGTCAACTCCTTGAGTATTCTAGAATGTATTTCATCTGGGCCTGATGACTTGAAGACATCTAACTTGTCTAGTTTTTAACTTGTTCTTTCCCTGTTTTAGCCTCTGATCTGACCTAATTTAACTGGCATTCAATGTTAGATGTCCAATTGCTACTAAACTTTTTGTGAAAACTAAAACAAAAAAATCATTTGGCACTTCTGCCATTACACATTTTCTGTTATTGTTTTTCCCCCCTCATTGAGTGACAGGCCAACCCTGTCCTTGATCTTCCTCTTGCTTCTAGTGTGTTTGTAGAATATTTTCTTGTTACCCTTTGTTTCTAGCTTATTTAATCTCATTTTGTGTCTTGGCCTTTCTAATTTTGTCCCTACATACTTGTGGTGTTTGTTTTTCATACTCTGTAATTTGACCTAGTTTCCACTTTTTGTAGGATTCTTTTTAGAGTTTCAGATCATTGAAGATCTCCTGGTTATGCCCATGTGGTCTCTTGTCATACTTTCTGTCTTTCCTACTCAGAGGGATAGTTTGCTCTTGGGCCCTTGATGTCTCTTTGAAAAACTGTCAACTCTTCTGATACTAACTATTCAGAATGGAGATTTGGAATAAAAGTGTTTTCTCTCTTAATTATAATGCCATTAGCATGCTGCAACAGTCTAGGATGGGTGTTATAGGAAAAGGAATCTAGCTGTTTTCAACGAAGTATCTGTCGTAACCTGTACAGTTGCAAGTTATTTTTCTTCTAATAAATCTTCCCATCCAAGGATAGAATTAATACAGAAACTTCTGATATATTGTTTAGTTTTGGTGTTTAGCACTGCTAAAAAGGCCTGGCCAAGTCACGGGAGAGTTCTTACCCTGAGCTGATGACCAGTCATAGTCATTTTTATTTCTCTTTGTGAATGAACTAATTGAGGAAAAATTCTTTGAAAGGTGCTTTGTAAAGTGTTTTCTTTTTTAAATATCCTGTCGCAATGGAACTGGAAATGCTTCCATTCAGTTACTGGCTTTTGGCTTCTGAGAATCAGCATTCTAAGGCTGGACAGGGTTCTGTTCTGAAAACGGTTATTCAGCGCTCAACTGGCAGACTGAAAGTGCAGACCATGACATATAAAATACACAAAGGAAAACTGAAGAATTACAGTTTCTCCAGGAGACATCCTCAATGTTTCCATCAGTTGTCAGTTCTAGATACCAGAAGAAGAGTACCATGTCTCTACCCCACTTCCTTTGGACCCTCCCTGAAGCATCTGTTAAGGGGGAAAAATTGAGATGGCAGTTTAAAAAAAAAAAAAAAACCAAACAAACCATAAGCAAGAAAGAAAATGCTCCCAATTTAGATTCATGTCTTAAAGCTATAAATAGTGCATAAACAGTGGCTTTCATTGTAGCTTTTATAAATAGGAAATATTAGTAGTACAATAAAATTATTATATGTATCGGCCACTTATTCTTGATGGATAGGACACACTTAAATGTGTCACCAAGATTTTTTGTCCAGTTGCTGAGGCAGAAGTCTAATCTTCAAGTGGGCAACTCTGTGGCAGGTATTTGGTGCAGTTGTTCATGCCTGATAGTAGCTAGGTTCTGGGTTAAAGTAAGTCAACATTCCATCATATGGTAAGATGTCCTGTTAGCCATAGTTTGTTTCCACTATAGTTCCTGACTTATCGTTTGTACATTAGCATTTTCTTGAATGTTCAAGTCCTCAGCACCAAAATCTACTGCTAAAACATCCTGAATATTGGAAGAAACATAGGGGAAGTGAACTTTGGAGCCAGTTTGGAATGAGACTTGTATTACTTCAAATGTGGAGGACAGAGCACCTCTCTTGGTCTTAGGCCCAGTCTACACCAAGAAGTTAGGTTGACACAGCTACGTCCTTCCGGGGTGTGAAAAATTCATAGCCCTGGCTGATAATGTAAGCCGATCTAATTCCCATCATAGACAGCACTAGGTTAATGGAAGAGGTGGATTACTTATGTCAACGGGAGAACCCTTTCAGTTGGCATAGGTAGTGTCTACACTGAAGTGCTACTTCAGCTGTGCTGCTGTAGAGTTTCAAGTGTAAACAAGCCCTTAGTGATGAATGCTCATGACAAAGTGAGAAGGTGCAAGAAAACTTAAAACTGAATCTGCTTAGGAAAGCTGACCAGGCTTCTCAAGTTTTTCCTTCTGGAAATAGAGAGGACCTGGAAATAATCCTCGTCAAACTCAGCAGTTTATTCTGCAGTAGAATTTCTAGCTTCATCTCTCAGTGAAAATCCAGACACACTTTTTTTCTGGATTGTATAGATTGCATAGATAGCTGAAGAAATACATTAATTATGGTTCATACCAAGCGATGCATTGGACCTTAACCAATCCTCTCCAAATGTAGAAAGTTCTTCAACCACTAACCCAGTGCACAAGATTGATGGAGTTCCGAAGAAAACCTTTGAACGCTCTGCTGATGAAACGTCTGTGTGTACTCTCTTTATAGGTTATTTGCATCTTAATAGCTAACAGAACTGCAAAATTATTCTTTAAGGCTAGCAATAAAAGTCTGGGTAGTCTAAGGAACTCATGTAAAGTGTAAACTAATGTTTTGTTTTTTTTTTTTTCATGTGACATGGTCCCAGGCTACTATTCATGCTACTGAAGGTTTGGCAAAGGAGTTATAGTCCACCAGATTATATAGTTGAATCCATGGTTCAGATTTATCTGGAAATGTATAAGGTGCTAGCCTTTTCTTAAACCTCTTTAAAGATCCTAGATTATTTTGGTTACAGTTCTCTGAACTTTCTTGAATGTATCGGTAGTGAAGCGTTCTAAACTGAGTTCAGTATTCTGGGTGTAGTTGCATAAAAACTATGTAGAGGACAGTTGCTTCACTGCTATGTGACACCTCTGCCTTTGTAGCATAAAACTTGTCTAATTTGCTGTCCACTGCTCAGCTGTTCTTCAGATTTCTCTCCCATTAAATATCTGTTCCCAATTCCACCCCACCCAACCCTGAACACTAATTTGCATTTTCTCCAAATTAATCTTTTTTCTCTTTTTTTTTCTTTTTTCCTGGTCATTTCTACTCTCTAAGTAGTTGTTTCCTTTGTACTCCATTGGTGGTCAGACCTGCAGATTTTATTATGGTGGTGGTAACTGTTTCCAGTAATGAAGATGTAAAATACAACCATATCTAATTTAGATTTCTATGGGTACTTCCTCATCCTCTCCTTCTCCACTCTGAACTTTAGTACTCTTTTATTTATGTGAGTGTCCATATCCATGCAAATTTTAATACATTTTGAAAGTGGTGTGTTGATTCTGTATCAAGTGTCTTACTAAAATCCAAATATTTATATGTACTTTACCTTTCATCCACTAACTTTATAATTTTATTAAAAAATCAGAGGCATGCTGTTTATAACTCAGTTGTTTTTTGTTCAGTTTTTGGGTCATCCCTCCTCCCCCCCCCCCCTTTTTTTTTTTTTTTTTTAAGATTTGGAATTTGACTTATGAGATGGTACCACTTTATAGGCAGGGTCACTCTTCTTTCCTTTTTGACCTCATTCCAGTTCTGAAGAGATGGATGATCTCATTCAAAACTCTCTGCATTTGGCAGCCTGAAAAGCCAAGAATTGCATGTAGGCCAAACTGTTTTTTTAGCTCCGTTAGTTGATTGCTCCAGGTCGGAGTTGAGGCACACTATTTGTGAGGTTAGTCAGGAATTTTATATCACCCCTCAATCCCCCATAAAATTTTTTTGTTAAATCCAGAACTAAGAATAAATTCAGACTCTCCGCTGCATGAAACTACTTCACTATTGTTTGGGAAGCTTACAACTTGGCACGTTCAACTAGGCCTACACATTTATAAGTGAGTGAAGTTCTAAGGATTCTAATTTTATTTTCTGGCTCTCTCCGCTGTTTGGAGCCTTTCTTATCTTCTGTCTGGACTGGCATATTGTGGAACTTGGAAAAAAACAGATTAGCAGGTAAATTGCACATTTTAGAAGCAGAGATGCATTTGAATATAAACTCCAACAAAGCGTTCAACAAAACATACTCCACCTTGCCTTTGTCTTCATTATATAATAGTCATATATTCTATTTTTATTGAAGGAGTTTAGTTAATCATGTTTTGAAGTAACTGTTAATATCATGTTCGATGCAATCAGTTCTTGGATTATTGAAACAAAATTAACTTTCTAGTATCTTGGTATGTACATACGTTTGAACATAAAAGTTGCCAAGTTCTAAAAAACTAAAAAGCCTTAGTTTTTCATATTTATTGACAATTATAAATAAATTAGGAAATACTTGGTTTCATGTGAAAAGTACCTTTATTTTGTATCACGTCCATGACCTGCAGTTTTGAACCAGTCTTGGATAATCAAGCAGAGTTCATCTCTGCATTATTACTTGTAACATTCTAAGTCAGGTACAGCATTCAAATTACTTTATTTTTTCAAAATTTTAGAAGTCCAGTACAGAAACCTGCAAACAAGTGGTTCAATAGAACCATATTTGAAGTTTACCCTTTAAATGGCACTGAACTAAGACGAGGTAAAAGATAAGAAAGATATCTTCTTAATAGCCAGAGCTAAAAACAAGGTTCTCTGGGATTCCAGGCTTTCTAAGGTGACAAAGTAACTTTATCTAGCTTTAGTGGTTCATGAGATCAGGTTCGCCTGGCATATGTTGGTGTAAATGTTGTTGTGTGTGTGATTGGGATGGCCAAAAGCCAAGGGTAGTTGTGCAAGTTTTCCAAAATGAATAAATTCACAATCGTCATACAGATACATACTATTGGTTTTCTTTCTGTTGTGTGGATTAATGAAAAAGCAATGACTAAACAGGTAAATGTATAAACATGGATTTTATGTCACGTGACACTTTCAGAAAGGAGGTTTGATTATAGCCACCTTTATGCGAGGTTATATTTAAGTCTTACGCTTTCAAGAATAATTGAATTATTGTGATCTTGGCCATTATACTAATCTGGTTCAAAAATATACTATGATTTATACCTGTTTACTAACACTTTCCTTTGTAATAAGCCTAGAAAACAGGGGGGTACTTGATGGCAGCATCTGACAGCTGAAGGAGAGGGGTCAGGACCTTGAGGGAGTCTTCTCCAGATAGAAAGGGGAGGCAGTGGTGGTCTTCACCTGCAGTATGTATATGTTCATAAGATGTAGTGCATCATGTCTGAGCAAGGACCAGTTCTCTTTTATTGCCTATCTGCTTCCCCGGGGATGGAGTCCTAGAGTGTAGTCTGCCATTTCTTCACCTGCTCTAGGGGTAGTCGGTGTTAGGTGTGGCACTATGTGAGAGAAATAGTGTCCCCCTGCTCTAGGACCCTTCTCTGGAGTACAGATGAAGAGGCCACTCTCACTCCATCCCTAGAGGTGGTTTCCTCCCCTCTGTGTACATGTTACAAATTGCACATGTCGAGCTACCTTGATACATCCAGGAGTCTCAGTGGGATTGTGGAATTCCTTTCTTCCATCTCCCCCAGTTGGCCCAGAGAATGGGGAGCCAAATGCAAATGTCTCCCCTCTTTCTAAAGAGAGAGAACCTCTAGGGTTCAAGACTCTGCTGCCACTACCAAACCAGAACTTCCTTGTCTCTGTCAGGACAGTTCTCACAGTGGTGGAAGAGAGAGAGCAAGGAGGAGGAGGAAATCTTGTTGGTGAAGAGCAGAATTATCAAACTTCAGAACATGTTTGCGTATTTTATATTTGCAATCACAACTTCATTTCGTTTGGGATGGCCTTCCAAATGAAACCAAGCACACTGGATAAGCATATTAATCAGATGTTGTCAGTGACACTGATGGTGATGAAACAGTTGGTAACTTAAATACCAGAGTTGTTAGACTTCAGTTTACTACCCCCATTGAAATGAACTTGGGGAAATTTACACTTCTATTCTGGTGCTATTGTTGCATTTTATTCCAAGCAACACTCTTATGTTCTGAAGGTGCTTAGAAATTTCTGTTAAAGGAAGATTCACTTTCATGGAAAACCTCAAGGTTATTATGAAGGAGACCTTAAATAATTGGAATTTGAAGAATTTCCACATATTGATTTCTGATATCTTGCTGTGAGGTCATTTAAAGTGGGCATATTTAGTAAGATTTAAATAAAGAGATGAGTTGTCTACTTATGTGCATGAAACAAAATGTTTTGTAAGTGAATTTGTTAAATGTAAAAACTAGCCTATGCACTGTGGTGGACAAAGTGCATGGGAAGTTTGAACCCTAAAAAGCAGCAGTTTTTGAGTTATGGCTTCTCAAAGTTAGATACTTTGTTAAAAATCAAGCACTAACTTCTCAGAGCCCTATAACTCAAAAACAGCTGGAGCAATTTATTTCCAGCATCCTGTAAGAAATTTCACCTGTGGCCTGAGATTTTAGCATGAGAATTTTCAGTCCCAATGCAGGTTTTTAAAAGGGGTCAGAAATAGAATGGATCTCTAAACCTCAACTATGGAGTCACTTCCCTGATGTTAATGAAAACAATAATCAAAACGCAATCAAGGGCATAAGCTGACTGCCCAGAAATGACCCAGAAGAAATTCCCCCCAGGTACAGCAGTATACAATTGGCAACGTGCATTTTCCACCTTCCTCTGAAACTTCAGGTACTAGCAACTGTCAGGCGCAAGACACCACACTAGAATGCTATATGATCTTATCTGTAACAATTCCTGTGTCTCTATAGCTAGATGGGAGACTTATTCTTAAAGCCCAGATTCTAAGTTTTTAAAATGCTGTTGAGCTTACGCTGCATTGTCTGCAGTGGTACTGCCTCTCACATTTGTTTTCTTTTGTGGCAGTATTTTGGTTTCTTTACCAAATACTCTATTTGTGTCAATTAGAAAATCTCTTATTGAATTGTCGAAATGACTTGCAGCATCTGGTCTGTGGCACTGAATATTTCAGATGTGCCATTCAAACTCTTCCTCTTTTTGGAGTGCTCTCAACAAACAACTGCACTGTTGACATAAAGATATGTTGAATTGTTTCATTTCTCAAATTGGTGAGTTAGCATATCAATAATAACTTGTTTCTTTGTGTGTTTATTACCTGGAAAGACCTAGCAACAGGTCAATATTTAGTCTTATCCATGTCTTGAAGTGGAAATTTCAATTTCTCTTCTTCCATCTGCTACCAAAAAACCACTTGTGATGGATTCAGTTGATGAAAACTGCTTTGCCTGTTCTTCATGTTATGATCAGAACTTTAGGAAATTTTGGCTAGCCAGAGGATTTTGCCAAATTAGCCCAAAATGTTGATTTTTGGAACTACAGCTCTTAAAATTCTAGGAGCTGCTAACATGCAAAAATCAAGGTTTTGTGTGGCATCCCTGAGACCAGTCTGTCAAGACTTAATCATCTTTAAGAATTGATCCCTTTCCTTCAAGTAATACCAGGGTTGTCTTTACGTTAACCTTCTGGTATTAATTGTTATCAGCACTTCTTTGTCAGCACTTCCAGCTTTTGCAGAAAATCATAAAGGCTGTATACTTTTTACTATGTAAAAATGGAAAAGTTGGCCTTCATTGTAATTTATCTGCAAAAGCTGCATTAAGAAAGTACATTTTTTTTTCTTTTAAATGGTCTAGCACATTAATGATTTTTTTCTTATTTTATTTTGGGATGACTTACATCTTCATATTTAAAGAAAGAGAGAGCCATGAATGCTTATCGTAAGTATGACATTTTTCTTCTTCCCCTTCAAAGCTTCCATAGGTGCTATCAAATTGTAATTTTTAAATGATTAAATTGCTTTTTCAATATTTCAGCTATTGTTAGCACTTGCTGCATTTTGTGGTGGTTTTGCTTATTGTGCAAATCTGTTCAATACAGTTTAGCATTATGACAGAAAAAAATCATGCTTTGTGAATCAGCTTGCATCTCTAACACCATGAAAGTAAGGACCACCAGATAATGACACTGATGAAAATGGGTATAGGAAACAGTTTTATATTGTTTTTAATTTGTGTTGATGCAGTAAAAACTGAAGTAGCCATATCTGTCTTCAGATGAATTTATGCTACTTTTTTCAGTGATATGCTGTGAGCTTACATGGGTTTTGGTATCCTAATAAAAGCCATATTTCAGTTCTGGAACAGTTTAATTCTTACCTGCCTTGAAACTGTAATTAAGCATTTCCATATGTAAATTTCACCTGAGGACCTTTTCACGCTTGGTGAGGAGGCATCTGGGTCAAAGGATATCTATAGTCTTCAATTGTTCGGAACTATCACAAGAGTATCTACTTACGTTCAAAGGAAAATCTAACTTCTTTGTCATTGTGTGTACCACTCTTTAATAGTGTCTTGTGAATAACTCCTATTCCACTCACAATTACACATACACCATCTTGCTTCCCATTCATGATTATTTAGCAAGCCTATAGCCACTACTGTCATTTCTTGTATGGAAAGTAATAGTAAGAAAGTAATGTATTTTTAGCTTCTTTTTTTAAGTGGTTTAGCAGCTGGGGACAAGTTAGACTTATATAGCAGTCTGTCTGATCACACTGTTCTGTGGATCAAAGCTTGAGAGCTTCTGAGGGTATGTCTACACTATGAAATTTGGTCGATTTTTATAGAAGTCGTTTTTAGAAATTGATTTTATACAGTCAATTGCATATGTCCACACTAAGCGCATTAAGTCAGTGGAGTGTGTCCTCACTACCTAGCATTGACTTACGGAGCGGTGCACTGTGGGTAACTATCCCACAGTTCCTGCAGTCTCTGCCACCCATTGGAATTCTGGGTTAAGTTCCCAATGCCTGATGGGGCAAAAACATTGTCGCGGGTGGTTTTGGGTACATGTCATCAGTCGCCCCTCCCTCCGTGAAAGCAACGGCAGACAGTCATTTCGCGCCAGACACCAGGGCGATTAGAAGAGCGCAGCAAGGCGCACTGCACATCAGAGAGGCTTTGAAAACCAGTTTTATGACTGGCCAGGCTTCAGTGTGACAGTTGTGTGTGTTTCTCCTTGATGCAAACCCGCTCCCTTTGTTGATTTTAATTCCCTGTAAGCCAATCACCCTCCCTCCTTCGAAATAAAGTAACTATTGTTTTGAAACCATGCATTCTTTCTTTATTAATTAAAAAAAAAAATTGAGATAACGGACAAGGTAGCTCGGGAGGGTTGTGGGAGGAGGGAAGGACAAGGCCATATTGCTTATTGTAGCCACACTAAAAATAAAACTGTTTGAATGACAACCTTCTGTTGCTTGGGCCATCCTCTGGAGTGGAGTGGCTGGGTGTCTGGAGCCGCCTCCCGCTGTGGTCTTGGGCATCTGGGTGAGGAGGCTATGGAACATGGAGAGGAGGGTAGGTGGTTATACAGTGGATGCAGCGGGCGTCTGTGCTCTTGTTGGCTTTCCTGCAGCTCCAACAGACGCTTCATCATGTCCGTTTGCTCCCCCATTAGCCTCAGCATTGCGTCCTGCCCCCTCTTCGCGCTCACTTAATTCTTTCGTGGCTCTGCCACTGAATGCTTCCGTGCCCTATAAGTGCGGGAGGACTGCACGAGCTCGGAAAACATGTCATCGCAAGTGCGTTTTTTTTTTTCCGCCTTCTAATCTGTGATAACCCCAGGAACAGAGATGATAGGGGGAGCGTAGAAACATTCTACACTCTACAATTCTGGGGGGACTGCATGGTCACCTGTGCTGCTGAGTTCGTCACACTAACCAAACAGGAAATGAAATTCAAAAGTTCCCGGGGCTTTTCCTGTGTACCTGGCTACTGCATCAGAGTTCAAAGCGCTGTCCAGAACGGTCACAATGGAGCACTCTGGGATAGCTCCTGGAGGCCAATACTGTCGATTTGTATCCACACTACACCAAATTTGACCCAGCAAAGTCAATCTTAGTGCTACTCCCCTCGCCAGGGAGGAGTACAGCAGTCGATTTTAAGAGCTCTTTAGGTCGACGGAATGGGTTGGTTGTGTGGCCGCATTCATTTTTTAAATTGACCTAACGCGGCTAACTTCGACCTAACCCAGTAGTGTAGACTAGGTCTGACTCTCTGCATATATCCTACTCCTAAACAGTTTTTGTGGTCCTCTTCTCCCTCTTCTGCACAAAGTACATGTGAACGTGGAAGAAATGCATAACTTTGTGTACCTACAAGTTAACAGGAATGTCAGACTTGTATAGCTAGTGACTTGCTAATCACAAAGGAATTTGCAAATTTTGAAGTGGGGCAAAACGCCAGATTTTAAGTCTTAGTAGCAGACACACCATTACTTTTGTCACATGTATTAGTATACGGTCTAATATCTTAAATACTATAATGATGCTTTTTTAAATAAAGGAATAAAATAAATCTTAGAGCATCCTAGAATATTTTTAATTTGTTTGCTTAATTCACAGATTTTGTAAACTGTGGAAGGTCTCCCAGTTTTGATTGGAAATGAATGAGTTTCTGCTGTAATTCTATTACAGTCCATTCTTGCAGTTATCCCAAGTTATACACTGTGTAGCTCTTCCATTAAGAAAACGTTGTTTCCTTCTGCTTTTTTGAGTCTTTTGATTGTGATTTAAAGACCTCTGTGTCTAAACTTGCAGTACTGAAGTGTGACATACTTGCGATTTTAATTTAAGTGACTCTAGAGAAGATAAAAAATCCAAGTCATTTTAAAGGAAACCTCTGCCTGTGAAGGAGCATTTACCATAGGAAAAAGGTGAGGGTTTTTTTAAAAAAAACTCTTGACGACTACTGTTTGCTTGAGACAGTACAAAACATAACATCATTCTGGGATAGCACAAGTATCTGAAACTCTCCTGATTTAGTGATGTCTCCTGATGTATATCATGTGCGTTTTTCAAAATTTCAATTTTTAGTAATTGTTATATAAAACTGGAAATTAACAATGGCAACTTTAAAAACACTACACGTATTATATAGTATTAGAGTAGAGAGTGGTCGGTAGAGAGGATTGTGGCAGAGAAGAGTGCATTTTTGAACAAAAGGTACAAAAAGATTCTGTTAGTAGCCTACATATTCGGCACTCAGTATCCATGAAGACGCAAGCTCCTAAGAATGTATGTGTTCAGTGTAGACCTTCTACATAGACACATGTTCACATGAGTTTCCTGGCTATAATCCTGACTTATGTCAACAGACAAGAAAAGATGAGAAGCACCAGTCTTCACAAAGAATCCATCCTCCTTGTTCTGTAGAGAAGAGTCTTACTGATGTGCAACGTTCAGTAAAAGGCACGCAACTTTGAGTGGTGAGCTTGAGCTAGTCAGCAATGACTAGATTGAGTGGATGATTTATTCTCATATCTAAGTCTTCAGATAAGTTTGGTGTCCTCCTGGTATCTGTATTAGTCAGAAGAATTCCAAGATACGTTCTACCTCACTGCTGTGGCAGTGGTGCTATGAAAGTGTTGGCTATGTCTTCCTGATTTTACCTGTCCTAGAGAATGATACAATAAATAAAGTATGATCAACATTGATTATTTTTCCATAGTGGTCAAGAAGACACTAGTTTTCAGTGTCTGAACCTTCAGTCGAAGGGATTTGCTGAACAGTTGTTCAGGCTTGCCCTCAGACCTCAGTCTGGGTAATGAGACAAAATCGCTAATTGAGAGGCTGCTTTTCAAGCAGTTGAAAGTTGGTGAAGTTTAAGAAATGAAATCTACAAACTGAATTTACTCCAGGATCTGGCTTGCTTCCAATAAGTAGAAAAGAATAAACCAGGTTTCCCTACATTATATGCACATATATTTCTTACAGAAGCATCACTTGTCAGTCCATATCAGCATATAAATGTCAGACCTGGACTATAAATCCTAGCTATCGGCATTCTCAATTCAGTATCCTTCCTACTTCCTGGTTATATAAAATAAGGCTTACTTTTGGACGTCAGCTCTGCAGGAGAGACTTTGAACCTGTCTGTCTGTTCTTTATGCTACATCCATCATCCTTGAAGTATGATCAAAACATTTGTGCTGTTTTCACAAATATGAGATGCCTTCAAAGGCTCCAGTCTTCAATCCTAAAGTAAACTCAGGTTAGACCAGTTTGTATGGAAAAGGCTTGAAATGAGTGGGATGTAAGATTCAATCGAAGTCTTAGGTGAGCCAAGGATCAGAGCGTTTATTCATTATCATACAGCAAACAAAAAACAAAAAAGGAGGGGGGAAACACCAAAGGCTTCCGTAGTGCACATCATTAAGGTAACATCAAGATAAAGAGCTAGATCCTAGAGCAGGGTTGTCTCAGTTTCCCAGGACAAATTGTCCTCCTTTGTCCTTTAAAAGAAATACCATATTTACTCGTTCATAAGCCGAATATTTTTGGTAAAAAAGTGACGCATCAAAGAGCGGGGGTCGGCTTATAAACAGGTCTACACCAAAATTTGATGATTTTAAACTCTATGGAATCATTGAATTGAATATCTAATACAGGGATCTGCAACCTTTGGCAGGCAGCCCGCCAGGATAAGCACCCTGGTGGGCCTGGACGGTTTGTTTACTGCCGCTTCCACAGGTTCGGCCGATCATGGCTCCCACTGGCTACGGTTCGCTGTTTCCCGCCGCCCCCATTGGCCTGGAGTGGTGAACCGCAGCCAATGGGAGCCATGATCGGCCGAACCTGCGGTTGCAGCAGGTAAACAAACTGGCCAGGCCCGCCAGGGTGTTTAACAGTTCCCAATCCCTGATCGAATAGGTTGCGCCACTTCCTGCAGTTCCCATTGGCTGGGAAAGGCGAACCCTGGCCACAGGAAGCTGAGGGGCTCCATGCCTGCAGATGCTCCAAGTAAACAAAACGTCCTGACCCATCAGCCAGGAGCCAAAGTTTTCCAACCCCTGAAATATAGGGTCAGCTTACGAAAGGCTCAAACAGTTTTTGCTATTTTTACCTATCCATTTGTGGGGATCGGCTTGTAAATGAACAGGCTAATGAACAGTTATATATGGTATATAAGGTAATTCAGTAGTGTGGTGTTGGGTTATCTTTAATAGTTTTTTAATCTCACTTGTTGCACATAGCTGGTAAGCTTTCTCTCCTGAGGCGTAGTGGAGATAATTGCGCTCAAAAGGAAAGATTGTTCTTGACTAGTTTGTCAAGCTAACTGAGTTGACTAATATGACCATAAAATATTGAAGGTTTTCTTTAAAGAAACCTAAGTTGGATCTCAGGTGATGAGTGATACTGGATGAAAGGACAACTTGAAATACAGTATGTTCCCTTTCTAAATCTTTTTTTAGTTTTGTTATAACTTAGCATCTTAGAAATATTTTTGGGACTTGGTACTGTATGTTTTATGATTTAGCCCAGAAACCATGATTACCAAGTCTAATTCCCATTTCACTGAGAGATGGTTTAGGGGTGCGGTGGACTCAGCCAAATGGGAGACATGATTATTCTAAGAAGAAATCTGGTTAAAACATTTTTTCCTTTTGTTAAATTTAAACACTAGCACAGTGTCTTGAAATGGACAACAAATTTACACAAGTTTGATATTGAAATCCACTATAATCTATTCTTGAACTACTTACCTGGTACAGATACCAGAGCAAACCAGTACTGCTCACAGCACAGGGTTCCCTTAATTTCATTAGTGTGCTATAAGCCTATGGTAACAAAAAAATTAATATGGAATTTTACATCAGTTTTAAGGCAGACACTTGACCCAGGAGCTTTATAGTCTAGGTTGAACTTTTAGTATTTTCAGTAAAGGGGTATTTTAATACCGTATATTGAACTTTACCAGATACTCTTCTTAGGGCTTTTTTTTTTAAATGTGTGCCATAAATTAGCTTTATACTGGGTATTTATAAGGGGACAACTGAGCATGTGGAGGACTGGGGAGGGGCACAGGAAGGGGGAAAGTAACTCTGCAAAAGTAACACTGCCAAGCCTGAAAATATCTGAAAAGGCCCTGTAAGGCCTGATTGTGCAATCAGATCTATGGGATAGACTTGGTACTCATAGGGTTTCCCATGAGTACAAGGGGTCTCCCCCATCATGGATGCAATTTCAGGACCTAACTGCTTCTGGGCTTTGATCCTAGTTGTGGCTTTTCAAAGCTACCATAACAAATATTAAATAATGAAAATAACTGGAATAGGAGTAACACAGATTAATGAATTTTTGTAGTTAAACTTTCAAAGAAATTTTTTAGTTAATATTTCCGTGATCCATACTTGATATTTTGTCTGGCAGGGGAAGTAATGAAATTTTTAGGTGAACACTTTTAAAAAAAAAATTGTTAATGAAAATAGGAATTGAAAAGATACAAAAGCAAAAGATCAAATACCAAGATGGAACAATATTGTTAGTGAGGCTAAATTGAAAACATTAGGTACATAGAATAAAGGGAGACATCGCTTTAAATCTATTATATTTTTTGTGTCTGTTCTGCTATGTGGAGAAAGACAAATAACTGTCAAAATAATGTTATCTTAGGTGCTCCCGCTCCAGTGATATATGAAACACAGAGACCAGGTAAGAAAATTGAATATAAACGAATAAATTCAACATGCGTTACACCAGGGGGTTCTCAACCTTTTTCTTTCTGAGGTCCTCCCAACGTGCTATAAAAACTGCACAGCCCACCGGTGCCATAACAAGTGGTTTTCTGCATATAAAAACCAGGGCCAACGTGTGTGTGTGGGGGGGGGGGGGTAGCAAGCAGGGTAATTATCCGAGGCTCCATGCCACAGGGGATCCCACAAAGCTAAGTTGCTCAGACTTCAGCTTCAGCCCTGGGTGGCAGGGCTCAGGGCCCTGGGCTTCAGCCCCATATGGTTGTTTTTTGTCTTTCTGCACTGGGCCCCAGCAAGTCAAATGCTGGCCTTGCTTGGTGGACCCCCTGAAACCTGCCTGCAGCCCCCCAGGAGGTCCTGGATGGACACCGGTAGAGAACCATTGAGTTACACTTCTAGAAAACAAAATTTTTGTTTCGATGATCAGAGTCCAAAGTTCATGAAGATAGTCTTAAGTTTTAGGAAGAAATAACTCCACTTGTGCACTATCAAACATTTCGACCATCAGTGCTTCATGCAATGGCTAACTTCTTCAGTTTAAGAATCTCTGAAAAACATAGCAAAATATGAGACTTCTGATTGAAGGAAACCTTGTCAAATCTGGGACGTTCTTGCAACCTGTGATACAGAGCATGACTTGTAGCTCAAGCTATTGTTTGAATCCTCCAGCAGATGTGTGCAAGTTTGGTAAAACTTTCTCTTACCTGAGCCTGGATTTTGTTTCTGTTGGCACAGTTAATTCATCCTTGTAATGGAGTTAAGAAGGTTATTTTTTTTATCCCATTTTCTGTTTACTTAGCTTAATCATGACTGTACTCTGGCATCTTTGGGGTGGGGTGGGGGAAATAGCATTTACTAAACTACCATTATTGTAATACTGTTTTACTTTCCTGAGATTTGAAAGAAGTAACTTTCTTTATGATAAATTTAGTCCAAGTGCCCAGGGTAGATCTTAAAAAAACCTGTGGTTTTATTTAAAAAAAAAAGTTGGGGTTTTTTTAATTAAATTTGATTTTTTTTATTTAAACTAAATACAAGTTTATTTTTTAATATAAACATGTAAAATTAAATTTGAAATTGACAGCCTATGTTAAGGCCTAAATTATTAAAATAATTAAATACAAAAAATATTTAATACACATTTGCTGACAAGCTTTAAAGAAAGTCAAACCACTGAACTAGTGGAAATCACAGTTGAAATAATGTGAACCAGAGTTTGAATGCTAAACCAAATTTTGACATCAGTAGCCGCTTCTGCAGGTCAGAATATTTTCTTGACATCAGTTTATTCAGCTAGTTCAGTTACAAAAAAAAACAATTGCATGCTGAAAAAGCAGGAAAGCTTGTTTTCCTCTTCCATTCTATGAATAAAAACTAGGTGTGAGATCTACTAGTTCTAAAATCTCGAAGGACATAGTGATTAGAAACACTCAGTTCAATTCACCAATTACCAGTAATACTTCCTTTTGTGTAATAAATCAGTTTTAAAGGCAATATGTCTTTTGATGAACTTTTTTTTCTCATATATCCAGCACTTTCAAAGGTAGTTATATTTAATAAAATTAATTTTTGCATTTTTAACTGAATTTGAATTTCCTTCCAAATAGAGCTTGACGCAAATCACAAGTAAAAAGTTAATCTATTAAAAAAGAAATGCATCATTCCCTATTTTCTAACATAATAAAAAATGTAAAAATTGAATCTGAATAAATGTAAATTAATCTATGTAAATAAAGGTTTATAAATATACTGTATTCTCCTGGCTAGCAAAAAGAAGCACCAAATTTAACATAAAAGCTATATTTAGTTGCAAATCAACATGTTTTAATGGTTACCAATCAAACTAAAAAGTACAAATGAAAAACATGATTGAAATTGCTGATTTAAATCATGATTAAAATTGTTGATATAAATAAATCCACTCTGTGGATGCCTGATTCACCAATTGTCTCACTGTAACCCCATAAAATTAACAAAAACTGGATTTTGTAGTAATGCTGAATAAATCTAACTATGGAAATTGCCTCTTTTAAAAAGGTGCATAATGTCAGCAAAGAAGAGAAAATATTTTAAATGTGGCTTTGGCACCTTTTGCTTTTTAATATTTTTTCATTGTGGCATGTACTTGCATCATGCAGTTACTCAGATGTAAATCTGTAAAATAAGCAAACAAAACCTTAGTCTAGTGATAGCACATTGTGTTGATTTTAGGAGGATCAGTTTGAATCCTGATCTTAATCTGTCCAGCAGAATCTGAATGTACTACTGGAGCATTCTTTTTTGTTCAAGTATTATCCTATATGTTTTTTAAGGATGTTTAATACAGACATCTTCCTAAAATGGTTGCATATGTAAACACTGCTTGAGGATATTTTCTCAGACCAACGTATCCAGGACAGAGTAACTGTTGGATTATTTTGATCCTTCCCTGAGCAGTTTTATCAATCCAAAATGAAATTAGTGTGAAAAATCTTGAAAAATACTAAGGTCTTCCTTTGCTAGGAATTGGGATTCTATCCTGAACATCTTAGCTTGATGAAATCTAAATCTAAACTTCTTAAAAGCCCTTCACAAAATTCTTCAGCCAAGTCAAAGCACTTGTAAATGCCAACATGTCTGTTAACTTTGCCTGCAAATCATTAACTTGGATGTGTCAAAAGAACAGGAGTTCTTTTTGCGGATACAGACTAACACTGCTGCTACTCTGAAACTTGTCATTATTGGATGTCAGTTACCTATATTGAACTCCCAGTTTTTCAGGCACAAAATGGGATACCAGGATAAGTCTGGATGATTAATACAAACTATTTTGATTTTTTTATAGACTTAATGCTGTGTATTTGAATACTGCTAATAAGGGAAATCAGTTTCCATTGTAAACTAATATTTTTCAATATTTCATAACTAAAATTCACTCTGACCATTCAAAAACCATGGCTAGCAACTCATTTTGTCAGTTCAGTCATATGAAACTATGTGCAAAATGTCCAGTATCTTATGGTAATTGTAATTTGTCTGTCTAATATGTATTTCTATTTTGTTTACACTAGTTAAGCGGAAGCTTACAAAGGACATAACCTGTCTGAAAGATTTTATGAAAGATCCCAAAAGAGAGGAACCTCTAGTTGGTATGTTGTGTTTGTAGTCAGACAACTTCCCTTTACTTTCACTCTGAGGATGGGACCTACTCTGGGAGGCTGGTAGATTATTTGGCATCGCATCCCTGTAGTACTCCATCTCTAGAGGGACACATTGAACTCCACGTGCCATTGTTCTTTCTGTGGTCCTGCAGGAAAAAAGCCAGATATATGTTTCTTTCTGATAGCCCAGGATTTTCTGTATGATTGTTTACCCTCATGATGTTCCTGAGAATATTAAATCTACTGGTATATACTAAAGTTTTTCTCTACTTGATGGTTTTTCCTAGGCAGAGCTTAGCTTCATCAGTTTATCATTTCCTTCTAGCCAATGTCCTCCATGATCCTAGCAAGTGCTAGCATCTTTGAGGAGTACATTGAATTGAGTAATAGGGGCTCTGTTGTAAGCAGTAGGTTTCCTCTATTTGGATCATTATTTCTCCACAGAAAGTCTGCTCTTAACTGATTTAATAGAATTCTTGAGCTGTGCAAAATGTGTGTTACTCCCATTGTCAGTCCTGCAAAAACTACCACTATCCCTGGTGGCTTACTGCTGCCTTATATAGTATGGGTATCGAATAAATGTTCAGCGTTGGGGTTAAATTGAGCTACTGTTGTAAACAGTGGGATTGAGATCATTTCCTGTCTCGCCTACCTCTAAACCCAGCTACTCTGGGGACAGTTTCAGGGAATGCAAGAATTCAGGTTACCTGTGCAACCTTAATTCGTCCCACTTGCACGTATGCATTATCGTAGTCTTGAACTATGATGATATGCTATTTTTTTACTTATGACCACTGCCTCATTATCTGCATGGGGTGGATGGTGCTCGTTAAGTGAGCAGCTTCTTGGTATTTTGCTTTATCCTCTTGTTCAATATGGGGCCTAGACCATTATTTACTGCACATTCACTATTTCAATCCGTGCTGTGAAAACAGAATTATTTCCTCAAATCTTTTCTATAGCACTCATCTGAGTGCTTCACAAACCATTTATTTTCACTGTGTAGGATGTATTATTATCATCCCCATTTTATAGATGTGGAGCTAAAACACAGAGCAATTAAGGTCCAAAGTGTCCACTAATTTTGGGTGCCCAATTTGAGACACTTAGGGTGGTTGTTGTTGTTGTTTTTTTTTCTCTGAGTACTTAGCATTATATATCACTGTACAGGTTCTAAGCACAGTTCCCATTCACTTCAGTTGCAACTGTGAGTGCTCAGCTCTTCTGCAAATCAGAACCCAGGGTTTCAAAATGAGGTAGAGAAATAACTGACCACGTGAGGGCAGTTTGGTTTAAGTGACCTGCTGAGCATCACATAGGAATTTGTGGCAGAGGCAGGGATAGAATCCAATTCTCCAGGATGGTGTTCCAATTCCTTTACCATGAGATCTTTCCCTTCCTGCGATTTCCTGCCTCGTTTAGTACACACCTCCCAGGATCCTACAGACAAGAGTCTTCGGGTCTACACAATGCTGATACATCCCCAGAACCGTGGTCCATCCTATATATTGAATGAGATATGGATCCTGTGGGGAAAAATAGCATGGGAGGTCATGTAATTAAAGACTGCATAGAGATGCATAAAGGGGCTGAATTAAGGTTTCCTGTGCAATCTTAATTCTTGCGTTTCCTAATTTTTCAGTGCTTGACCTTTTTATTCTTTTATGGTATGTGCTTGTGTGCACCCTCTGGTTTTTTTCCTTCTGGTTGGATATTCTTAAGATTCTAGGTTATGAAGTAGTGTGATCCTGCTTTGACAGGCAGTCTACCAAGAACAGAACTTTTACTCAGAGAAAAGTCTGTACTGGTGAAGAGAGAAACTTGAACTAACAGATATTACCAGTAAGAAATCTAATCCTTAATGGGCGATTGTGAGGAAAGGTAGGAAATACCTAAAATGGATCAGTATCTTTTATCATTGATTCATCATGGGTTGTCCCTACACAGCTGAAATAAGAATCTATTTATTCATAATTGCCTGTATAAAGAAATGTAAGTACTTGTAACTTTTGATTTTATAGGTTTAGAACATGTGGTCGAAATCAGATTTGAAGGGAGGAGAGAGCCACATTATGAATGCAAACTGTGTGAATTTAACACGGAGATGGCACCTATGATAGAACATCTCAGTGGCTATAAACACAGAAGAGCATATATTGTAAGTAAAATTTTATGCATTTGAGTCAGTGCTTAAATACTCTATTACACCATTTATTAATTTTCTTTTGTATAAATAGTTGTTTATATTGTGATTAGCTCCTAGGGGCCTCATTATGAACTAATAATAATATATGATGAATACTAAGGAATCCAAAACATAGATGAATTGAGAAGATATAGCAACATTTTTACTTTTGTTATTTAGATAGGTGGTGATTAGCGTTTGCTCAGGAGGTTGCTAATGAGATAGGGAGCATTTTATGTCCAGCTACACTAATGATGAAAAGTCATTGCCATTTAAAGGTGACTGAAGTGAACAGCCGGTCATCTGCTCAGTAACTAGTTACAGTATGGTCACTGAGAATCTTGGGCAACTCCTCGTATATCCGGGCTTGTGGTTTTCTGCACCCCATCAGTTGTGATTGAATATGTTATGGCACAGGTTGTATTCAGATGATTGGCGAATGGTGATGAAGCCCATTTGTTGTTCCTGATTCAGTTAGATCTCTTGACTTCTCTTAATCCAATAGACTTGTCATTTTAGCAGGTCAGATTGCCAAGAGTAATCAGTAAATCTGTGTACTAAACTGGCTTCTGGGTGTAAGTGTGTTAATTTATGATTTTTAAAGCCTTAAGTGATATAGCGCTCAGTTGTTGGTTTTTAAAACAACCTCTTCTCTATTGCTTGAATATAGTCTTGCTCTTAGTCCCTAGTGTAAGTCTTATACACCAATGACTCTATTGTAGTGATTTGGGGCTGACAGGACTACCCAATTGTGAGCTCAGCTGTAAGGAACGTGGATAAACATTCATAAAATAATCCAATAATTTATAACAAATTTAGTGGGTAAAGGAGACCAAAAATTGGATTAGTCTTAAAAAGTCTGCTGATATAACACACAGATTGTAGATCATGTCTGGTAAACAAGAGAAGTGTGGGACTGGAAATTAATGGACCAAAATTGGCGTATCGGAAACTATATTCAATAGATAGTCTAATGAGGGGATGGGTTAATCTGTCCATCACGTCCTTTTGAGGTCCTTTTTAAAAAAACAAAACAAAAGATTCTTAGGGGAGGATCAGATTAACATTAGATGGCTGGAGAACCGATGGCCTGAACGGATCAATCTATGTGATTGTGATTGTTACCTCCAGTATCTCCTGGGTTGCCCAGGTCCACTGTGATACCATTGGACTGTCACAGGGGGGGATCTAGATGACATTGTCACCTCCAACAGCTAAATCCCCAGCACCGCCTTCCTGGTGTGTGAGGCTTGGGTTCCTGCTGTCACCCATTCCCATGTGTGTCATTTTCCTTTTTTCCCCCTATCTATTCCCCCCCATCTATTACTTTTTGTGTTTTGTCTAAAAAGAGTCTGGCTTAGCTGGCTAAGCCAACTCCTCCTTTTGCAGTACTGTTATGAGCCTGGGACCAGGAGAGACAGCTATAAGCAAAACCCTAAACAACCCGGTGCTGGCACAAGTTTCAGAATGGCTGATAAGACTGTGTTGGCCCTGTTTCTCTAGTAGTGAGATTTGCAAGTAAGAATCAACACCAAAGACAGAAGCTGCATTTTCTACCTTTTGTATTATTTTCTTTCCTCTTTTATGTGTGCTTGTCTTATTTTGTCTTCAAGGAAATGGCATCAGACTTTAAGAACAACAGCAGCTCCAACCCATCTCAACTGCTTTTTCTTCTCCCTGCACCTCTTCCCCCATCTTTAATATCCAGGGTGGTTCATAGAAAAACTTTCTATGGTTACAGTGAAGAGGAGTAAGGGATACTGTTAAAATGAAAGCCTTAATAAGCTACATTTTAAACTTTTCTTTTCCATATCTTCGATAAAGGTTCAAGAATTTTTAGTAGTGTTTGCCATGGGACTAAGCAGTCTGAGGTCTCTCTACTAAAACTCCTGAAGCATGTCACAACAACTCCATCAGACCCCAAGTCTGGTGGCCAATTAGGACATTGTACAAAGCATGTTTCTTTTGTCAAGTGTCTTACCTGAGTTCTGTATAGTGTTAAAATTCTGTAGTGATGAAAACTAATAAAAATTTATCATATTAAATCACAATTAGTTATATTCTGCTAGAGGAAATGTAGGACCATAATGTCTAAAATTTTGCTGTTTAGTTTTCTCCACAGGTATTGTAAAATTTTCCAAAAAGCATGACTCGTCAGATTTAGTATTGAAATGGTCTCAATGGTCTTTTTTCATTGACAGTCTAAAGAATTTCCAGATAAAATGAAGAAAAACACACCAGGTGTGAAAGAGGACAAAGTCTCATTTCTCAGACGGATAGCGAGAGAGATAGAAAAGGCTGAAGGTTTGAAAATGTATAAGGTAAATTGGATAAGTTTAAACTAGCAACTAAATTTGTTCTTTGGTTCTATATCTAGGTTCTGGCAAACTAGACACTAGGCCCTATTAAATTATTAATTTTAAAAAGTAATAAACTCTGTTTAATTTTACAGAGTGCTTTCAGAAAGCATACATCTTCCTGAGTCAATATTTCACTTAATGATGGTCAAAAAATCAGGAGGATTCCTTAAAATTTCACCAAAACCTTTTTGCTGTTTTCACAGAAATTTAGAACTTTTAGAATCAGAAATTGTCCAGCCAGTCCTGTTTCAGTGATAAATGTTAGGTAAATTACATTAAGATTCATAGTGGCAAAGGGTTGAAATTGCTTATGTTTTAGAACCGTAGGACCTTAGGAAATTCTTGCATCTCAAACTTGATTCTTTCAGAAAACAAGTGCTAATTTGTAAGGGTTGCCTGGTAATGTTTAGCATTTGTTAAATTTAAAATTATGTGGTGCAATAGGTAGTGGTAAATAAAGGTATAGTGAGACGGGTTCTCTGGGGGCCCAAGTTTCTGCTGGGCACGGCAGAGGAGTTGGACTGTGGGGAAACAACCAATATTAAGTGATATGTAAGCGAAGAAGTCTTATCTAAACAAGCCTGTTTTTGTTTCCTAGACTGAAGGTTATACAAGACCCAGTATATCTTGTAAGTTTGTGAAATTACGTGAATATAATTTTAATATATTTAAAATAAAACTTCAATAAATGAATATTTGAACCTAACTTGAGATTACCGATAGCCACAAAAATTAGTGATTACCTAAAACATGTAAAATTTTAGAGCAATAGCTTTGATATGCATATAACTTTCTATTTTTAAATCCTGTTTTAACTAGATGTGCAAAAAATGATCTTGTTACAGTTTTCACATTTCTGAAACATTTCAAAATAGTGAAAATGCATCTGGCAGTATTGAAGATACCCAGTGTTGCTGTATGTGTGTTGGTCCCAGAATATTAGACAAGGTGGGTGAGGTAATATTTTTTTATTGAATCAACTTCTGCTGGTGAAAGAGACACAAGCTTTTTAGTTACATGGAGCTCTTCTTCAGGTCTGGGAAATGTAGTCAGTGTGTCACAGCTAAATACAAGGTGGAACAGATTGTTTAGCACAGGTGTAGACAACCTATGGCATGCGCGCCAAAGGCGGCATGCGAGCTAATTTTCAGTGGCACTCACGCTGCCCAGATCCTGGCCACCAGTCCGGGGAGCTCTGCATTTTAATTTAATTTTAAATGAAGCTTCTTAAACATTTTTAAAACTTTATTTACTTTACATACAACAATAGTTTAGTTATATATTATAGACTTATACAAAGAGACCTTCTAAAAATGTTAAAATGTATTACTGGCATGCGAAACCTTAAATTAGAGGGAATAAATGAAAACTCGGCACACCACTTCTGAAAGGTTGCCGACCCCTGGTTTAGCATAAGTAGCTAACACGTATCTATGTGTTAGCTACTTATGCTAAACAATCTGTTTCATCTTGTATTTAGTTGTGACACTGAGTACATTTCCCAGACCGGAAGAGCTCTATGTAAAGTGGAAAGCTTGTCTCTTTTATCAACAGAACTCGGTTCAATAAAAAATATTACCTCACCCATCTTGTCTCTACTATTTAAGATCATAATTAATAGTTATTGTACTCATTAACTCAACTGACAAATGTATTTCAATGAAAAATGCTGTATTATATGTCATTGGTTTGGAATAAGTTGATAAACATTTCTCCTTCCTGATTGAACTATGGCTATGTCTACACCACACACTGCTGGCGGTGGTGTGTAGGATGTGTAGCTATATGTTGCAGCGAAACGCCAGCTTGCAGTGTATAGCTGTACCTGTAAGTGAGAGGCCCTGGCAGGGTGGAGGCAGTGGGAAAAGACTGAGCCTTTTCCCACTGCTGGAGTCTTTCCCTGAAGCAGGGGGAGGCTCTAGCAATGGGGAGGCAATGTGACTACGCTGTTAAAAATAGCAGTTTAGACAGGGAGGCACAGCTTGGGCAAGTAGACTGCCATGTGGGGCACATACTTGGATTCATACCGGTGTCCTTCAGGCATGTCTTTACTTGCCTCACTATTTACACTGCTATTTATACCAAGGCAAGGGGGCCTACCTGGTTATGTACTCTACAGTCTGTTGAAAGAAGCTGAGTGCCCTCCACTAGAAAAACTATGGGTTCTTTATAGAACCTCTGAACTGGCTTTAGTATGCTAACAGTCCTCTGACCCATTAAAATGTCAGTGTAGCTGAATACTGCAAATACTATATCTTTAAAATTAGCTTAGTAATGAAAAAGGTCAGATATAAATATTTGATCCAAATACATTTATATAATCTGGGACATCTTGGTGTGACACAATCTGAATGATGCCAATTGGGGGCAGACAGTACCTGGTACACTTTAATAGTCTAATACAGGGGTGGGCAAACTACAGTCAGCCCACAGGATTGCCCCCCGTGGCGCTGCAGGCCCCACGCCAATCTCAGAAGCGGCCAGCACCACTTCCCTGCAGCCCCCGGGCAGGGAGGGGGACAGAGGGGTCTGTGTGTTGCCCTTGCCTCCAGGTACCGCCTCCTGCAGCTCCCATTAGCCGGGAACGGGCCCTCCCCCCCCGTGCGCACCGCTGCCACCCTGGAGCCGCTTTAGGTAAGTGGCGCCAGGCCGGAGCCCGAACCCTGCCCCCCAACTCCCTACCCTAAGCCCCCTACCTGCTCCTCACACCCCTCCTGCACCCCAACCCCCTGCCCTGAGCCCCCTACCTGCTCCTCACACCCCTCCTGCACCCCAACCCCCTGCCCTGAGCCCCCTCATACACCCTGCACCCCTCCTCTGGCCCAGTCCCTTGCCCTGAGCCCCTGCCTGCACACTGCACCCCCTCCCACACCTCACACTCCCTCACGCACCCCAACCCTCTGCCCCGGCCCTGCATACAATTTCCCCACCCAGATGTGGCCCTCGGCCCAAAAAGTTTGCCTACCCCTGGTCTAATAATAAGATAAGAGGGAAGGTGAATTTGGCTGATGGTGACAAAATTTAATCAGATCCATTGGCATAATGAACAGGGCCATTGCTGAAGAGTTCTGTACTTAACTGAGCTCGGAGTGTAAATAAATATTTAATTTATATTATAATCCGTTTTCAATGATACTATAATGCACATGTGCTCTTGCTGACCGCATCCAATTTTTTTTTTCTAGCCTCATCATCAAAGAAAAAATCAAGGTGAGGAAACTTCCAGTAAACTCCCACATGAATAGATTTATTACCATTACATCACCATACATTTGAAATGATTAAGTGGCTACTTATTTTGTTTATCTCAGACCATTGCAACTTGTCTTTAGAAAAAAATCCTACATTTTATTTGTTGTCTTTGTTCAGTTTTTCCTCTTGTACAAAACTTTGTTGATTATCAGTGAGTTATAGATTATTTTAATCTTGTATGTATAACTATGACTTTCTGATGTATTGCACTTGCTGAGTCATTTAATGGCAGCATGATGTATTTATATATAGAGAAACTTCAGATCATATCCCAAAATGGTCCATCATGCCCAGGGCTGGCATTGGTTGAGAATGTTGCAGAGGTGGCACACAGTCAAAGGAGATGACCAAGATAATTAAGGCATTTTTCTTATCAAGGAGCTGATGTTCTGTGAAGGAGCTTTGTTACTATTTATGTCTGTATAGTAGAAAAATAATAGCATATAATCACACTGTTAAAACAATAGAATACTAATTGAAATGTATTAAATATTTTACATGTTTTTCTACATTTTCAAATATATTGATTTAAATTACAACACAGAATACAAAGTGTACAGTACTCACTTTATATTATTTTTATTACAAATATTTGCACTGGAAAAATAAGAAATAGTATTTTTCAGTTCACCTCATACAAGTATCATATTGCAATCTCTATCGTGAAAATGCAATTTACAAATGTAGATTTTTTTTTTTTTTGTTACATTGTTTTGTGTTTGAGTGGAGATATGTAAAACTTTAGAGCCTACATGTCCGAACATACGAATCTTTAGCGCATCTGGCACATAAATATCTTGCCTACTCTCACTTTCAGGTGACATTTTGTAAACAAGAAGCATGCACCATTATCTCCTGCAAATGTAAACAAGCTTGTTTGTCTGACCAATTGACTCATAGACTCATAGACTTTGAGGTCAGAAGGGACCATTATGATCATCTGGTCTGACCCCCTGCATGCTGCAGGCCATAAAACCGTCCCTACCCCTTCCCTGGACTCTGCTGTTGAAGTCCCCAATCCTGTTTTTAGTGACTTCAATCGGCAGAGACCCTCCTGCTAGAGATCCCTGCCCCATGCTGCGTAGCAAGGCGAAAAACCTCCAGAGGCTCAGCCAATCTGCCCTGGAGGAAAATTCCTTCCCGACCCCAAATATGGCGATCAGTAAGACCCCGAGCATATAGACAAGAGTCTCCAGCCTGACCCCTGTTAGCCATTATACTATTTACCTACCATTTCTTGGTTTTCCTTGACTACTATGTTTTACCATTAAACCATTCCCTCCATAAACTTATCTAACTTAATCTTAATTGGCTGAACAAGAAGTAGGACTGAGTTGACATGTAGACTCCAAAGTTTTACATTGTTTTATTTTTGAACGCAGTTAGTTTTTTGTACATAATTCTACATTTGTAAGTTTAACTTTCTTGATAGAGATTGCACTACAGTACTTGTATTAAGTGAATTGAGAAATACCATTTTTTATTTTTACAGTGCAAATATTTATAATAAATGAATATAAAGTAAGCACTGTACACTTTGTATTCTGTTTTGTAACTGAAATCAATATATTTGAAAATGTGGAGAACATCCAACAGTAGTTATATAAATAGTATTCTATTTAACAGCGCGATTAATCACGATTAATTTTTTTTAATCTCTTCACAGCCCTAGTAGAAAGTGTTCTTGGACTCTTCTGGTGGCCTTATTGTGGTCCTATATCCCAGCATTGAATGTGGTTCTACAGATGTGCCATATGGTGGGAGGTCTTGATTAATAATTGAGGTCACTTGGGAAGTTGAAATCTGTGCGCAGGATGGCTTATATAAAATTCTAAATCCTTTTTAAAATAGCCTTTATGATGTTGCTTTAACAACTGAACTTTCTTCTTTTTATTCTAGGTGGGAAGATGATTACAAGCCTGAGGTAAGAGTTAGTAATTTTGAAATGTGTTGTATGATAGTTATGTTTCATTGTTCTTGTTTTCTGAATGTCTACCTGTTTTGACTCAATTTCCTATTTTCTTGATATTGTATTCCACTTTATACAATAAAGTGAAATAACCTCCCATAACAAATCTTCATGTTGGTAAGAGATGCTTACCACTCTTTGGTTAATCAATTTTGTGGAGGAAGCTTTGTCTCTGTACCCCAAGTAGAAAGTCAGTCAGTCTGCTTCCTCACTATTCCCTCCTTCTTTAAATCAAAGATCTTCTATACTCAATAACTTGTTAAATCTTGGGTTAGCAAAAGGACAATAAAAAAATCCACAGATTTTTCTCAAAGATGTACCCTAGCACAATGTTGTCTTGGTTCATGACCGTGGCTCCTAGTTGCTACAGTAATACAAATAATTAATTTATATTGATGATGCCTTTAGTAGCTGCCCTGAAAAGCACTAGGCACCAACAGCTTTGTCAGCCTTATCTTGATCTTAATATCAAAACTTTGACACACACCATATGGTATAAATCAGTGGTTCTCAACCTTTCCAGACTACTGTACCCCTTTCACGAGTCTAAGTTGGCTTGAGTACTCCAAGTTTCAGCTCACTTAAAAACTGCTTGCTTACAAAATCAGATATAAAAATACAAAAGTGTCACAACACACTGAGAATTTGCTTACTCTCTGATTTTGTGTGTATGAAATTTTAGTTTGTAGTGACTTTGCTAGGCTTTTTATGTAGCCTGTTGTAAAACTAGGCAAATATCTAGATGAGTTGATGTATTCCCTGGAAGACCTCTGCCTACACCCATGGGTATGTGTGCATCTATTTGAGAACCATTGCTGTAAGAACTATGATTCTTCTGGAATTTGGCACTGTGTGTGGTCTCAGGCCAACCAGTTGTCTTGATACTTTTGGCTCTTAGTTGTGGCCTATTTCATTGGCATGGAGATCTGCTGGTGCCATGAGAGCTATCAAAGCACAGTGTCTCATCAGGGAAGAAATTGGCTCCCGGAGGAAGATATTCACATTCTATAAGAAATTCCACACTTGAATATGACATCTTCCCTCTTCATAATGGCTTGTCATCAGTTGTTAAGCTTTGGATTCACCACTAGACTTCTCTTCAGTTGCAGCTTTCTTGTACATTTAAAAAACTGATCTAGTTAAACCTATGCAAACTAGAGTTGCCAGGAGCCTGGTCAAAAAGGGACCCTGGTGGTTGCTGTCAGCACCACTGACCGGGCCATTAAAAATCCAGTTGGTGGTGCAGCAGGGCTAAGGCAGGTTCACTTTAAAATGGTAAATCTACTAAGTGCTGATAGTACTTGGCTGGATTATTTTTTTTTTCCTTTGGAGTATTTAATCATCTAGTTAAAGGCAGAAATCAGTTTGCCTAAACTGAGAAATAATTCCAGTAATGAGATACGCAACACACACACCCACACCCACACACACCCTTCATTCCTAAAAGATTCCCAGGCTCAGTATAGCTCCTGCAAGCGGCTGGCATATCCCTGTGTCCCCTATGCACAGGAGTAGCCATGGAGGCTCTGCACGCTGTCCCCACCCCGAGCACCGGCTCCACAGCTCCCATTGGCCTACACCACGGCTAATGGGAACTGTGGGGCAGTGCCTGCGGGCTAAGGCAGCGCACGGAGCCTCCGTGGGCGCCTCTGTGCCTAGGAGCCAGAGGACATGTCACCGCTTCTGGGAACCGTCTCAGGTAAGCGCTGTCCAGACCCTGCACCACACCCCGAACCTCCTCCACCAGCCCTGAGCCCCCTCCCATACCCCCAACTCCCTCACGGAGCCCACACCCTCCTGCACACCAATTGCCTGCCCTAGCCCTGAGCCCCCTCCTGCACTCCAAACCCTTCATCCCCCGTCCTGCCCCGGAGCCTGCACCCTCAGCCGGAGTCCTTATCCCACCCCCCATACCCCAACCTCCTGGCCCCACCCCGGAGCCCGCATGCCATCCCAAGCCCCAGCCCAGAGCCGCCCTCCACACTCTGAACCCCTCATCCTTGGCCCCACCCCAGAGCCTGTACCCCCAGCCGGAGCCCTCACCCCCAAACCTTTCATTATTCACGCTTAGTACCAATGTGGACACAAGAATAAATGGATATAAACTGGACATTAGGAAGTTTAGACTTGAAATTAGAGGAAGGTTTCTACCATTAGAGGAGTGAAGTTCTGGAACAGCCTTCCAAGGGGAGTAGTGGGAGCAAAAGACGTATCTGGCTTCAAGACTAAGCTTGATAAGTTTTTATGGAGGGGATGGTATGATGGGATAGCCTAATTTTGGCAATTAATTCATCTTTGATTATTAGCAGGTAAATATGCCCAATGGCCTGTGATGGGTTGTTAGATGGGGTGGGATCTGAGTTACTACAGAGAATTCCTTCCTGGGTGCTGGCTGGTGAATCTTGCCCACATGCTCAGGGTTTAACTGATCGCCATATTTGGGGTCGGGAAGGAATTTTCCTCCAGGGCAGATTGGCAGAGGCACTGAAGGTTTTTTGCCTTCCTCTGCAGCGTGGGGCACGGGTCACTTGCTGGAGGATTCTCTGCACCTTGAGGTCTTTAAACCACGATTTGAGGACTTCAGTAACTCAGGCATAGGTTAGGGCTTTGTTACAGGAGTGGGTGGGTGAGATTCTGTGGCCTGCATTGTGCAGGAGGTCAGACTAGATGATCATAATGATCCCTTCTGACCTTAAAGTCTATGAGTCTATGAATCTCTGGCTCACCCCCAGCACCCACACCCCAACCCTCTGCCCCATCCCGGTGAAAATGAGCAAGTGAGCGAGGGTGGGTGAGAACGAGCAATGGAGGGGGTGGGGGAATGGTGTGAGTGGGGGAGGGGCCTTAGAGAGGGGGTGTGGTAGGGGGATGGGGCCTCAGGGAAGAGGATGGGGCAAGGGTGTTTTGTTTCCTGCAATCAGAAAGTTGGCAACCCTAAATTCTTATGTGGAAACATTTATATTGTTTTAAAACAGTCTTACATAACTTTATCTTGCTTTGGTATATGTACCTTTACTTAAACTTGTGCAATTGGATGTTCGGAGTAGAGCCCAGGAGTCCTAATTCATCCACTGACCGTGCACGAGCCTTTCAACCTCATTTTCTGCATATAAAATTGGCATAATTACTTCTATCCCCTCACAGGTGTTGATTTTTATTTTATTTTTTTGTAAGGTGCTTTGATTATCCTCGTATGAAATATGTTAATGGCAAAGTAAATTCTATTAGCATTTCACCTTAAGAAGAATATCAGCTTATCATTGAAATAAGCTGTAACATTTGAAATAAAATGTTAACTATTTAACAGTAAAAGACCTGTTCTCTTATGGTCAACATGAGAACAGAAAGGTAATTGCTGAAAGTGAAGAGTTTTTTCAGGAACCCTATATCTTGGGAGCTAAAGTCTGTCTTAATTTTGAAACTTACGTAGCCCAAAATGGAAATATTGCAGTTGTTACTGTATATACCAGCAATAAGGGCCTAAGATTATAATTGACTGCTGTAAAATATTTTCTTCCCTCGAGCATTTGGTTGTTATATATTATGATGTTTTGCAGAAGTGTGTGTGTGTGTGTATATATATATATATATATAAAAGCACTGTAATCAGTCCTTGTGGTGGTTTTCCCCCCCTACAGAATGATCCAGTTCGAAAGCAGAAAGCCCTAGAATACTTGGTATGTACAAAAAGTACTTTTGCCAGGATTTGCTACGTTTTAACACTGGATTTGCACCACTGCAGAAAGAACGAATCTTGCATAAATCACTTGAAAGTTTATGAATGAACTTGATCAGTAATTCCTACTTTTCAAGTCATATTTCACCAAATCTTAAAGATAGGGCAGCTACAGTATAAATAAATCCTTTGCTGCTTGCTGTTGCCTGTAACATCATACATTAGAACATGAATTTGAACTGCTTCAGAGTTCAAAGAAATAGAACTTGATATCTCTGCTTTTTGTAGAGATTTTAACATTAGCTGCTAAAGTAATTTTTAATAATGTTTAATGTCTAAAATGTTTTGCTAGGAGAATGTTCATGATTAATTATGGCCTGTAATTTGTTTAGGGAAGTGTCTCATCTGTATTTAGAAGTTCTGAGAAGAAAAGGTTACTTAACTATTTTCTTTAAAAATAATTTGAAGAGAGGCTCGGACACCTGCTTCATCCTGCCTTTTTGGTTTTTACTGTGGTGCTCTCTGGTTGTTCTTCCACTCTTTTATGCCATTTTGCCCCATCTATATAACAAGATTCCAGAAATGTCATTCTGAATCCTAAAATGTCTGAGGCAGTGTGAAGCAGTGGAAACAGCTACCAGTGTGGATGAAAAGCCCTCTTTATTTAGATTATCATCTGGTTCAGTCATCACTAGGATTTGATGTCTGTTAGCATCCAGTTTGTAAATTCTCAGCCCTTTTTTTGCTTTTTAAATCTCATTTCCTTAATTTTTTGCTTGAGTTGGTCATAGAACTTCATTTGAATCCATTTATTTTGCATCTGTTTCCCAAAACTCATGATCTCCTATGGGAAGTCGGGTTGAGTATTTGAGATAAGTGTCCTTAGTTATTGTTTGAAACTTAACCTTTTTGAATGTGTGATTATTTTTAATTTGACAGGAATCTTTTCGGGTCACCTCAGACACAGAAGCAACTCTGGTAGTTAGTATTACACAAGAGCTGACCGAAGCTTTGAAGACCTTTTGTAAAAAGAAAGCAGCTGTAAGTAATTGGTCTACCTCAATGACTAGTTCCATATTGTGGTGGTCTGTTGCAAGGGTTTTCCCATTGGTTTACCCACTCCTCCCATTCATAATCATGTAACGTCCCTGAAACAACTACGGCATTTGGCACAGAAATTAGGAAATAAATTTAAGTATAAGTAGCTTAGTTTTGAGAAGTTAATTGCAGTTTTTTCTTTTTAATTTCTTTTCCACGTCCCATTTGTCCTATTTTTCTCCCCTCTGCATGTGTCTCTCTTCAGTTGGCCTCCTTTACCTTCTTCTGCACATGCTTACATGTTGCCTAGTTGTTCTCCCACCACACTGCTTTCCTGCCACTTGTATATCCAAGATATAAGGGAACTAACTCAATCATTTGGTGTTTTCCCCCAAGTGACACTACTTGGCTGCTTCATTCTTTTCTCCCTGGACATGTGGACAGTTCTCATTGGTGGCATGCAGCTCTGTTCCTGCTTGAGGCTTTGAGCCATGAGAACAGCTCCTGTTTCTTCTCATATAGCAGCAGACTGTAGTAGAGACAACTAGTCTGGTTGCTCCTCTGTTTTTATCCGCTTGTATATAGCGACCAGTGAAAATCATGGTTCCATGAAACAGTGATAAGTTAGCCTAGTATTGCGACTTTCAACAGCAGAAAGGCGGAAGCAGACATCCCTACTTTCTCCCTGTTGAGGCCACGGCTGCTTGTGGGGGGTTAGCAGACTGGTCCCATTCTGGAGTGGGTCAAAAAGATGGTGGGTTGGTCCTATTCTGGGAGGGAGGGGATTGGCGGCTGGGATAGGGATGTGTCTCATTACAGGAACTCCTCACTTAAGGCTGTAGTTATGTTCCTGAAAAATGCGACTTTAAGCGAAACGATGTTAAGCAAATCCAATTTCCCCATAAGAATTAATGTAAATGAGGGGGTTAGGTTCCAGGGAAATTTTTTCAGCAGACAAAATACTAACTCTCTCTCACTCTCACACACACACACACTCTCTCTCTCTCTCTCTCTCTCTCTCTCTCTCTCTCTGTTTTAAACAAACAATTTAATACTGGTACACAGTGATGATGATTGTGAAGCTTGGTTGAGGTGGAGGGGTCAGAGGATGGGATATTTCCCAGGGAATGCCTTACTGCTAAATGAACTAGCAGTTGACTGAGCCATGAAGGGTTAACTCTCACAACACTCTACAAGGCAACAGGAAAGGAGGGAGGGCAGACTGAGACACACACCCTGTGTGTGAGAGAAAAAATGCACATTTCCCCTTTAAATAGCCGACCCCAGGCTTAAGTACACTGCCTTGTTAATTAAATCAGCTTGCTGAGACCTGAGACAGCAGCTACTGTCTAGAAGCTCCGTCCCTCCATCCCCTCCATCGTGTGTCTCCCCCTGCTCTATGGAAGATGGGGTAAGCAGGGTGCAGGAGCAAGGGGGAGCGGGAGACACCCTGACATTAGCTCCCTTCTTCTCTCCCCCCCCCTCCTATCCCATACAGCAAGCAGGAGTCTCAGAGCAGCTCCAAGGCAGAGGGGGGGAGGGACAGCTGCTGCACAGGGAACTTAGGGGAGTGGGGAGCTGATAGGGGGCTGCTGGTCCACCCTGGTTCCCTAATTGATCAGCAACTTAACATCGAAACAGCATTAACCAGGGTGACTTTAAGTGAGGAGTTCCTGTATATGGCTCTAGATGGTCTGGCCCAGCCAGGGTCAGAGATCAGGGCCTGGCTTATGCTGTTTGGCTCCCATCCAGGTTGCTGCTTCCTGTCTGGCTGATAGGAGGTGGGGGGGGAGGAGGGCTGGCTCTGGCAACGCAGTGGTTGGGAACCTGGCCAGCCTGTATACAGTGGCTCCTGCAGGCCCGAGGTAGACACTGCAGGAGCTGAGACCAGGATCCATTCCTCCACCGTAGCCAATATCATAGCCCATGCTGCCACTGCTTGGAACAGGAGCAGGTATGTGAGGGGCCCTGCCCTGGCAGGAGGATAGAGTGGATGGATCCTCGTTTCTCACCAGCTGGTGCTTCAGTTTCTTCCCAGGACTTGCAGGGTCCACGCCGAGGCTCCTAATCACTAAGCAGTAGCCTGGCCTGGAGCGGAGTGCAGAGTGAGCCAGGTTCTGATCCTTGCCCCATGCTGGGCTGGGTCAGATCAGTCAGCACCTTGTGGTGAGACCTGCTGCCTGCCTGCCATCCCTCAATTCCTTGGAATAGGACCTGCCCACCATCTCTGCTTTCCCCCACAGGGTTGGGACTGACCTGCTCCCCACAAACCGCCTCCTCATTGCTGGAAGAATCGAATCAGTTTGGTTCTGGGGGGACTCAGCAGCCATGCATATCCCATGAAATTCAAACATTCACCCATGACATTGCCATGAATATTATTTTAAAATATAACAAAGTTTTGAAAACCTGTACAGTAACTGGAGAAGGAGGAGGGGAATAAGGAAAATAATCCCTGAAGTCTTTCAAGGAAAAAAACATTAGCACGGTCAAAACTAGAATGTATTAATACTGGCTAAATGGTTAGTATGTTTGGTTGGCTTTCATTTTGCTAGCACTAGGCACATTATGATAAACAGGTATCATAAGGTGTGGGTGTGTATGTGTGAGAGAGAGAGAGCTCAAAGGCCTAACTTGTATATTTGAGATTAATGGCTAATTCAAAACTCAAATCAAATGGGAGGAAGTTGTTATTCACATTGATAGTTGTGAGCAAAATAGGGGGCAAACTTGAGCAGCACAGCAAAACATAGGATTCATTGCTTAAAAATAGCATTACCAAAGAAAATGTCTTGGCATTCTATAGGAAAAGTTGCTGTTTTTGAAATGTTGAAAATGAAATGTAAATGTTTGGAACAAATACACTGAGATGGGCTTTATCTCCCCTAGGTCAATTATGCCAGCAGCCTGAGGCCATTGATGTCAATATCTCAAGATGAGCTTTCAGCAGGAAAAAACATCCCAAAACCATACAAGCCTTATGAAAATTACAAAGGCAATTCAGGTACTTTGCAGGGTGTCTTTGTCAAAATATTCTTAATAAAGTGGTTTTGAATTCACAGAACATGCTATATGAGGACTTAAACTTCTGCCCAGTCATGCTACTCTGCCACTAGAATGCTGTGCTTTAGAAGTGCTCTGTGATTTCCATTTGTTGTCTGGTGCAGTTCAAGGAGTTTGGGGTTTTATCCTTCCTGATTCAGTCCTTCCTGATTCTGGTACTAACCACCTGAGGACCTGCCCATTTCATTGGGTGGTACCAAAGTAGCTGAGATTAACAGGCGGTGCTAGAGCTGTCATCTTCTGGCTTTGATGGGAGGGTTTCTTCAGTGAGGGGTCAGTCTGCCATATTGTCCAGTGAGCAGAAATAAATCTGCTGGAACCACTAAAGGGCACAGGGTAAGATGTATTCCATTCTGCTCTAAAGTATTACTAAACTATTTTGGGGGGGGGGGGGGGAGGGGGAAATGTTACATATGGGTCAGCCACTACATGAAACAAATACGAGTGGTGCTGTACCAACCTACGTGTAAAGACAATGTCACAACCATCCCTTGTCTGTCCACCTGAAGAACAGTCTGATTTGTTAAAGGGAATTCTGGGACTGAAGAAAGATACAGCTGATTTCACGGCATAAGAGCAAACTATCCCACTGGAAAGATAGGAAGCATGCCAAGAGACCACTGTGGCTTAACCAGGAGATCTTCAATGATCTAAAACTCAAAAAAGAATCCTATAAAAAGTGGAAACTAGATCAAATTACAAAGGATGAAAAGAAACCAATAACACAAATTTTTAGGGACAGAATTAGAAAGGAAAGGGCACAAAATGAGATTAAACAAGCTAGAGACATAAAGGGTAACAAGAAAACATTCTACAAATACATTAGAAGCAAGAGAAAGACCAGACAGGGTAGGCCCATTACTCAATGGGGGAGAGTGGGGGGCAGATAACAGAAAATGTGGAAATGGCAGAAGCGCCAAATGATTTTTTTGTTTGTTTTCACTAAAAAGTTTCACTAAAAACATTTCGATATCTAACTTAGTGAATGCCAGTGAAAATGAGGTAGGATCAGAGGCTAAAATAGGGAGAGAACAAGTTAGAAATTACACCTCTACCTCGGTATAACTCTGTCCTCGGGAGCCAAAAAATCTTACCGTGTTATAGGTGAAACCACGTTGTATCGAACTTGCTTTGATCCACCGGAGTGCGCAGACCCTCTTCCTCCCCCCCCCCCCTCCCCCGGAGCACTGCGTTACCGTGTTATAGCCGAATTCGTGTTATAGCCGAATTCGTGTTATAGCCGAATTCGTGTTATATCGGGGTAGAGGTGTACTTAGACAAGTTAATGTTTTTAAGTCACCAGGGCCTGATGAAATACATCTTAGACTACTCAAGGAGCTGAATTAGGAGACATCTGAGCCATTAGCAATTATCTTTGAAAAGTCATAGAAGATGGGAGAGATTCCAGAGGACTGGAAAAGGTGCAAATTATAGTCCAAATCAATAAAAGGGGGACTAAAGACAACCCAGGAAATTACAGATCAGTCATCTTAACTTCAGTACCCAGAAAGACAATGGAGTAAATAATTAAGCAATCTGTTTGCAGACACCTAAAAGATAATAAAATGATAAGTAACAGTCAGCATGGATTTGTCAAGAACAAATCATGTCAAACCAACCTAATAGCATTCTTTGACATGCTAACAAGCCTTGTGGATGGGGGAAAGTTGTAGATGTGGTATATCTTGACTTTAGTAAGGTTTTTTGATACTGTCTCGCATGACTTTCTCATAAACAAACTAGGGAAATAAAATTTAGATGGAGCTACTATAAGGTGGGTGCATACTGGTTGAAAAACTGTTCCCAGAGAGTAGTTATCAGTGGTTCACAATCAAGCTGGAAGGGTGCATCAAATGGGGTCCCACAGGGATTGGATTTGGGTCCAGTTCTGTTCAATATCTTCATCAATGATTTAGATAATGGCATAGAGAGTACACTTATAAATTTTGTGGACGATACCAAGCTGGGAGGGGTTGCAAGTGCTTTGGAGGATAGGATTAAAATTCAAAATGATCTGGAGAAATGGTCTGCTGTAAATCGGATGAAATTCAGTAAGGACAAATGCAAAGTACTCCACTTAGGCAGGACCAGTCAGTTGCACACATACAAAATGACTGTCTACGAAGGAGTACTATGGAAAAAAGATCTGGGGGTCATAGTGGATCACAGTCTAAATATGAGTCAACAGTGTAACGTTGTTGCAAATAAAGCATACATCATTCTGGGCTGCATTAGCAGGAGTGTTGTAGGCAATATACAAGAAATAATTCTTCCGCTCTACTCCGCGCTCTTTAGGCCTTAACTGGAATATTGTGTCCAGTTCTGGGCACCACATTTCAGGAAGGATGTGGACAAATTGGAGAAAGTCCAGAGAAGACCAACAGAAATCATTAAAGGTCTAGAAAACATGACCTGTGAGGGAAGATTGAAAAATTTGGGGGAGGAAGAAAAATTGTTCTCGTTAACCTCTGAGGATAGGACAAGAAGCAATGGGCTTAACTTTCAGCAAGGGCGGTTTAGATTGGACATTAGAAAAAACTTCTTAACTGTCTGGGTAGTTAAGCACTGAAATAAATTTCCTAGAGATGTTGTGGAATCTCCATCAGAGGAGATTTTAAGCAGGTTAGACAAACATGTCAGGGATGGTCTAGATAATACTTAGTCCTGCCTTGAGTGCAGGGTCTGACCTGGTGTGCCTGGGGCAGCCCTCACTGAACATGCCAAGGTCAGGGCAGGCTGCAATAGGGAGAACAGGTACTCCCAAGACCAGTGGGTAACATTGAAGTTAAACTCCCCAACCAGTCACAAACTGTGCTTCTGATCCCCCACACTGGTTATCAAGAATCAGAAAAAGAATCACACAGCCCCCTTTATTGCATTCCAGTTTTCTGGCTCCCAATCAGGACCTAGGTCCAGTACAATGAGAAGTTATTTAAAAACTCTGCTCACATATACAAAATGTTCTTCTGACCTCAAAGGGTCAGCCACATTACCAGGTCAGTGTAGATTTGGATTTTACCCAAAATACCATGCTGCCAGCCAATCCTTTAGTGACTAAAGCTAAAAGTTTATTATAAAGAAAAAAGAATGAGAGATGTTGTTAAAAACAATCACATACAATTACTTCAAAGTCCATCCGGTCCCTAGCAGTATTGGTGAGTTTGCTGGCTTGAAAGTCCCTCTGGACACATCCACAACTTGGATGGGTCATTCAGTCCTTTGTTCAGATCTTCAGGAGTTTGTAGGAAGGTTACTCCAGAGATAAGAAGCAGGATTGAAGACATGAAGCAGGACTGAAGACAAAATGGAGAAGATGCAGCTGCCTTATATAGTGTTTTTGCCATGTGTCTGGTACTTCCTTTGTTTCAAACACACTCATAGCAGATAGCACATGACTTTGAAAGGCCTTAGAGTTCTTTCCACAGGCATGCCCCTGCATGCCTTGCTGAGTCATAAGGTGTATCCCTTGCCTTCTATCAGTTGCATAGCTGATGTCCCTTAGTGGGCTGTCAAACAAGCTAGGCAGTGCTAATGCCAATCTGTCTGGGTGTGTCACTCAGATGCACAGCACAAGTTTGGAACTACAGACATACCATACATATAATTTACAATACAAAGGTGATATAAACACATAAACTAGATTATCATAACCTGGCAAATTATAACATTTTTGTAGATACCTTACACGGCATATCTGGCATAAATCACTGCAATTTTATAATATTGGTATTCATAATATCCTAAAGTGTCACACAGGGGACTGGACTAGCAGACCTCTTAAAGTCCCGTCCAGTCCTGTGATTCTATAAATCAAGTGAATGAAATTTTGCTGCTTTAATGTCTGATGCATTTAATTAGCTAGAAAAAGTAAATTTGGAACTTGAAGCATTTTGGTTAAATAGGCAAAGTGAGATGGTTAATAGAAATTGGAGAAAAGTTAGAATTTTAGCAGATTCTCAAAAGCTCTGTGAAAACAGGATATTGCCTAAAGCCAAGAAAAAAATTCTCAAAGATGAGCTGCAAAAAATCTTTTAAATCAGGCTTGTATCAATATTTTATTCATTATGTTGTAAAGGTTTTAATTTTGTAAAATTTCTTCTTTTTTTTCACTTTAAATGCAACAGCCTCCCCTTCAAAAGAACAGTGACATTCCTGATATTTCTAAGACAGAGCCCTCCTTTTTATCAGAATGTTAGTGATTTGAGTTTAAAACAGATTTTAACAACTCTTGGAGTTTTACCACTGACTTCAGTGGGAGCAGTTAGGCCAGCCCTGAGCACTTTTGGCAATCCAGTCCCCAAATATGTAGGCCTCTGTAAATACCTCACTGAGGAAGCAGATTCTGCAAACAATAGAAAGGCTGAGCACTGAAAATCTCCATCATAATTGCTTTAAATATTTTTGGCATTCAAGTTTCTAAACTGGCCTTAAGTGACATGAGAAAAGTAAACCTTACATAGTGCTGTTAATTTCACCTACTCCCTACTTAGGTCAGTCTTGGACATACATTCTAAACGCGGTGGCTGAGAGGCAGACTTTAAAAAAAAAAAAAAAAAAAAAAAAACAGTTTTTGTTTTTTTACCGGCAGTTTCTTCAGATTAGAACTGTTTTTCAGGCAGTTTAACATTTGTGTTATCCTTCATTTGAGCCCACTACTGTTAATTGGTGAGGCACACAGTCATAGCTTATTTTCATGGATTAGCATCTTTTGTTTGTTTGTTTGTTTTTTGGACTAGTTCAGGAGTGGGCAAACTTTTTGGGCCGAGGGCCACATCTGGGTGGGGAAATTGTATGCAGGGCCAGGGCAGCGGAGTGGGAGGGGGTGCGGTGTGCAGGAAGGGGCTCAGGATAAGGGATTGGAGCAGAGGGGTGCGGGGTGTATGAGGAGCAGGGCCGGCTTTAGCAAGAGCGTGGCCTGATTCCTGGGGACGGGGCTTGCTGCAAGCCCCGCCCCCAGGAATCAAGCCGTGCTGCGGGGGGGGGGGAGACCCGCGCCACGGGGGGAGACCCGAGCCGTGACGCGGGGGCCGGGACGGGCTGGAGCCGACCCCTAGCCGCGGGGGCCGGGCTGGAGCCAAGCCGGGCCAGAGCCGCTGGGGCCTGCAGGAACCAGCCGCGCCCCCCAGGAGCCCTTCTCGCGCCCCCACCACCCCAGCTTACCTTGTGCTGCCGGCCGCCCCTGCTTCTTTTCAGATTCGCGGGAAGCAGGGGAGGGGGCGGAGCGTTCAGGGGAGGGGAGGAGAGGGAAGTGAGCTGGGGGCTGGGTGGACAGCTGCAGCGCGGGGCCCTCTTGGCGCGGGGCCCAATTCAGCCGAATCGGCTGAATCGGCCTAAAGCCGGCCCTAATGAGGAGGCTCAGGAAAGGGGGTTGGGGTGCAGGAAGGGGCTCAGGGCAGGGGTGCAGGAGGGGTGTGGACTGCGGGAGGGAGTTTGGAAGGGGGTTGGGGTGCAGGAGGGGGCTCAGGGAAGGGGGTTGGGGTGCACAGAGGTGCAGGGTGCAGCAGGGAGCTCAGGGCAGGGGGTTGGGGTGCAGGAGGGGTGCAGGTTGTACAAGGGGGCTCAGGGCAGGGAGTTGGGGTACAGGAGGGGTGCGAGGTGCAGGCAGGGGACTTAGGGCAGGGAGTTGGGGGGGCAGGGTGCAGGAGGGATTCAGGCTCCATGGGGTTAGTTAAAGTTTGACCAACTTCTTCTGCTGATGGCCTGTCATTTTATTTAGGTTTACTTGCATGTGTCTTTTCAGGAAATACTAATTGGAATCAAGATTTTTCATCTCAAAGACCTGAACAGGAACAATTTACATCACAATTGGATGCAAACACTTCATTCACCACTGCCAGTTCATATAGTTACCAAACAGGTGATGGATCATCCTCATATGGACTAAAACCTAATGATTCTGCAACAATGGCTGCACTCAGTAATTCATTTGCCCTTCAGACGGGAGGCTTTGCTACTGGGATCAATGAATGGCTGAAGCAATTCAACCAATCTGCTTCTGTATCCTCCCAGTCCACTTCAGTTGGAGGCACCTCTCCCTACTTCACATATTCAGGGAGTGGGTATTCAACAGAATACAAGTCTAATAGTGCCCAAGGAAACAAAACTACGGCACCTGATAACAGAATGGCTTATGGTGTTGGAGGTACAAATTGGAAGAGTCAAAGAGCATTTCCAAATACAAGGAATTTACCTGACCAGAGATCATCCTATTCTGCTTCCTCTGCTACATATCCTTCATCTGGAGGATATTCGACAAACTACCCTTTACAAGGCTGTTCATCTTACTACAGAGGTGGGTCTTCAAATTCCACTTCTTCATCAAGAGGTGGTTCTAGTTGGTCAGAAGAATCAAGATATCAGAAATCAAATTTCAAGACTGATTCGGCCTCATTTCGTTCCTCCTCTTCTGTCCACAATTCATACAAAGATTACCAACAACAAAACAGAGAGTCAGATAAGATGTTTGATGAAGATGCCAGTGGTCTTACTCCCAACATTCTGCATAGACTTCAAGGAAAGGATGTACCTACAATGACCAGAATGCTCAAGCAGCTGACTCCATATTATCCAGCACTTCAAAGTAAGATTGTGAAGATTTTAACCTTAGTAAAGCCTTGTTGGCCTAGTTTGTAGTGTGAAGTGCTATGAAGCAGTAGTCAAAGGTTCAAACTATGCAAGGGCTGAGGTGGCTTGTTCAGTTGTGAGGGTCGCTTTTGGGTTGACTACCCTCAACAGCACATTTGCAGCTCAAGATTGGCATTAATTTTGCTCTGAAGGGAGCTCAGCTTAACGCTAATGAGGACTGATAGAATTGTTTTGGTGATGTGGTTGTGGGAAAGTGATGTTATGAAATGGGAGAGAATCCTACCTAATTGGGGCGGGAGGAGGGAGAGCTTTGGTCTGGGCCGTCTGGCTGTCCAGGTTCCAAATTTCATGAAGCAGCCAGTGTGCTTCAGACTCCAGCAAATAGTACCACAAGGGTGGCTGCTAAAGAGAGACTGAGTACAAATAACTGGGTTGGGGGAAATCTAGCATTGGAGATAATAGTAGAGAGACATGCAAAACGTGTGTCAAACACACTTGGGGATAATTTTTTTAATAGTAAAATATTTAAACTGCCAGTTTGACATTGATTCTGACTGCTGTTATGAGATGGTAATTTGTCAGTTATTTTGCATTGATATCTACACAAATAAGCATTATGAACTGCAGTTTGTTTTAAATAGTAGAAAAATATTCCATTTTAAGAAATGTATTTCTAGAACATTTAAGGCAGAACTGAATTATTATATAACTGGGCCATCATTATGTTGGTGAATTTGCCAGACAGATAATGCAAATTATTCTACTATATTAGAATTAGGAAAGTTAGTTAAGGGAATTAGGAAAGCTTAATTTTTAACATGGTATCTGCTATATGCATTTATGCAAAGTTGCATAAAAATGAACAAATTTAAAGATTTTTTTTCTTTTTTTCCTTCACCAGAAATCAACATTGAAACATTAGTCAAAGCATTAATTAAAACTAGAGAAATAAATTAAGAAGATAAAACAGCTGAATTGGAACTGATGAACAGAACACTGAAGAATCTTCACTTCAAGTTTTTAGGAAACAAACTCAACAATTTAGTTTTGGATGTGTTTTTTTGGTTTTGTTTGTTTTTTGTGGAAGGGGGATAGGGTTTATGTTTTTAGTACAGTAAAAATGTAGTTGGAGCACAAATTATTGTCATGGAGATGAATATACTGTTCAGGTATTTTTATGCATTTGTTAAATATTTTTAGTAGATTGCACTGGAAACTCTTGGTTTTTGAGGGGCTGGTTAATATTAATCACCCTTTTCCAAAAAGTTTTTGTATGTTACAATCCATTTAGGAAGAATATTCACTGAAAATAGAGTTCCATTGCATGAAAAATACAGAAATGCATTACTTCACATATAAACCAATGGCCAGTTCTTCTACTTTTAGACTTTTTAATGAGTTAGGATACTTCTTAGAAGTGACTATACTGAATTTCTTTTTGGAACACATTAAAATGAGGGGCCCTAAACAAAATGTTTCTCCTCCTGTGGACTTAAAATGTGCTCTTAAATAATAAAATGCAAACACTTGTTAGTGGAAAAACTTAACCAATTTTATTTTTAAATTGTAAAAATGCACACAAATATGGAAATACAACCAGAATTCTATTGTGTAGAATAGCATTCTGCATTTTCAGTTTTTATTTGTAAAAATAATAATCAGGGCATTTTGCAGTGTTTATTTTCCAAACATTAAAACCAGAATGAAATTGGGTTAAAATTTAAAAAATAGAAAAATTGGGGGGGAGCAAAAAACCCTTTTGTAATATACACATTTTACTACAGTATAAACTTTTTTTTAATGTACAAAGGGATATTTTGTGTGTCTCAGAGCTAGTAGTTTTTCCAGGTATCCTGGTTTGCATATGCTCGCATCATTTTCTCCTAAGTATGCTCACTCATATTGAGCCTCTTGCTGTCTTGGAGGTAATCCAACTTTGAAAATGTGCACTCTGCATCAATAAATCCAGGGGGTACACTCAAAGCTCGCAGTGCTACTTTGCTGAAGTTGGGAAGTATGTCTTGATGACTGTTCCAAAAAGCCCATACATTCAGTTTTGCATTGTCAGGATTAGGCAAGTTCATGTAAGCAGTAAATTCCCCTTTCAGATTTGAAATCTTATCTTTAGTGGCAAATGGTTCAAAGGCTCTGGCATAATGGTCATAGTTTGCTGCAAAATTCACCTTGAGGAAGGGGTGCAACACCTGGATGACATTCCAAAAAGAATCTTCGGCACCAAACACTTTGGGGTTCAGATTATGGGTCATGGGCGTCTCCCATCTCTCACTGAGTATTGTGTTGACGGTTTTGAATGCTTTTTGGTTTTCTTGTGTTCTGGGGTCCGAAGGATTTCCAGAAATGGCTGAGTTTTCTCATCATATGTTTCTCCTGCACCTTTTGTGTTCGGTTTAGCTGAGATTTTGGTTGTCTGGATCCAGTAAACCTCTGTATTGGCAGTAGTCTGAGAAACAAGGAAAACACTGGAATTATCACACAATGATTCCAAGTTTTCAACAGTGAACATTATCTTGGTGAGCAGAATCTGGTAGTCATTCTGGTTATTTGCCAGTCTCTTCAGAGTTTCTGCTTTAGAACCATTAAACTCGGGATGATCTAGAGATGCATTAGCACAATCCACGCATTATTTATATGACCGGCAGTGAAGTACAAGCTCTTCCACCATTGTGGCACAACGGGGTAGATAATCAGCAGTCAGCTCTGCACTCATCTTGCACTGTGTAAAACAAAACCTTCAGCTTGTCTGCATGCTTGAAAATGGCCCCGAATCCAGTGATGGAAGATTTCAACTCTTTCATTTCTTCTGTAGCAGTGGCTGCTTACAGCGCAACATTAATCAGATGAACAGGACAGGTAATATGTCGCAGCTCCGGTTTTTGAGTGAGTTTAATCTCCCATGCAAACGTAACCATCTAGGAAGCAGAATCTGTGTTAGTTGTGGCAAGTTTTCCCAAGTTAGTTGGTACGTATCAAACATGTCAGTTATTGCTGCGTCGACAAAATGGGTGACACGGTCACCAATAGGCCCTTCTGCAATTAACTAATTGTCCAGCAAAACAAAGAGCACACACACACTCATTGACACAATCGTACTTCGTTCTCTTTCATTAATGCGCTAGTGAAAGCTCCTGATACTGACTGTTTATCCCAAAGCTCACCACCTTCTTCAAGCTTCTTGTGTTGCTTGCTTTCGACATACTCCTTTATTCTGTCAGCGTGAACACTAACCTCAGTGCTGCAGTACTCGCAGCGTAATGCATCCTCTTCACTCCCCTCTTTACTTTTCTTGAAAATTTCTAAGCATTGATTTTTCCTACTGGTTTTCAGGCATAGATTTGCGTTTTCACCCCATGTTTCCCTTTTTACTTTATCTTTATCTGTGAAGGATTGATTGTTTAAATTCAGCGCCACACTAAACAGATGCAAAGAAATAGGTGGGCAGTGTCTCCTTGTGAGCCAATAATAATGTGTTATTAACGTTGTCAGTTTTTCCGATCTCTACCGTGTGCGTGTTCTGTTTTACACTTCGGAATTGCTTTAATCTCAGCGCTGCAGGACACAACAATCGTGTAGTGTTAGTGTTTAACAAAGTAAGTACCCCCCAAAAATAGAGTGGATTGATAAATGGGTGTAAATCAGTAAAAACTGAACTACTCTTTAATTTAAAAAAAAATGGTAATGGTGAAAATCGGTAAAAACTGAAAACACAGAACAGCAAGAATGAGACAATTACAAATCATCATGAGGCCTAGAACAACTTACTTAAGTCAGCACCAGCCATGTTAAGACAGGCTTCAGAGTAGCAGCCGTGTTAGTCAAGACAATTGGTGATTCACACCAGAATAGAAATTCTTCCTTCGTTTCATTATCAAAAACAAACTAGGAAATATTGGAACCTGTGTGAAATCCAATATAAGTATTGGGGTAAAGTTCAAATATAAAAAAAAATCACAAACTTAATTTTTAAGTGAACGCTTTTCAATTCATAATTACATTGAGGTTCTGATTTCTCTCCCTCCCCTCCTGCGGTGCCGAAATCCAACTTCATTAAGAGTTATGAATGCACAGTACCTTTTTTTTTTTTTTTTTTAAAGCCAGGCTCTAGGTGTCTAATTATAAATTATGAGCAAAGTTTTATCAAGTCTAACATGAGATTAAAGATCTTAGATACAGAATTAAAAAGGGACTAGGACAGCTAATTATAAAGATACGTTCTGTTCAGTGCCTTTGAGGAAATTGTATTCTGTGTTGTAATGCAGACAATGTAAATTTTCTTTACTCCTCACCCACTTTTGTGATGCATTTCACTTTCTGCATTAAATCCCAGTGGTGCTGCAAAACCATCGCTAGCTTCATCCTAGGTTTGCATGAGATGTCATATTGCTTCCCACTAATATCTTTTATACTCAATTATAGAATATTGTACAGTTTTGTCCGATGCATTTCTTGCATGCTACAAATGAACTGATTATAGTTCCTTTAAACTTTACCCTCAAGCTCTCCTCTCGGAAGTTTAAATAGTTTGCTTGTGGGTCAGCTGGTTGGCATCGGAGAGCCAGTTTTTCCTCCCCCCACCTCCCTCTAGTTGTAATAATTGAAAGAGTCCAAGTAGTTTTAATAATTCAGGCTGTATGGTTATTGCTAGATACCTGTATGGACAAGTTATAGACAAAATGAACTCCTGGAGAGGAAATAAGGAGGCTTATCCTTTTAACTGTGTCTTCAGTGAGTATCAAGGTTTCCTTTTTGAAAAAGCGTAGAAGTGGTCGCTGTTGTCCTAGATGAGTGCAGAAAGCATAGTAAAAAGGGTAGACTATCACCAAAGTAATGTTACTGCAGCTTTTTTAGGGCTGTACTGAGGAGCTTGTATCTTTGAACTAGTATTTAAGTGGGAGCCATAGCTGTGTAGGGAAGAGTAGGGATGACATACTGCAGCTTTCACTGAATTGGAGAACATAATGAACACTTACCTGGCCAAGATAGCAGACTACTGTAGCAGTTGGCATCTCCAACCAAATATGACCAAGACAGTGTTAGGCGAGTTACACAACACAAGCAACCTTAACAGAAAACAGCAAACTGGTCTGCCTTGGTGTTACACTGGACTGCTCTGATTTACTGTGACCATCTAAAAAAGACTGGTGCCAAAATCAGGACTAGGAATAATTTAATCAGCAAATTAGCCAGTTCAACTTGGAGCATAGCTCTGGAACTGTGCTATTCCTCAGTGAAATACTGTGCCCCTGGGTGGAGTCATTCACCTCTCACTAAATTGGTCGATGTTGAATTGGACTCGACCATGCGCATCGGCACAGGCACCCTGTAGCCGCTCCTATTCCATGGCTACCAGTTCTGAGCAACTAGCTCCTCCAAACCTTCGTTGCAGAGTTTACAGCTGGACTGGTGGAAAAGCTACATGCTAATCCAGTTCTACTGTACATGGACATCTGTAGTCACCCTACTCCACGATTTACATTGAGACATCCAGTGTGGGCTCTAATGCCAGATTGGAATCTGTTAGCAGCAGTCCTATGGCACAATGATTGGTCCACTAAAGACATTTGGAATGGTTTCCTTGTTGCTGATCCAACCGTTCGACCATCGGGATTTGACCTGCCATGTCAGCTGTGGCCCCTGCTGAACACTGGCCAAGGAATACGTGCAGCCCTTCTCTACACGAGGTCTGTGCAATGACCCACTTTGTCAATGGCACATGTTGTTGTCAATGAGTGCCAATTACCCAGACTTCAGTGTGGCTTAAGGCCTTTCATTCTGGTGATGAAGCTGCTCTCAGGTGGCTCCACAAGCACTGCAAACACTAGAAGAACTACAGCTGTTGCTTTGTCTTTTGTCTCCTGCTGGGGTGAAAAGTATTGGAGGAGGCAACCTCCCCGCTCCCCTTCTCTCCTCCTCCAGGGCACTTGAGGAGCCCAAGAATAGGGGGCTATAGACCCCACACACACCAAGGAAAAGTATGGGACTCACCACAATAGCATTGGCCATTTGCCACCTACTGCATTAAAAATTAAACTGACTCACTCAGCTACTCTAACACATAGCTAAAACAAGCCCTAACTTTCTTCCCAATTTCATCTTTACACTTGCAAGTTGTTTTTTTTTAACTTCATGGACTGAAAGTACTTTCTTATTCCTTGCCCACAAGTCCCACCCTTCTGCTTGCCCGTGGTGGTGATCTTTCCTATATTTCCAAATTATCCTTTCTATTAATCTAGTCTGCCGCTGCTGCATCTTTTGTTCTGATCATCCTGGGGCTTATATACCTCCCATCTATCACTCTCCTGCTGCCCTCTGACCCTGCTGTATCACATATTCCCCCCCTCCCCCCCCCCCCCCGCTGAACACCATGGGGTTGGGCTAGTTAGGACAAGAGGCAGTCAGTGTTGCTGTGTTGGCTACTGGCCCTATGCTGTACCTGGAAGTGGAAGGGTTGTAGGGATAGGAACCATCTAGGCACTCTTGCATTCTTCTCCTTGTTTCTGTGCATCCACTGGAGCAGTGTGTGGTCTGTCACAAGGGTGAACTGCCGCCCCAGTATCTAGTATCGGAGAGTCTCCATGGCCCATTTAACCGCCAGACATTCCTTTTCAATGACAGCATACTGTTGCTCCCTGGGGAGGAGTTTCTGGCTAAGGTACAAGATTGAGTGTTCCTCCTCCCCCACCATCTGCAAGAGAATGGCCCCTAGCCCTACCTCCAAGGCATCCATCTGTAGGCTGAATTCCTACACTGAGCACTGGATTACTGCAAAGGGCTGTCCTTAAGTCTGTAATGCTACCCCACTATCCCTAAAAATGCTCAGACTTGGTTTTTGCAGAGCAGTTGGGGCCATCTCTGAATTGCCTCTACTTTGTTCCAGTGGGGTTTCACTGAGCCCCTTCCTACTACGTACCTGAGGTATCTGGCCTCAGCTAGCCCTATCATACACTTGGGAGGGTTGGCGATGAGGCTGGCCTATCGAAGGGCGTCGAGTACCCCTTCTACTTTCTCCCCTTGTATTTGCACTACTTGGAACAATAGATCACCTCTGCCCATACAGTATGGCTCTGGGCCTTTGGTTTTCCTTTGTACAGGCATGCTGTTTACCTCCACTACCTCCTCCCTCATGTTTGCATACAGTGAATCAGAGGCTTGATCCTGCCTGAAATTCTCACAGGTGGGGTTGATCTGGCCTAATTTTGTGGGGTCAGTTTCAACTCTGCCCCTGGTGCTGGGGACTGCCTCCAGGTCCTCAGTGGTCCAAGCTGTCTCCTGGCCTCCCAGACAGGCTTGCCTACCAACCAAGGTGACTTTCTGGTTCCCTGCCAAAATCCTGGTTCCTAACCTTTTATCTGCCCTCCTTTCCCACCTAGATTTCCAGGGCTTGGTGGGGGGTGAAAATAATTCTGGGACAAGTCCAGTGAAAATTGGTCAGGGCTATCTAGGGGTGCCTCAATTTCAGTTTGAGGGTTGCTACCCTCCCCAAGTTCTATGGGGGTGGGAGTAGGTTCTTGAACCCTGGGAAGTCCCTATCAATTAAGACTGGGTAGGGGAGGCTGGGGACCACCCCTGCAATGACTCTGAGAGTATTCCCCTGGATCTCAATCCATACTGGGACTGGGGGGGTAGAAATTTGTGGTTCAATGGACACACGTTACTCTGTAATTTTTGGCCCAGGTCAGTTGGTCTTGCCCTACTAACTTCCCCGAGATCAGTGTGACAGCACTCCCAGTATCCACCAAAGCTGTGTGATACAATGCCATTCATTTTTACCAGCCTGGTATACGCATGTGGGGTCGTTGCAACCCCCACCAGGCCAATTAAGCTACATGGCTCCCTATGATCCCCTAGAGTGCACTGCATGGACTCCTCCCTTTTGGGGCACTTGGCTGCTATGTGCTCCAGTTTCCCACACTCATACCTTACTCCAGTTGTCGCCCTTTGCTTTGGGCTACTCAGCCTGCCCCAGCCCTCTTCCCCCTCAGGACCTTTCAGGGCCTCAGGGCTTTCCTGGGCACCCTTCCTTCCACTCACGGTTCTGGGGCCTCAGGGTCGGGACCAACTTCCTGGGCTGCCATGTCTCCTCTCTTGGGATCTGGAACAGTTCATGGGCTGCCAGCTGTCTCTCTATGAGGGTGACCAACTCCTCATAGGTGGAAGAATCATTCTGGCCAACCCAGGCTCGGAGGCCTAAGGGTAGCCCCCTCATATACCAGTCCAGGACCAGGAGCTCCATTTTCTTGGAGCTGAAGGCTGTAGCCACTTCCGGGTCAGGTGGATTAGGTTAAACAGTTGTGACCTTGGGGCCTTGTCCTCACTATACCATCACTCATTGAACCTCTCAGTGCTGTCGTTACCCCGGAACTGGCCAGGATCTCTGCTTTCAGCTGGGGTAGTCTGCCGCAGCCGCCATAGCCATAGCGTAGTAGGCCTTCATGGCCACTCCACACACGCATGGGGTGAGGATACCAGACCACTGATCTTGGGGCTAGGCTGCCCACAGGGCTATCCTCTCGTGGACCAGGAGGTACACCTCCACATCATTCTCCCATGTCATTTTCTGCAGGCAGTAGCTGGCCCGTATGGTCTATGTTGCATCGTAGCTGCAGGTCAGCTCCATGAGGGCCTTCACCTGGTTCAGCACTTCCTGCAGCACAACGCGGTCCTGGGTGGCCTGGCTCATCAGGCACTTAGTCTCCTGCTGCAGCCGCACTGCCTCCTGTTGGGCTGCTGCTTGGACCCAGGTAGCCTGCTGTTGGGTCACTGTGCCTTGCACCAGCACCTTGACCACATCATTCATTTTGGGGAGGAGGAGTGTTTGGCTCACCCTGGATTAAGTCCACAGCACAGTAATCCCACCTCTAACACCACATGTGGCAAATGGCCAATGCTACTGTGGTGAGTCCTGTGCGTCTTCAAGATGTGATGCAGACATGTATTCCAGTTAAGTGTGTGTATGTCCCAGTGCACTGCAGCTGGAGAATTTTGCCTAGCAGTACCCATAGAGGAGCAGTGCTCATGATTTGTGGCCATAGCCCTTCCCTGGGCTCCATGTGGCACCTGGCTCTAGCCCTGCCCTGGGCTAGATATGGCACCCCTCCCCACCCCCCCATTGCCTACCCTACCCATTCCTTTACACTAAACACCCAGAGCCTAGACTGATGCAGAGGGAATGGAGGATGAGTCGTGGAATACATATCTGCATCAAAGAAACACAGTTACAATAAGTTAGTTTCTTCTTCGAGCAGATGCAGCCATGTATTCCACTTAGATCATTCACAAGCTGTACCCACCCCGGGACGCAGGACAGAGTCTACCTGAGCAAGGATTACAGGACCACGCTTCCAAAACTTGCCTCCATCCTAGAAGATGAGGTACTGGCACAGTGGTTTGTAAATGTATGTATAGATGACCATGTAGCAGCCCTGCAAACATCACTATTAAGACAGCTTTGAGGGATGCTATTGACTTCGCTTGTACTCTCATATAGAAAGCTTGCAGCTGCTAAGGAGGCATAACTGAAACCATTTCATATGCAGTCTTGCTACAGGGTGTTATCCATTTAGAGATTGTCTGTGAAGAGACCGCTGCCCATTGATATGCTCTGCATATGCCACACAGTGAGGCGAAGCATAAAATGATTTAGTCCTGTCCAAATGAAAGGACAGACATTGCTTAATATCTGCGTATGGAGATGCTGCTTCTTCGGAGATGAACGCAGCTTAGGAAAGAATACAGGTAAATATACTGCCTGGTTCAAATGAAACTGAGAAACAACTTCAGACAAAAATGTGAGGTGTGGTCACTTTGTCTTTGTCTTTGCAGAACTGTGTAAAAGGAGGGTCTGTCCTTGCCTGCAACTCTCTCTCAGTCCCTGCAGATGTTACTGCTATCAGGAAGGCAGTTTTGACACAAAAGTGGAAAGGGACAAGGTGCCAAGGGTTCAAACAGAGGTCCCATTAAAGCTGCTAGAACCATCTTAAGATCCCGCAGCAGAACCAGCTCACGGACTGGAGGATGGAGACAAACTTTTTAAAAATCTTGCTACCATGGTATTAAAGAAGACTGACCTCTGAATGGGGGGATGAAACACTGATATCACTCATAGATGCACTCTCAACAAGCTAAGCACAAGTCCCAACAACTGATGGTGCAGCATGTACTCCATAGAACCTAGTATCTGCTGGATTCTGTGGGCCAATGACCACACTGACAATAACAACAAGGAGTCCGGTGGCACCTTAAAGACTAACAGATTTATTTGGGCATAAGCTTTTGTGGGTAAAAACCTCACTTCTTCGGCTGCAGTGAGGTTTTTACCCACGAAAGCTTATGTCCAAATAAATCTGTTAGTCTTTAAGGTGCTACCAGCCTCCTTGTTGTTTTTGTAGATACAGACTAACAGAGCTACCCCCTGATACTTGACACACTGACAATGGCTTCCATTTCACTGAATAGGCCATTCTGGCTAAGGGGTTTCTACTGTTAAGTAGGACCTGTTGAACAACCATTGAATACTGCTCTTCCTCCTCATTTAGCCACGAAGCAGTTGTGCTGTGAGAGACAGGGAGCTGAGCGGGGGATGTAAGGTATGACTGCTGTTCTGTGTGAGTAGCTCAGCATCAAGAGGAAAGGGTATGGGAGGCTGAATGGACAGCTTGAGAAGGTCAGAGAGCCAGGGCAATGAGAATGAGCTTGGCCCGATCTGTTTTCAGCTTGAGGCTGACCCATGGGATGATCGGGGGAAACATGTAAAGGAGAGCCAACTGTCAGCTGAAATGGAAAGTGTCAGACAGGGAGCCTGGACTGAGCCCCCCTTGAGAGCAGAGCAGATGATGTTTCTTGTTAGAGGACACTTGTGTTCAGAGACCACTTGTGGTTTAGGGAAAAATTCCTGCTGAGATGGTCCACGAAATGAGTTCCAACACCAGGCAAGTGGTTGGCTATCTCCTCTGTGAATAACTGCCACAACCTGATTGCCTCTTGGCAGAGCACTGTAGAGCATGCGCCCGGTTGCCTGTTCACATACTACATTGGAGTGATACTGTCGGTAAGTAGGTGAACTACTGAGGCCTTGATATAGGGCCCAGGAAAGTGTGACGTATTGTAGATGGCCCAACTCCAACACATTGATATGCAGGGAGGACTTCTGTTCTGACACAGCCCTTGAACTTTCAGCAACCCCAGCTTGCTCCCCCGTCCAGGCTGGGGGAAAGGTGACAAATCTCCTGACAATGATCAGCAAAAACTCTCTTAAAGTCCTAAAGTGTATTAGGGCCCCACCGAACTGTTTTCTGAGTGGGAAACAAAGTGGACTTTCCATTGTTTAGGATGAGACCCAGATAGTCGAGCACGCACAGTGTAGGGTCAACATAGGAAAGGATTTCCTCTCTGGACTTGCCCCTCATTAACCACTAGTCCAGGGATGGGAAGATGGGGGATTTATTTCTTCCTGAGGTATGCTGTCATGACAATCATCCATTTGATAAAATGGGTTAGAAGGGATAGAAGAAAGGGAAGCAGCATATACTGAAAGTGGGGCTCTGCTACAACAAACTGCAGGAATTTTCTGTGGCTTAGCAAAACCACCATATAGAAGTAGGTGTCCTGAAGGTCCAGAGCAACATAGAACATAGGAACAGCCGTACCGGGTCAGACCAAAGGTCCATCTAGCCCAGTATCCTGTCTACCGACAGTGGCCAATGCCAGGTGCCCCAGAGGGAGTGGACCTAACAGGCTATGATCAAGTGATATCTCTCCTGCCATCCATCTCCACCCTCTGACAAACAGAGGCTAGGGACACCATTCCTTACCCATCCTGGCTAATAGCCATTAATGGACTTAACCACCATGAATGTATCCAGTTCTCTTTTAAACACTGTTATAGTCATAGCCTTCACAACCTCCTCAGGTAAGGAGTTCCACAAGTTGACTGTGTGCTGCATAAAGAAGAACTTTCTCGTATTATGGGAATAAGTAAATAACTTTTCCTTATCCACTTTCTCCACATCACTCATGATTTTATATACCTCTATCATATCCCCCCTTAGTCTCTTTTCCAAGCTGAAGAGTCCTAGCCTCTTTAATCTCGCCTCATGTGGGACCCGTTCCAAACCCCTAATCATTTTAGTTGCCCTTCTCTGAACCTTTTCTAGTGCCAGTATATCTTTTTTGAGATGAGACCACATCTGTACGCAGTATTTGAGATGTGGGTGTACCAGCGATTTATATAAGGGCAATAATATATTCTGTCTTATTCTCTAGCCCCTTTTTAATGTTCCTAATATCCTGTTTGCTTTTTTGACTGCCTCTGCACACTGCATGGACATCTTCAGAGAACTATCCACAATGACTCCAAGATCTTTTTCCTGACTTCTTGTAGCTAAATTAGCCCCCATCATATTGTATGTATAGTTGGGGTTATTTTTTCCAGTGTGCATTTCTTTACATTTATCCACATTAAATTTCATTTGCCATTTTGTTGCCCAATCACTTAGTTTTGTGAGATCTTTTCGAAGTTTGTCACAGTCTGCTTTGGTCTTAACTATCTTGAGCAGTTTAGTATCATCTGATCTGCAAACTTTGGTTTGTGAGGTGGCAATCATTCTGAGACAACACAGGAGGATAGTCAATACAGCAAGCCAGCCTGTCCCTAACTGGAGGGGATGGGGAGAAGGGAGCAATAACTGGATCACTGCTCTGGAGCAAGGAGTCAAAATGGGCTTTGGGGCATGCCAGGGGAAGGCATGTTGAGTGGTTGAGCCCTGGACTTGACTACTACCTCTTCTGGAACCTATGCCCCTTTCTGGTGTAGTCCTGCTATCTTGGGGTAGGGAAAGGCTGCCCAAATGTGCACTGTGGAGGATACTGCTGCTGTTGACCACCGTAGTGGTGCCTCTGTCCTGCCAGCATATACACTCTTTGCCCCCCCAGACCCTAGGGTAAGCCTGACGTCCTTGAAAAAGTGCAGAATGTCATCCATCTTGCCCACCCAAAAAGGTCTCTGTCATCATAGGGATGCCCTTCTCATGCCAAGGCCATAAGTCTGGCTGAAAATATTTGCAATGTCCAGCATGGACTGCAATGAAGTAATAAGGGCTCAAAATTCCTTCCTTGAGGCTTTGGGCAGCTGGTCTTCAAATGTAGATGTACAACTTTGTAAATTGGATGGCTATTTGGACAGCAAGGCCAACTAGTTAGCAATGCGTGTCTGTAATCAAGAGATGTAAATCTTCCTCCCCATTAGGGCCATCCATTTAAAGTCCTTATCTTTGGGAATGGATTTAAATCTGTCCCAACTGTGAGGTGAGTGCTAATCCTGGTGCCTACAATGATCCACCTGATGTGGGTCAGGTGGAAGATCCCCACATGGATGCAGAGGAGTCCTGGACTCCAGGAGATAAAGTTAGAGCCAGCCCTAAAAGTGTAAGCAACTGGTCTGTCTCATCTGTAGCACCAAATCCACCTCTGTTATTTCTGGTGCTGGAAGTGGTGTTGACTCCAAAGTCAGCAGCAGTACCGCAGTGACTAACCATGCCAATTGTGCAGGGTGGTGAGTATCTCCCTGATAACATCAGCAGGGATGCTGAAGAGGTGACTTGGGCTGAGCCCAGCATGAGCCCCATTTCCACTAACTGTGCAAGGGAAACAGCACTGTTTAGTGCTGACAGACCCACAGGTTCAGCAACCTGGCCAGCCAATAGGGTTATAAAAGATGCAGCCCTGCAAAGTCCTAGATCGGGGTCTCAAACTCACATGACCACGAGGGCCACATGAGGACTAGTACATTGTCCCAAGGGCTGCATTTACTGACACCTCCCCCCACCGCCCTCAGCCCTGCCCCTCTCCACCCCTTCCATGAGGCCCTGCCTCCTCCTACCCTTTCCCTGCCCCCATTCCAACCCCTTCCCTGAAATCCCCACCCCAACTCTGCCCCCTTCCTGCCCCCAGGGGTGTGGCAGCGGCTCAGGGCAGGGAGTTGGGGTGTGGGGTGCAGGAGGGGGGGTGTGTGGCAGGGGGTCAGGGTGCACAGGGCACTGTATTGGGGTGCAGCAGGGGGTTGGGGTGCAGGAAGGGTGCAGCGGGGGCTCAGCTGCAGGAAGGGTTGGGGGGGGTGGGCTCTGGCCCAACACATACCAGGGGCAGGGCAGTTCCCTGCCTGCCTGCCCTGCCCCCATGCCGCTCCGGGAAGCGGACAGAACCTGAGGAAGGAGGGGCACAGGGTGTGTGTGGCTGTTGCTTCAGGCACCGCCCCCAGTAGCTCCCATTGGCCGCAGTTCCCCATTTGGTGGGAGAAGGCGGAGGGGCCACAAGGAGCTTGCGGGCAGCAGAAAATAACCCTGTGGGCTGCATGCAGACCCCGGGCCGTGTGTTTGAGACGCCTCTCCTAGATGAAGGGAGAGGATTGGACAGAAAGGCAGAGGAGGTCTGTTGCTGCCTGATATGCCACCAGCACAGGAACAGCTGGTGCTGGCATTGCCTTCCTTGGTACTGAACTCAACGGATGCTCCAGGGCCAGATCTCTAACTGCCATGCATGATACCAGGGAGTGATTGACAGACAAGCTCCATCCCATGCATCAGCATTCACAGCATGCTGGTCTATGCTCCTCCTGCAGGAGGCAAGCAACCTACAGGAGCAACGATTGGTGTTCTATTACCTTCTCCTCCGAACTCCACACAGCGCAACTTCTCCATCTCTTCAGAGAGGTGCCAGCAGCAAAATGGCAGCACTCTCTGAACCTGAGGGCAACCTCCAATCCAATGTAGCCTCAGTGCTGAAGCAGGGCCCATGGCTTGTTTGAGCAGGTGCTGCTTTAGGCAAAGATCCCTCAAAGTAAATAGAGTAAAACGCTAGGAGGCTGTACTTAGCTAAAAAAGGTAGAGACCCCTAGGCGAAGTTTTCTGTCAGAGGGGCTAATGAAACAAAAATTTCTATTTCTAATGGGGAGAAGAAAAAGAAAAGAGTTAGATATTTACCTAACTATACTGCTTATATTATACCTAAAGGTCAGTCATACAGGGGCACTGCTGGTAGCTCTGACTCAGACCAAGGGTGGTTGAGAAAAAGCTGAGGCAGGGTGGGGGAGGTTTGGTCGCACAACGCTAGTTAACTGCTAGTGGCAGCGCGAGACAGGGAGGGTGCATATGTGGCCAAACCAGGCACTGCTGTTTGAATTCTCCCACAGGGACGCAGAATCACCTCAAGTGGAGCATCCACAGGGACATCACTCAAAGAAGAAGCTGCACTTAGCTAAGAACCAAACAATAGAAAACTGAGCTGGAACTAAATTGGTCAGGCATAGCAGGGAGCAGACAGCAGACGTTAAAAGGAGGCTCCAACCCAAACCCATCCATGAGGAGTAAAGAACTAAGGGTCTGGACAATTGCTGGCTATTGAGCCTGGCAGGAAGGCAAGCTTGCTCTCCTGCTGATGAGGAGATTCAATGACTCAGCACACCTGAGGCTTAAGTTCAGCCATGAGGCACAAGAGCAGGGATCTATCAGAGCTGCCTTTGGAGAAATATCCTTATGCACAAAAACTGGACAGGACAGTGTGACTGTCTAATGTCTTTACTGTTTTAAATTCTGTATTAAAAATTAATACATTAAATTCTTATAAAAAGTAAGGCACATGCAAACCATGTTGTGCAACTTCTGTCTGACCTTTAAATCCCTTTTAATTAACAAGCATTATTACTTTAATTTGGCATTTCTAAAAAAATATTTTTTCCCCATGCATGATAATCTGGAAAAAAGTTTTTAGCACCCACATCACAAACAATTCTAAATTTTGCACTAAGTGTTGATATGGCCATTGTTGCTACAGTAATACAACATAAAAGCTGAGCAGCTTGAGTACAAACAGATTCTGAAGCTGGTGACATACACAATTTAAGAGAATGAAACAAGTTATATCCATTTTAGTCATATTCAGTAAGTGACAAGATTTGGCAACTCCAGTCTTTGTATCACTAACGTTCAACCTCATTCGCACTGGTCAGTGTCATACGATGCCAAAGACCATGGAAAGATATTGTTCATAAGACACTTGAATCCAGCCATCCTGATCAGTATCATAGCGCCTGAATACATCAGTCAGCCTCTGGAAAGAAACAGAAAACATTACTGAATATAGGGAAAGTGTTCAGATGAATGTAAACTGAGGTTTCTGGGATGCATTTCCAGCAAGAACAGATTAAGAGCATTCCTTAGGGTGATTGTTTGGGAATTTAGATTCAATGACTAAGATAAAAGGTGGTTCTCTTTGCTCTTACCTGGTGGGCTGGTGGATGAATAAGCTCCCCCCTCAGACCTCCCTGTGACATACCATGTCTTGAATTACATTTTGTTATGTATAATAATATGTAGCCTTTGAATTGTATACATTTTCTTTAGCATCCAGCTCAATGTTTGTTAATACAGGACTGCCAAGAAATTCAGGGGGCAAAATTACTTCTCCATTGGAGAGATTCTCAGGCTGGTTCAACAAGCACCTTTGTACATTTGAAAAGCAAATCTTGTTCTCTCTTATAAGCTTGATGGGTCATGTGCTATATCATACTTGCATGTAAATAACCATGCGTAGTTATGGTGTCGCATAAAAATAAAGAGGCCTAGTATAAAAATACTATGGAAACAAGTTATCACTTTAATAATTTCACTATAACCAGCAACTATGCCTGTCAATCATTAAACATCTCTACTATATTAAACCAGAGTTTGGAATTACAATGCATAAGGCGGTGAATACTGACTAACATTGCAAATGTTTTTAGAAAACTACTGATGGTTCTGCAGCAGGAAGACAGAACCACCAATACTATAGAGCTAAGGAGATGACCCACAAAGAACAAAATGAAAATACTACTTGTCACTCACTCCTTTTTCTGCATGCTGCACATTCGTCCACACCTTGTGGAATAAACACTGACAGTAAGGAAGAAACATCACTCAGAAGGCTGCAAAACTTTAGACAGTTTGGTGTTTTAGCACCACCTTGTCTCACTGAATCCTCCAGATTGTTTTCTGAATACCACAGTAACAGAGGAATGCTGAGAGCTTTTCAGTGAGAGATCATTTAGTCCTGCAGCGTGGGCTAAATGAAAAATCTAACGCTGACTGAATGATTGAAATTCAGCTCTGAATTAAGCTTTAAAATACAATTCTATATTGAGGAGTGGCTACAAAAATATGATGGCTTCTTACACACAATTTATGTGCAGAGTCAGTTATATCAGCTTACTTTACAGATAAAGATTTTGCTACGTTTTACTTCTATTGAGCTTGCAGAGCCAATACAACTATGCAAGAACAACTGAAATAATAAGAATTAATTAGATTCTAGTCAGCAGGACAAATTCTATTTTAGTTACACCTGTGCACCCCAAAAGACAACAATGGGGTTGCATGAATGTAAGCTGAGGCCGAACCTGGACTGGACAGCCTTCATTGCCACGAGCCACAAGATAAGAATGCAGCTTGGCTTTCAAGGGCCAGGATGAGTTTTGCAAGGCCAGCAGAAAGTTAAAAAAAAATAAAAAAGGCAAGTTTTTCTCTAGAAGGCAAACACTAAGTCACTTTTCAGACAAGAAGCACTTAAGACATTGAGGTCTGTCATTTTGCACTTATTTGTATTATAGTAATGCCAAGAGGCCTCAAAGCATTTCAGGGCTCAAGATCGAGCTTTAAGATTTTTCAAGGTTGATCAACATAAGGATGTATAAGCGCACAGCACAGCATTCCTAGAAGGTACTACATTAGTCATGTCAAATTAGATTCCTGATCCAGCACATGCTTCAACTCCTGTACAAATCATGGCTTCCCATTTTGACAGTAGATGTATTTCTTCTATTACCTGCAACACAACACAGCACTGAATGAAGTCATCAAAAGCAATTTGTCCTCTTCCTTGTCTGTCAAATTTCCGAACAAGGATATCATAGAATTGATCAGATAGTCGATATCCTTGGAAGAAAAAAAAGATTACAAGATTTACATGACCAAAGCTGGGTAGTTTATATAAGAGCATTATAACACACAAAAGCAAATGTGCATAAGTTATGTTGCCACAAATAGACAAGAGTCATTAAGTAAATGTAAAAGTTGTAGAACAGTAATCAAACTTAAATGGATATTAGAATACATTCATCTACTGAAGAAAATGCTCCAACAAAATAGAAGCAATATAAAAAACATGTAATGATTAAGAACATGACAAAAGAATGAATTGCAATCTCAATGAAATGAAATACTACAACCAATTTTAAATGATTATGCTGTTAGAAGGAAAATTAAAACAAGTCTTTAGGGCTGTGCTCAACGTATTTTGTATTTAAACATTTTAATATCCTTTTTCATTGAAGTCAATTGAACAAATTGTTATCCTCTGCATCAAGTGAGAATGTAACTGTGCTGTAATAGGATGGCACAAGCTGTTGTTTCCAAATGCCATTTTCTGTTGTAGTCACAACTTCCAATTACTGCTAGGTGATACAAATGCCATGACGGAGCAGCCAGGAAGACCAGGAGTTTTGCTAATTACACAGTGAATTATTTTCAACCAATATTTTCTTGTTTGAAACACCTGATCTTTTAACAAAGCTCACTTAAGAGTAAGCTTAGCATGTGAGAATGTTAATACTTCATGTTTATAGAAACACTTATCACAAGGTCTGAAAAGTGTTTTTAGAAAAGTGGTCAAATTATCTCATTTTACAGATGAGGAAGTGGGGATAATGTTAAGTGGGTTTGAGAGGAATTACTTAAATATTCTGAGGTCTTATGTCAAGTAAAGAAGAGACCCTCTGGGGCACTTCTAGCAGAAGCTCTGTCACGCACAGAGAAAAGCTCTGGAACATGTTCTACTAGCAGCCTACCAGAGTACAATGAAAGAAGGGATACAGTCAGTTGTGTGCCGTAAGACTCTCATAGATCCCTTTGATCATGTGGAAATGTGAGTTTACTAGAACCTGTCACAGCTGTGCCTACTGTAGGTTTTCAGACGATATAGGGGTAGCCCATTTGATAGTTTCTGCACAGCTGCGTGAAGAGGGATGGTTAGAACTGGCTTATCTTTAAAATTCACAAGGATCATTCATTCTCCTTTGAAAGAGGCAGTGAAGAAAGCATTAGCAATTCAGACACTTTTGTTAACTGTAAATATAGCAGGTAAAACAGCCAATCAGGAGGAATTATCAAAAGGAGGGTTCAGAGCCTCTACAGTTTTTATATCTGAAAATAGATAAAAATAAAAGCTTCCTAATCTCAGCACTTGTAGGGCCTGATCTAAAGCCCACGGGAGACTTCCCATTGACTTCAGTGGGCTCTAGACAAGGCCCACATCCTAAGGGGAGGTGTACTAGAAGACCATTATAATAATCTTAAGGTTGTTCTATTTCAGAAGATTTCACTCTTTCCACCGGGGGGGGGGGGGGGGAGGGGAAGGAGGGAGGAGAGAGAGGAAGAGAGAAGAAGAGAACTCTTCCCCTTCCTCCTTTACCCCCACTCGCCTTAGCTAGCTTACAAGCTGCTTTACACACTAGCCTAACTCTTAGCAGTTCTGGGGTATACATAATGATGTGGCAATTTGAAGAACTAAATGTTTTAGAGCAATGGTTCTAAATAGATTTGATTCACATTTTAAAAGGAATTCAAATTGCAAAACAGCATGACTTCTCCATAGCAGAATGAAAGTCTTAATTTTTATGTTTTCAACAGGTTACATACAGGTTTCATCGCTTCTCGGCTCTCTATGAGCTGAGGGGTGAAAGCATTATTTAACTTTACATATAAAGGTTAAGAACTTATAATCAAAGCAAGATTTGTGGAATACAATTCAAAAGTTACTTAATATAATTGAATATTGACAACTATCTCTGGAAATATATAGGTGCCTCAAGTATCCCTGAGAAGGGAAACAGGTTTATCCATTTCTCCAACAACTGTTTTTCCTTGTAATTAAATTTATTCCTTAAAATACTTGCCAAATTTTAAAGCCCGTAAATGCTTTATGACCAATGGCACAGTGAGCCACTGATTAAAACATTTATAACTGAAATGCTGGTAAGACTTTTAGGGTGTTTAATAAAGTATGAATTTAAAGAGTTACACTAAGTTTGCACACATTGCTTCCCATTAATTATTTTTCAATTTTATTCAGCAGAAGAGTTCAGATGATCTGTAAGCTGCTCACGGCACAGATGTCAGTCTTTTGTGAAGTGCCATATACATCCAAATGAGAAATAATAGCTACATTACAACTCAATTATTTCTTACAATTGATTATTCCATTTTGTCACAACTGCGAAGTGGCACAGCCTTAAAGGTATTGTAATCTAACACTGGACAAAACCAGCCGTTATATAGCAAACTATAATTATAAAAAAATTACCAAAACCTGTTAGTGCTTGCTTTAGTTCATTTTTGTCAATCATTCCAGAATTGTCTCTATCATACGTTCGAAAAACATTCTGCCAATCTGAGATATACTTCCAGACTCCAGTGAATTCATTGAAGTTCACGCCACCTTTGTTTTCTCTGTCAAACATGGCTGAAATAAACATAACTGAAGCATTAATACGTAAAACTATACTGAAGTCTTTAGTAAGATTTTGCGATCTTCAATAAGAGATGGGTTGGACTGGCTGAGGAGGTGGTAAACAAATGAAGCGGAGGAGAATTTGTGAAAATAGTGCTGACCTGAAGAAAAAGTAGAAGAGTGCATGAAAGCAGACAGGAGAGGAAGTGGTGAAATGGCAAAGAAGGGAAGATAGGGAAAAACACAGGAAGTAACTGAAGAAGGCAACATGAAAGAGCAATTGTGTGACAGTGAAGTCTCCTAGGGATCAAATCGGTGACAGATTAGCATGAAGGTTTTGCTCTTCTGCAAGGAATTGCAAAGCAAAAGTGGATAGAAAATCCCCCCCCCCCCCCCCCCCCGAAGGATTCTTTTGCATTCAAACAGTCTGCAGTGGAAATTTCTATGGCTTGTTTGGACTATTAAAAAAAAAGGTTTATTAAACAATATACGTAGGGTCCTACCAAATTCACAGTCCATTTTGGTCAATTTCACAGTCATAGGATTTTAAAAATCGTAAATCGCCATTTAAATCTGAAATTCCACAGTGTTGTAATTATAGGGATTCTGATCCAAAAAGGAGTTGGGGTGGGTTGCAAGGCTTTTGGGGTGGGGGTTGCAGTACTGCTACCCTTACTTCTACACTGCTGCTGGCAGCGGCTCTGCCTTCAGAGCTGGGCAGCTGGAGAGCGGGGGCAGCTGGCTGGCAGCAGCAGAGAAGGAAGGATGGCATGGCATGGTATTGCCACACTTACTTCTGTGCTGCTGCTGGCAGGGTGCTGCCTTCAGAGCGGAGTACCTGGCCAACAGCCACCCTCTCCGGCTACCGAGCTCTGGAGGCAGCACAGAAGTGGCAATACTGTGACCCTAAAATACTATGACCCCCTAAAATAATGTTGTGATCCTCCTGTAACTCCCTTTTGGGTCAGGATCCCCCAGTTTGAGAAACACTGATCTACCCTGTGAAATCTGTACAGTATAGGGTAAAAACACACAAAAGACCAGATTTCATGGGGGGACACCAGATTTTATGGTCCACGAAGTGTTTTTCATGGCTGTGAATTTGGTAGGGCCCTAAATATAAAATAGCACCAGACTGGAGATTTAATTTCAACTATATACTTGAACGGATTTGAGTAAATAATTATAAATACATTGTGTATAAACTGTGTGAGGGAGGAACATAGACATTTTTAAAGTTCCATTTGTTTGTCTCTTGCTATACCACTAACTTGCTACCAGCTTCTTTTGCATTGCTGAGAATTATTCCAATAGTTATCAGAAGCTTTCTGCTTCTCCTCCCCCATTTTGGTCTTTTTTTGAGGTATAACATAGGATCAGTTTTTCTGCTCAATACAGACACTCCCCGGGTTACGCAATCCTGACTTATGCAAATCCGCACTCACGGAAAAAGTCCCGTAAGCTTAGAAAGTGGTTTTTTTTTGCGCACGTAATCGTGGGGTATATGTTCCTGACTTACGCAAAATTCAAGTTACACAAGGTGTTCCGGAATGGAACGCTTGCGTAAGTCGGGGAGTGTCCATATTTGTACTTAGAATAAAAGCTTTAAAATTGTTCCCAGTGACTTACTGGTATTAAACATGAAGACAGTGCTACTGTCAAAAATCTGTGACTTTTTCCCTACATTTCTGACACTTGCCATTTTCTCAGCTGTCTTTTAATCTTCCCTAAAAGTTGCTCGGGCAAGTGTGTGTGGGGTTGTATATCCCTAGTCATTAGTATATTTTCCATAGGTTTTCAAAACAGATGAGGTGTCACTAGGTCTTAGACTTTATTTCTTCCTAATGAATAGCTTTTTTGGAATGGGGTTACTGGAAGGGAGAACTGAAGTTTGTATTAATGATGTTCATAGTATTACAAACAAAGCAGCTGCAAAGATCAGCTATAAAGAATACATTATACATTGTACCATGTACTTTCAGTTTACTGTTGATCTAAAATGGATGTAACTAAGTGCTGCAGCATGTGAAAAACTTAGCCATCAGCTATAGAAGATAATAAAAATGTTATTTAAAATTACATACTCAGGATATGTCTCATTGTACAGTTGTACTTACATAGGATTGACCTGACAGTTGCTGGATTAAATGGAGTCCATGTTCCTGAAACAGACAGAAAAGCAGCATGGTGAAGCTTTAAGATGAATAGGAAAAATAACCATAATTAAAAAAAACACAAAACACCCAGATGACAACCTAGCTAGAAAGTTCAGAGCTAGATCTCTGAGGGGCAATAAACAAAATAATAAGGATGTGATATCTAAGGGCTTGTCTTCACGTACGGCGCAGCTGTGCCGCTTTAGAGAAGATGCTACTATGCTGATAGCAGAGCTCTCCCATTGACATCACTACATGGGAGGGTTAGGTCGGTATAACGACATCGCTCACACTCCTGAGTGATGTAGTTATACCAATATACAGTAACTCCTCACTTAAAGTCGTCCCAGTTAACGTTGTTTCGTTGCTGATCAATTAGAGAACATGCTCGTTTAAAGTTGTGCAATGCTCCCTTATAACATCGTTTGGCAGCCGCCTGCTTTGTCCACTGCTTGCAGGAAGAGCAGCCCATTGCAGATAGCTGGTGGGGGCTTGGAAACCAGGGTGGACTGGCCGCCCCCATCAGTTCCCTGTTCCCCTAAGTTCCCTGTGTGGCAGCCGCCCAGCAGGCTATCAATTGCCAGCAGTTCAGCTGTCACTCCCCCCACTGCCATGTGCTGCTCTTGCCCTCTGCCTTAGAGCTGCTCTCCTGCTTGCTGTGCAAGGGGGGGAAGAAGGGGGCTAATGTCAGGGTGTCACCCCCCCCCGCTCCTGCTCCCCGCTTACCCCAGCTCCATAGAGCGGAGAGGGGACGGGACATGCCGGGGCTCAGGACGGAGTGTGTGGTCTTTTGTCTGGTGAAAAAAATTTCCCTGGAACTTAACCACCCTAATTTACATTAATTCTTATGGAGAAATTGGATTTGCTTAACATTGTTGTGCTTAAAGTCGCATTTTTCAGGAACATAACTACAACGTTAAGTGAGGAGTTACTGTAGGTCTCTAGTGTACACTTAGTGGCCTTAGTTTCAGGCAATCTATGGATTTTTTTTTCTGAACAACATTTTATAACTTTTGCATACTAATAGGAAAGTAACTCATTCTGCAGGTTGTTGAGACACTACTGCAAGAATCAGGAAGGAAGCTTATTCCCCTTTAGAAAGAACTCAACATATTACTGTTCTTCCCCATTCCAGTGCCTGGGCCATAAAATCAATAAGTAATTATAGTAATATCACAAGTGGAACATTTTAGAAAATTTTCAACTATGAAACTTAATGGGAAATTAGATCTAGGAGTGGAGAAGACTTGTGGCACATTTTCGAGACATGTTTCTTACAGGGCTTTGGAGCGGTGTTCCAGCTCTAGACAAAAACCTGCAGCTCCACTGTTCCGGAGCTGCTCCGTGCTCCAGCTCCGCTCCAAAGCCCTGGTTTCTTATAGAGGACAACGAATATTCCTAGCCATTCAGGGAGACCTGTCCACACCATTGATAAATCCCTATTGACTGTATCAGTTGGCCTGTGTGTGTTAGTACACACTAAACAGTTTCCATCAATTTGCCAAGATGTTTCTACTTACAGTACAGGAAAGAATTCAAGCAGGCCACATGTTTCATCCTGAGAGAAACTTTGTGCAAAAGAGACATGGGAGGTGGTAAGTCTTGCAACTTAACAGTGGCCACTGTAATTGGCAGGGCAATAGTTCTATAATAAGAAATTTACACTAAAAGAGAAGAGGGTGTATTTGTAGTTTCTTGGACAGTTGTGACAAAGTGGGTATTTTCCCTTGTTATGTTGTATGTGAGCCTATGTGAGTCTTACTTTTGAGCCTGTGTGAGTTTTACTGTTTTGCATGAATACTGCATGTGCCTCAGTTTCCCTGTGCGTTGCACCAATGTCTCAGTGGTGGGAATAAGGGTGAGACACTTTGGCTTAGACCCCTGGGGCAGGTGAGGCTGCTCCAGCTGCCTGCATGTATGCTATGGCCGGTGCCCTTCATAATCTGAGACCCAGGAGGGGGATGCAAACAGGTGACGACCTGGCGACTCTTTGCCTGGGAAGTGAGACAAAGACCAAGATGAGGAGCAATGGGGGGGAGGGGGGGGAGGGGGGAGAGAGAGGGTGTCGTCCGAGGTCAGGTCCCTGGAAGCTGGACAGTCTGCTTGGGGGGACTGGAGAGGGGAGTCCAGGATGTCTGACCTGAGATTCCAAGATGGACTTGGCTGAAAGTCACTAATTTCTGTTATACATGCTAGCTGAGAGTCACAGCTGACTGCGGAGCTGGGGTGCAGGGCTCTCTGACTTCCCCAGGAGCCCTGCCCGGGTGGACTTGCTGCAGGAAGCGCATGGTGTGGAAGGGGATGCTGAATGCTCCAAGGTCAGGCCCAGTAAGGTCCAAGCTGTGTAAGCTTCTTGCCCTGGCAACAGTATGCTCAGAGAGAGGAGGCATGTTACACCAGAGTCCTGGCTGGCTTCATATGGAATAGTTCCAGAGCATCGCCCTGGTGACTCTGTGACAACAGTGAAAAGCCTATGTACTGCCAGCAAATAAGAGTTGGACTAGATGACCTCCTGAGGTCCCTTCCAACCCTGAGATTCTATGATTCTGTAAGAGACTTCCATGGAGAGCAGAGGCCTAAGCCATTATTTTTGTAGAATTTAGGTTTTCAATATGCTTTGTGGCCTGTTTTCATTCATTGCCAGTGATATGCTCAGTAATGAGGATGACCTTCCAAACATGAACCAATGCCATGCTGACAGCACCAATGGTTGTTACTGCTGCTCAAAAGAAGCAGGGTGGTGAAAACAACTCCCCCCAAGAAAAATAACCCAGTAGTTTTTTTGTCTGGTTCTTTTTCTTGAACTCATCACTGTGATTTACATAAACCCAACAGCCATTCATAAGAACATAAGAATGGCCATATGGGGTCAGACCAATGGCCCATCTAGCCCCATAGCCTAGCTTCTGACAGTAGTTGGTGCCAGATGCCTCAGAGGACATGAGCAGAACAGGGCAATTTATCAAGTGATACATCCCCTGTCATCAACTCCCAGCAGTCAGAGGTTAAGGAACACAGAGCCAGGGACCATCTTAGCTAATAACCATTGATAGATCTATCCTCCATGAATTTATCTAATTCCTTTTTGAACCTAGTTATATTTTTAGCCTTCACAACATCCCCTAGCAACAAGTTCCACAGGTTGACTATGCGTTGTGTGAACAAGTACCTCCTTATGTTGGTTTTAAACCTGCTGCCTATTAATTTCACTTTCTCCACACCAGTCACGCTTTTACAGACCTCTATCATATCCCCTCTTACTCATCTCTTTTCCAAGCTGAACAGTCCCAGTCTTTTTAAGCTCTCCTCACCTGGAAGCTGTTCTATACCCATAATCCTTTTGTTGCCCTTCTCTGTAACTGTCCCAATTCTAACATATCTTTTTTGAGATGGGATGACCAAAACTGCATGCAGTACTTGTGGGCATACCAGGGATATATAAAGTCACATTATGATACTTTCCATCTTATTTATCTATCCCTTTCCTAACATTGTTAGCTTTTTTGATTGCAGTTACACATTGAGCAGATGTTTTCAGAGATCTACACATGACTCCAAGATCTCTTTCTTGAGCGGTAACAGCTAATTTAGCTCCCATCATTTTGTATGGATAGTTGGGATTATGTTTTCCAATATGCATTACTTTGCATTTATCAACACTGAATTTCATCTGCCATTTTGTTGCCCAGTTTTGTGAGATCTCTTTGCAGTCTGCTTTGGAGTCAACTATCTTGAGTAATCTTATATCATCCGCAAATTTTGCCACTTCGCTTTTACCCCCTTTTCCAGATCACTGATGAATATACTGAACAGCACTGTCCCAGTACAGATTCCAAGGGGAACACCACTATTTACCTCTCTCCATTCTGAAAACTGACCATTTATTACTATCCTTTGTTTCCCTCCTTTTAACGAATTATTGATCCATAAGAGGACCTTCCCTCTTAGCCCATGACCGCTTACTATACTTAAGGCCTTTGGTGAGGGACCCTGTAAAAGGCTTTCTGAAAGTCCAAATACACTATATCCACTGGACCACCATTGCCCACAAGGTTACTGACCCCATCAAAGAAATCTAATAGATTGGAGAGGTATGATTTCCCTTTACAAAAGCTGTGTTGACTCTTTCCCAATATATCATGTTCGTCTAGGTGTCTGACAACTTTGTTCTTTACTATAGTTTCAACAAATTTGCCTGGTACTGAAGTTAGACTTACTGGCCTGTAATTGCCAGGATCACCACTGGAGACTTAAAATCAACTGCCATTATATCCTGGGAGAAGGGAGTTGGTGGAATTGAGACTGGTTAGGGATACTTGGTTTGTTAGAATACAGAAACTTGTGGAATGTGGGCAAGGTATCTGTTAATGCATTTATATAAACTGCCTAGCTTATCTGTTTCAGTCTTTCCAGTGCTGAATTCCTAAGTGGTGATTTCTCATATAACTATATCCAATGTTCGAACTGCTAACCAACACTGTAAACAGGCAAGGAAGAAAGGCATATAGAAATTTTGGCAGTTGTGTAACAACACTGAAGTGGGTCACTGGGAAAAAAGGTTAATTTGAGGAATTTAAAGTAAAAGAGCTGGCAAAGACAGGTTTCTAAAACCATTGTAAACAAATTATGAACAAAAACAGTGACCCAAATTTCTTCGGTGTCTCTATTTTTGCCACAATTTTAAAGTTTCACCCTTTCAAGCAGGCTATTCTAGTTATGGGGAAAAGAATAGGTGATACAGTGAGTAGATCCTATTATACCAGGTAAACAACTAATTTATTTTTGCTATTAGTCAGAAGACTTATAAAATAATGGCATTTTGTACTCCACAGTAAGTTTTGTTTCCTAAGTATATTTCAAGTCAGATGATTAGTAATAAAAATTATATTTTGTTCCTGCTAGCACTGCAACCCAAATGTCACTTGGCCTCACCTTCACCACAGACCCCTTGTGCAGGAAGGGTGACAGAATTAAACTTTGGAACTTTCCCACATGACAGGAAATGGGGATACAACAAACAGCTACCCAACGTGAGCCTCTTAGATGTTCCAGAAAAAGGCATGAAATTACCAGAAAAAACTCTGCCCACTGTAGTTAGACATCAAAGATATATGAGCAGCACCTCAGCCAAATGTAACCAAGGCTTGTCTACACTTGAAATACTACAGTAGGACTGGAAGAGCTCAGTGCGGCTTGAAAGCTTGTCTCTCTCACCAGCAGAAGTTGGTCCAATAAAAGATATTGCCTCCCCCACCTTATCTCAGGAAGCCCTACTGACAGACTAAATAAATGGCTTTGTGAAGCACTAATGAGAACACTTTACCACCACCTCCTCCTCCCTTCTGTAACATCCAGTTATTTCTCTCTATTAAAACCATCACTGACCATTAGACCTCTTACCATCCTAATTTCCTGCACCAAGGTATGCAACAAAGATTACATGTGCAGCAAGACAGGTTCGAAGTGCTCCTGTAAAATTTTCCTGGACTATACACTGGTCCTAGTTAAAAAAAATGAAGGGCACATTCAGAAGCGATGAGTGAGTAATATGGATCATGATTACACCTTAATTCCTGTGAACACAAGGACAGCTGGAGGATGCTATACTTATGCTTTTTCTCTCTAGAAAAAAGATCCCAATGCAGAGAAACTGACAACAGGAGCTGAGCTTGTGCTATTAAAACACATCAAAAAACCTAATAGAGAACATTTAAAAAAAAAAAATCCAGTTCCTCTTTAAGGTCTGAAAAAAGGAAACCTCCTGGGGCTATGAATTATACATCTTATCTGTCTCCGATTTTTGTTTTGCTCCCTTTTTTATTCACTTCTCAGTCGATCATCCACTGCAGAATTGCTCCCTACTACATGTTCAGATTTTCAGTTTCCTTTGTACTACTTAGAAGAGATATCTCTCATGTAACCAAAAGGTGGGATAAGAAATGCATATGCTAAATGTATAAGAAGCTTTTTTATTTTTGCTAAGTCACACTTACCATTGGATAATGCCTGCTGAAGTTCACTGTCAGATATTACTCCACTCCTGTCTTTATCAACCCTGCAAACAAATACAAATTTTAAAGATTTCACTTAAAACAATTTTCTTAAGTTACACATTTTAAAATGAGAGAATTTCAGTAATAGTTTGAAAACTGTTCTTTTAATCAGAAAAAATTGATACTACTTTCAGCCCAGGTCCAGCAAAAACTTAGACCTTGTCTACACTAGAGTTTTGTTGACAGAAGTCAAGTTTTGTTGACAAAACAGTGGAAGTGTACACACTTCAATGCTCCTTCCACCAACAAAACTCTCCTGCTTTGCTAGTGAAATAAAACCACCTTGACTAGAAATGTAGAGCTTTTTAGAGTGAAGTTATATCGACAAAGTGTCAGTGTGGTTGGTTATATCACTATAAATGACCTCCAGGATGTTCCCAAAATGCCCATCCTGATTGCTCTGGTCAGCAGTTCAAACTCCGCTGCCCTGTAATCAGGTACACAGGCATCCACCCCTCTCCCTAAGCGCAGGAATTTTTGAAATTCTGCTTTCTGTTTGCTCGGCGTAGAGAGCTCATATCGCATCTTCCCATCTGACCATGGCAGCTCCATGAACCAAACGTTCTCCCGTTTGAAGCACACCGGAGCTGTTGGATCTGCTGAGTATATGCGGAGGCGAGACTGTGCAGTCCCAGCTCCACTCCAGCAAACATCAATGGGCTGAAGCAGGCGTGCCAGGAGGCAAGGAGTCACTCTGGTGCTGCGCCGAAGACCTGCCGCTTCTATAAGGAGCTGGACCCCATCCTTACCTGCAACCCAATCTCCATGAACCCCGTGGATAATTCAGCGGGGCTGGAGACAGTGGAGAGTGGAATCAACCCTGAGGACGAAGTAGTGGACGAGATGGGACAAGGTTGTCCAGAACCTCATCTTGACCCCAGGGGATTCGAGCCAGTCCCAGCACTCTGTCTCTAGAGCGCATGATAAGGAGAAGGGAGATCTGGTAAGTGATCTTTTTGAGTTGATGCTGCTCAGTTATATGAGGTAGAGCTGTCCTTTGCTTTGTTATATTCTAGAAGTGGGTGAAGGGATAGAAATGTACACAACTAGCAGTTTTTGCGTGTACTTCACATTCCCCTGTGCAGCTAAGCAGTGCTGCAGAATAGTGTGTTGATGCACAATGAGATTTCACATAGGAATCCTCCATAGAGATCTCTAGGAAACTTTCCTGGAAGTACTCGCCAATCCTTTGCTCAAGGTTCCTTGGCAGAGCCGCTTTGTTCCTTCCCCCATTGTAGGAAACTTTCCTGCACCAATCGGTAATCACTTGTGCAGGGACCAAGGCGGCACACAAGTGAGCAGTCTAGAGCTGCATGCATCCAGGATATGCACCCTTTCATCCTTGCTTACCCTCAGGAGTGAGATATCGGTTACAATGACCCCCGCCTGTTGAAAGTGGTGGCAGAATTTACAATTTTGTCTCTAATCACCTACAGTGAACCCCTTAAAAAAACACCTAAACCCTTTGCCCTATCTTGAGCCCCTCCCCCCCCCCCCCCCGGGCTGAACTAATCATGTTTAAGGCATTTGCTGAGCCCTGTGCTTGCCAAGAGACAGTGAGAAACTGATTCATATGTAAAAAGAGGTGTATTTTACTAGCATGATTCAATGCCGTGAGTGCACTAACAATCATGCTTCTGTTTATTGTTTCTTGTGCTTCTGCGGGTGTGGCCTTCAGGAGAAAACCCCCCCACACACACACTGGTGAAATGCCTCCACCAAATAAGGAAATGACCAAGGAAGAGCAAGGAGGACATGTTTCAGGAGGTGCTCCAATCCTCAGATGACGATAAGCAAAAACCCTAACCCCCATGCCCCCTGTTCTGTCCTTCTGATATATTTTGTACCCCGGAATGATTGTGTCCCATTGATTGTCCCCACTTCGCCAGGTTTCTTTGATGCCTATTATATCAATATCCTCCTTTAACACAAGGCACTCTAGTTCACCCATCTTATTATTTAGACTTCTAGCATTTGTGTACAAGCACTTTAAAAACTTATCACTGTTTATTTGTCTGCCCTTTTCTGATGAGTCAGATTCTTTTTTATGTAAATGTTTTTCATCTGATCTGGCCCATACTTTATCCTCTTCCATCCTCTCCTCCTCCCTAAAACCTAGAGAATCTCTATCAACAGACTCTCCTCTAAGAGAAGTCTCTGTGCGATCCACGTGCTCCTCTGCAGCAATCAGCTTCCCCCCATCTTAGTTTAAAAACAGCTCTGCAACCTTTTTAATGTTAAGTGCCAGCAGTCTGGATCCACTTTGGTTTAGGTGGAGCCCATCCTTCCTGTATAGGTTCCTCCTATCCCATAAGTTTCCCCAGTTCCTAATAAATCTAAACCCCTCCTCTCTACACCATCCTCTCATGCACCCATTGAGACTCTGAAGCTCTGCCTGCCTACCTGGCCCTGTGCATGGAACCAGAAGCATTTCTGAGAATGCCACCATAGAGAGCCTGGATTTCAGTCTCTTTCCTAGCAGCCTAAATTTGGCCTCCAGGACATTTCTCCTACCCTTCCCTATGTCATTGGTAACTACATGTACCACAACCACCGGCTCCTCCCCAGCACTACACATAAGTCTATCTAGATGTCTTGAGAGATCTGCAACCATCGCACCAGGCAGGCAGGCAAGTCACCATACAGTTCTCCCAGTCATCATAAACTGAGCCATCTCCCATAATATCACCGTGGGATAAATACCCACAGTGCACTACACTCACTGTTGATGATAGAGCATAACTGTGGATACACTCCACCGACTGAAGGAGTGTCATGTGAACATGCACAAACAATGTAATTATACCGCTCTTTGATCAGCATAACTTGCTCAACAAAACTCTGAAGTGTAGACAAGGCCTTACGCATGTGCTTAACTTGACTGGTATGAACAGTCCCACTGAAGTCAGAGGGGCTACTTGCAGTCATAAAATTAAACATTTTTAAGTATTTGTAGAATTGGGGCCTAAAAGTTGTTTTCTTATCCTGCCTGATAAAATAAGAAATCTTGTCTTCTATAAAGCCATTCATTACAAATTTCAGAGTAGCAGCCGTGTTAGTCTGTATCCGCAAAAAGAACAGGAGTACTTGTGGCACCTTAGAGACCAACAAATTTATTAGAGCATAAGCTTTCGTGGGCTACTGCCCACTTCTATATATGCATCCGAAGAAGTGGGCTGTAGCCCACGAAAGCTTATGCGCTAATAAATTTGTTGGTCTCTAAGGTGCCACAAGTACTCCTATTCATTACAAAGCTGCTTATTATGTAAATATTTTATAGGTATCACAAATATAAAGCTTTTAACTGGTGATAAAAAGTATCAAGGGTCACAGGAATAGGAAGAATAATAATGAATAGAAATGAATATAGGTACATTTACGAATGAATAGTCAAAGACACTGGTAAGCCACTGCAAAAAGCAAACGTAGTTTGGGTATATGCCACAGAAGACAATCAACTCAACGATATTTAAAAGGAGTGTGAAAACCTGCGCAATGAACACTGAACTAATGTAAAAGAAAAGCCAGGAAATAGCTAGATGAAAGAAACCCATATTATTAAAACCAAGCAGGTGGAGCACTGCAAGTACTGAGAGTGACCTTTGGAGGAAAAATAATCAATATGTTATAATCCCCTAATCATAGGTTTGGGCATAAAACACTTTAAGGATGAGCTATTAATGCCTATATGGGAGAAGTCTTAGGCTAGGTCTACACTACCTGCCTAAATCGGCGGGTAGAAATCGACCTCGCGGGGATTGATTTATTGCGTCCCGTTGGGACGCGACAATCGATCCCTGAATCGACGCTCTTACTCCACCAGCGGAGGTGGGAGTAAGCGCCGTCGACAGAAAGCCGCAGAAGTCGATTTTTTCCGCCGTCCTCACAGCAGGGTAAGTCGGCTGCGATATGTCGAATTCAGCTACGCTATTCACGTAGCTGAAATTGCGTATCTTAAATCGACTCCCCCCTGTAGTGTAGATGTACCCTTAGAAGAGCACAATGTATGATGCTCATCAAGCGCTCCAGCAAGAGTGAAATACAGTGGGGGAACCTACAGTCTGTTTCACGGTTGCTTTTCCTACCCCCAAAATGAGGATTAGGCCCCACGTTTATTCTTTGTCCCTCAGGATCCCGCAATAGAATATCAGAGTTGGAAGGGACCTCAAGAGGTCATCTAGTCCAACCCCCTGCTCAAAGCAGGACCAATTCCCAGCTAAATCATCCCATCCAGGGCTTTGTCAAGCCGGGCCTTAAAAACCTCCAAGGAAGGAGACTCCACCACCTCCCTAGGTAACGCATTCCAGTGTTTCACCACCCTCCTAGTGAAATAGTTTTTCCTGATATCCAACCTGGACCTCCCCCACCGCAACTTGAGACCATTGCTCCTTGTTCTGTCATCTGCCACCACTGAGAACAGCCGAGCTCCATCCTCTTTGGAACCCCCCTTCAGGTAGTTGAAGGCTGCTATCAAATCCCCCCTCATTCTTCTCTTCTGGAGACTAAACAATCCCAATTCTCTCAGCCTCTCCTCATAAGTCATGTGCTCCAGACCCCTAATCATTTTTGTTGCCCTCCGCTGGACTCTTTCCAATTTTTCCACATCCTTCTTGTAGTGTGGGGACCAAAACTGGACACAGTATTCCAGATGAGGCCTCACCAATGTCGAATAAAGGGGAACGATCACGTTCCTCGATCTGCTGGCAATGCCCCTACTTATACAGCCCAAAATGCCGTTAGCCTTCTTGGCAACAAGAGCACACTGTTGACTCATATCCAGCTTCTCGTCCACTGTGACCCCTAGGTCCTTTTCAGCAGAACTGCTACCTAGCCATTCGGTCCCTAGTCTGTAGCAGTGCATGGGATTCTTCCGTCCTAAGTGCAGGACTCTGCACTTGTCCTTGTTGAACCTCATGAGGTTTTTTTCTGCCCAATCCTCTAATTTGTCTAGGTCCCTCTGTATCCGATCCCTACCATCTAGTGTATCTACCACGCCTCCTAGTTTAGTGTCATCTGCAAACTTGCTGAGAGTGCAGTCCACACCATCCTCCAGATCATTAATAAAGATATTAAACAAAACCGGCCCCAGGACCGACCCTTGGGGCACTCCACTTGAAACCGGCTGCCAACTAGACATAGAGCCATTGATCACTACCCGTTGAGCCCGACGATCTAGCCAGCTTTCTATCCACCTTACACTCCATTCATCCAGCCCATACTTCTTTAACTTGGTGGCAAGAATACTGTGGGAGACAGTATCAAAAGCTTTGCTAAAGTCAAGAAATAACACATCCATTGCTTTCCCCTCATCCACAGAGCCAGTTATCTCATCATAGAAGGCAATTAGGTTAGTCAGGCACAACTTCCCCTTCGTGAATCCATGCTGACTGTTCCTGATCAAGTAGCGCTACGCCCTGTACGTGCTCAGCCGCCCTCAGAGCTAGCGGCTCAGGTGGCACTTCACACACCTCCCACCCTCACCGCTGACATGGGAGGGGCTGCACTTCAGGGCCTGTCCGCACACAGCCGCTGCACGTCCCCCTCAACCAGGCCAGTGCGGCTAGACCGGAAGGCCCCGGCGCGGACAGGTTGGGCCGGGCTCAGTCCTAGCGGTAGCTATTCCCGCACTGCCACAGGTGGAGCCGCCTCCGCCCCGGGGCTGGGCTGGAGGAACTGACCCAGCGATCGCGGTGCTGCACCGGGCCGGACGCGGCCTTTGCGGAGGGAGGGGCGGCGAGACTCAGCTGGGTGGGGACCCGCGGTGGCAGCCGGGTCTCGGCGGGGGGTAACTCGGCGCCCCGGGGCGTTTGCTGCTGGCGGGGACACCGGGGTAACGGCAGCCGCGTCACCGGGGCTCTCACCTCTGGAACACGCTCCACAGGAAGTTGGGCTCCTGCATACCCGGGCCACCGCCCGCCGGGCCGGGCCGATACTGATACCCTGCTGCCATCGCCCCGCACGCCGCACAGCCCTCCTCGCTCGCAGCAGCTACCAAGCTCGACAACGGTCACGGGACCGCAAGCTCTTACTTCACTTCCGCTTCCTGCCCTATAGCACAGCGTTCCTGCGGGGATCACATGACTAACCGGCATTGCGAGCGGCCTGGCTCCGCCCCCGGGATTCCACAGCGCGGAGGGGAACGTATCCCATCGCCCCCTGTGGGGATTCTAGGAGAAACCCCGCCCCCTCTTGCCCCTGGCGAATCTTGGAGGCGGAACGGCTCTTCTGACGCAGCTGTTACGCGGGGACCCACCCCCCACCGCAGTGTGGTGTACGCGCGCTGTCACCCCTCCCCCCTTCTCCGACTCCAGCCCGCTCGCGCAGTGCTGGGGGTCTGGTGCCGCCGCCCCCCCCGTAACGGTCCGAACGGGGCGGGGGAATAGCAGCCACCGGAGCGCGCGGCAAGGGGGGATGGGGGAGGTGCTGAGGGGCCGGGCCGGTCACTGGCGGTTGGAAACAGGCCCCAGGGGCTTAGCGCCAGCGTGGGTGCGGCTGGGCCCCGCTGTAGGCAAGGCGCTAAACCCGGCCCATAGCGTTCTCGTCCCTCGGGTGTATCCTACGGGAGGGCCCCGTTTTGCTTCACCCATAGGGGCCAACTTTCTCTGGCGCCGGAGGCGGCTCGCGCCCCCTGGCCCCGCCCTGACTCCATCCCCTTCCCCACCCCTGGCCCTGCCCCCACTCCAACCCCTTCCCCAAAGTCCCCGCCCCAACTCCGCCCCCTCCCTGCCCCTATTGGATCCCTTCCCCAAATCCCCACCCCAGCCCCACTGCTTCCCCCAGCGCGCCGGGCTCCCCCTCCCTCCTGCCCCACGAAACAGCTGTCTCGCGGCGCAAGCTGGGAGGGGGCGAAGCGGGGCTCGCAGAGGAGGCGGAAGCGGAGGCGAGCTGGAGCAGAGGGGCGGGGCCACGGGGAGCTGCCGGTGGGTGCTCAGCACCAGCCCTGCTCCAGCCCTGGAGCACCCGCGGAGTCGGCGCCTATGGGTTCACCCCTAGTCTAGCCAACCGGAAAGACAATTTTTTCCTCAGAAAATATTTTTCTGGCCTTTCATCAACACTCTGCTTTTCTGAATATGCCGTGCCCATTACATTATCATGTTGGTAAAACAATGGAAATACACAGGAATAAATAGTAGATGGTTCATTATTTGCATCAATTAGTACATTATAAGGAAGAGCTGCGAAATCATCTTTAGACAGACATTCCCTTAGTATACATATTACATCATCTTGAGTCAAATGTGGTGTAACAGATAATTTGGCTAGCCAGTTAAGCACTGTATCTCGGTTACAAGGGCCCATGTGCTTTCCCATGGCTCTAGCCTGCTCTGGTGTAAGAGCTTTACTTCCATGTTTTACCAAGGGGGTTGCCCAGTGTTTTCAAATTGGGTAACTGTGGTCACCGCAGGAGCCAACAGGCATCCTTTCTGTGCAGCTTCAACCTCCTCCCAACTGGGTGGTGCAGAGGGTAGCTGCTTTTTCCCACACCAATTTTCTGGTGGATGTTCCTCACACCAATCCATTGTTAAGGCAGCCAGGGGGCAACGAGTGTGCGCTGTGAAGCTGCAGGATCAGTCGATGCTACGCACAGCTCATGCGGCGCCTCATGGTCTCAGACACCATCCAATGGTCCAGGGACATCTACAACGAACACATCACCGGCCACCGACAGTACCAGGAGGTGTGAGCTGAAGAGACATTGTGCATCGACTATGAGAAAGGGACCGAGAGACTTTGTCTGTTGGACCATATGAACTAGAACCATAAACTCACTGAATGTTAAATCTCACCAAGTGAGGGTCAATCCATCCTCATCATCATATCCACTCATTATATTCCACACCTGAACATAGCCATTATATGAACCACATACCCTCATATCTCAATGTCTGTACTTTGACCCCCAATCGGGGATATTGTAGAATATGTATTCCTTATGCTAGTGTTTCCCAAACTTGGGAAACTGCTTGTGTAGGGAAAGCCCCTGGTGGGCCGGGCCAGTTTGTTTACCTGCTGCGTCCGTTGGTCCGGCCAATTGCGGCTCCCACTGGCCGCGGTTTGCTGCTCCAGGCCAATGGGAGCTTCTGGAAGCGGCAGCCAGTACGTCCCTCAGCCCGCTTTCCCTACGCAAGCGGCGTCCCAAGTTTGGGAAACATTGCCTTACGCCATCCGATCTTAAACTGAGCTTCGCACCCCTTGATAATCTGTACGTAATTCCCTGATAACTAGAAACTTCTATGCTTAAACTCTGTACCGTCCACTTTTTTTAAACATCTTAATAAAATTTGTAAGTCTGTTCTTATCAGCTGCCTTCATTAACCCCTGTGCTAACGCAGCTGGTCTTGCAGTTGTTTGATATGGCGTTGACACTCCACATAGGAGGCAGGCCTTTCCCGATTGTCAGCAGCCTCCTTAATTAGCAAACTGTATGAGATTCCAACAGTTCTTGTGTTTTAACCTCTGCTTTTCTTTCAGCGGCTGCAGCTTTAGCGCTAAGGTTTCTTAGCTGTTGTTCAGGTTGAGCCACCTGTAACATTAGAGTGGTCACAGTGGCCTTAGCTGCTTGCAGCTCAGTGGCTTGCTGTTCAGCCTGCTAGATTTGCTGCTGGCACTTCTCAAGTCCCTGGTCTGCATGCTCCACTTGAGAATTGAGCTCACAGCCGACCATGGCCAGGCCATAAATCAGAGCTCAATTTTGCTCCTCTCTACTCAGCTTAGGCTTGCTAGTGTGGTAGCGAGCCCACAAAATGGAAAATTTGCCCAGGGAGTCACTCCCTGCTAGTGATTCCTGCTGCCAAGGATTTCTCACTTCCCGAAAGAATGGATAGCATGATCCAAAGAATTTGGATTAGACCAGGGAGTCCATCCTTGCAGACTGAAAATTCAGTCCATCGTGTTGTAGGGAGTTGCTTACCCAACTCCGGAACTGAAACGGTTAACTTACGTGAAGATAGAAGGACTCCAGTAAGAAACCGCACCTTTATATGTGGCACTTTGGCCCGGGCTAGGCTAGCCTAATATGCTGCCTTCTGCCAAAGAAAAATTGGCCTCCCTTTTGGGGCCCAGACCCACTCCATACCTACCCTTTAGAGGCAAAGGCACTAAGAGCACTGGACGGGGCAACCAGTAACCGCTACCTGTTCCCGAAGTTGGGGGGGGGGTGTTCCCACGACCCATGGTCCACAATATAACAGGATTTAAATGGGGTTAGGATAAAATCCCACCCTTTGCCAAAGGAGGGGGGAAAGGAGCCGACTGGTTCACTTGCCCTTCGGCTAATACAGTAATATCCCAGTAAGAACTCCCCCACACCCGAGTCTCAAGGACTGAAACTGCTGTTGTTCACAAAATAGAAATGAAATAGCCTAACAGGACCCTAAGGAGATGGCTAATCCAGTCCCCAGAGAGTCCTGCTGTGGTCGCCAGAAATGTTATCTCAAAGGGGAGACAAGATCACTCTGAACATGTCAAGTGATTTAGGTATCGGAATAGAAACAAGCGACTTTTTCTCAAAAGAGCAGATTCGCCCTTTGCCGTATCTGTCACCAGTGGACTGGTGCAGATCTCCTCCCCTCGCCCCTTGTGTGGTGCACAATAAATATAACTGACAAGAGATAAGGTTCAAAACAAACAGGTAAATGTATTAGGGGATAGAATTACAGAGATAGGGAAGGGGTAAATGTAAATGACTAATAGCTATATAACAAACAAACCCAGTGACAAGCAGCTCTTCCCTGTGAGCGTGAAGCTCAGGACCAAGAATGAAATTAAGCCCACCCTGGCATTCAAGAAATATGACCCTCAACTTTGAAATCCTAATTGTTTTCTCACTCAAGTCCCAGCACTTCAGTAGCGGCGGCGAAGTCCAGGACCTCTACTCTGTAGGTAATTGAAACCCTTGGAGGAGGAACACTGGAGAGTCCCTTGATGGATGTCAGGACAGAAGAAGCAGACCAGGAACTCTCTGGATGGTGACGTTCTCCAGGTGCAGGACAGGCAGTGGTGAGCTGAAGCTGGTTCGCGGGAACTGGTTATTAAATTCAGAAGCCCTTTTGGAACCAGTTGTTCCCGGTTCTAAAAGGGCTTCTAAATTTAACAACCGGTAAAGCTAGGGGAGGAGCAGGGGAAGCGGCCACTCCCCCTGAGCACATTATCCAAAATGTGGCACGCCGCAGGTGCTCTGGCAGCTCCCTTCCCCGCCCCCAGCTCATCTCTGCCTCCTCCCCTGAATGCTCCGCCCCGCTCCCCGCGAATCAGCTGTTCGCCCGGGAAGCCTGGGAGGGCTGAGAAGTAAGCAGCGGCTTTGCGCTGAGGCCCAGGGAGGTGGAGATGGAGCGGAGGTGAGCTGGGGCTGGGGGGCGTGAGGAGGGCTGCCCGCGCCGCGGCAGGTAACCCAGGTAACCCCCTGCTCCCCCCCAGCTATGCTACCCCGCCCCTAGGAGCCAGAGGGACCTGCTGGATGCTTCCTGGGAGCCGCCCCAGGTAAGCACCATCGGGACTCCCCACCTCGCCCCCCGGCAGGTCCCTCTGGCTCTTAGGGGCGGGGTGGGGTAGGCACCCACTATGGTGGCCCACGAGACCCTCCTGCCCGGCCCCTGAGCTCCCAGCTGGGGAGGGTAGTCCCCAGCTGTTCCCCTTCCCCCGCAGCTTCAGCTTGCCCCGCCGCCGGCACATGGTCTGGACGGCGGGCTGCAAGCTCAGCCTGACACGGTCCTCCAGGAGGTGCGTGGTGGCGGCGTGGCCCAGCTCCAGCTGAGCGGCGCAGCTGTAGCGCCACCAGCCACCTCCAGGCAGCACGGTAAGGGGGCAGGGAGCAGGGAGGGGGTGTTGGATAGAGGGCAGGGGAGTCGGGGTGGTGGTGGTGGGGTGGATAGGGGTCGGGGCTGTCAGAGGGCAGGGAACAGGGGGGTTGAATGGGGGCAAGGGTCCTGGGGGACAGTCAGGAAGGAGCAGGGTTGGATGGGGTGGTGGGAGACAGTCAGGGGCAGGGGATCCAGGGACAGTCAGGGGACAGGGAGAAGGGATGGTTGGATGGGGCAGGGATCCCGGGGGGCCATCAGGAATGAGAGGAGGGGTTGGATAGGGTGGCGGGGGGCAGTCAGGGGACAGGGAAGGGGGGTGGATGGGGCAGGAGTCCCGGGGGGCAGGGGTGAGCCACGACCGCCTCGTGGGGTGAAGAGGGAACTGGTTGTTAAGATTTTGGCAGCTCATCACTGAGGACAGGTAAGATGGTAATGTGTCTTCTTCTTTTCACTCCGCACACACAGTTGCTATGATGGACTGCCCCATCAGCCTGTGATCACGGTTCTTTTATAGAGTTTATGGTGGGAAAACATGGTACGATCCATAGAAAGACAGGAAACAGTCTGAGATGATGGAATCTTGGTGATCGCCCAGTGGCGGGAAAAACCCATTCAGTCCAGTTTTATCCAGACCAGGCTGACAGGGTATAGAAAGTCACAAGATAGAATGACAAGATGACAGTTTTCAGACTCCATCTTGGATTGTCACAGTGTTCTTAAAATCATTGATCATTGGGTCTGATATTCACACATCATTTAATAAACGGTGTGTAATGAACCAGAGATCAATACAACAGTCCATACCCAACACAGCAGGGGCTCTCCCCAGCCTGCAGGACTGCCGTGGCCTCGGTGCCAGGCCGCTGGTGCCCCCAGGCAGGGTTTCCATAAGCAGCTCAGGAGTCAGCTTGGGGCAAGGGCTGCCTAGGGTGACCATGTTTTCCAAAAGAGAAAGCGGGACACCCACAGTCACTCGCCTGAGCTTGCCCCAAGCAGCACCCCTTCTCCTCCCCTCCCCTGGCAGGGCTGCCCCCGCTGCTGACTTGAGGTTCTTTACTCCCCCTCACCCCCGTTGTTGCTCGCTGGAACCCTGCTTGCCCCCCGCCACCCCTCCATGCTGGAACACTGCCCCCCGCTCCTCACGCAGGGCTGGCATCTCTGCTGGCGCTCCGCCCCTCTCCCCAGTTTTGGTTATTTTTGACAAAACTGGGCATTTGTCCAGTTTGCTCTTGCCGTTTTTCTAGGGAAAAAGAAAGCGTTGGCGACAACTGCAAAAATAAAGGTGACCAGCAGGTGTGTTCAGCCAGCCACAGGGCTATTGCTAGCCCTCTGAGGCAGGAACCAGCTGAGCAGGATGAGCCAGCCAGTTCCCTCAGCAGGGTGATGGTTTACTTCCCTCCCCTGCCAGCTGCTGCTAGGAGAAGGTTGTCTACCCACTGCCCAGGCTGGAGACAGGGTATTTACACTTGGGAAGCAGCATATCCAATGAAAACTGAGGCTTGGTGGAATGGGCTAGTGCCCAGGTTTTTAATTTTATTGGCAAATTTAGCACAGTAACAGCATTTTAAAAGATCTTTTCCTCTTTCAGTTGCAGATAATCTTAGGGGAGGCTAGTAAAAGCCAGTCTCAGAGAAGCTCCTTCAGGCAGCAGTAACTGAAAGTGGTCTTCCTTCTCATGAATAGACCTGATGGAGTGGCTTTGTGTCTAGTGTGGTACTAACCAGACCTAAGAATTTAGGGGAGGAAAATTTTGTAAGCACCTGCACATAGCACTACAGCAGGGTGTGCTATTCCTTTGAGGAAGAGGGGAAGGGAAAAGTGGAAAATATAAGTGGAGGAAAGAGCAGGAAGGGCTCCTTGCTGAGTATAGAAAACTATTTGTGTATGTTTGGTGTAGTAAGAAGAAAAAAATATGAAGAAAAGGTTTGGACCACTAGTTCTTTGCACAAGTTGAAACTAGGGTTGCCAGTTTTGGTTGGATATATTTCTGGAGGTTTCACCACACGACATACTCTTTAATTAAAGAGTCATCTTTAATTCCTGGAGACTCCAGGACAGTTCTGTAGGGGTGGCAACCCTAGTTGAAACCATTTGGTTCTACCCTATCTGGCATAATTGGTTGATACTTGGAAGAAGGAGAAAGCCCTAGCTTGAAATGGATACTTTGAGTATCATCTTTTAGATGCTTACAGAGTTATGAGGGTCGAGTTCATAGACTCACGGGCACCACACCTTCAGCAGTTCCCTAGGACTGGACTATGTGCTGCTGTCCAGCCATCCAGTCCAATTGATTTGCAGTAATGGGACTTGGAACTGCTTGAATGGAAAGGAGGGTGAAAAGTGAAATCCTTTATCAAGAGAGGCCCAGATTTAAGGGGGTTATAAATCTGTGCAAAATTTCTTTCCCTGGTTGAGGCTCAGGGAAAAGATGGTCTTTCTCTAGTTTCTGTCATGCCAGAAAAGGGCAGAAAAACTTCAGTTGAAGAAGAAAGCAAAGATCCTATGGACTGATGAGAAGGGAAATTGAGCAGCATTTTAAGGGTATTGGACTCATTTTTTGTTCTGTTACTTGGCAGCTGGAGTCATAAGGAAGAGACCACACAGACAAATCGATTACTATTGTTTGCAAAAGAGATAACTATGGAAGAAATAAATGTTACTTTATTTATATAAACACTTTGAATTTGTTATCCTGTTTTCTATATCCCCTTTTTGGCATAGTTCTGTTTGATGCCAAACAAAAGCCCTATTTAAAAGCCACTTGAGCAGATATTTTTTCTGTAAAATTAATGTAATACCTCACTCTCAGTGATAAGTAATTTTCCCAGTTATTTTAGTTTTAAAGTGACATCATATTTTAGATGCAAGCTGGATCCCTGAACAAGTTACAACTACATAATTTAAATATACCAGTAAAAAAGTTATTCCATCAAAGGAAAATTCAATGATTTATAGTATCTTATAGTAAATATTTACCAAATAAAAATATTTTAAAGTAGTATGAGTCACTGTTTAAGATTTTTTACACTTACAAATAATGCTGTTGTCTCAGTAGTCTTGTTTACCCTAGGAAATGTCTGCTGCTGACAACTGGTGTTGGAATCAGGTGCAACCACGGATGAAAACAGTCCAACTGCAAGTGTGGATAGAATGAGCATAGTTTGAAGATCTGTCTGATGCAGGTTAATATGCAGGAACTGTAACTCACTATTTGGGTCTATAAGAAGGAGACTTTCAAAAGTTGTTGCAAAATAAGTTCTACTTTTCTAGTTAATTTTACAAAATAAAAATAGAACTTGCCTGCGGGTGAGTTCACATTCAAATGGTAAATTACATTTCTAGTCCTTCATTGCTTCCTGTTTGATCATTAATTATTCCCCCCGTTCTAGTGTTGGGAGTAGCAAACGCTATTGTTAAGATCATGTTCACGCTACTGTAACTTTCTATTTTCAAAAGCTCATAGCTGTTTGAAAAATTGTCTTTTAGACTCACATCTGTTTTTAAGCCTAGGTATAATTATTTTTAATTTGAGGATAATTCTTCCACTTTTAGTTACAGAATGGTGATGGGAGAAGACTTTTTTCATCTAAAAAAATTACATTTGCCCATCAGTATTGAGGAGTGGCGGGAGGAAGAGCATACACACACAACTAAACAAAAATATTTTCCAAACTTGGCGTTTAACTTGTCCTAACTACAACCATCTCCTAGCTATATTTTTAGGGAAGATGTTTTAAAATAAAGTTAAATGTTCTAATAATCATTTTGAGCTTGCTACAAGTGTAGTAATTCCTCATGAAGCTCTGACTTTAACATCACACAGAATGCAGGGAGAAATGCACACCAGGACACAGCTGCAGTAGGTGCTGCTGCTGGGACAATTTGCATGAGAGAGATTATAAATGTCTGATTGAAATACTTGAGCAAGTTGCTCCCAAAATCAAGAACTAGCCTGTGGTCAAGATTTTCAGATGTGTACCTAAAGTTAATGTGCATAATCCATATTTAAGTGCCTAAATATAAATGGCCTGATTTTTAGAAATGGACATACACCTCTACCCCAATATAACACAAATTCTGATATAACGCGATAAAGCAGCGCTCTGGGGGGGCGGGGCTGCATGCTCCGGCAGATCACCGTGTCAGCTTGTCTGACTCCGGCACACTGCTCTGAGCAGTGTGTTAAGGGTGCCGGGCCAGGGCGTTGAATAAGGGGCAGAGGGTCTCAGGGAGCAGGGGGGGGTTGGATGGTTCAGAGGTTCTGGGGGCGGGGCAGTCAGGGAACGGGGACATTGGATAGGGTGTGGGAGTCCTGGGGGTGATTAGGGACGGGGGGGGTTCTGGAGGGGGTGGTCAGGGGACAAGGTGTAGAGGGGCTTAGAAAGGGGGTGGGGTCTTGGGAGGGGTGGTTGGGGGTGGGGGGCCTCTGGAGGGGATAGTCAGGGGACAAGGAGCGGGGGGCTGGATGGGTTGGGGGTTCTGAGGGGTCAGTCGGGGGTGCAAAGTAGGTGGGGGTCGGATGGGGGAGGCAGGCATGTTTGCTGACTATTAATAACGGAAATGCTCGAGGCCAAAGCAAGTTTGATATAACGTGGTTTCACCTATAACAGGGTAAGATTTTTTGGCTCCCAAGGACCGTGTTATATCGGGATAGAGGTGTACCTGCAAATCCCACTGAAGTAAATGGGAAGTGCCAGGTGCTCAGGAAGTGCTTATTCCCAAATATAGCAATTGTTTCCATGAGAAGGCCAGTTGATTTCAGTGGGAAACGACATCTCAGTAGCAAGCACTATGCTTGGTATTAAATGTTTTTGCAAGATCAGGCCCTTCAAGTCATAGCTGGGAACAGCAAAAGGTAAGGTTCTCACAGAAGTAATAAATTCACCAACACTACCTCTCCCTTTTACTTGTTTAATCATGTAATATACATTGGGTCAACATTTCAAAGGAATAACCTTTTTTTCAGATGTTGTTTGCATCCTCAAAATTTGCACCCCACCTTAGCTGCAGTCGTAAGCTGAGACCGCAGGTCAACAGCAGGCACAAATCTGTGTATTGTTTGTGGGTGAAAAATAATTGATATAAAGTATCCACCTTCACACCAACAATTCATGATGTAGGTACAAATTCTAAGTGATTCCAGGCCTCAGCTCTTTCAGAATTTACCTGAGTATTTGCAGTGTAGTCAGGCTATTATTACCCCGAGAACCTTTTACATTTGTATTCCTAGTGGTGCATTAACATTTGTGCAGTTGACAATTTCCTAGTGATGTGTTGTAGTTATTTTACTGTGTATTACATTGAAGTGTTCCTTTAATGGTAGTCTTATGGAAGTAAGAAAAACATCAAGAAAATTACTGACAATTATTGACTCCTGGTGGAATTCTGTGCCAAAAAATTAAAAATTATGTGCAAAATATTTTAAAAATCTGCATATTTTATTTGTCAAATAACACAATATAATCACACCAGTTTCAATCATTTTTGGTAATTTATTTCAAAATACCTGTCAACAGGTATGTCTGTTACAATACAGACAACAAAAAAGATTCAGGAAATGTTTTTTGACAAATAGAGTCCTAACTATTATTATTAATACAGAACTCGGAGTAGTAATTCATTTAAACTACAATACAGAACCGTATTTCCCACACCCCTCAGAAGCAGTGCAAAGGCTTGGGGGAGTCAGGGGTAATGGAGGAGCTGAGGGAGAGGGAAGTAAATTGCTGGGAAGGAGCCTGGGTGTAAGTGGAGGGTTGTTGGGTAGGGGTGGGAAAAATATGGAAGAGGTTTTTTTTTTGGGGGGGGGGGGAAGGGATTGTTAGGGAGCTTCCCCCATGCAGACCGTGGCTGACCCCAGCCTCTCCCATTCAGTCAGGCACACCTGCCCATCCCCATGTGTCTGTACCCTCACACAGCCACGCCCGTCCCCATGTGTCTCTGTGCCCCCTCCCAGCCACTCCTGTCCCCACCCTTCCCTGTGGCCCTGTGCCTCCACTCCCATTCAGCCTCTCCCTGCCCCAGTCGTTCCTCCCCCACTAGCCCTTATGAACCCATCTGATCCCCCAGCAGCCCCTTGCTGCCCATCTCCCCCTATCCCCCGTCTCCTGACCTGGCCTGACAAGCTCTGCAAAGAAGGCAGCTCTCTCCCCTCACTGGCCATGAGCTGCAACAACATTTCAGCAGAAGCTTTTTTCTGCACAAAAAATTAGAAATCTGCAGGGCACGTTAATTATGCATGTGCACAGTAGCGCAGATTTCCCCCAGGAGTAAATATTAACTTACATACTATATTAAGATGGTAATTGGTGGAGCTTGTGCTGGCTTTGCAATACCTGTATGTAACATGATTCACTCTGAATACTGTATCCAATTAATTCCAAAATTTCAGGACATCACTGGTCAGAACAATTCAAGTTTTGTGGAAAATTATAGCACCTGTGCAACTATCAAAAGATCAGACAACTGGTTGATGGCACCAATTGCCATCTTTCAGTACAACAATACACCATCTGTGCTCAAGTTCCCTATAAAGTTTAACATATTGACACCTTGAATTATTCTTCTCCCAGACAAAGAATGGTGGGGGGAGGAGGGGAAGGAGAGAATAGGCAACAGAGGTATGAGAGGAAGAAAGAACAGGGGGCACACAATCCCAGAAGCAAGGGGGGGGGGGGGGGAGAGATTGGAGGACCCTGGCATGTGGTGGAGGGAGAAATGGAGGCGCACATAGAGTCCCAGCCATGGGGGAAATAGGAATCCAGAAAGGGGGTGGGGGAAGTTGAGGGAATTCCTGAAATACAGGGAATTGGAGAATGGTACACAGATCATTGTGGGGGGTGAGGGGAAATATGCAATGAGTTCCTGGTGTGTGCAATAAATTTGACCTACAGAAGCTACCAAGGGTGATTCTCTACTAGATTATAATAAAACAAAACAATGATGTAAATTGCTCTACTTAAACCTTCACAGTTATGAGACAGTTATTAGAAAGTGAATCTATACAGGTGCAAAGAATACAGTGTTTAAGCTGTAACATTTTTATTTAATTGGCATTTGGCAGTGCTTAATACACACAGTTAAAATCAAATGGATGAAAAATTATTATTGTACCTTAAGTATCAAATTCTTTCATTTATTCACCCTAGAACCAAATTATATACTAGAAATTTCAGTCATTTTATTAAACATTTGTGAATTTCATAACTCTTTTCTGACACAATTTTACATCAGAGTAAATACATACATAAAGTAGGAGGTTAAGTAATTGTGAGAAAATATATTTGCTGATGGTGCCTATGGCTGTAATGTGTAAGTGGTCAGTACACAGCACTGTGGCCATCAGAAAGTTTCATTCTTCAAGCAGCCATGCTAGTGACTTCTACAGCTGGTTGTTTCCAGGATCTTCATTGCAACTGTTCGCACCAAAAGTTTTTAAAAAACTCATACCCAATAAGTAATAGCATCATATTAAGTGTCCTTTAAAGTGGCATTGCCAAATTTGCCTTTGAACATTCAAATATGTTGATCCCATACCAAAAATGACACATGAACTCAAGTTTATCAGTTATTTAAGAAGTTTTGGCACACTTAGTGTAGGAACTGTAATTTCTTTAAAAATTGGCACATAGTTAGGATTTGGTTGGCTTGAACCTTGGTCCAGAGTTTCAATGATGGTCTGTTTCATGTCCCTGCTGGCATCTCCTCTTACTGTCAGCAAAGCTGTAATGTGGTCATCCCTGCCAAACAAAGGTACAAACCCGCAATGTCAGTACAAACATTTGTACAAGTAATTAAGCACTTGACAAAATGTGTTAGATCACAAATTTTCTAGCCACCATCTTTTGACTTAGTGCCACAGTACCTTTGCAGCTTAGCCAGGCTTCCAGACATTCAAAAATTGTGCTCACAGGTCAACTTTTCAGTCTCTTTGTAAAGAATTCTCTCCTCCCACTTTGAAACTATGAGATGAGTGCTGTGTAATATAAATTGGTTCTATATTCCCAAAATATTTCCCTTGATATGCCAGAGTACATATCCACCCACACCACTCTAACATACGTGTGTTAAAATATTACATTTTATTGTATGGATCTCACAAGAAGGTGATTAAACCATACAATAGAAAAAAAACAATAAAAGGATATACATAGCCTACACAGTACTACTCTAGCCTAGAACTAACCTTAAAAGAATCAGTACTGTTAAAACTCAAAGCTAAGACACAGTAAGAATGGTATTACCTGATGTCTGGGTATTTACTAACTAAAGTTGAGACTTCCAGATAAAGCAATGAAGGATCAGTCAGCTTAATAACTTCTGCAATGGCTACAATGATGTCACAAAGCCCTTCAGTGTGCTCTCCAGATCCCTATAAATTGAATAACAAAAAACATAAGCAACAAAATTCTTTAACCTTTACTCTCAGTATTTTGTTACAGACCCGAACTGCATTGTTTATTTTCAAAACTTCAGCTGAAATTTAAGACAAATTGTTAGTAAAATTGGAAGGAAAAAAAGGCCACTTAAATTACCACAGATGATATCTTCCTCATTCTCGGTCTCCAATTTGCCCAACATATCTGGACCAAGCTACTTTAGTTTTTCTTGATCAATATTATTTGCCTAATCTAATCTGTACCATGTCCAGCACGTGGTTATCCGAGTGTCTAAACATTTATTTAGTTTCAGCTGGATACTCTTTCATACACCAATGTTCTCTTTTCTTTTCCCCTTATATTCAGGAATTAACACTTTTTTGTCTGCTTTAGGTCGGACCACCACCACATATTAGTGATTCATGGCTCTGAAGAGAATGGCCTCCAGTTTCAAGTACAGTAGAACCTCAGACTTATGAACACCACAGTTACAAATTGACCTGTCAACCACACCCCTCATTTGGACTGGAATTATGCAATCAGGCAGAGCAGCGGAGACCAAAAAAAAAAAAAAAAAAAAAAAAGCAAATATAATGCAGTTATACGCAAACTACTAAAAAAAAAAGGGAAAGCTGCATTTTTCTTTTGCATAGTAAAGTTTCAAAGCTGTATTACGTCAATGTTTAGTTGTAAACTTTTGAAAGACCAACCATAACGTTTTGTTCAGAGTTGTGAACATTTCAGTTACGAACAACATCCAATCCTGAGGTGTTTGTAACTCTGAAGTTCTAATGTAATACAATTCTGTTGGATAGAACATCCCCTTCCTCTAGGCTCATCTCTGACAAGAACCGCATTTTTTTTAATTAGCTAATTTTTACTCTGTTTGCTATTTAGGCATCTTGGATTCTCATCTTCCAAAGCTCAGTCGTCAGCAGGATACTTCTCAAAATAATTGTTCAGGGTCACTCCCATGTGTATTACAGAAGTTAGAGCCTATTAGAGGTCATCTAGTTCACCTCTATGTTGATGCAGGATTGTTTCCTACAGTACACTTTCTAATATTTGGTCCAGTATTGTTTTAAAATGTCCTAAGTCTTTTACCACTTGCATTCAAAGATTATTCCATAGTTGAATACATCTTGCAGCACTGACATGCAAAGTGTCTGAAATTGTGTATCAAGCTTCTGTTTGCAGTGTTGTTGAAGCCGTGTCGGTCCCAGGATATTAGAGAGACAAGGTGGGTCAGAGAATATCTTTTATTGGACCAACTTCTATTGGTGAAAGACAAGCTTTTGAGCTTACACAGAGCCCTTCTTTGGGTCTGGGAAAGATATTCAGGGTTTGGCTTTATGTACAGTGCTACAGCAGCGCAGCCACAGCACTTTAGTGAAGATGCCACTATGCCAATGGGAGAGCTTCTCCTGTCAGTGTAATTAATCCACTCTCCTGTCAACATAGCGCTGTCTTCCTCAGGTGGTTAGGTCGGTATAACTACATCACTCAGGATGTGGATTTTTCACACTGCCGAGGGACGTTGTTATATTGATATAGGTTTGTAGTGTAGACCTGGCCTCAGAGAGTCACAGCTAAATACAATGTGGAACAGATAAGGAGTTAACACCTTGAATGGTCTCTTGCAACATGTTAACTGCCCATCACAGGACAAAGTCGGGTTAGTGGGCTACACGTTGTTGTAATGAGCCATAAATCCACTAAGTGCCCTAATTACAACTACGTGAGTGAAACCAGATAATCACAAGGCTCTCAAATGTACTCATACAGAAAAGTGATTAATGACAAACATCCTATCACCCATTGGTGAACACTTTTCACAAAACAATCACTCCATATCTGACCTCTCAGTCCTTGTCCTCAAAGGAATCCTGCACAAAAACCTTCAAAAGATGAGTTTGGGATCTGAAATTCATAACTGCTGGATACCAAAAATTAGGGACTTAATAAAGACACTAATTTATGGATCATTACAATAACCTGTAACCCACTAACCCTTCTTTGTCCTATGACTGTACAGGTATTAACTGCCTACTTCACCTTGAATGATCTCTTGCATCATGTGTTAACTCACCTGTCCCACCTTGTATTTAGCTGTGACACTGAGTACCTTTCCCGGACCAGAAGAAGAGCTCTGTGTAAGCTTGAAAGGTTTTATTTTTCACCAATAGAAATTGGTCTAACACCACATAATACTGCAGCCATCTTGTATATTAAACTTCTGCACAACTGAATTCAGGAGTCCAACATTACAGCCTAAATTCATACTCAGAATTCCAGAAAGGATGCAATAATGCCCCAGAAAACTTTAAACAGAAAATAGAAAAGTCTCTTCAGACCAATCAACAAGTTTGAACACCTTGCATATGATGTTTTACCCCAGAATTAAATGTCTATACATCTTTAGGAACAGTCAAATTTACATATCTGATCCTTTATTAACTGTCAGGTTAATGGCACAATTGGAGGGTATAAATACTTACAGCTGCTAATTTTTTAAACAGAAACCTGAACTGGTCTGCTTCTTTGATCATTCTTTCTGCACCTTCTTTTCTTTCTTCTCCATTCTTGAAAGATATACGTTTTAACATGATAGCCTTGATGTACTCCACAACCACTCTACGATGGGCCTCAACAGTCATTTTCTGAGGAAGAGAAATATTAGAGTTGTACCAGTTAATTAAAAAAATTACTTGTCACTTCTGGAGAGTTATAATCAGGCTTTAAAAATGCACTTTTGCACTCACAACTGGCCCAAAGGTAGCTTTCCCTGACAAGTGCCTGCAGCAGCAGTGAAAGGTTCTTATAAGTTTCAAAAAGCTGCTTTTGCTGGTGGGGAACCTTATGAACAGCTGCAGAGTCTTTGGGTCAAAATCTGGTTTCAGACACACAGAGGTAAATCCAAAGTAATGCTACTGAGTTGCACAGAGTTACTCTAAATTTACACCGGAGTAGCAGAGATAAGAATCAGATCCTCTATGCTGAAGGAAGGGACAGATACTGGTAAGGTTGAGGCAGTAGAGATAAGATTGTTTCTGGTGATGGATCTGGACTGTTTAGGAGCTCAGAAACTCCCAAGAAATGGTATAGATAAATGATGTCTGTGGAAGACTTAAGGGGAGCTTGATACAGACTCCTAAATGTTTACGAAAAGTTCCAACACACGGATAAACTCAGTGTCCTCCAGGCTATTGGTGACAAGGAGGTAGACTACACTGCAGATGGTGATGCTGAGGGAGCAGATGAAAGTAAGGGTCTGCTGGTTGCCAAAAGCTGTGTTGGACCAAATCCCTTAAAATGAGATGGTGGTATAGACTGTGTGTTGAAAAGCCAGTGCCAAGCTCTGAAGTAGACAGAGCTCTTCTCTGTGCAAGACATTTTTGCTTCAGGGTGACAGAAGTATCCTTGTAAGGCAAGCTGATCCATGGGTTCGGACTAATTCCAGGAATGACTGGTCTTTTTCTTTTGAATTTTTTTTTAAATTTAAGAAGTGGTACTATGACTAAGTGTTAGACCTCCAAACCTGTAAATATGGAAGGTGAAGATGCCAAAATTGTCTTAACTAGGGCTAAAAGTCCTTTATCAGAAGGAATCTGACCAGTCTCTACTGGTGTCTTGAGCCTGAAAAGTAAGGGAGGCATAGGCTACATGTAATTTGGGAGAGGGTCCTTATTCCAATCATTCATTAGAGAATGCATCAGATTTTATGTTCAGCGAATTTTCCTAAACCCTGATGTCCATGTCAGCTTCAGCCATTTTATGTTGATAATTTAGAAAGCAGGGAGGAAAACCTTGTAAAAATTATTTTAACTACACAAAACTGAATTAAAATTAAACTGATTAAAGGGAAATGCTCAAGCACAATATATTAAAAAGTAAAAGATAAAAAGTAGGTTTGATCTACTGTACAGCGACAGTTCAAAGATCCATTGGCAGACAGAAAACAAAGGAACTGAGTTGGGACATTATGCCTCTAACAATTCTACTTTTAGCATGAGGTTTATGGCCTCAAGTAGGCTGATTGCTTTATATTGGTTCTGGAATTTACAGAACATGCAATTCCAAGAATGTATTGCAGAAGTACAGCGTTAGTGTCGAAACCAAAATCTCTACATAAACAGTCGTGAGGAAATAGTGCTATACTAAACTCCTGTGAACTTTATGGGCTCAATCCATTAGTCCCAATCTTCCTTAGGAAGAGGTAATAGGAATCTGAGTGAACAAAGGAGACGTGAAAAAATTAGGATTTTTTTGTGATAGGTTTGTTTTTACTAATGGACAATTTATTTTTTCTGAATTACATAAATTAATAAAATGTTCAACGAATTAATCCGACTTGATACTCAGAGCATATTACCTGAGAATTATGTTAGGTAAAATACCTTTTTATAGGGTTTTTTTATTTTTGCAAAATCATTAAAATAATCCTCTACAGTGACACAGATTGTGTCCACAGCATTCGATCCAGTCAGCCACTTCTTTGTCATCAGCTCATTGAGATGTGGCTGAAAAAACAACGAAAATTAATCAGAAAAATTTCTGAAGGGTGCCTATCCCCTCATTTCCAACAGATCTTAAAATGAAGTTCAGAACAACAAGTAAAGTTGATTCCACAAATGTAGACCGTTTGTAAGTCTTTCATATGAAATAAGTAACTACATATGCAAATAGGTCAGACTGGTAGTAAAAAAGGATAGTATTGCAATATTAGCATACAAAAACTAAAGTAAGCAGCCAACTATTGACTCTAGTATTTGCTTTGTGTTAATTCATTGACAGTTTAAGGGTGTTTACTATGGATAAGGTAACAATTATATCCTGACTAAATAAACTCAGAAGTGAAAAGACCAAAATGTTTATTAGCCCAAGATAAAAGGTACTTATGTAACAGTTGTAATTGTTCTTATACTGAAATATTATCTGTCCTCTCCCGAATGAGCTATGATTGGCTACTATAAATTCCTCCTCTGATTGGCTACTGCCCTCAGAACTCCACAAGTCCACACCAAAACTGGTGGCCTAAATGTCTGATTCTCTCCCCACTACCTCTACCCACTTACTTTATTTGCCTCTTAAGTCTTAATTCCTCATTTCCCTCTCTAAGAATAATTCTTTATAAAATATTGTATTTTATATCTTATATGAACAATGTGAGTGTTCACACAGGGAGTTAAAAAGTCGAGGCAAGGGGCATATCTGGGGAATTCTAAGGAAAATCACTAGAGTGGGAAGATTTTGTTCCTAATTCCCATATACTTCATGATAAATAAGTAACTGGAGCTGAGCAGCTCCTAAGATTCATAAAAAAAAAGTTTTCTGTGAACTTTCCATGGTGCATGGATACGGCTTGTAGTCATTTACAGAATATGGAATTCAAAAGTGCTACTGCTAGTTTGTTGCAAAGCAACAGAGCTACTAAGCCCTAGAGGAGTCGACTCCTTTTTATTCTTCCCCACCTTTTTCTTTAAAAAACAAACAAACCCACATTCCAAGGGAAATGCCATACAAGAAACCATGTTAAAGTTGCATGTTTCAGAACCAAAAAGTTAGGAAATGCCACAGTTAAGGTTGTAGGCACAACCTTAACTCTTCCCCCTTCAACACGTGCTCGATACACTCTCATTACGTGATCTTAAGTTATTTCCCAAATAATGCAATATATTAGCCTTTGTTTTCCCTACAACTTTGGATACTCAAATGTTACGTCAGCACAATATACTTATATATGCTAGACACACACTGCCTCCTCAAATCATTTGTGTGAAGTGTACACAAGTCTATTTTTACACAACATACTACATATATTACCCTGCATTAGCAAGTTTGTTGACATATTGCTATTATGCAATACAAAACCCACCTAACTAGCAGCCAAGATAGCTTCTTACTTAATGTCCTTATTCCTGAATTTCATAATAAAAAAGGCTCTTTTTGGAGGAAAAATAAGTTCCAACCTCTAAATCCATGAAGACTTCATCTAGCAGGCTAGAGCATCCTTCCTTGGCAATGGTGTCTAAAATTACATCCATGTTTGCATGGCTGCTTGACATTCCCTCTTCCATTTCATTTTTCAAATATTTCCTTTTCAAACTGATTATAGATTCTCTGCGATAAACAAGAACATTTTTCAGCATCCAGTCTGACATGTATGTACTAGTATGCACTGTTATTAATTGTTATTAAATTGTGTTTGTGAGGGCATGTGTATGCATGAATGACACATTGGGTGGTGCTGGTTTGGGAGGATGAATGGCCTTTGTAGCCTGCCCTGTAGGTCTTTATTCCAGCACCCGGCTACGTCGCTTTAATTACTACCTTAGGGTGCTGCTAAGCATGTGTGACTACTTTTGAGGGTTTGAGTCCCTCAATCTCTGAAGTAATGGGCAGGTGAGATACCAGGGAAGAAAAAACATGGTATTGGCACCAATGTTTAGATATTCAATCTCTTTTGCATTATTTTGGCCTACAGTCAGGTCTCAAGAAGCTGGGATGTCAGAAGAGATTCCAGTCTTAGATGTATGCTGTTAAATGCAAGATTGGTGGTTAAAATGTCAACTCTTCATGATTTAATTAAGGAGGAGGGCTCCTCTTCTGTGTATATTACTGAAATCTCATTATAGCTGGACTCATTTGGGAACAGTTGGTACTGGGCTGGTATTTAGTACAGCATGAACAAAAGGGGGATTGATAGGGAGGGAACATAATTCTTTTTGCATCCACTCTGAAAAGTTGAAGGTCTCCTACCCCAAAACTGAACTGAATAAAGGGTATTCAACTTTAATCGTTGATGCAAGTCCCAGGCTGGAGTTAAGTTGTAACTTCCCTCTTGTACTTCAAAATCCCTGTGAGATCTAATACAATTCTTCACTATAGCAATTTGGAAGAAGCAGGGACTGAAAAAATCCATGAAGAATTCTTAGAATCATCTCAGGTTTTCATGGCACTGACCACCATAGGCCCATTACAGATGGTTACGGGCTCCATTCACATAGTTGATCACACTTTTGATATAATATTTGGGCCAAAACTGGAGGTTAGAAAGTTGGAAATTAGGCCCTCCTCATGACCATTATCTTCTACATTTTGAGACTGGGGCACCCCTATCCTGTCAGAACAAGGGATATGATTTGATTGTCTTCAAAATGTAATGAATCCACAGTATTACCAAAAAATCATGAGGGATTATATTGGTCCTCTTCCAGATCAACCTATTAAGCATTTGGTAAGATTTTATAATAAAAAAAGTATCCTCAGTCGTTACAGTGGTCTCTACACACCCATTTCTCCAGCTTTGCCTACACAGGCCACAGTGGTTTACAGATGAGTTATGACATATCAAGTGTAAGGCAGAAGCCGTGGGCTAAAGCAAATGGATAAAGATTTCTTTAAATTCTCATGCCATGACTCAGAGAGGCAAAAAAAAAAAAAAAAAAGTTATTTTTCTTCCAAAGCTCTGCAAAGTCTTAACTGGTGGTTTTATTTTAAGTGGTGACAGCTTGATTAGCCTGAGCTGCTTTTGCTCAGTGGCCAATTTCAGTGTCACCTTAAATGGCTTGGGACCTGCCTTGTTCCCTCAGCAGTCAGTTGAGACACTTGAGCTGAAGTCCCCTTGGTATAAAAAAGAAGGAACAGCTGGAAGGACATTCGCCAAGAGGAGCCCTCAGTTTAGGTTTCTTATATGCATTATAAATTGAGATAAATAAATAAATAAATATTGATTTTTTTTTTACAATACTGTATAAACGTGCAAACTTACTTAAAGGTCTGACAGTTGTTGATTACGGCAATCATATATTGAACATAGCACTGAGGATGCTGACGATTTTTTAGGTGCTCCTCTTTATATAATTGGGCTTCTTCTTTGTACCTGTAGCAAACCCAAAGAGCTATTAAATAGATGAAAAGCTACACAATTCTAAGCCAAATGCCCACTGACAGCCTGAAGAACATTTACAAAAATGTGTTTTGTGGAAAGCTGATTGGTCACATAGTATTCAATCTCCTCTTTGTTTCCACCTGATTCTACAGGTCTCTAGTATTTCCATTTCAAGACTTTAAAAATCAGCTGAGTGCAAGAAGGATGTGCCTGCCTAGCTGCCTCTATTTGGAACTATTGCTTTACTGCGGAAGATAGAGAGTCAGGAGCTGATCTCAAGAACTTGACCACCAGTGGGACTGGAGCTGCCAGTCACCAACAGAACAAAATTTCCAGGGGGAGCAGAGAAGGAAAAAAGGCAGCAAGGTACCATGTTCAGTGGAAAAAGGACCAGGTGGCATATCTGGGAGAGGACAGGGATCAGGCAATAGGGAAGCATGTACAAGGAAGCAAAGGTAGGAGTATGGGACAGCGAGACAGGGAGGACTAAGAGACTTCAGAGTATCCCCCACCCCCCTTTTTTTTACCTTGTCAGGAATGAATTCATTTGTTGAAGACAGAGAAGCAGTACCTTCGTTTTCAAATCTTCACTTATCTGAGCAGCTACCTGAAGATTCTGCTCAAACATCTAAAATGAGAAATAGCTTAGTTATAAAGATAGACCAATAGCTGGAATAGCGACTCAAACATGGCAGGATTCCCTACAAAATGCTATTTGGAGATTTAAACTGGTGCGAGATCCCCTGCATTTTTTAAAATTAAATCCATACACTCTCTCCTGCTAATCCACAGAATAGCAACTGCCACGAATTTAATAGGTAACTTCTTGCTAGGCATCCACAAATGTCCGATATTTTTAAAATGGTACTGAGAGGCAGTCAGATATTTTTCATGTAAGGAAGCATCACTCTGGATTCCCCCCCATCTCCAAATCAATGCTGATTTGCTCTTCATGGTGGACCAACGTCTTTAAGTCAGCTCCTGCAGCATTTCTACCTATTCCTACATATGCAAGAGATAACTTGGCATCAGAAGAATGCTCACAATTGGGCACAAGATGAAGGTGCTCTAAAAATTGTGGGGGATGAATGGGAAGGGAATGGGAGAAGACATACAGATGAAAAAAAGAAGGGAAATAAATGAGAACTTGAGAGGATATGCAAGCTACCTTTATGCTGGCAAGTTTCTGAAAGTCTTTCATTGTTGCATTAGTAGTGAAGCTACTCCACGGATGTGGTCAATGATTGTTGTGCTAGTGTAGATCAGACACCAGCATTTTAACTATTTGTCATCTAGCCTTGTTCAGAACCCATAACCAGAACTGGTGCTAGTACAAGTGTGGATGAATTTGATGAAAAGCTTAGTGTGGATGAGGTCATGGAGACAAGGTGGGGAACATGTGAGAGACTGGGAAAAGAAACTCATCTGTTCACTTAAGATATTTGCCAACTACTTTTAAAGGTAACCTGCAAAATTAAAAAAATGGTTTTGTGACTTTACTTTTTATGATTTATAAAGAATGTTTGAAAGGCTCCCCCACACACAAAAAAGGGAGGTTGTTCTACTTTTTTAATCTTAGAAGTATCAGGAATGTCAAGACCTGTCTTCCCTATTTTTGCTGAAGGACTTCTTTCATGATTCACATGTGGATGGGTGGGAGCTCTTAACTGAAGTAGCATTTAAATGGTGAAGTTTTTGGATCCTTCACAGAGAGAGCTTTTCTCCCAAGTGTTTTAGGGCTGATCTAAATTAGGAAATTTGCATTAGTGTAGCTATCTATCCTAATGTAAACCTCTAATACTGATGCACTGTACCAGAATGATTACTTCAGTAGCTTCCTGAAGTAAGTTACATGGGTAGTTTTGCACAGGGCTGGCTCCAGCATTTCTGTCGCCCCAAGCAAAAAAAAAAAAAAAAAAAAAAAATAGCCGTGATCGCGATCAGCGGCGGCAATTGGGAAAAAAAAAAAAAGCTGCGATCGGTGGTGGCAGTTCAGCGGCAAGTCCTTCGCTCCTAGAGGGAGTGAGGGACCTGCCGCCCCCGAATTGCCGCCGGTGCCGCCCTTCTCCCTTGGCCGCCCCAGCACCTGCTTGTTAAACTGGTGCCTGGAGCCGGCCCTGGTTTTGCATCAGTGTAGAGAATCCACATTAGGAGTTTAAACAGAAGTAGATATATGAGTAGTTACTTCAGTGCAAATTTCTCTAATATAAACAGGCTCTTAGTTAAACAGGTGTTAGCATAAAAATGTCAACAAAAAAATGCCCAAATGAACAGTTTTAAACTGTCTGAATAAGAATAATTTCCCTTTTCATTCAGGTTTCACATCCTTCATATCACTGATGTCATGAACCTACTAGATTGCCAGTCAGTCATACTCTTCCACAATTGACAAAATCTGACTTTCTAACGTAAAAAAAACAACAACCAAAAAAAAAACAAACAAGCAGTGGAAAAAAAACAAAACAAAACTTTTTTTTTTTTGGAGGGGCAAAGGGGAGAAGAGGAAGACATGTCCTGACCTTTAAAAAAAGGAATACACACACACACACACACACACACGTACAGAAAAGCCACAAACCTATTTACCCCTTTTTAGGTCACCTTTAAGCTTGTAGAATGCAAGAATGTGCCTGGGTGAACCCGGGCACAATCTCTTCAACATTCCATTTCATTCTTACCCTTACATAACATTCCTTAGGTGTTTCATAGATTCCAATTTAACAAAAATTCAAGGTAAAAGTAGGAAAGATGGATGTTCCTACTCAGTATTGTCTATGGGTAAGAAACGAAGCTTCAGTCAGTTTTTAAACATTCCTTCCCTTCCTATAATGATGTTGTACAGAAAAGGAGGTAGGTAGTATGCAAAATACTATCAGTACGGCAGAAAAAAAGAAAATCATGAACGATTCACTGATGTTTCTGGATATTCTTACATATTTTATGAGAGAACCATGAAAGTGTTACAAATATTCTTAACGTTACTCTTCCAGCTCAAGAGGCTGCCACTCTTCTAGGTAAGCATTTCATAACGAGAAAATGAAACCAATTCAATCTATATTGATACAAAGAATCTGCATTTCAAGAGCTTCCCAGTTTTCTTGTTTTTCCACCTGTCCCATTTTTCTATTTTTTTTTTCAGAATTTTTTTTAAAATTAACTCATACCTGAAATACAATAGCTGCGAGTGTAGTCTGATAGTACCCATCTTGATCTGCTTCTGGCTCAGTTTCTTTTATCCAGTCTTTTTTATCTGTCTCCAGTGCTTTTCGTAGCCAACCAATGATGTTGGACTGCAATTAAAAAAATTAGATTAAAAAGAAACAGGAAAAAGCAAAGACAAAATTACTTGGAATCAAAATAGGAAAAACCCCACTATGGCCTTCAGACAAATATCCCTTTTTATAATTAAAGGTATTTTAACCAATAAGGAAAATCAGTTTTCACTCACTCTCATGGCTACTGTTACAACCATCACTGCAGTATTGAGGTGCCATATACAAAATTGAGTTTCACACTGATTATGTACAAAAAAGGTCAATATCACTTCAGACTACAATCTCACAAGATTCCAACTAAACTAAATCAAGTTTGGCCAGTATTTGGATGGGAGATCTCCAAAATTCAATAAGAAATAGAACATTATATGTAAGAGCTAACACTTAACAAGTTTTGGAAGAAACATTAAACCTCATGCTTCAGCTCTTAAACCAATTTCTAGCTGAAGGATTACCCTGTTTCCCCGAAAATAAGACAGTGTCTTATATTAATTTTTGCTCCCAAAGATGCGCTAGGTCTTATTTTCAGGGGATGTCTTATTTTTCAGAAATGAAAAATGCCTTATTATCGGTGGATGCCTTATTATCGGGGAGGTCTTATTATCGGGGGGATGCCTTATATTACAACGAGAGGCAAAACTGTAAGTAGGCCTTATTTTCGGAGGATGTCTTATTTTCGGGGAAACAGGGTAGGAAGAGACTTAATGTGGAGACAGACTATCCCACATCTGCCTAAGACTACTTTCATGTTCCTCTGGAGCATCTGGCACTGGCCACTGTCAAAAACAAGATATTGAACTAGATGGACCATCGGTCTGACCCAATATAGCAATTCCTAAGTTCTAAAGAAAACTCAAATGCTGCAGAAAACAATCAATGTCACTCTTCCATTTGAGTAAATACGGAATGAATTCCAAAGAATGATGTTAAGAACAGCTGGCTTTTGGATGAGATGTAAAACCACGGTTCTGATTGCTTGTGGCCATTAAAGATCCCATGGACATTACTGGAAGAGGAGACGGTGTTCAAAATTAGCATTTAGCAAGGACTGTCTTTGCGGTCTACCTAAATATTGCTTATGTTTTTCAAAGGGCAAATGATAATGTCTTTTACTTTCCGCTCTAAATTGTTTTGTCCTGTCCCAAATTATTTTGATGCATGTTGAACTAAGAAAAAAAATCAACCCCATAGAACTAGGCCTGGGGTTCCTATCAATGCAAAGCATTAAACAAAAATGTATTAGCATGACCTGCAGCCACTTCATAGTAAACATGAACTATGGGGTGCTAAAGGACAGAGAGGGCATTCAGGATGCAAGTAATTAAGTTTCTCCAGGTCAGTAGTTATAACTCCTAGCAGCAGATAGGAAATCATAAAGCTCTGAACTTTTCCCTGTGTAGAAGAGCAGGCTGACTCAATGCACTCATACACTGAATGTACTCAGATGAAATGACTATCACCTAAATAGGGGTGATCAAAATTTCACACCCCAAAATTTATTTTGACAAAAATGGCCTTTTTTCCCCAAAATGAAACTTTTGCAAAGATCAGTCAACTTCTTTGAAGTTTTTCACAAAAAAAATTGAAACTTTTTAAAATTGAAATTTGTCAAAATCATGTTCAAAACAATTACAGGACATTTTCATTTACTGAAGGTATATGTTTTTGTAAAGAAAAGCCTTCAATTACTAATTCAAACACAATTTCAATAAAAATCTCAAACTTTCATCAAAAATGGAAAATTGGCCCATTTTTAATCCTATGAAAAACTTTCAAAATTCCCCACAAACTATTTTTTTAACCTGTTCTACACCTAAATATTTTTCAAGTGGCAGCCACTTGGACCCAAGGCAGATATTTTGGCTGTTAACATGCCCATCCTGAAAGAAGGCAAAACGTTTCCTAGCTTCGTGCCACACTCCAAAAATTCCCAGATTGGGAAGGTGGATCAGTAAAATAGGTAGACCTTAGATAGTCCTGAGGTATCATGGAAACCATCTGCTCATTAAAAGCCTTTTTCTATCATGTCTGCTCAAGAGTCATGCTGAGACACAAAGTGGATGAGGTATATCTTTTCCTGGCCCAATTTCCTGGCCCAATAAAAGATTACCTCACCCACCTTGTCTTTCTAATATCCTGGGAGCAACATGGCTACAACTACACTACATACAAGAGTCAAGCTGACAGACATGCAAGAAGATCAGGGTGTTTGTGAAGAAAGAGCCCATGGCTGAAAAGACTGTGTGCCAAGTTTTGATATAGTTACAGTACCAGAATTTAGTGGTCTATAAGTGTATATAATTAGGGCTGTCAAACTATTAAAAAAATAATCACAATTAATTGATAGATTAAAAATAGTCATGATTAATTGCTGTTTTAATCGCACATAAGCTTTCGTGGGCCACAGTCCACTTCTTCGGATGCATAGAATGGAACATATATTGAGGAGAGATATATATATATATACACATACAGAGAGCATGAAAAGGTGGGAGTTTTTTTTTTTCCTCTTACTTAATTGGCCTCTCAGAGTTGGTAGACAACTCCCACCTTTTCATGCTCTGTATGTGTATATATATACACACCTCCTCCATATATGTTCCATTCTATGCATCCGAAGAAGTGGGCTGTAGCCCACGAAAGCTTATGCTGAAATAAATTTGTTAGTCTCTAAGGTGCCACAAGTACTCCTGTTCTTTTTGCAGATACAGACTAACACAGCTGCTATTCTGAAAACTATTTCTTTTGTTCATCTTTTTCTACAATGCAAATATTTGTAATAAAAAAATAATAAAGTGAGCACTTTACACTTTGTATTCTGTCTTGTAATTGAAATCAATGTATTTGAAAATGAAGAAAAACATCCAAAAATATTTAGAATACCAATTTAAGTTGGTATTCTATTATTGTTTAACAGTGTGATTAAAATGGCGACTAACTGCAGCTATTTTTTAAAATCTAGTTACCCAAATATACTCGATCAGAAGCCGGTTCGTTTATAAGCTGACCCCTCCCCCCCCAAGATGCATAAGTAAAAATGGAAAATTTTTATAACCCGTTCATAAGCCGACCCTATAATTCAGGGGTCAGCAAACTTTGGCTCCCGGGCCATCAGGATAAGCCACTGGTGGGCTGAGATGGTTTGTTTACCTCGAGCGTCCGCAGGCACAGAGGTGAACCTAAGTACATAAAATGTCCCGGCGCGCCAGCTGCTTACCCTGACAGGCCGGGACAGCAACTGGGAGTCAGGGGAGTAACCCCTGTAACCACCCCTCCACACTCTCCCCATCCCATCCCTTCCCACCTAGGGAGGGCCAGGGGAGGACGTCTCTGACGTGGCTGGAGTTGCTCCGGCAGGCTGGGCAGTGTGGCTGCAGCCTGCTCCTACGGCTCAGCCGCAGCATGTTCCAGCGGGCTGGGCTGGTCGGCACGGCCGCAGCGTGCTCCGGTGCTCGGGTGGCACGGCCACAGCCTGCTCTGGGGGGCGGGGCCAAGCAGCACGCAGGCTGCAGCTGCTTCAGAGGCTGGGGGGAGAGCAATGTGGCCAGAAGCAGAGAGACTCTGGTCCCGCCTCTTCCCTTCTGGCTGTGCTGCCTCTCCTTGCTCCCTCTGTTGGGGGGAGGGGCTGGGTTCCACCTCTCCCTCTCTATACCCGTTCATAAGCCGACCCCCGTCTCTGGTGCTTCCCTTTTTTTACTAAAAAAATTTGGCTTATGAATGAGTATATATGGTAATTTGTTTTGTGTTAATTGCATGTATTAACTGCAATTAACTGACAGCCCTCTATATGTAATCTAACCATTTATGTGAATTTAGGAGTCGCTAAATTACAAAACACCACAGTGGCCACTTCTCATGACTAATAACTTCTATAAAGCATAAATAATCCTTTGTGTTTTATTGAAATGTAGCTATGAAATCATTTGATTAACTGTTCAAAGCCAAATTCTCATGTATATGAAGTTAATTACACCCAATTAAAGTTTAAGAAAAAGTCACAAGTTTTTCCTCTGATGAAACAGCATTTTAAGAATTTAGGTACAAACACAAGGTGTCTTATTTTTATTTGAAGGAATCCAGAAGTTTACTGTTACTTACAGTAAGTGTCGACATGTACTTGCTAAGAAGCTGGTCTATCACATTTTGTGAAATTAAAGGATTTAGAGAATTTACATCCACTTCTGGGGCCAGTTCGGAATTTCCCATCATCTCTGTACTGAAATGAAAAAATAAAACAAAACCATAAATTGCAAATGAAGAAAAGAAGTTATAGAAATTTGCAACCTTTCAGATACAACTTCAACAGATGATTTTTCATTATTTACAAGTCTCTGAAAATTCTTAAACAATCCAGGAAATAAATTAATTGAAAGTACAAAGAAACCTCAAAACTAGAACTACTATTTGGCTAACCAAAAATACTTAAAGTACTAATTCATTTACATACATATATTTTTAATATAGAAATGTTATCCCTATATCCATTTCTAAATTATTTTTTATCTAGAACTTTGAATGATTGCTCATTAATAACTTTACTTTATATATAAAAAACAAATTGTGCTGACTATGGACTTCTGACAGACACTGTAGACACAGAACATATACATTCTAAAATTGGGGGGAGGTATTAGTGTAAACAATTAAACATAATCAGAGCTTTAAGTACAGAAGCCTATCATCAGAAAGGGGAGTCAATAATGATCAACGTATCCACAGTCAACAATACCAATCATCCCATAGTTTCTTTTAAGCAGCCATACAATAACACCATAGTTCTTTAAAAGTATAGAATAAATATAAAAGAGGAGACAGTATATATACACACACATTGTTACGGAACTAGAAATATAGCTCAAATGTTCAGTACAATAGTGGTACTATATGCTGTAGTCATGATGAAGAGGTCACCTTTTTTGTAGGAGGAAGAAAGTAGGGCAACCCTAATGTTTATGCAATTTAGCAAGGGCAAAAACAAAAATTATAGTAATATTTTAAATTCAGATGAGTTTAAAGATATTAAAGCAAGAAGACAAAACTGTGTGTGCACACATGACTAAAGCCACAACCCTACCAAAGCATAAGATAGTAGCAACAGCCCTTCATCTTCCAAACCCCAAAATGGAGTTATCCAAGCAAAGCACACCTTCATAATTGTTCTATTACAATTATGAAATGGTTCCAATATTTGGAAAAACTTTTTACAGTGTTTTGTAAATTGTAAATGAAAAAAATTATTTAATCAAAATTAAGGAAATAAAAATTCCTAAAATGCAAACATAAATGAGAGTAATATATATATATTTTAATATAATCTTAAAATCTATTTTTTATTATTTCTACTTCACTTTTCTGAAGATAGCCACCAATCCCCCTCTTTCCAGTTCCACCTCACGGGTCTTCTAGTTCACATATATCCAACACTGAGCCAGGAGGAGTCTTTCTTCATTAACAATGTCCATTTTACAGAGCATGACATCACCAAGATCATTTACAAATTTGAAGTGATATACCGAAACACTAGAGATCACTTTGCTTGCTACTGAAATGCAGCCATCTCTGAGGTGAAACACTTCCGCTCCAACAGCACTCTGCAACAGCTCAGAGAATGGAAGTGAAAAACTTTTTTATGCAATTGAAACTGTAGGGACTAATTTACATGGGCAAAGTATAATTACTACTAAAGAGGGAGATTGGCCAGGATACATACATTCTATCCCTGCTCTTAAACACACTAGTGACCAGGACTTTAATTTTAGGTTTCATCCAAAAACATGGCACTTCAAGAAACAGAATGCTTCATAGCACCATTCTAAGGAATTGGCTCAATATTAACTCAGAGGGAAGAGTGCCAACTACCAAATCACCACTATCACTTCCATTAGCTCCTAGATATGTCTTAGGTCTGGTTTACACCTAAAACTTAGACCAGCCAAGCCATGTCACTTGGAGGTGTGCAAAATTCACAGACACGATAAATTGACCCCGAGTGCTCTCCCGTTCACCCTGTACTCCACCGCCATGAGAGGCGGGCAGAGTCGACGGGGGAGCGGCAGCAGTTGACTCACCGCAGTGAAGACACCGCGGTGAGTAGGTCTAAGTACATCGACTTCAGATATGTTAGTCACGTAGCTGAAGTTGCGTAACTTAGATCGACCCCACCCCCCCAGTGTAGACCACGCTTAAGTGTCTACACTACAGCAGTGTAGCTGAGGCACTGCAGCTGTGCCACTGTAGTGCTTGTAGTGTAGACTAGGGATGAAAAATGTTAACCGATAAGCATCAGTCTTATTGGTAAGGTATTCTGGTTAACATTTAAACTGTGCTGCGGGACTCAGCTCCCACCCCGCTCCCAGGATCCCAGCCCCCTCACCATGGGTCCTGGCCCCTGGCACCTCCCGTCTTAGGTCCCAGAGGCCGGCAGCTGGGACCCTGGGCGCGCAGGGGCAGCAGCGAAGCCTAACAGTTAAACGTTTAACCAGTAACATTTTAATAGTTTAAACGTTTACTTTTTAAAAACATTATTTACATCCTTAGTGTAGACACATCTTAACAGTACAGCTAAAAACCTACTCACCAATGATAAATTGGAAATTTTCCATGCCAAGTGCTTAGGCCATCAATTTCTGCAGAAAAGCATCCCTTCAGGGCAGGAATTGTCTCTTTTCTGCTTGTGTGCATTATCCAGTCCCAACTGAGATCTTTGGGTGCTACTATAATACATTTAAAAATGTTCCTAGCCTTTACAGTTGCAAAAATAACATTCCAAAAGTAAACTATCCAGTGACATCTTCCTGAGCACGTAGGCAGTTTGCCTAAGATATTTTTAAGAAGCTTAACATCTTGGTATCGAAGCACTAATCCAGTGCCTCTGCTGCTGCCCGGAGGTTTCTGTGACACTATATGATTGAAACATGACCGTTTAGCTCATTAATATTGCCAATGTTAGACAACTGCAACAAATACTTTACAAATTATGTCATGTAAGGTACCAATGGAAAAGTCACAATCAAATATGATTATCCTGTTTGTATGCAAGTATCATCTCTGTATCTAAAGTTATGAATATTGATTTATGTACTGGTATTTCAAATGTATTTGCTCCTGGGGTAACACCCACAAGGTAATTTACAGCCAGTCTGGCCAGCACATTCTGAATGAGCTATTCAAGTTGATGGACCAATTAAAGAACACAATAGGCCATAGAAGAAGCTTGTCCCTGCCCAGTGAGCCTTCCTGTGGACACTTTAGCCAGAGTACAGGTAATGGCTGCTCCTATGAGTCATCAATTTATGCAAGGGCATGTGACTAACTCATTTGACCCTGGACTCCATCTTGTGCCTGTAATTTTCCACAAACTAAGACTGAGAGCATCCCCTCCACATGGGTGAAGATATAAAAGATCCTGGAAGCATCTCCATTTTGCCTCTTTCATGCTTTGATCTGTGAACTTACAATAAAAGGAGCATTCCAATCAATGGACTGAGAACCTTCCAATCTTTTGGAAGTTACCAGAGACTTTACAAGCCAGCAGTTTATTCCATCACTGCTTCAAGTCTGATACATACACTCATTGCAAAGTTTCAAAGTAGCAGCCGTGTTAGTCTGTATCCGCAAAAAGAACAGGAGTACTTGTGGCACCTTAGAGACTAACAAATTTATTTCAGCATAAGCTTTCGTGGGCTACAGCTCACTTCTTCAGATGCATCTCAAGAAGTGAGCTGTAGCCCACGAAAGCTTATGCTGAAATAAATTTCTTAGTCTCTAAGGTGCCACAAGTACTCCTGTTCTTTTTATTCATTGCAAAGTTATTGTATTTGTTTTCCTCGACCATTTGAACTCTCTCCTCTTTCTTTCCTCTTATAAATAAACCTATAGATATTAGATACTTAAAGGATTGGCAACAGCATGATTATTGGGTAAGATCTGAGTTATTTATTGATCTGCCTATGTGGCTATTTCTTGGGATTAGAAAAACCCTTTTTTGGATGAAATTGGTTTTAAAAAACCACTCACCATAAAGTCTAGTGGATGCATGGTGAAACAAGGGCTGGGATACCTAAGGAGACTGCATTTCTGATTTCTTGTTAACCTGCGTGGCGAGACAGAGGTTTACTTTTGTTACCGGCTTGGTATAGCTTATGGAAGAATAACTACCAGTTTTGGGGTGGGTCTGCCCCATTTCTCAGCAGTTTGTCCTGAATCTGGTATTCTCAGCTGTGACCCACTGAGGCACAGTGACAGTTTCCCAAATACTCCCAGCAGTGGAGTAAAACTCACAAGACTTGTCAGTTTCACAGCTGCAATTTGGAATCCTGAATTCAATTCTGTTTGCTGCAGTTCATTGGGTGTTATTCATGGGAGAAGATGATCCAAAAACAGACTGGTAGAGGGGTGTTTGTTTATTTAGGTTATTCTGTGGCACTATCACAGTAGTTCCTGAATACTTCTAGCCTCAGGGAACCCACATCATCTTTATTTTACAGATGAGGAACTGAGGAACAGAGAAATTAAGTGACTCACCAAAGGTCAAACAAAGCAAACCTATGGCAGAGCTAATAATAGAGCCCACACCTTCTATGTCCTAGTCCTTAACCAAAAGATCATTCTTCCTCTTCACAAGACTCCTCTCTTTCCCCTTGCAGCACGCAGGAGATTAGAAGGAGGGTGCTGTGTTAATACTTCCCCACCCTCACCAGTCACAAGGCTCTGAGGTGGGCAAGAGTCAATCCCATCCATTTATGCCATCACCAGGTACCTCTACTGTAACATGGGCAAAGATATAGGGGCGATGGATATCACCCAGTTCGGAATCTGATTTTACCAACAGTTGTGTTGGAAGGTGGCCGGGCTTCTGAGCCTGGCATTGCCCCTAGATCTCACTGCTGACTCCCTTCCCTCCATTTTTAACGTCAACAGCTTATTAGTAAGTATGTGCTAAAACACAAATTTGGATTTAGGCCATGACTCTAATGCAGTCATGTAAAGTATCTCTAGGGCACTTTCTATATAGCAGTGTGTTTAGCTGTATAAAGAAATAGCATCAGGACTCCAAGGATCTCAACTCCTTAAAAGACAGTTGTAAAAGACAGCCAATCTGTCAGAATTAAATATTTATTTGAGAGGAAGCGATTTAAGCCTTTTAATTCACTCCAAACCTCACTTAATTTCTCCTCTACTCAGCTATTAGACATAGATTCAACTCAAAAACAGCTTCTGAGCCAAGTTTTGGGAAAGCAAAATACAACTTGACTATTTTAGAATTCCTTTTTTTCCAAATTTCATGAGCACCATACATGACCTTTCTGAGATCTGTAAATGCATCTTCAGTGGAGAAAAATTTCCCATTTCTAACCATGATCACTGGCAGCTAGTGTTGAAATTGGTTGCATTTATTTTTAAGTTATGACCAAGTTGCTTAGAGCATGCACGGGCGCCCTCTTTAGCATTTCTTTACATTCAAATAAACCACTAGAGTAGACAGGAAGCAGGGCATTAATTTAGAAACTTTTTCTAGTTAGGAAGAGTATGAATATCTCCTGCTCATCCTTGTTGGTTTATTTCCTTTGTTTTTTGTTGCTTATTGTTTGTTTGTTTATAAGGCAGACTGAAAGTACAGATTTCCAGACTCAAGATGCATCCTGGAGCTGTTCACAAAAAATTCTGCAGTGTGATTATGTTTATGCCTATTCATTGTCAAATATTACTCAGTACCTAACAGGTTTATACCAGACTCAACTAATCAAAGAAAATTATAGCAAAACCAAGCAACCAGCTAAAAAGAAAAGTGTGTACAATTCAAGTCAATGCCAGCCATTGAGAAGAGTTAAGTAAACAAGAATGGTATTTATGCGCCATGAGGCAGGAACCACAAAACACGTATAAACCTAACGACTGCCTGAAGGCTTTTTTTTATAAACTAAATGAGCAAGGAATCAATAACCCCAATCCTACATTAGCAAGACAGTTTTGCCTTTCAAGCTATTGTTCCCAATTACTTTGTATGAATAAGACTTAAAAAAAATAAAAAAAATCACAAATATGTGTTTGATGCTGTCCTAACATTAATCACACCACATAAAAGAAAACCAGAAAAAGAATTTCACAGTACCATAGGAGAAAACTCCTGGGCAGAAATTCAAGCCACCACATTCTCTCCATCATGAAAAAAGTTTCAGTGGAAAGTAATCATATTTTTTTCTACACTGAAGTAATCACTAACTGAAACTCGAACAGCCAGTACCCTTGCTGAATGTGAATGTAGAAAGTAGGTAACCTAAAACATTTCCTGGGACTGTCACCCATACCCAAAATTTTGGTCACAAATACATGTAGAAGTTTACAGAAAATTAAAAGTAAATTTGGATGTGAACACAGTCCACTGAACTCTGGAAAATACTCAACTAAATCTGCAAAGATTTTTTCAGATTAACAGGTGCAAGCAAATGCATCAACATGCTAAACTTACAAGAAATGAGATAGCAAACAGATCACAACCAAAGCCATTTTAAGAAGCATTAGGGTTTAGCCAGAGAGCTACTTCTAATGTGCAAAGAAATGCAACAGTAACCTTGAATTAAGATTACACTGCTTTCTGTTTAGAAAGATGTCCCTTTCTCTATGTCTTAATTATGTATACACACACACAAAAACATGCATCCCCAAAATCTAGATGCCTAGCTACGTATAACAATTCTGCACAAAACAGGATACAAGCTCTACAAAAAGTACATATGGGTCTATCCGCGTATAATAATATTTCACCACATATCTGCACCCTTATCGGTATATACAATCCAATTAAAAAATATTTTACATATATATTTATTTGAAACTATCCCTAATAAAACACTTTAAAATAAATAAGTTGCCTTTACCTTTTATATGTATTTAAAACCCAAGTTAAAAGGCTTACAATCTCATTTGCTTCCAGATCTTCTGAAGCGAGATCCTGCATGCGTGTGGACAAAGCCTGGTGATACATGCTCAATAATTTTTTGAAAATGTCATAATGTGGGGGAAAACATTGAACCATTAGATTTTTGGCCACCAGCAGATCATCAAGGAAATATTTGCGTATGATTTCCAGATGGCGCACAAGCCACATTTTGTCAGATTCTCTAGTATCTGCTTGAGTGCCTTCAATCCTGGTAGTTACAGTTCTGTCCAAAATATTGAACATTTTTTCTTTCCACTTCTTTGGCCTGCCAGGAGGAATGAACCCAGTTTGTTTTTTCCGGTCTAGCATGCGCCTGTCTATTTTCTCTTCCCTCTCAATTATCCTGACAACAGAGACAAGCAAGGTTGGGTCTCGACGAACAGTAACTAGAGATCTTTGAACCACCATCCAGAGTTGTTTGGCAAGCTCCTCAGAGAGTTTTTGCATATCCCCAAAGTACACATGGATGAGATTCATGTCATGGGTGTTCTTGCTATCCATACGATACTGCTCATACATCAGATCATCACGAGAACACTCTAAGTCCATCAGCTTTCGATGGGCTTGCAGAAGTTCTCCTTGCTCAGTTAAATCCTGAGTCTCCCTAACGATCTCTGGCACTGAAAAATAAAGACAAAAAGGAAAAACTAGTTACATGACACTATTAGGATACAAAAAGAAATGTTACAAAACCATAAATGTATCAAGAGACTGTAAAACAAGTGTAGAAAATTTATGAGTTCTATTTGCTAGTCTGGTTCCCCCTAAGTCCGTGGTTCTCAAACTTTTGTACTGATGACCCCTTTCACATAGCAAACCTCTGAGTGCGACCCCCCATTATCAATAAATATATAAAAACATATTTTTAAACACCATTATAAATGCTGGAGGCAAAGCAGGATTTGAGGTGGAGGCTGACAGCTCGCGACCCCTCCCCCCCATGTAATAACCTCGCGACCCCTGACGGGTCCCAACTCCCAATTTGAGAACCCCTGCCCTAAGTAATGGCTTACAGATATGTTAAAAATTATTTGCTGCAATTCTTGATGTTTTTAATGACTGTGCTACATCTTTAATCATAATCTTTATTTTGATTATAGACTACAATATTGCAGATTTATAGAATCATATAGCCAACAGAAAGCATCATTTATTTTTGTTTAAAATACCCATAAAGCTGTATGAATAGTGCCGTGTACTCACTATTCCCTACAATATCAGTAGTTGGGATCTTCTTGCACCTCATGCGAAGTAAACTCCCTCCAGTAAACTTCCCCTAACAAACGATGCAACCCCACTGAAGTTATTGAAGCTGCAAGTATACAACCAAGGCAAATTCGGCCTGGTTAAGTGTAATGATTAATTAAGAAAGGAAAGCTAAGTTCAACATCTTCCCTTTACAGTAAGATGGTCTTTAATGCCATTTGAATATACTTATCAAATCATACATCAAAGATTTGTGTTGAATTACCCGAGAAGATATTTTTGAGATTTTCTACAGCAGCTGCCAGCTGACTATGTTGGACTACAGCATCCTTAACATCCTTGAGGTTTTCTATGGTGTTGATACTCTGTCGCCAGTCTTTATTGACATCTATCAAAGATCGCTGTATGTCCTTTACGTCATTCAATGCATTATGCAGTTGGCTTAAACCAGTTCGTACCCCATCCAACTGTGACTGGATTGCTGCCTATAAAAAGAGAGTTATTAAATTAATTTACTATATATTAACATTGTAAAACTAAGGTTTTTTTTTTAATGTTTTCAACTATTCCACCAGTATCTTATTGTTATACATAAGAACGGTCATACTGGGTCAGACCAATGGTCCATCTAGCCCAGTATCCTGTCTTCCAACAGTGACTGGTGCTGGTCCCTCCTCTAATGGTTCCTAACGTTCTGTTAGCTTTTTTGACTGCCACTATTTTAAACAGATGTTTTCAGAGAACTATCCATGATGACTCTGAGATCTCTTGGAGAGTCTAAGATAGGGTTACCATATGTCCGGTTTTTCCCAGACATGTCCGGCTTTTCGGCAATCAAACCCCCGTCCGGGGGGAATTGCCAAAAAGTCGAACATGTCCGGGAAAATGCTGGCCGGGCACTTCCCCTCCCGCGGCTGCTCTGCTCCTCCCCTGACTCTTCGGCTCTGTTTAAGAGCCGAGCTGCCCAAGCGCTATGGGCTTCAGGCAGCCCCCTTGCCTCCGGACCCCAGCTGCCAGCCGGGCACTTCCCCTCCTGGGCTCCGGCGGCGCAGGGTCTGGAGGCACGGGGACTGCTCGAAGCCGGTAGCGCTGGGGCAGCTCGGCTCTTAAACAGAACCGAAGAGTCAGGGGAGGAGCAGAGCCTCCGGCCGCGGCGGCTCTGCTCCTCCCCGACTCTTCGGCTCTGTTTAAGAGCCGAGCGCTACGGGCTTTGGGCAGCCCCCATGCCTCCGGACCCTGCGCCGTCGGAGCCCATGAGGGGAAGTGCCCGGCTGGGGGCGCAGGGTCCGGAGGCAAGGGGGCTGCCCGAAGCCCAAGCGCTACTGGCTTCACGGTTTGCCGGGCAGCCTCCAGACCCTGCGCCCCCGGCTGGGCGCTTCCCCTCCCGGGCTCCAGGTGCGCTGGGGAAGCGCCGGCCGGGGGCGCAGGGTCCGGAGGCAAGGGGGCTGCCCGAAGCCCAAGCGCTACCGGCTTCATGGTTTGCCGGGCAGCCTCCAGACCCTGCGCCCCCGGCTGGGCGCTTCCCCTCCCGGGCTCCAGCTGCGCTGGGGAAGCACCGGCCGGGGGCGCAGGGTCTGGGGGCTGCCCGGCAAAGCGTGAAGCCGGTAGCGCTCGGGCAGCCCTTTCCGCGTGGCTGGGAGTGGGAGGGAGCGGAGTTAGGGCGGGGTTGGGGTGGGGAAGGGGCGGGGCCAGGACCCCGTGGAGGGTCCTCTTTTTATTTGTTAAGTATGGTAACCCTAGTCTAAGACAGATGTGTTTTACAAAAAAAAAAAAAAAAAAAAAAAAAAAAAAAAAAAGAGATCACAGAAGAATATACCTATATAAAACCCCTGAAAAAGTACAAATTATCATTTTCCCCTCCCAGAATATATAGGATAGTTTTTATCAAAGGAGAGAGAAAAAAATCAAAAATGAATTTATGAAAGATTTTAAGACAGTCATATGAATACCATCACTACTCCATATCAATTAATCCTAAGCAAAATCTTTATTTAGACCAAGCCATAACAGTTTCAATCATCGAGCAGCCATAGGGATGCTTGGAAACTGTTTATTCAATTGCATCCTCGGGTAAAATGTATGTACTTTCTGTTAACTGGGATAATGGGGTGGCAGAGTGAGGTGTTTTCTAAACTTTCTTCACAAGTTCAGACTAAAAGTGTTGCAATGGCAAACCTATGAGAAGCATAAGGATCCAGACACCTATTTATACCATGCCTATTAAGAATGTAGCTATAACTGAAGTATTCTATAAAGCTGTTATAATTCTTTTTCTCCCTATCAATGGATGAAAATGGAGAAGAGATGTGGTACTTATTTGTTGGGAAAACAAAGCGGTCAAGCAACCAGGGACCCAGCACTCTTCATGAACCAGAAGAGAAGCTCCAATACAATGCTACTTAACATTCAACATCCTCAGGACTGTGAGGAAACAGTAGAGCTGATGTGTCTCCACTATAAGAACTGGGTCTAAATCCAAAGCCATCACCAAGCACAGTGACTAAATCAAATTTCTTCATTGCACAGTGACAGTAGCTGGACTCCTTGGAGACACAACCCAACAGAGGGCCAAGAGAGAAGTTACTTTACATCAGATGAATTTTCCACACAGCCAGGAACCATTACAAGTCAGCACATAATGAGTCAGTGTGACAACCAGGGTCCAGATACCCCAGGGGGAAAACCCGGGATCTGAACCCCCCAAAATAAGCAATTGAATCAATGGATTGTATACTGCAGTGGTCTCCAAAGTGGGGTGCGCACACCCCAGGGGGTGCGCAAGAGGATCCTTGGGGATGCGCGGCAGGAGGAGCGCTTTTTTTTTTTTTGTGCTTCGTCAGTTCGGGTGGGAGTCCGAGCAGCTTTTTTTTTTTTTGCTTCGGCAAAAATGGTAGAGCCGGCGCAGCAGGGGGTGCATGCTCAAAATTGTTTTACTGATAAGGGTGCGCAATCAAAAAAGTTTGGAGACCACTAGAATACAGTATTATCGTACTATAAAAGTGCATCTAATAAGGTCTGTTAGGAAAACTAGTGACACACTGGTTATGAACATCATTGCATGAAGTATATATGGGTGGTGTATAATGAGTTAGGTATGTGTGCTGGAAATAGGTTCCTAAAATATGTTGGGGAGAGCGCTGATAAACCAGCCTGCCTTAGACAAAGGAATATGGATGTACCTATCTGGATCAAGCTTTGTAAACCAGAGGACAATGACAGTACATTTACATGTAAGGTAAACAAAACAATTAAGCTAACAAATGGCAGCTTGCGGAGCACATTTGGGGGACAGAGTCTGCACTCCAGGATGTCTTCCTGGCTCTTAAGGCAGAGACAATGGATTTTGGATAATAGAAGGGGATAATATTTTAGTTATCCATCACTTACTGAATACAGGGAACAGCACCTTTTGATTCTGTGAATGTTAGGTACCCTGGCCTGGGGGCTGAAAATGCTGATAACAATGAGAGTAAGAAAACAGCTTAGGCAAAGATTAAGTTTAGTCACTACAAAGCGTGTTTTATTTTGTTTTGCTTGTAACCAAACCCGTCTCTATTTTTCTTGCTTAGAATCACTTAAGTCTCTGTTCTTATTAAGAAACTTATTCTTGTTTTATTACAAAATCCTCTCAGTACTGAGTATTAAACTGAAGTGTGAGTTTTCTGCTAACCTAACAGGCTGATGTGTGCTCTGCCTCTTTTGAGGTAGCAAACCTAATAATTTCTATCAGTGTCCAGTGAGAGGGACTGGACACTGCAGGGGGACAATCTCCAGAGAACTTGGGAATTGGGGTTCTCTGACCTGCAAGGCAAGGTTTAGACTGGCAGAGTCTGGAAGAGTTTGCTGGCATGGCAGATAGGCTGGTATGACAGGAAGCCAACACAGCTTCACAGCAGCAAAGCTCTCACTTTTGTAAAGGCAGGGGGGTAGTAACAGTGGTTCACAGTTCTGGGTGTCCTGAGCAGGACAGAACAGTCAGTTCGACCTATCAAGCAAAAACTCTGCAATTAGGCCCCCAGCGTGGGACAGCATTTAAGATCAGCTGGGATGCATTGAAGCATGTCCAGTACATACAGTGGGTTGATGGAAGTCAGACCACGAAATAAAGTAATTTTTAAAAATGAAGAATGACCAAGATGGAACAGGGTAATCAGAAAAGAAAACAATGGGTCTGGAAACTGGAAGAGACTTCAAAAGATATGTCAAGAGCCACTGCAGGTCAGTGGAAGCTCTGTTGCTTATCTCAGTCAGATAAAAACTGACCTGAAGTATTCTGGAGGAACTGAGATATTAGTGGTTTAGTTGAACATGAGACATGCAAACCAGCACCCTGAACACAACAAAAAGCCTTCAGAGTTATAGAAGTTATTGGCAATCTCATGATGGAAGCTCTAGAACCAAGTGGGAGCCCTGTATGGTACCTTTAAATAATAAATTATTTTGTATCCTCAAACAGGTGCTGTGAGGATAAATTAATTAGATGTTTTTAAGGCATTTTGAGATCCTCAGAACAAATGAACTGCAAGTGTTATTCTTAAATATCTGCTCCCTCTGTCTCTTCCAAGTCAGCTATGCGGTTCCTAATTATAATATCATAGTTTTCTATCATCACTGCAGACCCAATACAGCTACCGATAGATACCAGGCCTTTTACTACCCCATCTATCAGTAGAATTGCCACTTAACTTTCATTTCCATTTTCATAACTGTGAACCCTCCCTTAGCTGGATTATTGAAACTGAGATAAGAAATTCTTGTTAGTTCCCCTCCTTTGATCATTAGAGTACTGGATCTTCAGGAAAGGGGAACAAAGTTATGAAGTTCCACTCTCACTTCCTTGAAAAAACCTTCTACCCCAGCCTTCTGCAGATACAGGGAGAATAATACTCCTCATTTAAGGGCCTGTTGGCAAAAGGAGATATTCAGATGCATATTGCAAATTATTGTTGCTTAAAATAATTTAAATTTAATAAGAATTCAACAAATTCACACGTCTAAACATTTAAACAAAGGCAAACAGGAAAAGGATTTTCCCAGCCTTCAGATAAGACACAGGTGCCTTTTCCTTCCTGAATCATACATACTACACTCTTTAGAATCCGCAGGTATCCTCTATAAATCGAAGTAAAATCAGTGGCTACATTTTTAGAATGGATCTTTTTTAAGAAGCAATCTTCAAGTTTTATTGAAACATTAATTGCCAATGATTATAATGGAGACTTGTTTGCTTAGATATTAAAATGCATAAGGAATAGGGGGTGCCTAGTGCTGAACTGTAGCAGTTGTAGGGTCTGAGGGCATTCAGGGTATTTGAGTGATTATCTAGAAGCACAATGAATTATGAAGTTACAATCAATATACAGCTTTCAGTCATGCAAAATTTAGCACGTATTTGTACAATTGTTTTTGGCATAGTGATTGTACCGAGCAAAGACTAAACTCCAAGACTTAAAACAATCTGAACAGAAAGTAAAGATTTCTGCTTTGTTTTGCACGTTGTTGATGCTCAGCTCTATTAGTTTCATACCTTTAGTCGAGCTTCCACTGAGGCTTTCTTACGAGCTTCCCTCCTGCGGTACTGCTCCACTTTATCCAATTGGTCAGGTCGCTGAAGCATTCCAGCTACTCTTTGTACAGCTGTTGCAACTGCTTCCCTGTCTGTTTCCTCCATTGTTGAGCAGTGTCTCAAAATGCAAAAGCCTTCATAATTTAACAGGTCTGGATGAAAAGCATAAAATGTTTAGAAAAATCTATTTCAATTTGATAGTTACTTATCACTTCTGAATAAACATTTCCAATACATTACTTAAAGAGAAAGCAATTTTAGCAACAAGAGTGTAACAAATAGCATCATTATTATAAACACCAGCAAAATATTAAAAAAAAATTAAGCATTTTATTGTATTACTCTACTTCAGGGGTAGGCAACCTTTCAGAAGTGGTGTGCCGAGTCTTCATTTATTCTCTTTAATTTAAGGTTTTGCGTGCCGGTAATACATGTTAACGTTTTTTAGAAGGTCTCTCTATAAGTCTATATTATATAACTAAACTATTGTATGTAAAGTAAACAAGGTTTCCAAAATGTTTAAGAAGCTTCATTTAAAATTAAATTAAAATGCTGATCTTACGCTGCTCAGCCCGCTTCCAGCCTGGGGTTCTATTCACCTAGGCCTGCAGTGGGCTGAGCGGAGCGACTCGAGGTCAGGGCAGAGGGCTGGCGTGCGTGTAGAGGTGCATGGCAGAAGGCTGGGTGTTGGGGGGGGGGGGGGGGGAGTTCAGGACAGAGGGCTGGGGTGTGTGTGGATGTGCAGGGCAAAAGGCTGGGTGTTGAGGGGCAACTCAAGGTCAGGGCAGAGGGCTGGGGGGTGTGTGGAGGTGCAGGGCAGAAGGCTGGGTGTTGGAGGTGACTCGAGGTCAGGACAGAGGGCTGGGCAGGGTGGGGGGTTCAGGGCAGAAGGCTGGGTGTTGGAGGCAACTCGAGGTCAGGGCAGAGGGCTGGGCAGGGTGGGGGGGTCCAGGGCAGAAGGCTGGGGGAGGTGTTGGGGTGCAGGGCAGAAGGCTGGGTGTTGGGGGAAGTCAGGACAGAGGGCTGGGGGAGGTGTTGGGGTGCAGGGCAGAAGGCTGGGGTGCTCAGCTCGTGGGGGTGCTCCCAGCCCCCTGCGGCTCATGGCAGGGGGCTGGGAGGGATATGTCCTGTTCCACCCCCTTCCCCCAGGCCTGTCCCTACCTCTCTCTGCCTGCTCTACGGAGCTGTGTGCACGCTGCCGCTCTTCCCCCAAGGGCCATCGCCGGCAGGGAGAGAGAGGGGGAGGTGGAGGGGCCGGAATGCACCAAACTGTGGGAAGAAGCGGGGGAGGAGGGAAACTTGGCTGCCGCAGGACCAAGCTTCTGCCTCCTGCCTCCGCAGGGGAGAGCGGTGGGGGGGTGACCGGCCCCCCGCCCCACTCAGCCCCCCCGCCCACCGCTCTCCCCGGCGGAGGCAGAAGCTTGGTCCTGCGGCAGCCAAGTTTCCCTCCTCCCCCGCTTCTTCCCCCAGAGTGGCACTTTCCGACCCCTCCACCCATCCTCCTCCTCTCACCGGCAAGCAGCGTGCCACTCAGAATTGGCACGTGTCCCGTAGGTTGCTGACCCCTGCTCTACTTTAAGTATTTCCTTTGGTTAATAGTTCTTCCTAAAACATTGCTACACAAATTGCTCTAATTAAGTTTGTCAACAATTTGATTGCAAACCTAATATTTTCCTTTTGCAAATCAGGAATCAGATTATGCACCTAGAGTGGATGCTAAGGGGGAATGAGAGGTATATGAGGAGGAATTCTCCATGCAAGGGCCATATAAAACAGCTATTCTTGTGCTGGAAGGGCTACAAGGACTGCTCTGATCTTGCACCCAGGGATGCCAATCATACAGGGCTCTCTCTTACTCCATTGACATCACCCTAGAGTGTGTCACAAGGGAGGAGAGAAACATAATTTAAGACAATAACATCTGGAAATCTGGAGATTGTACACAAATTATGTAAACCATAATTTACATATTTAATAGATGTGTACAGGACAGCCGACAGCTTCTGTCCCACTGGAAACAATAGAAGCCATTTTGATATAGAGCAATTTTTGTAGGATTTCTCGGGGGGGGGGGGGGGGCAGAAAAAATTCAGTGTGTCTTTTAAAAATAAGTTTAATCAGCAACACAAATACTTTAAGCATAATTGTACGATTATTCTATTGCGATGGGGCAAAGATAAGCTTGTTTGGGAACCCAAATTGCATTTTCATACTTTAACATCTTTGGATTTCTTTTAAGTTTAACCTTAACTTTGAATTTCCTGGGATTCTATTTTTTTTTATAATTACAATATCCCTGTAATGTATTTTACCCTAAATTACTGATATGTACTCTCAGTCTTAACTTCATCCTACCAGTTTTCGTCTGGGTATTATTAGTATCTTTAGATCCTCCCCCTTCTTATTCACCTCCCTTTCCCATATTCAAACACACATCTATTCAAGGAAAAAAACACAGTATATCCTTCTGTTAAAGGGAAAAGTACCACAAACACTCAATATACTCCTTTGACACTTCAAGTACTTTGTTATTTCAGAACATTTTTTTCCAGACAAAGCACAAGCACATATGCAGTATTGATTTGAAGAATATATAATGGAGATATCCCATCTCCTAGAACTGGAAGGGACCTTGAAAGGTCATCGAGTCCAGCCCCCTGCCTTCACTAGCAGGACCAAGTACTGATTTTGCCCCAGATCCCCAAGTGGCCCCCTCAAGGATTGAACTCACAACCCTGGGTTTAGCAAGCCAATGCTCAAACCACTGAGCTATCCCTCCCCCCCATTTGATATTGATTTCAAGAATATTTGAAGGCTTTTATCTAAACACAAAAATGCACCTGAAAAACAAAACCAGAAAAGCGTATGTTCTCATACTCTGTGACTAAGAATGTCTATATTGCATTTGGGAGTGAGCCTCCCCGCCCAGTTCCAGCATGAGCTACAACATCAAAGCAATGGCTACACAGCTATTCTAAGTATTCTAGCACCACCCCTACTACCATGAGTCTGTGGACCTGGGCTGGGAAATTCACTCCCATATGCAGTTTAGAGATACCCTAAGGTTCCTAGTAAATTCCCAAATCTGCCAAAGACCAACACCTAATTTATAAATTGCATAACAATATACATAATTTAATTTGTTTTTGCAACTTATTTCAGTGGCAAGTTCATACATGTAAATAAATATAGTGCCCATCTATAAAAAGGGAAATAAGGACAACCCAGGAAATTACAGACCAGTCAGCTTAACTTCTGTACCCGGAAAGATAATTAAGCAATCAATTTACAAACATCTAGAAGATAATAAGGTGATAAGTAACAATCAGCACGGATTTGTCAAAAAGAAATCATGTCAAATCAACCTGATAGCTTTCTTTGACAGGGTAACAAGCCTTATTAATGGGGGGAAGCAGTAGACGTGGTATAGCTTTACTAAAGTCAAGCTTTTGATACTGTCTCGCATGACCTTCTCATAAACAAACTACAGGAATGCAACCTAGATGGGCCTATTATAAGGTGGGTGCAAAACTGGTTGGAAAACCATTCCCAGAGAGTAGTTATCAGTGGTTCACAGTCATGCTGGAAGAGCATAATGAGTGGGGTCCCGCAGGGATCAGTTCTGAGTCCGGTTCTGTTCAATATCATCATCAATGATTTAGATAATGGCATAGAAAGTACACTTATAATGTTTGTGGATGATACCAAGCTGGGAGGGGTTGCATGCGCTTTGGAGGACAGGATTAAAATTCAAAAATGATCTGGACAAACTGGAGAAATGGTCTAAAGTAAATAGGATGAAATTCAATAAGGACAAATGCAAAGTACTCCATTTAGGAAGGAACAATCAGTTGCTCACATACAAAATGGGAAATGACTGCCTAGGAAGTAGTACTGCGGAAAGGGATCTGGGGATCATAGTGGATCACAAGCTAAGTATGAGCAACAGTTTAACGCTGTTGCCAAAAAAAAAAAAAAAAAAAAAAAGCAAACATCATTATGGGATGTATTAGCAGGAGTGTTGTAAGCAACCCATGAGAAGCAATTCTTCTGCTCTATTTCATGCTGATTAGGCCTCAACTGAAGTATTGTGTCCAGTTCTGGGCACATTTCAGGAAAGATGTGGACAAACTGGAGAGAGCCCAGAGAAGAGCAACAAAAATTATAAAAGGTCTAGAAAACATGACCTATGAGGGAAGATTGAAAAAACTGAGTTTGTTTAGTTTGAAAAAGAGAAGAATGAGAAGGGACATGATAACAGTTTTCAAGTATGTAAAAGGTTGTTACAAGGAGGAGAAAGAAAAATTGTTTTTCTTAACCTCTGACTATAGGCCAAGAAACAATGGGCTTAAATTGCAGCAAGGGAGGTTTAGGTTGGACATTAGAAAAAACTTAACTGTCTGGGTAGTTAAGCACTGAAATAAATTTCCTAGAGACTCTATTCTCCGATTGGACTCGGACAACAGTAGGGAACTTCCACCCAGTCACATCCCTCCTCCCCCCTTCAATAACACATCCTGGGAAGCCCCCTGTGATGTTATCTAATTAAAATATGATCATGCAAATCATTGTTGCTTACCACTGTTATATAATTGCAATGAAACTTATACAAAAGTGTGACGCATGGCCAGAAAGGGTTAAGCAGCTTGCAGGATAAATGAACCAGAGCCAACCTGTAGAGACATGTTAAAAAGTATATAAATGATCATTAGGGCCATTCCATGGTAGATAGGCTAGAACTTTGAAATGCAAACCTATACTGTATTGTTAGAAATTAGAGGTGATACTAATTGTGTGTGTACACTAAGGCTGTCGATTAATTGCAGTTAACTCACGTGATTAAGTAAAAAAAATGAATCATGATTAAAAAAATTAATCACGATTAATCGCACTGTTAAACAATAGAATACCAACTGAAAATTTTTAAACTTTTGGATATTTTTCTACATTTTCAGACATATTGATTTCTATTACAACACAGAATACAAAGTGTACAGTGCTCACTTTATTTTTATTACAAATATTTGCACTGTAAAAATTATGAACAAAAGAAATAGTATTTTTCAATTCACCTCATACAAGTACTGTAGCACAATCTCTTTATCATGAAAGTGTAACTTACAAATGTAGATTTTGTTATTACATAACTGCACTCAAAAACAAAACAATGTAAAACTTTTGAGCCTACAAGTCCACTCAGTCCTACTTCTTGTTCAGCCAATTGCTAAGACAAACAACATTTATGGGAGATGATACTGCTGACTGCTTCTTATTTACAATGTCAACTAAAAGTGAGAACAGACGTTCGCATGGCACGTTTGTAGCTGACATTGCAAGGTATTTACGTGCAGATATGCTAAACATTTACCCCTTCGTGCTTTGGCCACCATTTCAGAGAACATGCTTCCATGCTGATGATGCTCATTAAAAAAATAATGCGTTCATTAAATTTGTGACTGTACTCCTTGGGAGGAGAATTGTATGTCTTCTGTTCTGTTTTATCTGCATTCTGCCATATATTTCTGCCATAGTTATAGTGGGCTCGGATGATGACCCAGCACGTTTGTTTTAAGAACACTTTCACAGCAGATTTGACAAAATGCAATGTGAAATTTCTAAGAATAGATACAGCACTCGATTCCAGGTTTAAGAATCTGAAGTGCCTTCCAAAAACTGAGAGGGACGAGGTGTGGAGAATGCTTTCAGATATCTTAAGAGCAACACTCTGATGCAGAAACTACAGAACCCAAACCACCAAAAAAGAAAATCAACCTTTTGCTGGTGGCATCTGACTCAGATGATGAAAATGAACATGCGTTAGTCTGCTCTGCTTTGGATAGTTATCGAGCAGAACCCATCATCAACATGGAAGGATGTCTTCTGGAATGGTGGTTGAAGCATGAAGGGAAATATGAATCTTTAGCGCAGCTGGCACGTAAATACCTTGCGGTGCCGGCTACAACAGTGCCACGTGAACGCCTGCTCTCACTTTCAGGTGACATTGTAAACAAGACATGGGCAACATTATCTTCTACAAATTGTAACCCAACTTGTTTGTCTGAGCGATTGTCTGAAGTAAGACTGAATGGACTTGTAGATTCTAAAGTTTTACACTGTTTTATTTTTGTATGCAGTTATTTTTTGTACACAATTCTACATTTGTAAGTTCAACTTTCACTATAAAGAGACTGCACTACAGTACTTGTATTAGGTGAATTGAAATATGTTGAAAAGTGCTCAAGGTGCTTTCACAAAGGGAGCTAATATAGATATCTAAATTGTTACAATACTTGTTTTAAAACAAGTTTGTACAAACTGAATTATGAGTGACATTTTTCAAGGGACAGAGAAAAGAGGAGTTGGGGAGCAGAGTGTTGCAAGATATGAGGGAGATTTGGGATTTTGTCATGAGTGGTAAGGAACTAAGAGGAGAAAGAAGAGTAAAGACTAATTTGAGCCACCCTGCCCTCTTTCTTCTGTGCTTCAGGAAAGGCCCCTAATGCACAAGCTCTTCAGGACTGCAACCATATCAGGGAAGTAACAGGGCAACATTTAAAACTGCTTCCCACACTGAACACATGTGATATTTGGACTCCATAAGCCATGAGCAATGGAGAGGGCTGCTCAAAGATTCCCTGGCTATTCTTCTGCACTGGCCTCTGCAAATAAAAGATAACAAATCCTAAAATTCAGACCAGAACCCTCCAAGGTCAGAAAGTAGATAATGTTTTCACCCCTCAGCTCACAGAGAGCCGAGAATAACACAAGGACACCTGAACTCTACTTGAAAGCATACCACACAGAAAGGGCCTATCTGATCTATCCCACTGCACCTGCATCCCAACGGCACAAAAAAAAAGGACCTGATGGTGGTTGTGACCTGCACAGGACCCTAAGCTGTCCTGAGTTAGGGTCATACCGCCACACACACGGATAAGGAGAACTATTGTTCCTCACAATATCTGCACAGCTCATCATGCCAATGAGACAACAACCAAACGACCAGCCTGACCCCCTCCCCCTCCCGCACGAAACCCACCTGGGCCAGCCTGACCCCCCGGGCCGGCCTGACCCCTTTCCCCCGGCACCAATCCCACCTGGGCCAGCCTGACCCCCCGGGCCGGCCTGACCCCTTTCCCCCGGCACCAATCCCACCTGGGCCAGCCTGACCCGCCCCACTCCCATCCCCCAACCTCCCCCGCACCCGGGCCGGCTGTGGCGGGGGCGGCTTCCCGCAGCGCCCGGCCCCGCGTGGGGGACTCCCCTGACCCAGAGCCCGGTCCTGTCCGCAGCCGACTCCCCGCAGAGGCCAGGCGGACCGACACCGGCCCCGAAGGCCGCCACTCCGTACCTGCGCTGCGAGCTCCCAGGAAGCCACTGACAGGCGCTCAGTGCGCAGGCGCTAACCTCGACGCCGGAATCGTAGAGCGATAGTCCGGCACCTCAGACTCACTGCGCAAGCGCAGAACCAATTCTCCCCCCCCACCCCGCTTCTCCTATTGCACATGCGCGGAACCCTTTCCCATTCACCTCCCTCCCAATTCCCCATTGCGCCTGCGCTGAAAGTTTTTCAATGCTGTCTGCGCAGGGCTCGGTCTGTCCTAGAGAGGGGCTTGGTGCTCGCTTCGCGCCCTTCCCCCTTGTGCTCATGGGGCGGGATTTGAAAGCGTCTCGTGGAGAGCAGCGTGAAAGCAATTCCTCAGTCAGCCTGGCTCCACTGCCTAGAGCTCTGCTACCCGCGCCAGTGGCGTGACTGCAGCAGCAGTAGTAGGGTTACCATATTTTGAGTGTCCAAAAGGAGGACACTCCACGGGGCCCCGGCCCCGCCCTGCCCACGCCCCAACTCCGCCCCCTCCCCTGCTTCCCGCGAACATTTGATTCGCGGGAAGCCTGAAGCAGGTAAGGGGGGGGTAGGGGGAGGAGGCGCGGCCCAGTCTGCCCCCTCCCCCCCCGGCATCTACAGCCTGGGTCAGCTTGGGCCCTGGGGTGCCGGCCCCGGGCCAGCCCCCGGTCAATCACCCCCGGCCCGCCCAGCACTGCTGGTCCCCGGCCCAGCCCCCGGTTCAGCGCCCGGGCCCCGGGCCCCGGCTCGGCACCGCCGGCCCGGCCCCCGGCTCGGTATCGCCGGCCTGGCCCCCAGCTCAGCACCGCCGGCCTGGCCCCCAGCTCAGCACCGCCGGCCCCGCATGTCCCGATTTTCCCGGACATGTCCGGCTTTTTGGGATTTCCCCCCGGACGGGGATTTGGAACCCAAAAAGCCGGACATGTCCGGGAAAATCCGGACGTATGGTAACCCTAAGCAGTAGGCTGTCATTATCTGTGCGGCCAGCCCAAGGGGGTGAGACACACATTTGCCAGTAGGTTTCACTGGTCTTTGGACAAGAGAAGGAGGGATGAAACACAGGGATCTTGGGCTCCATGCCAGGCTGTGGCGGGGAGTATGCTGTAGTGGGCACAGGACTTCTGCCTGTTCCCACCAAACTTGACCTCCCCCCCCACCATCCAACTTGTCCCTGTCACTACCTGTCTCTTCCCCACCCCGGCTCTTTGTGCCAGTACAGTTTCACATGCACACCTGTCTCCTTCACTGGAAGAGCTGTTGGATGCAGGAAGGTTGGGGTGCACTGTCAGAGATGGAGGGCACAAGGTTATTGTAGTGCATTGGCAGAATTTGGGATGCAGGATTGGGTGAGGTGCACTGATAGAGCTGGGGGTGCAGGCAGGGCTGTCCCTAACTATTCTGGGGCTCTATGCAGCCCCCCACAGGGGGGGGCCCAGACCTCCATGGGGGGGCTGGCTTGGGGGCAGGGGGGAACCACCCCCCAGCACTCACAGGGGGCATGGCTGCCAGGACTGGCTCTAGGCACCAGCAAACCAAGCACATGCTTCGGGCCGCATTCCGGCCACTTTTTTTTTTCCCCTTCGGTAGTTGCGCTCCCAGAGGTTTTATTTATTTATTTATTTATTTTTGCTTGGGGCCCTGGCCCTGCTGCAGTCCTCAATGGCAGAGCAGGGGTGGGAAGAGGTGGGGCGAGGGCGGAGGCTTTGGGAAGGAGTGGAGTGGGGGCAGGGCTGGGGCGGAGCAGGGTGGGAAGAGGTGGGGCAGGGGCTGGAGCAGCATGCAGCTCTGCAGAGCACCGGGAAATTTGGTGCCCCAAATTTTCTGGTGCCCATGCAGCTGCATACTTTGCGTATGGGTAAGGACAGCCTTGGGTTCAGGAATGAGTGAGTGCACTAGTAGAGCTGGGGATGCAGGATTGGATAAGGTGCACTGGCAGAGCTGGGGGTGCAGCATAGGTGGTGGGTATCATAGGCCAGGGGAGACTAAGCCTCCCCTAACAGCCAGGCCTTACCCACACTTCACCCCAAGGTACCCTCATGCATCCTGCTCTTCCTCCTTGTCCCCAGCCCAGGCTACTCCTTTTCCTGCCCTTGCTCAGTTGCTTCCCTGAAGCGGATGGTGTGGGCCTGCCAGGGCCTGGGCCACCCGGTGCTCTGGGGCTGGGGTTGCCCAGTGAGGTTGCCAGGTGTCTGGTTTTCGACCGGAACACCTGGTAGAAAAGGGACTGTGTTCGCTCCGGGCCGCTAAAAGTTCAGTCGGCAGTGCAGGAGGGCTAAAGCAGGCTCCCTGCCTGCCCAGTCTCCGCATAGCTCCGAGAAGTAGCCAGCATGTCCGGCTCCTAGATGCAGGGGCAGCCACGGGGACTCTGCACACTGCCCCTGCCCTGAGCACCAGCTCTGCAGCTTCCCTTGCCTGGGAACCACGGCCAGTGGGAGCTGCGGTGGTGACGCCTGCGGCTGCAGACAGCACACACCGTCCCCAGGCCTCTCCACCTAGGAGCCAGACATGCCGGCTGTTTCCGGGAGCCGCCTGAGATAAGCACTGCCTGTAGGGTGACCAGACAGTGAGTGTGAAAAATCGGGACGGGGGGTGGGGGGTAATAGGAGCCTATATAAGAAAAAGACCCCAAAATCGGGACTGTCCCTATAAAATCGGGACATCTGGTCACCCTAACTGCCTGGCCAGAGCCCACACCCCAAACCCCCTCCTGCATTCCAACCCCCTGCCCCAGCCCTGACCCCCCCTGCACCCTAACTCCTTCCCAGAGCCTGCACCCTGTCCTGCACTCTGAACCCCTTGGCCCCAGCCTGGAGTCCCCTCCTGCATCCCAATCCCCACATTTTTGGTCCCGCCCCAGAGCCCGCACCCCCAGCCAGAGCCCTCACCTCCCCTGCACCCCAATCCCCAGTCAGGAGCCCCCTCCTGCACCCGGAACCCCTCATTTCTGGCCCCATCCTGGAGCCCTCACCCCAACCTCCACCCTGGAGCTTGCACCCCCAGACGGAGCCCTCACCCCCTTCCATACCCCAACCCCCTGCCCCAGCCTGGTGAAAGTGATTGAGGGTGGGGGAGAATGGGCAACGGAGGGAGGGGGGATGGAGTGAGCAGGTGTGGGACCTTGGAGAAGGGGCGGGGCAAGGGTGTTTGGTTTTGTGCAATTAGAAAGTTGGCAACTCTACTGCCCGGCGCTTGGGCTGCCCGGTGTTCCGGGGCTGGGGCCACTCGAGACAGGACTGGGGTGGGGCAGCTGGCAGGCTGGGACTTGGGGAGTACCTGCGGGCCAGGACTTGGGGTGACTGGGGCGGGGCTCCTCCAGGTGTGGTGGGGGGCTTGGGGCTCCAGCGGGGGAGGGAAGGGAAGGAGTCTCGGCCAGAATGGGTAGGGCTGGGGGCTAGCCTCCGCGAACTGGAGGGGTTCATGCGCCACCCATGGGATGCAGGATTGGGTGAGATGTGCTGGAAGAGTGTGGGGTGCAGGATTGGATGTGTTGCATTGGCAGAGATGGTGGTGCAAGGACATTGGCATTCACTGGTAGAGCTGGGAGGTACAGGAAGGTTGGGATCAGGGCATTGAGTGCACTTGTAATACTGGGGTGCAGGGTGATTGGGGTGCACTGGCAGGGCTGGCGTTGCAGGGTGGTTGGGGTGCAGAAAGGATGGGGTCCACTGGTAGAAATGGGAGGGTTAGGGGGTTGGGATGCACTGACAGCTTGGGGATCCCATGTCACCTTCACCTGAGCCCCCAATCTCTCACTTGCCTACCATCCATCCCCAAAACCCCATTGCAGCCCCAAACCCTTCTCTCCCTTTCCCCCACTTCTCCATCCCCAATACTTCTCCCATGGGAAGCATTCACATCTTCTTTTTTCCCCAGAAAATACTTTTGATTATGTTCCCCCAAAAATGAAATTGCCACCCAAGACTCACAAATTGCAGCAACCTCCAGTCACTGAGTTCAGTATTCCTTATGTCTTAGGTGGGGACTTATGATGAACTTATCCTTAGTTGTGTTAATTGAAGGGTGAGTTCACAGTCATCAAGAGGTCTGTGATTCATCCAGTCATTAATCTCAGTTCAACAGTACAAGGCAGCAGAAGCGAACAGTTTTTTGGGGATGGCCTGGAACCCCTTGCTCAGATGATGGCACATTTGGACTGCCTCATGCTTCCAAATTTAAAGCAATCTGAGTAACTGGATTTTCGAGCACTTACAAGAGTTGAGTTTAAAGTGCATAAAATGGCCGGGATGGAAACATTCTAGCCATTTTTCTGTACTTGTGCATGGGCAGTGTAAAAATGTACATTTTCTTAAATGCTGTTCTCAATTTGGGTCCCCCAAAGATTTAGTGTGTGCCATGCACTACCTTGGGCAAAACTCAACAGATGTAGACCATTTTCACTTGCATCACATCAATAATATGATTTGTAATATGAGTGCAGGGGACTGGACTAGATACCTCTTGAGGTCCCTTCCAGTTCTGTGACTTTATGATTCTAGCTCTGGGCAAAACAAAACAAAACAAAAAAACCCACCTAGAAACTTTTTAAACTTAAAAAAAAAATTTCAGGGTTTATGCGTCCAGAACCCCTGGCTCAAATTACACAGGGCAGCATTGCAGTGAGAGACGATGCAGAGGCTGGAGTAGCAGTGAGATTCCCCACTACCCAGTGAAATCGAGCTGAAATCACTGAGAACTGGGCTAAGTGGCAGAACCTTAGAACTCGGCATTGCAGAGGTGGCAGTAAGCAGTGGCAGAGATAACAGTGGCAGCAGTGGCACGTGGTGGCAGAGATAGCGGCAAATGGCAGCAGAGAGAGCAGCAGTGCTGAGCAGTGGGAGAGCCGGCAGCCAGTGGCCAACAGTGGCAGTGGCTGCTGGCAGCAGCAGCAGTAGAGGCATTGTTCAGTGCCTCCCTGATGTTTTCAGGGGTGAGAAGTGAACCCAGGTAAATGCACCACTGAATTCAGGGATTTCTGTGACCTCAAACTGTGATGCTGACAAACCAGGTTCTAGCTCTTGCCCAGGCTGCAGGCATTAGCTAAGGACTAACAAACTCGTAGCTGGAGACCAGACCAGGTCACCTGTATGTTAGTTTTGCTCAAAATAGGTTAATATATTATAAGAATGTATGAAGTGTTTAGATGCTATGAAATGCTTGTAAATTGCTTCATGTGTTAATCTCACTTGTAATGTCAGTATTTCATGCTATAAGAAAATAAGTACATTTTGCTTTATAACTTTGAAAATGTTTGCTCTGAACTTGTGAACTCAGACACGGGAATTGTCTCTTCTGCCCATTCAGAAGGACTATCAAAATCGGATTGGCCATCAAGGAACATCACAATATAAAGGATTAGATAATGGCCATATCACACCCTGGAAATGCTATGTGAAAGGAAGCATGTCCTGTGGATTTGGAAGCTGAATGAAAGAAATAAAACAAAGTGACAGAAAAGTTTTCCATCTCTCTTCGTTGTTTAAATTCTGACAGGGCCAGAGACTCTAAACTGAAGCAGAGATCCCCAGGGGTTACCCCTGGGTCCGCTTTGAATTGACAGATCATGACAACTCTGTCACTCTTACAATTTAGATATCTCATTTGTGCGTATATGTCTGCTTGCTTTAACCTGTAAATAACTCTCATTTCTTTTCTCTAGTTAATAAACCTTTATGTAGTTTATTACAGGTTTGGCTATGGGCATTGTCTTTGGTGTAAGATCTAGGGTACCAATTGATCTTTGGGTAAGTGACTGGTCTCTTGGGACTGGAAGCAACCTGAATATTGTATGAATTTTGGTGTGTGTGACCATTTATCACTAAGTCTGGTTTGTCTGGGTCGCAAGATATACTGGACAGCATTTTTCAAACTTCGGGTTACGACCCAGTACTGGGTTGCAGCATGTCAGGCACTGGGTCGCTCTGGTCAGCACCGCCAACCAGGACATTAAAAGTCCCGTTGGCGGTGCTGCCCAGCTAAGGCAGGCTAGTGCCTACCTGTTTTGACACCGTGCTGTGCTCTGGAAGCGGCCAGCAGGGGGGCCACGGGGCTCCATGCACTGTGCCCGCCCCGAGCACTGGCTCCGCACTCCCATTGGCCGGAACTTGCGGGGGGTGTGTGTGTGCGGTGCCTCTGGGCGAGAGTCGCGCAAAGCTGCTTGTGTGCCTCCACCTAGGAGCCAGACCTGCTGCTGGTCACTTTCAGGGTGCAGCGCAGTCCACGGTGCCAGGACAGGCGGAAAGCCTGCCTCCACACCCGGGCTGTGCTGCTGACCGGTAGCCGCCAGAGGTAAGTCCGCACCCCAACCCTGTGCCCCAATCCCCCGCCCCATCCCTGAGCCCTCCCCAAACCTGGAACCCCTTCCTGCACCCCAAGCCTCTCATCCCAGCCCCAGAGCCCCCACCCTGCAGCCCTCACTCCTGCACCCTAACCCTCTGCCTCAGCCCTGAGCCCCTCCCACATCCCAAGCCCCTCATCCCCAGCTCCGTTGGGTCGCGCACATCAACAGTTTTCTTCAACTGGGTCCCCAGAAAAAAAACTTTGAAAATCACTGGTCTAAGGGGACTGTCTGTCACTCCGTGGTAAACTTGTTATAGTGATCCAGAAGTTCACTTTTATTACTGCCTTGGTGAATCTAATTTTAGAACACACCACCGGTTTGGGGTGTCTACCCTGCATCTTAACAGTCTGCCCTGAGGTTGGTATTCTTGATTGTAAGACATTCCAGACAGCGTGACACAGACAACCAACTGTGAGAGGAGTGCAATGGAGGGAAAGGGGAGTGGCATGTTAAAGGGAAATTTGTCCATTGGACTTTCACACCAGAGGTGGGTAACTGAGGCAGAGGACACTGCCCAATGTGCTGTGGGGCGGGTGTTTACTTATGGTTTACATGCTTTTGAATTGTTGTTGCAGTGTTTTCCCAAATGAATGCTGGTTTCCCTTTCCCTTTTAATAAAAGTTTTCTTTTGTGATATGCAGACTCAGTGCTTGCGAGTGGGGAAGTGTTGCCTCTTAGAAGCACCTAGGGGTGGTATTTAGTTTTCCCACATTACTGGGTGAAGGCTTGAGCCATTTCTGTTTTGCTATGTTAAGAGAGCCCCTAGAAGATATTGAACCCATCCCTTGTCCTGCAAACACCACCTCATAGAGGGGTTACAGGTAATACATTTAAAACAAATTACAAATGTCAGATATTGTCAGTTACAGCAGCAACACAAATAGCAAGCAATACAGTGTATTTCATATTGATTTCTAAATAGCCTTGCCCCAGCAGAGAGAGAGAAGAAATGCCAACTGAAAGTAATCGCTAAATCTTTTTTCTGAAATGGGCGTAGTAACTTTCACATAGTACAGAGCACAGGCAATTGCATAATGTAACCTGAAGAGAATACAAAGAATTTCCAGCTCTCTGGGAGGTTGTTGTTAAGACGAAACACTTCATTGCTGGGATACAGCTAACTATGCCCTCCCATGAGTCAGTGTACAATTCCACTGTGTGTACGTATGCTCCATAGCAACAGCACATTAGCAAGTGGGGAGGCTCAAGGGAGCTGTTTGTTTGGAGGTTTCCCTTCTCTTACAGAGAAAATTAAATTACATGAAAAAGACTGATGGGCAATAATGAAATGAAAACCTCAGCAGGCAAAGTGGGGATTAGGGAGAGATGAGGTGTCTCCAGGGCTCTGGAGTTTTTGCTGGGTTTGCAAGAATTGCTGTAGCAGCTGAGGAATTCAGAGTGCCCAGGAAGACAGCAAACTCAAAAACCTGCTAAGAGAGCAAGCAAGTCTCCCAGCTCCTTATGCCCCAGGCTTCTCTGCAGGACCTGCAACAGAGCTTACAGTAGGAGCTTACGCTCTCCCCAAAAGGGTGAGTTTCTAACTCCAATAATTGCAAATCTGAGTAAGGGATAATGACAGAGACAATCAAAAACTTTCAGGATAGTTGTATTAAGGACAAATAGAAAGGGACTTTTATTGTTTTGCAAACCACCAGCTGGGGTAGTTTTGCAAAACTAAAGCTGTGGGTAGTTTGGATCTAACCTAAGTCCCATTTTAACTGAATTTGCAAAATCTTGAGATGGGAAGCAATTGGATGTACTGCTAGTCAAAAGTCCCTTGTTCTGTAGTGTTGGATGTTATAAATGGAAAAAAAAACTTGAAGGTATAGTAAATGTGCACCTTTCTTTTAATGTTACAAGGACAGTTTGTGAACTTCACTATCCAGCTGTCAGTCATCTTCTATCTCATTGTCTTAGGTTACTTTGTGTGCTGCTGCAGATGGAGGCGGCAGGGGGATGCGTGACTGAATCAGGGGGCGGAGGTGAGCTCAGCCCTGCTACCCCTGAACCTGCACAGCAAGAAACAGACCAAGAGCCAAGAGAGGCCTTAGCTGTCTCCAAGCCTGACACTGAGCTCAGTCCGCCTCTCATCACTATCAACAAAGGTAGGGGAGGAAATAATGGAAACGCTTTATATTGACACAGTATTCTTGCCGCCAAGTTAAAGACGTATGGGCTGGATGAATGGACTGTAAGGTGGATAGAAAGCTGGCTAGATCGTCGGGCTCAACGGGTAGTGATCAATGGCTCCATGTCTAGTTGGCAGCCGGTTTCAAGCGGAGTGCCCCAAGGGTCGGTCCTGGGGCCGGTTTTGTTTAATATCTTTATTAATGATCTGGAGGATGGTGTGAACTGCACTCTCAGCAAGTTTGCAGATGACACTAAACTAGGAGGCGTGGTAGATACACTAGAGGGTAGGGATCGGATACAGAGGGACCTAGACAAATTAGAAGATTGGGCCAAAAAAAACCTGATGAGGTTCAACAAGGACAAGTGCAGAGTCCTGCACTTAGGACGGAAGAATCCCATGCACTGCTACAGACTAGGGACCGAATGGCTAGGTAGCAGTTCTGCAGAAAAGGACCTAGGGGTCACAGTGGACGAGAAGCTGGATATGAGTCAACAGTGTGCTCTTGTTGCCAAGAAGGCTAACGGCATTTTGGGCTGTATAAGTAGGGGCATTGCCAGCAGATCGAGGGACGTGATCGTTCCCCTTTATTCGACATTGGTGAGGCCTCATCTGGAATACTGTGTCCAGTTTTGGGCCCCACACTACAAGGAGGATGCGGAAAAATTGGAAAGAGTCCAGCGGAGGGCAACAAAAATGATTAGGGGTCTGGAGCACATGACTTATGAGGAGAGGCTGAGGGAACTGGGATTGTTTAGTCTCCAGAAGAGAAGAATGAGGGGGGATTTGATAGCAGCCTTCAACTACCTGAAGGGGGGTTCCAAAGAGGATGGAGCTCGGCTGTTCTCAGTGGTGGCAGACGACAGAACAAGGAGCAATGGTCTCAAGTTGCAGTGGGGGAGGTCCAGGTTGGATATCAGGAAAAACTATTTCACTAGGAGGGTGGTGAAACACTGGAATGCGTTACCTAGGGAGGTGGTGGAGTCTCCTTCCTTGGAGGTTTTTAAGGCCCGGCTTGACAAAGCCCTGGATGGGATGATTTAGCTGGGAATTGGTCCTGCTTTGAGCAGGGGGTTGGACTAGATGACCTCTTGAGGTCCCTTCCAACTCTGATATTCTATGATTCTATGACACTATCTGGGGAATGATTTTCTAGGAACAAAAAAAGAAACTCACTATTCAGTAGAATTTTTCATTTTAAAACAGGCCCCTGCACTTGTAGGGAAGGTAGGGCCTAGATTAACAAAGGCTCAGAATCACAAAGCTCACGGTGTGAAGCAGGGATGCAGAAGGCCCAGAGGTCCAGCCTAACAAGGCAGTGAAGTTGCTTGGCTTATCCCGGAGAAAGAGTGAGACCCCTAGGGAGTCTGGCACCCTGAAGGGGTCCTCCCAGAGACTGTTCCAAAGCTGGGGCCATAGCACCGATCCTGTGGATCTGTGACAACATTGTTCGGTACTTTCAATTAAATGATAAAGACAATAAGGCGAGGGCTTCTTTAGGAGACAGGAAAAGCAATATTTAGGAGTTATCTAATAACCAGCGCAAAAGAGGAAAGAGCTCAACAAAAATAGGTAGCAACACATTCATAGAACTACAGATTAGAAAAAAATGTTGACCGATAACTAATACTATGGGGAAATTGAATATGCTGATGATAAACATTACTGAAAACCTCTAAGGTATACATAACAGAATTTCTATGAGAAAGAAAATACATGTGACAAGTTGTTGGTTCATGAACTTGAAGGGGTTCAAAAGCAATCTCACCAGTTAAAATGATCAGCAAGAGGAAGTTACACATCCTAGTGAAATATGTGTGTTTTCCATTGTAATCATAGTAACTTTCATATTCCGGTTATTCCATATGCTGAAGTTATTAAAACCTATCTGGAAGTAGGAGGCTTGCCAAAAATATGTGAGATTGATAATGAAAATTTAGATGAAGAAACAACAGAAGTTTTAGAGGCAATAGCAAGTATGAAAAGTGGTGAAATTCCAGGGTCTAACGGGTTTCCAGCTTAATTTTAAAATGTATTTAGAAGGTATTAGTTGGGTCTTTAATGGATATTATTAATACTGCTATGGAAGCGTAGCCCTTTTTAATTACTTCCATCTTGCTCTGCCCTGACTGGCTGCAAAGCCTCTGAAATAAAATTTGAAACAAAAACCTTCACACCAAAATAGTCCTTTTCTCTCCAGGCATTTCAGCTGGGGTGCAGTTTTCCTAATGTTCCTCCACAGTTTGGAAGAGTCAGAACATTTCAGTCTCATCCTCCCTTGCCTGGGAGAGTTTAGTCCATAGTCCACAAAGGAAGTCAACAAACTAGCATTGATATGTATAACAACCTGTCCTGAACTCAGAGGTCATCAGCCCTGATCCAGCAATGCACTTAAGCATGTGCTTAGCTTTAAGCATCTGAGTAAATCCATTGTCTTCATTGGGACCCTCATACACTTAAAGGTAAGCACATTCTGGAGTGTTTTGCTGGATCAGGGCTAGAGTTCTGAGCACTTTGCAGGACTGTGACCTTATTACTGATTAAACAAAGACTGTGAATGGCTAGCCAACTACAAAAGCAGTTTCTCCTCCCTTGGTGTTCACACCTCAACTGCTAGAAGAGGGCCTCACCCTCCCTGATTGAACTAACCTCGTTATCTCTAGACTGATTCTTGCCTGCATATTTATACCTGCCTCTGGAAATTTCCATTACATGCATTTGACGAAGTGGGTATTCACCCACGAAAGCTTATGCTCCAATACATCTGTTAGTCTATAAGGTGCCAGAGGGCTCTTCGTTGCTTTTTACAGATCCAGACTAACACGGCTACCCCTTTGATACTTGACCTTATTACTGTTGCTCCTTTGTCCTGAACAGTTAACAGATAGTCTGGACATTGCAGCTTGCATGGGTGGCAGGTATCATAGGCTGGGGGAGGCTCTGCCTCCCCAAATAGTGAGGTGTGGCCCCACCCATGCTCTGCTCTCAGGCTCCTTTCTGCTTGCTTCCCGCTTGTGGCTGTAGTCCATTTTCCATCTGGGGTGGCCCCAGCTCAGGCTGCGCCACCTGCCCTCCTTGTGCTCCAGGGCTGGGGGGCTGCAGCCACGCTGCCTGCCCTCCCAGTGCTCCGGGGAGGGGAAACTGCATCTGCACTGCCAGCCTCCTGGTGCTCCGGGGGAGGGGAGGAGGAAGGCTGGGGTGGGGACTGGTGGCTCCGGTGGGGCGGGGCCTCGGGTGGAAGGGGTGTGGCTGAGGCCTAGCCTCCCCCACCTGGTGATTCACACACTACCCATGGCAGCTTGTTTCCATTAGGAGAACTCCAAGCCTGCCTTTCCAGCTTCCCCTCTGCCCAAAAAGCCACACTACCAGAATTTCTCCTGCTTTTTCTTTGCTTTGTGTCTGCTCTCTGGTTCACTGTTTACCCATGCCCTGATGGACAGCAGCAACCATATCAATCCCTGGCCCCTGAGTTTGCATTCACTTTAGTCCTTGGGCAATGGCATTCATTGTTTTAGCTATCACTAAATGAAGGGGCATTTAATCGATCCCTCATTCACCTGAATGGAAGGTGACTAGCATGACCATCAGCTTCACTGTAGTTTCTGATTGATCAGACATGTTTGCTGGGAGCCTCCCAACATCCAGCATAACAATATAGAGCTGAATCAGGGCCTCAACATCCAAATGTCCTAATAGCCAGACACAGTCACAGACTCTTCCATTCCACAACAGACTCCCTGTCTATTCCAATATACAGCCACCTACCATGCATGCACCCAGTTCTTCACAGTCACACAAGCTCAGGGCATCTGCACCTGTACTTCCCCTCAGTGGTCCAGCAAAGGCACCCACTCTCAGGCTTCCAGCTCCCGAGCCATTGCTTTCTTGTGTGGAGTCCTGTGTCCCTGTTTCTCCTGATCAGAGTATCTCTAGGTTGAACAGTTCCTTGTCTTCACTGTGTTATTCCCAGCAAAGAAGAGTCTGCCTAAGCAGGCCTGTTTGCCTCCCCCCTCAGTGACAGTACACAGCGTGACTGCCCATAGTTATAAGTTGTCACACAACTTTTCCTAAGCAAGCATATTTTATTCTTAAGGTAAAAGCACTACAGAGAAAACACATTAAAACAATAAAAGAACCCATACCCATGCTAATAAGCTTACCAGAGATCACCCTCCACCCCTTGCCCAAAGGTTCTGGTCAGAGTGTCAGTCCTTCCAACCGTTCCCTATGAATCTCCTCCCACTGCTGTAGAATGGAGATCTTGTCCATTTGCTGGATCAGATCAAAAGCTCTGAGGCTGTTTAAAACCAGATTACTTATCCAGAAATCCGCTCTTTGTCTGTTGGTCCCGGGAGAATCCAGTCTGAACAATATATGTGAACCTCTCTAGGATGGTGGCTTCAAAGGACTGATAACTGAAAGAATTACTTTTGCAGACACTATCCTAGAGCAGTTTCATATTATCTCACAATAACACTTGAACAATTACATTTTGAATAGTATGGACCCCCAAAGTATTAAACTCAATTCAGTAAGGTTTGTCCAGGATATTGTTAATTTATCATGTTAACATTGTGTGTTAGTGTGACTGTGAGGAAAGGGATTTGCATTGTGGATAATTGTGTTTTGGAAAAGAAAGCAACTTTGTTGTGTGGCTGAGGAGTCTATGAGTGTGTTTGTGTGGTAAGGCATGTAAATGGATGTTGATACTGGTTTACCGGGTGATTCCCTTCATTTTTAATAATTATGTTTAGAGGAAATGCACTTAAGCAACCTCATGTATGGGAATATTACATCAACAAGGGAGCAGGAAGAACATATTTTTAATATAAGAGATAGAAAGACCATTCAGGACAATAAAGGATACTCTATCTAGAAACTGGAATATTTTAAAAATTAGTCAACTTAAAAAAAAAATCAAGTTCACAGAGTGCTTTTAATTTTTAGAGGGGCACAATTTTAGTTTATGTCTGTGTTATTTATCTGGAATCACACAGCATAGGATTCTTTCACACCAGTGATATAGAATATTGATGAAGAATCGATGTATGCTTTTTAAAGCTAGCTCTAGGGCTGATCAAAATTTTTCTGTCAAAACTGAAACAGAAAATTGGGTTTTTCAACTAAACTGCAACTCCCATGAGGCACTCTGTAGGTGTTTTGAATCAAAAATGTTTATTTTCAGCTGCAAGCTTTTGGCTGATAATGTTAGGTTTTCAGCTAGAATTTTTTAAGTTTTTGACTGGAATTTTTAAATTTAAATTTTTCGTCAAAAATTTCCATGGGAAAAAAGACAGTATTCTAACTTACTCTAAATAGTACATATGACTGAAAAGTGGATTTTATTATTATTTAATATTGGTATTATAGCATTCAGAGGCCCAATCAGGAGCAGGGCTTCATTGTTCTAGATGCTGTACAAGCATACATGAAGACACAATCCCTCCCTCAATGAGCTTGCAAGACAAGTGACATACAAAGGGTAGTGGGAGACCATTACAATTAAATATATACATTTACAATTTTCTTCTTCTAATAATTATGAATAGTCCAGTTTAGGGTTACCATATTTCAACAAGCAAAAAAGAGGACGGGAGGAGCCCCGCCCTAGCCCCGCCCCTGCCCCTCCCACTTCCCGCCCCCCCAGAACCCCCAACCCTCCCCCCGTTCCTTGTCCCCTGACTGCCCCCTCCTGGGACCCCTGCCCCTAACTGCCCCCCGGGACTCCACTCCCTATCTAAGCCTCCTTGCCTCTTGTCCCCTGACTGCCCCAACCCTTATCCACACCCTCACCCCCAGACAGACCCCTGGGACTCCCACGCCCCATCCAACCACTCCCCACCCCCTGACAGCCCCCCCCAGAACTCCCAACCCATCTAAACCCCTCTGCTCCCTGTCCCCTGACTGCTCCGATCCCTCTCCCCACTCCTGCCCCCTGACAGCTCCCCCCCAGAACTCCCAGCCCCCTACCCCCCGCTCCTTGTCCCCTGACTGCCCCCTCCTGGGACCCCTGCTCCTAACTGCCCTCCAGAACCCCACCCCCTACCTAAGACTCCCTGTTCCTTGTCCCCTAACTGCCCCCTCCTAAGACCCCCCCCAACTGCCCCCCAGGACCCTACCCCCTACCTGTACCCTGACTGCCCAAAACTTTCTCCACTCCCCTCCAAAAGCCCCCCCCCCATTTCTTGACTGCCCCCTCCAGAACCTCCCTGTCCCTTCTCCTGCCCCCCCTTACCCTGCTGCTCAGAACAGGGTGTTGGGCTCTGTGCCAGCCGGACACATGGCTGAGCTCCCCTGCACAACACAAAACCCGGTCCCTGGCCCTGCACAGGGTTGCCGGAGCGGGCTGCAGGAGGAGGAGCTGCCGGCCGGCTCAGAATGCAGGGAGGGGGGGTGGGAGGAGGAAGCTGCTCCGGAGTCCAGCCCGGGACTTTCCTGCAGCCCTCCCAGCCGCTCGCTCTGCCGGGGGAGGGGGAAATCCCGGACATTGTGAGTGCTTTACAAATTCCCCCCGGACGCTATTTTTAGCACACAAAAGGAGGACATGTCCGGGTAAATCCGGACGAATGGTAACCCTAGTCCAGTTCATAGAATATCAGGATTGGAAGGGACCTCAGGAGGTCATTTAGTCCAACCCCCTGCTTAAAGCAGGACTAATCCTCAGACAGATTTTTGCCTCAAATCCCTAAATAGCCCCCTCAAGGATTGAGCTCACAACCCAAGGTTTAGCAGGCCAATGCTCAAACCACTGAGCTATCCCACCCCGTGCAAACATTACTTTCCTTGAGGAGTGCTGCACTCCAAATTAAAAGTACTGCTCACAGGGTAAGGTACAATTTGAGTAAGGGTAGCAAAATCAAGCCCAAAGACATTGATTTCTTAGAGACACTGTGACAGAGATAGGTCTTGAGGAGAGAGTAGTGGCACTATGGATTAGTTCAGGGAAATATTTGCATTCTTCCTGTCAAATACATATGCATGTATTTGTTTAATTTATGCTTGCAGTGTTACAATTTTTTTCAATTAACATGTAATAAAAAAATCCCCCAAATGATTGTGCATGTGGTTCTATTCTGTTGTTAAATAGATACTCAGTTTCATTTGCACCAAGGAAGGGCTCGCTGATCTATAATTCCCAGAATTTTCCTTAGTTCCTTTTCAAAGATAGATGCTTTATAGCAACTTTCCTATCATCACTTGTGATTGCTGGTGTTAAAGATGCACTGTATTGCATATACAGCCAGTTAATATGAATAACTATAGCTTGCCATTTCTTTATCCTAGATGGTGAAGGAAAGGGCCACAGGCGTAGAGGTGCCTTTAAGAAGAGCACTGAGCCAAGATCAGCTATAACAGTGTCATCTTCAACTGCTGCTGTTTCGGCAAGTGATTTCATTTTAAAATCTCTTGTCGCCTAACTTTTGTCTTTTAACTATCAAAGCTTTTCCTTTACAGATCATTCTCTAAGGGTTCATTGTCAAAATACAGTTGCTAAATTTGGTACAGACCTGCAAGGTGCTAAGGCCTGGATCCTCGAAGATATTTAGGTGCTTAATTCTCATTGAAATCAATGGGAGTTTGGCACCTGCATACCTTTGAGGATCTGGGCCTAAGTGCCTTTTGGGTGGTGCCGAGTTCCTTCAACCTCTGTTGACAGCAATGAACAGCAGTTCCTAGGAAGCCCTCATGACATGTGCAGAAGCAGGCCTGTTATTTTCTGTGGTTACAATATTTTTATATTTGGTTTCTGTGCCTCACACAGTGGTTCACCTCTTTTCTTTGTCTTCATAGGTTAAAGATAACCTAGGAAGACTTGACGAAGTGCTTCACAAACAAAGTGAAGGAAGCTTACACTAGGAGTGTATCCTCATTCTGCTCCCATTCATGATCTGAATAAAAATGTCAATCTGCTGTATAGCTTCTCTGTGTCACAATCCTCACTCAGAAAATAATTTAAAATATCCTACAGCAGTGCAATTGTCAAAAACCAACAACAACAAACCTACATCAGATGATATATATAAAATGATGCTTGATTAGTCACCTAAATAACCATATTAAGAGACAAGGAGGGACTGAATTTCCAGTATTTTATCCATCAAAGAGATAATAAACTCTTACTGCAGTGACATTAGAGCACTAATTAAGAATGACACCACTAACTGCTCTAAATTAAACTTAAATTCTCCTGTTATATCTAGCCAGTATCACTAATAATTGTACATTCAAGTGGTAAGTCAACTCTTGTTGAATGACATTTGGCTTGAGGGATACTGGAATTGGAACTTTCATCCTGGGCATATTGTAATACAAAACAAGAAAATCTGTTACTGGCATGGAAGTCAGAGCTATTACATTAATAATAGAGATGGCCCATGAATGGAAGAATTCTGTGTGGATCAGAAAAATGTGGCTCTTAGAGGCATAAGAATAGATCGGCCAAGTAACTAGTTATTTAGCTCTTCTTCCTGTGTCCTGGGCTCAGAGAGGTAAGGGAAATGCTTCTTAGAGGTAGGAAAGGATGCTTAGAAACATCAGGATAGATTTTCTGGTGCAAGACTAAAGTGTAGAGGAAAAGGTGGCTTTAAGTCACATTTATGCTCCCCAATTCAGTGACCAAGTGAGGGTCAACCCAATCTCTGAGGTAATTAAGAGCATGCTAACAGCTGCTATAATTTGTACCTGACTGTCCCGTGCCCCAAGAACTGTTCCATTAGCTGGAGATTGCTGGAGTATAAGGACATTGTGGCCGCATCCCATTTTTCCCAGCCATACCTCCTGCACTGGGAGGAGGGGAGTTGTAAGAGCAACTAAGGCAGCCCCATACCACACAAGCAGTTTCCTGCAGATGAAGGGAATGCTCAGGTTGGTGGTTAAGATGGCTGTATGACTGCTTTGTGCCGCAGGACCCTGCAAACCAGAGGACCTGGCTCATTGGAATGAATCTTTACTTTTCATTTTTCTATGAGGTGTATATTTCTTCTTATAAAATTGGTAAAGATTTGCTATTTATTCTAAAATTTCTTCTTCACCATGTGTTTTCCTCCTTATTATACAGATCTGAAGATTGTTTAAAAATCCTTTGTCTGTATGGGCTTTTCTCTTTCCATTTCTATTACAGTCCTTCTCTGAGCTACATCTGAAAGCCCAGTTAAACATGTTCCAGTAAGAGAGGAGAGTGAGGCTGATGGTGATTTTGCTGTGGAGCTGTTTGTTTGTTTCTGCTGAGTAACACTCTTGCAATGGTAGTTCACAGTGCTGACAGTAGAGATGGGCATGGAGCAAAGCTGAGAAAAAAACACTTAGAGGTTTAGAAGCTGGATTCCCAGAGTTCAGCATCTATGGATTAGGTCCAGTTTTGACATACGTTTTTATTGTGAATTTAGGTCTGAGTACACCTCTATTTCTGAGGTGCAGATGTGAAGTTTTAATTGTACTGGCCCTATAATGTGTAATATTTTTGCCTTTGAGAGTTCCCTAGAACTGATGTTCCTCTCTTTTTTTATTTAACTTTTTAATGATATTTTCTTGTACAATATTGTAGATATCAATCTATGCAACTATTTGTATCATTACTGTAAAATAAAAACTTTAAAATTTTTTAAAATGTGTTAAAAAGCATTTCACTAAGCCAAGTAATGTACCTTCCATCAAATCTCCCTGTTTAAATAATTGTTGAAACTGTCTTAAAAAGCAACAGCATATGCTGCTTAAATTTTAAATGAAAAAAAGGGTGCTGAAAAATAATATATTTTCTAAAACATTTTTATCTTCTAGCCAAATGGGAAGAAAAATGTAGTGCTATCCAGTGAAGCTAAGAAAGAATTGGCCAAGCAGGCCAAAGTCACCAAGGAGGAGAGAAGAGCTCAGTTAGACGACAGACACAAGTATTTGATATTAAGATTAGCAGATGGGATAGGCTTAAATGAACAGGAAGTAGAGGACTTCGTTATTTCTGATGAAAAGGTAATATTTATTTTGTATCTATTAAATGTTTCCTAAATTGCCATACATCAGATTTTTCTCAGAATATTTTATAATTAACTAGCACTATAATTTTGTTTTAGTTTCAGCTTGTAGGAGAATTCTTTGCAGAGAACAGACTTAAAAAGTTACTTTTCTTTTACCAAGATGCATGGCAGGTATGTTTCTAGTGTTACTGTTGCAAATAGCAAAGTTAGATTAAAACATTTTTGAAAGGAAATTGCATATTTATTAGAAAGCTCAGAAAATCTTAAAGAGCATTCTCTTACATGTACATTTGTATTTACAAACCATAGGTCTAATTCTGCTCCCTCTGAAGTCACTGGCAAAATCCCCACTGACTTCAGTGGGAACAGGAGCAGGCCCTCTTGGTATGGTGTGGTATGGTACTATTCTTAATCTCAGTAGAAAACAGAAGACTCAGAAATGGCCAAAAGAGGAAGTTATCAAGATTTTAAAAAGTGATTGACTGTTCACTTTGGTAAACTGTTCACTATGATAAGGCACTCAAAAACTAGAGAAACTAATTGTGAAAACAGGAGAATTGGGCCAACTATTTCATTCTTCCCCTCTAGTCTGAACCATGCCCAGCTCTAGTGACAGGGAAGCACTGATTCAAGAGCAGGGGCGGGCGCTCCGCTCTTTCCATGCGGCTTTGAACGACCTGCTCTCATGAAGGAGGCTTGCCTATGAAACGTTGGAGACGAAGTTTTCTGACTTTTTTTCCCTTCCTCCTCTGAGGTTTTCTGTGAGAGGGGAACTTTTAAACCAATTGCAGGAGGCTGTGATTGTGCACTCGTTACGCTGATAAAACTGAGCCAAGGATTATGTCTAGGGCTATGGATTCATCTCTGATTCAGAATAAACTATAGTTATAGTTCATACATTTAATTAGGATGAATTACCTAATAATTAATAGCTTCCATGGAATTTTTATTTTAGTAACATCTTATTTATAATTTATTTGGCAGCAAAAGTCAAATGTTCCTTTGAGGACAGATGGGTCTTCCCCAAGTTCACTTTTGCAGAAGAAGTTATTTATTACCATGGGTTCTACCGAGGTATGATCCATTTATTCCTTAGATTAAATTTGTGAATGCTTTCATGATGGAAAATATGGTATACTGGAAAGTGCTAAATATTGTGCAATGTTAAAATAGCTTTATATAATTGTTAGACATACCAGTGTCTCCATAATTACAAGTTCTCCCACCAGATTATAAACTGAGACGGGAATTCTACAGGAAAGCTGACTTTGAAGGCAATGATGTTTAACAGATTTCAGAGCTCATTGTCAGGAGGAGAGCTGGTCAAATAATTCATTGTTAATAGTATTGTAAGTGTTGGAAGTTTTTTTTAAACAAGTGCTTGTAATTCATGAATTATATTTTTCACTATTCAGTCATTTCTAGTTTAGAGGTAGAGCTCACAATAAAAAGAAATTTTTGTTCTTTAAAATGTACTTATGTTTTGAGAATGTATATTTTAAAGGATAAAAATTATGTGTATTCTTCCAACAAAATACTTTTAGTTTTGATTCTATTCTATTCTATTCTATATGGGGAATACCTCCCCCATCACTGTTATACCTGAGCATCTTCTAGTAGTGCACTAAGTGACATTTGGGCTCAACCTCCAAATAGGAGTTGTGGGGGGTAAACAACTTAATTAGTTTTAATAGACAGCTGGACAAATTTTTGAATGCAGTTGTGTGATGAGGTTGCTTGTGATGGTGGGGGGCAAGGTTCAACAGCTCTGGAGCTCACTTCTAATTTATATCTTATGTGGGAGAAAAACGAGTTCTCAATCTAAGGTTGGTTGCAACATGCCAGAGGCAGCTTTATTTTCTTTAACACTTGCAAGGGGAGAGTACTCACGGGCAGGGGTTCCCCTCCCGAGGCAGGTCTCTGTTAGATAAACAATTAAGGCAAGCATGTATACCTTTTGTGACATACAGTAATGATCAACAACTGCATTTTGTTTATATTCCTTTCTGATATCTTACTTTTCTCAGCAATTTCTGCTACAGTCTGCATTCTAATCTTATCTAAAACAAGGTTGAAAAGCAGCATCCCTTACAGTTATTTTCCACTTGCCTTGGCCCTGCTTGGGAGTCTCGCGTTATTAGTTGTTAGAGTTAGCCTGACTCTTGCTCTTCCAGGAAGACTAAGATGTCTGTTCTTTCCCCAACTTCCACACTTATGTTCCTAAAGCTCATGCTTCAGGGTTTCAGCCTGCCACTAGCAGGAGTGAGGAAATAAATAAATAGATATCCCATCTCCTAGAACTGGAAGGGACCTTGAAAGGTCATCGAGTCCAGCCCCCTGACTTCACTAGCAGGACCAAGTACTGATTTTGCCCCAGATCCCTAAGTGGCCCCCCTCAAGGATTGAACTCACAACCCTGGGTTTAGCAGGCCAATGCTCAAACCACTGAGCTACCCCACCCCAATGTATTTTGGGAGAGGTTTTTTATCTTTTTCCTCTGTTGCACCAGGGATGGCCACAGCTCTCTCTCAGGGGCTTGGCTGGCTAATTCTTGCTCATATGCTCAGTGTCCAACTCATCACCAGATGTGAGTCAGGATGGAATTTTCCCCCAGGTCAGATTGGCAGTGATTTTGGGGAGGGGCGGGGGTTGCATTTGTCTGCAATGTGTGGGTGCAAGTCACTTGGCAGAAGTATCTGGATATATTTAATTCAACTATTTCCCTGCCATTGGGTACTGGTGCACCTCGGTCCCTCCTATTCTTTGTCTGTGGCACATAATTGTCTAATCTCTTGTGGGTTGTAATACTTGCCTCTCATTTCGGTTGTTGAGTTTAGTCTGCAGGTGCTGGGTGATGCTGGTGGTCTGTGATATACAGGAGGTCAGACTAGAAGATTTAATGGTCCTTTCTGACCGTAAACTCTATGACTTTGTCAGCAGGGTCCACATGATCAGGTAGTGCACAGCAGGCTGGTGCAGGGTAGATTGACACCCCGGCTTGTTGCAAACTAAGTGTTTGTGTAGACAAGCCCTCAGAAAAGTCATGTTAAAAAAGAGTGTCTTGCACTTGGAGCACACAGTGGTGAGGTTTGTGGTGATCTTTAGTTCCTGGGGAAGTTCATTCCATAGTCTAAAACCATGAAAGCTCAGTCTCTTGCACAGATGAGCTTTACCTTATTGCAGAAAGTCGTGCTGTGCCTAAGGAGTCGAGTCATGGTCCTTGTTCCGGACTTTTAGCGATCTTTTAGATATGCTGTGCCCTGGCCATTGAGTGCCTTCAGGATAAGAACAGAGACCTTGAACTTGGCTTAACGTTCTATGGGAAGCCAGGATAGAGAGCTAAGGACAGGTGTGATGGCCTGCGTTGCTGAGGAGATGCCCTGCAGTGTTCTGTACTAGTTGGAGTTTCCTAATGGATGGTGATTTCATGCCCACAGGGCAGGCCTTAGGACTGGGCAAACAAGGCCCACGCCCAGGCTGCCGTAGCCAGGGGGGCGCCACAAGGGGCTTGAGCTTCCCCTGACTGGCTGTAGCAGGACTCCTCTCTTCTCCGGTCCCTCCCCCGTGCTGGGCCGATGGGCTTCTCCACACCCCTACCCCCCTGGCCCTCCCTCCCTCACTCCTCAGCCAGCCAGCTGAGGGCTCCAGCTCTGTCCCAGCCCCGAGGAGCCCAGAGTGGCGCAGCCGGGGCTGGTCACTAGTGGCGTGGCCCACCGCTTGCTGCCCAGAGTGGAGCTGAGACCCTCCCTGCCTGCGGTCCTGCACCGCTTGGTCTCCGGCAGGGCCTGGCCGGGCTGGGGTCAGGAGGAACGAAGCTTCCACATGGTGGTGGGGAAACTGGGAGGGGGGACTTATAGTGACAGTGTGCTCACTTTGTTTTGACCATCTCTAGTTGCCTATATCTGTATGGTGTCTAGCACAGTCGGAATCTCATCATTGATTGCGGTTCTTAAGTGATACCGTAATATAAATAAATAAAAAAGAGAAACATGGAGCACAGAATTTTATTCAGATTTAAAGATTTTCATTTTATTTGTAAGCTCATTTAGCTGTAGATACTTGTAATTTATCTGTGTTGTCTGAGAAACTGATAGTGCAGTTTGCCCATGGTTCTAATCCACCAGAAGGGAAAAAGCTGATATTAGACATTTAAAAATGTATTTGGATTGAAAAAAATACACTTTTAGGGATTTTTTTTAATTAAATAAATGGAAGGAAAGAATATTCCAAAATGGTTCATTCTGGCCTAAAAATACAATGAATCTATGAAAGTACTTCAAATGCTTAAAAATTGAACATTTCCTCAAGTATGCTCAATGAATTAATGCCAGCTGAGAAACAAAGCTGAGTGATCGATATTTGAGAATCAGTTATTTGCCTATAAATGTACAGTAGTCTCAGTAAATAGTTTGTTAAATATTTTCAAGTAATTGATTTTTCTTTATAATTTAGTTTTTGTCTCTTTCCAATTTGTTGAGTATATTATTTTTACTTGTATGTATTATATCTGTCTTTTTTTTTACAGGGCTTAACAGGAACTTGTGCATTTTTTCTAAGGACTACAGATAAAGCAATAACTACAGCAAATATCTCTCAGGTCAGGCAAAAATCAGATAATATTTACAGCTTGCTTAAAATTTAGGACTTGATCCTACAAATCTTTACTCACACATCTAGTCTCAATGGAGTCAGATAAAGCAGCAGGGAATATTTGCATGAAAAGGGCTACTTGGATATGTTAGGATGTTCCTTTATGATCTGGAAAAATATTTACAGCCTAGCAGTGTTCTGATGTGAATAATTATGCAGGTAGCTATTCACAGGATTTATGATGAGCATCAGAAAAGATATAATAACCCATTGTATGAGTAAAATTCCCTTATTTTCCGAAGTGAAAATGTAAAATTCAATAGAGAAATGTTTAAATCTGAAGACTTTACACATATGACTAATTCTTACTCATGCAAGTAACCCAAATAAAGTAAATGGGGCTGATCACATGAGTAAGGGTTGTGGGCTGAGGCCTAAGTCCAGAATCATAATCAGAGGATTAAGGAAGGAAACTTGGGATTCAGGCCCCATCATCTAAGCCGGTGTGAGCAAACTTTTTGGCCTGAGGGCCACATCTGGGTATAGAAATTGTACGGTGGGCCAGGAATGCTCACGAAATTGGGGGTTGGAGTGTGGGAGGGGGTGAGGGCTCCGGCTGGGGGTGTGGGCTCTGGGCTGGGGCCAAAAATGAGGAGTTCAGGGCAGAGCCGTAACAAGGAATTTTTGTGCCCGAGGCAAGGACCGGCTCCAGGCTCTTCGGTGGCAATTCTCAGAAGGAAGGACCTGCCGCTGAATTGCCGCTGCTGCTCCATTCGTTGTTTGGCGGCAATTTGGCAGCGGGTCCCTTAGTCCCTATCGGAGAGAAGGACCCGCCGCCGAATTGCCGCCGAAGAATGAATGAAGCGGGGGCGGCAATTCGGCAGCAGGTCCTTCCCTCCGAGAGGGACTCAGGGACCTGCCGCCGAATTGCTGCCGAAGAAGCGGTGGCAGTAGAGCTGCCGCTGATCGCGGCTTTTTTTTTTCCTCCGCGCTGCTTGGGCGGTAGAGCTGCGTCCCTTCACTTTGCACACCCGAGGCGAGTGCCTCACTCGCCTCGCCCTTGTTACGGCACCGGTTCAGGGTGCAGGAGGGTGCTCCGGGCTGGGATCGAGGGGTTCGGAGGGTGGGAGGAGGATCAGGGCTGGGGCAGGGGGTTGGGGCACAGGGGATGAGTGGGTGAAGGTTTTGGCTGGGGGTGCAGACTCTGGGGTAGGGCTGGGGATGAGGGGTTTGGGATGTATGAGGGTGCTCTGGACTGGGACCGAGGGGTTTGGAGGGCAGGAGGGGGATCAGGACTGGGGCAGGGGGTTGGGATGCGGAAGGGGCTCGGGTGCAGGCTTTGGGTGGCGCTTACCTCAAGCAGCTTCTGGAAGCAGTGGCATGTCTCCCCTCCAGCTCCTACATGTGTGCAGCCCCGTCCGCGGCGCCACCCCTGCAGCTCCCATTGGCTGCAGTTCCCAGCCAATGGGAGCTGCAGAGCCAGCGCTTGGGGTGGGGGCAGTGTGCGAGCCCCCTGGCTGCCCCTAGGTGTATCAGCCAGTGGGTGGACATGCCACTGCTTCCGAGAGCCATGTGAAGCCATGGCACAAACGGAGGGGGCAAGCCCCAGACCCTGCTCCCCAGTGGGAGCTCAAGGACCGGATTAAAAGGTCTGTCGCGCCAGATATGGCCTGCGGGCCGTAGTTTGCCCCTGGTCTAAGCAGACTCAACATAGTGAGACACTGAGTTTATTGGTGAGTGAGGAGGTCAATACTGTGGAATGCACTTGGAGGAAACAATGAGATAGACCTGTCTGGGATCGGGAGGAACAGTTGTTTTGACAGAGACGAGGATAAATGAATCAATAGAGTCTGAGAAGGCGGTTCCATGATGTGAGAACATGAAGCTTTGGTGTATCCAGGCCCCATTTAATCTTTATCCACGAGTCAGAAGGACCTCAAATGGGAACAAAGCAGTAGAATGCAGGAATAAAGAGAGCTCTGCAGGATGCAGCTACTGAAGCTAGTGAACTTAGTCTTTCTAAAAGCCAAGAAATATACATGAATACCAGCAAATGTCTTAGATTGCCTTCACCTTATCTAGTAAAATATTTATAACAGCACCATTACAGAGAAGAGGGAGAGAGACATTTTCAGCAGAAATTTGAAAAAGGAGTTGAGGATGCTCAGCATAACTCAGGATTGTGTCTCCCACCCCCACCCCGATTTCAACAGAAGCACGTTTCTGGCTCTAAGGCCCTCTGTCAAATAAAATCATTAAACTTGTGTTTAACTTAAGTATTTGCTTAACTTTAAGTGTTTTTCTGAATAGGAATGAACTTAATTTTATGCTTAAATGCTTAAGTATTTTCCTTAACCAGGGCCTAAGTTAGCACACAGGTGAAATTGTGGCTTTGTTTCTTTAATAATTTTAAATTGTTTTTGTATTTTGTGACAATTTAAAATTAATTGATGGTTTATTTTTGCTTTTAAAACAAGGTGGTGTGACTATTTACTTTAAATTGTTTAATTTATCCCTCATCTTGAATCTGGGTGCATTAAACATCTGTGCCCCAATCCTGCAAACACTTATGCATGTGTTTAAATTTAGTCACATGAGTAGTCACGCTACTAATGTGAGTAAAGCTATGCATCTGTTTTAAATGTTTGCAGGATCAAGTCTTGGTAACACACAAACACAAGTGTTACTAACGATTGGCTCCAAGCCTTGCTTTCCTCTACTCACTGTCAATGCAAGTTCCTTTTCAGCTGCACAACCAAATTATGCAAACACCAAATTGAATAGATGCACCTTTAAGAACATTTTAAAATTGATATTCCCTAAAACTAAAGGCAAGATATAATCCAAAGCATATCCCTACCCTATACAGCAAAATACAATTAAAATCTTTCAAGACATTTGGAGGGATTGTCATTTTCAGGAAACACTGAAATAGCTTTATAAAGGGAATCCAAACATGCCAAATTTAACATACAAAAATAAAAAAAGAGAGAGTCTGAGTCTATACTCTTCCGAACTATTGATACATTTATTTTTGTAAAAGCTGATGAATTCTGTTGCACAGCTTCTTTCCTCATTCATCACTAATGGGTTAATGCCCCCCACTTATGGACTTCAGGAATGGTCAAGTGTTGCTTCTGGAGACTCCAGGACTATGCCCATCCTTCATCTGTGGCTACCAGATTTTCTGCTTTTGGCAGTAGAGCAAGTTGGTGGTTTAGTTTCTCCCAACTATTTTTTTATTTTAATTGTTATTCATTTTTGTGCAGTAGTGATTTATAATCTTCCTCCCTTCCTCTGCCTCCTCCCCTGGATGAGGTAAAGACCAGTGTGATGGTCTCAGCCACTTGGATCCAGCACTGCAGTGCCTCTCTGCTGGACTCCTCTGCCACTGCTCGGGCATGGCAGAGACATCCTGCAAATACTGGGCTAAATCTAAGCAGTATTCCTGCTGTGCGGCAGCTTTTACAAGCTCTACAGAGGGTTTACTATGCTCTGCCTGTTCTCAGCCAGCTGACCTTCACACTGCCAGAACACAGAGCTTAGAGTCGGTCAGGAATGTCAGGTCCCCATCCTGCCCTGAGGAACCGGGACTCCAACATGAAAAAGCCTGATTGGCAGCCTCTGAGCTTTTGGTCAGGGAATATAAGGACAAGGAGGACACTATCTGGGCAGCTCCCTGGGTAAGTCCTGCAACAGACCTGTCTTGGGGAGGTGGGGGGGAAATGTCACTGAAAGGACCCAAGTTCCCCCCCCACATACTGAAGTGGGTCCTTGACTCACTCAGGAACGAAGCAGGGCTCCTAATCTGCTCCTCTTCCTCCCACTGTGAATCGGGGGATTCTCATGGGACTCAGGGATAAGTGCTGCAAACCCCAGAGACTCTGGGTCACAAAAAGGAAAAACAATTGTGTCCTTCCCAAGGCAGCAATTTGTATTCTTAAATGAACATGTGAGGAGAAGATCAGGGGTTAAGCCCCTTTTCCTTTTCCTTCCCTCCAGAAGGAGTGTTTTCTGGGGCTTTTCTCCTACACACAGGCTCTCACAGTGCGCTGAATCAGGCTCACCGCCCTTTGTCCCCCGCAGTATGTCTGGGTTTGCAGAAAAGCCTGGCCCTCTTGTGCAGCTCTGCCTCAGACTGCAGCGTAATTGGAACTGTGCCTGGCTGGCTCTCAACCCAAGGATCCTCTCTCTGTCACAGACAAGGGCTCGGGTTCAGGCAGCAGTGGAATGGGATTTGTGCCTTGTGATCAGCCATAAACCCTTGCTCTGCCAAGGAAAAGGGCTGAGTCTGAAATGCAGGGAAAGGTCTCTATCTTGCTGACCACCCCTCATCTGCTCCACAGACTGGCTCCACAAGCAGACCAGAACAGAGGCACATGCGGACTCTGTTCCCACAGAGGTGCACCATCATGGGATTATAGAGGGGTAAATGAGAAATCCCTTCCTATGTTCAAAATGATCCTGATTTACTGAGTAAAGCCCTGAGCAGTACTAGGTTTTTCCTGCAGTACTTACTTGCATGCTAGCCAGCCTGAGGGAGCAGGTAGGCAGCCTTTCAGGCTCCCAGAGATATCTAGCAAGCTACTTCCCCAATTGCAGTATTTGGTCCATTACCCCTCCTTGGTTTGGTGGTCTCGAGGTCATGTTGAATAGCATACTACCTCTCCCCTGTAAAAAGCCAGGGGAAGTACCACAGATGCACCACCAACCCCCTCCACAAAACTGGCTGTACTTTTTCAAGACAGGATGCCAGTGTCCTGCAAGGAACTCATTAATATTAATAAAGCATCTTCCCTTTCAAGCATTATTAAATACACAGTTTCACATAGATGCCTCCTTGAGAACCATCATAACATCCAAATGAGGCCATCTGATTAAAATCAAATGTTAAACTAAAAGTCATATAAAACCAAAGAATTGTGGTAAGTTTGGGGAGCCTAACATTGATGAAGCTGTAGCTCTGTAGGTGAAAGACACAGTCACACCCTCAGAAAAGGACTTCCTTCCAAAAGTGCCCATAGACCATAAAACTGATGCCACACTGCACAGCAATTTCAAAACTTCAGTGAAAGCTTTGCAGAGCAAAGGTTTTTCATATATTCAGTAAGGAAAGCCCACTTGGTGTAAACAAGTGGCTCATCATCTAGCATAATGATCCTGGCTTGGAGTGAGACATCTTAGGTTCTGTCCTGGTCAAATCCTTGATGTGATTTGTGATGTGCAATGGTTTCTAACTTGATGGGTACAAAGAAGCCATGTTACACTCAGGACAGCAATCAGTCATCCTAAACAGATACCTTTTGCACCAAACTTACAGGTGAGGAACCATTTGGGGAAACAATAGAGAAATTAGTAACTGAGAGTGCACAGAGACTTCAGTCTTTGTTATCAATGCCAGCACAGCAATCCGACCAACATCAATGGTATCCAAGAAGGGACTTTTCCCCGGGCAGAGGGAAAAATCAGGAGCAGAAGTTTCCAAAGAAATCTGGATATATTTTCCTCCAAAACAAAAAAATTGCCAGCATGACAAAGACAAAGAGCATTTGTGTATGAGAGCTCACAGTTCCTGTACAAGACTCTTCCTTCTTATCCATGCTCTGCACCTAGAGCCTTGAGAAATAGGTGGTAGTAATCACAGCAAGGGACAGGTCACAATTTACACACTTATACTCCATGTATAGACAATTTACCAATCTGTAGCCTGTCCTGAGAAACAGACCCATTCATTACTGGGCAGCTGCTGGAAAGGATTTTGTAGCTACCACTGTTTCAAAATCAAGAAGAGATTTTGATCCCAATGCTGAGAGTTGCTCACAGGAGTCAAAACAGACAAGGATCTGGCCATAATTTTACCACGATGGTAGAGATTAGCAAAGAACCAAAACTTCATTGCATCAGTCATTTCCTGGCTGTGGTCATTCATAGACAATTGTTTCCAATGGCTAGGATTGCTCATGTGTTGCGTTGGCTTCATTCCTGAGTGGATCTTTCAAAATGTGCCTGCAGAAATTCCTTCTGAAGACTTGGAACTATGCACTTGATGCAATGCAAAATTAGGTGTCATTCTCAGATCACATCCAAATATCCCTTTGTGGGTAGGTAAGTACAAATACACTGAAAGGCAACCAAATTTTTCCTCTAGACCCTTTCATACTCACTATGGACACAAGCTTCCCAGGGTGGGGAGCATACTTGGAAGACAAATTTCCAAAATCTCAGAGAATGTACTAAATGGTTCACTTTGACATCTCTATCAGTGGCATGTATGAACAACAACACCTCTCCCATCGTGTCCATATGGTATCAGAGCAGTTGGCCATTGAATCCAATATGTTGACTGTGACAGTGGCCTGTATCAGCTGCATCAGTAGAAGGTGCAAGCAACCATGAATTGGGCAATTACAATGCCCTCAAGAGAAGAGAAGTCACCTACTTTCCAATAGAGGTTGGCTTATAACTGAGTCATGAACGTTTAGTGTAACCAGAGGTCAGACTTCTCTGTTGCAAAGGAAATAGTTTTCTGAGCAGAGAAGAATCTGCAACCTTTCAAGACAGTTCACATGAAGGACACAATAAAGAAGGGAAAGGGAGAGTTAGTTCTTCTTCCCATCCTCTACTGGCCTAGAAGGCGCTTTGGACTTGTTAAATAGCCAAGGACTCCACACTGTACCTTCAGAAAAGGCCAAACCTCTTGAATCAGGAACTTCTTCATCTAGACCAGGAACATCTACACTTAGCAGCCTGGGCATCAGAAGAGAAGTGTAGTTCAGCATGGATTCTCCATTAACCTCAGATACAGTTTGGTATCCAGACAGAACCGGGATATTTCACTCACTGATCTGGTCAAATTTACATTTCTGGTGTGAGGGAAAACAGAAAGCTCTTTGGAACAGGGACTGCCTCTTTGTTTGTGTTGTGCTCAGCAAAAGGGGCCTTGGCCTCCAGATGCTGCCGTACTATACATACAATAATAGTCGCAAAGTTCTAGTGATCTCAGCTACACTAGAGTTTCTCCAGAATGGTTGGTTGGATTCCTACAACCAAACACCGTAGAAACATGGGTATCAGCCCTAGCAGTGATCTGTAGGTAGGCACATTAGACTCTTCATTTGAGTATAATAAAATGCCATGATTAATCAAAATGACAGATTCGACAAGCCTATGACTAGCCTTTCTAGTCCCCATTACGTCCAAAAGCAGATTTTGGAATTAATTCCTGTATCTATACAAGAACCATGTTGTTGTTGTCATGAGCAAAAGGTGGTTGTTAAAGCATTCTGCCCATGGTAAGTTCTTTGCACAATTTCTGCAAAATAGTTCTCCCATAATTTTGTTCTAACCCTTGATGCTGATTTGATAGGCTGTGACATAAATGAGCATTGCTAGTATGCTGTTCATCTCATTCCATGCAAAATGTCATGGTTTTAGGGTCTCAAAGTTGCTTCATGCAAGATGTTATAATCCTGCATCAGTTGACATGCTAGGCATTGGGGAAAGTATTTGCAGAAATCCCTTGGGCATTGGAGAAGAAGTGTACAAGCTTCATTTGAGAAAGAGTTGCAAAATAAGTTTCCATTTCTCTGCAGAGGCATCCTAGAAAGGTGCTACGAGGTTCGTTCCTACATAACTCCTTTGTGTACAAAGATCTTGTTTTATATGCGGAGGAACGTCCATTCTAGCCTGCAATTCTAGTATAATAATAATTAAAATACTGCTTATCTTTCCCCTATTACTTCTTTGAGTCGCTGCCTGCTACTTCCTATTAGTGATGAATGAGGAGAAAAGCTGTGCACCAGAATGAGAAATTTGTTACCTGATCATTTTATTTCTGTCAGCAGCTTCTCTCTGAGTTCAGTTCATCCTAGTAGTGTGGTAAGTGATAAGAATACTTTTTTCTGTACAGAAAGATTTAGACATAATTCTCTTAAGGTTTATCATGGGTTTCACTCTCCACTGTGGCACCTCCTGCTGGCTGTCTCGGGGATTAGCACTGCTAGCCGGCGTGCCCTCTCCTGGTGGTGCCTCGCTCGTCATTGTCACCGCCTGCAAACCTGCCTCAGTCCAAGTACTGCTGCATCCTCTTCATGACTCGACTCTCCCGTATCACTGTTCCCTGCACAGCCTCGGTAGGCTGCTTTTAACCCCTTCTCTGCCAGTGTGGGGCAGACACCCCATCACAAGTTTATTTAATACATTATATCAAGTTACTGTCTTAATGCTAACAATTAGTTGCTGGAGCGTCTCTATCTTTGGAAAAACTCTTCTGGTGACTTGAGCTGAAGGGTGTGTCTTAATCCTGGAGCGTACAGCAACAGCATTGAACTGCCTCCAAATTCCATAGTGGAGATCATGAACACATTAGTGATGAATGATGAGAGAAGCTGCTAACAGAATATTACTAGGTAAGAAATGTCTCATTCCTAAAATTTAGGTTGTAGTCTATTTACATCCATCTTAAATGTGCCTGAAGTTCGCTCAGTTGGTCACAAAACTGCAGAAGTTTAATTTAAATGCATTCTGCTAACTATTTTTTCTCCCCGAAGGAGGTGAATTTTGGAATGTTTGATTGTACTAATGGAAATATCCTTCAGGGCCTGGAAATTTTCTTGGCCCAAGTCATGGTACCAGCACTTAAATCTCAGCAGGTAAATAATCAGTATCTTTTCTTAACAAACCTATTTTGAGTTATGTCTAATAGCTGTTTCTATCTCAGTTGTAAATCAGATGAACTAAAACAAAAGTGTCCGTCAAAGGGAACAGAGAATGATATAAAAGTCTATATTAGGATATGCACAGGTCCTGACATTTTTATCTGGGAGTCAGAAATTCATATTTCATATTCATTGTTCATATTTAAATATACCATGACTTAAAAATAGCATAATAAGGTAAGCATGATAAAGCAAGAGAATAACAGTGAGTGTGATGCTAGGGTAAGCTTGAGTAAAAAGAAGTGTCAATTTCTCTTGGTTGCAACATAGTTAGGCCCATGATTTAATCCAGAGATGTGTACAGTTAGGGTCTTCAGCACTTTAGCACACCCTGCAAGCCCCAGCCTACTGGAATTTTCCTGGTTTTGTGGGGCTGTCCAGGGGTTCTGATTTGGTCTGTTGAAACTAGAGATGGGACCAAATTAAAACCCAACATCTGAATATCTTCAGATTTTGCAGCTTGGGCCTTGTCTCTAGTAGAAACTGAGATTTCCCCCCCGCCCCTGGTTTCATTAGAGCCAATTAAGTGGACATTCTGGCCACCTCTCCACATCTGCACTCTGCTGCTGCTTTCCTTTTGCCTCATCCACGTATACTCCTGTTGTCTTGCCTCCCTTGTCCTTGTAGCTCAATGTGCCCTTCTTATCACAATGCAGTATTGTGTCCATCTTCAGCAGGGACATAGTCGGGTGGGATTGCCAAAGCTTCAGCCCCTCTAAAGTAATTTGGTGTTAGATGGTCCAGATGCTGCTCTTTTGATTTTCTTTCATACTGAAGTAGGGAGAAAGATTAGTATCTAACTTCCTCTCTTCAAAGGGAGCCATTGTTCTGAAGTCAAGCTGAAAAGAAAGCCCAACAAGTCACCTTGAGAGAGAGAACTCAGAGCGACATTTCATTACCATGAGGTCTTTGTGCTCATTTGTCTCCTCTGCAGCCTTTTGTCTCACCTGCCAAGGCTCTGAGAGTGGGCCAACCCAGTTTCTTACAACAGCAGTTGCAGTCAGAAGCATAGATGTCATTTTCCTTATAACTTTGTGTCCTTGCCATAATGCTTTGTTAGACGGTTGACTCTGATACAAGACAACTCCATTTTGACTACCATTATAAATACACAGAGCTGCTAAATGCAGTGTTGCCAACTCTCATAATTTTATTGTGACTTTCACAATATTTGGTATTTTTCTTATAACCTCAGCTGTTGGAATCAAGAGATTACATGAGAATGTCAGCTGTCATTATGTAAAAAATAAGATTTTTACTAGAGCTGTCGATTAATCACAGTTAATTAAAATTAATTGCGATTAATTGCAGTTTTAATCGCATTGTTAAACAATAGACTACCAATTGAAATTTTATTAAATATTTCTGGATTTTTTCTGCATTTTCAAATATATTTATTTCAGTTACAACACAGAATACAAAGTGTACAGTGCTCACTTTATATTATTTTTGATTACAAACATTTGCACTGTAAAAATGATAAGACAGTATTTTTCAGTTCACCTCATGCAAGTACTGTAGTGCAATCTCTTTATCGTGAAAGTGCAACTAACAAATGTAGATTTTGTTGTTGTTACATAAATGCACTCAAAACCAAAACAATGTAAATCTTTAGAGCCTACAAGTCCACACAGTCCTACTTCTTGTTCAGCCAGTCGCTAAGACAAACAAGTGTTTACATTTATGGGAGATAATGCTGCCCTCTTCGTATTTGCAATGTCACCTGAAAGTGAGACCAGACATTCGCATGGCACTTTTGTAGCCAACATTGCAGGGTATTTACGTGACAGATTTGCTAAACATCTGTATGCCCATTCATGCTTCTGCCACCATTGCAGAGAACATGTTTCCATGCTGATGATGCTTATTAAAAAAAATGTGTTAATTAAAATTGTGACTGAATTCCTTGGGGGAGAATTGTATGTCTCTGGCTCTGTTTTACCCACATTCTGCCATATATTTCATGATATAGCAGTCTTGGATGATGACCCAGCATGTTGTTCGTTTTAAGAACACTTTCACTGCAGATTTGACAAAATGCAAAGAAGGTACCAATGTGAAATTTCTAAAGATAGCTACAGCACTCGACCCAAGGTTTAAGAACCTGAAGTGCCTTCCAAAATCTGAGAGGGACGAGGTGTGGCACATGCTTTCAGAAGTCTTAAAAGAGCAAAACTCCGAGGCTGAAACTACAGAACCCAAACCACCAAAAAGAAAATCAACCTTCTGCTGGTGGCATCTGACTCAAATGATGAAAATAAATATGCGTCGGTCCACACTGCTTTGGATCGTTAGCGAGCAGAACCCATCATCAGCATGGACGCATGTCCTCTGGAATGGTGAATAAAGTATGAAGGGACATATGAATCTTCAGTGCATCTGGCATGTAAATATCTTGCGATGCTGGCTACAACAGTGCTAGTTGAACGCCTGTTCTCACTTTTAGGTGACGTAAACAAGAAGTGGGCAGCATTCTCTCTGCAAATGTAAACACACTTGTTTGTCTTAGCGATTAGGTGAAAAAGAAGTAGGTCTGAGTGGACTTGTAGTCTCTAAAGTTTTACATTGTTCTATTTTTGAATGCAGTTATTTTTTGTACATAATTCTACATTTGTAAGTTCAACTTTCATGATAAAGAAATTGCACTACAGTACTTGTATTAAGTGAATTGAAAAATACTATTTTTTTGTTTTTTTACAGTGCTAATATTTGTAATAAAAATAAATATAAAGTGAGCACTGTACACTTTGTATTCTGTGTTGTAATTGAAATCAATACATTTGAAAATGTAGAAAACATCCAAAAATATTTAAATAAATAGTATTCTATTATTGTTTAACAGTGCAATTAATCACGATTAATTTTTTTTTATTGCTTGACAGCCCTAATTTTTACCCAACTGTCAGGGATTGGTGTCCAAGCCTGGCAGAACCACGTAATGGCAATACTCTGGACTGTGTTGCCCAGTGACAAGTCTGTAGCTGGGGGGGAACCTGGGTCCTTCTTGCTCCACTGGGTTCCAGCACAGGGCCCAGTAAATTGTAGTTCAAAATATTTGGCATAGGGTTTGGACGCTCCTATGTCTGCAGCCTGGGCCACTTCTTATCTTGGCTTCGGTTCCTCTGTTGGTGCCACTGGTTCGTTTCAGAGTCCCCTCTGCAGTCCCTGTGGTTGCGCCCTGGAAAGTCTTCCTCTCTCAGTCACAGCTTGTCATTGTCAGCCTTCATGGTTGAAGGGTCTGCAGCAGCTCAGCACTGGGGCCTGGGCCTGGCCACATGGGGCGGCAGGAGCCTGCACTACACAACTGCTTTCCATTATGGTCTGACTAGACTGATCTGAGCTGCTCTCTTTTGAGCTCAGCCTTCACTGGAAGTATGCCCAGCAGAGGCGGCTGGATGCGGCTTTCTGGGTCCAGAGCTGCTCCTTAATCCTAACCTCCCCACTGCAGGGCTTGTACACCCCATCACACGGACAAACACAAAATTAATATGCCCATTTAAAGTCGGGCATGCCAAAGCACTGAATAATATGTTGTAAGGGGTCCTGTACTTGCCAGGAGATGATCTGATAGGAAAGACTTATATCTAAATTGTATGGTTCTGTGAATAAGCAAAACTTTTCTAATAAACACAATACCTTTGTTTTATATTTTTTCTTGCATTAATCATTTTCAAATAATCAGCACTGGGGAGCTGTGAAAGAAGGCTTGAAGAACAGCCAGATACAAGACTTTCTGTATTCTGTGGATAAATTTGTGGGTACCTTGTCATCAGCAAGACAGAATTTAGAAGATAAAATTCAGCTGCAGAAGGTGGATATTGAGAGTTACCTCAACAACTTGCATAACCCTTCTGACTACATAACAGCAGGTCAGTAATTCCTAAAGGAGAAATATTACATGATCCAAAACAAAACATGGAAATGAGAGTATTTATAGGAAGAGAGATGTTCCATGTTCTCTATGCTGTTAGCAACGATTTCTCTTAAAAGATTTATTCGTTCTCTTCCTTAGAGCTATATTTCTTCTTCTGCTTGGTCTTAATGGGAATGTTTTGGGGCAGCTGCCAGTAAAAAAAAAAATAAAAAAATCCTATAGCAGCAGGGCTGCTAAGGGATCCTGAGTCACTGAGCAAGTGCCCTGCTCTCCAGTGGATGGCACAAGGTCTGAAAGATTTCCCTCTGGATCTCCGGTAAGCTGCACGTTTGAAGGGCCAGGAGCCCTGGTCATAATGCAGAGGGCAAACTCTACACTGTCTCCGCAGATGGAACAATCTGAAAGACCTTTTGATTTGAAACATGCAGAGTTTTCTGGTCCCTATGTGGATTGTCTTCCACCTTTGGGATAATGTGGCCCTCTGACTTCACTGGAGGATGAATGGAAGGAGATGGCGGGGAAAGAGAGAACCCTTGTTCAGTCACAAGTAGAGTTATTAACTAAATATGGTTAATGTACCAGTACATTAGTTTAAATTGTTTGTTAGTTAAATAGGCTTGACATTTTTGTTGGATATGAAAATCCCACATGAAAAATGCAGCAGTATTCCATTGCCTTTTAAGTATACATCTGATTTTGAAGTTATGCATGTGCTAATGGGGCTAAAGCCTGAGGTCCTTGCTCAGTTTTATTTCATTTGACTTTGTTGGGAATTTGGGGAATTTGCCTGGGTATGGACTGAGCAAACTCCGCACAAGGACTTAGGATTTATTCCTAACAAATTAGGGTTGCAGGGAACATACACTGTAGGAACTCCCTGCATGGCAGTGTATAGAGGGTAAATAGGTGGGTGGCAAGGGAGGGAAGGACAGTGGCAAGATAGAGGATCTGCTGCATGGATTCGCTAGTCCTCTGCCCCAGGAGTGGGATGAATGGTGGGCTACTTTGGACTAAAGAAGCCTTCTGAAGTCGGCTCTCCATCCAATCTGGAGCCAGGCAGTGAGAATTTTTCTACAGAATGTTTAAATCTGTGTATGTTTCTTGGCACTTATTAGTAGAATGCAATTTTTGTCTTGTGGTTTTAAAGGCAGTAACATCGAGGTCATTGAGAAACTTGAGGGAGTGCTAATAATTTGGATCAAACAGATTGGACAAATATTGGTGGAAAGTGAACAAATGAGAAAAGAAGCTGATGACATTGGCCCAGCTGCTGAACTGGAACACTGGAAATCGAGGATGGCATCATTTAACAGGTTAAAGCATTGCATTATTTCTCCTGCAGGCTAAAGGGCATTTTGTTTATAAACATGAGCTGTCACTTGAATTTTTGTTTTTTAATTTATTCTTTTTTCAAAGCCTTTTAGATGAGATCAAGAGTCCAAGAGTAAATAAAGTTCTAAGTATTCTTCAGGCAGCAAAATCAAGACTATTAAAGCAGTGGAAAGAACTGGTAATGACTGTGCTTTTAATAGAAGTAATTTTAAGTCAATTAAAAACATGCTGCTGCACTTATGCAACATTTGGAAATGAACCCACATTGCTAATAATAGTTTGGGGATGATGGTTTTTATGTATTGGGCTTTATTCTCTCTTTGATATAAAAATGTAATACCAATTCTCTGGATTTGGAGTCAAGCACACATATTGGGGAGTGGGGAAGGGCAACTCTATCTCATACATTGCCAGTTAGACAGATATCTACACAGGACTGTGGGATTGCCAGGAAGGCGATAGAGAAGGTATTGGCTACAGGCTCAAACTAGTTTTACCTAGGGCACTTACTACATCAGACATATGGACACCTGATCCAAACTTAACAATGCAAAGTGCAGATAATCCAGAAAAACAGACTCACAAGCCATGTGCAAGTGACCTGAGATTCAAAAGCCACTGAATGCACCAGTAGAGGAGATGATGGTCAGAAACAGCAGGTCTACCATCAAGATCTTCTACTCCTTAAAGTGTGGATCTACTTTGAGAATAGTCTGTGGAAAAATGGTACCTTCTTACTCAACTAATCTTGCTGTGTGTACTCAGAGTAATTTCTGCTGACTTTTGTGGTAAAAATAGTTTTTGATCTATTATCCCTGCAGAGCCAACATATGTAAGAGATAGTGAGCTGGATTCCATTTCTTCCTGTGGAGAATCAACAGAATTATTTATCAACTTCAAATCAGTCAGACCTGTATAAGCTGTTGTAGACAAAACGGATACACAGGTGTCACTGAGGGATTGCTTTATTGAAGTGATAGTGTATGTAACCCTTCTGCCCATCTAAGTTGGCAGCAACAAGGGCCGGGTTCTGTATCTAGGGGTTCCGTTTCAATAACGCCATGCAAAACCGGCTCGAGCCCCCACCCAGTGACCTGGGACAATTACATACCACCCCCTGGGCACCTCTAAGAGGCGATACTTCCCCTCTCGCAAGCACGGAGTCTGAGCGTAACAGAAAATGTTTAATAACATGAGGTAAACAACATCAGCATTAAATTGGAAAAACGCCACAACTAGAGTTCTTAGACCAAACCATGAGCGAAGACCCACCCCAGCAAATTGGGCCGTGTCCTCTCCCGTTGGTTCTTGAAACCAGCGACCCAAGAATCACCAAAGTCCCAAAAGTCCACCAATCCCAAAGTCTCTTGCGTCCAGCAACCCAAGAATCACAAAAGTCCCAAAAGTCCAACAACCCCCCAAAGTCTCTGTCCATGATCAGTGCAGCCCCAGAGTTCAAAAGGGGGGGGGGTGAGCAGGGTGTTAAGGGGCACCTTACGTGATCCGAGGCCAACCAGCTGCTTCTCCGTGGGGTTCCACCGCAGCCTTCACCACGAACTGCTCCACTCCACCCGCAGTCCCACTCCTGCCGTCCCACAAACTGCTCTGGCAGCTGCTCCTCTCCGCTCCGCTCACCGACCTGTGAGCCGCTCCGCTCCAGCCGTCCCTTGGGCCACTCCCACAAGGCTCTGCTCTGCTAGCTGCTCCTCCAGCCGCTCCGCTCACCGACCTGTGAGCCGCTTCGCTCCGCTCACCCCCGCTAAGCTAAGTTAGCTTAGCAATAGCTTCAGGCTCCCCCACTAGTTAACACAGCCTCCGTGATCTCAGCTCTTAAATAGCTTTAGCTCTTTTGTGATTTCAGCTCTTAGTGATTTCAGCTAGTAGTAGGGGAGCCCCAGTGCTGGTGCACTATTGGCCCAAAGTGAATCTCAGCTCAGCAGTCTGTAACTAGACTCCTAAGGGAATCAAAGTTAGCTCTCTTCAACAGTGGAGAGAGGAGGTAGTGCAATTGGTGTTTCAACCCCCTCAGGAAGGGGGCCATACCATCAGGTACAAATACCTGTCCCCATCCTCTCTCAATTCACTGGGTTTTGTAACCCATGCCCCTTGACAAGCAAATGCTACTTAGGTAATGGTGAATGACTCACTCAGTCCTTCTGTCATACAACAGTTCCACTGGCCTTGATTCACAGAATCAGGGTAACAAAACTTTATTCTTCCTGCCCCAATAACAGAGAAACTGGGGATCCCACACCAGCCAAAGTAACCACTTTGAGTTGCTGTGGTTTCATGCCAGGCGAGTGGGTGTGCCTATGCAAACAAGATCAGCCCCTGGAGTTCTTTTCCACACTCGCCATAATTCACCACCAGATGTCAGGGTAGAGCTCATCCTGACTCTGCTTACATGTATAAGAAGGGAAAAACCCAGTATATTTTAGAGCCTGAGCTGGTTTTGCAGGGCTGGCAGTTAGAAAAATAAACTGTCTCTATGTACATTGAGCACATTCAATATTGCCAGCCCTGAACATTCAAACATTATGAGTCAGGCCCCCAAAACCATGATATTGGCTAAAAAATCATGAGATTTTACAAAGTGATAACATTGTGCTCTGTTTATTTGCCTCCTAGTTTTTGAGCTTTTAGGGATTATGGTTTCAAGATTTTTTTTTAAACCACGAGGACTAGAAATTTACTTTAATATATGTCAGCTGAAATTCTGTTGAAATCTCATGACTGCAGGAGCTGTCTTGTGATAAATTCATGATAGTTGCCAACACTGCTTTGAAAAATATACAGCTGAAAGGCAATGAACATCGGATCCCAGAATGCCATTTTTACATATACTTTGCAGAGTAGAATTGCAGTTTAATCAGGAAAAACTCTGTCAACTTCAGTGAGGAGTTTTTCCTAAATTGGGATGTGTAGTCCTGTCCAAAAGCTGCTGATCATCAGGTAGCAGTTATGAAATCTAGAGTGGGGTAGATCGTTCCAATTCTTACTCCAACAAATTGTCTCATAGATTTCATTGGGAGTACTTTTATTAGTAAAGGTTTGCAGGATTGGCCCCCGTATTCATTCTTCTTTTAGTAACATGCATTGGAAAGGTAGTGAGCCCACAGAGATTTGTGTGATAAGCCTAAATCATGGGTGGGCAAACTTTTTGGCCCGAGAGCCACATCTGGGTGGGGAAATTGTATGCAGGGCAATGAATGTAGGGCTGGGGCAAGGGGTTGGTGTGCAGGAGGGAGTGTGGGGTGTGGTGTGCAGGAAGGGGCTCAGGACAAGGGATTGTGATGCAGGAGGGGGCTCTGGGCAGGGGGTTGGGGTGCGGCAGAGGGCTCAGGACAGGGGGTTGGGGTGTAGGAGTGGTGCGGCAGGGGGCTCAAGGCAGGGGGTTAGGGGGCTAAGGACAGGGGCTTGGGGTGTTGGGTCCAGGAAGGGCTTGGGGTGCGGGCTCTGGCCCAGCGCCACTTACCTCGAGCAGGTCCGGGGTGGCAGCAGTGTGCAGAGGGGCTAAGGCAGGCTGCCTGCCTGCCCTGGCCCCGTGCTGCTCCCGGAAGTGCCAGCTTGTCCGGCAGTGGCTCCTGGGGGTGAGGTGGGGCAGATGGCTCTGCCGTGCGCTGCCCTGGCCTGTGGGTACCAGCCCCAAGCTCCCATTGGCTGCGGTTCCCTGTTCCCAGCCAATGGGAGCAGCAGGGGGAGGTGTCTGCAAGTGAGGGCAGCGCACGGAGCCCTCTGCCCCCCCCTGGGGCCGCAGGGACATAGTGCTAGCTGCTTCCGGGAGTGGCACGGTGCCAGGGCAGGCAGGGAGCCTGCCTTAGCCCAGCTGCACCACAGGGCTGGCAATTCCGCGGACTGGATTGAAAGCCAGATCCAACCCATGGGCCGTAGTTTGCCCTCCCCTGACTTAAATGCTATTAATTTTAGTTGCCTTTTCCCTTTCAGGATGGTAATGTAACAAATGCTGCCAATGAAGCTAAAGACAATGTAAAATATTTATATACACTGGATAAGTTCTTTGGTCCACTTGGTAAAGCCTCACCTGTAAGTATTTTTATTTTTTTTTAAATAAAGCATTTAGACAGTCTGAAACTTAGAAGAGAAAAAAGAGCTATTATTCCCAGTGGGAGAATGACTCTCCATTTCCATTTTCAAGTGTAGTGCCCGTACAATTGTTGAGTTGAATGTATAGATTTCAAAGAACTCCCAGAAATGGAAAAATACTGCTTCTCATGTAGCAGACGTCTGTCATTGCAGGTGCTAATGCAGGGCAGGAACAAATCAGGGTGATACACCTCTACCCCAATATAACACTACCCGATATAACATGAATTCGGATATAACGCGGTAAAGCAGCGCTCCGGGGGGGTGGGGCTGCGCGCTCCAGCGGATCAAAGCAAGTTCGATATAACGCGGTTTCACCTATAACACGGTAAGATTTTTTGGCTCCCGAGGACAGCGTTATATTGGGGTAGAGGTGTATTCTCCCAAGCCCCACCCACTGCTGGTGCTGAAAGGAACTGCCACTGATAGTAAATTGTGCAGACCTGTCTAATATGATTGTCCCTTTAGTTCCTTGCGTCCATCTCTTTAAGGTTTGCAGTAGGTTTTCCTATTTACTAGTTTTTAGGAAATCTGAATTGCTCATTTTTTCCTTTCTCTTTTGTGTCTTAGGCAGCAATAGTGGAGCACATTCCCAGCTTAATGAACAGTATTCGTATGATTTACAGTACATCACCATACTATAATACATCAGAACAGATGACTTCTCTTCTTCTCAAAATCACTAACCAGATGATTCATACATGCAAGCTATATCTAAGTGAAGGTGTTTTGAAAATCTGGGACCTGGACAGGTAACATGACCTCTTACTAGTTTTACCTTCTTCTTCAGTTAAGACTAATAGAAAAGTCATAGGTTAAATATGAACATTATTACAAAGTAATATTGTGTAAGCCCTGATTCAGCCAAGTAACTAAGTTTTTAATTTTGAGCAGGTGAATGCTTCCATTAACTTCAGCTGGAATACTCAGAGTGCATAATGTTAAGCACATGTGTAAGTCTCTGCTGGATCAGGGTTTATACTATATAGATTGCCATTAAAATGCAAATAGAACAATTTAAAAAGCTATTATTTTGTCATCATGACTTTCTTGATGCAAAGCACACTCAGACAGAGGAAACTAGGAGTAGGAACAAAGAGGTTCTTCGGAGAGAAAACCCTAGGGACAGGCAAGCTGAGAAAGCTTAAGCTCAGGTTTATGCTTTGTGTGTACTTAAGTTAACCATAAAGGCAAACACTACGAAGGGGGTAAGTTTGCACCATATGCAGTGTGGGTGTGTACTCTGTTAGGAGCAGAGTGGGAACTTGCTTGTACTACGATTGCTCTGCACAGATTGCTACAGGAATTCAGTGTGGCGAATGTTAACTTTGCCAGATTTAATGGTACCAATGCAGCTTCTGACCTAGGAAAGCTGGATCCACAGTAGGCTTGCAAGTTAAGTTAAAGCACACTTGGATTTTTTTTTTGGAGACTTTAGTTCTGTTCTCCCTTGCTCTCTTATTTCCTTTTTATTATTTATAATGGCTAATTGTTGTTGTCTTTTGTCTTATACTCTTAGATTATAAGCTGTTTGGGTCAGGGACCATTTTTCTGTGTTTGTACAGCACCTCGCACAGTGGGCTCCTGTTCCATGACTCTTAGGCGCTGCTGCAATACAAGTGATAAATAATAAAAGGGAAACAGGCAGACTAATGGGGGAATACAAGGAAACAATGAGACAATGTTGATCAGCATGATAGGCTGTGGTGTCAGCACCAGCTGCCTAATCGTTGTCAAATTTTGTGTAGCATCATGGCAAAGGAGAGTTTAAGGAGGAATTTGAAGGAGAACAATGAGATGGCTTTATGGGAAGCTCCTCCCATGAGAGAGGGGCAGCATGGAGAAAGCACAAAGAAGGAATAGGAGTTAGAAATTAATATTAGTAATGAGAATGAATGTTTAGTTCATTGCAAGCTGTGCAGGGTGTCTAGTGTGGATAAAAGGCCAAAGGGCCATCTTCCAGAATTGAGAGAGACTTGCACCTTGTGCTTATGGGTGAAGGAGAGGCCTGATGTCTTCGCAGCCCAAGCGATCTCTTTGGCACCCTCTGTCACCCTTTGGGGGGAGAGGATTCAGAAGAGTGAGCTGAATCCTACAGGTAGGCAGAGGAGAGCCTACCCAGAGTTACGTGTTAAATGGTGGGACCTATCACTGCACTGGACCTACTTAAATCCCTGGTATGTGAGAGATGGAGCAGACTGCACAGATAGAATCCTTCCCCAGGGCTAATAAAGTTGTGGCCTCCTGCTTAAATCCATCCCTGTGTCTGTCCTCATTCACCTACATGTACTGATCCAGAGAAGAGGATGTGGCAATAGTGAAAACAAGATGGCGAAAGCCTGGAGGAAAGTTTTCTCTTTGTGGATGGATAGAAAAGACTGCATTTTAGAGATCTTGTGCAGGAATAAACAGCAAGATTTAGACACAGCCTTAATGTGAGGATCTAGAGAGAGGATCAAGTCAAAGATGACACCTAGATTACAGGCATGAGTGACAAAAAAGTAATTCATGCTGAAAATTTCTAGTTGCTCTTTGTGTGTAGAAAAACATAATTACGTTTAACCAGCACACGACAGAATAACCAGCACACGACAGAATATTGATATATACATTATAAATAAGGAGAAGATTTTGTCATGGTTATTTTTAGTAAAAGTCACGGACAGGCCACGGGCAATAAACAAAAATTCATGGGAGCCTGTGATCTGTCTGTGACTTTTACTAAAATAAAAGGGAAGTGGCGGGTATGACAGCTGGAGCTCTGACACGGGGTGGGGGTAGGAGGGGGAAAACTGGGGGGACTGACAGCCAGAGCCTCACCATCATGAAAGAGGACACAGCGCTGGCTCTGGCCACAGCCAAAGCAGCGAGGGGGGGAGGGGAGGGGCAGGGTTCACAGCCCCCGCAGCCACAGGGGCATATAGCCCTGGCTCCAACCCCAGCTGCAGCAGTGACCAGCCCTGGGTCCAAACCTGGCCGAAGGGGTGTGTGTGTGTGTGGGGGGGGGTCCACACAGCTGTGGCCCTGGCCGCAGTCACACGTGGGGGGCTCTCCAGCCCTGGCTGCAGTCACGGGTGGACAGAGGTGAAAGTAAGACGGTACGCCCCGGTACGGCGTACCGGCAAGAGCTGGTGCGCTGTACCGGGGCGGATTGGCTTCCCCTGGTGGCAATTTAAAGGGCCTGGGACTCCCAGCAGCAGCTAGAGCCCTGGGATGCCCGAGCCCTGGGGTAGCGGCGGCGGGGCTCCGGCGGCTATTTAAAGGATCCGGGGCTGCGGCAGCCGCTACTGCCCCAGCCCTTAAAATAGCCGCCGGAGACCCGCCGCTGCCTAACCAGGGCTCCGGCAGCAGGGCTCTGGGGATGATTTAAAAGGTCCAGCATTCTGGTAGCCGCTACTGCCTCAGGCCCTTTAAATCATCCATGGAGCCTGCCGGAGCCCTGGGGCAGCGACGGTGGGGCTCCAGGGACAATTTGAAGGGTCTGGGGTGGTAGTGGCAGCCAGAGCCCCGGGCCCTTTAAATCACTGCCTGAGCCCCCGGTTGCCGCTGCTACCCCAGGGCTCCGGCAGCGCGGCTTGAGTGGCAATTTAAAGGGCTCGGGGCTCCCACTGCCACTACCCTCCGGGGCCCTTTAAATCATCACCCGAGCCCCGCTGCTGGAGCCCTGGGGTAGCGGCGGCAGGGCTCTGGCGGTGATTTAAAGGGCCTGGAACTCCCAGCTGATCAAATGTCTATGTGCTGAAATGTTCTACTATTGTAATCATTTGTGCAGCTCTCAATGGTTCTTAAGTTTGTCTTCTGTTCACTTATTTTTTAGGCAAGAATTATTAAAGAGGGTACAAGAATGCATTTATCTCAATGAACAATATCAAACATACTTTCAGAGAGTAAGGGAGAAGCTAAAGGAAAATCCAAGTGATCGGCAGTTCGATTTCAGGTAAATCATTCATTCTGTCCTTGAATCAAATCTTGTCCATTTATATAATTTATAACTGCACAATCAACATATGTTCAGATGAACTGGAGAGTTTAACATTCAGTGAAAATATAAACTGTAGCATGTTCCAGACCTGATCCTGCAGATTTTACTCAGAATTTTTTTTTCAGTGACAAGTTTTGCCAGTTTGTCAAAGATTTGTTACCCATATAGGCCCAAAGGGATTTCAGTTGAACTAATGCATGTATTTAGAATTAAGCATGTTCATAAGTGGGCTTTTGGATCAGGTCCTTAATCATATTGCCAATGAGAGTTTTGCCTGAATCAGCACTGTAGAACAAGGCCTTCAGCCTGCATCTTAGCATTACAAGGCCAAATTGTGATATTCTGAAAACTGTGACATAAGTGGAGATACTTTTATATACAGAGCCGGCTCCAGGGTTTTTGCCACCCCAAGCGGCAAAAAAAAAGCCGTGATCGCGATCTGCAGCTGCAATTCAGCGGAAGGTCCTTCGCTCCAAGTGGGAGTAAGGGACCGTCCGCCGAATAGCTGGACATGCCGCCCCTCTCCAGAGTGGCTGCCCCAAGCACCTGCTTGGCAAGCTGGTGCCTGGAGCCGGCCCTGTTTATATAAAACAATTACAATTAGGACCAAAATTGGCACATGTAAGAATTAAGCATTAAATACTTCATACTCATCGTAAAAGTGTTTTACTTGATTCTGTACTAATAAGAGTACATTTTAGAAAAAGCGAAACATTGTGCAAGTACAGGAAGAATATATCTGAGTCTTAGAAATTCTTGCAGTATGTTTTATTCTATATGTTTATGATAGTCCCTCTTTTGCCTTTTTTATCATCAGTGAAAACTATATATTTGGAAAATTTGATGCATTCTGTAAGCGCTTGGAAAAGATTTCAGATATAAGCAATATCATGGAAGGCCTTTTAGAGCTACAGAATATAAAAATAGAAGGTATTGAAAAGTTCAATGCTCGTTACCAAATGATTGCTACAAACACCAAATCAAAAACCTATGATGTTCTGGATCACAGGAAACAGGAGGTACATATTTCAGAAATAATAATCAGAAATGTTAAACACTTGTGAAAATCTAAATCAGTCACTTTAAACTATGCATTTCCTTGAAAATATGATGGATTTTAAAACACTATACAAAAGAACCATTGTGAAGTTTATAACAATATATGCATTAATTTGTTTATAATTCTAACATGTTCCTATCTTATTAAGAGAATTTTAAGTTGTTAGGTTTCAAAGTAGCAGCCGTGTTAGTCTGTATCCGCAAAAAGAACAGGAGTACTTGTGGCACCTTAGAGACTAAGAAATTTATTTCAGCATAAGCTTTCGTGGGCTACAGCTCACTTCTTCTTCTTAAGTTGTTAGACATCCACCACTGGTAGTTGTACACAGATAAGTGAACTAGTTGTGAATGTGACAACTTAATGGCCCAGTGGTGCAAATACTTTTTCTTGAATCTTGAGCATATTTTATGCTAATTAGAAAACAAAACTTTTTTTTGAGATCCATGAACCTTAAATCCCATCTGGAAAACCCTAACTCATGCAAGCAGTGATGCTGAAGTCAGTGGGACTACTTGCATCAGTAAGGATTAATTAGAAGAGGAAGAATTGAAGAATCAGGCCCCAGAGTGCACACTAGATTGTTTTAATAGCAGTTCCATCAAAGCAGTTATGCTTGTGCTCCAAGAACATGAGTAGTCCGATGGAAGCTAGTGTGACTGCTCCCATATTTAAGGCCCCAGTTTCTTGAATCAGGGCCCATGTGCTTTGCTAGATCCGGACGATAATTACAACACGTGAAAAATATTTTGACTTATTGTACTACTGTTCTTCCTGACTCATGAAATTCTGAAAATTACTCTTTGTTTCAGGCCTTGAGCACTTCTGGACTGTGCTCTGATGTCTGTAATATTTGCTGTGTGGTTGTCCATTGAAAATCATATTTGGATGCCTGCTGGGGTTTTGGGCTGTTTCAAGATCTCTAACTTCTATTATGGTTTTTTTTTTTGGCATTTCTACATATGAAATGATTGGGTGAGAGTATAGTATGGACTGCCCCTGTAGGGTGATGAGTGCCTCTTGTGAGATGATGAAGGCACTCAGAATCTCACAGGGTTCTTCACACTGGACTTACAATATAAATCATGGAAACTAGTTCTGCTGACTGTTTCGTGTTTGTCTAATCTAGCATGTAAAGTCCTGGGGGTTACGAGCTCTGTCACTGGACTGTTCTGTACAGTGCTTAATACACTTAATGAGCAGAATATGCAAATACTGTATTGACTCCAAGAGGGTGGCTTTACATGAAAATTAATGGCATCATATAACCCATTTTTTTGGTTTTGTTTTGTTTTGTTATCCTCTCCCCCTTTTCAGTTTGAGGAAGATTACCTTGAATTTAAGAATCAAATTGAAGGTCTGCACCAGTCAATGCAAGACTTAGTGGATTCTTGGTTTGAGAAATCTTTAACTGTGAGTAATTCTACAAGTAAAAAACCTGACCTTCAGAAGTGCTGGGCACCCACAAATCCTACTGAAATCTCTGCATGCTGCAGGTGTTCAGCATCTTTGGAAATCAGGCCACAATGCTTATTCGGTGTGAGATAATATCAGAGGATTTGAGCAGTATTGGCAAACTCTTTAAGCTCAAGTGCACTCAGTCAGAAATGTTGGAAATTTAAATGCTGATAATTGTCAAGTGCCAATTTCCTATTCTGTCTTCCTCATATCTTTTGCCCCTCTCATCTTCCCCATTTTGTTTCGTCTTACTTTTTTCTGCTCCTAGCTCTTACTTCTTCCCTACTGATGCAACAAAATAGTAAATTGCTTCTCTTGGAGCATCTGTTGTTAGCTCTCCGATTTACCTCACAGGCCCTGGTTCCTCTCTGCACCTCCAGACCTATTGGCAGTTTTGCTTTTCTTCTATTGCTTTCTTTCAGTGCTTTCTTTCCTTCTGCTTTCTACTCCAGCCTACAGTTTGTCGTTGGTACGTTGAAGTGGAGTGGGGACAGGGCCCGTGGTGTAGCAGGGGTTCGAGCACCCCTGGGGAACTAAGAAAGATGGTACCTATGCGCCTCTCTATGCCTCAGAGCAAAGCGATTGGTTGTTCCTTTTACACTGGCAAGGGAGACAGTTATATAAACACCTAAATTGACAGACAGATGTTGTTAAGATGAATATTTCCCCCATTTAAAAAATGTGTTACAGATTGGCCCCCTATTGCTTCCAAAATGTTGGCTGACTTTTTTTTTCATTCCTAATTGTGCTTACATTATAAGAATTATTAGGGGGAAAATGGGGAGTGGAAATTTAAAAGAATTAGAATCAAGTTTAAACTATTCCAAGTGTTGCCCCTTTTTGACCCAAGTTGCTAGTCAAAGTTCAGAGCCCTTTGGATAGTTCAGATACTAATTGATGAAGGATCTGGTATTTTCCTTAATGTAATCTTGTTTCTTGATATTCTCCAAATACACTGGTCTACAATTTTTGAGAAGTCGTCTGCTTCAGAGATAAAATGTGCTATTTATTATGTATTTTGATGTGCTGAATTCAAATATGACAATTAAAACAACTGATTGGCTACTGTTTCTAAGATATTTAAGTTTTTACATTTTATGCCTATGTATATTGTGTAGATAGTAGAGTTTTAATCATAAATTGTAAACCTAGGTCTTTTCATGTGTTTATGTTTGCTTTACATGATAATATTTCACCTGTCCTGTTTATGTAACACTTTAAAAATCAGCAAAAGGGTTATATAAATAAAATTGATTACGAAACAAAAGGCAAAAAACTATTATGTACATAGTTTAGTCCTATTCAGTGTCTACTTGGCGCTTCTTGGCTTGTCTCTTGTATTCATTAAATGGAGCATCTCTTGTCACTGTCCAGCAATAGTCTGCAAGCATTGATGGGCTCCATTTGCCCTGATAGCGTTTCTCTATTGTTGCAATGTCCTGGTGAAATCGCTCACCGTGCTCGTTGCTCACTGCTCCGCAGTTCGGTGGAAAAAAATCTAGATGAGAGTGCAAAAAATGTATCTTTAGTGACATGTTGCAACCAAGGCTTTTGTATGCCTTGAGGAGGTTTTCCACCAACAACCTGTAGTTGTCTGCCTTGTTGTTTCCGAGAAAATTTATTGCCACTAACTGGAAGGCTTTCCATGCCGTCTTTTCCTTGCCACGCAGTGCATGGTCAATTGCATCATCTCGAAGAAGTTCACGAATCTGAGGACTAACAAAGACACCTTCCTTTATCTTAGCTTCACTTAACCTTGGAAATTTTCCACGGAGGTACTTGAAAGCTGCTTGTGTTTTGTCAATGGGCTTGACAAAGTTCTTCATCAGACCCAGCTTGATGTGTAAGGGTGGTAACAAAATCTTCCTTGATTCAACAAGTAGTGGATGCTGAACACTTTTCCTCCCAGGCTCCAATGACTGTCGGAGTGGCCAATCTTTCTTGATGTAGTAGGAATCTCTTGCACGACTATCCCATTCGCAGAGAAAACAGCAGTACTTTGTGTATCCAGTCTGCAGACCAAGCAAGAGAGCAACAACCTTCAAATCGCCACAAAGCTGCCACTGATGTTGGTCATAGTTTATGCACCTCAAAAGTTGTTTCATGTTGTCATAGGTTTCCTTCATATGGACTGCATGACCAACTGGAATTGATGGCAAAACATTGCCATTATGCAGTAAAACAGCTTTAAGACTCGTCTTCGATGAATCAATGAACAGTCTCCACTCATCTGGATTGTGAACGATGTTGAGGGCTGCCATCACACCATCGATGTTGTTGCAGGCTACAAGATCACCTTCCATGAAGAAGAATGAGACAAGATCCTTTTGACGGTCACGGAACATGGAAACCCTAACATCACCTGCCAGGAGATTCCACTGCTGTAGTCTGGAGCCCAACAGCTCTGCCTTACTCTTGGGTAGTTCCAAATCCCTGACAAAGTCATTCAGTTCCCCTTGTGTTATGAGGTGTGGTTCAGAGGAGGAGGATGGGAGAAAATGTGGGTCCTGTGACATTGATGGTTCAGGACAGAAGTTTCATCCTCTTCCTTTTCCTCATCTGACTCAAGTGAGAATGATTCTGGTGCATCAGGAACCGGCAGCCCTTCTCTGTGGGGTACTGGGCGTATAGCTGATGGAATGTTTGGATAATGCACAGTCCACTTTTCCTTCTTTGACACACCTTTCCCAACTGGAGGCACCATGCAGAAGTAACAATTGCTGGTATGATCTGTTGGCTCTCTCCAAATCATTGGCACTGCAAAAGGCATAGATTTCCTTTTCCTGTTCAACCACTGGCGAAGATTTGTTGTACAAGTGTTGCAGCGTATGTGTGGGGCCCACCTCTTGTCCTGATCTCCAGTTTTGCAGCCAAAATAAAGGTGATAGGCTTTCTTAACCATAGTAGTTATACTGTGCTTTTGTGATGCAAAAGTCACTTCACCACAAACATAGCAGAAGTTATCTGCACTGTTCATACAAGTACAAGGCATCTCTGCTCACTTTGGCTAAACAGAAATGTGTCCCTTTGCAAAATCAAACACTGACAAATAAGAGAGCATAACACTGTATGATTTCTAGAGCTGATATAGGGCAATTTGTTCAGCAGAGTGATGTAAGCTTCGTTATGATTGCATCATCCATGACTTCTAGGAATAACATGATGCAATTCATATCATGTATGACGCAATACCAGTTTCAGATTGCTTCATTCATTGTTTTGCCTAAAAAGCAAGTACTGTCGAAACCCAGTCATAGATTTATTCACAGATCCAGTCAAAGATGTATTTTAGTCATTTCTGGTTTAAATTGAGATCCCTTCCCTTTATAACTCACTTATCCTCTGCCATTCCCAAGTCAAGGGTCGTATATACTGACCCAATAGCATATCTTGAAAACTAGAGCCAATCAACAATTTTAAGCATCATTTTTGTTCTCAGTGACCCAGAATTAGTAAAGTTTGACTACATTTATTTCAGAAGCATTTTGGCTGTAGAGCAGTGATCTAGGAGGAACCATAAACAGAAGAATAGTTTATTAGCTTGTGTCCCCAAGCCTCTTTAGCCAACACCAGAGCAAAGTGTTCTTTCTCTAGCTTTTTCCAAGGTCATACACTGTGCTCACAGGCTCCTGCTTGGCTTGCTTTTTCCTGGTTGGTTTTTGGCCTTTCAACCTGTCTCTGTTCTGTCAGACTGTTTGTCTGTCTCTCTCTCACTCACACACACAGTCACAATCCTCAGTGGAACTCTCCACCCTCATGGTGCTAGTTTCTGAGCAGGCTCTATTTTGCCATGTTTCGATATGGCCTCTTAAGTCTTTCTTAGAACTATCTTAAGTGAAGAGTGCATTCACATATCAGTTTTAACTCAACCCATAATAAGGGTTCATCCAGTACTTAACACAAGACAGAACAGAGCTGTACTCAGTTAAAAAAATAGATTACCCAGCAGCTCATTCAAAATATTTTCTCAGTTGCATTTCTTATGCTCCTCCTTCCAGATTGAAATAAACAAAGAAATCAACATCACGAGCTATGTCTTTAAAATCAGGACTGATTTTAGATTTGGGCCCCAATTTTGAAAAAAAAACTATGTGAGCAGACCTCAGTGCCTGCACAGAGCCCCACTGATGTCAGGAATCTGCCCATGTGGTGCTGTTTGCAGAATCGAAGTCTTGATGAAGGTGGAGGTACTACTCTACTTTCTCCTGAGGGAATTCTGCACCAAAAAAAATAAAAATTCTGCGCACAATATTTTAAAATTCTGCAAAATTCTGCCAATTTATTTGTCAATAAATAAATGTGGAGGCTCCAGCATGGCAGTGGGGAGCACAGACCACTGGCTGTACGGAGGTGGGAGCTCATCCTGCAGGTCCCCCCCTCTCCCAGGACACAGACTGGGAGGTGAGGCTGTACCCAACCCTGACACAGTGCAAGGACCGGGTTCACCCCAGAAACACCATGGGGCCCTGCCCCTCCACACCAGGCACACCAATATAGCAAGTGAGAGGGACAGAATCTTGCACACACAACCAGCCTTAGTCCCCGATCCATGTGTGTGGCAAACAGGGCTTGTTGGGGAGTTCTGGGTGCAGGGGGAATGGGACTCTGCAGGGGGGTCCAGGTGAAGGTGGTTGGGGCTTGTGGGGGTGTCTGTGTGTGTGTGAGAGGCTCAACGGAGGGGTCCGAGGACTGGGTGAGTGGGGTTTAGTGGGGTGCGGATCTAGGTACAGATGATCGGAGCTCAGTGGGGTGGGGGTCCGGAGGTGGGGGGAGTAGGGCTCGGCAGGGGTTCCAGGTGCGGGAGTTCTGGGTGCCCGGGGGCTCTGGATGCAGGGGGTGAGGCTCGGCGGAGGGGGAAGTCTGGGTAAGGGGGGTATGGATGCAAGGGGGTTGGACATACAGAAGAGCAGCTCTCTCTACAGTGCCCCACCCCAGGCTGAGGAGTGATGGAGGCAGGATACGGAAAGGGGAAAGGCAAAGGGGAAGCCGCAAAATCAGTGACGCACCGCCCCCCAGCAGCGCAGGGGTGTCGTTTCAGGTGCCCGGAGCAGCTGGCGAAGGGATAAATCACTACCGCGGGTGGCAGGGCTGAGGACACCCCAACCGGTGGCTCCGACCCTGAGCCAGGCTCAGTTGCTGGTCCTGGCTGGGCAACGAAAGGAGTTCCTCTTCCCATGCAAGGAGTGGCTGGGGCCAGGACCAGGTCAGACCCCACCCCCAGAAATCTCCCCCAGCTGCAGAAAACTCTGCACCCCCTCTCCGTATCCTGTCTCCATCACTCCTCAGCGTGGGGGTGGGGCACTGTAGAGAGAGCTGCTCTTCTGTATGTCCAACCCCCTTGCATCCAATACCCCCCTTACCCAGACCAAAGGGGTCATGAATTCTTCCCACATGGAGTGGCATAGAATTCCAGGAATACTCTACACCAGATTTGTGTGTGGCTAAATGACACGGATCATTTGGAGAAGAGTCAGAAAGAAATTAAATATTGCCCCATTATTCTATGTAGGTAGCTTTTTGACAAATTAGACTATTTAAAACATGATATTAGAGCTAAGTGAGAATTTAATAAATTAACCTATTAGATATGATTGTTCTGTGTTCACAATAAAATAACTTAACCAGTTATAAACATACAATGACAACTTATTAAGCTATTCCCATCTTGATGGAGCATTAACTGCAAATCTCCAATCTCTCTTTTTAGACTGAACAGATGTTGGGACTTCTGATGAAGTTTGAACACATTGGTAAAGACCATATTGATCTTACTGAAAAATATATAATCGTCCTTCAGCGATACAGCCGAGAATTAGATCTGGTTCGAAAACTCTACCAGAAGCAAAAAGAAAATCCGCCTATGCCTCGTAATGTACCTCCTGTAAGGATGAAACTAAGGCGAGAGAAAAAGATCTTTACTCTTTGTCTGTTTTATGTTAATGAAAACATAAACTTAAATCTTGCTCCATTGCAGGTAACTGGGAAGATTATGTGGGCTCGGCAGTTGTTCAGAAAAATAGACCATCCAATGAAATTTTTTAAAAAGAAGACTGCACTTTTGAAGGTTGGAAATTAGTGGGGGGAATGCTAAATTTGAGGGAAAAAAAAAAAAAAAAAAAAGGATATGCCAATAACATGTCATTTTCCTTATATCCATTCCTCTGCAACTTTAAAGGCCTGGCCCTCAGATCCTAGAGAAGCTCCTGCCATACTTGACCACTAGCTTCTGACTTCTGGTGGCAATGCCAGTTCCCTCTGTGGCTCATCACAGCTGCTTCCCAATCACCTTCTGCTGCTTGGTCCTAGTAGGTAACTCAGGTCACTCCTTTTGTCCTCACCTGGGCCTGCCCCTGCGCCACATTGCCCTGCACTGTAGGCCATTGTTTCAACAAATGATTGAAAAAAAGAAATCTCTGTGAAATTGCACATGCCACGTCTCATATTACAGTGTAGATTTTTTGTAGGTAAGGTTGATAAAAATGAGAAGGTGTTTTAAAAATTTCCTCATTGAATTTTAAAATATCTTTCTAAGTTGTTTGGCACATCTGATCTTCAAAATGGCTTGGCCTACAAACTCCACACCTGTTTGGTTCCATTGACCATCGTGAGGAAAGGCCTGGTAGGCACAATCTAATCCATTATATGAGCACAACATTATAAAAACAAATTTCTTGTGATTTGTAGACTCCGGAAATGAAGAAGGTAATTTGGAGCTACAACAAAATGGCTGCTGTTCTTTTAGAATTCGAACTTCTTTATCACAGAGCCTGGTGCAGGTTTGCTGAGCAAGCTAAGAATGGACTGCGTGCTTCATTGCTTGTCAGACATCCAGAAACCAAGGTAAGGAAGTTAAAAGTTAAAAATAAAAGGATAGTGAAGGATGAAATTTATTACTTTTACTTTAATCACACACACAAAACTATGTTTATAAAATGCCATTAAGCTTGCAAAATAAAGCACTCTAAGGTTACTCTGTGTGACCTTAATTCTACCCCCTTATGTCTATATATTACAATATAGACTTTAATTGTTTGATCGCATGCTAGTTTTTCCCACAGCATGCCTATCTCATTTCGTTCTTATGTTAGTGCATGTAACGGACAATACTCAGAGAATGATATAGCTAGTTGATTTTTTTTATCCTAAGCTTTCCATGTTATATTTATTATACATTGTCCAAAACCTGCAGCAAATATGTAATTATTAACTGCCTCATGGTCTTTTCTATGTTCATCAACACTATACTGAGTACCTCACAAATATCAATGAATTTGAGGTCGCAACTACTTGGTGAGTTAGGAAAGTATTATTATCCTTACTTTATAGATAGGGATTACAGCACAGAGAGATTAAGTCCAAAATATGCAATTTTGAATGCTTCAGTGGTTGGAAAGCCCTCACTTTAGATACCTAGAACCTGACTTTTTAGAGCACTTAGCATTTTTATAGCACTTTACATGTTCAAAGCACTGTACAGACATTAATCCTTGCAACATCATTCCTCTGAAGTAGGTATAATCCCCAGATGGGGAAATGGAGATGTGACATTAGAGTGATTTACCTAAATCCAGAGTGACTCAGTGACAGATTCAGAATTAGAATTCAAGTTGTCCTGATTCCCATCCCTATGCACATTCCTCCAGACCACACTGCCTCATGTATCAAGTAGCTCTTACTGACTTCATTTGCATTTGTGAGTCGTTAGCTCTTTTGCATATTAGACCTTCTTTGACTCAGGTTGGGCAGTGAAGTGGTCCCTCACTCTGAGTGGGGAGGGAGGCAACTCCGCCTCACTGCGTCAGGCAACAGTAATTGGGCTTGGGCCCCTCTGGCTGGGGTCAAGCAACAAGCAGTCTATAGCTCGCAGCCTCCTGGCTGGGGTAAACAACAGTCAACAGTCTGGAGCACTGGCCCCCGGGGCAGGGCAGAGGAACATGCAGTCTTTAGCCTAGAGCCTCCTGGCTAAGGCATACGGCAATCAACGATCTAGAGCCCACAGCCTCCTGGCTGGGGCAACCAACAATCAAGGCACAGGCCTTCCGTCCTAGCATGAGTGTGCTGCCAATCCACAGATGTGAGGTAGTGGCAAAGGGGATAGGGGGATCTGGGCCCACCTTACTACACTGGATCCCAGCCAATGGCCCTATTAGTGGCAGGTGGTTCTGCCACTGGGTTGGCGGGGAAACCTAAATATGGTGCCTCACTTCCTGGCAGCACTACCGGATCAAAGTCTGGTTTCCCTGGGCTACTTCCTACCTCACTTAGATGGCATTGCTCTATTAAGCTGGAGCTCTGTCTGGCTGCCTCGCAATTGGGCGGTGGCTACTTCAGCCATTCCTTGGGGTCCTCGCTCGCTTCAGTCTGTGGGGCGCTGATCTGCTCGGCTGCTGGTCCAGGGTCCCAAAGAAGGCTCGGCTCCCTAGAAGAGACGTCCGCCTTCTTCCCTGGTACAGCCGCAACTGAACTGCAGGGCCCTTCCTTTATACTTCGTGCCCTGCCCAGTACTTCTGATGAGCTGGGCAGGGTGGGTTTGGTTCTGCCCACCATGGGCAGGGTAGTGGTCTTTCATTCTCAAGTCTGGTAAGGATGGTATGTCGTTCGCCCTCCTGTCCCTGGACCAGGAGAAGGCGTTGGACAGGATAGACCACGGGTACCTCCTGGGCACTCTGTGGGTGTTCGGCTCCAGTTTGTGGGCTTCCTCCAGGTGCTGTACGCCTCCGCGGAATGTTTGGTCAGGCTCAGCTGGACCCTGACCAAGTCGGTCAGCTTCGGGCGGGGGGTACGTCAGGGATGCCTGCTGTCCGGCCAGCTGTACACTCTGGCGATCAAGACCTTCCTCTGTGTCCTCCGACAGAGGTTGACAGGGTTGGTGCTTTGGGAGCCGGAGCTGCGGCTGGTCTTGTTGGTGTACTCCGATGACGTGCTTCTCGTGGTCCAGGACCTGGGTGACCTGGTGCGGGTGGAGGCCTGCCAGGCAATCTACTCGGCGGCCTCCTCCGCCCAGGTTAACTGGGTCAAGAGCTCTGGCATGATGGTCGGGGACGGGTGGCAGATGAGCTCCCTCCCACCCATGCTTCAAGCTATCCAGTGGATTGTAGGTCCACTGCTCTATCTTGGTGTTTACCTTTCCGCCATGAATCCTTCTCTGTCAGAGAACTGGCAGGATTTGGAGGCCAGGGTGGGTGAGTGGCTGCAGAGATGAACGGAATCCTCAGGTGCCTCTCCCTGCGGGGGAGGGTGCTGGTGTTGAACCAACTAGTCCTGTCCAGGCTCTGGCACTGGCTCAACATCCTGAGCCTGGCCCTGGGGATCCTGGCCCGGCTCCAGAGTGTAGCTCTGGAGTTCTTCTGGCCGGGACTGCACTGGGTCTCTGCAGGGGTTCTGAGTCTTCCCCTGGAGGAGGGAGGACAGGGCCCAGTCTGCCCCAACAGCCACCTCCATGGTCTTCCACCTCCAGGCCCTGCAGAGACTCCTTTATGGCACAGGTAGTCTGGCGTGGAGCACGCTGGCGCATGCCTTCTGCTGCCTTCGAGGGCTCCGATACGACCAGCAGCTCTTTTTTTCTCCACCCAAGGGTCTTCCGCGAGACCTCTCTGAGCTTCCGGTCTCCTGCCAGGACCTCCTCCAGACCTGGAAGCTATTCTTGGCCACCAGGTCCATTGTGGCCACTGATGGGGTGGACCTGCTTGCGGAGCCCCTGCTACACAACTCCTACCTTCGTGTGCAGGTGGCAGAGTTCCCCTCGGTGCACCGGAGGCTGGTCATGGCAGAAACCACCAGACTCAGAGACCTCTTGGACTATGACAGAGGGGACTGGGTGGATACCAGAGCGCTCGGTCGGCGCATGGGGCTCTCCACCCTCCTGACCCCACTGCGCGTTCTCCAGGAGGTTGGAGCAGCCTTGTCACCAACCTCTTGGGTTTTCCTTGAGCGGGTACTGCGAGAGGGTGCTCCCCGCCCACCCCTCACCCCAGGCCCTCCGGACCTTTTCATTGGGCCCCTGTCCCACGAGCCCTCCCAGCCCCCTCCCTTCCCACAATCCGAGCTGGCTGCGTGCCCCGCAGCCAGTTCACTTCCGAACTGTGCCAAGGAAATAATTCTACACGCTCGTGCTCCACACGTTTCACTTCCTTACCCTCGTGTCCCGCCCTGATAGTCCCACCATTTGATATCTACAACCTGTGGAGGATGAGGAACCACAGAGGGCCAGCCTCTATTCCACTCCAGTCCCACGGCCCGCTGGGGATGTTGGTTGGCAGCTCCTTCATGGAGCCGTGAGTAAGGGCATGTACCTGGCGTGGTTCATCCCCATCCCCGACGCCTGCCCCTTTTGCGGCGTGAGGGAGAACCTGGCGCACACTTATCTTGATGCACCAGGTTACAGCCCCTATTCCGGCTCCTCCAGAACCTTCTGGCTGCACTGAGGTTCTGGCTGCACTTTTCCCCACACCTGTTTATACTCTCACTCCCTGTCCATGGCCCCACAAAGTCGCGAGACCTCCTTGTCAGCCTCCTCCTGACCCTGGCCAAAGTGGCCATCTTCAACACCAAGAGGAGGATGCTAGATGAGGGGGTGCTCTGCGACTGTGGGGCCTATTTCCACTCCTCCCTGGTCTCACGCATCTGGGCAGAGTTCCTTTGGGCAGCATCTGCTGGCTCCCTAGACAGCTTTGAGGAGCAGTGGGCGCTGTCCGGTGTTCTCTGCTCGTTGTCCCCTCTGGATCCCTAGTTTTGAACCTGTGACCGTCACTCCTGACCCTGTTATTCATTAGTTGTCCCCCGCATTCCATTGGTTCCCTGGTCCAGCGGTCCTTCCCGCAAGGCTGGGGGAGGGGCCTTTAGACGTGGGCAGTCTTGTGCTTGCCTACCTCCCAGATTCCCAGTAAGGCCTCTCTACAGGCACCCAGAGATGAACACACAATTAATGGCCACTGGCCAAAATTTAATTTAAGAGACTTGCCCACATCACGTAGGAATTCTGTGGCAGAGGAGGAGAGAGAATGGGCAACATTAATTGTAACTTGAGTGCCTGATTTTCCAACCTTAATAACATTTTGTTAATGTCAATTTTAAAAATGTAATATCCTAGTTTTTAAGAAAAGGAAAAAAAGGTAAAACCACATGCAAATTTTATTATGCCCAAATGTAACAACACCCTCCCCCCTCCATATGGAAGATCAGGCCTTTATTGTGGTTATTCATGAGTAATTGACATAAAAATTAATTATTTTGAGTTTTTTGTGCCCAGATAGCTGAAAGGCTGCTTTGTCGCTAAAATATAACTTTTTTTAAGAACATAAGAATGGCCGTACTGGGTCAGATCAAAGGTCCAGCCAGCCCAGTATCCTGTCTGCTGACAGTGGCCAATGCCAGGTGCCCCAGAGGGAGTGAACCTAACAGGTAATGGTCAAGTGATCTCTCTCCTGCAATCCAGGAGGCTAGGGACACCATTCCTTACTCATTCTGGCTAATAGCTATTAATGGACTTAACATCCATGAATTTATCTAGTTCTCTTTTAAACCCTGTTATAGTCCTGCCTTCACAACCTCCTCAGGCAAGGAGTTCCACAGGTTGACTGTATACTGTGAGAAGAAGAACTTCCTTTTATTTGTTTTAAACCTGCTGCCCATTAATTTAATTTGGTGGCCCCTAGTTCTTATATTATGGGAACAAGTAAATAACTTTTCCTTATTCACTTTCGCCACACCACTCATGATTTTATATTCCTTTATCATATCCCCACTTAGTCTCTTCTTTTCCAAGCTGAAAAGTCCTAGCCTCTTTAATCTCTGCCCATATGGGACCCGTTCCAAACCCCTAATCATTTTAGTTCATAGACTCATAGACTTTAAGGTCAGAAGGGACCATTATGATCATCTGGTCTGACCCCCTGCATGTTGCAGGCCACAAAGCCGTCCCTACCCTTTCCCTTGACTCTGCTGTTGAAGTCCCCAAATCCTGTGGCTTAGTGACTTCAATTGGCAGAGAACCCTCCTGCTAGCGATCCCTGCCCCATGCTGCGGAGGAAGGCGAAAAACCTCCAGGGCCTCTGCCAATCTGCCCTGGAGGAAAATTCCTTCCCGACCCCAAATATGGCGATCAGTAAAACCCTGAGCGTGTAGGCAAGAGTCTCCAGCCTGACCCTCGTTGGCCATTATACTATTTACCTACCAAGGCACGGTTTTTCATTTGGCTAAAATCATGTTTTTCCATTTAAACCATTCCCTCCATAAACTTATCTAACTTAATCTTGAAACCAGAGAGGTCCTTCGCCCCCACCGTTTCCCTAGTTGCCTTTCTCTGAACCTTTTCTAGTGCCAGTATATCTTTTTTGAGATGAAGAGACCACCTCTGTACGCAGTATTCAAGATGTGGGTGTACCATGGATTTATATAAGGGCAATAATATATTCTCCGTCTTATTCTCTATCCCCTTTTTAATGATTCCTAACATGCTGTTTGCTTTTTTAACTGCCTTTTTTTTTTTTTTTTTTGCCTTTTTGCTTTGACTGACTTTTTTGCTAGTTTCTGATGATAAGCAATTGTTCTTGTGTAGTTAGAAAACTACTGACCATGTACATTTTTATTTTCATATTGGCAGGAATAATTTTCTAGCTTAGCAAGTTTTGGGTTTTCTGACCACAGTGTATGGAGAAAGAAGACTGTTCTAGCCAATATTTTTATTCAAATGATAAGGATACAGTGAAAGATTCATAGCACAATGAAGTCAGTGGGAGTTGCTGGTTGCTCAGCTCTTGGAAAATCCAGTTATGTATAGAGGTGCCTGAGTATGGGTTCAGGAGTCTAAATGTAGGCGCCCATTTTCAAAATCTTGGTTAGTCATCTGTACTACACTTTATACATTTTTCAGAAAAATCACACAGCCTATGTGACCACCAAACTGTCACTTTATGTTCACTGTTGTTTTTTCTCCTCCTCCTGTTCTGGTGTGTGAAGGAATTATTTGTGAATTTGGATCCCATGGTCCTCAAAGTACTGTGTGAAACAAAATACCTGAAAAAAATGAATTTTGAAGTTCCAGATGTTGCCCTTGGTATGTGTGCAGAAGAAGAACAGATTAAAGAACAGCAAATGAAGTTAGTGAACACTTAATTTGATTTCATCTTTATCTGGAAATTTTCTTTTGGGCCTCATTTCTACCTGCTTTTTTGGTTATTATAATAACTTTTCCTTATGACAGATGTTAGTAGAGTCCAATGGAATCTAAGTACATTTGCCCACCCTTTTTTAATAATATTGTCCACAATGTAGTGGTCCCATGGCTTCCATCTCCATAAATACCTGATCATTAGAAATCATCAATACTCTTTTCTTATGCCTTTTCCTTACAGTCCCTTTGAACTCTTGCAATCATTCCAAAGACAAGGACATTCTCTCATATGCAAATCTCCATGTCTTGTGTGGCACATTAGGCCAAAACTATGCTGCATTGGTGCTAGAATTATGGAGCACTGCACTCCAATTCCTCTCCCTACTAATTGTCCCTGCTACAATCCAAGTGCAGTACAAAGTACTGTCAATATAGTATTCCTTGTGTTACTTATTTCTTTATTTTGGTGAAAAATCAATTTATTTTATTCTGTCCCCAGATTTTCAGCTATTAATGTGTAGAAGATTTTTCTGTTGACAATGGATAACTGCCCTATAGAAGTTGTCAGGGAAAAACTGGAGAATTTGGCAGCTGGGAAGGGGAAATTGGGATCCTTCTTCGAGTGATGGTCCCTGTTGTGTTCCACTATGGGTTATGCATGTGCACCATGCACCCAGAGCTGGATAATCTGAAAGTAGTGTCCCTACATGTGCCCTGGTTCACTTCATGCCTCCGTTCAAGGGGGTAAACGATGGGACGGACTGACTTCCATTCCAATTCCTTCTTATCGCTGCATGGTTTGGGTTGGAATCTCCTGTGTCCGTAGCTTCAGCTTCATCCTACAAAATAAGAATTAGATCTAGTTTTATAAATAGTTTTAACAGTTTGTACAGTTTAGTGTTTTGGACTCTGTTTGGGTCCTGGACTACACTCAGGATTCTGGGCTTCAAACTCTGCTCTTCCTGTCCGCAATCCTTCTCGGCTAGTGATGACCACCAGTGCTGCCTGTGCGGCCTCAGGGAAGCCGACATTGCAACTAGGTGCCAATCAATCTGCCAGTCTACCTCCACCCCCACCCCCAAGCCCTCTGGCAGGATCTTGTCAGGAATCCAGGAAGCACGCTTATAAGCATGAGACAGTCTTCCTCTAAATCCACTCCAAAGAAATTGGATTTGGCTCTAAGTAAGCCCATCAGCTCAGCCCATGAGGACTTAGTACAGCCGAAGTCCAAGAGGCATGACAAGAAAATTTATAAGTATTGGGCTACATTGGTACCGGACCGTGATCAGTTGGTACTGTTATCCTTGGCACCTCCAAAACCCCAGTATTGATCAGTACTGACAAAGTCCGATCATTGCCAACTTCGGGCACTATCTTCCTTGCCGCCTCCAGTGGCTCGAACAAGTAGAACCCCTCTCACACCAGAGAGATCTGAATCCATTACTGCTCCACAGGACATTTTTGCTGTCCTGGATCCGGAATTCCCTTCCTCATCAGGGGCCCTCCATGTCCAGAGAGATAATAACACCACTGCGGGAGTTGACAGCTGGAAGGAGTTTGACCCCATCCATACAGGGAATATCTTCCCTCTGACAGCTCCGACAGTACTGCCGTTGGAACCAGAATCAACCTTCTCTTAATTGGGAGATTCTGAACCACTCGATGAACCTTTCCCCCCCGTATCCTATGTATCCTCTGTCACCCAAAAGATCTGCAGTGGTTTGGGGCCAACCTCTGCCTCATCCAACTCGGAGCTGTTGATGTACCCCATGCCATGGGAGCCCCTGCGACCACCTGTTGACCTTTCCTACTGGCCATATTGAGGATCTTGGGACCAGTTCTCCCCTACAGAGTCGACCCGATTTGCTAGGGAGTCACCACCACTTGCCCCCTCTCTAAAGGAACACTCAGCTATGCACCCGAATATGACAGAAAAGGAGAAGGAACATTACACACCAGAAACTGCGGTTCTGCTGGAACCAGTCAGACGGTTGTCTTCGTCTCCAGACAAAGCAGTGACTCCTACATCTCTCTCCTCACCCACCAGTGACTTCAGATAGTTCCAGGACCTTCTTTGCAGAGTTGCTGTAGAACTTCAGATTCGTCTTGAAGAAATCTAGGACTCCCAGCACAAACTCAGAGACATTCTCCATACATTTGGACCCAACAGAATAGCTCTTCCTATTAATGAAGCCATACTGCAGCCAACTGGGACAGTTTGGCACACCCCTGCCACCTGTTCTCCCTGAAAAGGACAGAGAAGCATTACTATGTGGCAACCAAAGGAATTTTTGTTTTTTCATCCTGTTCCCAACTCAGTGGTAGTCCAAGCCATTTCTGAAAGAGCCTGGACTACTCCTCCTGATAAAGAGGGTAAACGTTTGGATCTGTTGGGGAGAAACGTCTTCTCAGCATCCAGTCTCCAGTTCAGGATAGCCAATTACCAGGCACTACTGGCTAAATATGATTTCCTCAACTACGCCAAGATTGTGGGATTTACTGACAGCCTTTTGCAGCAGGACAGAGCTCGTTTCCAAGCTCTGATAGATGAAGGCAAACTGATAGTCAAGACCGTTCTTCAATCCTCAGTCGATGCCGCAGATATTTCCTCTAGAACTATGGCTACTGCCATCGTCATGCACAGGGAGTCATGGCTCCATGTGTAAGGGTTCCCTAAGAGGCCCAGAATGTCATTGAGGACCTCTCCTTCAATGAATCGCAGCTTTTCAACCAAAAGACTGATGAGTCCCTCCATACCCTGAAGGACTCCAGGGTTACCCTCCACTCTGCTTCTTTCTTGGTTGGACTAGTTCAGCTCTGCCTTCCCTCTGCTACCACTCCTACCATGAGTTCTACGCAAAATCCAGCAGGACAGGGCACAGTTCATCCTGATCGCCCCCCTCTAGCCCAGACAGTTTTTGTTTCCCAACCTCCTATGCATGTCGTCCTGAACACCAGTCCTCCGCCCAACGTTTCCTGAGCTCCTGACCTAGTGGAACAGCAAGCTCAAGCACCCCGATCTGCGTCCTCTATGCCATACGGCTTGATATTTGGGTGGGCATCATTCTTAAAACATTCATGCTCCACAGCTGTGTGAGATGTTTTTTCGAACAGTAGAAAGGACTCTACTAGAAGATCTTACCTAGCTAAATGGAAGCGCTTTTCTTCTTGGGTACATCAAAGAGGCATTCTCCCAGAAACTGCAGCTATTCCCCTCATCTTGGACTATATCCTATCTTTGAAGACATCAGGCTTGTCCATCAACTCCTTGAAAGACCACTTGGCAGCAATCAGTGCATACCATCCACCTTCTCATGGCTGCCCGGTCTTTGCACATCCACTGACCAATAGATTCTGGAAAGGCCTAATCAGAACTTTCTCCTCTATTCAGAAGACTTCTCCCCAGTGGGACATAAACCTTGTTCTCTCAGTACCCGTAGGCCCCCTTTAGAACCTTTAGCTTCTTGCTTCATGTTCTCCTTTCCATGAAGGTTGCTTTTCTTGTAGCTGTCACCTCAGGTTAGGGTGACCAGATGTCCCAATTTTAAAAGGACAGTCCCGATTTTTGGGTCTTTTTCTTATATAGGATCCTATTACCCCCCCCCCCCCACTCCCATCCCGATTTTTCACACTTGCTGTCTGGTCACCCTACCTCAGATAGAAGGATTGGTGAGCTTGCAGTGAGATGGCAGATCCTTTTTGTACTATATTGATAAGGATAAGGTTTCTGTGCATCTATACCCCAAATTCACTCCTAAAGTAATCTCAGAATTTCACGTTAACCAATCAATTCACTTACTTGTGTTCTTCCTAAAATCGCACCCTTCTACAAAGGAATGAAGACTCAGTGTTTGGCAGGCCTGGCCTTTTACCCGCAAAGAACAAAGCCTATCAGGAAATCCTTGAGACTATTTGTTGCCATAGCAGAAAGAATTATGGGGCACGCCTTCTCCACTCAGAGAATCTCCAGATAGATCTCTGACTGCATTACACTTTATCCGCTATCGAATCTTCCTCCGCCCCAACGCCCTTGGGGTAAGAGGTTATTCCACCATACCACAAGCAACAATTATGGCATCACTTCAGAAGGTGCCCCTCCTTGACATCTGTAAAGCAGCCATGTGGGGTTCCAGTCACATGTTTGTGAGACATTTATGCCCTGGTGCAGGACTCCTCTGCTGATGCGTCCTTTGGGACAGTGGTACTCCGCTCAGCTCTACCATCTATATCCTCACATCCCCTCCTACTTAGGTACTGCTTGTCAGTCACCTTCAGTGGAATACAATAGGGACCATCACTCAAAGAAGAAGTGGAGATTCTTCGAGATGTGTGGTCCCTATCTCATTCCACTACCCACCCTCCTTCCCCTCTGCTTCAGATCTTATCTGACTCATGGTAGAGAAGGAACTGGAGAGGCAGTCAGTCTGCCCCATCCTTTATCCCATCAGATGGAGGCCTGAGGTGAAGCAGGGCACATGCACGAACCAATGGACACTACTTTCAAATTGTCCGGCTCCGGGCACATGGCACACATGTGTAGCCCACTGTGGAATACAGATAGGGACCACACAGCTTGAAGAACCTGCAGTTACAGGTCAGTAACCTCCCCTTTTGATATCCAACAAGGTATAGCAGACACTTTTTTTTTTTTTTTTTTTTTTTTTTTTTTTGCACTCAAGAGGCTGTGGAAAATTTTTCAGTGGAGAGGGGATGCATCTGTTCTTACCCTTCCTCTTTTGGGCTGGAACAGAGGCATCTTTACATTTGTGTGAAGGAGATTTGAATTCCCCATTCTTTGACAGCAGCTAGTTATCTTGCCCCAGTATCTGCTGCTTCATCCATCAATGATGGATAATCACCACAGCTGGATGTTTTTGCTGAAGCGATCAGTAGTTAAATAAGTAACAGTGCTCCCATTTAAATTGTCCTCATTAGTCCATGGAGTTAACACACATAGAGATTAATATAGGGGCAGTCTGGTGGGTGAAAACCTGGCTCCACTGAAGTCAGTTACAAAGCTCTTGTTGGGCCAGGATTGTTTCAGGCTGTCAGCAGACTCAGGTTTAGCACTGATACTAAACATACAGGTTTAGTATCAGTGCTAAACCTGAACATTATTTTCATTTTTAAAGTTTTCTTTGCATCCGTAAAGGCTTAGATTCTGGAGAACCATTATGTGGCAGTTTAAGAAATAGGGTTATTTTGTAGCCATTTGAATGGCCACCTATGCATATTATTCAGTGTCCTGCCCATAGGTTATGTTATACCAGTTGCTTGTTAGCACAGTCTGGCCCAGTTTCCCTCTTGGGACTGATACTGTCTGTTATGACTGGACCCAACTGCTGTATCCCATGTGCTTCTAAGCTCCCTGCATTTGAGTAGTGACTAGTCACTTTTCCTAGTTACACATCTTTGAAAAACAATAAAATCCTGAATGCAGCTCTCCAAGTCTGATCTCACCCCCGCCGGGAGTCCTGGGTTTGGTCAGCATCCTTAGGCTGCCCCTCTTAGCCTTTTATTTTTCTCTCTGTGTTATGGAGTTCTAGCCTCTTGCTCTGAGAAGCAGCCGCCTTGTAAAACTCTGTCCCTCTTGGTTACCTTTGTGCTTCCACTGGAGAAGTTCCTGGCTCCAGCCCCACCTCCGTCGGTTTCTGTGTAGAGAGTCGAAGTCAAAGGTCCTATGGATAGAAAACCCCTAGTTGTACTAGGAAAGACTCATTCCATGTTGATGGCCCTAGATTGCCAATGGATGCCTTTTTCACAAAGGAGTTGCAATACCACATGAGGGTCACCACAAGCCCTGGCTTCCTCCGGGCCCCGGGGGTGCTCAAACCGACGCTCCGCCCCAGGCCCTGCTCCCACCCCTTCTCCCAAGCCCCCACCCCAGCCTGCCTCTTCCTGCCCCTCCTCTTCCCACCCAGTTCAGCCGCCTCCGCCAAGCATGCCCTCTCCCCACTCCTCCCCTCCCCCCAGCATCTCCTGCACGCTGCGAAACAGCTGATCACGGTGGGTGGGAGGTGCTGCGAGGGAGGGGGAAGAGTTGATTGGCAGAGCTGGGCAATGGATGGGAGGCACTGGGAAGGAAGAGGGGGAGCTGGCTGCCAGTGGGTGCTAAGTACCCACTAGTTTTTTTCTGTGGGTGCTCAAGCCCTGGAGCACCCATTGAGTCGGCGCCCATGAGGGTCACACCCCAAAATGAAAGTTACAGTCAAAATGCCATTCACAAAACAAGATGGAGTTCGCAGTTTGACCCAAACATTCTGCTCCCACCCCCTCAATCTGTCACACTAGTAATAAAGGTAAATTACATAGGATTTTTTTAAAAAGATATGTGCCATTTCCTTCTCCTTGATGATGTGTAAAGTGTCTGTAAGGATTTTTGTTTTGTTGTTGTTATTGAGAGTCTTAGTTTGAGTAAGTTAGGGAGAGTTTCTAGTTTTGGATGTTGGTTCAAAATAAATGGATTTTTATTAATTAATATTGCAGATGTGCCCAGACTTATGTGCATTTTAAGTAAATGGAAAGAAATACAAAAATGATTGCTAGCCTTAAAAAAATACGATTGTATCTTGCAGACTTCAGGATCTTTTGACTGATTACAAGAAGTTTGTAAATGGAATTCCTGCTATTCTGGAACCACTGATGAAACCATTTATGGAGCAAATTGAGGAATCCCTCACTCCAGGCCTGACACAGTTATCATGGACTTCTCCAAACATTGACACATGTATGGATCTTTGTTATTTCTATGCAAATCATAGAATCATAGTGTTTGCAGATGGAAAGACCTATTAGGTCTTTCGGTACGTCCCACTGTCAGTAGAACATGGTTCTCTGCAGTGCACTCTGTAGTTTTTTCCAATCTACTTTTACATGTTGTGAGTGATGGATGGTGTTCATGTACACAAACTAAAATATTTTACATTTGTTTAATTGTAAATGTGATGACATTTTAGTTATATTTATATGGATTGTACTAGGTAGGCACGGACATGAATGGGGTGGTGCTTTGCCTCATAGTTCTGCGGGGACTCGGTCAATGATTGTTTCTCAGGGAAGTACTGTCCCTTCCTGAGCATCCAGGAAAGCAGGGTCAACGAGGATAAGGGATGGAGCCATTGCCCGGACTTCTCCCAACCTTCTCTGAGGTGATGTGTGCATACCCAATGTTGCCTGAAGGGAGCTGTCCCTGTTCTTCCTTAAACAGATGAACTGCAACTGTCCCTGACCCTTTTACAGGGCTCAGACGGGATGGAGGAAAACTCATTGCTCAAACACAGCCATGCATCTCTGGAAAGGCCAGTCACAATCTGTGCCATACTATTTACATTAATAGAAAGAGGAATTATTGTTCAAAATAAAGCAGTCAGGGATACAAGCTTGTAGAAAAAATTATTGCTTGTACTATGTGAGTCTTGATTTTGAGAAGAAAATTCTAGTTTTATACAAAAATAGTCAGCAGGAAATTTTAAAAAATATTTTAATTTGCTGACATTACTGTTATTCATACATTGTTATCTGTACAGCATTCAAAGTAAATCTGGGTAGATTGGAATACTAAATAAAAAGATGTAGATCCCAAACATCCATATCAATAAATCAGTACAGTTGGGCACCACCCATTATAACATAAATCCAGGTTTTAAAATCCATCCTTGGTAATATAATGATAATATGATAATAATAATTAATAATAGTAAGGACACACCCTACCATTGCTACAACTACAATGCTCCAGAGTGCAGGTACTGTCACCTTCATTCAGACCCCCCCTTCTCCCTCTCCGCACACCCCGTTAGCAGATAGTTTTCCTCCCATCACTGGATGTTTGGAGAGCAGTTTGTGTTGGGAGAAGGTAGTTTGGTAAAGGGTTGTGTGTAGAAGGGCAATTAAAGGGTGTGATAGGAGTTTAGGATCTCTAGGGGGCAAAGTTAAGGATGAGGTGTGTGTTCTGTGATGTATGGTAGTGGTGGTATTGTTAAGGCATGTGTCTGTGGGTGAAGGAGAAGAGTGTACATATTATTGCGTGTCTTAACTTTTCATTTCCTTGTTTATGTAGGTTTGTGTCATGTATGTTTTGTAAGTATAGCAACCCTAATGGCTTCCCAATGAATTTTTTGTTTATTAATTTAATGTTTATTTAAACATATGGCAGTTGCATGATTTAGGAGGGGAGTACAAATCTGTAGGGTTTGAAGTACAGCTGCTGAAGGAGAATATTTTGTCCGTAAACCACTTCTATGAAACAGTCACCATTGTAGGTAACAATCTGACAGGAAATTGTAGGTTGTGGTGGAAATTTTATATGTCCAGCCTTATCAGTCAGGCCTGGGATGTGCCTGCCCCATCTATCCAGATTACGCGCACAATGTGTGAACTTTAATTTACAATGTGAATAAAAGGTTTTAGTGGAGAGAGGTAAATAGCAGGGTCCCTTATTGACCTGTACTGAAACCTGTGCAGTTCAACATATTCATAAATGAATGTGGCAAAATTTGCAGATGATTCAAAATTAATTGGATAAGTCCAAAGCTGAGTGCGATGAGTTACAAAGGGATTTCACTAAACTGACTGGGCAACAAAATGGCAGATTAAATTCAGTGTTGATAAATGCAAAGTAGTGTACATTGGAAAACATAATCCCAACTATATATACAAAATGCTGGGATCTAAATTAACTGTTACCACTCAAGAAAGAGATCTTGGAGTCATCGTGGATAGTGCTCTGAAAATATGTGCTCAACGTGTGGTGTCAGTTAAAAAAAGCTAGCAGAATGTCAGGAACCATTAGGAAAGGGATAGATAATAAAACAGAAAATATCATAATATCACTATATACATCCATAGAACATTCACACATTCAGTACTGAAAACAGTTCTGGTCAGCCCACCTCAAAAATATACAGTAGAATTGGAAAAGGTGCAGAGAAGGATAACAAAAATTATTAGGAGTATGGAACAGCTTCCATATGAGGAGAGATTAAAAAGACTGGGACAGTTCAGCTTAGAAGAGATCTGATTAAGGAGGGATATGATAGTGTTCTATAAATCATGACTGGTGTAGAGAAAGTGAATAGTGAAGTGTTATTTACTTCTTCACATAACACAAGAACTAGGGGTCACCTGGTGAAATGAAAAGGCAGCAGGTTTAAAGCAAACAAAAGTACTTCTTCGCACAATGCACAGTCGACGTGTAGAACTTCTTGTCATGGGATGTTGTGAAGGCCAAAGTGCAGCTAGGTTAAAAAAAGAATTGGATACTTTCATGCAGGATAGGTCCATCAGTGGCTATTATCCAAGATGGTTAGAGACACAACCCCATGCTTTAGGTGTTCCTAAACCTCCAACTAGCCAGAAGCTGGGACTACATGACAGGCTGGATCACTCAGAATTCCCTCTGAAGTATCTGGCTATGGCCATTGTCAGAAAACTGGATATTGGGCTAGATCAGGGGTAGGCAACCTATGGCACACGTGCCAAAGGCGGCACGCGAGCTAATTTTCAGTGGCACTCACACTGCCCGGATCCTGGCCACTGGTCCGGGGGGCTCTGCATTTTAATTTAATTTTAAATGAAGCTTAAACATTTTTAAAACCTTATTTACTTTACATATAAGAATAGTTTAGTTCTATATTATAGACTTATAGAAAGAGACCTTCTAAAAACGTTAACATGTATTACTGGCACGCGAAACCTTAAATTACAGTGAATAAATGAAGATTCGGCACACCACTTCTGAAAGGTTGCCGACCCCTGGGCTAGATGAACCACTGGTCTGACCCACTGTGGCTGTTCTTATGTTATTATTATTATCATCATCATTGCAAATCTCAAAGGGACGTAGCCTCCTTTCAGATCAAGTATTGAACTCTCGCTACATCCTTCAGATGGTCTGGTTGGATGTTCTGTGTATGTCCATCTCTGGCAATCTTACTGCACCACTGAAGCCTTTGGCACCCATGTGATCGCTGACCATTCCTGGGTAAATGAAAACTAAAAATGACTCAAAATTCAAATTTAAAACAAATCCCAACCAGTTTCACCAGATCGATTCAGGATCCACCCCTCTGTCTGTGACGCAGCAGCCTAATTACCATTTTCAAAAGAGACTTAGGAGCCTTTAGAAGGAATCCTTCAGGTGGGATGTTTCAGGTTGTGTAACTTACATGCATTTGCAGTAATTTAGACTACCTTACACTGATCTGAAGAAAAGCTCTGTGTAAGCTCGAAAGCTTGTCTCTTTCTCCAACAGAAGTCGATCCAATAAAACAGTGGTGGGCAAACATTTTGGCCTGAGGGCCACATCTGGGTATGGAAATTGTATGGCTGGTCATGAATGCTTATGAAATTGAGGGTTGGGGTGTGGGGGGGGTGCGGGCTCTGGGGTGGGGCTGGGGATGAGGGGTTTGGGGTGCAGGAGGGTGCTGCGGGCCGGGACCGAGGGGTGCGGAGGTCAGGGGTACAGGCTCCAGGCAGCGCTTACCTCAAGCAGCTCCTGGAAGCAGCAGCATGTCCCCCCTCCGGCTCCTACACATAGGGGCAGCCAGGGGTCTCCGCGCGCTGCCCCGTCCCCAGGTGCTGCCACTGCAGCTTCCATTGGCCGTGGTTCCAGGCGCGGGCCGAGGGATATGCTGGCTGCGGCTTCCCGCTGCCCCCATTGGCCTGGGACGGCGAACCGTGGCCAGTGGGGGCCGCGATTGGCCAAACCTGCGGCGTTAGCAGGTAAATAAATTGGCCCGGCCCGCTAGGGTGCTTACCCTGGCGAGCTGCGTGCCGAACGTTGCCGACCCCTGTAATACAGTAATGAGTGATCCAAATTCCTAAATGTAAAGGCATTAGGAGGAATTAGTATGTTGCAGTTCTACAATAAGCCAACAGGCTATGCTTGTGGATCATTTTTCAGTTGAGACAGATTGGTATATGGCTTTACTTTTGTTTTTTAAAATGTAAACAACAAGATAACACTAAACAGCAGCATGTTTTGTTTTACAATCTCAGCTCAAAGGATTTTTTGGTACTGGTCAGTACAGTAACATATCATTTATTAAGAAAGATGTTGCAAATATAATTTAAATTAAAATTAAACATTTTTTATTAACTCCCACCTCACTACCCGAAGGATGTTAATGCAGTGACTGCCCTCTTAAAACCTTACAGTTTGAATATTGGGAACATAGGTTTTTTACTCATGCTTTCAGATGAAGTGGTCCATGTGGTTCTTTGGGTCAGCTTTCTTTGTGGCAGCTTTTTGGTGTGTCTGTTGAGCTAGTAGTTATACCGGGTAGCAGGGGTATGTGGGTGGCTGCTGCTGGCCTTCCTGTGGCTCTAAGGAACTAGAGATGGGAATTAGAATCTTTCCTAGAAGCGCATGCTTTTCTTGAGTGAGGATGAAATGCTTTCTTTTTGTGCCTAGTTTGGTAGAAGTTAAATGGGATTTTTCAAAGCATTAATTATCCAGTACATTTTGCACTGGTTCTTATAAAGTGCATCTTTTATTTCAATATTAATTAGATCATTTTAAGTCTTTCTTTCCCATTTCTCAGAGTACAGAATCTCTTTACTAGAATTCTGCCATCCTGAGCTATTCTTAGGACAATTTTGGACCTCAAAATCAGCAAGCAGGATATGCCACTTTAATAGTACCCCCTGCTAGCCGATTAAAGGCCTCATCCTGCCAACTGCTCATTTTCATTTGTGATGTGCTGAGTGCAGTCAACTCCAGTTGATTTAAATGAGCGTTAAAAGTACTTGTCACTTTCAGGTTTTGAAGTGCGCAATTGTGAATTGCTCAATGTCATCGAGTGCTGCCCTTCAGCATGCCCCCTTGTTGCTCTGCATTCAGTCACCTAGGTGCTGGAACTAGGGGTACTGGGGTTGCTGCTTCTTGAAGTGATTTCCATCATATACAGGGCTTACAGTTTCAATGGCTCTCAGTGCCCCCAACATACAAATGGTTCCAGCACCCCTAATCAGTCCTCAGGCTCAGAAGATTCAGCAAGCAGCCTTCTCTTGGTGTCTGCCATGCTCTGAGGAAGGAGGCAGCATATATGCTGGTCCTCTTCCTTACAGCTCATCCCCAGTTGGTTGAGTGAGAGGGGAACCTTGCCCCATCCACTCTGCAGAGTTCCTGATTCTAGATCCTTAAAGAAACAATAAATGACTTGCTCCCAAATACTACTGATTTCTGGGGCATCTTCCTCTCTATCAAACCTTCTTATTTCCTAGGTCTTTGCATACATCAAAATGTCCCCAAATCTTAAAGGGCCATGCCAGGTGATGGGAGTGGATGGGCTGAGCCCAAGACATCACTACCTATAAGGGGACTACCTGATTACACTTAGCATCTATATTTCTAGGTACTTATATGGTACTCATCACTTGTGTCTGGGCACCCTACAGACATGAATTAATTTATCCTCATAATACTCCAGTGAGGTAGGGAAAAATCAATATATGCATTTTACAGATGAAGGACTCAGATGCAGAGGTTAGGCAAATTGCTGAAATCTGTAAGAGAGGTAGGAGTTGAACCCGGATCTCCAGAATATCATTCCAGTGCATGGGCTCCAAGACCATTCCATACCTCCACCACACACCGATGGGGAAGGAACCACGTTCGGTTTAATAAGATCCAATTAAAAATAGAAGTGGGATTCCTAAAACACATCCAGAATATCCCAAAATTGTTCAGATGTGGATCATTACATAGGATTCATCCTAAAGTAGAGCTTGAGAAACAAGGGGCAAAGGGATTTAGGATTGCTTAATTTAAATGTATGCTGTGTAGTTAATGGACTGACTCATTTGTCCAATTTTTTCAGTAGTGAAGGTTAACCCTTATCTTGGTTCTGGATTCCAAAATTAATAAGTTAAATTGTTTGGGTTTTTTTTGACAGTCAAAAAAACATAGTTCACTTTTGCTTGTGTACTCAATAACTGTCTGTTAACAAGAGATGTTCATGTTAAATATGATAGTTTTCTTGTTCAGAATTTTCCATTAAAAACATCAGTTTGCGCACTGTTATCACGTGTTAGTAAATCAGATACCCCAGCGATCTTTTTACTTAGTACGGGAAATAATTTTGGCAATTCCAATACCACTGTGTGGATAAACTATGACATTTTAATGATGACCACTGTATGGTTCTGAAGGGACATAGTGCGGTGATTGCACTGAATGTATTTTTATGTGATTTTATTTTTCCTCTTCTTCATAATAAAAAAATACAAAAGACTTATTAAAAAACAAAAATATGTATAGTACTTGGTTGCAAATCAATGGTTTGTGGATAAGAGGATTGGGAAGATGAATGTTTGAAAAAGATTGAAAAGTTAGAGGAAAACTCTACTCCCTGGTCTCTGAGACCATTCTCTGGCATGATTTAGTACTCACAATGCTTGTAGAGGACTCAGATAAATTCAATCTTATATTTGTAAGAAGAAATTCAGTGGCATAATCTACATACTAACTTGCCTTGAGGAATTTTGCCCATAAACTGATTTGAATGATGAAATACTGAATTTCACTGAATAGTTTAGATGGAATATGGAACAGATCTGCTTTTTCCTAAAGTAGGTGTATGTGTGAAGGATGCAATAACTTTTCAATAGTAACATTCCTTTTATTTCTGGTATACTGTTATTGATCCTTTCCATTAGATACTTGCCTCTTTAATATAGTATTTTTATAATACTAAGTATTTCATTATGTCCTTTTCTTGCAAAACAGTTTTATTTAAAGATTCAGATGCACAGAGACCCATTAGGTCTTTGGTTTCAGACTTTTAATTCAGTATGTAATCATTAATTAAGATTCACATTTAGAAAGATAACCCTTTTGTATTCCAATATAATATGATATTTTAAAAAGTGATTTCATGTGCTATATTTTGTAGATTCTCATTTTATTTTCTGTTTGCTTAGTCCTCAAGAAAGTTTATAATTCCCTAGAAGAAGTGGGGTATATAGTCAAAGAAGCTTCTGACACTCTGGAATGCAGAATTGAAAGAATTCTGCAGGATATGTCAGACACTCCTCTTGTAACTCTACCCGAAGATGATCCCATTGAGGTACTGGCTTTCCTGGAAAGGACAGAAAAACTTACTGCTACAGCTGCTGAAACTCTGTCTCAGTAAGTCTACTCATGTGTGGTTTGTAGAGCCCATAATGGTAGGATTTAAAATAGTATGGTTAGCTTTTTAATCCCTATTGAAATAAGACTGCTGGACCAAGCTGAACTTTTAACAACAAAATCTATAGGCATCTTAAATGCAACAAAAATAAAGCATTTATATTATTTCTTTCCTGTTTTGCTTGACTGATATTTACTCTCCTTTCCTTTGGTTAGAGAACTTCAGAGCAACCTATTATTTATGCAATGACAAGTAAAGTTGATTCTTAATGTTAACTAACTGATTTAGGACTAGAAGATAGACTCTTCCCCTCTCTAGGTGCTGCATATAATATTTTGCATTTTTACATTATCATGTAATACTTGTTCAGTTGTGTTCCACTGAGACACATCTAAGTGTTCTTTGCATGTCAGAATGATGAAAGGCTGTCTCTCTTCTAGCCTACTATAATTTTTGTATGGTTTGGTCTGTACATCAGGTTAGCTTGCTGTATCATCCTGATAAGCCCAACCTGGGTGAAATGTATGTCTATGATTGCTCACCAAAGCTGGAAAAAAACCTGATGCTCTTCAAAGAATCCAGGAGATCTAGTTGTATTGGATATACTGCAATCTTCAAAATAGGATGCTGAAAATATCCCAGGATACTTTAACATCCATTGGTTATTTTATAGTACATCCAGGCAGTAGAAGCGAACTGAACAGTTTAGGAGTATTTCCGCATTCACCCTTTAATATAGTGTGTTCTGAAAACCAGAGTGGTAGTAGGCTTTCTTCTCTTTTGGGCATCCCCATTTCTTTTGTGGGTGGTTATATCCTGAAATCCATAACTTTCCTTTGTAGACAAAGCCAGCAAGTGGAACGTTCCATGTATGAATTGATAGACATTCTGAAGCACAGATTGAAACCGGAAGACAAAACCAATCTGCAGGTAAGATCTAAAATGTAAATAATTACGAAGCATTTCTTAAGCTGCTTATATTTCATTTATGAAATATGAATTATTTGGAGCCTTTTTATTTTGTTTGCTGTTTCACTGTGACTTTTCAGGATTCATTTGCCTGTGGACATCTTGATATGAAACAGAAAACACGCTGCCAGGAATGTCTGTCCTGTAGTTACTATAACCTGATGGGGCAGCTTTGTCAGAAAAATACGGACTCTCTAGTCAAATGTAGGTTTTGCATTTTAAACTATACTTACTTTTATTTTTTTAATTATATGACATATTTTTATAATATTTTAAAAATTTCTGAACTTGTGGTCACAACTATAATTTTTCTAAAATGTTCTATTTATATAGGCACCAGGATTTCTTTAGATGCTTTAAGGCGTCGCTTACATGTTCTCAACTCTAAATATCAGATGACCAAGTTCATAAAAGATCAAAGAGTTCCGTTATTCAAAGCTGAAATTCAATTGGCCATTCCAAATGTTGTCTTGAGGCCAAGTCTTGATGATATTCAGGTAACATCAACAAAAACAAATGCACATCACAATTTACAACTTATGTAAATATGTTGTTTTTTTAAATAAGGTGTGTCTATTTAACCTCAGATAAGAATAGAACTGAAGAAAAATAGGACAAAATTAAAAAAAAAAATCAGTGGTACACAAGATGGTATCTTGAGAAACTAGAAAACTGAAGCCATCAATCAAGATGTTATACTGTCCAATAAAAACAATAATTCTACTGGAAACTTAACACCTCTCATCTATAATCCTCTACTTTAAAAAGGAAAACTTTTCAAAGAGGGTGTACAAACCAAAGAAGTTGAATTCAAAGCAATCAGTAAAAACTCAGGTTGCGCCCATTACTTACAACTCCTGAAGAATATTCAATGACTATATAAGTGTGAAATAACAGCTATATATCAGTTACTACACAATGAGGCTTTGATTTAGTGAAGCACTTAAGAATGTTCTTAGGTTTAAGCATATGAGCAATCCCCTTTTATTTCAGCAAAACACTTAAGCACATGCTTAAAATCAACTGCTACGTGAATCACTTTACACTGATTCCAAAAGCAATTGGTTATAACGTGACTGGCAGCCTAGCAACATTTTGATCTGCCACTCCCTAAATCAATCTTAGAATTCTCAGTCCGATTTAATTTGCAGCCTGTGTGGTCTGGGAACAAGAAGTCAGATAATAAAAAATAAATTTAAATACTGTAGATAGAAAGGGTTGTATGATGCCATCATTTGTACAGCTACAAATGTATGTAACTAGACTAAATAAATGTATAAAGGGACTCTATGATGGTTGTGAAATAAGATTAAATTAATTCCGTTAACTGCCTCTGTTTATTCCTCTTTAAACAGGGTATAATAATGAAACCACAATGTGCTATGAGGTATAATTAATGTTTGTAAAGCTCGTTAAAATCCTTGGATGAAGGGCATGTAGAAGTGTAGGGATTATTAGTATGTGGTTTAATCCATGTTTAAGTTAGATGATTTTTTTTAAACAGGTTTAACTTTGTGCTGTTGTGGATAGGACATTATGGAACACCCCTTTTCTTTCTCAAAGTATATGAATTATTTGGGGGGCGCTATAATATATCACTTATTAGAATATAGCATTGCTAAGCGGAAGAATGTAAAGATGAGAGGTGCGTTTTTCAGCTTTGCTATTAATCAGGCTGGTTTTTTTTAAGTGAGGACTGATCTTTATGTTTGTTTAAGGTGAATGTTTTACTCTTTTCAGAATGTGGTAAACAAAGCAGTAAATATCATATTATCGATGGCCAGAGATATCCCACTGTGGAAGTTTGCTCATTTACATCATAGACAGCAGCAGGTAGAGTACTTTTTAAAATTTAATTTGCTTAGAATGTTAAAAAAGAATGGTTAGAGAAACTAAATACTTAGGGTTTACACTTCTAAATTTCCTAGGAAAGGTTATGTTTACATTAATTTTTTGACTTGTAGTTTTGGATTTTTTCTGGTGAGGTAGATTGTACAATTTACTGAAAACATATATATATATTTATGTAAAATCTTTACATTAAACCATCAGTTAAGTAGAAGACATATTCATTATTAGTATGTTTATTGAAAATATTTTCCATATTAAAAAGAGCACTAGCTTACACAAAGAGATTTTTACAAATAATGTTAGAGTGTTAGTGCTATTACAGACTGTAGGAGAAAACTAACATCATCTGTGTTTTATTATGCAGCTAATTATGCATAATAAAACACTATTGATCTTCCCAGAGAAAAACAGTATTAAGATGGTGTTAAGCTGGAGAATACATACGATCAGTAATGTAAGAGTAAAAAACATCACATGGATGTTGTAGTTGCCCTAAAACAAGCACTACAAACACAGGACAGTCATAGTCAAGGTTAAACTTAAACAAACTCCACACTTGTAAGCAGGGCCGGCTCCAGCTTTTTTGCCGCCCTAAGCGGCGGAAAAAAAAAAAAAATATTAAAAAAAAAAAAGATAAAGCCGCGATCGGCGGCACTTCGGCGGCAGCTCTACCGCGCCGCTTCATTCTTTGGCGGCAATTCGGCGGCCGGTCCTTCCCTCTGAGAGGGACCGAGGGACCCGCCACTGAATTGCCGCCGAAGACTGAAACGTGCCGCCCCTTTCCATTGGCCGCCCCAAGCACCTGCTTCCTGTGCTGGTGCCTGGAGCCGGCTCTACTTGTAAGGGTATGGAAATGCACAGTTAAGGCACTCAAACAACCTTAAAATTCTGCTTTGTAGTGATGTTATGCAATAAGCATAAAGTTATCGTTAATGCATTTTAGTGATGGTAGTACCAGATTAAATTAAACGGATGTTTTAAAGACACTTTCTTTTTTCCATCTAGTTTTTGTCTTCATAGAGAAGTGTGCAGATCTCTCACTGTAGGAATAGTTGGTTCAGCACATGGCTCTTAAAGGGAGGTGGAGAGCAAATAGGAAAATAAGTGGACCCTTGAAGCTTCGAAAGGAGCTTCAATGGGTTCCCAGAAAAAAGAGGAAGGGAGGAGGGAAATGAGGGAACCAAAAGGACATACGAATACCCAGTTTATCCAATAAAAATATTAATCATTGTGAGCAACCTCCCTTGGGCTGGTGGATCCTAGGCTTGTCATGCAGGTGACATGTCTGCACTCTAGGGGCAGAGTTATAATTACTAGCCGGGCCTGCCAGATTACCATGGAGTGGCAATAGCTTTGGCTTAAAGAAGAAGAATATTGTATTTCTATGTAGCCCTCAGATGTAGCGGTTTTAAAAAGTTAGATGGAGGCGCATACTGTCTGGACTGGTCCTACCTGGATCAGACACAGAAACTCCATGGCACATTTTTGGTTTGCAACCCTGTATATAACAGGGACAGGGAAAGCAGGCTTCAGATAAGTTGATTCAGGAAACATGGACAATTTTCAAAGGCATGCTTCTTTCAAACCTAATGCCCAATGTGTGTCAGAAATGAGTCTGAACACTTGAGTTGAACAATGAGTCCAATGGGTCACAGGGACGCTAACCCATGCATGCCTGTGACAAGGTAAAGACTCAGTCAGCATAACACGATGCTGTCCCCTAGGCCAATACGAAGATGCCCCTCCTATGACTTCTTTTATACGTTAGTACAAACAAGTTACGTATTACACTCCAGATGTTGTTAGTTACCACCCTTATACCTTGTACCTACTAGTTTGAACAAAACATCCTTATCCATTATCCTGTCATTCCCTCCTTATCTTTAGGAGGGGTCGGTGTGTTCTTGTACCATCTCTTAGGAATGTGTTAACATAGTTACTTGAGAGATGTGTGGTTTTGCGCCATCCTCTCCAGTCAGGAATGTGCTTATTTGATGTTAGCTTATACCTAGCATGTTACTGTTGTGTCAGCACCAGTTCTACTTTGGTTCACAGCCTTTGGTTCACACTGTTAGTTATGCCTAGGGCTCCAGCAAGGTCTGCAGACAGAAGACATTTCTTCGCTGGACAGTGGAAATCATGTCCTTTCTAGCCATAGTTAATACATACAGTAGGGGGTGTGTTTTTTTGTTTTTGTTTTTTAAATACTGGTGCTACTACTGGAATATCTAGGAGTGTGGGGCCTGCAGTGCCGTGCCCCAGCTGTCTCAGGTTGAAAGTCAAAGGAAAAACTGTATCTGATTGAGGGTTGTCCAAATAAATTCTCTATCGCTATGACCATCAAAGAGGGGAAGGAGCTGGCTCTAATTCCAGGAAAGGGAAAGAGAAAATGCTTCATTTCCAAGCTGGTTCTCTGAAAAGTGGCTTTGTAAAAATGGTTCCTTTTTATTCCGCAGATCTGTTCCCTGTGTGTAGTGTGACAAAGTTCCTCCTCTATCTTGGTGGGTCCTGCGCTTATTGGCGGATTTTCTTGCCTCAGAGATTCACCATGTGGGTTGGGAAACAGCCCAGAGACCTTCCCCTCTGGAAGAACCTACAGTCCAGGTCAATTGGGAGGTTTGGGGGGAACCCGGGCCCGCCCTTTACTCCGGGTTCCAGCCCAGGGCCCTGTGGACTGCAGCTGTCTATAGTGCCTCCTGTAACAGCTGCATGACAGCTACAACTCCCTGGGCTACTTCCCCATGGCCTCCTCCAAACACCTTCCTTATTCTCACCACAGGACCTTCCGCCTGGTATCTGATAACGCTTGTGCTCCTCAGTCCTCCAGCAGCACACCCTCTCACTCTCAGCTCCTTGTGCCTCTCGCACCAAGCTCCTTGTGCCTCTCGCACAACAAACTGAAGTGAGCTCCTTTTAAAACCCAGGTGCCCTGATTAGCCTGCCTTAATTGATTCTAGCAGCTTCTTCTTATTTGGCTCCAGGTGTCCTAATTAGCCTGCCTGCCTTAACTGGTTCTAGCAGGTTCCTGATTACTCTAGTGCAGCCCCTTCTCTGGTCACTCAGGGAACAGAAAACTACTCATCCAGTGACCAGTATATTTGCCCTCTACCAGACTCCTGTACCCCACTGGTCTGGGTCTGTCACATATCCCTCCCCCTGCTCAACACCAAGGGGTTGGGCAGCTTGGGACACCAGACAATGCACACGTGACAAGCCATCGGCGTTGCATGACAGCTCCCTGCTCTGTGTTGCACACGGAACTGGAAAGGTTGGAGGGATAAGAACCATCTGGTCACCCTTGTGTTCTTCTCCTTGTTCCGCTGCATCCATTGAAGAGGGGCATGGTTGGTCACGAGGACAAATCTGCGCCCGAGCAGGTAGTAGCGCAATGTTTCCATGGCTGATTTTACAGCGAGGCATTCTCTCTCCACCACTGCATATTTTTGTTCCCTTGGAAGGAGTTTCTGACTGAGGTATAGAATTGGGCGTTCCTCCTCCCTGACCATCTGTGATAGAATGGCCCCCAACCCTACTTCCAATGCATCCGTCTGCAAGATAAAATCCTTGGTGAAATCAGGGGCTATCAGTACGGGGTTACTGCAGAGGGCAGTCTGTAGGTCTGTGAATGCTTCCTCTGCTGCGTCAGACCATCTCACCAGATCAGGTCCACAGGCTTTCACTAGGTCTGTCAGGGGGCTTGCCCTTGTGGCAAAGTGGGGGATAAATTGTCGGTAATACCCCACCACACCTAGGAACGCCCGGACTTGTTTCTTGCGACTTGGTCGGGGCCAATTTTGAATGGCCTCTAACTTGTTCACTTGGGGTTTTACCAAACCTTTACTCACAATGTAGCCAAGATATTTGGCCTCTGTAAACCCTACAGCGCACTTGGCAGGGTTTGCTGTAAGGCCAGCTGGCCTGAAGGTATCAAGGACTGCCTCCACCTTCTCCAGGTGGGTTTCCCAGTCTGGGGTATGAATGACCACATCGTCCAAGTAGGCAGCAGCATAACTGTTATGCGGGCGTAATAGCTTGTCCATGAGGCGCTGGAAGGTAGCTGGGGCCCCATGTATCCAAAAGGGAGGACAGTATATTGAAAAAGACCCTCTGGTGTAGAGAACGCAGTCTTTTCCTTTGCGTCTTCTGCAAGGGGAATCTGCCAGTACCCCTTTGTCAAGTCTAGGGTAGTCAAGTACCGGGCATTACCCAGACGGTCCACTAGCTCATCTATGCGAGGTATGGGGTACGCGTCGAACTGGGATACTTCATTTAGTCGCCGGAAGTCGTTGCAAAATCTTGTGGTGCCATCAGGTTTGGGCACCAGCATGATTGGGCTGGACCACTGACTGTGGGATTCTTCGATGATCCCCAACTCCAGCATTTTTTTTACTTCTGCTTTTATTTCCTCCCTTTTTGCCGCTGGCACCCGATAAGGCCTCATTGTTACTCTGGCCCCAGGGTTCGTGATGATGTGGTGATATGTCTCAGTTGTTCGACCCGGTTTTGTCAAGAACACATCTTGGTTCTGGAAGATCATCTCAGACACCTCATTCTTCTGGTCTGGTGTTAAATCGGGAGACCCTCTCACCTCTTTGGAAGGCTTGTTTTCCTCAGTTAGGTCTTTTTGGACCGTTGTGCATGCCAGGGTTTCAGAAGGTTAACGTGATAAATCTGTTCTTGTTTTCTGCATCCTGGCTGCCGCACCTTATAGGTTACTTCCCCCACGGGTTCAACCACCTCAGAGGGCCCCTGCCATTGGGCCAGAAGCTTGCTTTCTGCCATGGGTACCAACACCATAACCCAATCCCCTGGTTGGAACTCTTGCACTTTTGCCTGGCGATTGTAATGGGTTCGCTGTGCCTTCTCCAAATGTTCCCGTACAATAGGAATAACACGGGCTATCCGGTCTTGCATCTGCATTACATGCTCTATTATATTTCTCCCCTCATTGGGTTCCTCTTCCCAGATCTCTTTGGCGATATCTAGTATGCCACAGGGGTGACGCCCGTATAATAACTCAAAGGGGGAAAACCCAGTTGAGGCCTGAGGTACCTCCCGGATAGCGAACATAAGGTAGGGTGTCCCAATCCTTCCCGTCCCGACTTACCACCTTCCTTATCATAGCCTTGAGGGTTCGATTAAACCTTTCTACCAACCCATCAGTCTGCGGATGGTAGACCGAAGTTCTCAGGGTATGTATATGGAGCAGTGTACAGAGGTCCTTCATTAGTTTCGACATAAATGGGGTTCCTTGGTCAGTTAATATCTCCTTCGGTAGCCCTATTCGGGCAAAGATCCCCACCAGCTCTTTGGCTATAGTTTTAGAGGCCGTGTTCCGCAGAGGGACGGCTTCTGGGTAGCGAGTAGCATAGTCCAAAACAACAAGTATATATTGGTGGTCCCGAGCCGTCTTCTCCAGGGGTCCCACTAGGTCCCTGGCTATTCGCTCGAAGGGGACCTCTATGATGGGAAGGGGTACTAAAGGTGCCCTCAAGTGGGGACGGGGACTGTGCAGCTGACACTCTGGGCAGGAGGCACAGTACCTCCGCACTTCTTCATGTACTCTGGGCCAGAAGAACCGTCGTAGGACTCGTGCCAGGGTCTTCTCTACCCCCAAATGCCCCCCCAAAAGATGACTATGAGCAAGACTTAATACAGCGTTCTGGTGTTTTTGAGGTACTAGGATATGCTGTACCTTCTGCCCCTGTACCGGTGCAACCCGGTATAAGAGATCCTTCTTCATTATGAAGTAGGGTCCTGGTCCCTGGATTTTCCCTTCCACGGGGACCCCATCTATTTCAGTCACCTCCTTCCTAATGTTGTCATACCTTGGGTCTTCTGCCTGGTCCCGTCCAAAATTTCCTCTCCCGGGGCTAATCTGCCCAAGATCTAGGGGCCAGTCTCTGTTGCCTCTACTGGTTCAGAAGCATTAGGGTGGGGGGGTCAGACTCAGGTGCGTCTCCCTCCTGCGTGGCCTCCTTTTCAGCTGCGCAGGTCCGCCTACCTACAAGAGCGACCCTCTGGCTTTTGGTCAGTATTTGGGTTCCCAAGGCCTTAGCTGCCCTTCTTTCCCTTTTTGTCTTTCTGCCCTGTCTGGGAGTGGAGAATAAATCTGCCCTGTCTGGGAGTGGAGAACAAATCTTTCAGAGAAGATTGGGGGTTGACAATCTGTGGTGGATGCCTCACCAATTTTTGGGTCCCCATCTTTCTCCAATCTCCCTACTGGGAGTAAGTTTCCAAACCCTGGGAAGTCCCTCCCTACGAGCACCGGGTATGGGAGTTTAGGGACTACACCTGCTGCTACCTCAGCAGTGTTCCCTTGGATCTCGATTTTTACTGGGATGGTGGGGTAGTAGCTAACTGTCCCATGGACACATGTTGTCCCCGTACGTTTAGCCTGTAGCAGCTGACTATGCTTCACGAGCTTCCCTGAGATAAGCGATATAGCACTCCCCAAATCAACCAGTGCCGTGGTCCCTACCCCATTTAGTTTCACTGGTCTGGTATACATATGTGGGGTTAGTGAGACCCCCACAAGGTGGATTAGGGAGCATGGATCTGCCCAGTTCCCCACGTTACACTGCATAGGCTCCTCAGCATTGGGACACTGTGCAGCTATGTGTCCCCACTCCCCGCAGGCATAACATCTGTATGGAGCCCTCTGCGTTCCCCGGTCTCTTGGTTTGGGCAGTCTAACATCACGATCCTCTTCTCCCTCAGTGCTCCGACTCTTTGTGGCCTCTGATGGGCCTTTGGCTTCTCTCTTTTTCCACCTGGGCCCTCCTGGTGGCCCAATCACCCAAACTTTAGGGCTTGGTGCTGCTAGTTTAACCCGGGGTGCCTCTTTCTTAACTGGTCGGGTCAGCTCCCTCGCTGCCCTTCGCCTCTCTACCAGGGCAACAACCTCGTCATAGGTGGCGGGTTCGTTCTGGCTTACCCAGGCATGAAGGTCTGGTGGTAGTCCCCTCATGCTAGTATCTCTGCTAGTATCTCTTCTGGACTCGGGGACTCTGTTTGCAACCACTTTCGTGCGAGATGGATGAGGTCATACAATTGGGACCGCGGGGTTTTGTCTTCCTGGTACCTCCAACCGTGATACTGCTGGGCACTGCTGTCGTTACCCCAGATTTGGCCAGGATCTCTGCTTTCAGCTGGGGATAGTCTGCCGCAGCCTCTTCAGGCAGATCATGGTAGGCCTTCTGGGCCTCCCCACACAGGAGTGGGGCAAGGATGCCAGACCACTGATCTCGAGGCCAGGCCTCCCATAGTGCTGTCCTCTCAAAGGCCAGAAGATATGCCTCTACATCATCCTACCGTGTCATTTTCTACAGCCAATGTCTGGCCCGTATGAGCCGCGTCCCATCATGGCCGCGATTCACCTCTCTAAGGGACTTTACCTGGTTTACCAGTTCCCGCAACATAGCTCGGTCTTGAGCAGCCTGGTCCATCAGCAGGCGATTAGTCTCTTGCTGCAGCCGCACTGCCTACTGTTGGGCGGCTGCCTGGACATGGGTAGCCTCCTGCTGGGCCGCCGTAGCTTGTATCAGTGCCCGCACTATGTCATCCATGGTGGTGAAAAAAAATAAACCCTCTCCCTTTTTTGTTGTTGTTTTTTTTGTTTTGTTTTTTTAAATTACCCTCCTTCTTCCGCTGTCCTGTGCACCCCAAGATCCCACTTCTGCCACCAATGTGACAAAGTTCCTCCTCTGTCTTGGTGGGTCCTGCGCTTATTGGCGGATTTTCTTGCCTCAGATTCACCTTGTGGGTTGGGGAACAGCCCAGAGACCTTCCCCTCTGGAAGAAACCACAGTCCAGGTCAATTGGGAGGTTTGGGGAGAACCCGGGCCTGCCCTCTACTCTGGATTCCAGCCCAGGGCCCTGTGGACTGCAGCTGTCTATAGTGCCTCCTGTAACAGCTGCATGACAGCTACAACTCCCTGGGCTACTTCCCCATGGCCTCCTCCAAATACCTTCCTTATTCTCACCACAGGACCTTCCTCCTGGTGTCTGATAACACTTGTGCTCTTCAGTCCTCCAGCAGCATACCCTCTCACTCTCAGCTCCTTGCGCCTCTTGCTCCCAGCTCCTCACACTCTCGCACAACAAACTGAAGTGAGCTCCTTTTAAAACCCAGGTGCCCTGATTAGCCTGCCTTAATTGATTCTAGCAGCTTCTTCTTATTTGGCTCCTGGTGTCCTAATTAGCCTGCCTGCCTTAACTGGTTCTAGCAGGTTCCTGATTACTCTAGTGCAGCCCCTTCTCTGGTCACTCAGGGAACAGAAAACTACTCATCCAGTGACCAGTATATTTGCCCTCTACCAGCCTCCTGTACCCCACAGGTCTGGGTCTGTCACAGTAGTTAGTCATATCTGCTGATTTCAATGACAAAAATAAAGGATTTACTGCTTTTTTCTCTTCTAAACCCTACATCATGAAAACAGCTAAGAGAGAAGGAGTAGGATTCAATTTCTCCTTATGCATCATCAGAACAGAATTGTTTACCATGTTCCAGTTACCCCTCTGCAGCTTACAGAAGCTTGTATATGCAAGAAGGAAAGAACTCAGCTTTGCTGTCAGAGCCCAGACAGGAATGGCAGGGCTAGCAGTTTGATGGACCCGCCCCCCCAATAATGTTACTTGTAAATGGAGCACATTTATTATAGAAATCATTGAGACACAAACATGGAACCCCACAAAGCCATTTTTACAAAGTCACCTTTAAGAATAGAATTATAATTCAGTGACATGAACCAAATGCATCCGAAGAAGTGGGCTGTAGCCCACGAAAGCTTATGCTCTAATAAATTTGTTAGTCTCTAAGGTGCCACAAGTACTCCTGTTCTTTTTGCGGATACAGACTAACACGGCTGCTACTCTGACACCTAAGAGCAAGTGGTTATTCATGAAGGGTGTTTTTTTTTTATTTTTATCTGCGGTCATAAGTTGCTCATTCTTGTTGTAGAATGTTAAGTAAAACTACTGGATGCAGGTTTACTGTTTCATTTTCAGCAGATGGAACAGACTGCTGCCATTGAGCTGGGTGATGAGAGCAAACTCACCAAGATCGTAGCATTGAGACCTTTGGACAAACAGATCAGTGAACACAAGGATGTGAACAAAGCTATGATCCAGCTTACCACAATAATTTTATCTCTTAAAACTGAGGCACTGGATATTTTGAAGAGCTTTGCTAAATTCTCCAGCATCTGGAATCAGGTTAAATAGCTATATTAATATATCTCACTTTATTGCAAAACGTGCTACTTTTTACTGGGTAAAATGATCTGCTTTTGGTTATATTAATAAATTGTGTTTCCTGTAAACAGTGAATGATTTTGACTGTCTCATGTTTTTTCACCCTCAAACATTTTCTAGGAGCAATAGGTTTATTTTTTGTACATGTTTGCTATATCTTAAGATTTTACAGTATAATAGTTGATATCTCAGCCCTAATACTTCCCTTTCTTTCTTACTGACCACATAAATGACCACAATTCACTGATGAACTATGTCAGAAGAACAAGGTGGTGAGGTAATATTTTTTACTGGTCAGAAGAAGACAGAAAAAAAAATGTTGGTAGCACAAAATCCACTCTGAATCTTTCTGACAACAGCAGAAGGACTTGCTACAGGAATGTGCCTCAGCTGTATAGGAAGCGAAAAGAACCATCTTCTCCTCCACCATTGCCTCTGGGAAATCAGAGCCTGCAGAGATGTTCCAAAGAGTGAACTGGCTAATCCTCCCTGAGGCCTCAGACACAAGCACCAGCTGCTGCAAGGAGCTTTCCTCCAACTTCACAGAAAGGATAAACTGCATACAGGAAAAACAACCCAGGACTGAAGATTTTAAAACAGAACAGAGTCCAGGATGGTGGATGGGTTTTTGCTCTGAGTTTGGCCCCATCACATACTTGTGGAACTCTGAGGACTGGCTTGGCAAGTAATAACTTGTGACATAGATCCAGGAAGCTCCTGATTAGTGAAAGCCAGTGCAGAGAAACATCTGTTATAAGTGCCTCCTTTAGTGAGGACAGCTCCTTCACGCTAAAGAATGAGAGAGTCTGTCTGATCCTTGCACATGATGAATGCCATCTCTCTAACTACTGGCTGCTTCCAATCTCCCCTCCTAAGCAAAATCATAGAGTACACTGTGACAACCAAGCTCCAACAGTCTATGGCATCTGCTGACTTTCTGGATCCTTCACAATCAGTCAGACTTCAGACCAGGGATTGCCATTGAGACAACTCTAAAAGCCCCTATGGGGAGCTACTTCATGGCCATAAATAGGGGCCGAACCTCAGTGATTACCTAACCTTTCCTCAGCCTTTGACAGAGTTGGCCTCTGTTGCTGCTGCTGCACTTACAAGACTTGCGAGATTAAATGATATAGCACTGTAATGGTTTCAAACAAACAAATGGTTTCTCCAGGAATATCTCAAGAGTTGTGAATGGCGGCTGCTCTTCATCTACAAGAGCACTTATGTATATAGTTCTGCAGGAATCAGTGCTGTCCTTCTTCCTCTTCAGTGTCTCTGTGAGACCATTTGTGGAAATTGTGTGTTGCCACGGTCTCCATAACTAACAACACACAGGTGATACTCTGCTTTCTCTCTTCTCAGGAGATGCAAAAAGTGTAATCACAAAAGACCTCCCAATGCCAGCTACAGATTAGAAGCTGGATGAAGATCAGATAGTTCAAAATGAGCCTATACAAGACCAAAAATATATCTGGGTATGAGGGTGGAGGTGAAAGTGCAACTCCAACTTGTCCAGAGCCCAACAGCCAGCCTCCGTAGGAGCAGAACGTCATGCCAATGCCATCATTAGTATCTCCTCCCACTAAGCTCCACTGTATGCTAAATGATCTGATACTGAATATGCCCTAGTCTTATATTAGTAGCTGTAAAGTATAGGTAAAAAACATACAGTTTCTGGGAGAAGGGACTGTTGATTCATTCAGCTACTGTTAAGTGGCTATGGAGTGTATTTTCAACTTCATGAAGATGTTCTAGGTGTTGGTGAATCTGAGTTGTTCTGCAACGAATGGGGATGGGTAGACTAAAAATTCCCACCATAGTTTTGGTAGCTTGATTTCAAACTCCATAGAAATATTTGGAGTGGTAACTGGCATCATGGTCTGTGTCAATTTCCTGCTGACAGATACAGAAAATGTGATTCAAAAGGGGAATGGGGAAAAGGAGAGAAGACAGAAAAAACAAAGCAGTTGGAATGATTTATAAAACTTAAATTAGATTTTAAGCTCTTTGAGACAGAGACCATGTCTTCATTTATGTTTGCACTGCACCTAGCCCAGTTTGGGGATAAGGAGGCTACTATAAATGTTAAACGATAATATACAATTCTCCAATTATGCAGGATCCAGAGGAAAAAGTAAAAGAATTTCTAGAGACTAACCCAGTGATGTCTGAATTCCGAACACAGATTAATTACTTTTCTGTAAGTATTGCCTAAAATTCTTCTGCTGTTCAGAGAAAAGTTATAGTGCAGTAAAGTTGATAATTTGTTTTATTCTTAGCAATTAGAAATCCAAATTAGAGAACTGCCAAGTCATTGCATATTGGAATCAGTGGATTTTGCAACTGAGTCTTTGAAAATGGCCTTAATTCAGGAATGTCATTTGAGGCAGAGATCATTTGGATTAGCTTTAAATAAAAAAGCTGCCATGGACATGGATGCAATTTACACATTCATTGACAACCTCAGCAAGCGATTAAACAGGCCAATCAATGATCTTGATGATGTGCGAGGAGCAATGGAAGCATTAAAGGAAATACGAGAGGCTGAGATTAAAATTGACATGACAATTGGACCTATAGAGGAATCTTATGCTCTGCTACATAAGTATGATCTACTGTTCAAAGATGGAAATGCAGAAAGAGTTGATGGGTTGGCATATGCTTGGAAGAATCTAAACACACAGGTACTGTAGTTTTATCACTTCTAGAGTAGGCAAAGTACAGTCATTCTTGTCAGAATTTTTTGTGCCACATGACTGGAGGAGAACCAGTTTATTTTAAACATTCACTTATTTCAAATCCTCCTGATTATTTTCACTTTTATGCATATATTTACTTATGACAGGTATTGAAGATTCAGGACTTGCTGCTTGAAGTGCAACCATCCATGAAAACAGATTTACTGAATGGTGTTAAAAAGTTCCAGATTGATGCTGTGGAATTTTACACAGACTATAATGAAAAGTGAGTGAATCATGGTGCAGTACAACATTATGTTACATTGGTAATTGTTCCAGAAGGGTACATCTAAAGTGTCTTCAGGAAACTAACAAGAGGCTGTAAGAGGCACATTACAGCTGAAAGAAATACATAGTTTCAAAAAGCACAATTTTTTCCTCAATGTGTTTTACCTTTAAAGGTCTGGGTTGGGTAAATACTATTATTGCCATAGATTCATTTCAGTGTAAGATTCAAGTTTGAAATGTCAGATGAATTAATTAGGATTGGAAAAAATAAGAATCAACCAGAACCTCAGCCCAAATCTCAAGTCAAACTCTTCTAAGGTCCTGATCCAGCAAAGCACTTAAGTATGTGTTTAATTTTAAATGTGAGAATAGTCCCTTTGAAGTCAATGGAGATTCAGACCTGCTGAAGCCCATTACCCAGTGCACTGAACCATCCAAGTTTACAGTTAGGGACAAAAATCATATACCTTCATTGTATTTACTTGATGGTTTAATTTTGTCTCTGGCACTAACTGTTGTAATCTTCTCCATTGAGGGTTGATTGCTATCAGTGTAGTGATTTTCCCTTGTTTCATGAAGAGTGAAAGTGAAAATCACATTAATTAAAATATATATTTAAAAACAAAAATCCCGGCATTGCTCAGGGACGGGGGCTTCGGGGAAGAGGTGGAGTGGGGGCGGGGTGGGAAGAGGCGGGGCGGAGCAGGGTTGCTCGCTGCTGTTGGCGCCAGGCACCCTGGACCCCTCGAAACAAAATAAAAAAATTGTTGACCTTTTTGTTCCTGTTAACTTCAGATGCTGGTAGTTAGGGCGAGTTGTGTCACCAGAAATGTAGGAAAGACCCTTAGGAAAGACCTAACATCGGATGTCAAAACAATTATATTTTTCGTCTCTCTTCTCAGATCTTTTGGGATAAATGTCAATTATCAGAAAAAAATCCCTTATGTTTAAAAAATATTTCATAGTATGTGGGCTAGGAGAGTTTTCCATTTCTTTAAACAGTACCTCTATGATGCTCTTTGGAAAACCTGCACAATTGGTATTACTTTATATGTGAATTTGACTATGTTGATTTTTGCAGAGGCCCTGGTGCGGAAGACATTCCTCCCTGGGAAGCAAGTGATAGATTACAAATCTTCCAAGCCAAGTTTGATGAACTGTGGAGGAAGTATATCACTTTTTCTGGTGGGGAAGAATTATTTGGTCTTTCTGTCACAGGTAATGATGCCGCAGTTGGAGTTCAAAACATCACAAAATGAATGTCAGGCAAATAATATTAGCCAAGCGTTTGTGTGGTTGCTGTCTGGCTGGCAGCTTTGTCCATTAAGGTTTGGGTCTTAGTTGTACAAAGGGCTAATCAGATATTGTCACTGGAATATCATCTCAACATTTGCTTTTGTAATCTGGAGGTCTAAACAAATATCTGGAGAAATTAAAAGGTTATGGATTTTAATTAACTCTATTATAGGCATTTCTAACAAATCTGTGGCCACTTAGGACCTCAATATGACAACAAAATAGACCTCAGGTACTTCTGCTTCAAAAACACGAACTAAAATCAAAAGAAAACCATAGCAGTTGCAGCAGTTTGTATCCAATACCAAACTGGCCCCCTGTTGCCCAGAGGCTGGAGGTGACCTATGTAAAGGTATTTAGGCACCTAATGATGCAAGTAGGTATCTACTAGGGTTTTCAAAAGTGCCTAGGAGCTTTTGAAATCCCACTAAGCGCCTATCTGCATCTTTAGGTGCCTAAATACCTTTACAAATCTGGCCCTGAGTGACGGCAAAGGTGACTTTAAACTACCTTTGACCACCTTCCTCAGGTGCACAAAGAGGCGTTGTGATACACCTGAAGATCTGGGTCAACATCCTCAAAGGAATCTTTTATTTGCAGTCACAGATGGTTTAGACAACCCTGTGCAGAAATGGAGTTTAACCATACCTGACATAAAGAAGACAGCTTTTTTGAGAAATGGAGCTCCGAAGGAGATGCAACATGACAAATTCGTGTTAATATAAGGGTATGTCTGCACTGCAATTAAACAAATGCAGCTGGCCTGTGTCAGCTGACTCGGGCTTAGGTTACTGGGCTGTTTAATTGCTGTGTAGATGATTGGGCATGTCTGCGTGGTCCCAGAGCATGGGCTCTGGCCTGACATCTACATAGCAACTGAACAACCCCTTAGCCCAAGCCCCGAGAACCTGAGTCAGCTGACACAGGCCAGTTCTGGGTGTTGAATTGCAGTGTAGACATACCCATAGTGACTGCACCCAGGAGAGAGTGTGCACAGCTTATTGAAGATTGGCATCTTGGATGGAGTCTGCCTACCTCTGACAGAAACCTGAGCTTCTGTCTCTGTTAACGCTTTGGTGACACTTTTAGAGTAGATTGTCTTATCAATACAGTATTAATTAATTGAAATAAAAATTAGTTGAATTGAGTGTGGGTACTAAGGTCTCTGCGGTCCCTGTGTGAGTGGGCATGGTTGAATAGGAGTACTAAGCTGTGTGAGTGTAGGCCTACGGGCTGGCAGGGTTGATGAGGGCAGGGTAATTAAAAACAACCGGGGATAGGGTTAGAAATAAGGGACAGTGAGCTCTCTGACAGGAAGGGATGGGCTACAGAAAATTACATCATGGATAGCTTCTCTGGGAGATGGGGTCCAGCAAGGCTCTGGACCAAAGAGGGGATGTTGACACCTTATCCTGGGCCCTGTAAATCCTGATAGTGATACTGGTAAATGCTTTCAGTGTCAGCTTCATTGTAGTAAAATATGTTCCTTGTCTAGAGTAAAGTGCCTTCCCCAACAAATGCTTTGGTTTAAATTAAAGTTGTGACAAAAATGCAATAAACACCTTATTTTATAAATATTAAATTTAGTGCTCGCCCTGTGAGACATCAGAAATATGTATACATACCTATCCTCTTTTTGGTGCTTCGTGGTGTGAAAGCTTTTCCATTACAAGGACAGTCCATATTTTACTATGCCACAATTCCATAGGAGGAGGGGGCCATATTTTTCTAATAATGTGCAATACAAAGTCTAGCTGCTAACAATAAATAATAAATTAATTTGTTTAAAATGTAGATCCTTTACTGGGGCATTAAGTAAGCAGGTTGAGGGATCTCTAGGAAGCTGCCATTTTGTCATAAGATGAATCTTTTAAATAATTTCCTCCCACCTTTCCCTGCAACCTTCCAACAGAGCGCCTCCCTAGTAGCAAAAATGTGATGGATCTCAACTGAAGTCCAATACCATCCAGAGGCAGCGAGTTATATGGGCCCGTGGTGCCCATGCTCCATCAATATTCATGAAGGTGGGCCCAGCTCCACCAATGTTTGGGCCCCAGGCCCCGTGCTTTGGGAGGCCCTGCGCCATGGGTCAGCAACACGGGGCACTCTCACCTCGGGAGCAGCTCCCCCCGTCCCCAGAGTCGCTGCGTGCTGCAGAGAGGCCCCAGCGCCGACCCAGCTCCCAGCCCAATGGGAGCTGCAGGGTCCGATGCCAGAGCTGTCTGGCCACGCCTCCACAGCAGGGAGGGGGAGGGAGCCACAGGCAGAGAGAGCCCCAGGAGTCTGTCACTGTCAGAGAGACACAGACACAGCTGTGGGGTTGTGGGGACAGACAGATGGAGCTGGGGGTGGGGGAAAGGAGCAGTGATGGGCACCCTGGGGCTGGCATAAAATACACAGTTCAGAGGGGGCTTCCTGAGGGGACTATAGCAGCTCCTCCCTCCTCCCCCCCCCCCCCGCAGAGCAGACCTGGGCTGTGGCTGGCTCCATCCATCACTCCCCCAGCCCCACAGAGACCCACACAACCCTCTGCCCCCCCCGAGAGACCCCCAACAACCCCTGTGCCTCTGTCACCCCTCTCCAGAGAGCTCCCCCTTTGTGCCAGACAACTCCCCTCCCCCACTGCCTCCCCTGCTCCAGAGCTTCCTACAATCTCCCCCTTTGCTTTCCTCCCCTCCCACCAGCCATTGGCCGGGAGGCTCCCAGCCTATTGACCAGCATGGCCAATGGGAGCTGCACCAGAAGCAGGGTGCCTGCTTGCGGATGCAGACCTGCCCAGCTGTGCCTCCACAGCACGGGGAGGGGGAGCCACAGGTGAGCAAGCCCCAGTCATCATCATCACAGGCACAGCAATCCTCTGGATATTTAATTTCACTGAGGAAGTAATTCAATCTTCTCTTCCTTTCCAGACAGTTTGTGGCTTTTCCTGTAAGAAAACTTACAATTTCTTTGTAAAGAAGTCCATTTATAGTTTTTTCACTTGAGAAGCATATTTTCTGGTTGTTCATGAGCTCATTTATTTTGTTCACTCGGTTTCATAGGCAATTTTAAAAGTCACTTGAATTGTACCTGGTTTCTTCCATTGGTCCATGGAAGATGTGTAGATTTTTATTTCTGTGGGCCAAACCACCCTGTGCAGAAATGTTGGAGCTAGAAAAGCTGTGCAAGGATATGGGTACCTTCAGGAAATTGTCCTCAAGTCATTCATTCTTCTTGGCATTCCATTCTATTGTTCCCTCCTAAAGTGATAGTGATCAGTGTTTCCACCCACAGGGGAGAGGCAGAAGACTGGGTCAACTCTGCAGTGACTCTGCCTCTACCCTTGTTCTCTCTCTGCTCCCTCTACCAGCCCCTTTGGTCTCCCTAGGATTACTCCTACCATTACTCCCTCTGCGTCGTCTTTCTCTGGAGCTTCTCATGAAGTAAAGTCTGTCATTACAGGTTCTTACCTCTGTAACGTATTTAATTTTGATGTATTTATTAAGTGTTAATTAATGCACTATTGGGAGTCCCCTTCAGCCCTCTGTATAAATTGATCCTCTTCTTTCCATATGTTTTGCCCATAGGGTTTTCTGCATCCCTAGGGCAGTCAGCAGTAACCCCTGTGCCTTTGCAATGGGGTGAGGGAAGGGGACTGTGGGTTCCCTATTTATATGATTTGCAAGAAGTGTTATCATTACTTAAGGTATCAAATGTGTTTAAATGATATAAGTCCTTGTAAAATCCCAAAGCAAGCTCATTTTCATTTCTCATATAATCTCATATGCAGTATACACACATTTTTCATTAATTATATGAGTTGAATTTATTATTATGATTGTTGTTATTATTAGCTGGGTTACTGGGTTTTTTTTCAGTGTCGCAAAATGTGTGCTATGTTATGGGTTGAATGATTGAATGACATAATACCCCCTACCCCCAATGTCTGTCACTAAGTCCGGTAATTTTGTCAAGTGTTCGTCGCACAACATGGTGGTGCCTACCCCTGCCTTGTGCTTCAGGGGGTCACGGGTTCCAGGGCGGCCTGGGGAGTTAGCGGGGGCCTGGCGCTGGCAGCAGTGAGTGACCTGACCCCAGCCCACTCCGCTCCACCTCGCCGGCTCCCGGCATTGCTCAGGGGCAGGGGCTTCGGGGAAGAGGTGGAGTGGGGGCGGGGTGGGAAGAGGCGGGACGGAGCAGGGTTGCTCGCTGCTGTCGGCGCCAGGCACCCTGGACCCCGCATTCTCCTGAAACGTGGGGCCCCCACAAAGCACGGGACCCGGGGTGGTTGCCCCGGTCCGTCCTATGGATGGGACGGATCCACTTGGGCACCACCAAAAATTATACAAACCTGCCTCCCATGATGCCATCTAGACAGTAATTTACAAACATTTTCATTATGAGCTACACTAATTCAAGATGTTTATCCTCTTTCCCATACAGAGACACACTCATCCAGACCCATTTCTTTGTCCTAATCCCTCACCCATCTTTTCATCTAGGTTGTTTATTATCAACATTGTTTTCAATCAAAATTGTAAAAAGAACAGGAGTACTTGTGGCACCTTAGAGACTAACAAATTTATTTGAGCATAAGCTTTCATGGCTACATCCCACTTCTTCAGATGCATAGAATGGAACATATATTGAGGAGATATATATATACACACACATACAGAGAGCATGAACAGGTGGGAGTTGTCTTACCAACTCTGAGAGGCCAATTAAGCAAGAGAGAGAAAAAAAAAAAAACCTTTTGAAGTGATAATCAAGATAGCCCAGTACAGACAGGTTGATAAGAAGTGTGAGAGTACTTACATGGGGAGATGGATTCAATGTTTGTAATGGCTCAGCCATTCCCAGTCTTTATTCAAACCTAAATTGATTATGTCTAATTTGCATATCAAATCGAGTTCAGCAGTTTCTCGTTGGAGTCTGTTTTTGAAGCTTTTCTGTTGTAAAATAGCCACCCGCAGGTCTGTCACTGAATGACCAGACAGGTTAAAGTGTTCTCCCACTGGTTTTTGAGTATTATGATTCCTGATGTCAGATTTGTGTCCATTAATTCTTTTGCGTAGAGACTGTTCGGTTTGGCCAATGTACATGGCAGAGGGGCATTGCTGGCACATGATGGCATATATCACATTGGTAGATGTGCAGGTGAACGAGCCCCTGATGGTATGGTTGATGTGATTAGGTCCTATGATGATGTCACTTGAATAGATATGTGCACAGAGTTGGCATCGGGCTTTGTTGCAAGGATAGGTTCCTGGGTCAGTGTTTTTGTTCAGTTGCTGGTGAGTATTTGCTTCAGGTTGGGGGGTTGTCTGTAAGTGAGGACAGGTCTGTCTCCCAAGATCTGTGAGACTGAGGGATCATCTTTCAGGATAGGTTGTAGATCCTTGATGATGCGCTGGAGAGGTTTTAGTTGGGGGCTGAAGGTGACGGCTAGTGGTATTCTGTTATTTTCTTTGTTGGGCCTGTCTTGTAGGAGGTGACTTCTGGGTACTCGTCTGGCTCTGTCAATCTGTTTTTTCACTTCAGCAGGTGGGTATTGTAGTTTTAAGAATGCTTGATAGAGATCTTGTAGGTGCTTGTCTCTGTCTGAGGGATTGGAGCAAATGCGGTTGTATCTTAGAGCTTGGTTGTAGACAATGGATCTTGTGGTGTGTCCTGGATGGAAGCTAGAGGCATGTAGGTAAGTATAGCGGTCAGTAGGTTTCCAGTATAGGGTGGTATTTATGTGACCATCGCTTATTAGCACAGTAGTGTCCAGGAAATGAACTGCTTGTGTGGATTGATCTAGGCTGAGGTTAATGGTGGGATGGAAATTATTGAAATCATGGTAGAATTCGTCAAGGGCTTCCTTTCCATGGGTCCAGATGATGAAGATGTCATCAATGTAGCACAAGTAGAGTAGGGGCATTAGGGGACGAGAGCTAAGGAAGCGTTGTTCTAAGCCAGCCATAAAAATGTTGGCATACTGTGGGGCCATGCAGGTACCCATAGCAGTGCTGCTGACTTGAAGGTGTATATTGTCCCCAAATGTGAAATAGTTGTGGGTGAGGACAAAGTCACAAAGTTCAGCCACCAGGTTAGCTGTGACATTATCAGGGATACTGTTCCTGATAGACTGTAGTCCATCTTTGTGTGGAATATTGGTGTAGAGGGCTTCTACATAGTGGCCAGGATGGTGTTTTCTGGAAGATCACCGATGGATTGTAGTTTCCACTGAAACCAATAAAAATTGTGTATATCTTAGAATTTAAACCATTTGTTCCAGCTTGCTCCTGGGTCAACTCCTCAAATGTTGTTAAAATTCAAGATAGAGCAACCTCATAGGTGTTCAGAAATTTGGTCACTTTTTTTTTTTTTTTTTTTTAAGCAAACTCAGAGGAGAAGGGCTCTCCAGGGAGCAAGTCAGAATCTTTAGTAAGGTTCTTTAACTATTAACCTGATTCTGAGTATAATGTACAATGAATAATGCTAAGTTTATCACTTATATATTTAGTAAAAGTCATGGACAGGTCACAAGCAATTAACAAAAATTCACAGAAGCCTGTGATCTGTCTCTGACTTGCACTAAAAATATCCCTGACAAAAGGGAGAGGCAGGTTCAGCACCCACTGCTGCTGGGGCTCCTGGGCCCCCACTGCAGTGGGATCTCTGGGATCCCGCCGCTGGCCGTGCCATGGCTGGGGAGCTGCGTGGGCAGGGCTGGCTGGGAGTTCCAGCCCTAGGGCAGAAAATCAGTGGAAGTCATGAATTCTGTGACTTCTGTGATCTCCGTAACAATCGTAGCAATGACGTATGCTTACATTTTATTGTAACTTTGCCTGAAAGAAAGAAAGAAAGAAAGAAATGGGTCCGCAAATGGCAAGTTTGACATTTCTAAATTTTAACAATATATTTAGCTAGGGATTCCCTAATCACTGCAATAATATGAGTGAAATTTTTAAAAAATGGGGTCCTTTCTAAATGCTTCTAACTTTTAACATATTTTATAGGATCATTTTAAATGTTGTTATTAAATCTGTACCTCTCTGGTAACTGGTGCAAATTTGGGAAGAAAATATTTTATAAAATTGGTAGACTAAGTCTCCACTTTAGCTGCCTTCTTCAACACGAATTTAAGTACAAAGTCATGAGTTGTCTCTCCATAATATGGTTAGGTTTATGATATAAAGAAGTGGTCATACACTGGCTGGAAACTGAGTAATTACTGTGGGCCAGATTCTGACACTCTTGCTCAATGGGGCTGTTTTTGTGACTATTTGAGGAATATTCACTACTCAGTGTGAATAATGGTGTCAAAACCTGACCCTTTATGTTTATTAAAACTTCATTTTAAAAAGGCATAGATTATATTTTTCTTAAATAGTTTGAATCTAATAGATAATCACAATTTGCTTCTTTTAAAATTTGGAACAGAATATCCAGAACTACAAAAAATAAAACGGGAGCTTACACTGCTTCAGAAACTTTATGGTCTTTACAATTCGGTGAATGCTAATATCAGTGGATACTATGAAATATTTTGGAGTGACTTGGACATTGAAAAAATTAACAGTGAACTTCTGGATTTTCAAAACAGGTAAATGATTTAGTATAAGTTGAAATGCATCAAAATTCTTCTCTGACATCTTTCATTAATTCATGAGAGCTGATCCTTCAGGGAATTTTTTCAACATGCTTATATATTTCCAACGTTGGCCTCATCTGATGTCCAAGAGACAGAAATTTCAGACAGAATGAGGTAGAAAAAATCAACACAGCTGCTGCATGAATATAAATACATTGAACGCAATAAGGTGATAAGTAACAATCAGCATGGATTTGTCAAGAACAAATCGTGTCAAACCAACCTGATAGCTTTCTTTGACAGGGTAACAAGCCTTGTGGATGGGGAGAAGTGGTAGATGTGATATATCTTGATTTTGATACTGTCTCGCATGACTTTTTCATAAACAAACTAGGGAAATACAACCTAGATGGAGCTACTATAAGGTGGGTGCATTACTGGTTGGAAAACTGTTATCTGTGGTTAATAGTTAAGTTGGAAGGGCATATTGAGTGGGGTCCTGCAGGAATCAATTCTGGGTTTGGTTTTGTTCAATATCTTCACCAATGATTTAGATAATAGCATAGAGAGTACACTTATGTTTGTGGATGATACCCAGCTGGGAGGGGTTGCAAGTGCTTTGGAGGATAGGATTAAAATTCAAATGATCTGGACAAACTGGAGAAATGGTCTGAAGTAAATAGGATGAAATTCAATAAGGACAAATGCAAAGTACTCCACTTGGGAAGGAACGATCAGTTGCACACATACAAAATGGGAAATGACTGCCTAGGAAGGAGCAGTGCGGAAAGGGAACTGGGCGCCACAATTCAGGAAAGATGTGGACAAATTGGAGAACGTCCAGAGAAGAAAAACAAAAATGATTAAAGGTCTAGAAAACATGATCTATGAGGGAAGATTGAAAAAATTGTGTTTGTTTAAGACTGAGAGGGGACATAACAGTTTTCAAGTACATAAAAGGTTGTTACGAAGAGGAGGGAGGTAAATTGTTCTCCTTAACTTTTGAGGATAGGCCAAGAAGCAATGGGCTTAAATTGCAGCAAGGGAGATTTAGGCTGGACATTAGGAAAAACTTCCTAATTGTCAGGGTGGTTAAGCACTGGAATAAATTGCTCAGGGAGGTTGTGGAATCTCCATCATTTGAGATTTTTAAGAGCAGGTTAGACAAACACCTGTCAGGGATGGTCTAGATAATACTTAGTTCTTCCATGAGTAGGAGGGACTGGACTAGATGACCTCTCAAGGCCCCTTCCAGTTCTAAGATTCTATCATTCTATAATTGGGTCCTTCAACCTAAATCTTTGAGCTTTTTAGGCAGAATTCTGTCAAGTGACTATCAATTTCTATACCCTCAGTTTTCTTATTTTCTTTTATAGGAACCAAAGCCTTCCCCCTCTGTCAAGCTTGAGTAGCCAGGCTTGGTTCATAGGGATTCTTTGTGAGGGCTCAGAGGAGAAACATTTCCCACAGTCCATGGAACACAGTAGAGCCATGAAGTGAAATCCTGACCCCACCGAAGTCAATGGAGATTTTGCCATTGACATCAGTAGGTCCAAGATTTCATTGAGGGAGTGGCCACAGCTGAATCTGTAAGTCTGCAATAACCCCTACCACTCCTCTGCAGTATGTGGAGCAATGGGTGGTGAATACAGCTACTGGCAGATCCACTGGATTTGATCCTGCTTCTCCTTTGACCCATTCCTGCCCTAACTCAAAATCCTGGTGTACAGTGATATGGGCAGAGTTGTCAAAGAACTGAGATCTAGGACAGGCAAGTGTGCAGACCCTATGTACAGGCTTCAGATATTCTGTTCTCCCATCTGTCACAGCTGGGATTATGGCCCTGTAATGGGATTGGACTCACCACAGCGGCGCCTCCTGCTGTTTGGTTAGGGAATTAGCTCTTTCAGTGGCGCGCCTTCGCTAATGGTGTCTTGCCCTCCATTATTTTTTCAGTTTCCACCATCCTCACAGTCAGACCCATGTCACTCCCAGACTGCGGCGTCCACTTCTGGACACTGCCCTCTGTCTGTCCCCGCTCCCTGGCTCTCCCCTGCTTCCAGGGGACCAGCAGCTTCTGGTTCTATCACTTGCTTAAGTAGCTCACTGCAGTCCTCAGTCTAGCCTCTTTCTCCAAGGGCACACTGCAGTCTAGTTTAGGCACGCTCATCACTGGCAAGTGGGGAGGAAAGGGGGGACCCAGGCCCGCCCACTACTCTGGGCCCCAACCCAGGGACCCTCTAGCGGCAGCCACTTATTGCCCTCCTCCAACACTCCTCTACTGCCTACTTCTCTGGGCCACTTCCCTGTAGCCCCAGAACCGTTTCTGCCCCTTTGTGTTAGGGCCCCAGTCTGGCAATGGTCAGCCTAGAGCTCTCCCAGCCTCTGCTGACCCTGCCCAGCACTGCTCTGTCTTAGGTGCTTCTCTAAGAGCCAGTTCTTCTCCCTTTGCCCTCCAGGGAGAGACTCAGCTCCTCTCTGCCCTGCAGCCTTCTTATAAGGCCCAGCCTGGCCCTGATAGGCTGCTTTCAAGCCTTCCTCTGATTGGCTGGGTTCTGTGCAGCCGCTCCAAGGGCTGCTATTAACCCTTTGCCAGCCAATGAGCGGCAGCTGCCCCATCACAGGCCCATAGTGTTTTGCTGTTCATAGGATTATAAAATGTATAGCATAACCAAATTATACACAGGGCATCTGAAAAGCTAATGAAAGTGTTGCTCAAAACAGAAGGACTTTTGTCTCAATCACCTAGTGGAAAAAAATATCATAGTCTTGTCTCTTTCTGGTCCCCTTCAGTCTTTGTCCACTCCTCTGTACCAGTCTTTTCTTAATCTCTTTACACAATAGGCCTGATCCTTCTCCCACTGAGGAGGCAGCAAGTTTAAAACAAATACAAGGAAGTTCTTCTTCATGCAGCTTACAGTCAACTTGTGGAACTCCTTACCTGGGGAGGTTGTGAAGGCTAGGACTATAACAGCGTTTAAAAGAGAATTGGATAAATTCATGGTGGTTAAGTCCATTAATGGCTATTAGCCAGGATGGGTAAGGAATGGTGTCCCTAGCCTCTGTGTGTCAGAGGGTGGAGATGGATGGCAGGAGAGAGATCACTTGATCATTACCTGTTAGGTCCATTCCCTCTGGGGCACCTGGCATTGGACACTGTCGGTAGACAGGATACTGGGCTACATGGACCTTTGGTCTGACCTGGTACAGCCATTCTTATGTATGTTATGTTATGTTATGTTGATCAAAGAAGAATCATGCCCAAGATCACTACTGTAGGTGTAAGAGCCTGTTCTTCTGCAGCACCTGTCCTCTGCTTATATCTCACTGCTTTATCAACAGTCTGGGACGGATTGTGATCTCAGTTACATCAGTGTAACTCCAGAATAATTTAACTGAAGTCACTGGTGTTATTCAGGATTTAAGTAGATACAATTCAGACTAGAATCTGGCCCTCTCGCTCATCTTAAATCTCTGAAAACATAACCTGAGGAAAGCATGTCTTTGCTCAGGCTTCCAGTGAATATGACGTCTGGGGCACTTGGCTAATTCGGGCAGGGCTGTGTCTGTACTTGCTTTGAAGTTGAGTGATGAATCTGCTTTTTTTATGTGAGTACCTTTCCCAGACCTGAAGAAGAGCTCTGTGCAAGCTCAAAAGCATGTCTCTTTCACCAGCAGAAGTTGGTCCAATAAAAGATACGACCTCACCCACCTGGTCTCTCTAATATCTTGGGCCCAACACACCTACAGCTACACTGCAAACACCTTTAATATGGAAAAGTTAAGTGATCCAGCTTTAAGTCATGCAAAGCGTGTCCAAATATCACCGTGTTTGGCACCCTGTAAAATAATGATGCAAAATCATTTGGACTGAAACTGGACTGTTTTTCTGCTCAAAAACCCGTCAGCTTGCCCTCTAACGTGAGGTCTCATTTTGCTTGGAAAAACTGATCTCTTTTGTGTATGTTTGCAAAAATAGGTCTATTTGCAAATTAATAATTAAGGCCATGATCCTGCGAAGACTTTAACACTTGCATACTTTACATGTGTGAGTAACCTCCTTGAAGTCAATGGACTATTCAAATGTATAAAGCTACAGATACATGCTAAAATCTTTGCAGGATAGGGACCTACATTTTGAGGAGGGAGGAAGAGAAACAATTTTCAAGTAGTTTTTCATTCCCTTAAATTTTTTTCATATCTAAGTCAATTTCTCAGTTCAGGGCAACTGCACCTCTATTTCCCCTCAGTGCTCCAGCTCCCAAACTGTGGCCTCTCTTGAGTGGAGACATACATCCCTCTCCCTTCTGATCAGGGTATTTCCAGGCTGGACAGTTGCCTGTCTTCACTGTGTAATTTCCAGCACAGACAGTCTGCCCAACTGCTTACTTTCTCTTTGGAGATGGATAACAGTGTAATTGCTACACACATAAGTTATCACACAGGTCTTTCAAAGCAAGGCTACTTTATTTTTAAGGTAAAAAAAATTGCAGAGAAAACATAAAAAACAATAAAAGAACCTACACGCATGTTAATAAGCTTACGAGGCATCACCCTGTCCTAAGGGTTTCTTTGTGATCATACATTTGTCAGAGCTTCATCTCAGAATGAGCCCACAGTCTTATGAAGCTTCAGTAAGCCAAGTCCTTCCAATCCCCTCCTAAGGATTGGGGTCCTCCACGGACCAGGGGTCTTATCAATTTGTGGGATCAGGAAGAAGGTAAAAGCTTTTTATCCAGAAGTCTTTTCTTTGTCTGTTGGCCTCTGGAGAATCCAGTTTGAACTAGTATATCTGCACCTCTCTAGAGGGACTGGAAAGGTTGATCACTAAGGAAGTTCATCCCCCCTCGCTGTTCCAGAGTAGCACATACACAATTTCATTTTGAATACAATGTACCGCAGAGGTGTTAACGCTAATTCAGAGAGGTTTAACTTAACCAGTAAAGCTTATCTTGATTCCATAAGGTTTTTTCAGTATATTATGGGATGTTTTCACTCTGTCGCAGTCAGGTGTTTTATTTACAATTTTTTTGTCCACAAATTGAAAGGTGAGATGATGATAACAGTTATAAAAGAAGATGAATGATGGGTATGTCAAATCTGATATTCCATTCTCTTTTTAGAATTCGTAAATTGCCTAAGGCCCTGAAGGAATGGCAAGCTTTTCACGACCTAAAAAAGAAGATTGATGATTTTGCTGAGAGTTGTCCTTTGCTTGAAATGATGGCAAACAAAGTTAGTTCAATATGGTACTTTAAAGATAAGATTAACTTGATGATCAAAATAATGTTATGTGTATAAGATGCTTTCAACCTTTCATTTTTAAAAGATCAAAGCAACTGTATGCATGGTAACATCTGATTAGGATTAGTTACAGGCAACTAAAAACAAAATACTTCACAGCTTGATTAGATGAATGGTAATTCTTTTAATGGAATGAAGATTGAGACATTTCCCAGTATTGAACTGTTTCAGTGGAAAATTGCATAATAATTTCCCCCCTAAAACTAATACTGCTTTTTAAATGTTATTGTACTCTAATGCCTGTGAACTTTTCTAGGCAATGATGCCAAGACACTGGGAAAGAATTGCACAAGTAACTGGCCATAAATTTGATGTTGTCTCTGAAAGTTTCTCTCTGAAGAACATAATGGATGCCTCATTGTTAAAATACAAGGAAGATATTGAGGTACACACACTTCTTCTGTTGGCATTTAAAGGCTAGCTTTCTATTCTGGGATTCTGCACTTTCAGAGTCCTCCATTTGTATATAGCTTAATAGTGCAAACAAATTTGACTTTGCTTGTTTGATTCCTTTGGAGAATGGAATTTGGCAGCTGGTTGTAGCTGAAATGGTTAGCTCACTGCCTTTGATCTTGGAGCAGTATAAAAGTGGTTGGATGGTATAAAGCTAACACTTCGAAAGAATTCTTTTTTCTTATTGTTTGTAAAGCTAATTTACACTCTGGTTTTAGATGCTACTTATTGTAATTTTGTTTGCCTCTAGCATCATACAGGAGTAAAAGAAATCAGTCATTATAGGCCTGATCCTGAGAGGTGCTGAGCAACCTCCACTCCCACTGAACTCTGTGAGAGTGGAGGGTGCTTGGCACTTTGCAGGATCGGGTCTTAGATTAATATATTGAGGGTGGTTTGGGAGAATATTAAAGAAGAGCAAGAAATCCACTATTTCACAGGACCAGAAGAGGCTGGCAAACAAGTAGTCTTTTGTGATGTGCACCCAGTACAAATCTATTGCCTCTGTGTTTATTGGGCCTGGTCACCCAGCAAATATGTTAGATTTACAAGACCTGATAATTTTTGCAAGAGCAGAAGGATGGCAAAAAGGAGAAAAAAAACATTGTAACTTAAATTATATTGTGAGCTTGTCAGCCAAGAGATTAGCCCTTTAAACACTGTGGACTAAATTGTCTTATTCTACCTGGAAGGTGAAAAACTAAGTCAAACACTCTGTACGGATGCTTTCTACAGGAGGCAGGATTATTTAGCCTTGTGGAAGGATCAGGGACATCACCCTGCAGTCATGGGGCTTCCTGGAATCTGTGATGATTGGTAGCACAATTTGGTGGATCTTGGGTGATCCACACTGAGTGTCTGTCCCACTCCCCTCTGACACCCTGGGCATTTTAGTGACTGTGCTGCTACTGATGCCTGCAAGGGGCAACAGAAGCTGCAGATATGAAGGTAATGTTGCTGTAAGCTGTCACAAGGTTTTCTTCTAGAAGATCTAGCAGAACAGCTCTACCCTCCTTCAGGGAGCCATGTCCTTGAGCTTCTGCCAAGCCCAAGATACACAGTTTTCACACGGAGGGGCTCATGAGGAGGCAGATTCTCCCCTCTTTCTGAGATTTACTGGTTAATTTCACATCAGTAATGCACATTCCCCCCCCCCCCCCATCCCCAGCACAGAATGGAGAGATAGTTCATGTACAGATACAAATTCTGCCTTCAGTTGCACTTCTAAAAGTCCAATGAAGTCACTGAAATGTGACTAGCTAAGTGTAACTGACAATAAAATTTGGCCCATAGAACAGGTGAAGCATATTTCAGTCTTGCAATATAGTCATTTTGATCTATTTTAATTTATTATTCTGAGCATGGTCAATTCCCTTTGAACTCTGAATTTGGCCCATGAGTTTTAATTGTTTTGATAAGTAGATATTACATTACCCTCAGTGTAATAAAACACAGTAACTTGATATTACTTAGGATATCTGCATCAGTGCTGTTAAAGAAAAGGATATTGAAGCAAAATTGAAACATGTCATCAATGAGTGGAGTACTCATGTCTTTACATTTGGCCAGTTCAAAACCAGAGGAGAATTGCTTCTGAAAGGCTCAGATACTTCCGAGAAGATAGCTCTGATGGAGGATAGTCTCATGATTTTGGGATCCCTCATGAGCAACAGGTACAAAAATTAACAAAAGAATATATTTGTATAAATATAATAAGTACCAATAAAATACCATAATCTTTTTTTTTTTACTCATGTTCATATAACAGGTACAATGCACCATTCAAGCCCACGATCCAACAGTGGGTCCAGAAATTGGCCAATACCACAGAAATAATTGAAAATTGGATTACTGTACAAAACCTCTGGATTTATCTTGAAGCTGTTTTTGTTGGTGGAGACATTGCAAAACAGCTGCCTCAGGTCTGTTGATTTACAATAGCAATATATGAAGGCACACCATAAAGGTTAGCCAAACCACAGTACCTTTTAAAAAAAAGAATTTAGTCTATACTGAAGAAGTCTAATTATACCATACTTTACTCAGGAAAAATTACCCACAGATAACTTCAGAGGGAGCTTTTCCAGAGTGAGGTCTGCAGGGTTGGACTCTTAGGGCCTGAATCAAACCTACAAGAGCAAGACACTTTAAAGTTAAGGCTGAAATGCTTACCTCAATTCACTTTGTATTATTCAGGTATTATAGCACATATTGGTGGAGAGAGAAATTCTGACTAATGCTGTGATAATGCAATCCCTTATTCTGCCTGACACTAGCCCTTATACACCTCATTTATGCATTCTATACTGTTAAGAGTTGGAATAACTTTTGCAGGGGGCTGTGCATAGGGACATTGCTAGGCCTGGGCAGCCACGTATATGTATATACGTATGTGGATCTTGCTCACTTTTCACCAGGCCGTACCATGTTATGCCTTTCTGTGATGTCAGTTGTTGAGAACCTAAGGACTGATCTCTTTCTCTGATTTTCTGGGTGAGGCAGAATCAGAGTAATAGACTTCCATTGCATGCTCCTGCTGCTGCTGGCAGGTTTACATGTGTGTCAGCCAGTCAGAATTTGGCACGTGGTACGTAGGATCACCTGCTGCTTAAAGATGTCAGAAATATGTAATTTAATAAGAACAAAAATATTCTACACTATTGCATTTATTTCAGGCCCAGGACATTATAATTAAATATCTACAGTTTCCATTTTCCATAACCCAGAACATTTTGTTCTGTGATTAGCTAAAGCCTTCTTAGTTGTTAATTAAGATTATAATAAATTGCCTCTTAGGTCCTACAGTATATTGATAGGATAACTTTCATAATGGAGGTAATAAGCGGTTTTTGCAGATGACTAAACACCACAGCAATGCTTATGAATTTGATAATTGCAGAAGCCACTTATTGTAAGTATACTGCAGGAACGTTATTCCCATTGTGCAATAAGAATAATAATTAAAAAAAAACCCCACAATAAAGCTCAGAAAAATAGTTCTTTTCTTTCCTTTTGAGGATTTGAAAATTCAGCTTCATTCACTTACAACACATTGTGGATGGGCCATGGAATTGTAGGACTGGAAGGGCCCTCGAGAGGTCATCTAGTCCCATTCCCTGCACTCATGGCAGGACTAAGAATTATCCAGATCATCCCTTGAATCTTACTCAAATAATTGTTTAACATTGGAACAGAAAGTGAATAATTGTTTTCAGGAGTGGCCTGTGTGGAAAAGCAATGATGTAAATGGAAACAGAGTCGTAGTGTCAGTAATGTTTTGTCATTTTTAGAGGAGGGTGCTCTTTGACTTTTCTGCTGAGAGATTGATTGAAGTCCTATTGTATAGCCACTTTAGCGCTGCCTAATACCAGCTGACATAAGACAAAAGGCACTGCTTCCCCATCAACCTGATGCATTTCTGTGGATCCACCAGTGTTACGAAGGCACTCTAAAAACATTCACACACTATACTCTTCAACAGACACGAGCCGCAAAGTGAATATTAAACTATTACCTTGTCTGATTATTATTATGTATTTATTATATTTATTATTGTAGAACCTAGAAGTCACAGACAAAGACCCCGTTATGCTAGGCACTGTACAAACAGACCAAAAAAGTTGGCTCCTGCCCCACAAAGCTTACAATCCTAGAATAAGACAAGAGCCAACAGATGGATACCAATGAGGAGTCCAGGGAAACAATGAGACAGTGCAGGTCAGCTTGTTAGGCTGTGGTCTCAGCACCAGCAGCCTAACTGTAGAGTTTTTTCTGGGCATCACAACAAAGGAAAGTTTTAAGGGGGAATTTGAAGGAAGATAATGAGGTAGCTTGACAGATATTTACGAGGAGTGCTCCCAAGTGTGAGGGACAGCATGGGAGAAAGCACAATGGTACTTGTTTGAAAATATAATAAGTAGACAGTGGAGGCAGGCAGCATGGGCCAATTGTTCTTGATATCCCCCAATAGAATATGCATAATGTTGACCATCCAAAGGACATACTGATTAATAGAATCAGACTCACTTACAGGATATTTTTATTTTTCAGCATTTTGGGAAGCAGCAGGAATAGCTAATGCATTTGTAATGTGTTTCAGGAAGCCAAAAGGTTTCAGAACATTGATAAATCTTGGCAGAAGATTATGCAGAGAGCTCATGAGACATCAAACATAGTACAGTGCTGTGTTGGAGATGAGACGTTGGCACAGCTACTACCACATTTGCTGGAACAACTGGAAATATGTCAGAAATCATTAACTGGGTATTTGGAAAAGAAACGATTAGTATTTCCCAGATTTTTCTTTGTATCTGATCCTGCACTTCTGGAAATCCTTGGCCAGGCATCAGATTCACACACTATTCAGGTATAAATTATGTAGCAATAACCTCCTTTATAGTCAGTATTAATAACTGAGTGGAATGGGTGATAAATGATTTCCTTTTGTTACTGAGTTGATCTAAGTTTATTTATTTGTGGAAAGATCCATTTAGCCTTCTAAACTTGCAGATTTTGATTCAGTTTAAAAATAACATTGTAGATCATTTTATGGGTCTTATTTGGCTGATCAGGTGTTTGTTTGTTCTAGGCACATTTACTGAGTCTGTTTGACAATGTTAACCGAGTGGGATTTCACGAAAAGAACTATGACCAGATTTTATTATTTGAATCTCAAGAAGGCGAACAAGTCAATATTATTGAGCCTGTTCTAGCTCAGGTAATAGAAGAATATATTATACTTTTTTCATTCAATACTTTAAAGCAAATCTGTGTTCTAAAGGGCTGGCCAACTTCCATGCAGTAGTACCACAGCATGCTTCCATTTGAGAATCTGAAGTAGAGACCCTTCTGCTGCCCATTACAGGGGCAAAGTGCTTTTGCTCCAGAGGGAGGATGGAAGGGGCTTTGTATTATTCTGTAGCAACCCTTCTAGTTGTCTCCCCTGTACCACTGAAGTTGCTAAATCCATCACTTTGCATCTGGAAGGACAGGTCAGGCACAACTGTGAGGATGAGAGAATAGAAAAGTGGGAAATGGGAACATCAGCCCTGGGGAGGAAATGTCTTCTGTGGAGTTTTTGCAGGGTCGGAGCAGTTTACTTTAAAAGTGCTTTTTTTGTCTTCCAGGGTAATGTGGAATTCTGGCTAGGACAGCTGCTGAATGGGATTAAGAAAACAATCCATTCCATCATTAGACAGGCATCTATAGCCATTAGTGATTCAGGATTTAAGCTGTATGACTTTCAGACAATGTTTCCTGCACAAATAGGTCTTCTGGGAATTCAAATGATTTGGACCAGAGATGCAGAGGATGCGCTAAACAATGCCAAAACAGACAAAAAGGTTGTACTTAGCAAATCCTCGGGGATTAATTAAAAGCATTGTTTAGATCAGTGCACACTGCGCAAGTTTAAAAAAGAAGGTAGAAATGACTAAATAAAAACGAAGCAACTGGAATGACCTGTAAATTCCTCCATATTGATACGTAGGATGGTGATACTAGCCCACAGTGTTAGCACCCTTTGTTTGAGCTCTTTGCACTACTGCGCTATCTGCCCTGACAACTGGCAACATGAGACCAATCCCCAGCTGGGGTAAATCAGCATATCTTAATGGCAAGACACTGGTTTACATAAGCCGAGGGTCTAGCTCAGTGATTCTCAAACTTTTGTACTGGTGACACAGCAAGCCTCTGAGTGCGACTCCCCCTTATCAATTAAAAACGCTTTTAAATATATTTAACACCATTATAAATGCTGGAGGCAAAGCGGGGTTTGGGGTGGTGGCCGACGGCTCGCAACCCCCCAGGTAATAACCTCGCGACCCCCTGAGGGGTCCCGACCCCCAGTTTGAGAACCCCTGGTCTAGCTTATGGGGTTTGTGCACCACCTGCTTCCATCCGCTGTCCATATTAGCGCTGATGGAGAGGCACTGGTCAGAATCTCTGATGCTGTGAACTAGTGAGGAAGGAGTATGACAGGAAGGGATAGAAGGTCAATCCTCACTTGCTTTAAAACTAACTTTAAAACAGTTTCTAATGTTGTGTCCCACCCCCCACATTCTTGTCAGTGGCTACGAGCTTTGGGAGGGAACAATGGGCAGTTTAGGGTCAAGGGAGTGTCATCATCTACTATAATCCCCAAACTGGTTTGGGGGATGTGAGAGCCACCAGTATGGGGGAATAGCAGTGTCTTTCCTGTGCATGTAGCTGCTTTAGGGGACGGTGACAGCGTCCTCCCCCTCTTTTGGGGGAAGGGGGAGCATAGGAGCTAGTTTGGTGGGGGATTGGTTCCACCTTATGCCCAGAAAAGATGCTTCCAGCACCATAGATGTTTTTGATAAGTGCCTCTCCTCTGGAACTTAGATAGAGGCACGTGAGAAGGCAACTCAGAGGAGTGCTCAAGGCTTTGTCTACACTACACAGCTTTTAGTGACATGGCTGTGTCACCACAGCCATGCCATTAAAAGTCGTGCAGTGTAGCTGCTGTTTGTTGGTTCTCCTGCCCACAAAAACTTCCACCCCCAATGAGTGGGGTTAGCTGGCATTTGTTGTAGCAAAACTTTTGTCTTTCGGGGAGCGGTGTTTAACACCTCTGAAAGGCAAAAGTTTTGTCGTTCAGTTGCCAGTGTAGGCATAGCCCAAGATTGCTAATACAGCAGTTTAAGGAACATGTGCAGTAGGACCAAGCTAAGAGCTAGTAACACTGTCCTACCATGAAAATAAACACAGGCAAATGCTAAAGAAAACAGCATACCACACTGTGATGTTACTGACTAAAATTAAACTAGACAAGACTCCAGATTAGGGGGAAAATACTTTAACCTCCCATTTTTCTACATCATACAAAGCCAAAAAGGGCATGGACCCAGTTTTTGTTCCATTGGAGCTCATTTAACTAGAATCAAACTTCATTGGCAAACAAAATTTCTTGTTGGTTTTGTTTGTCTGTTTTCTCCTTAAAAAAAAACATTTATTTGTAGTTTTCCTCCGCATATGGAGTAGGTCTGGGTTTGCAAATATCCTCAAAAAACCCACAAAACCCAATCTGATCATCCCTTCATGTGTTCAAAGCACTCGCTGTGGCCTAAGTGCTGCAAACTACTCCATCACCCCTGGGCCTGCACAGAATCCCATTTGGAGTTATTGACAGGGGTCCAGCTTACCACCGCAACTGCAGGATTAGAGCCCCTGTTATAGATGTAAGAAGTCAGGATTTTATTCCACAGTCTCTTGTAGCAGAAATAAAGTGTTACTTCAGGCACATTTAAACTGTCCCTTACACCAGTTTTCTCCTCTGAAAGTTACCGTGGTTCTAGGGACAGAGTCAGAATCCCAGCTTCACGTTTCCCAAAAGTGAACATATTGGTTGACTGATGTGTATAGTTTAGTACCCAAAGGCTGAAGTCTGATGGCTTCATTGCTTTTGAAGAGGACACAATACAAGCACCCTACTAGGTAAAGGTGAGGTCGGTGTACTATATTAGGCCACTGTCCTGCAATGGAATCTGCCCCCTCAGCCCATGTATCATCCCACTAAAGTCACTGGAAGTCCACAGGGGCTCAGGGAGTATGCTCTAGTAGATCTTGATTCAGGATTGCAGCCCTAGTTAATACAAAGTGAGGCTGGAGCAAAATGTAACTAAAACAGGAGATATATATTTGTAAATGTCTGCAACTGTTCATCCTCTAGAGATTGAAAGAGCAAAGGGTGTTTGTATTAATATAACTCTGTTCTCTTGCTGTGTGGGAAAGGTCATGCACACAACAAATCAGAAGTTTCTGGACCTTTTAAATGATTTGATTGACATGACAACACGTAATCTGACAAGGATGGAGCGCACAAAATATGAGACTTTAATCACTATTCATGTACATCAGAAGGATATCTTTGATGATTTGGTGAGGTTTTTTTTTAAGAGCTCTCTAATTGAAAAACGTTTTTTACATATATGAAATGTAAAAGGAAATCTCACATTTCTTCACTTTGTTTAACTCTGCTGCTAGTACTGTCATGCAATTGCATGCTATCTGGGCTTGTCCTTTCTAACTGCATCTTAAAAGATTTACATTACAAGTATCTTATTTGTTTGCAGTGTTGAATTATTTGTGGGTGAGAACATTAACATATTCACTAAGAAAAATGTAGGTTCCGATCCTGCAACTATTTGCAGATGGGCAGACTGCAACATCCTGATGGCTCCCTATTGATCTCACTTGTGGCTTCCTCTAGGGGCAGCAATCCAACCACCTGAAACAAATTGCAGGACTGGGGCCTTAAAAACATAGCGTGAATTTTTGGACCCCCTGCAGTGATAGTTTTGCCATTGACTTCAGTGGGGTCACAGCTTCACAACATACAACTTTAGAGTCCAATCTTGCAAATAGAGCCACACACACAGATCTTTACTCCCTTGTGGAATTCCATTGAAGTCGACAGGACTCTACACAGGTGGAAGGGTGCATGCATGTGGATCAGTTTGCAGGGTCAGACTCATAGACTGTGGTTTTTCCTTTTTTAAATTATTACTGATTTTCAGCATACGAGAACTTTGCTAAGGGGAAAGCACTGTTGACCTTAACCTGTGATTCAAAATTTAAGACCTTACATCATTGGAGTTTTTAAAAAATATGTTCCCTTTTAGCTTTAGATTGAGCTTTGTGATTTCCAGCCCCTGCTTCCACTTCCTGATTTGAGGCAAGGGCTTCTGCAAGATTAAAGAAGCTGGGTTTCATGTATTTTGAGAAGGGGAGTAAACAATAACTTAAATTGATTTTCTGATTTATTTTTAAAATTTTAAATGCATCAAACTCTTCCCTATGGTAGATAATATGAAAGCATGAGACAATGATTAAGAAACTGGAAGCAAAAAAAAAAAAAAAAAAAAAAATGGTTGAAGGAAACGTCCTGCATATTGAGAGCAGTAATTCAGGGGGATGTGTATTGTTTAAATGATTTATATAGTGTGCAGAGAGAAATACTAAATGAGTTTCTAAATAAGGATAGAAAAGTGTAGCTAGAAGTCAAACTGCCAAGTTCTGTATGATGCCTGGGGCTTTCTCCTGTCCCCATCATTTTTCATTAATTTTTATGAGTATTTTTGAATGTGTATTTCATATTGGTTAATTTAATGTCAAGTATTACTGAAGTCTGCTGTATATTAACCCTTTGGAAATTGGGTAATCCTATTGTGTTTTTTCTGACCTGTTGATGGAAATGGAAAGTGGGCACTTTAAGATATGTCACTTCCTCCTCTCATATTTTTATTACAGTATATCACGTCTACACTAATGGTTTTGTGCTTTTGTTACAGGTCCGTATGAATATTAAATCTCCCTCTGACTTTGAATGGCAAAAACAATCCAGATTTTACTTTATTGAAGATGTGGACAAATGCATCATTCAAATCACTGATGTGGAGTTCAACTACTGCAATGAATATTTAGGCTGTACAGACAGACTCGTTATAACTCCTTTAACTGACAGGTAATCACACTAGGAGTATAGTATCCGCTTTGGGGGCAAAATCCTACTCTCATCAACATAAAGAAAAAGCAGGATTTGTCCCATGAATAGGCACCAATTACTATTAACACCAATGGGAGTTACCAAAGGAAGAACATCCCTTTCCTTTCCCACCCGCAGCTTTATATAACTGCAGCTTTATATAACTAAGTGTAGTAACTACACTATCGGGCGGATAACAGTGAAGAAAAATTAATGCTGTTTTTCAATCTCTCTCCAGATGTTACATCACATTGGCTCAGGCTTTGGGAATGAGTATGGGTGGTGCTCCAGCAGGACCCGCAGGTACTGGGAAAACAGAGACAACTAAAGACATGGGCAAATGTCTGGGAAAATACGTCGTTGTCTTTAATTGTTCAGACCAAATGGACTACAGAGGCCTAGGTCGTATTTATAAAGGTAAGACACTGTTCTGTTTATTCATTTTAGCCATTGAAAGAAAAATGCGTTTCTGTGTGGAATGCTTTTGTGACTGAGACTGAAACAATAGAATGACCTGTGGCTAGTGGTCATGAAACAATAGAATGACCTGTGGCTTTGTTTACAGCCAGCAGAAGAATGAAGAAGTGCAGATGCAGCCTGCTTAAAATTAGCTTGATGAAAAAATAAATAATTGGGGATACAAGTAAGAGAGCCGTACTACTCTCCTCACTGCCCTTCTTTTATTACTGCTTGGAGAGCTCTATGCTTTAAACAGTTCCATCCACAGACTTTGAATTGCGTCTCAGTGGCAACTGGTGGATGCACTGAAAGTCACCTAGTCTGCAATCTGGTCTATGAGCCTGATTCTCATTGCAGTCACACTGGTGTAAATCAGGGTAATTCCACTCCAGTCAATGTAGTGACACTGCCGTAATAAGTAAGAGTAGAATCAGGCCATGTGCCTCCACATTTAGCATTGTTTCAGTGCCTGTTGAGCCATAGAAATTTATTATGCACTCAGGTGGTGTTCTCCAGGAACCCTAACCTTCCCCATCAGACTCCCCTACACTGCACACCCCAATGCTGATAGACTGGCACGAACAATCTCATTTGGATCTCTTGCAAGGCAGTACAAAACAGTAATGCTTGACTGCCCTATCAAAGAGACTCCTATAAATTAGAACAGTTCATGAGTGAGTTTTCCCACATCTGCTATGATGTATTTGTTTCTCCATTTTCTATTTGATGACAGCTGGTGCCGGAAATAATTCATTTCTGAAGGGACTGTGTTCTGTTTTATCTTCCATCCCCTTCCATCCTTTCCTGTTTCATAGATTCATAGATTCTAGGACTGGAAGGGACCTCGAGAGGTCATCGAGTCCAGTCCCCTGCCCTCATGGCAGGACCAAATACTGTCTAGACCATCCCGGATAGACATTTATCTAACCTACTCTTAAATATCTCCAGAGATGGAGATTCCACAACCAGGGCTGGCTCTAACTTTTTTGCCGCCCCAAGCAAAAAAAAAGAGCGCCGCCCCACTGTAGCAACCCCGCCCCCAAGTGCCGCCCCGCCGTAACAACCGCCCCTGGGCACCGCGCCGCCCTGTTGAAACACCCCCCCAGCGCCACGCTGCCCTGCCGAAACACGCCCCCGAGTGCTGCGCTGCCGAAACACCCTGCTGCCGAAACACCCCCCCGAGCGTCGCGCTGCCCCGGCCCGCCAAAACACACCCCCCCCAAGCGCCACGCCGCCCCGCTGAAACAACCCCCCACGAGTGCTGTGCCGCCGAAACAAAAACAACCCCCCCCCGAATGCCGCATGGCCAAAACAAAAACAACAACAAAAAAACTTCGAGCGCCGCCTGGCCGAACCCAAAAGAAAAAAAAAATACTTCTGAGCGCCGCCCCGCCGAAACAAAACAAACAGAAAACCAAAAAACCCCGAGCGCCCCCCGCCACCCCAAGATTGGCTGCCCCTTGCAAGGTGCCACCCCAAGCACGTGCTTGGTCGGCTGGTGCCTGGAGCCGGCCCTGTCCACAACCTCCCTAGGCAGTTTATTCCAGTGTGTAACCACCCTGACAGTTAGGAACTTTTTCCTAATGTCCAACCTAAATCTCCCTTGCTGCAGTTTAAGCCCATTGCTTCTTGTTCTATCCTTAGAGGTGAACAAGTTTTCTCCCTCCTCTTTATGACACCCTTTTAGATACCTGAAAACTGCTATCATGTCCCCTCTCAGTCTTCTGTTTTCCAAATTAAACAAACCCAATTCTTTCAGCCTTCCTTCATAGGTCACGTTTTCAAGACCTTTAATCATTCTTGTTGCTCTTCTCTGGACCCTCTCCAATTTCTCCACATCTTTCTTGAAATGCGGTGCCCAGAACTGGACACAATACTCCAGTTGAGGCCTAACCAGTGCAGAGTAGAACGGAAGAATGACTTCTCGTGTCTTGCTCACAACACACCTGTTAATGCATCCCAGAATCATGTTTGCTTTTTTTGCAACAGCATCACACTGTTGACTCATATTTAGCTTGTGGTCCACTATAACCCCTAGATCCCTTTCTGCCTTACTCCTTCCTAGACAGTCTCTTCCAATTCTGTATGTGTGAAACTGATTTGTTCCTTCCTAAGTGGAGCACTTTGCATTAGTCTCTGTTAAACTTCATCCTGTTTACCTCAGACCATTTCTCCAATATGTCCAGATCATTCTGAATTATGACCCTGTCCTCCAAAGCAGTTACAATCCCTCCCAGTTTGGTATCATCTGCAAACTTAATAAGCGTACTTTCTATGCCAATATCTAAGTTGTTGATGATGTTACCTTCCTTTTCTGCAGTCTCCATTTCCCTTTTCAGCACCAGTTATGCCTTGTCCTCTCTCCCTCTTGTTCTTTTATATTTCCTTCCTCACTATTCCCATTTTCTTTATTTTCCTTAACCAGTCCTCTCTGCCTGCCATTCTCTCTGCTGTCTCCTCCTCGTAGTCACTTTCACAAGTCTCTCTTGATATCTGATTGTTCCTCTTTCCTTGTTTCCCAGCTGCTTCCCCTTTCTTTCCTTCATCTTTCCTGAATACTTCCTGTTTCACTCCTCTCCTCCTTTTGCATCCTCATTCTCTCTGCTGTACTTTTCTGCACCTCCACAGCTTCAAGTGTGACTCCATCTGGGCTTTTCAACCTTTACCAAATTTTCCCACATACTTTTCATTCTCACCCTCCTTTCCACCTGCTATTGCATTGAAGTCCCCTTGGACTGAGCCTGTGCAAATTATTCATTCTCCTATTATCTCTACATCATTGAAGATTCTTCTGATATCTGTCAATACATAATTAATCTGATTCAGTGTGACTCCATCTGGGCTTTTCCATGTCGACTGCCGACATTGTTCTTTTTGAAATATTGTGCTCATTAAGTGCAGATGGTTTGCCTCTACGAAGGCAACCAGACATGCTCTGTGATCATTTCTTACACCTTTACTGAATTTTCCCACATACTTTTCATTCTCACGTTTCTTTCCACCTGCTATTGCATTGAAGTCCCCTTGGATGAATGTGTAAATGGAAAATGGCCTCTGTTTAGTCTTGTTTTTTATTTGTTTCTTTCAGTTGTTTTTTATTCTACATGTAATAATGGCTTCTTCTACACTTGATTCAAGCACTGTCGTCGTATGCTGCGTGAATGTATCTGAATATTTCCTAGTAATTAATATGGCTCTAATGTCCTACGAGGCTGGCAGTTCACTTGCTGTGCCTGTCTGTCACAGGGTTTGTTCCTTGTGGCTCCTCTTGGGGATTAGCGCTCAATTGGTCTGATGCCCCCCTGCTTCAGTTGTTCACCCCGTGGTCTCTCTCCCTCTATGCCTATCCCAGCTCCTCCCCCAGCTGGGCTTCATCAGCTATTGGACCTTCTCAGTCTTGACTCTCCTCCACGGTTAATTGGCCCTTTTTTCCTACTCAGGTCTTGTGTGGGGTAGACCCCTATCACATACCCTCCGAGGTAACCCTGTAACCTTCAGGAATACGGGTGCCTTCTCCCCTGGAGTTGTCGGATCTGGGCCCACCAGTCATCTCGTTCCTGCTCCAGCTTGTCCACCATGAGAAGCAATCTACCCTTCTCCTCCATTGTGTTCTGATACTTATCCCTCTGAAATTCTAAGTCTTGCAAGGCAATTCGCAAAGCTTGCTCTGCAGCTACTAACTTCTCTTGTGCTTTTGCCTTTGTTCCGCAGATTTTCCCACCACCCTTTTGATCAGGGTTTGAGTTCCCACTGTATTCTGGTTACCCTCCGCATTGGTCTCGGTATCATTTAACTTTGTCTTTTGGGGACTCTTTCTTCCCTCCAATTTCTCCTCACCTTCCATCCTCACAATTCCCACACCTTCTCTACAACCACTGTGCACACACAATGGGCCTCTGGCTCTTCCTTCTGTTCCTTTACTGACACTATGCCCTTTTCCTGACTTTCTTTTTTCTTGAAGGGACAATGCCTCCTCACATGTTCCCATTCCCTACAGGAAAAACAGGTCCCTTCTTTTCCTACTCCCTCAGCAGGTGGGACTTTTTGAGGCTTTCCGACATCCTTCACTTCATGACTAGCTTTCTTGTCCTTATATGTAGGGGCATTCCCTTTTCAGGTGTCCCTTCTGCCCCCAGGCATAGCACTCTCTTGGCCTGGTCACTGGCCTCCTGGCCCTGGAACTTCTTTTCCACTCCCAACCTCTTCAGCCCCTGCTCACTTCCCAGAGGATCTTAAATAAATATTGCTGCTGGTGCACCAGTTTCATTAAATACCCCCGCTGTTTCTGTTGCTTCTGCAGGACCTGTGTAAGCAGTGCATGGATCCCCCGTTGGTTGCTTTTCTTCCTCAGTTAAATGGGAGTGAAATTGCTGGGGTACAGCTCAGAAGGGTACTGGCCTTTTCCAAAAAAGGTCTCCATGCCCTGTGGCTCCATTGTCTCTTTTTTCCTAAACTTGCTACTATGGTCTCTCACGCTCCGCTTGTACCAGGGGCAACCGTCATACACATATTTGCCACCAAATTGTCACAGCGTTTACTACTTACTGCTGAAGAGCCTCCTTATGGCTCATCTCGGGGATTAGCTCTAGACCACTCTCTTTCAGTTGCTCGCCCCATGGTTGGTCTCTCTTTTCATGCCTATCCTAGCTCCTTCCCTGGCTGGGCTTCATCAGCTATTAGGCCTTATCAGTGACTCTCTTCCAGGTCTGGCATGGGGTTAATTGGCCCCTTTTTCCTACTCAGGCCTTATGTGGGGTAGACATCCCCTCACACTATCCTTTTTTGCACAAGTGAAATTATTTTGCAAAGGCCAGATTTCATTGGGAGTTGTGGAATGCTCAGCTCCTCTGAAAATCAGGCCTCCCAATTCTTAGGCACTCTCAACTTTTCCAGCAGGTGGCAATACAAAACAAATAATTTTTTCCTTCCAAAGGGAAAAAAAATCTGACCAGAATTGAATTTCACCATTATAAAGACAAAGTAATTTTAAGATAATTTCATACACAGCTCACGGTATGCATAAAATGCCAATATTCTATCCACCAACATACACTTATGTTAAAGAATTGCATGTTTTATTTTTTTCCTGTTATTTCCCCAAAGTGATCATTGTTGCAAAAATAGTTTTTAGACTGGAACCTGATAACTTACAATAAAAGTATGTCACTTAAAACAGAAAACATGTAGGTCCAAATCCATCCCCAATGTAACTCTGTTGACTGGTCTGGATCTTTGAAAACTCATCAAATCCTCTCTGTCTACATAGAGGAAAAATACTTCAGAAAGGGATCCAATCCTGCACCACTGAAGAAAATGGAAGTTTTTGAACTGCTTTTAAAGGGGTAGGATTGGATCTTTAGTGCTCTGAGTATCTTTGTCCCTCAAATGGAAGAATCTATTAAAATCTTTGCTTCATTATGGCAGTATGGTATCTGAAAATATTCCAGGCAATTTTAAATGTAAGAATTAGATTTGTATGGCTTGTGTAATATCCATAAATTCTCTTAATTCAGTGGATTAATTGTAATATTCACAAATGTTATTCAATGCCAATTTAGAAAAAGCTTAATACTGTTAATGTACATACAGGATTGCATTTCATGTGGAATCTGTGATATAGCTCTGACTGTACCAAACCTGGGAGAGTCGGAATTCTGGCTTCATTTACATTGCTGTAAATCTGGAGTAACTCCACTGACTTTGTTGGAGAGATTGCAAAATTACACCAATAAAGCAAAGAGTAGGATTTGACCCTGGAACTTTGCTGTTTTTCCCTAATCACTGTAATATCACATAAATTGAATAGGTAAATTTTTATGGGGAGATATAGAATTAAAATAGAAGATAATTGTTTTCATATTCTTTCTACTCTGCTGTTATTACAGTCTCCAAGAATTGACAAGTATTGGTTGGGTTGTGATAGCTGATGTATTCACAACCCAAGGTGGGAAAGAGAGAAAGAGGGCTAGGAGAAGAGAGATGAGAGGGCCTCTAAGAGGAATTGGGGAAAACGGAGAATAAAGCAGACACAAAGAAACATGACAGAGGCAAGGGAGAATGAGACTACAGAAAAGAAAGTGACAGAGATAACAGAAAAGGGAGAAAAGCGAAGACAGAAATTGCAAAACAGGAGAGAGATAATGAAAATTAAGGAATTAGCTGAAGCGAAAATGAAACAAGGGAGAAACAAGAGGTGGGAGAGAACAAAACCAGCAGCATGTTTATTGTTTCTGTGTGCATGTGCATGCAGTAGTTTAACTACTTTTTGGAACTGTGTATTAAATATCATGATATCTTGGTAACAATATTTTTTCAAGATTCCTGTTCCCGAGGGATATGGAGAAAGTCATTTCTAAGGGTATGTCTACACTACGGGATTAATCCGAATTTAGATAATTCGGATTTGAGAAACAGGTTGTATAAAGTCGAAATGAGTGCGGCCACACTAGCACAGTAATTCGGTGGTGTGCGTCCAAGTACCGGGGCTAGCGTCGATTTCTGCACCGTTGCACTGTGGGTAGCAATTCCATAGCTATCCCATAGTTCCCGCAGTCTCCCGCGTCCATTGGGATTGTGGGTTAAGATCCCAGTGCCTGATGGGACAAAAAACATCATCGCAGGTGGTTCTGGGTACAGCCTCACTTCCTCCCTCCCTCCCTCCCTCCCTGCATGAAAGCAACGGACGGCAGACAACCATTTTCGCGCCTTTTTTCCTGGGTGGGTGAACACTGCAGACTCCATACCACGGCAAGGATGGAGCCCGCTGAGGTCAAGACAGCACTCATGAATATTGCAAACACCTCGCGCGTTCTCGTGGAGTTTATGCTCAGCCAGGACCAGAAAAACGAGGCGAGGAGGCAGCGGCGGCGGCAGCACAGCGACAAGCATGATGAGGACATGGACACGGACACGGACACAGAATTCAGTGAAACCACAGGCCCCGGTGCTTTGGAGATCATGTTGTTAATGGGGCAGATTCTATCCATGGAACGCCGATTCTGGGCAAGGGAAACAAGCACAGACTGGTGGGACCGCATAGTGTTGCAGGTCTGGGACGATTCCCAGTGGCTGCGGAACTTTCCCATGCGTAAGGGCACTTTCATGGAACTTTGTGACTTGCTGTCTCCTGCCCTGAAACGCCAGAATACCAAGATGAGAGCAGCCCTCACAGTTGAGAAGCGCGTGGCGATAGCCCTGTGGAAGCTTGCAATGCCAGACAGCTACCGGTCAGTCGGGAATCAATTTGGAGTGGGCAACTCTACTGTGGGGGCTGCTGTGATGCAAGTAGCCAAAGCAATCACTCAGGTGCTGCTACGAAAGTTAGTGACTCTGGGAAATGTGCAGGCTATAGTGGATGGTTTTGCTGCAATGGGATTCCCTAACTGTGGTGTGGCAATAGACGGAACCCATATCCCTATCTTGGCACCGGAGCACCAAGCCACCGAGTACATAAACCGCAAGGGGTACTTTTCAATGGTGCTGCAAGCACTTGTGGATCACAAGGGACGTTTCACCAACATCAACGCGGGCTGGGCGGGAAGGGTTCATGACGCTCGCGTCTTCAGGAACACTACTCTGTTTAAAGGGCTGCAGCAAGGGACTTACTTTCCGGTCCAGAAAATAACCGTTGGGGATGTTGAAATGCCCATAGTTATTCTTGGGGACCCAGCCTACCCCTTAATGCCATGGCTTATGAAGCCATACACAGGCAGCCTGGACAGGAGTCAGGAGCTGTTTAACTACAGGCTAAGCAAGTGCAGAATGGTGGTAGAATGTGCATTTGGCCGTTTAAAAGGTCGCTGGCGTTCATTATTGACTCGCTCTGATCTCAGCCAAAGAAATCTCCCCATTGTTATTTCTGCTTGCTGTGTGCTCCACAATCTCTGTGAAAGTAAGGGGGAGACCTTTATGGCGGGGTGGGAGGCTGAGGCAAATCGCCTGGCTGCTGATTACGCGCAGCCAGACACCAAGGCGATTAGAAGATCACACCATGAAGCGCTGTGCATCAGAGAAGCTTTGAAAACCAGTTTCATGGCTGGCCAGGCTACCGTGTGAAATATCTGTTTGTTTCTCCTTCATGAAAACCCTCCCCCTTTACTGACTGATTTTCTGTAAGGAACCCACCCTGCCCCTTCCCCCATCTTTCTTTCAAACCAAATAAAGTCACTGTCATTTAAAAATCATTTATTCTTTATTAATAGATTAGAAAAAGAGGGAGGGAACCCGGGTGGTATTTGGGAGGAGGATTGCTGGGAAGGAAAAAGCCACAAAGAAAAGGTTAAAAAAATGACAGCCTTTTGCTTGGGCTGTCTACTGGGGTGGAATGGGAAGGTGTACGGAGCCTCCCCCCCCGCGTTCTTACACGTCTGGGTGAGGAGGATACGGAACATGGGGAGGGGGGAGGGTGGAACAGGGGCTGAAGCGGCAGTCTGTTTTCCAGCAGCCGTTCCTGAACCTCCACCAGACGCCGGAGCAGCCCCAGTGTTGCATCCTTCATCCTCTGGTCTTCCTGCCGCCATCTCTCATCTCGATCGTCTCTCCTCTCCTCACGTTGGTCCCTCCTCTCCTCACGTTGGTCCCTCCTCTCCTCACGTTCACTGACTTCTTTCCTATACTTTGAAACTGTTTCCTTCCACTCATTCAGATGAGCTCTGTCACTCCTGCTGGATTGCATAATTTCAGAAAACATGTCCTCCCGCGTCTTCTTCTTACGACGCCTTATCTGTGATAATCTTCGGGATGGAGGAGGGAGGCTTGAGGAATTTGCAGCTGCTGTAGGGAGGGGAAAAAAGAGAGAATTGTTTTAAAAGCTACATTTTGCAGAACAATGCTTATACTCTTTCACGGTGACCAACACTGTTCACATTACATAGCACATGTGATTTCTGTGCAAGGTCGCATTTTGCCTCTTAATGCTGAGTGCCTGTGGCTTTGCTGCTAGAGATCACAGGTCTGGGCAACAGAATTCGGCTTGCATGCGGCCATGGTAAGCCATTGTTTTACAGCTTCTGCACTCTCCTTTCCCACATACCAAGCATAGCCTGTAGAGTGCTGCAGAAGCCTGGCCAATCTCAGCCAGTTGGGGGGGGGCAGTGTGGGGGGGCTTGTCTGGGCCCCTTCAGGCAAGTAGAGTGCTGCGGTTTTTCTGTTAACATTCAGCAGCACCAGAAAACAAACTAACCCCCCCCCCCCCCCGCCATGAATTCTCTGGGATGATCACGGTACCCCTCCCCCCACCGCGTGGCTGGTATCAGGGAAGATCCCTGCAGGCACCAAACTACCCCCCCCCCCCCGCCGCCGACCCCCCCCCTCGCCATGAATTCTCTGGGATGATCACGGTACCCTCCCCCCACCGCGTGGCTGGTAACAGGGAAGATCCCTGCTAGCCAAACGCGAAAAACTCAGGGCCAATTTCCCATCTGCGCTTGGCTAACTGCAGGGAAGGATTTATTTTCCGCCACAAGCAAACAGCCCAGTAGGAACGGCCACCTCTGTCCCCTTAATTAAGTTCCCGTATTTCAACCAGGTTACCAGGAGTGATATCACTCTCCTGAGGATTACACAACAAGATAAAGAACGGATGTTGCTTGAATGCCAGCAAACACCGGGACCATACGCTGCCAGGCTTTGTCAGGCAATGATACCAGATTACTTGCTGCAAGCATGGCGTGGTCAAGTGTCCTACCATGGAGGAGGGAATAAGGATGCACTGTCCAGAAACCTTCTGGCAAGGCTTTCGGAGTACCTCCAGGAGAGCTTCATGGAGATGTCCCTGGAGGATTTCCGCTCCATCCCCGTACACGTTAACAGACTTTTCCAGTAGCTACAGACTTTTCCAGTAGCTGAACTGACCGCGAATGCAAAGTCAGGCAAAGTAATCATTAAAAACCGTTTGCTTTTAAAACAAGTTTTATATTTTAAAAGGTAAACTCACCTGAGGTCCCTTCCATGGGGGTCAGAGTCTTGGGTACTGGCTTGGGAGGCTTGGGAGGGTACTTCAGTCAGGGTGATAAAAAGATCCTGGCTGTTGGGGAGAATGGAGTGCTGTGTGCTCTCTGCAAGCTCCTCCTCCTCCTCCTCCTCCTCCTCTACCCCATCGGCAGAATCCTCAGGCGTCAAGACTATCCCCGACCCAGAATCCACGAACAAAGGTGGGGTAGTGGTGGCAGCCCCCCCTAGAATTGCATGCAGCTCGGCGTAGTAGCGGCATGTCCGCGGCTCTGACCCGGAGCGACCGTTTGCCTCCTTTGTTTTTTGATAGGCTTGTCTGAGCTCCTTGACCTTCACGCGGCACTGCTCAGAGTCCCTATTGTGGCCTCTCTCCATCATGCCCTTGGAAATTTTTTCAAAAGTTTTTGCATTTCGTCTTTTAGAACGAAGTTCTGCAAGCACTGAATCCTCTCCCCATACAGCGATCAGATCCAGTACCTCCCTCACGGTCCATGCTGGTGCTCTTTTTCGATTATCAGCCTGCATGGTTACCTGTGCTGATGAGGTATCTGTGGTCACCTGTGCTCTCCACGCTGGGCAAACAGGAAATGAAGTTCAAATGTTCGCGGGGCTTTTCCTGTCTACCTGGCCAGTGCATCCGAGTTCGGATTGCTGTCCAGAGCGGTCACAATGATGCACTGTGGGATAGCTCCCAGAGGCCAATACCATCAAATTGCGGCCACACTAACCCTAATTCGAATTGCTAAAATCGATTTTGGCGCTACTCCGCTCGTTGGGGTGGAGTACAGAAATCGATTTAAAGGGCCCTTTACATCGAATTAAATGGCGTCGTTGTGTGGACGGTTACAGGGTTAATTCGAATTAAAGCTGATAAATCCGAATTAAAGTCGTAGTGTAGACCAGGCCAGAGAGACTTACTAGATGAAGTTCTAAGAGAAAGCTCTTAACTTCCTAACAAACATACTTGTAACTAGCCTGCCAAAGATGAAGGTAACAGGGATCAGGAAACAAAATCTCATTGTGCTCTTGAATGCAAGCTTGTCAACAAAACCAGTGATATTCCCAATTGGATTGTGGACAACACATGAGACCTCACATGGATACATGACTCTGCTGGTTCTCCATTATCACAGTACATTCCTATTAATTACATTATTCACTCTGAACTCCCCTCCTCATACTCCTATGCATAATGGTTGATGGACAGAACCTTTAATTTAAATACTTAACACCATTGCTTTTTTATGTTAATTAATTATTAATAAAGTAGAGGCCCCGGGAGAGAGACAGCATTATTTATCTTCCAGAAATTGATAGTGCATGATATAATCTATGCTGCTGTATATATTCTTAAACATAATCCAATTATTCTGTAAAGTCTGTGCTATTGTATTTACTTGCAAAGAATTGATAAAATAACCACTAAAACTGTAAAATGACCCTGTTCATGTGCTCACAAAAGCCAAGTAAGAAAAAAGAATTCAGCCAAATGAAGGTATGAGGTGGATTCATCACTATGCTCATCCAATTTACACCAGTATACCACCATTACAATTAATGGAATTTCTCTGATTTAAAACCAGCGTAGCACTGTGGGGAATTGGCTCCATCATATCTTTAAAAAAGCCATCACATTAGAAAAGAGTTAGCCATTCACATGGACGAGCTAAACGAGATACAATGAAAGTACCCGGTACAGTTTTTAACACCAGAGGGATGTTCTTTCCCAAAGAATGCAATTTACATGCAGTTTATATTAACATATTATGTGTGTGTGTGTGTGTGTGTATGTAAATGAATATGCACAAAAAACTGGGTATTTTCAGTTTCTTGGAATTTTGTGGGAAAATAGCTTCTGCAGAATCTATAAAATCAGCCCTTGATTTATTTCACCTGTGCGGCAAACATTGGCATGAAAAATCTGAGGACCCTGAACATACTATTGTTGAACATCACAGAGCCACTAATGCCTCTGGTAGGACATATGCTTTGTTGATAAAGGTCTGCTGGTTGGGGTGGGGAGGAGCAGGGAGTAGGTTTCCTGACATGTTTAACTTTTTTTTATCCTAACCAGTTATAAGACTCTGAGTTTTATTTTTGTTATGTTCTTTTTAAAAGCTCCAGTGGTGAAATTAAAATAGGTTCTTAATTAATAAAGTGAAATGTGGCCTGCCAAAGCCAGTATTACATATCTCATCATAGGTTTGGCTAGTATATATGTATGAGACATATGTTTTCTACACCCCATGTAATCTGAGGCAAGTTAGACCTAAATTCTGCATAAGGGCCCTGGATTCCTCAACACTTTGGTGCAACAGATGAAAAATTCTGTAGCAGCTTTATTTAAATTAAAAAGGAAGAGTTTTTAAATTAAATATGAAAAGGAAAAATATACCCAGTATAAAAACCCCTGTGCATTTTATTTTGATATTAAATTCAATTTCCATTTCCACTGTCTCAGCATTTAATGCTTTCAATATACTGCATGTTTCTGTATGGACAGTGAGTAACTGCGTTAGATATCCTCAGGGCTAAAGCTGGAATTTTTGGCAGCTAGATTGGGGTATTTTGGGTTTTGGACAGTTGAGGTTTTCAGAGGCAGCTTGTCATTGTGGGACAAGATCTTTATCAAGCATTCGTAAAACTACAATACCCACCTGGGGAAGTGAGGAAACAGATTGACAGAGCAAGACGGGTACCCAGAAATCACCTACTACAGGACAGGCCCAACAAGGACAATAACAGAACACCACTGGCCATCACATACAGCCCCCAGCTAAAACCTCTCCAGCGCATTATCCACGTTCTACAACCTATCCTGGAAAATGATCCCTCACTCTCACAGACCTTGGGAGGCAGGCCAGTCCTCGCTTACAGACAACCCCCCAACCTGAAGCAAATACTCAACTACACACCACACCACAGAAACACCAACTCAGGAACCTATCCCTGTAGCAAACCTCGTTGCCTACTCTGTCCCCATATCTACTCTGGCAACAGCATCAGAGGACCCAACCACATCAGCCACACCATCAGGGGCTCATTCACCTGCACATCCACTAATGTCATATATGCCATCATGTGCCAGCAATGCCCCTCTGCCATGTACATTGGCCAAACCGGACAGTCCCTCCGCAAAAGAATAAATGGACACAAATCGGATATCAGGAATGGTAACATACACAAGCCAGTAAGTGAACACTTCAATCTCCCTGGTCATTCTATTACAGATTTAAAAGTCACTATCATTGAACAAAAAAACTTCAGAAACAGACTTCAAAGAGAAACAGCAGAACTAAAATTCATTTGCAAATTCAACACCATTAATCTGGGCTTGAATAGGGACTGGGAGTGGCTGGCTCACTACAGAAGCAGCTTTTCCTCTCCTGGAATTGACACCTCCTCATCTATTACTGGGAGTGGACTACATCCACCCTGATTGAATTGGCACTGTCAACACTGGTTCTCCACTTGTGAAGTAACTCCCTGCTCTCCATGTGTCAGTATATAATGCCTGCATCTGTAACTTTCACTCTATGCATCCGAAGAAGTGAGGTTTTTACTCACGAAAGCTTATGCCCAAATAAATCTGTTAGTCTTTAAGGTGCCACCAGACTCCTTGATGTTTATATTAGTTGGATGTTTCTTCTAAACATATCAGCAGTGAAGTAGTTAACAGAGTTGACATTTGGGCCTCGATTTAGGAAAGTATTTAAGTATGCTCTTAAATCCCTCTCCCGTTTTAAGCAAAACACTTAAGCACATGCTGAAAATTGAGCACATGCTTAGGTACCCTTCCTCAATAGAAATGCTCTCCTGAGTCAGGTTTTGAATTGTACATTTTAGATTTCATTGTTAGCCACCCATTGAGATGACTAGTACTGCACACAACTCTCCGATATTATTTCACACTGTCTGCAGGAAGACAGCCCTACATTGATTGAGAGTTGGTTTATGTTTGTAAAGATTTTTTTCATAACAATAAGGGCTAACAAAATTTTTAAATGAAAGCTTAGATTCTGTAGGACAATTCTGTGGCAAGGGCTGGATAATATGGCATTCATATGGTACCCGAGGAGGGAAAAATACAGAATATGAATATGGAGAATCATGGCATATACAGGGCCCTGTCTGTTTTCTTCTTATAGTGGTTGCACGTTAGAGAATTTTTTTAAATAGAGCATTCCATACAAAGAATATAAAATAGTACTATATTAAAAATTGGTGTAAATAGTCTTTCAGGTAGAATAGCCACATTCTCTATTTCTTCCTCCTTGGGTACCATGACAGTCTGAACCTCCGGCCTCTCTGTACCTCATCCCTTCCCTCTACAGTCTGTCCAAAAGGATGCCACCAATGTCATTTCCTTCTCACCTCTTTCCCCGCATCTTAAATCTTTGTCCTGGCTCCTTCTCTTTTTTTTTGTTCAGTTTGAGTTTCTTGTCCTTGTCTTTAAAGCACTCCACAGCTCCATTCTAGCTTACAGCTCTAGTCTTCTCTCTTCACATCTCATCCCAGGTCACTCCCTCTACTGCACAATGATCCTTGTTTCTTTATCCACTCCCAATGTAATACCTTCCTCCATGCCCCCCTCTATACTTGGAATGGCCTCCCAATCAGTCGTTATCAGGAGTTAGCCATCTTCTGCTCCAAACTACTGTCTGGGCTAAATCCAGATGTCCATGGAGATCCTTCTTGCGGGAGAATGGGGGATATTCTGCTGCACAAGAGCAGGCAGGATTTAGTGAGTCTGCACAGAGGCCGCTTCACAGGGACCACCCGCTAAGATTCCCTCTATCCAAGTGCATCAAGGTTTGGAGATGGGGCTGTAGTGGGCTGTGAGAGGAGAGGCAGTGGTGCAAGTATGGTGGTACAGTCTGGTATGCCGTACCAGTAAGATATTTATAGCTGGTATGGTGTACCGGAAAGATAGAGGAGGAGCCCAGCCCTGCCCCCTGCCTTTCCACGGAGCTGTGTCTCCTCCGTCTGTACAGCAGCCCCGCTGGAGGTCAGGGCTGGGGGTGCGAGGCTAGGGGCAGTACAGCCGCCGGAGGAACTGCCGGCATTCTGCTCCTTTCCCTGCTGCGGTTCCCAGTGGGGAAAGGAGCAGAATGCCAGCAGCTCCTCCGGCGTGGCTGTACCATCCTCAACCCCGCCCTCCCAGTCCTTCCAAGCAGCTGCATCTCCTGAGTCCTCCTTCCCAGGGTCTGTACAGCAGAAGTCTCTGGCGCAGTGGGAGGAGGACAGAGCTCCCCCCCCCACAGGTAATGTGCGATGGATGTGGATCATAGGGAGGGGATGGGAAGAGCGTGGGGTCACGGGCTGGGGGTGGGGCAGGAGGCGTCACCTGGGGAGGTCATGTGCCCCCCCCCCCTTTGTGTCCCTCCCATGAGTGCAATGTACCAGCAAGAAATGATTTCTACTTGCACCACTGAGGAGAGGAGACAGTGGATCAGCTCCTGCACACATTTACTGGCTGTTGCCTCTCTTGAGGTGGGAGTGAAATAGCAGAAGGGGCTACGGCAGCACCTTCACTGCCACACCACAACTTGGGAGAGAATTTCTTCCCTCATCCGTAATTGTAAAATCCCCTGCTATGAGCCTGGTGACTTGGACTTGATGCAGAAATGGAGGGATTTGACCCTCTTAAAGTATACCTGTACCAAGAGGTTTATAACATCAGCCCACAATTCCACTCCATGGCCTGTTATGTGCATTTGTTGTAATGGTGTGTGACTTCTGATTGTTAGTTCTTCAGGAGGAGAACTCTGTTTTCCATTCAGTTCTTGCTATGTGCATTGGTTACTATAAAAAACTGAGTACAATTGTGGTGCTATCAGGAGTACAATGATATATGGATGTGGTCCCAAGCTCTACTTCAAGTGAACCCCTCTCAAACACAACTTCATACGATCCTGTTCTTGGCCCTGTGAACTCCTGGTTCTCCATGCACTGCAAAGGATGGTGGGCCTTTTTTTTGCCCATAGGTGCTGTATACAAATATAATATTTACAGTGGTCCCTGGCTTTGATAATGGTAGCTGTAAAAGCATAGGATTCCCTGCATAGGATTCCCTGCATTTTTCTCATGCTACATTATATATCCAAAATATACGGTACTTTATGTATGGCCTGATATACTATATCTAACAAAATTCTTGTGGTTTCCCCACTCATTTTCTCATAGGTTTAGCCCAGTCGGGTGCATGGGGTTGCTTTGATGAATTTAATCGCATTGAACTTCCTGTTCTATCAGTAGCTGCTCAGCAGATCTATATTGTTCTTCAGTGTAAGAAAAATAAGAAGCTCCAGTTCATCTTTACTGATGGTGATGTTGTTGACATGGACAGAGAATTTGGCATATTTCTGACTATGGTATGTGTGTGTGAATCATAGCATCAGAGGACAGACTCCTGTTTCCTTTACCCACAAAATAGTCTTATGGGACTATTTGTATGTAGTCAGTGGAACTACTTATATGAGTAAAGCAATCAGGATTTGACTGATAGTGTGCGGGCTCATAAATAATATTGTCATCCTCTGTTGCCCTTATCTCTAATAGGAACATAGGACTTGTTGTACTGAATACGAGTCATATTTCCATCATAAACCACATGTTTCAGGGTATTTTTTTTAAATTGGATATTGAAAACTCGTCAGGCTGAGACGAAATCCAAGTACTAAATATTTTTACAAACGGGAACGAAAAAAAGGACACACAGTCGGCTCTTTCATCAACCTCTTCATCAGAATTTAGAATTTCTGGTGTCAGCCCTCCAGTATTTAGGGGTGGCACAAAGCTGCCTAAGTTCCAGTTTAATTGGCCACTGGAGGATTCCTCCTGGGCAGGGCAGCAGTGCACAACTTCAGCCTGCCAGCATAATGGTTACAGGGACAGGGGAGCATAAAGCTGTGCTGAGTGTTCCTCAATCATAATTGAAGATCGAGGCACTTATCTTTATTTTAAATTGTTTACTTTAAAAATATTAATAATATTACTGTGATTTGCCAAAGCAACACATTTACTAGACATTCCTGTGGTCTTAGAATAGGGGGTGTGATATTACATATTGCATGAGCTGCAGTATTTTAGATGAAATTGGACAATGGTATGTGACTGCTGTATGCTCTGGTCGTCATATTCCTTCACTCCCATGTTTATATCAAGTAATATTCAGAAAAAAATAAACCCTCTGCCCACACTGAGGGTAAGTGATAATTTATTATTTTGCACTCTGTGTCTTTCAGAATCCTGGCTATGCAGGGCGACAGGAACTTCCAGAAAATCTAAAGATTCAGTTCCGTACAGTAGCTATGATGGTGCCTGACCGTGGTATCATTATGAGAGTCAAGCTGGCAAGTGCAGGTTTCCGAGACAATCAAATCCTTAGTCGAAAATTTTACACACTCTACAAACTTTGCGAAGAACAGTTATCTAAACAGGTGAAATAAACATTTGTTTAGGAGTAAGCCACTGCTGTAAGCGAATAGTTAACATGTTTTGTGTGTATTACTATTTTGAAGTTGAGTAAGCCTACTTTTTTGGTTAGGTTCACAGATCAGAATGTACTAGCAACTGGATCTTAAATAATTGTGTTATTCTAATTTTCAGAGTACTTTACCTACTAACAGAAGCTTGTTGATTTGGTGTGTGTGTGGGAGGTTTGTTTTGTTTTTTAATTAAAAACTCAAGTTTTAAGGGATGAAATATCAGGGACAGTTTGCAGTTATGTTGGTAGAAGCCACATTTTTCACCCACTGCTCTTAAAAACTTTTTTCTTCCTTCTGATTTTGGTTATTTGCTACAGAAGTGTGTCTCTCTGTGTATATATAGTCAAAAAGGGGTTTGAATTTTATGAATTATAACTAATTTTACAATGTCCAGCAATCACATTTCTGTGTTTGGCACATCTTGCTGGGTGTTACCATTTTATCTAGTGAGAGTTATTTAAATGCAGACAAAGGGTACAGGTTTTTGGTGAGAATCTATACAGAAATTGCTGAATTCTGAGTTTTCTGCCCTGGATGCCCACTATGGGCTCTCAAAGGGGAGATATCCAGAGAGAGGAGATGTGAACATTGAGGCAAAACACAAACTAGGGCTATGTCTACGTTACGGATCTTACAGCAACACAGCTGTATCACTGCAGCTGCACCGCTGTAAGGTCTCCTGTGTAGCCGCTCTATGCTGGTGGGAGAGAGCTCTCCTGCCGGCATAATTAAACCACCTCCAACGAGTGGTGGTAGCTATGTCAGCGGGAGAGTGTCTCCCACTGACACAGCACTGTCCACACCGGTTCTTTTGTTGGTGAAACTTATGTTGGTCGGGTCGGGGAGTGGGGGACGTTCACAGCCCCTGACCAACAAAAGTTTTGCCGACAAAAGTGCTAGTGTAGCCAAAGCCTAGGTGTCCTGCAGTTTGGGACCCATTGAAGAGTCATATTGGGCCAGCTTCACCACTGCATTACTCCAGTTCTACCCCATGGTATCTCCATTGACTTCAGTGGAGTTATCTTGGCATACAATTTGAGCAACCCAGGGGTGAATCACACCCATTATTTCAGAGAAAAGAAAAGTACAGGTTGGGATGTTTTTCTCTCTCCATGTATTAATTCTTCCACCCCCACTTCCACCCCCAGACTCTGTGAACTGCCTTGCCTCATTATTTTTGACAACATTAGTATGATTTTTGTTTCAGGTTAATTTCACTCATATAGCAGCTCTTGGCTGCAAATTGATTTTCTGACGGGTCATGTCAGCTGCTATCTTTCCTGTAATATTGCCAGAGGGTCTGCCTTATCTGTGAACTTCCCATACAGTCCCATATATTGATCCAGCAACATTGATAACAATTTACATATTGCTTATGATCCTGCTTCATCAGTCCAGCCATCTGTCCACTTTTCGCTTTATAGCAGGCCCTTTGAGGTAACCAGACTGTTTTTTCTGTAGAGACATCTTCCAGCACCTTGGGAGAAAGGGCTTCACTGTGTCAGAGGGTGTTGTGGAATGAGATGACTTGCCGCAGAGAAACCTTGTGCTGGGTACAGATTTGTCATGAAGTTTAGGAATACTGTGTGTACGCACCATTTCCTGGGTCAGCAACACAGATATCTGCAGAGATATTGTATTGGACATGGTCTGGCCTGTTTCCCCAGGGTCAGTCTCAGTGGGATGTTGTATTGGATTTTCTTCTTGTCTGAATGGTTTGTCTGTGTTGTTTCTGTTAGTTTCTGTTTTGGACATGGTTCTCTTCACTGTACTGGGAGGTACATTCACAGACATTAGAACTGGGACTGTATGTGGAGCAATATGGAATTTCACCCCTAATATTTTGTCCAGCCTTGGAAGGGATGGCTGTTGCTTTTCAGTGTGAGTGCCCTCTGGAGTTTTTTGAAACGACCACCACATCCTATGTGTTGGTGGTTATTTGGCTGGGTCGCTTGTATGTTGGGAGGGTTGCCTTGCCAGCTCCAGGTGCTGATTCTGTATCCTTGTCAGAAGTCTGATACTGTCTGTTGATCGGCTATTGATGGTGGGTGTCCTAGGTGAAAGTTCCGGGCTGGTTAGTGGCTGTTCACTACCTGTGTGTCCTGTTTGTGGTACCTCAGTTCCCCTCACTACAAGGGGGTCTCTGTGGGACAGTGCACTGTGTGTGTATGCATAGTATACTGATGACTCCTTGCTAGGCCTTCTGTACCTACCATTAGCAGAGGGAATCGTTGGCTATTGGAGAGGTTTGCTCCAAGCTATCCCTTCCTTCTGGTGCTTGGAAGTGCTACCATCTGCTGTTCTTTTTGCGGATACAGACTAACACGGCTGCTACTCTGAAACCTGGCTCATTACAGTATGCCAGCTTGTCCTGCCTGTGCATGACAATCTCCTTCTGTACCAACATGCTTGCTCCAGATAAGGTGATGGATTAACTTGAGGGACCTGCTGGAGTTCCTATGGTACCGCTCCTTTTAGGTAGGGGAATAACAACTTCTCTGGATGACCATAGCCAGGGTTTATCTACTCGCTACCCCTCATCCAGTTTACCTGTAGTAAGCCTAGCACAAATGTGCACTGGGAGAGCACTGGATAGTGTGACGTGGAGAGGATTTACTCAGATGTCTAAATGGTTTACTTACCAGAGCTTCTGTGCATCTGTGTTATTTAGACTGGCAAACTCCTGAATATCCCAGTATGGGACTAGGGCCATGCTGTGACTGTGTATGATTATGTGACTAGATAGCTCATAATCCAAGATAGATAAATCCAAAGCTGACAGTGAAGAGTTGCAAAGGGATCTCACTTGACTGGTGACAAAATGGCAGATGAAATTCAGTGTTGATAAGTGCAAAGTAATGCACACTGGAAAACATAATCCCAACTATACATTTAAAATGGTGGGGTCTAAATTAGTTGTTACAACTCAGGAAACAGATCTTGGAGTCATCTTCGATAGTTCTCTGAAAATATCCACTCAAAGTGCAGCATCAGTGAAAAAGGTAACAGAATGTTAGGAAAGGAAAATATAATAATAATGCCACTATATAAATGCATGGTGCACCCACACCTTGAATAATGCATGCAGTTCTGGTCGTTCTATCTCAAAAAAGGTATATTAGAATTGGAAAAAGTGCAGAGAAGGGCAACAAAAGTGATTAGGCATATGAAACAGCTTCTATACGAGGAGAGATTAAAAAGACTGGGACTTTTCAGCTTAGAAAAGAGATGATTAAGGGACGATATGATACATGTCTATAAAATCATGAACAGTATGGAGAGAGTGAATTGGAAAGATTATTTACCCCTTCACATAACACAAGAACAAGGGGGTCACCGAATGAAATGAGTAGGTAGCAGGTTTAACACAAACATAAGGAAGTACTTCTTCAGACAATGCACAATTACCGTGTGGAACTCGTTGCCATGGGGTGTTGTGAAGGCCAAAAGTACAACTGACTTCAGAAAAGAATTAGATAAGTTCATGGAGCACAGGTCCATCAGTGGCTATCAAGATAGTCAGGGATGTAACCCCATGCTCCTGGTGTCCATAAACTTCCAATTTCCAGAAGCTGGCACTGGACAATGAGGGATGGATCACTCAAAATTGCCATGTTCTGTTAATTCCTTGTGAAGCATTTGGCTCTGGCCACTGTCAGAAGACAGAGTACTGGGCTAGATGGACCCAATATGTCCATTCTTATGTTCTTGTGAACATGAATATGTTCTTATGCTCTTGTGAGAGTGGACAAATGACATTATATTGATAATCTGACAACACAAGCAGAGGATGCAGCTGCTTGTGTTGAACAAGGAACCGTCTACCGACTTATCAGTGGTAAACAGCAGACACCAACAAATACTCTCATCAAGGACAACCAAGGCCACCTACTAACAGAAAAAGAACAAGAAATGCGCCAGACAAAGCATTTCAAAGAATTGCTGAACAGAGAGCCACCTAAAGAGGAAGCAAACATCCAGGAGGCAGAAGACAATCTTGATATCAACACAGACACCCCAACAAAGGAAGAGATCATTCAAGCCATCAAATCCTTAAAAAATGGGAAAGCTCTTGGTAAGGATAACTGGAATGCAAATTGTTCAAGGTAAATCCTGAGTTAGCAGCATTTATCCTGGCCCCTCTATTTACATCAGTCTGGGAAAGGGAAAAAGTGCCATGTGAGTGGATCATTGGGGTTATAGTGAAGATACCAAAGAAAGGAACTCTCAGTGATTGTAATAACTGGCGTTGTATCACACTTTTATCTGTGCCAAGCAAAGTATTGTGTAAGATCATAGTCCAGCATATATCAGAGACAGTTGATAGTTTTCTCAGAGAAGAGCAAGCAGGTTTTTGGAAAGGGATGGATGCACAGACCAGAACTTCACTCTACGAAACATAATAGAACAATGCTTAGAATGGCAACAGTAGCTCTACATAAACTTCATAGACTTTGAGAAGGCTTTTGATAGCATGCACAGGACCAGCCTATGGTGCATTCTCATCCCTTGAAGACCTGGACTTCACAGATGATCTCACTCTCCTATCACATACCCAACACCATATACAAAAAAAAAAAAAAAAAAAAAAACTCGACTCAACGCATTCAGCCAGCAAATTGGACTGAAAATCAATTGCAATCAGACAGATATCATGACCCTTAATATTGCCTCACCATCTCCAGTACAGATAGAGGTTTATATTGTCACCAATGTAGAAACATTCACATACTTGGGCAGCACCATGAGTCAGGATGGTGAAACTAGCCAGGACATCCAGTACAAAATCAATAAAGCCAGGAACACCTTCAAGAGCTTAAATACAGACTGGAAATCATCAAAATACAACACCAAAACCAAACTCAAGATTTATCAGAGCTGTGTACTTTCAACATTACTTTACAGTGCAGAAGGCTGGGGAATGAGAAAGTATGACATGTCCAAGCTGTCTTCACTCCATACAACTTGCCTCAGAAAAATCCTCTGTATCTTTCGGCCCAGAACACTCTCAAACCAAGATCTATTGACACAGTGCAGCCAAGAGGATCTGAGCACCATCATTGCCAGGTGGCGTTGGAGATGGATTGCCCATGTGCTTCGGTTGGAAACTGATTCCATCACCAGAGTAGCAATAAGATGGACACCTGAAGGCAAGTGAAAATGAGGCTGCCCAAAAACAACATGGCAAAGAGCTGTGGAAGCCAAGCTGAAAAACCTGGAGCACAGCTGGGGAACCATGAAAGACTTGCCAGAAACAGACTGGAGTGGAGGAGCTTCATCACTGCCCTAAACAGCAGAGGCGTAATGGGAACATCATGATGATGATGATCTCATGACCCATCTAGAATAGTAACGGGAGCTTGATACCAACTGAAAAGGTGAAAGTTCCAGCTGTGCAGTGGGACACATCACTTGCTTCTGGCCCTTGAAAGTCCCAACTTACTGAACTCTGAAGTACAGAAAAGCTATTTTAGGTGCCCCTAATTTTTCTCTCCCTGTAAGTTCTGTATGTTTGGATTCTTGATGCCAAATTTTCAATGTGAGTTAGGCACCTAAACTGCTTAGGTGCTTTTGAGAATCCCACTAGACACCTATCTTCATCTTTGAGTGTCTAAATACCTATGAAAATCTGATCTGGCTCTTGCTAACTAAGGCAGTTTGATTCCTTGAGGCAAGATGGGTCCTCCCCTTACTCCAGAGCAGAGACTTGTCTAGGAAGCCAGACAATAAAGAGAAATGGCCAACAAGCAGGCTGGACAAGTAACCAGATGTCATTCATCTTCCTAGAACTATGAAGGGGTAAATGCCACCACCCTCACTGTAAAGAAATTCAAAACAAAGCCTAAAGAGAGAGACAAACCAGACTTGGATAAAGTAGGGCAGCACTGTGCATAGCCCACAAAGTTGTGCTGCATACAGAAAGGTTTGTTGCAAGTGTGGCAGTAAAATATCTATGACACAGTATGCAAAAGGGGCTGCTGAATGCCTAGAAAGGGGCAGGGAAAACTTCCTGTACCTGGGCAGTTTAGTCTTATGGCTGGTGACCTAGGTCAAGGAAAAACCATGGAACAATTTGCCTAAAGCAACCCTCCTTTGGAGGGACCTATATAAAGCCAAGAGGAGTAACTGACACTGAATACTAGATCCACCATTACAGCTTTACCCTGGTACTGAAAAGATACCTCACTTACAGCATAATAAATGACTCAGAACTGCAGCCCAGCCATGGTAGGAGCCAGGCGGGCAGCTGTGGGGAGCTGCGGCGGACTTTCCACCTGCCCTGGATGGGCGGCCCGAGCATCCCCCGACAGCTCCACAGGTCACCCCTGCCCCTGGCCAGGCCAGCGGACAATTTCTGTGGATCGGATACGGATACACATTTTTGTATCCACGCAAGGCTCTAACTACTGGTTGTGCAAAGGTGCTGAAATATATCCTTCACAGTACTCCACAGACTTAAGAATACCTTGCACCAGAGGGAAAAAGCAGAAATCATAACCTGGGTTGAGAAAGTCACACACTTACATTAATAGCCTTGAAATCATAAAGAAAAAGAATGTCACTTTGCAGGTATGTTTGGACCTACAGGAACTGAATAAAGCTGTACACAGACAGTACCATATTGTAGCAACCACAGGCCATGTTTTGAGCCATTTGGTGTTCAAAAATGTCTACACTATCCTTGATGGATAAACATGTCTTCACCGTCAACACTCCACATGGAAGAGACCACTCTTGGTATCTGCCATTTGGGATCAAGTCTGCAAGTGAGGTCTTTCAGCAGAAAAATGAAGAGCCCTTTGGTCGTATTCAAGGAGTTAAAATTACAGTAGATGACATGATCATAGCTGCAGAAATGGCAAAGCCACATGTCCTAATCCTGCATCAGATGATGGAAATGTGCCAAGAATGCTAAATTCAGTAAAGTACAGACCAAAGTTCTGTCTTTTCAGGATTTTTCAGAAGAGTATTATACAAAATTAAACCTCAGAGCTGTGTATGCAAACCCTAGAATATAGATGTTAATGACAGCTGCCAGTCAGCCTCACGGAGAGAGAGCGAGAACAATACAATTAATTAGAGAACAAATAATATATCCAGAAAAATTTGCAAAAAGTATTTGGAATACATTTGAATAAATTCTTAAAAAACTATTACATAGTAAATTTGTTGGTGTTCTTTATACATTCTCCCCCCAATTTGCACTGTAATATATCTAACAGGTTTCAACAGAACATACTTTTATAGTTTTATTTTTATACCTTACAACAGACAGACACACACATTCACTCTCACCTTCTCAGATATAATTTCTCAATCTCTATAGTACAGCTCTGAAATGTATGCATGTGTCCCCTGGAATCTCCAGAGCCTGAAGAGAATGGCAGCCTCACAGCTCCCCTACAAACTCTTCAGAACCTCTTTGGCAAACAACAGATCCTTACAGCCATCAGCAATTCCAGTTCTTGAGCCAATAGCCCATCGTCGTACCAGTTCCCAGCAGGATAGGGAATCTGTATCCTGTATCCAGACTAGTACAGGCATTGGGATATGCAGCCTCCTCTACCATTATTCATCTCATTCTCCTCAGAAGAAGGCCAGCTTTCTGAGCCAGATAATGTAAAGCTAGAACAAGATGCTCCAGAGAGATTTTCTCTCCTGATTTCTTTGACTGCATATCACTCTAGAAGAATAATTGCTAACCTTGCTCTGGACCCAACAAAGGAATTAAAGGGAACTCCGATAATAGGGAAACACCAACCGTATAAATCTAAAATAGAGTCCCTTCATCCCTTGTTCAAATAAGTGACCAGAGCTGAACAGGAGACTCCAGACAAAAGGCATAGCAAACAGAAACCTCGGCTATTCATAACTCAGATCAGACCAAAGCAGAACACATCAGTCCTGCTCTGCTTACTGCTACTAAGTACAATGGTATGATGCACCAGGGATCTCACCATGGCCAAGATTACACAAGAGACAACTTCAGACCCTGCTTCTATTACCTGTGGGACAATTCCCTAGCCATGCCGAATAACATTCAGATTCACTGAGATGGTGGATAGAGGTACACACTGAGAATTCCTCTCTTCTCTCCACACTGTGTAAAAACCATAATAGATGCCAAGCTGTCAGATGTTGGAAGTGGGCTCCACATATTAACAACTCCAGGGGAATGATCACCCCCAAACAAACTCAGGAGCATAAATTTCCTTGACATAAAGACAACCACACTATCCATTACCGGTTTAGTCAAAACTGCGTGAGAAAGTTTTTATCCAGTCAGACAACCCAACAATGGTATCCACACAGCCGATGGGGAAGAATAAATCATGCATCAATGACAATAGTGGGCAGAACAATGCCTAGTTTCAATAACGGCAACATGCATCAAAGAAACTAGCAACTAAAAGGCAGACTGTATCAGCAGAATATTGGTGGAGATAGCAGAGATTAAATGACGTATTCACAAACTTTGCCTCTTGCAAAATCCACATGAGAGCCTGTTTGCCATGAGTAAAAATACAAAATCCCCCAGACACTTCATAAGATGCAGACCCAAAGTCCAGTGAAACAGAAGCTCTGACTCACAGATAGCCAAAGGCAGCCTTACTACCACATCCTTTAACAGAAAAAAACATACAAAGATAATTTTTAAAAATTAAGGCATAATATTCAGTAATTACAGTAATCCCCAAACCCTTGAAGACTGTGGAACTCCAACATGGCATCTCTATTGGGGACCCATCCAAACAATCTGCCGCCGCAACAGGACCTATCAGCCAAGGTTCATCAGTGCGCTTCCCCACCAGCCCAGGACAATTCAAACCGAGGCACTAGAAACTGAAAGGAAAAGCCTTTCCCTCAAAGGCAGTAGAGACCATGAACACCTTTAGAAGACCATCTACTTAAGAAGTGTGCATAAAGGTGTGGAGAAAATTATTCTTATCCCTTTACACCTGAGTGATTAGCCAAAATTTGAGGTTTTGCAGGTTGTTTCCTTTAGGAACCTGTGGAAATCCTTGCCAGAGGATGTTGTGAAGGCCATGACCATAACAGGGTTCAAAAAAGAACTAGATAAATTAATGGAGGATAGGTCCATCAATGGCTATTAGCCAGGATAGGCAGGAATGGTGTCCCTATCCTCTGTTTGCCAGAAGCTGGGAATGAGCGACAGGGGATGGATCACTTGATGATTATGTGTTCTGTTCATTCCCTCTGGGGCACCTGGCACTGGCCACTGTCAGAAGACAGGATACTGGGCTAGATGGACCTTTGGTCTGATCCAATAGGGCCATTCTTAGGAAGAGAAATTGATGATGGTGAGTGAGGTATTTCTTTGATGCAATCCTGTTTATTTACAAAGAATGTCCAAAGTCTTGTATCCCTCAACAAAGCAGGATTCAGACAGCAGGAGTCAGTTTCTTTGCTCACTGATCCATGCCTCTGTCCATTCAGCACTTTACCCAAAAGCTCACTTTTCATTTTTTCTCTATCTGTCCATGGGTTTCTGCTGTCTTCTCTTTGTTTCTGTGGTGTTTCTCTCATGTGCACACAGATACACAGCTGCAATCCATTCATTCCCCTGCTCTTGCATTATCACCAGATCCCCTGGAAACGACTTGAGCTGCATGGCTGAACTCTTCCCAGTCTTGCATGTGGCTTGTGTTTTGGGTGGAGATTCCTGTTGTTTCAGCTATCTTTACCATGGAGGAGTTCAGTTTCTTTCTACATTTATTCTGAATGAAGGGCAGAGTCAACAAGGTTTTGCCCAAACCTCAGCATAACATTATTTTTCTTTCAGAGTGGTAGCTGTGCTAGTCTGTATCAGCAAAAAGAACGAGGAGTACTTGTGGCACCTTAGAGACTAACCAATTTATTTGGGCATAAGTCTTCATGGGCTAAAACCCACTTCATCAGATGCATGCAGTGGAAAATACAGTAGGAAGATATATATACACACAGAGAACATGAAAAATGGGTGTTGCCATACCAATTATGACGAGAGCAATCAATTAAGGTGGGCTATTATCAGCAGGAGACAAAAAACGTTTGTAGTGATAAACAGGATGGCCTATTTCCGACAGTTGACAAGGTGTGAGTAACAGTAGGGGAAAAAATTAGCATGGGGAAATAGTTTTTACATTGTGTAATGACCCATCCACTCCCAGTCTTTATTCAAGCCTAATTTAATGGTGTCCAGTTTGCAAATTAATTCCAATTCTGCAGTTTCTCGTTGGAGTCTGTTTTTGAAGTTTTTTTTGGTTGGAGTATTGCGACTTTGAGGTCTGTAATTGAGTGACGAGGGAGGTTGAAGTGTTCTCCGACTGGTTTTTGAATGCTATAATTCTTGATGTCTGATTTGTGTCCATTTATTCTTTTGCATAGAGACTGTCCAGTTCGGCCAATGTACATGGCAGAGGGGCGATGCTGGCACATATCACATTGATAGATGTGCAGGTGAACGAGCCTCTGATGGTATGGCTGATGTGATTAGGTCCTATAATGGTGTCCCTTGAATAGATATGTGGACAGAGTTGGTAATGGGCTTTGATGCAAGGATAGGTCCCTGGGTTAGTGTTTTTGTTGTGTGTGTAGTTGCTGGTGAGTATTTGCTTCAGGTTGTGGGGCTGTCTGTAAGCGAGGACTGGCCTGTCTCCCAAGATCTGTGAGAGTGAGGGATCATCCTTCAGGATAGGTTGTAGATCCTTGATGATGCGCTGGAGAGGTTTTAGTTGGGGGCTAAAGGTGACGGTTGGTGGCGTTCTGTTACTTTCTTTGTTGGGCCTGTCCTGGAGCAGGTGACTTCTGGGTATTCTTCTGGCTTTGTCAGTCTGTTTCTTCACTTCAGTGGGTGGGTATTGTAGTTTTAAGAATGCTTGATAGAGATCCTGTAGGTGTTTTGTCTCTGTCTGAGGGATTGGAGCAAATGCAGTTGTATCTTAGAGCTTGGCTGTAGACAATGGATCATGTGATGTGGCTTGGATGAAAGCTGGAGACATGTAGTTAAGTATAGCGGTTAGTAGGTTTCCCGTATAGGGTGGTCTTTATGTGACAATCGTTTATTAGCACTGTAGAGTCCAGGAAGTGGATCTCTTGTATGGACTGGTCCAGGCTGAGGTTGATGGTGGGATGGAAATTGTTGAAATCATGGTGGAATTCCTTAAGGGTTTTTTTTCCATGGGTCCAGACGATGAAGATGTCATCAGTGTAGCGCAAGTAGAGTAGGGGCGTTAGGGGACGAGAGCTGAGGAAGCATTGTTCTAAGTCAGCCATAAAAATGTTGGCATACTGTGGGGCCATGTGGGTACCCATAGCAGTGCCGCTGACTTGAAGGTATACATTGTCCCCAAATGTGAAATAGTTGTGGGTGAGGACAAAGTCACAAAGTTCAGCCACCAGGTTTGCCGTAACATTATCGGGGATATTGTTCCTGATGGCTTGTAGTCCATCTTTGTGTGGAATGTTGGTGTAGAGGGCTTTTACATCCATAGTGGCCAGGATGGTGTTTTCTGGAAGATCACCAATGGATTGTAGTTTCCTCAGGAAGTCAGTGGTTTCTCAAAGATAGCTAGGAGTGCTGGTAGCGTAGGGCCTGAGGAGAGAGTCTACATAGCCAGACAATCCTGCTGTCAGGGTGCCAATGTCTGAGATGATGGGGCGTCCAGGATTTCCAGATTTATGGATCTTGGGTAGCAGATAGAATACCCCTGGTTGGGGCTCTAGGGGTGTGACTGTGCAGATTTGTTCCTGTGCTTTTTCAGGGAGTTTCTTGAGCAAATGGTGTAGTTTCTTTTGGTAACCCTCAGTGGAATCAGAGGGTAATAGTCTGTAGAATGTGGTGTTAGAGATCCGCCTAGCAGCCTCTCGTTCATATTCTGACCTATTCATGATGACGATAGCACCTCCTTTGTCAGCATTTTTGATTATGATGTCAGAGTTGTTTCTGAGGCTGTGGATGGCGTTGTGTTCTGCACTGCTGAGGTTATGGGGCAAGTGATGCTGCTTTTCCACAATTTCAGCCCGTACACGTCAGCGGAAGCACTCTATGTAGCAGTCCAGTCTGTTGTTTCGACCTTCAGGAGGAGTCCACACAGAATCCTTCTTTTTGTAGTGTTGGTAGGAAGGTTTCTGTGGATTAGTGTGCTGAGGTGTGTTGGAAATATTCCTTGAGTCGGAGACGTCGAAAGTAGGATTCTAGATCACCGCAGAACTGTATCATGTTCATTGGGGTGGAGGTGCAGAAGGAGAGGCCCCGAGATAGGACAGACTCTTCTGCTGGGCTAAGAGTATAGGTGGATAGATTAACAATATTGTTGGGTGAGTTAAGGGAACCACTGTTGTGGCCCCTTGTGGCATGTAGTAGTTTAGATAGTTTAGTGTCCTTTTTCCTTTATAGAGAAGCAAAGTGTGTGTTGTAAATGGCTTGTCTAGTTTTTGTAAAGTCCAGCCACAAGGATGTTTGTGTGGAAGGTTGGTTTTTTATGAGAGTATCCAATTTTGAGAGCTCATTCTTAATCTTTCCCTGTTTGCTGTATAGGATGTTGATCAGGTAGTTCCGCAGTTGTTGCATAATCCTGAAGAAAAGTGTAGATCAGAGAAGAGTGCGGTGTAGGCGCAAGAAACAGCTGCTGCTGAGTTTAGTTCCTTAAGTCTAGATGATCCAGGACTGTGGACCCACTTGAGCAGTAGCCTGAGGGACTTCTTTGTACTGCATGGGCCACAGCAAGTGAAAAACTTCATGTTCCCCAAAGACAATGAAAATAGAAATTTCCATCCAACACATTACTGGCGTGACATCCCCAATGGTGACAAAGTGGAGAGGCCATGGCTTATGTACTCAAAAACCCAGAATGCTGCATACTGTTTTTGTTGCAAACTCTTCCAGTCTAATGTTCCAGCCATATTGGGTTCTACAGGAACAATGGACTGGAAAAATCTGGCTAGAAATCTGGCATGCCATGAGAATTGTGAAGTGAAGGAGGAAGTGAGTGATTTGCATGAGCTCTCAACCCTTCAGCATCACAACAGTTTGTGGCTGCAGGGCTGAATCTTTTAAGGAAGAGAGGAAGCTTTCATTGGTAGGCCATTGTTTTCCTTTGACATTCATTCTACAGCAACGCAGGACCCACAGCTTTCAGCTACTTGCACAGCTGAGAAGCTTGCAAATACTTTTGTGTGTGTGTCAGTCCCAAAATGAGGCAATAAAAAATCAGGACACTCACTCCTGAGTCTGTTTGGTAGAATTTACTTATTGTAGAAGGCTCTAAGCAGGACATGGGTGATTTTACTTGCAGTGCCATATGTGTGTCAAATCCTGGGCATCACACAGTGTGTTAAGAATAGAACTTTGATTTTATTTGCTGTGGCTTTGTGTTACAACTTCAAGGTTAAGTAAATGTAATTGTGTTTGTTATAATTGGAGATACAACAATGAAAATTATTTATAGAATCTGACACCATCAAAACCTTTACTCTTTTTGTGAGGATGAAGAACTGAGAAACTTTATTGATAGGCTACTTCTTTAATTCATTTAGTTTTCAACCTTTGTCATAATTTTAAAGTGCTTAACTTCTACAGTACTAATTGTGTTCACGCTTTGTTTTAAGGTTCACTATGACTTCGGATTAAGAAATATTTTATCTGTCTTAAGAACTCTTGGAGCAGTAAAAAGATCCAATCCCAATGAGCCAGAGAAAACAGTAGTGATGAGAGTTCTACGGGATATGAACCTCTCCAAGCTGGTATCGTAACATTGATTACCGTCACAAAATGTTTTTTTAAAATGTGTTTATTATATGTTAGTATGAACTGAAGTGTATTTTCTCAGCAGTTGGCTACATCCTTTTGCAATGATACTACTTCTCTTTTAATGTCTGGCATATCAAAGTTATGGTGCTCTGAACCCATTTTTTTCTTTTTATGAAGAGAGGACAACTCTTCCCCTCCCCTCCCCCCCCCCCCGAATGAGAGACTTCAAATGAATAAATAATAATAAGAAATCCTATAAGATCTTAGAGGACAATCTAGCCTGATTTTCAAATTACGTTCATATGGAATGGAAAGGAGAGCAAACAAAAGAGAGAGGGGAAAAAGAGCACATTGAATTAACATTTCATCTGTCATTTTAGATCCCTATTAATCCAGAATTTCAATTTACACTAATTCTTGGCAATCTGCCTTTTCAAACATCATAACAACCAGAATGACGTATAGTGTGTGGGCTGTTTTGAAGTAGCTGAAGAATACTTATCTATTCTATTCTCTTCCACCACTACCCTCTTCTATCCAAAGAATTCTTCGTTTTTCCATTTTGCTGTAGCTGGAAGATTATAGTGTGTGTAACCTCTGCGAAAGAACACAAACACCAGATTCACAATTAACTGTCTATTTAGCTAATTCATGCACATTTTTAAACCGCAGTCTAGATTATAATGATTTACAGAGGGGAAAAAAATTAGACTTCAAGAGAAGAAATAAGGGGAAATCTAGCCTGTTTGTCTAAATGACTAATGGATGGGGAGATTTACAAGAATTGTACTAAAATTTAAACATTTACATAAATTTTAAGTGCATATTTAATTTAGAAATTCCTATCTATGGCTAAATTGCTTGAAAGTCATTTTAATAACATACATCCACTCATAATTTTCACGTTTGTTTTAGAAAAGATATCTATTTTACTATTATCATTTAATTAACATATTCTTGCAGATTGTTTGTAATTACAATAATAATTAATTTCAAAGAATAAATAATTGGGTTTTTTTCCTACTTTTTAATTGACAGGTAGATGAAGATGAACCTTTATTTATGAGTCTGATTAACGACCTGTTCCCTGGAATTACTCTTGATAAGGTTGGGTATCCTGAACTAGAGTCGGCCATTCGGAAAGAGACGGAGAAAGCTGGGCTTATTCATCATCCTCCGTGGATTCTTAAGCTAATTCAACTGTATGAAACTCAGCGAGTCCGACATGGTTAGCATGCCAAATGAGGGTTTCATACTCCATTATAGCAGTAAAGGCTTTTCTATTTCTTTTCTACAAATTGTAGATTTTTTTCAAGTTTTTAAAGCCTCATATGGATATTTTTATCAGAAAATTGTTAAGAATAATTTTTATCATAAACAAAGAGCCCACCTTGTCCTCATAATATTGACAATTTAGCTATAGTATGTCTTTTTATGGGAAATCGGTGTGTGGCCTGAGAGGAACTGAAGTTTCTAAGGAGGAAGTTAAAATGCAGAGTAAAAATGTATTTTATTTTCCCCCCTTCTCACCAAACTCAGAAATAGCTGATTTTGCTCAGTATTCTGAAAAAAGTCAAATTCAGGCAGATTCTAATTATGGCTCTTTTCAGCTCAAAAGGTGAATATTTCCCATAGTTATGAGCATGTTAAAGTAAAGAGGTTGCAAATGAAACTGTCTTGAATCCTTAACTGTAATGGGTACTATCACATGCCTGTTGTACTTCCAAACACCATTAGGACTTCTCTGTTCAATGTTGGTCACTTCAATTGAAGAAAGACAGAATAGGAATTGACCCAGTCCATAGAAGGGTAACAAAGACAGTGGTACAGCCAGATTTACAAATGACGGGAGATTGCAAACACCAGAATTAGCCCGGAAAGGAAAAGAGATAAAGGGAATTTGATTAAATTTGTCAAGATTTATGAAGGGATTTGTGAAGGATGATCCTTTTTATGCTTTCCCATAGTACATGAATCAGGGATCACTAGCTTAAACTAATACCCTGGTGCATTTAGAACAAATAAGAGGAGATATTTCTTCACAAAGCATATTTAAATTTCTGGTCTTCACTGTCTCAAAGTCAGTTCACATATTATGGCTGATTAAATGAAAGAGCTGAATAATGTTATGGCTAATAATGTTTCTTCTTAATTCATTGGTCTAATGCAGAATGAAATTCTGGGGCCCTCTTGGGGCAATACCAATGTGAGGGCCAGGGAACCCTCAAGGTTCCCCTTGTGGAATTTCCTTTGAATCTTACTCTTGGAGTGTGGGATTTGTGTCCAACTGCAAGAAACTGGACATTCACCCACAAACACCACAATTCCCCTGAGATCCATACAGATCCTCAGGATCCATGGAGGGCAGAAGGCCTGCTGTTCAGTGCCTCCATATTGGGTCTGGGCCCCTGAAACTCTGGCCCAGCTCCCTGGCAGTGCAGTTCCAAAGGAAGCTGTGAGATCTGCTGCCAGAGATTCCCTTGCAGATGTTTGGCCTTGTAATAATCCTTTTAGGCAGTTGCCAAGGCAGAGAGGCACCACTGGAAAGTTAACATCACCTTTACCTGTATTAACTTTCCACTGCTAATTTTATGAAGTGGAGGGGAGACAGTTCACATTCCCTTACCTCCAACTCCTCCTGATTCCCTCACCACTCATAGATCTTCAGATCTATGAGAGCTCTCCAGGGGACCCAGAGAGAAGTGGTAAGAGTGCTGCAGAGGTAATTGCTCTCTTCTACAGGGAGAGAGGGAGATGTGTGCATGTTTAGAGCCCCTCTGTGCGCAGATCCTAGAGGCATGCTCTGCTCTGTGGGCCTGGTCCAAAGCTCATTGGAGTCAGTGGAGAGTCTCTCTCTAACTGCAATGGGTTTGGCTCAGATCTTATGTTCCTAATATAGGGCTGGATCCTGCACAGTTCTGAGCACCTCCTATGAGATATTGAATACATATAACTCCTATTCCTTTTAGAGGGAGTCACAGTCACTCTGCATTATGCATGCTTGGGTCCATAATGTTGGTCAGAAGCTCTATGCTACTAAATTCCTCCATAACTTTGCATCTGAGATTTTCAAAGTCACCTATGGGATTTTGGTAAAAAGCCAGTAGGTGAACACTTCAAGCTCCCTGGACATTCTATAACAGATTTAAAAGTAACTGTTCTTGAACAAAAAAATTTCAGAAGCAGACTTCAAAGAGAAACAGCAGAACTAAAATTCATTTGCAAATTTAACACCATTAATTTGGGCTTGAATAGGGACTGGGAGTGGCTGGCTCATTCCAAAAGCAGCTTTGTCTGTCCTGGAATTGACACCTCCTCATTTATTATTGGGAGTGGACTATGTCCATCCTGATCGAATTGGCCCTGTCAACACTGGTTCTCCACTTGTGAGGTACTCCCGTCTCTTGTCATTATATAATGCCTGCATCTGTAACTTTCACTCCATGCATCTGAAGAAGTGAGGTTTTTTACCCATGAAAGCTTATGCCCAAATAAATCTGTTAGTCTTTAAGGTGCCACCAGACTCCTTGTTGTTTTTGTGGATACAGACTAACACGGCTACGCCCTGATACTATGGGATTTTGATGCTCAATTTCCATTACAATTAATGGGAAATGGGCGTCCAGATTTCTAAGTGGCCTTGAAAATCTCAGCCTGAATGTCCCATCTGCTTTCAAACTATGTCATTGTTTCTTGGCACACAGCTTTGTTGATTTAATATAAAGTAACTGAGTAGGATCAGCTATAGCCTAATTTTAATGTATTGTTTAAGAACTCAGTTGGCAACATGAGTATAAACTGATGAAGTAACAAGTTTGTCTGTTACTAAGAAAAATATATCAAAAATGTCTTCATGGTTTATGCAAGTGTATGTTTTTTGTTCCTTGTACTCCACGAAGAAATGCTCGGTTTTGTATATCACTTGGAACAACTCTTTCTTGTAAAAGATATTTAAAAATGATTGTTTTTGTTTACCACCAGTCAATTGAGTGTCACCACATATGAACATCAAAAGGCAGCTGTGTTTTCCAATTAGAAAAAGGAACAGAACTGCCTAAGGGAGGATAGAGAGCCACATTGGCTTGCCTAGCAGAATAAACCAGGCCTTTATGAAAGCCTTTAATAAAACATTTAAAAAATTTCATTTCAGTCAACATCAAGAAAGTGGAATGAAAAACATCTTTTTTAAATTTAGTTTTGATTTAAAAAAGCAAGATTCTGATGCAATGCATCATTAAATTGAGGTCTTACATTTCAGCATTTTATTTTAAAAGAAGTCTATGTCTTTTTAAGGTATGATGACTCTGGGTCCGACTGGTGCAGGAAAGACAAAATGCATTAATATCTTGATGAAAGCAATGACAGACTGTGGCACTCCTCATAAAGAGATGAGGATGAACCCAAAGGCAATTACAGCTTCCCAGATGTTTGGTACTCTCGATGTTGCTACAAATGATTGGACAGATGGCATTTTCTCTACTTTATGGAGAAAAACTTTAAAAGCAAAGAAGGTAACTGGATATTGTGTTCTGACAGCCAATAATAGCATTTAATACTGTTTCTGTAAGGTATTATTACAAAGCAACACATCCCTTTCAATGCTTCATTTATGTGAAGGGTCTTTTTTGATCAAATCAAATCAAATTTGAAAATGTAATATTTTAGTTATTGTTTGTGTCTGAGGGCTTGTCTTCACTAGTCAACCTTGTAGCTGGAGTCAATGTAGCTTAGGTTGACTTACCCTGGTGTCTTCACTGCGCTGCGTAGATTGGAGATGCTCTCTGGTCAATTTACCTTAATCTTCTCGGGGAGCTGGAGTACTAGAGTTGACCAGAGAGTGCTCTGCCATCGATTTAGTGGGTCTTCACTAGACCCACTAAATCGACATCCGCTGCGATATCCATGGTAGTGAAGACAAGCCCTGAGCATTTAGGAATGTATACAGGGTTACTCTGAAGTACATGCCAGAGATCACTCACCTCCTCAAGCACAGACTTGAGGTTCTGGGGCTGGATCAGTGAGCTCTGTAGGGTTTTATTTCCTCTTTCATCTTCTGTACACCTTTAGTCCTTCCATTCTTTTCAATTCCCAATGCAAAGACTTTCAGTGGTTTAATATAGAGACAAAGGGGGAATCTCTCCCACCCACGTTTTATGTCCACGCCACTCCAGATCAGTAATTCATAGACTCATAGACTTTAAGGTCAGAAGGGACCATTATGATCATCTGGTCTGACCCCCTGCATGCTGCAGGCCACAAAACCGTCCCTACCCCTTCCCTGGACTCTGCTGTTGAAGTCCCCAATCCTGTGCTTTAGTGACTTCAATCGGCAGAGACCCTCCTGCTAGTGATCCCTGCCCCATGCTGCGGAGGAAGGCGAAAAACCTCCAGAGGCTCAGCCAATCTACCCTGGAGGAAAATTCCTTCCCGACCCCAAATATGGCGATCAGTAAGACCCCGAGCATGTAGGCAAGAGTCTCCAGCCTGACCCCTGTTAGCCATTATACTATTTACGTACCATTGCTTGGTATTCCTTGGCTACTATGTTTTACCATTAAACCATTCCCTCCATAAACTTATCTAACTTAATCTTAAAACCAGACAGGTCCGTCGCCCCCACCGTTTCCCTCGGAAGGCCGTTCCAATATTTCACCCCTCTGACGGTCAGAAACCTTCGTCTAATTTCAAGCCTGAACTTCCCCACGGCCAATTTATATCCATTCGTTCTCGTGTCCACATTAGTACTAAGCTGGAATAACTCCTCTCCCTCCCTTGTATTTATCCCTCTGATATATTTAAAGATAGCAATCATATCCCCCCTCAGCCTTCGTTTTGTCAGATTAAACAACCCAAGCTCCTCTAGTCTCCTTTCATACGACAGGTTTTCCATTCCTCTGATCATCCTAGTCGCCCTTCTCTGCACCCGTTCCAGTTTGAGTTCATCTTTTTTAAACATGGGAGACCAGAACTGCACACAGTACTCCAAATGAGGTCTCACCAGCGCCTTATACAACGGAAGCAGGACCTCCTTATCCCTACTAGATATACCTCGCCTAATGCATTCCAAGACCGCATTGGCTTTTTTCACCGCCACGTCACATTGTCGACTCATAGTCATCCTGCGGTCTACAAGGACCCCTAGGTCCTTCTCCTCTTCCGTTACTTCTAACCAATGCGTCCCCAACTTGTAACTAAAATTGTTATTAGTCGTCCCCAAATGCATCACCTTACACTTTTCACTATTAAATTTCATCCTATTTCTGGTACTCCAATTCACAAGCTCATTCAAGTCTCCCTGCAGAATATCCCTATCCTCCTCCGAATTTGCAATGCCTCCCATCTTCGTATCATCCGCAAACTTTATCAGCCCACTCCTGCAATCGGTTCCGAGGTCAGTTATAAATAGATTAAATAAAATGGGTCCCAAAACCGAACCTTGAGGCACTCCACTAGTAACCTCCCTCCAACCTGACAGTTCACCCTTTAATACGACCCGCTGCATTCTCCCCATTAACCAATTCCTTATCCACCTCTGGATTTTCATATCGATCCCCATGTTTTCCAGTTTAACCAATAATTCCTCATGGGGTACAGTATCAAACGCTTTACTGAAATCCAGGTATATTAGGTCCACCGCATTTCCCTTATCTAATAAGTCCGTTACTTTCTCAAAGAAGGAGATCAGATTCGTTTGGCACGATCTGCCCTTCGTAAAACCATGTTGTAATTTATCGCAATTGCCATTAACCTCAAGGTCCTCAACTAGTTTCTCTTTCAGAATCTTCTCCAGCACCTTGCACACTACAGATGTTAAACTAACAGGCCTGTAGTTACCCGGATCACTTTTTTTCCCTTTCTTGAAAATAGGAACCACATTAGCTATTCTCCAGTCTAACAGGACCACCCCCGAGTTTACAGATTCATTAAATATTATCGCTAATGGGCCTGCTATTTCCTGTGCCAATTCCTTCAATATTCTCGGATGAAGATCGTCCGGTCCTCCCGACTTAGCCCCATTAAGGTGTTCAAGTTTTGTTTCTACCTCGGATACGGTAATCCCCCATCCTGTATGCCCCTCTGTCACGGTGCTAGTATCCCTAATACCTTCATTGGCCTCAGTTGAAAAATGTTGCATACTGATTTCTCCTCTCTCTCCTCAGACCTGCAGACAGTGCTGCCACAGAGCCACATATGTTATGAAGGTTGCATTGTGTTTTATTTAGGCCTTGGAAAATGTGAAAGCTTGTTATGAAAGAATTAGGTATCCTCTGTTAATAGATTGTAGGCCTGTTCTTGTTCTCACTGAAGTTAATGGAAATAGTTTTCATCTGCTTCTGTGGGAACAGGATCAGCCCATATGGCTGTCACAGGGGAAAGCAACATCTCTCTGTATATAACAACTGAAATTAACTTTTTGTCACTTTGATAAAAAAATCTTTGGTATAACAGTAATGAAGTGAGATTTCAAATCACTGGGTAAATAAGGAAAAAAAGGAAGTATTATGATTAATAATAAAGCATTCAGCACCAGATCAGATAACTTACAAGTCAATGTTTATATAAAGTAATGTATTCTCGTATGTGTTCAAAAAACTATATTTTTGACATAGAATTTGCACTTGTACATGTATATTTCAGGGAGAACACATATGGATAGTTTTGGATGGTCCTGTGGATGCGATATGGATTGAAAATCTGAACTCTGTTCTAGATGATAACAAGACCCTTACTTTGGCTAATGGAGATCGTATTCCAATGTCCCCAAACTGCAAGATTGTTTTTGAGCCCCATAACATTGACAATGCTTCCCCAGCAACAGTATCTCGTAATGGGATGGTCTTCATGAGTTCCTCAGTGTTAGATTGGAGGCCCATTTTAAAGGCTTGGCTGCAAACTTTGCCTGCTACTCATTCTGATGTCCTATGGAACAGCTTTAACAGTGTATTTCAGGTATTAAGGCCAATACTTGCTACAAAGAAAAATGAATTCCAATCTGCTTATTTAACACGTCTGGATAAATTAGCATTATTTTTCCTACATTCTACTTCAGTTGTTTATCCCATTTATTTAATAAAATAAAGAACTAACATGAAGGATAATCACAAGGCATAATGCAGACAAAGAAAGGGCCTATAACAATAGCTAACATAATTTAAATTAAACGATATTAGGTGGCTAATATGGCCACTAATTTGAGTGGTGGGAGGGCTTTTCCTTTGTTTTTATTTTTTTAATCTGTTGGCTGTTTGGAGGTAAATTGTTATCTCCATTTTATACTGCTGGCTGGCAGAATTAATTTATGCTGCTTGGTGACTAATATTGTTTTTGATATTTTAATTATCACTAGAGTGCTCTGAAGGTTCTAAATGGGCTTTTTTGTTTCTGTTATATTTAAATAAATAAGAAAAAAATCAGGCCAAAGTCATCCTTATTGAAGCTCTGTTAACTTCAGTTACAGCAGGGGTGTATTTGATCCATGAAGTCTATATTCTGTAGGACCATGATCTTTTAAGTTAAGACTTGTGTGCATGATATTTTTGACATAGTGTCAAGTATCAGGGGGTAGCCATGTTAGTCTGTATCCACAAAGACAACGAGGAGTCTGGTGGCACCTTAAAGACTTACAGATTTATTTGGGCATAAGCTTTCGTGGGTAAAAAACCTCACTTCTTCAGATGCAACTCTGTTGTATCTGAAGAAGTGAGGTTTTTTACCCACGAAAGCTTATGCCCAAATAAATCTGTTAGTCTTTAAGGTGCCACCAGACTCCTCGTTGTCTTTGTATTTTTGACATAGCGTCTCTTTATTAAATTAGGCTAAATCATGCTGAACCCCAAAAGACCAGAGGAAAATGTTTTATCCTTCCATACTACAAGTACAAAACGCTGTGTAACCCTCTGCAAGATATTCATGAATGAGGCAAAGGCTGGGAATTGACAGAGTTTTCATTAATCACCAGGGACAGACCTACACAATGGTGGATGTATTATAGTCTTACATGTAATAGACCATCTCTGATGCAACCGAAACTTAATTTTTCTTCATAAAACATTACTATTGAAAGTTAATGCTCTGTAGTCTTTTTGCCTTTGTAATTTTCTTTTCATTTCTTTAATTGGCACCTGTAGTAGCACAACTGAAACTGGTCTTTCCTTTCCTTTCCTTTCCTTTCCTTTCCTTTCCTTTCTCATTAGCTGTCTCTTTTGCCAGTTCTCCCTGTTCATTTATCAGGCCTGGTCCACACTAACCCCCCACTTCGGACTAAGGTACGCAAATTCAGCTACGTTAATAACATAGCTGAATTCGAAGTACCTTAGTCCGAACTTACCGCGGGTCCAGACGCGGCAGGCAGGCTCCCCTGTCGATGCCGCATACTCCTCTCGCTGAGCTGGAGTACCGGCATCGACGGCAAGCACTTCCGGGATCGATCCCAGAAGATCGATCGTTTACATCCGGACCAGGAAGTAAGTATAGACGTACCCTCAATTCCATAGTTGTTTTTTCCCCACCTTTTTCATTTTTGTTGGATTCTACAATGAGATTTTTCTTGTGCTGGCCTTTTGAACTGTCATTGTAAAAATGTGTTTATAAATATGACAAAAGCAATGACTAATATACTATTACAATAGCTAAAATGTTAACAAATGACTTCTCATAGAAACATTTAATCTTAGTTCCTTCCCATTTACATTGAAACCCACTTCTGGCATTACATTCATTTTGCTGTAATCTCCAAAAAGTAATGATCAGACTTAATATTTACTGCAGCAGTAAGAAAGGTAATTCTTATAATGAATTTTAAAAATATGCTTCCAAAATAATGTATATTTGGGTCAATTTACTGCTTCCTTCCCATGATCTTCTTTTATATTTTATGCTATATCTTGTTCTGAAAGCATAATAGTGACATTTTTCAGGAAAAAAGTGTATTTTATTAGCCTGAGAGATGGAAAAGCAGTGAAATATAAAGTTTGTTCCCTGCTGAAGGCTGTATTTGGAACTATCCAAATGTAAACCAAAGCTGTCAAACTGTCAGTTCTCCTTTCACTTTTAATGAGCTATCTTCGCTTCTCAAATAATGTGGGCGATAACACTGATTTTACAGATGGGGATAATACTGATTCCATATACAGATGACTCCTTTTTCTCTTATTGCTTTTTTCAGTATATAAAAAATTGGATAAGTAAACTATACAAGAGAACTTCATAAAATAAAGTGCACTAACAGCAGTATTCAAGCTTCAAATACAGGATTACTCACATTAGACCCAATATCGATAAAAACAAAGATATAAATAACTTATAAATAGGTAACATGTAGAAGAACAGTATGGATACTGCTACAGAAGGTAGATATGCTCACCAGGGACAGAATCTGTCTTCAGTTACCACTCATACAAAACCACTTAAATCTATGTGAATTGAACTAAATTTGGCTCCAGATTAGGTGAGAGATCAAATGCAGTATTTACAGTTGGTTTACAAGGAACAATCATTTATGTGATTATAAAGCATTAAAAATCAGTATACAAGGTAAACATTATGCATGAATGAAATCTCAGGGCGAGTTCATAATCAGAAACAAAAACTGTGAATGAGAGTTACCATATTATTTTGTCTGGCACAGATGTCCTGCCAATTTGTACTAAGCCATAATGTAATGGGACTGCCAAGGTGAATATTGTTATAATTCTTATCATGATAACATTCTGTTAGAAGACCAAAAATAATACCAATATTTTAAATGTACTTTCATTATCAAAGAATCCCAAAACTCTTAGCTATAAAAGAACCACTTCACCCACTACCGAACACATGTGGTGTGGAATTGTAGCAGTTATTTAATAGCAAATGACAATGGTGGACAACAGTTTAGGACAGGAAGTGAAGAAGATTACGTATCAGTATGAAACTTTGGGGAAAATTTATCTATTTACTCATTTATAAAATATACACAATGACAAAAGTTCAGCTTTCTATATAAAATGTAATATAAAGACCAAAAGAAAAGAGAAGAATAAACTCACAAAAAACTATTTTCAATAGAATTAAGACTTTGAGGTCTCTTTTTTCCATAGGAATTTTTTCAGTCAGGTTACTGTGACCCTCAGAAGTGTTTTCAAAATACTAAACTTTACTGTCCACATCTGAAATCCTAACACTAAGCTCTACATGAACATTTCCTCTCTGAGTGATACAGCCTCCTATAACTGATAGAGTTGCTTTTTTGCAAGAGGTAAGCCTCTGGGGGAGTTTCTGTTTTAAATCTGAATATTCGTACTCACAGAAACTGAAGTGAAATGTATTTAAGTCACAGAATAAAGCGATTGAACGCCTGTATTAAAAATAAATCATGGCACTGATTTATTAGTTTTTTTAAATGGGTTTCTTTATACTCAGATGAACATAATGTTTTTCTTCGCAGGATTTGATTGATTTTGTTTTCACTGCTGTGACACCAAAAATGCCAGTTTTAGAATGCATGTACATCAAACAAGCTATTGACCTCCTACAGGTAGATATGACATCAGGTTATCTGTCTCTTATTCTGTTATTTGTGCCTGGATATTGTTCAGAGCAGGCAATGGTTACACATTGTGTCCTTTTTACAGGGTTTATTGGCAGACAGAAATGAGAAGCAGCCCAGCCAAGAGCATCTAGCTCGCTTGTTTGTTTTTGCTATAATGTGGTCAGTAGGAGCTCTTCTGGAATTGGATGACAGAGTGAAAATGGAACTGTTCTTACAGAATCATTCTGCAACACTGGAACTTCCAGCTGTGAATGGAGAAGAAACCATGTTTGAGTTTGGTATTAGTGATTGTGGTCAGTGGGAGCACTGGTCAAAGAGGGTTTGTATGCCATAATATACTAGTTCTTTCTTTTGAGTAAGCGTGATAAATATATTTGACAAGAAAAACATTTTTTTCACTCATTAAAACTTGTAATTTAGTTTGGAAAATTATGCCTAATAAATTACCATAATATTCTTTTCTGAAGAAATTTTTCTCCTGTCACAAATATTTTGGGTCAGAGATTGGGAACAGACAATGGAAATAGTTTGGGAGTGAAACAGGAAAAAAAAAATTCTGTCTTAACTTTCTCCAGTGCCTGTCACCATAATATAATTAAGTTCTCCCAGCAAAGACCAAAGTAGTCTATAAAATGGATAATGGGGGTGCGGGGAGTGAAAATATTCCATCAGTCTTGCACCCCATTCAGGAAAGCAGGGCAGCCTACTGACTAAATGCTAGCGAACACTCTGCTTTCAAGAAAAAAGGCTTTTCAAATTGTGTATTGGTTTTGTGTTCACATGCAGTGCCCTTATGGTTCTGAAGAAAATGTCTAACCTATTGTTTTATATTATTTCTATTTCAGGTACCTGAATATGTTTATCCTAAAGATTCAGTGCCAGAATATACTTCCATCCTAGTTCCAAATGTAGACAATGTCCGAACAGATTTTCTAATGGACACTATCATGAAGCAGGGGAAAGCAGTTCTTCTTATTGGAGAGCAGGGAACAGCAAAAACAGTTATGGTTAAGGTACATAGAACAAAAAAAAATCCTCCCATCTTCATAGTACAGCATTGGTACAAAAATAGTTGATCTGATCACGTGTTACACTGAAATGGGCAAGTTAGAAAATATGACTGCCCACCACATTAAATTACAGTAATTCCCATTGAGACATTTTGCCCAATACACACAAACTGTAGTTCAGAAAAGGACATAATAGCTATTTATCATTTTGCTAGTGATGGTCACAAGACCATGACATAATTGTTAGGGAAGTCACCTTTTTTTAGGTGCTGTCTCCGGATTTCTCATGAGAAGCTAGATTAGAGAGCTTGCTAACATACTGCCTCTGGCTGGAGCATTTCTTATATTTCTATCCATGCTCTCTCTCTGGCATATGCATGAATTATCCTTTTGATCCTTTACCCCAACATTATTTGTCCACATTGCAAAGACTTTTTTCAGAAGCTAAAAAGGACAGAAAAACTTCTTTCTTCACTTGGAGATTTTTCAGAGGCTAAGTCTAATGGTTCTTATCTACCCTCTTCACTGGCTAATAGAAAACCACTTACTGTTCTTTTCTCCGGGGGAGGGGGAGGATGCTACAAGCATTACTCTTAAAGTACCCAATGTTTTGGTTTTTTTTTAATTTATAAAATGCCCCTAGTTAGTCTCATGGTCCATGTACAGAATTTAATAACTTACTACATAAAAACCCAAAGTCGAGAAGAAAAGATCTACTCCTAAATTATAGATTAAGCACCCTCTAGCTATTCTGCTTCCCCTGGAATGTGAATTTTAAGACCCATCTTAAAGTGGTTTGTACTGATGCCAGTAGCAATTAATGCTACTTTTTCAGTTCAGCTGTTTGGTGCCACCATGTGTGTCAATATAATGTCAACTTCTGTTCCTGGCACCAGCTGGGAAAACTATTTTAGCAGCATGAAGGGGAGTGGTATGGATAGTAGTCCTGATGTCCTACATACTGGAATTCAGCCAGATGCTAACAATCTCCAGCCATCAGCTGCCACTCCCTCCCTAAAAATATGGAGAACTTATTCCAAGGAGTGACTTACCTCTTATCCATTCTAAAAAGAAAAAGAATTTCCCTTCACAGAGGGAGGCATAATTTTAAAAAGCACCAAGATCCATTCAGTCTCATTTCAGATTAAGGATTACAGCAAACTGCCTCTCCAAGTGGTCGTCGTCGTCCTCCTTTACTTTACTCATTACCTGCACCTTATAGAATAGAATTCCTTGTGTTCAGGAATTGCCAAATATGTGCAACTGCTTTCATAAAAAAAACAAAACAAAAATCCTTAAGTACCTTTTTTGAAATGGAAAATTTCAGGAGTTAAACTGAAAATTTGGAAAAGTTTTTTGTGTGAATACATAGTGACGGTTATAATGGAGGCCGGTTTACAACCTTTATTATAGTAGTTGCTATTGGGAGTTCTACTGTTCTATTGCACTGGTGTAATAGAGTGGAGAACGAAGCCCAGAATCCGGTTAATAATCTGACATTGAGAGTTCCTGTCCTACAGGTGTCAGAAATTATTTTTAGCAACATGACTTCTGCAACAGATCTCAGAAGACCCATTTAAGTCAAAACTATTTATTCCATATATATATATGAGCATTAATTATTTGAGCTATAATTATTCTCACCATGCGAATACTTTGTACTAAAAAAAAGAGACAGGATTTCTTTTGAATTGTTCTTGCATTTGTAATGTTACACAGGCTATTATTAATACCATAAGGAAAGGGATGGGCAGTGAAATGCTCCAGTTAACCAGCTGCCTGTGGTGTTCTTCAAATACCCAACTATGGACGTTTGAGGAACATCATCTTTTTGTGTCTTTCTCAGAAAAAGTGCTTCTAAAAGGCAGCACTTCTGAAAGGGAGATTCTGGTTTTGGGCAGTCAGCAAAATTAAGATCCTAATGTTGTTCATCAAAATACCTTTTTGGGGATGGAAAATATTTTCCTTTCTGATATAGCTGATTTTTCTTTCTGAAGTACCTCACTAGGTCTGTTGTTGATCAGGTAGTTATAATATCTGACTAACAGTAATGCAGAGCTCTAAATATTGTTTGTTCTGAGGTTCTGAAATTGGAGAATTTCCGTTTGACTCTGTTATAAATGTAAGAATTTAAATTATGTTTGGTATTTTCATCCTTATAGGCCAAGTGAATCTTTTAAAACTGTTCAGTTAAAAACACAATTGAAAATCCCAGGTTTTTAATGCAGCATATGTAGAGACTTATCCTTTTAAATAAAATATCAGAAAACAGTTTCCTCCTTAATGTACCTGCCTTGACTTCACTTGATTTCAGGGTTTGTGGATTTCTCCTTTGGTACAGGTGGTGATGTTACAAATATCTAAAGCAGTGCAGAGAGTTGAACCCACTTGGCTGCTTAAGGTTATCATCAACAGTAGCAGGGATAATATGAGTCTGTGAACCCAGGTCTTTGTAGGTAAAAAGCTTTCAGACCGTAACAAAGATTCTCTGCATTATCAGGAAAAGAGAAATATCAGTCCCTTTGATGTGCCTGTTTCTCATTTACACAAGTGCCCCTTTACCTTCAGAAAAAAAGAGTTCAAGATTTATTTGCATTATGTCAACAGTCGCAGCAATTGAAGACATCTGTTAAAACCCTGTAAATTTTAATACTATACATGGATTAAGAGGTTTTTTTTGAATTTCAGGTTATAGGCTCATAATGTTTGTTTTAAATAAGCTTCTGTAAATATTTTAAACTAAATAGTAAGTCCAGGATTCTTAAAAGTTGCCATTGATTTTGGTTGCTTCTATCCATGGGTGCCCAACTTGAAATACCTTATGTCTGATTTTTCAAATGGGCTGAGCTTCAGTGTCTCTCATTGACTTCACCTAGAATTGTGGGTGCTCTGCAGTTCTGAATTACATAAAACATGTGTTTATTTTATAGGGTTATACCAGCAAATATGATCCTGAACTTCATCTGACAAAGCGCTTAAACTTCTCTTCTGCCACTCTGCCAAATATGTTCCAAAGGAGTATAGAAAGCTACATAGATAAAAGAATGGGCACGACCTATGGTCCTCCAGCTGGAAAGAAAATGACCATATTTATTGATGACATTAACATGCCTGTGATTAACGAATGGGGTGATCAGGTGAAAAAATGTTAGCATTAAGTAATGAGTGAATGCAGATGCTTCATGTGTACATAAAGGAGAAGCCAACTTGATAAGACTTTGCAAATATTTTAAGGAGAACTGAAAATCCATATTTCTTGCTGGGTGTGTTTGCAATAAATACTAGGCCATGTCAACAATGGGGCATTTTGCCTAAAATTCCCAACCATTTGTAGCAATGGTACCATGGGCCAACAGTGTTTTATAGGCTGTATCTGTAGACCTGTTCTGAACAGCGTTTAGACAACACAGAGCTTAAATGCCAATCGGCAACCAGAGTACTGTCAATTCCAGCGTTCCTACCATTACTACTGATGGTTGTGGAGAACCGGGCATAGCACAAGTGCTAAATACTAGAGGGGAAAATAGCATAGGATGACACATACCTGTGATATATTGGATTATAAATACCTCAATGCTACTTTTCCTCATAATTGATGAGAAATTGTCAGAATAAAGTGGTCAGAATTAGCATTAAGCTATTTGATAACCATTGTAGCTTTTAGGCCTTTCATCCCAGTTACCTGTAGTACTTGTGGTGTTTATGAACTGGCTGTACTGAAAGGAATGGGAAGTAAAGCAATAGTTTCTATTTTCTACTGAAACAACTATGCTTACCTAGATAGGAGAAGGGAGCATGAGAATCCAGGAAGCAATCAAAGCATCTTTCCTTCCTGATCAATCCAGACTTTAACGTGCAGTTATCACTAGCTGGATTCCAACACAATAGTTTAGACAGGTATTTAGGTGCCTAGGTATTTACGTGAGTTTTCAAAAATTAATAAATGAATATTTCATATACCTGCCCTTTCTGGAAGTCTGTCTTCAATTTAATCACTCATACACTGGGCCAGCAGGCATCCTTGCTGAGCCTGTATCTCTGAATCTGTAGCTCTGTGAACCCCAGCCAGGTCCTGCAAGCCTTGTAGACCTGGTTTGGAAAGTAAGGATCCTCACAGTTTCCTGCTTCTTTTCCCTTTGGAAGTAGAGGTTATTCATCATGGACTACTCCTTAGCCTTCCCCTTCCCATCCAAAGCCCATGTTCTATCATGTCTCCTCCTCTCCTTCCATCCAGCCCCCCAAACCTGTCTCTCTCACTTCCCAAAGCCCCTATCTAACCATCCCCGCTGCTGAATTAACTACTTCCACTCATTCATCAATGTGTCTGTTCCAGAGTGTCTCTTTCTCTCTCTCTCTCCCTTCTTGGGCTTCCTGGCCCAGCTGATGCCTCTAGTATGTGGCTGCAGGCTGATTCCCTACCCACCTGCACTTCATGATCTAGGTGGCACCTCACCATGCCTAACCTTGAGGTGCTTAAGTTTTCCTAGGCACCTTCCTTCTCCCTGGCCCCAGTACCCTCTTGCATTGTGACCAACCTAGTTTGTCACCTGGCTATGACTACAATATATACAATTCTATGCAGCCAATGCTGGGCACCTGCAGCTGCTGGTCCCACTTACCATCCTGTATAAACATTTCTGAGGTGCTTAGAAGAACAGTTCTAAAAGACAAGTGAGGTTACTAGATAGTTTTGAAAATTCCTGGACAAGTAATCAGTTACATCTGCCAAACTGGACCAGAACATTTGGAATAATTTATTTGTTTTCTTTTGTTGTTTTCCCAAATGATATTCCGTAAACAACATGATTCACTGCAAAGTACTGTGCCTTTTTCTTTTGCCTGCTCATTTATTGTGTAGGAGATTAGGATTCAGATGGACTGTCAAGAAATAATACCTGATTATTCCCTTTATGTTTCTGTAAGATCACCAATGAGATTGTAAGGCAGCTGATGGAGCAGAAAGGTTTCTACAATTTGGAAAAGCCAGGAGAATTCACTAATGTGGTTGACATCCAGTTTGTAGCTGCCATGATTCACCCTGGAGGAGGTCGGAATGACATTCCTCAGCGCCTCAAGCGTCAATTTAGTGTTTATAACTGCACCCTACCTTCCAATTCGTCTATTGACAAAATATTTAGAACAGTAGCTGAAGGCTATTTCTGTGTGCAGAGAGGCTTCCCAGAAGAAATATGTAAACTGGCATCAGCATTAGTACCTACAACTCGAAAAGTCTGGCAAGCAACTAAAGTAAAGGTAAAAAAATGTGTCTTTGTCAACAAGCCTATACTTGCACCATGAAATGAAAAGGTAGGAGAACTGTCTTTTTACTATAGCACAGTACCTGTGGAATTTCTGCTTTGATGATGATTAGTATCCACAGAATCTATTGTCTGTTGGAAAATGTGATGGTGACAGTGATTCTGATAGGATGATATTATTATTTTGTTATTTTATGCTATTTGTGGTAGCTCCTGGAAGCCACGCAGGTGGGCCCCCATTGTACTAGGTGCTGCACAAACATCTAGTAAATATAAGTCCCTGCTCCAGGGAGCTTACATTCTAAATGGCAAAAAATTGCAGGGGGAAGAAATAAAAAAGTGAGACAGAGTGCGGAATATGGGAACAGAGTAACAAAAAATAATAAAGTCTTAGTAATTCTTAGCTGATCACAAGCAATACTCATAACTTGCCATCTGTCTAGCTGTAATCAAATTGTATTTTTATATGCATTTCTGAGGTAATGATAGGAGACCTGAGCAAGTAATTGACAGAGAATAACTTATCATACAAATTTTGCCTCTTTTCTGTACATGAATTGCCTGCAAATAGATTATGAAATTTTTGAATTTATTTAGTATCAGAGGGGTAGCCGCGTTAGTCTGAATCTGTAAAAAGCAACAGAGGGTCCTGTGGCACCTTTGAGACTAACAGAAATATTGGGAGCATAAGCTTTCGTGGGTAAGAACCTCACTTCTTCAGATGCAAGTCTTGCATCTGAAGAAGTGAGGTTCTTACCCACGAAAGTCTTGCATCTGAAGAAGTGAGGTTCTTACCCACGAAAGCTTATGCTCCCAATACTTCTGTTAGTCTCAAAGGTGCCACAGGACCCTCTATTGCTTTTGAATTTATTTGAATGTCTTCAGCAAATAATTCTTGGTTTGCAGATTGTTTGCAGATGATTCACTGTAAATATGCAATATCCATGCTGTGTTGGCTAGCTGCTTACATCACATGATGGTGTTTCTGTCCCTTGCGTGGATGATGAGCTTAACTAACACACACAGTGGGAACGGCAGACTTACAATATAGAATGAAATTTAAAATTCATTTCTGACAAATGCTAAAATTTAAAATGTTTTTTTCTCAAGTTTTTATGCTAATAAAGCTCAAGTGCTCAAATGTTCATAGATATTGAATATGAAAAGGCCACAAACCCAGTTGACTCACAAATTGTTTTTGAATTTGAACAAATCTTCACAGACAATTCCAGTTGTCATAATCTTCCTTGGTCAGTAGGTTTGTGACCATGACTTGAGGCCTGGAGAATAGGGGTATAAAGGGGATGAGGAACTGTGCATATTATATGGGCCTCAGCAGAGACACAGAGGAACAGCTAGTCAAACTTTTTATAGTGAACAATTTATTCAACAAATATAGCCCTTTTTTCTGTCAGTGAATTGTCTAAGAAGAAATTGTAATTTTTACACATTTGTTCATTGTTCAAAATTGCTCAACACATAGATTTTACCAACATCTTGAATTACAGATCACCGGTGATCTGTTTGCAGTGAGCAGTCAGTCAATTATTTGATGTTCAGGATATTTGAGATCTGTGACTGATCACCAAAGTCATATGACATTTGTTTTGCTCGTTGATTGACTGACCAAATTGTTATCAACTGCTCCACTTTCACCTGAATTAATTTAATGACTCACAAAACTAATTTCATTTTCTAATTCAAATAATATTGGTTAATAGCCTGAAATTTTCTTCTTGTAAACATTCATTTGAATAAAATTTCACTCATATGAATGCTCATGAGAAGCAAACAAAATAAGGGGTGCATGTCTCTGAATTGGAATAAAATGTCTGTAAATACTTTCCCCCACTATTTACCCCACTCTCCACAGAGGGAACAGTGCCCCAGGAGAAAAAAATAAGTGTATTTGTGAACTATTAGAACTCCAAATTTGCTAAATATAAAACAGAAAGGCTAAAGATATCCATTACCTCAGTTGTCTTTGGAAGAAGAGGGAAAGGGGTTACTTTGCTTTTAAAGTTTTTTGTTTAAAGAACTCTTCTCACCCTTCATCTTCTTCCATTCTCTTTTTCCTCCTTCCTATCCTTCCTCATTTCCTTCCTCTTCTTCCCCCCATTTCCCTTCATTACCTTGTACTCATGCTTGTGAACAGGACAAATTTCTCAAAAAGAACAAAAAGAGGGAGACAAAATCAGGGGAAGAGGGAGGAGAGGAGTGAGGGGCCAAGAATTGCAGCTGTTTTTAGTGAGGCCTTTCATTCCATGGTTGGCTGAGCTATCCTGACTGCACTTCATTCCTTGTTATTGTGGCTTTGAAGATTTCCGGAGAAGTTGATATCCCACACATAAGTAATTTATGAGCTGATCATCATCCTAATCTTGTTTTACTTTCATATGTTAACTGTGTTCTAAATATCACGAATGAATTTATGTCTTTAGTGCAAAATTAATTTTGAAGTTGATTTAAAAATTCAGTGTTCATTTAATACCACGGGGATAATTATTAAAGAACTATTTCAGTGTTTCTTAAGTAGTTACTTGAACATGGATCTAACATTCTTTTGTAGATGTTACCAACTCCAGCTAAATTTCATTACATCTTTAATTTACGAGATCTCAGTCGTATTTGGCAAGGAATTCTTACAGTTTCTGCTGAAGTCTGCCAGAACACCAGTGTTTTGGCTGCTCTCTTCCAGCATGAATGCAGTCGTGTTATTGCAGATAGGTTCATCAACCAAAATGACAAAGGCTGGTTTGAAGATATGATGAGAAAGGTAAGATGAATGATGTTCAGTATTCACTTTGAAGGAGGCTTACGAAAAACATAACTGATGATGGTAATATACCATGTTTTTTTGTAGATTGCGTCTGAGGATCATTGTCAAGACTTACTAGGAAATGACCACAAAGAATTATACTTTGTGGATTTTTTGCGTGATGCCCCAGAGGCCACTGGGGATGAACCTGATGAGGTAGAGCTAGAAGCTCCTAAAATTTATGAGTCTATTCCTTCCTTTGATAACTTGGCTGAAAGATTACAGATGTTCATGCAGCAGTACAATGAAACCATCAGAGGAACACATATGGACTTAGTATTTTTCAAGGTATTTGTTTCTCTGATTGACAGTAAAAATAGTTATTACTGAAAGTGCCCCAATATACAGCCCTTCCTTTGTAGATTTCTCTTTATTTAATGATGCATGGATTTTATATGGTCCTGCCAAGATTGTCATTGAAGTTTGACCAAACCTGCCAATTCTATGTTCTGTGAAGAACTCCTGTATCTCTTACAAACAAGCCATATAGGATGCTGTTTATGCCACCAGGCTTTGCTGCTGCCACGGTTCACACCAGTTATTCAGTCACTTTCCAACTCCCAGTCTTTTCCTTCTTCCTGCCTTGAAACTCCAAAACAAAAGCTTGTTGCATACGCTGAGAGCATCCCCTCACTAATTTTCCCCACCCTCCTACCCATTGAGGCTATCCCCTCCTAAAAGATCCCTTGATCCCTTTTTCTTCACAGATACTTCTTTCTGTCTGGGTGTGGTGGACTTACAGACCAGTTTTTGATTGTATCAGCTCACCATACTGACCATCCTGTCCTTTGTCATGTCCACTGCAAGGGATGGGCCTGTTCCCTGCGGCTGAGTGCATGGTTTTGAACTGAATTCAAGTGTGATCTGATTAACAGAAAGGCTTGTTTTATTTATTGTGGTCACTGTTCAGGGCATAAATAACATGCTTAATAGCATATGAATACAGTGCTCTTTTACTTTTCCTATTTAGACAAGCTGTTGTTTAGAGAGGTTGTAAATATCTCTCCTCAGAGACCAGTCTTTAGGAGCCTCAGTAGGCTTCCTTCCTGCCCCTCCTCTACCCTCAGAGTCACAGGTCCTCTTAGCTCCCCTGAGAGCAGGCACTGTGTATGGCATGCTCTTGTGTGAACATGAAATAGGGTTGCTCTTTCAGGGCCAGATCTGCTGCCGATTGAAGTAAATGGGAGCCTTTCCATTGATTTCATAGGGCATTGGATTGGGCCCTGAGTGGACACCGGGTGAGGATCTGGCCCCAAATGAAGGCAGTCACTAACTGATGAGTTTCTACATGAAGATGATAGACCATTTTTTTTGGTCTTTACATCATTTTAACAATGTTTTCTTTATGCAGGATGCAATGATCCATTTGGTTAAAATATCCCGAATTATCCGTACTCCGCAGGGAAACGCCTTGTTGGTTGGAGTGGGTGGATCTGGAAAACAGAGCTTGACCAGATTAGCATCATATATTGCTGGATATCAGAGCTTTCAGATTACTCTAACAAGGTAACACAATGCAATATACATAGATGTTGATATATTGGTTCCTTAATCTGCTATATAAATTAACCATTCACAATTAATTTCAAATAGTACAAAGCCTTTCAAGCATTTCAGCCCTAATTGTAAACTACATTTTTCAGCCAAAAGTGCACATTGAGGTGCACATTTGGCAGATGGCAGAACTGGGTAGATGTTCTGCTGCCTTAATAATACACGGAGATACAGTAAAAACTTTTGGCACAAAGTCTTTCTTCTTCCTTTAGGTGATTCTGGCCCACAGTGTTCCCCTATAAAATCCTATTTAAATCCTGCTTCAAAAATCTCTCACTTTAAAATGACCAGACTGAATACTTCATTAGGTCTCTCTGTGCAGTATCACTTGTAAATAAACACTTTGAGTGAAAATCTTGCAACTGAAAAGGGATATACCCAAGGGAAAGGGAAAAAAGACATGTCAAGCCCCTCTAACCTCTCAGAGAGGTAGAAAAAAGAGAGAGAGCAGGAGAGAGATGGGGTAGGCTAAAAGAAAGAGAGAAAGCACAGAAATAGGTTCAAGACAGCACAGAATTTAGTTCTATATCTGTGGGATTCCACTCATATCCATGTGCTGAATAAAATATTTCAGAAACTTTCAGGAATGGATAAATGTTGTGGTGATCAATATAACACAAATTACTGTAATAACCGTAGTCACTCTGATGGATTGCTTCAGGTGCCCTGCAGTGGCAGCACTGGGAATAGCTATAGGGCAATGTTAATATTGTTAGGGAACTGCCGCAGAACTTAGAAACGTTTTCTGGGTAATTGATTTAACTTTGAATCAGAGGTTTGTTATGAAGTGCTTAAGAATTAGTTATGTGGATATTACAAGTATTATTTATTACTTTTAGAAGGCACATTAGAAACAAAATGATCATTTCAAAGATGAACTGATAAAGGAAAGGGGAAAATATTAATTTCAACTTCCATTGGTTAAAGATACACTGGATAAAAATACCAGTTTATTAACTATTGACCTGATATTGAACCATCTGAATTAAACAGCAAAATGACCATTGGCTTCATATGGACAACATTTTTACATATTTGATTTGTGAACAAGCTGAGTCCCTCCTCTGTTGTCAACAGAGCACATAGACCCTGAGTTACTGTCCAGACTCACCCCTTTTTGGGGTTTGGCATAATTGTTAATTCGAAATGAATAACGCAACATAAACCTCAGCCTAAGCTTCCACTTTAAGCTTGGATGTTCCTAGGGCTTTCCTTTAAGGATCCTCTTGGTTCTCACTCTCAGTTGCCCTAAAAGACAATCTCACATTCTTTATATCTTGGTTAGAAGTAATTGGACCCATTCTCCAGTATGACTCAGCAGTAATTACTCTGAATCTTAATGAAGAACTTTAGCACCTGAGTCTTAGTGACTCATCAATGCAGTCCCACATTCCTTGACAGGGTCTTAGTCTTGCCACCCTATTAAATGATGTAACTGCATTAATTTCAGTGAAGTTGCCCCAGTGTCTGCCAGTGTTCAATTTGTCCAAATGGTGTAAGAAAACCTAACATAATGCAATAGATTGTGTTTGTGAAAGGAGATGTTGTAAATGAATTTCATATTTATACATTTTTACCTAACTAAAGTAAGCCAGAAAATATTAAATTGTTTCCTGAAATGATCTATTTATTTTGTTTTATCCATCTTTAATTCTTTCTTACTTTAGAACATATGGCATTAATAACCTTATGGATGATCTGAAAATTCTGTACCGCACTGCTGGACAGAAAGGACAGGGTATTACCTTTATATTCACAGACAATGAAATCAGAGATGAGTCTTTTCTTGAGTACATGAACAATGTTTTGGCTTCGGGTGAGGTTTCCAATCTTTTTGCACGTGATGAAATAGATGAAATAACACAAGACCTGATATCTGTGATGAAGAAAGAGTACCCAAGACGTTCTCCCAGTAGTGAAAATCTCTATGACTATTTTCTTACCCGAGTTCGCAACAATTTGCACGTGGTTCTTTGTTTTTCTCCTGTTGGGGAAAAATTCAGAACTCGTGCACTAAAGTTTCCAGGTTTAATTTCAGGATGTACTATGGACTGGTTCCAGCGCTGGCCTAAAGATGCTCTAGTAGCTGTTGCACAGCATTTTTTAGCTTCCTACAAAATTGAATGCACAGATGAAGTAAAACAAAGTGTTGTTAACACTATGGGAACATTTCAAGATCTCGTAGCTGAAAAATGCGTCGAGTACTTTGAACGATACAGGCGTCAAACATTTGTGACTCCAAAGTCTTATCTGTCATTCATCAGCGGCTACAAAACCATCTACAGAGAGAAATTTGCTGGTGTGGGAAATTTGTCTGACCGCATGAAAACAGGTACAATATACTTTTTTTTAGAAAGAGATATATATATATATATATATATATATATATATATATATATAAGAATAAAGAGGTTGCATTCCTTCTCTAAATGCAAAAGTCAACTCACCCTTAACTATAGAGTCCAGAGTCACAACTGGTGCCTCCATTTTATATTTTGTGTGTGTGTGTGTGTGTGTGTGTGTAATAATTCCTTTGTGGTACAAGAATTAGTTTTATGTACAACTCTAAAATTGACATATTTACTTTTTAAATGTAATAAGTAGCAAAGGTTTTTTGGGGTATAAGGGAGAGGTTTGGTGGTTGGAGAGGACATGAGAATATGAGAGCAGAGGTGATGAGAAAGGGGATATGGAAGGCAGAAGGATGGAGGAGGAGTCAGTGAATGATCAATCGCTTAGGAAAGAGGGTCTGGAGAAGCCCCCAGCACTGCCATTTTGCTCACTCCTACTGCCCTTTGTGCTTCCTGGTGGTTCTGCTGCATTTTGGTTTGTCTGTGGTTGTGGTTGTGGGCAAGATTTCGCCCTATAGGATAGATCAGTGTAAGTTTCCAATCCTGCTCATTGCTGTGGATAAAAAACGGAGTGGGACCAGAATTGGTCCAAAATGAATTGTATATAACACTCCACTCTTAGATCTTGCACAGCTTGACATATCCTTTAGATCTCTCAAAATGCTGAACATGTCAGAGACAATTATTATTTCTAAAACTCTTTTGTACTGGATGAGGAATTAATGGTTTTGATACCATTAAAACCTATGTTGCAAAATTAACATTTTATGGAACGGTAGTATACCATTAATAGTTACTCTTTTATACAAAGAATCTGAGTCCCAGCATTTCAAAAAATTACTCTGTTTGTATAGATTTAAATTAAGTGAGCTCATTTCCATCAGCAAGGCAGCTACCATAATTGGTTTTCAGTTATGTTGTACAGTGCGCTTACAAAACACTTGAAATTTTCACTTCATTAACTTTGTATGTTTTGTAGACTACAAGTGAATTGTAAATTGATATTAATTAATAGATTAAAAAAACCTTTGTTCACTTTAAGTTAAAACTGCTACTGTGGATGTATTCCAAGAAATGGTACTGCTAAAAAAACCCAAAAACAAATTATGCATTTAAAAGTACTGAAATTAACAACCAAAGGAAGGTAGGTAAATATTCAAATACATTCACAATTAATAGTCAATTAAATAAATATACCCAAGTAAAATTTCCAAAACCAAGCTCAACTCTTCCCGAAGTTCCTGATCAGCAGCATTCATCCTAAAAATCTGCACCTATCCATTCTACCGCCATAGTCATTTCTAATATGGGCTACAAACTCTCACAAATAATCACCCAAAGGTTTACAGACCCAACCACAGACCATCCTCCAGTTTACTCACCAATTATTAGCCAGAAACCCACATGCAGACCAGAGACTTTCCTATCCCGTGCATGCAGCAAACCACTGTGATCAAAATGAGAAACACCACGTTTCCTCAGTTCACTATTATTGCACAATGAGGCAGAAAACCCAATCTACTTTATCTACCCTTTCTGTACAGACTGGAAATCTCTTTACAGCTTTCCTATCCACCATCTTTTCATGACTGAGTTCCCACCACTCAGATAAAGACCACAGGCCAGCTCTTTAGTTGATATAAATCTGCCTAGCTCCATAGAGGTCAGTGGAGATATGCTGATTTACAATAGCTCAGGACTTGTACTCACACAACAACCTTCAGTCAGCCCATGCAGCCTGCAGACCTCAGAGTTGTGTATTCATTAGATCCATCAAGTACATTACTTAGTTACCACAGAGGAGAGTAGGGAATCAGCCCATTGGCAGAATGTACCACATTTTCTTATGTAGTCAATGATTTCACCAATTTCTGAAGTAGGAGGGTGGCTAGGGGCTTGATCCTGCAGTGTGCTGAGCCCCCTCAGCTGCCAGGGTAATCAGCTGGAGAAGAGGGTGTTCAGAACGTCACAAGAATATTCAGCACCTTAAATAACGCTGAGCACCTTGCAGAATTGAGCTGTACAAACATACCCCTGTAGATGGCTGGTGGATGGCTACACAAATGCAGAATTGTCCTTGTTTGGAGAGAATGCAAAGTAATGGTTTAGATACGTCCATTTCTATGTGAGGTTTTTTTATACATGATTTTTTTGGTCTGTTTCTCTCATTGTTTGTTAAAAATACGGAGCCAGTCCAGAGCTCAGGAGCATACTGTCTGTCTCTAGCTCCCCCCACATCCCCAGATTTCCATGTAATGCTGAGCTTAGAAGCTCAACATGGTCTGCTGATCTCCTGAGCTCCCAACATCTCCAGGCCTCTCTGCTTTGCCCTGTTCTATGGAGCTTAGGAGCAATCTAACGAGTTCCTGTTTCTTCTGGTCTCAAATGGATTTATAAAGTGCCTGTCAGGTCTTATAAAGTTTATAAAACTGCACACCACTGTCTGTTACAGCTGTCCCCCTGCTGTTCTGTTTGTGCTGTGTGGCCGCCCCTCCCCCCCGGCTATGGAACTAACCAAAGTCACAACCTGGCCCTGTTCATGAAAATGGCTTGTGCAGACTGACTGGAGCCATTGCTCTGCTCAAGGGGTGGGGGTGGGGGGGCTTTTTGCTCCTTTGTCTGGCTTCTTTGTTCAAGACCTGGCTCGGTGTAGGATGCTCTGCCCAGGTATGCAAGACCTAAAGTGGCCACATAGCTAAGCTACGAGTCATACCTGTGGCTCAGAACATGCTCAGGTATGCCTATGCTTACCTGCAACCTTTCTCTGCCTTCTCTCCTCCCCTGTATCAAGAGGAGCCAATCAAAGTTACTGGCGGGAAACTGCCTGAATTTGCCCTTAAAAACAGACATTTTCTGATCAGATCCCCGGAGAAGGTCCTTGCTTTGCCACCTGGTCTGATCAGCTAGGGGTGTTTGGGGGGGGGGCCCTCTCCCCGCTCTCGTTTGTTTTTGAGCGTACCCCCGTTTTTAAACTCCCCTCCCACGAACAATGAATCTGTGCCTGGAGATCTCCTGATTATTGTAAGTGAATCGAGTCCTCTCTGTGTCCTCTGATGTTGAAACTGCTGTTCCTGCTGCTGCTTTGGGGATTGGTAAGGAAAAACCTCTTGCACACTGCCCTTGTTTTACCTGCTGGCTTTCTTTCCCCCAGCAGGCAGACCCAATCTAACTCCTTGGTCTGTATCTGTAATCTGTTTCTTGCTCCGCAGCGCCTTTGCTGCTAGAAATAAGCCTGTGCCTTCCTGGAGTGTATCCTGGGCTGCCAGCTTGCAGCCACCCCACTGCTTGCAGCCACCACTAGTTAATCCCCCTTCCCCCTCGCCCCCTTGGAGCTGTATCCTGGGCACATACCAGTCTGCCCTCTGGAACTACCCCTAATATAAGGTGCACCCATTAGGTTAGATTTAGCTTTTAGTCTAGATAAATTGTGGTTAAGTTAGGTTTAGGAAATTGCTTGCATTGTACTCTGTAAGTTAGGTTTAAAGAATTGTTGCATTGTGTTTTGTTACTTGCTAATTTGTGTAGTCTTGGTTAAGTTAAATCATAGATAAGATTTTACTGTGTTCTGTATAATTGTCTCTCTGCTGTTTAAACTTGCAGCCTGTCTGCTTTCTCTCTCTCTTTCTCTCTGCTGTTTAAACTTGCAGCCTGTCTGCTTTCTGTGTCTCCCTGAGTTTAAATCTCCCTCTGCCTTTGGCCTCTGCTCCACCACGGGCTCCTCTTCCCCCATCCTCCAACCTCACTTCTCTACCACTTTCTTTCTCTCTCTCTCTCTCTCTTTTAATCCCTTCCCCCACATGCTCACCCCGTTCCCACTGCTGCCAAACCTCAATTGTATTACTGAAGTCTAGCATAAAACCCCATTGGTTACCCCTTTTCTCTCTAACACACCTCACATTTTACATTTACACCACTGTGACACATTTTTTACCTAAAGTTGTTGGTTATTTAGCACATTTTACCCATACTGTTAGTTGGTTATATGCTGCTGTGACACACTCTTTACATAGAAATTGTTAGCTACCTGTTACATTTATACTTCAGTGTTAATTGGTTACCAACTGTATTGTACCCCACTGTATTGTACCCCACTGTATTGTACCCCACTATTGAAACCCCCATCCTATTTACTAAAAGAAACCCCTCCCCAATTGTCTACCTTAACAAACCCCATACCCCTCATTATTGAATTTTCCCTGTTTTTGCATTTTCTTAATAAAGTTTATTTTGCACCCCACCAGTGCAGTAGTTGTCCCCCAAGATCCCCTACCTGCTGGCAGGGACAACCACAATACTAAATTTTAACGATTTTTAAAAATCTCGCTTCATATTTCTGTGCTAATATTAAATTAAATGGCTGTTATCCTGAATTAGTACCATTATGTAATGTGGTCTGGTAGTTTTAAGGAATTAAAAACATGCATAAAAAGAAAATAAATATTTAAAATTAGTCATCCAAATCCATATTTAGGAACCTGAGTAAGTAACCCTGGAGCATGATTCTGATGTCCCTTACTCCAGCGAAAATCAGAAGTAACTCTAGGGAAATAAATGAAGTTACACAGGTGTAAAACAAGTTTACAATAAGTGAGATCAGATTTCAGGCCACTTACTCATGTTCCTAAATATGGATTTGGATGACTGATTGTAGGCACCGAAGTTTGAACATTTAGGCTTACATCTCACTTTTACCTGCTGCATAAATATACTGTCATAATTTGATTTAAACAGGTCTTGCAAAACTCATGGAAGCTGAGATTTCAGTAAACCAGCTCTCCAAAGAACTGGCAGTGAAAGAGAGAGACTTGGCTGTTGCTTCTAAAAGAGCTGATGGCGTTTTACTGGACGTGACTATGAAAGCCCAAGCTGCTGAAAAGGTGAAAATGCAGGTCCAAAAGGTGAAAGACAAAGCCCATGCCATTGTGGATGAAATTGCCATTGATAAAGCAGCAGCTGAGGAGAAGCTTGAAGCTGCAAGACCAGCCCTGGAGGAAGCAGAGGCAGCACTGCAGGTCAGAATTGAATTGATCCCATGACAATGCATACAGATAATGAGAGTAATGATCATTATGTGTGGAACCTAGAGCATTTAATTATGTTTGTCCATCTTCAGCACGGCAAATCAGAATGCTGAAAATGCATAAACTGACAGGTTCTAGTTGCCGTATTAATTGTGAGTGAGATACAAGGTCTGGAAACTGCAGTTGAATCAGCTGGACACCTTTCACTAAACACAATCACATACTACCCTTTGGGTTAGATTGAACCTAGCTAGGCAAAGGTGCCCTGGGGTGAAGATTTAAAAGGATGTTTCCTAAACTTTCACTCCTAAACAGAGGCCAGGTGCAATCTCAGATTTTTTCTTCTGACTGGCAAAGTCCACAGGACTCTGGCACTGGACTGCTAACCCCTGTACAGAAATCCTAAAGGCCGGGCAGGGAGCAGAGGAGTAAAGGTGGGTAATGCTTCTCCCACTATCAAGCAGCAGAGTTGGGCTCCAGAGGGGAGTGCACAGTGTAGAAGATGCTGCTTTTGTGTGCATTCCCTCAGCACACTTTGGCCTGATTCTTCAATATGTTGCGCTATGTGTAGGCTGCTGGGTCAATGTAAAGTGAGTCATACCCATTCTACACTTCTGAAGTGATTCTCCTCCTGTACAAAGTAGGTGCAGTGACAGTTACGTTGGCTGCCTCTGTGTGCTGAGGTATAAATTCAAAAAGGGAGGCAGAGAGCCCCCAAGGGACATAATGTGCAAAAATGTACACTGCAGTGATTCTCTGGCTAGTGTCTAGTTAAAGCAGGTATACGTGGTGGGTGTAATCTAGAGCAGCCACAAGTCTGCTCTTATCACAAGTGCAAAGCTGGTGGACAGGGACCCTGCTCAATAACAACACCTGGCAGTGCCATTCTTTTTGTCTGCGCTCTGCTGACGTCCCCTAGTGAGACATGTCTCTTTTCATATTCCCTATCCTGTATTCCCATTTTGTATAAGATTGATACCTGGCATACAGTCCATGGAAATAGCAATCTGTTTTCCTGTGTGAATGTTAGGGAGAGTGTCAGATAGCCGAGGGGATAGCTAAGGCTGGAGCAGGAACAGGCATAAACTGGGGCAGGAGCAAGCCGAGGCTGGGGGAGTCTGTCAGAACTACCAGGCAGTTGGGAATCTCCCAGCAAGGTAGCAACATTGAGGAGACTGGAGTGTCTGCTTCCATTAGGAACTTGTATATCTGCCTGTGGATTGGCTGGGCCTTTGTTGATTGGCATGTCCCTGTCATAGGACCTGCAGGCAGTTGCCTCTGATGACTCACCAGCTCAGGCTCAGGGATGACTCATGACAGAGAGTTGCCCACAGGCAGCAGCAGCGTGTTTGTGTAGACTCAGCATGTAAAAGTCACTCAGGACAAGAGCTAATTGGGAACTTTCCTCTGGAATGATTTGCTGATGGAAAATGCAGTTTCTGCAAAAATCAAAAATTTTGAAAATTTAGATTTTGTAAAAAATATTTGATCTTCCACCTGGTTCAACCTGAATTGGAATATTTCATTGTGCCGAACTGACCTGAAATGTGGTAAGATTCACTAATCCAGGGGTTACAATGCTCCAGCAAGCAACTGCGGCAGACAAGAGAATGAACAGAAGGGAATAGGGATGTCAGCTGTAAGGCCCACTCCTTTAGCTCCTCCCCTTGCACAAAGGTTGTCTTATCTTCACTTGTGCACATAGGTGCTGGAACTAAGGGTGCTGGGGGTGCTGCTGCACCCACTGGCTTGAAGTGGTTTCCATTATATACAGGGTTCATTGTTTGGTTCAATGACTCTCAGCAACCCCACTATACAAATTGTTTCAGCACCTATGCTTGTGCATTTATGAAGTTAATACTATTGGAGAATCATTACACCAGAACTGCTTGCAAAACTGCAGCTGCAGTGTTCATTTTAAAGATACAACTTTGAAACAAGTCAATTGTGTCTACCTGAGGCACAGGACTTCTGGGAGGTGCCACCAGTGTATAGCACCTCATCATTACCTCCACTATCCATCCTGGGTAGTGGCCAACCCACAATCTTGCCCTTTATGTTGAGATGTAAAAGGCTAAAAAGATACACTACATTTTGAATTTTAGTTAGATTACATTGGATTTGAAGAGACATTGGTCCTTGATGGAGACATTCATTAATTCTCATGCACTTCAGTTTGCAAAGGATAGATGCTTAAATAAGAGGATCGTTTTCTTTTGTAATTTTTCAGACTATTAAACCAGTTGACATTGCTACTGTTCGCAAACTGGGTAAGCCTCCTCACTTGATAATGCGGATCATGGATTGTGTGCTACTTCTGTTCCAAAGAAAAATTGATTCTGTGACAGCTGACCCAGAACGAACATGTGTGAAGCCATCATGGACTGAAGCTCTGAAGCTAATGAATAATTCAGGATTTCTCAGCATGCTGCTTACGTTCCAGAAGGTAACAAATAAATTACATCATCATCCCTCATAACAACCCCTATAGATCCACATGAGCATGCCCTTTGTGTTTATATTATGTATAATTCATAGTAGCTGTAGTTCAAACATTGGCCTGATTAAAGCTGTTTGGGGCTTTTTATAGTTCATAGCTTTTTTGTGCTTTTTATATTTGTACAGGACTTACAGTCAGTCATGTAAGTAAGCTCATTTCTTTTTCATTGATCTTTATTTTTGTCGTCCTTTCTGCCGAAGAGAACTGGATGGCTCAGGAGCCTAGCAAGAGGCTGGTAGGCACAAATGTCCCAAGCAGTGGGTCAAATCCTGAAATCCTCACTCTGGTTTGATTCAGTTCTTACTCAGGCAAGCTCCTATTCTTTAATGGGACTTTGTCTAAAAAAGAATGGATTGAAATTTGAGTAAGAATAGCTGGAACTGGACTACTATGTTTGGAACAGGCCACAACATCCTACCATTCATCTCCTTATGTTACCAGGCCTGTTTGCATACATGCATGTAAGGTCTTGTCTACATTAGAGAAATTTACCATTCTAAGAACTGTTGGGTCATCCTAAAAGCTTGTGAAATGCTTCACATTCGCAACAAAGGTGTTCCAAATGGTCTGCATATATTCCAGGAACCATTCTGATTATACTTCCTTTCAGCAAGTATAAGAACTGGTTCACTCTTAACTGTTAAATTTTGAACTATTTTAGTGCCAATGTGGATAGAGGTTTCTGGCGTCCTAGCACAAATCATTCACACATAGTCCTTCCATGATTGTGCTGCAGCGCACCAATCACTGCTCAGATGCCTGCACTTGATTTTCTGCATTCCACTGCACAGAGGTCAACTTGACTGGAAGCCACTTACTCATAGAAATATCTCTGCCCACACTACGGAGCTCTGCTGTGTGAGCTATTTCAAGAGCAGACAACTTCTACTAGCAACAGATCTGCAACAGCTTTTTCTCATCTCACAACAATGTGAAACACTTAGACGAGAGGAAAGCGATCAGGAACAGTCAGCATGGATTCACCAAGGGGAAGTCGTGCCTGACTAACCTAATTGCCTTCTATGATGAGATAACTGGCTCTGTGGATGAGGGGAAAGCAGTGGATGTGTTATTCCTTGACTTTAGCAAAGCTTTTGATACGGTCTCCCACAGTATTCTTGCCGCCAAGTTAAAGAAGTATGGGCTGGATGAATGGACTGTAAGGTGGATAGAAAGCTGGCTAGATCGTCGGGCTCAACGGGTAGTGATCAATGGCTCCATGTCTAATTGGCAGCCGGTTTCAAGCGGAGAGCCACAAGGGTCGGTCCTGGGGCCGGTTTTGTTTAATATCTTTATTAATGATCTGGAGGATGCTGTGGACTGCATTCTCAGCAAGTTTGCAGATGACACTAAATTAGGAGGCATGGTAGATACACTAGAGGGTAGGGATCGGATACAGAGGGACCTAGACAAATTAGAGGATTGGGCCAAAAAAAACTTGATGAGGTTCAACAAGGACAAGTGCAGAGTCCTGCACTTAGGACGGAATACTCCCATGCACTGCTACAGACTAGGGACCGAATGGTTAGGTAGCAGTTCTGCAGAAAAGGACCTAGGGGTCACAGTGGACGAGGAGCTGGATATGAGTCAACAGTGTGCTCTTGTTGCCAAGAAGGCTAACGGCATTTTGGGCTGTATAAGTAGGGGCATTGCCAAGAGATCGAGGTACGTGATCGTTCCCCTTTATTCGACATCGGTGAGGCCTCATCTGGAATACTGTGTCCAGTTTTGGGCCCCACACTACAAGAAGGATGTGGAAAAATTGGAAAGAGTCCAGCGGAGGGCAACAAAAATGATTAGGGGTCTGGAGCACATGACTTATGAGGAGAGGCTGAGGGAACTGGGATTGTTTAGTCTCCAGAAGAGAAGAATGAGGGGGGATTTGATAGCAGCCTTCAACTACCTGAAGGGGCGTTCCAAAGAGGATGGAGCTCGGCTGTTCTCAGTGGTGGCAGATGACAGAACAAGGAGCAATGGTCTCAAGTTGCAGTGGGGGAGGTCCAGGTTGGATATTAGGAAACACTATTTCACTAGGAGGGTGGTGAAGCACTGGAATGGGTTACCTAGGGAGGTGGTGGAGTCTCCTTCCTTGGAGGTTTTTAAGGCCCGGCTTGACAAAGCCCTGGCTGGGATGATTTAGTTGGGAATTGGTCCTGCTTTGAGCAGGGGGTTGGACTGGATGACCTCTTGAGGTCCCTTCCAGCCCTGATAGTCTATGATTCTAATGTCCCAAAGAAGACAGTTTATATGCATGCTCCCAGCTGGCCAGAGGCCAACACATGGGTCCTGATTGTAGTGTGAAGAGGAGATCCAGAAGCGGCATGGGAGAAAAAACACTCGGGTGTTTAACTGGATGTCTGAGTGATGTTTGGAGCTTGGTGTAAACCAGAGAAGCAGTTGATGACAGTAAAAAAAGACCCTGATGCTGTGGAGCCAGGCCTGGAGCTGTGGGGATCACAGAATCTATTTGAGGGGAACCAGGATCCTGACACAACTGGAGACTTTGTAGACCTGAACAGGTTTTAACCATGGTTTCTGAAATGGTGCTAAATACACTTTATCCTTATCTGCATATCAAGTTAAATTAATTTCAGCACTGGTTCAGATGCACAGTTGGTGGATGCCTGTTGTCAATAATGGGTAATTTTTGTAGTGCATGGAGTCTCCACTTTCCTTTCATCCTCAGTAGTGGTGGTCATTCCCTCCTGAGGCATATTGGCAGCATGAGGAAACTTCAACTGCACCTGTTCAGCCACATCTTGTCATGGACCAGGAGGTAGGTGGTCAGGCCTAGTGGTTAGAACAGTGGCGGTGAGAGCCAGAGTCAAGAACCAGGAGGCAAGTCAAGGGCCAGAGACAGTGTCAGAGGGCTGGGACAGGGTGAAGGCAGGACTGGAGCATGGCTGGAAACAAGGCAGGAGCAGAGCTGGGAGTAAGTCCGGAATGAGGCAGATGCAAGAGAGAGCACAATTGTGGGTGAGTGCATTGAGCAGTTGCTGTCCAAATGCTACTGCTGGTCTTAACAGCAATCTTGGCAATGGGACTCAGTCAGTCAGGTGATCTGGTTAATCACGGCTGTAGTTAGCCAGTTGATCCCAGCTACATATCCTCATTCCTGACACCTCTGTAGGCAGTCAGTTCCTAGAATTCTTCATCTGGTATCTTTCCCAAACCCTATAATCACTAAAAGTAAAAACAAGAAGAAAATGAGATTAAAGATAATGAGGCCTGATTATGCACTCCTCTCTCAAGTGAAACTCCTAATGAGTTGTCCTGTTTGTCCCTTATTAATACTGTATATGTTCCGAATAGGATGACCAGATAGCAAGTGTGAAAAATCAGGATGGGGTGGGGGGTAATAGGAACCTATATAAGAAAAAGACCCAAAAATCAGGACGGTCCCTATAAAATTGAGACATCTGGTCACTCTAGTTCCGAGTGGTAGTTCTCAATGCATTTAACTTTACTCCAAGGTATCAGAACAACTTCCATCAGAATGTCTAAATTCTTGTTGTAAATGATACTGGCAAATGGAATGAAAAACACTGGAAAACGTCTTCCATTTTTTATTGTGATTTTCTTGCCTTCCTCTTTCCTTACACTGAATTTCTGTGTTAGTGTATATAGTGGTGGGCTAACCTCGTAAGTGTTGAGTTTTGAATTGGTTACAATGCTACATCTGAACTATTTGATGTAAATTGTACTTTTTGAGAGATTTCCCTTATCGCCTGGCTTTTCAGGGCCAGGAATGTCACTTCAGGTCCCAGACGGATTTTAGACATGCATCTATTAAAAAGCAAAATTATTAACTGCATTTTTCAAACCTCTAAATAGAGATTTAGACTGGTTCTTATTCCACATATGCTAGTTTGCTAAACCCAAAAATTGAATAGGAAGAAATAAAATCTAGATATATTTCAAACATCCAAATTTCAGCAAACTTTCCTTGTAATAATGTAACTAAACCTAATTTCATCTATTTTCATGACTGTCTTTGTAACCATTACATTAGCTAGTGATCTGTCAGGAGCCAGGCAGACATTTCTGTCAAGTACCTTCAGAACAGAGATCTATTACTTTGATGCTATGAATAGGAGGATGATTTTTAGACTCATTAAAATAAACATTGTAATAAATTGTCCATAAAATAAAGTTTGATACATTTAATACTTCCTCCATTAAACAGTCATCCCTACCACATATATGCCTTACCAGTACATATTATGTTGTTTAAGGGGCTAGTTTCAGTTTTTTCCATTATTTAAATAATTATATAAGGACCATGATCATCATTTCTTTATTGATTTACCTTTTAATGTTCGCTATAATTTGTGAGAAAAATTGAGATTAAAATAATTAAATGGAAAGTTGAAACAAATTCCGTTTAAAATTTAGGATCAACATCAGTATTATCAGCAATCCTTGTAGAGCCAAATAAGGCTTTTGAGATTAAATCCTTTGATGGTACAGATGGGGCCATGTTGCAGTGGGGGCTTCAGGAGGAATTCTGGCTAACTGTGGGGAGAAGCAACTCCACTACCCATAATAAGGATGAAAGGGTGCAGCCTGCACTTCCCTCAACACTGGTAGGTTTGCTAGTAAGGGTGACGAGGGGCTGTGGCTATAGTCCTGTCCTCACCCATCGTTCCCTGCTCCTTTGGGGAGGCTTGCGTCAGCCAAGAAGAGTGCATTCGCTCCCCAATCAGATTGTAGCTGGCCTTTGCACAGGTGCAAAGCATGAGGAAAGCTCCTTGCGTTCTTCCCTCCTCCTGGTGCATCCAGATTGAACCAGGAGTGACTTGGTCTATTTGCTTTAATTGTTTGTGTTCTGCTTTCAAATTCAGACTGCTCTGCAAAATCTGGTAGATTGCTAATTTTTTTCAACACACTCTGAGCACTGAATACAGGGAAAAGTTCAAAAAGAAAATTAAGACCATAAATGGATTGCTTTAAAACTGGTGTTAAATTATTGAAGTCATATGGATATAAATTCTCCATCATCTTTCTAGCAAAACTTTGACTAACTTTATCCTATATAAGTACAACCTAGATTTTTTTTTAAAAGTGTAGAGTACCATATTCCAATACTGAGTGAAATATAAATAAATAGTAATATAAATGATTATTAATAATAATAATTAATAGATATATTTAATATATACTGGTAGGTTTCAGGAGAGAAGCATAAGAATGAATTTGTGTGCTTGGGAAGTACACTTAGTGCAATTTTGGAGAGAGATCTGGAGAATTGAAAAGAGGACCAGCAATTAAGTGACAAACTGATAGGAAAAGTGTACACTGCATATATTTGCTCCTGCCTACTCTGTGATTTGGAAATGGTGGGTCTTATGGAGATCTAAGAAAAGGAGATACAGATAGTTGAAAATAATAAACTGAAGAGAATGGCAGACAAGCAGAGTGTAGACAGTGTGTGCCTGGAAGAAATTAGGGGGAAGATGAACTTGGGACTCTCAGTGATAGAGAGGCTGGAGAGTGCACACTTGAGGTGGGTTGGACATGTGATAAGAATGGAAGAAACCAGCAAAGAACGAATGGGAGGAAGATGGCAGCGAGAAAAGACATGGAAGACTGAGAGTACGATGGAAAGACTCTGTCAAGAGAAGTTTGAAGAGAATACAATGGCACTCCGAGACCTGTGAATCTGTGCCATGGACTGGCAGGAGTCGTGAAGAACTGTGGGCACCTCCTGCCCCATGTAAATGGGAAAAGGAGTTGAGAAGTGAAATGATTTAATATATAATGGTAAATCACTTTTTAAGAAAAAACATTTTTGAAGAACAATATTATTTTACAGTGATATTGTAAAAATAAGTATAATTAGGCACACTGTAAAGTGATTATTATTTTGGTAAGGATCATGTCTTCATACTGTATGTTTGCCTGAAAATTAATTGGTCACAATCACGTAATTTAATTTATAATTTAACTTTATCTTTAGATTTCTTGCAGATAAAATCCTCTAATTACAGTTTTTTGGCTTTACAATGTGTTTTACTTTTACATGCATGATAAGATGATGTATTGTGTTTCGTGTGTGTGTGTATATATATAAATGTATATATTTCTTTTTTTTTAAATAGGATTCAATTACAGGAGAGATTGTGGAACTGCTACAGCCTTATTTAGACATGGAAGATTATAATCTGGAGACTGCTAAAAAAGTTTGTGGGAATGTAGCAGGTCTATGTTCATGGACACAAGCAATGGCATACTTCTACAGTATTAATAAAGAAGTCCTTCCCCTTAAGGTATTTCATATATTTATTTTCCACTAGTGAGAGATGGGTTAAATGCTAAAACACATGGATTAAAAATAACTTCTCATCACAGTTGAAATAGCTAAACTATTTACTTAGAAAGAAACTATGTTAAAAGAACATTAAGGTTGGAAAGTCAAGCATTTAAAAGTTGGGAAATGCCAGATTTAAGTTTGCTTGTGCAACTTTCATTCAACCTCTGATGCATATACGTTATAATATAGACTTTAACTGCATGATCACATACTATTGTTTTAGACAGGACCTTGCCTCATTCAGAGCCCAGCTTCTCCTTCTCCTTCACTCTACCTGGGCTCCAGCATGAAAGAATATTGAAAATACAATGCAACAGTGGCTCCCTGCTGATGGGCAGGCCCCAAGTACAGAGGAGAAATGGGTACACTTTACCAGGGCCCAGTCCAAGGGAGGGGCTCAGCCAGAAGGCCACAAGCCATCACCGTGACAAAAAATATCTTTAATTAGTGTGTCTGTGTGGGCTGGGATGGAGGCCTGTGTTATGAGTCTCCCCTGGGCCTAGTGAAAGGTTGTTTGAGGCTTGCTGCTGGGAAGAGCAATTGCAAGGAAATTCCTGCTCAGCCTCCACAACCTTGGGATGGAGCATCTTCTGTTCAGTTCACATATAGAAGCAGTGAGGAGCTGGAGCAAATGGGATCTTTGGAGAATTTTAGAATTTAGAAACTCTAACAAATCTCTCCTGAGCGTATGTGAGATTTTTCTAAGGCTTACTTGGGCAAACGTGGGTGGTTTTTCACTTTGATAGAAAAAGATACATTCCTGATACTAGGATGCCTCTGTGACTAATTTCAAGTCCCTGCTCCAAAGTATGGAGATGCTAGAGCAGGGGTCAGCAACCTTTCAGAAGTGGTGTGCCGAGTTTTCATTTATTCCCTCTAATTTAAGGTTTCGCGTGCCAGTAATACATTGTAACATTTTTAGCAGGTCTCTTTCTATAAGTCTGTAATATATAACTAAACTATTGTTGTATGAAAGGAAATAAGGTTTTTAAAATGTTTAAGAAGCTTCATTTAAAATTAAATTAAAATGCAGAGCCCCCTGGACCAGTAGCTAGGATCCAGGCAGTGTGAGTGCCACTGAAAATCAGCTTGTGTGCCGCCTTTGGCACGCGTGCTATAGGTTGTCTACCCCGTGCTAGAGCTTCTCAACACAAAGTTTGAAATAATTTTTTACAATGGGGAAAAAAGTTTCCCTCATCTCTTCTGAACTGTTTTTGATTAAAAATAAAATAATAATCAGCCTGAACAGTGAAAGTTTGGCAAAGTTATAAGCCAAACAGGTTAGTATAACAAAATGATGGTAACCTTAACTATAGGGGTCACTATCTGGACTTCCTATAATCCTAAAGTTATGGCTGTGAGGAGGCAGTATGCTGTCGGCTTTCTTTTTGTTGAACATGTTGCACAGTGTTGATATTTAACAGGAATCCCAGGAGCTGTTGGGGAGGTCATGGGAGTTGCCTTTGCATCTTTCCTTTGCATCTTTGGATCCTCCTTTTGAATTCTTTGGAGGAGGACACAGTGCACTGCAGTGGGTTGCTGGTCCTGAGTCAGCTCTTGGGAAACAGACTGTTGGCAAGACAGAGTTAAAGTGTACTGTGCCTGACCACCAGCAGATGTGCATGTTGGGGGTGATGAACCAGGGGATGCCAAGGACAACAATTGAATCTGGTACAGGAATTAGTCCAAACTGGAAAATTTCTTGGTGGCCTCAAATGGCAGTTAACTGTAGGGGAACCATCCGGTGGGTGACCAGTCCCAATGAAAGGAGTGAACCATTTATGGACTCCACTAACTTGGGGGAGTCCTTGCACTGGGTGGGGATGTTGTGTGGTTGGTCAAGCTCCAGGTCTATGAAATTGCCTGAGGGCAAACAAGTCCACTAATGCCTCTACGTTAGTATCAGGCATCACAGAGTGCCAGAGCCTGAGAGGGAGTTGGAAATATGTTGGATCCTGATTGGCCATCACCAGGGTACTGGCAGACACGAGTTGGTGTGGGCTGCTGTGGAGACGAAAGGATGCCAGCCCAGCCTGGACCCCCTATCGAGGCTGGTGCTTGATGTTTTCATGACCAGGGCGCAGATTGGACTTTGGCAGGGCTGCTTGATGCAAAGTGTTCTAGTTCCCTGCTGTATAGGCATAGGCTGATGCCCAGCATTGATTCTTCTCCATGTTGAGAGGCAGGGCCGGGCCTCCTCGACTTGCATGGGTTTGGGCAATAAGGAAGGGATTGGTGATGGGAGAAGGGCTGAACCAGTTAGGGCTGGCAGGAGCCAAGAGGACCATCTTTTTTCTTGACAGTGTTTGGTCAAGCGATTGTCAATCTTGATGCAGAGGTCAGCTAAGACTTCCGGAATGGACAGAGATTCCACCCATGCCAGTTCGTCTTTAATATAGTTGATTAAGGTGAGCCAGAAATGATAACACTGGACAGCCTCATTCCACTTGGTCTCTTCTACCAAACGTCAGAACTCCACTACATATTTAGCAACTGGCCAGTGTTCCTGCTACAACACTTGAAGTGTGGTTTTGGCCATACGCTTGTGACTTGGGTCATTGAAGATCATCACCATAGCTTGAACCAAGTCCTCAAATTGTCCCAGAAGCAGGCTTGATTATTCTAGGAGTGGAAATGCCCACGCCAGGGCCTCCCTGGGAAGCAGGATGATAATCAATCCTTCTCGGGCTTGGTCAGTAGGGTATGATTGTGGGCAGAGAAGAATTATGACCTGACACTGAATTGCCATGGAACTTGTCAGGTAGGGGGACCTTGAGCCCAGGAGGAGCAGGGGTCACAGCTGAAGGTGGCACGGCTTGAGCTTACAGGGCTGCATTCTGTGCCTGCAGGACAGCAATCTGCGCTTGCAAGGTCTTGTAGGGCTCCCACTATCTCTGTCAGAGAGATATTGACCTTTATCGAATCCATGCTTGCCCTATCAGTCCTAGTTCTCTTATTGTTTGTGCTTGGCTACTCACACTGTCAGTGACCAGGACATGGACAGTCATGCCCAGTGGTTAGAGCAGAAGTTGGTAGCCAGGAGTCACAAACCAGAGTCAGAGCTGGAGTCAGAGGCCAGGCACCAGAGCCAAGGGTCGGAGTTCAAATCAGAAGTCAGAAATCAGAGCTAAGGGTCATAATCAGAGTCAGAGGTCAGATTCCAGAGCTAAAAGTAAGGAATTGCAGCCAAGGGTCAGGACTGGTTTCCCTGGAGTGAGATAAGACTGGGTCCAAGGCAGGAACAGAAGTGAGAACAAGCAGGCACAAGAACTATCCCAGCTATGGGCTAATGTTTTGAGCAGCTGCTGAACTGCTGTGTTGAAGAGCCAGTCTGCTGACTCTTCTAACCAGCCAGGTGACATAGCCAATCAGGCAGCCCACTTCAGGCCAGCTGCACTGGTTAGTTTGACTGGAGATTGATTCAGCTGCAGTTCCTACTTCCAAACTGACTCTGCAGCAGGCCCTGAAACCTAAGCTCCCTCTTCCAGTTGATTTATTTAGTTCTTTTCTCCCAAAGACCTGCCTCTTCATGTTGGATTAGCTTTCAGCTCCAAATACCCCATTCTATGGGGGGCCATCTCTCTCTCAAGTCTTCTCTCTGTCTCACACACCTCGCCTTTAGGTGTCACGGTGTGTATTTTTCCTTGTTTTTCTCCACTATAAAATAACTGCCATCACCAGCCTGGTATCTATGATCTGCTGAATGTCAGCAGATGCAGTGACAATAGTTACTGAAGTTCTTGTTGACATTGCTGTTCCTCTGAGGTTGAATTCATGGAACAATATACTTTTCCTTTGTTGACATAAATCAGATTTTTTTCTTCTAATTCTCTGTTGACAGAGCAGTGTCTTTTAGGGCCCACCAGACTTCATGCTGTATTTTTTACCACTCTTGACCAGGACCAGCTCTAGACCATATGGTGCTCCAGACGAGGAGCATCTTCAGCGATTTCCCCCCCCCCATTTATTAAACTTTTGAAAACCTTATTTTTTATTGCATTTGTAGTCCATTTCATGACTTTGATGCACAATTTGCATGCATGATTTATCCCTATAAGATGATAAATTTGCATGCTAGAATCTGTATTTATTCATGCCATATATAAGCAAATAAAAATGGTTTCCTCTAAGTTTATAGAAACCTTTTAATTTTAAGAATAACTGAAATGTACTAACGTCAACAAATTGAACTGAGCACTAACCTTTGGTGGACCAGTATTAAATAGTGTTGCAGTAGATGACAGCCTTAGAATGTTAACTCTAGTCCTTTAGTTCAAAAGGTTGCTTTTCTCACCTTTGCCCTTGCAAACTGTCAGAGTGTTACAGAGATCCAAAGACTGACCAATGGCATTTTGAAGTGATAAAATAGCCATCATCGATCAAAGATACGTTTTAATGAGCCTGAGGTTCAAAAAGCTGCACTTACCACTTGCGACTGTGACCGGCAGCGTGAAACAGAATCCTCAAAGTTATCCACAGATTAGGAAAAGTGTCTGTCAGCTCTGCATCATGAATGAATTGGAGAAGAGAGTGTTTCCTGTGTTGCAGAATGTGACAGATGTTGTCCAATTTGACATAGAGGTCTTTATCATTGATGTCTGAACATTCCCCATGTGTCAGCGTCCAGTGAAGGTCTGTACAATTGTCCAAGAGTGTTTTCCTGTCCGCCGGCAGCTTACTAAGGTAATACAAACCCCTCCCCTCCCCAGGTCTTTTCATGCTGCTTCATTTGTCCAAACCTTCCTTCTATGGACACTCAAGCAGTGTCAAAGAATGAGCAAAAAAACTCCCTCTTGAATTTTTCTTCCGAGCTTCCTATCACTTCATCTCTGCCTTCGTAACCAAACTGTTTCTTCTTCTGATGAATACGAGTTTCCTTGAAGACAGGCTCAACTCCTAAATTTTCCGCCATTTCTTTGGCAGCAGTGATAGCATCTTCAAATCCGTTGTCTCTGTAGGCCACAAAGAAATCAAGGCAGCTTCTCATCAAAGTAGTAGTGGTCGTTATATCCATCAACTGAGTTTGTAATGCCTTGCTTACAATGTTTATTTGGTACAGGATATCGTGCTAAAGCACAATTGAGACCTGATGTTTGAAGTCAGTGATCTGGTTTGGTAGGCTTTGCACCTTGTGTCGGACTCTGGCCTCGGCTTTACTTGACTGTGCCAGTTCCATCAGTAATGGTCCACAGCTTCTTTATGAACACTCAGTGTAGGTGCTCATGAATGACATTATGGTATTTCCCAAGGAGCTCTACCAAACCAAGGAAATTACCATTATTTCAGTGAACAATATATCCAATGAGCTCTGGATGTGGCAACTGCGCTGCTTGGCTCCTGAGCCCCAGGGCTGGGGGCATGATGACCGTGCTGCCTAGACACCCAGAGTCCTGGAGCTGGGGGTGTGGCAGCTGCACTGCCCAGCCACCCACAGGACCGGGGCTGGGGTGCTGTGGCCGCGCCGCCCAAGGGCTGTGGGAGCTGAGGCTGTAGCGCAACGGGGCTGGGTCCTCGCCCCCTGGCCATCCGGCACTGGGGTCAGGGGGTGCTTTGGGCTCCTGTGGGGGAGAGGGGATAGAAGGAGAGGAGGAGGGCCTCAGGCGCAAGGGGAGGAGCCAAGCCTTAGCCTCCCCAGGCAGCTGGGTCACCGACCTCCCATGTTTGCAAGGAAGAGAGTAATTGAGATCAGACACTTGAGCATGTTCCTCGAAATGTTGGGTTTCTACAGTAATAATGTGTTGGTTTTCTGCGTCTGTGCATTTATTTAGCTTGAGCCTAGATTCGACCTCCATCCATTTGGAGTAGGGCATAAAATGGCCAGGTGACTTTTCATGTTGCTTCAGAGCATCAGCTAAGTTATGCCAGTAATTGTACCCAGAAAACACAAGCGACAATTTGGCATTCTTGTCAAATATTTTGCAACAAAAACAGAACACGTCAGTTGATTCTGAGTAAACTAGCCAGCACCCTGAGCTTGGCACCCCCCAAGCGTGGCACCCCAGGCAGTTGTCTGGATCACCTGCCACTAAATCCAGCCCTGCTCTTGGGATAAAATCTCAAGACATGCACTTGGCTTTTCTTTTTCACAAGGATTTCACTAACTAAAGCAAGGACAATTCACTGGATTTCAAGCATCTTATAATTAGAATTAAGGACATTTTCTTAGCAGAGCCTTGTGTTACAAACCAGTGCTTGTTTAAACCGTTTACAGAGTCATCCTAATGGTGTCAATGTTCTATTTGTTTATTGGCTTGGGCAAGGTGGGAGATATTTGCCTAAGTGAGACCTTTTATGAGATATATATGGGTAATAAAGCTTTTGACAGAAAATGCATGACCACTTCAGAACTCTTGTAACAAAAGGAGTATAGAGTTAAGTTACATGCTGATTAAACCAGATGCTCATTAAATTCCAAAATAACCAGTTCAGCTGGAAACAATCTTTATTTATAAATGTGATTACTAAGCAGGGTTTTCTTTAGTTGCTCCCTGATTTTTTTACAATTATGTATATATTGGAATAAACTTTTCATAATTCATTGAATAAACATCAGTTTTGTCTGGTAGGAATGCACCAGTCGTGAGCTCAGATTTCAGCGATTAAATATTAGTAATTAAGAATTAAACAGTTAGGTGAAGCATGGTGATTGGATTTTAGCTCCCAGAAGAGCAAAAATGCATGCTTAGTGCAAGTGGTATATTGTGCTTCCTTTTACTTTTATCCCAGAAGTAATTGGGAGGAAAATCAGTAGTTTCCATAATTAGCTATTCATAATTCAAAAGTCACAGTTGTCATTTGTTCTTGCCCTGAGAAGAAATTACAAAAGTTTGAGTCTTGGGTATAATACTGAACCGATTGCCTAATGTCCCTAGCGTACAGCTGTTTCATGATGGTCTTCGAGTGCACTGCCAATTTTGAACTGTTGAAAATGAAGATGCATTGTATGATTAACTGATCAGCCTGAAATTACTAACTAATCCAAGCAGTTTAATATTACACCAAGCCACTTAATGTTGTGATTTCTTACCAGCAATAACTGTAATTGAAAAAAGAAACTATATTCAAATTTTGTGGTTTCAAAGTGCTGTATTAAAATAATACCCCGGTACTGTACAGTACATACCACACTATAGTAGTATGGAATGAATGCTATGAGTTAGAACTGTCAGATAATTGGGATTTTTCACTCTAAATTATTTGTAGGCAAATCTAGCGCTGCAGGAAGCAAGGCTAGCAGTTGCCCAAACAGAATTAAATAATGCACAGAACCAGCTTGATGAGAAACAGAGGGAATTGGACCAAGTACAAGCCATGTATAATGCTGCCATGCAAGAGAAACAGACTTTACTGGATGATGCTGAGGCATGCAGACGGAAGATGAATAATGCCACAGACCTAATTGAAGGATTAGGTGGAGAAAAGGTATTGATGCAGCTGAGCAGAGATCCGGCAAAAATTAATTGCTTTGAGCACAATCCATAGCAACAATCAATAGTGCCAAATAAATTGACAGAGAAAAAGTGACATCTATATACTGTAGTGTGAATGTTGTTGTGTTTTGCTTATATATATGTAAAATTCTTGGTTGAGCTGTGTGTATATAACAAAGTTATAATAGCCTGTTGAGTTAATATGGCTCTTTTGTATGCACATTTAGATCATGATTCTGCAATTCGTGTTGGGCTAAGGGTTTGGTTCAAGCACTGCGTGCAATACTGGCAAAACTCCCTTTAACTTCAATAGAATCATGAAATAGGTCTTTAATTAAACATTTGAATTAAATATTATGAAAAGAATTGTTCTTTTTTATATATACCCAAGAATAGTTGTTCAAAGTATTGACTACCTCCCTGCAAAACTTTTTCAGTTGCAAGTCTGTGAGTTGACAAACATGTTAACCAATAGGGAATAATTTTCATTTGTCAATATCCCATGGGCAAGACAGCATCGGGTCACAGACGTTGTTATAGTTTTCACCCAGTAGAACAATAAGACCTGGCAGTATTTCAGATCTTTAAAATACTTTGTTTTCCATTCAGAATGCATATCTGAAGATAGACTATGAGTTGCATTGCCTTTACGAAATTGTGTGTGCTTCCAGTAAATACTGAATATATGTTTTGAACCCAAAAACACATTAGGGTTGGAAATTTTGACCATGTCGTGGAGTGACCATTGCCCCATGTGCTTTGAGCTTGAAGTTGCCTTTTCTTGTCAGGGTGAGGGAACTGCTTTGATGGCCCGGCTTCAGAGGCTAATGGAACCTGAACCTTTCCAGAGGACTCTGAAGGAGGATACTGTTCATCTCTGTTGATCATTTGGTAGCACCTTATAATAATTGTTTGGGTGAAATCCTGGCCTCAGTGAAGTCAATGAGAGTTTTGCAATTGATTCCAGTGGGCCCAGGATTTCACCGTGTCTCTTTCAGTTTGATGGGTTGGCTCCTTGGTGCCTTCTTCCCTAGGTTCTTCACAAGTTACCCTGTTTATGGAGGACTTGTGACCGCTGAAGCAGAAACAGGGATAGCTGGACCAGTGGTGGTGCAAGACTTGATCTAATTGATTCAATCATCAAGTATATGCTGTGCAGGAACTATAAAGACATTTTTTGCTTCCACCATTGCATCCACAAAGTCTCGAAGTTTGAGGAGAAAAAGCTGTCATTGTTTTTTATTGTGTTTTAAATATATATGAAAAGTGTTGAAAGCTTTGGCTACATATTTTTAAGCCAATACATAAACTGAAAGAGCAAATCTGAACGTGTGTCTGTAATTCAGTATGGTGAGTTTTCATGGGTCTTGACCTGTAAGATCTTTCCAGACCTGTGAGTCTGCTATACTTTCAGAGACCAACTGACAGCACGATAAGGGGATACACAGAGCCTGGTCGTGCCGTCTTCACTTGGACAAAACTGTTGCTGGCTTTAATGAGAGTTTTGTTTAAGTAAAGATTGTAAGACCAGGCCCATAGTGCATACAAAACAAATGAGAATAGAAATTCATAACAGTAAGGGAATAATTAAAAAAAATTATTTAGGAAACTTCTTATGCTTTCAGAATAGAATGTTTTAAGCCCAAAACACTCTTGGTTCAATTAGCAGTAAAAATATCCCAGGAAGAAAAAATAGATGCTTTGATTTGAACTTCAGTTGAATTTTGTGCCTATTTAACAAAGTTCTTTACAACATTTTAAAATTTAGATTCGTTGGACAGAAAGCAGCAAAAATTTTCAAAATCAAATTATTCGATTAGTGGGAAATGTTCTTCTAGCCACTGGATTTCTCTCTTACTCTGGCCCATTCAATCAGGAGTATAGGAACTTGCTGCTCCGGCTGTGGAAGACAGAAATGGACCGAAACAGGATTCCATATAGTGATGTAAGTATTCCTGCATTCTAGAAAAAGATACATTATTGTGCCCCACAGAGAAATACTGTTAAGAACATTTAATCCTTAACAGAGAAATAATTTGAAAAGATTTACAGGCTGTGAAGTTCCATCTCCTTCTTTTTAAAAAATAAAAATAAAAAAATTGGCAAATATGCTAATATAAAAAAATCTCATTCAAAAATCCTCTCTTTTTACTTCAGTACATCATAAATCCTGCACATACTGAATCACATGGTGGAGTTAGCAAATTCAACCAGGTTACTGTAATCTGAGAACCCCTTATGTTAATATTTCTGTAAATCACTTTAGCTATATACGGTATTTAGTGACAGTAAGATAATATTAAAAAAGAGCCTGCTCCTGCTCCCATTGAAGTCAGTGGCGGCAATTTTAGGCACCAGATCCCTGTCAGCATGTATAGGGTCACTGCCCCTAAAAACTAAAATATCCTTATTTTCAAGGTGTGTCCACGTGAGTTTCACTAAAAGCAATGAGTACGTGTGCTTCAAGGACTTCCCCCTAAAAGGATTATCACACTCTTGCCAGAACTTTTCAGGAACTTCCCCACCCCTCTGTACTTGTCCTTTAACCCGCACTCCTCCTGTAGGAGAGGGAAGAGGCTTGTTTGGCTGAGGAGAGCAGAGGTTCCCTTCTCTCACTCTCCCAAGCACCTCTTCCTGTTGCCACCAAGACCATCCCTTTCTGTTGTTATCCACTATCCCTCCCACCAACATTAAACATCTGACAAAGTGGGTATTCACCCACGAAAGCTTACGCTCCAATACATCTGTTAGTCTTTAAGGTGCCACAGGACTCTTTGTTGCATTAAACATCTGGTCAACCTAGAATCACTTATTTTGTTGTTATGATTCTGAAGTATAAAGCCATGAATATCAAGGATGGATTCAGATGAAAGCTCCTGTTATTTGTTTCATATTTCTGCCAGATTGTGTAATGAATACTTTAACCCACTGTTCTTACAGATTAAGTTGTCAAAGCAATTGACTCCTCACTTGCACAACAAAGTTTACTAGGATTTAGGGTTACTTAAGTATAACATTAGGATAATCGAGATTTGCTAGAAAATGTTCGTAAAATGGAACTAAACAGCTTTTCCGTTTCTCAGGCTTCATGCTTCATTTTTAATTTCCGTGTAGTTTGTTTGATTTTAAGTTTTAAAGTGACATGAAAATGTTCTTAAAACCAACTATAGTACAGAACGCTGTAGCTTTAGAATAGGGAAATGTTATTTCTACACTCACATACATTAGAAATTAGAAAGTAAGTGCAGCCATGTCCTAATCCTGTCCCTCAGCCTTGTCTACACATAGTTGCACCATTTTAACTAATTGTGTGATGTTAAGCTGATTTACTTAAACCAGTGGTTTTCAAACGGTGGGTTGTGACCCAGTACTGGGTCGCAGAATGTAAGGCAATGGGTCACGGCGGCTCTGGTCAGCACCGTCGACCGGGCCGTTAAAAGTCCTGTGGGTGGTGCTGCCCAGCTAAGGTAGGCTAGTTCCTACCTGTTCTGACACCTGTTCTGGAAGTGGCCAGCAGCAGGTCTGGCTCCTAGGCGGAGGGGACACGGGGATCTGCGCGCTGCCCCCGCCATGAGCGTGGGGGGGGGGCGGTGCCTTCGGGTGAGAGCCATGCAGAACTGCTTGCGCGCCTCCATTTTGGAGCCGGACCTGCTGCTGGCTACTTCCAGGGCGCAGTGGGAAGCCTGCACCCCAACCCCACGCCCCAATCCCCTGCCCTAGCCCTGAGCCCCTGCCTCAAACCCAGAGCCTCTTCCTGTACCCCAAATCCCTCATCCTTGGCCCCACCCCAGAGCCTGCACCCCCAGCCCAGAGCCCTGACCCCCTCCTGCACCCCAATCCCCTGTCCCAGCCCTGAGCCCCCCAAACCCAGAGCCCCCTCCTGCACCCCAAACCTCTCATCCCTGGCCTCAGTCCAGAGCCTGCACCCCCAGCCCAGAGTCCTGACCCCCTCCCACACCCCAACCCCCTGCCCCAGCCCAGAGCCCCCTCCCATACTCTGAATCCCTCATTCCCGGCCCAACCCCACAGTCCCCACCCCCGCATGCCAACCCTCTGCCTCAGCCCTGAGCCCCTCCCACACCCCAAACCTCTCATCCTCAGCTCAGTTGAGTCGCGGGCATCAACAATTTTCTTCATCTGGTTCGCCAGAAAAAGTTTGAAAACCACTGACTTAAACCAGTGCAATTTCCTGTTCATGGACACACATCAGTTTGGCTTGTCTCTGTTTATAGGATTAAACTGACATAGATTATCCACACAGAAGGTTGCATTGGTTAAACATCACACCTTTTGCTAAATCGCTGCAACTGTGTGTTTAGACAAGCCCCTTTCCTGCAGACATGGGGAACAGAGCCACTGTGGCTCCAGAGTTTAGGGCAGGCTGGGCAGCAGGAATCCATGAGTCCATACAGAGGTCTGCACCCCAAAAAACCCAGCTCCTGAAGCTCTTAGTGTGGCCATTTGTAGTGGGTCTTGTGGAGGTATGGATCGGGCCAGGGCTGACAGATCAGCTATTAGGTGGATCTTCCCCTCTTCTCCCCTGCTACCCGCATGAGGACATGCTAGGCTTGTAGTACCTGCTCCAGTCCTTAGGCTGTGCTAATAGTCTGGGAGCAGCTTCGCTCCTATTCCATGGCCTGGAAGAATGATTCCTCTCCACCCCTGTCACATCCTGCCCACACTCTAGCCATGCCTATCCCAGAGAGCACTTTCTCCAAACACTCATTGTCAAAAGGTTCTTTTAGCCATATTTGCCTTTGGAACATTCCCCAAGCTTCTTACTCTCCAGGAGTGGGAACCTTGGAGTACAGTGTCCTTAGAGAAGGAGAAATTAGTGACCTGTAATTCTGTTTCTCTAGAGTTATTCTGACTACATTTTTACTCAGCCACCTTCCCTCAGAATTTGGGGAATTATCTTTCTTAAATTGTTTCTATACTGATCACTTATTTTGTTTCTTCACATTAGACATGCTGGACATAGACTGTCACAATTAGTATGAGGTGTCAAGACGTACTTGACTATTCTGCTTAGCTAGCTGTCCTTCAAAGACAAACAAAATTTCAATGAGTGTGTGTGCAATAGTCTTAAAATAATTTTTCAGTGAATTAAGTGCTCATGATAGGCTGCAGATGGAGAGCCCTGGACTTTCCCAACCAGGAAGAACACCGCTTTATAGTTAAAGCACAGGGCTCAGCATCAGAAGATCTCACTTCTCTGCCTTGCTCTGCCACAGGCTAACAGTGCGAGGGTGCCCAAGTCACTTAGGCACCCATTTTCAAATTGGGATGTGTAAACTTATACAGCTGACCCCATAGCTAGGCAAGTGGTCTGAGTTTCAAATTGCTGAGCACTCCAAACTTCCTACTGAAGTCTAAGAGCTGCAGATGCTTGGAACCTCTAAATGTCAGGTAATCGAAAAGTCTAAATATAGATTTAGGTGTGTAATTTTAAGTATCCACCTTTGCAAATGTAACTATTAACTGGAGCTGTCGATTAATCCCAGTTAAATCATGCGATTAACTGAAAAAAATTAACTGTGATTAAAAAAATTAATCGCGATTAATTGCACTGTTAAACAATAGAATACCAATTAAATTTATTAAATATTTTTGGATGTTTTTCTACATTTTCAAATATATTGATTTCTATTACAACACAGAATACGAAGTGTATAGTGCTCACTTTATATTATTATTTTTTATTACATATATTTAAACTGTAAAAAATGATAAACAAAAGAAATAGTATTTTTCAATTCACCTCATAAGTACTGTAGTGCAATCTTTTTATCGTGAAAGTGCAACTTACAAATGTAGATTTTTTTTGTTACATAACTGAACTCAAAAACAAAACAATGTAAAACTTTAGAGCCTACAAGTCTACTCAGCCCTACTTCTTGTTCAGCCAATTGCTAAGACAGACAAGTTTGTTTACATTTATGGGAGATACTTCTGAGTGCTTCTTATTTACAATGTCACCTGACAGTGAGAACAGGTGTTCACATGGCACTTTTGTAGCTGGCGTTGCAAGGTATTTATGTGCCAGATATGTTAAACATTTATATGCCCCTTCATGCTTCGGCCACCATTCCAGAGAACATGCTGATGATGTTCTTTAAAAAAATAATGTGTTATTAAATTTATGACTGAACTCCTTGAGGGAGAATTGTACGTCTCCTGTTCTGTTTTGCCCACATTCTGCCATATATTTCATGTTCTAGCAGTCTCAGATAATGACCCAGCACATGTTCGTTTTAAGAACACTTTCACAGCAGATTTGACAAAACGCAAAGAAGGTACCACTGTGAGGTTTCTAAGGATAGATACAGCCCTCAACCCAAGGTTTAAGAATCTGAAGTGCCTTCCAAAATCTGAGAGGGACGAGGTGTGGAGAATGCTTTCAGATGTCTTAAAAGAGCAACACTCCGATGCAGAAACTACAGAACCTGAACCAAAAAAGAAAATCAACCTTCTGCTGGTGGCATTTGACTCAGGTGATGAAAATGAACATGCGTCGGTCCGCACTGCTTTGGATCGTTATCAAGCAGAACCCGTCATCAGCATGGACGCATGTCCTCTGGAATGGTGGTTGAAGCATGAAGGGACATATGAATCTTTAGTGCATCTGGCACGTAAATATCTTGCGATGCTGGCTACAACAGTGTCATGTGAACACCTGTTCTCACTTTCAGGTGACATTGTAAATAAGACCTGGGCAGCATTATCTCCTGCAAATTGTAACCAAGCTTGTTTGTCTGAGCAATTGGCTGAAGTAGGACTGAGTGGACTTGTAGTCTCTAAAGTTTTACATTGTTCTATTTTTGCATGCAGTTATTTTTTGTACATAATTCTACATTTGTAAGTTTAAATTTCATAATAAAGAGATTGCACTACTGTACTTCTATTAGGTGAATTGAAATATATTATTTCTTTTGTTTTTTACAGTGCAAATATTTGAAATAAAAAATAAATATGAAGTGAGCGCTGTATTCTGTGTTGTAATTGAAATCAATATATTTGAAAATGTAGAAAACATCTAAAAATATTCAAGTAAATGTTATTCTATTGTTTAACAGTGCAATTAATCGCAAATAATTTTTTAATTGCGCAATTAATCATGATTAATTTTTTTAATTGCTAGACAGCCCTACTATTAACTTCTTTGTGCCTCACTTTTCCCAGCTTGAAGTGAAATTATTAAAGTTTTGACATGGTCAGTCTGAAGGTGTCAAAGGAATGCAAATAGAACTAGCCATTAGGTCTTGCAGCCACCAGTGTTGCTAAAACTCTCATGATTTTATGACAAGTCTTGCAATTTTTGGTGTTTTTCTTAAAGCTCCATCCTCTAGAGTCATCTGCTTTTGTAAGACTCTCAGCTTACATTTAAGAAAGAAACATATTTCTAACCCTAGAAAGCTTGAAAATATGAATGAAAATGTGAAAAGCCTCCAAAACAGAAGGCAAATAAAAGAACTCAAACTATATTATTTTTAAAATTTCTGGATTTTTGGAGGCCTGACTCATAATTTTTGAGCTCTTGGGGTTGGCAATAGCAAGCCTAGCTCTGACCCCCTCTAAATTGGGGAGACGTAGGTCGTCGAAGCCAATCAGACTACTTACAGTACATAAAGTTAAGCATGGGAGTAAATCTTTGCAGAATCATGCCTTAAAAGAGAATGAAAGCTGGGGAAAGCCTTGACATTTTAACAATAAGTTTCTAATCCTTTTCTTTGAAAATGTAAATTAATTGCTATGATTTGGAGTTTGTGGGATATTCACTCCCCCCCTTTCGGATCCATTGGAGGGCATGATATGAATTTACAGCTGGACTGGGCAGTGCTTCGCAGGATGAAGCTGAAGACAAAGGCTGCCTGCAGCAGATGTGGCTATAAAGTGGCTGCTTGTAGCTGAGCTGGCAAAAAGGAGAGTAGCTCGTGAACTTGTGGACTGAGAACAGAACTGGGAGCAAGGTGCTCCTGCAGTTTAATCCTGGCTCTGACACTGACTCCCTCTGTGAAAGCAGTCAGGTCACTTAGCCATGTTGTCTTCGGGTGCATTTACTTTTCAAAATAAACAAAAACATGGCAGCGAGTCTCAGAGTCCCGGTCAGTTCTTGCGGGGCTCATGCTATGGGGCTAAAAATAGCAGTGTAGGCATTCCCATTCAAGCTGAAGCCCAAGCTCTAAAACCCAGCGAGGTCAAGTATGTTTGCTTTTTCAGAAACTTTAGCTTCCAACTAAGCATTTTTAATAATAGCATGCTAACAGATTATAATTTAATCTTTTATATTAGGATCTTAACCTCATCAGTATGCTTGTTGACAATGCTACAATTGGAGAATGGAGCCTCCAGGGTCTTCCAAATGATGACCTTTCAATTCAGAATGGCATCATTGTCACAAAGGCATCTCGATATCCTTTGCTGATTGACCCACAAGGTCAAGGAAAGAGCTGGATTAAGAATAAGGAAAAAAATAATGAACTCCAGGTACATTCTCTGTTTAAAGCATTTTTCATCTTTGTGTCATGTTAGATCATTGCTAATAGCATAATAACCAGTACAAGTTAATTATACACTACCATATTTTGGCTGTGCACTATGGTAACTGGAATCAAGTCTTCATTTTATATTCTGTCCGTGGTGAAAAAATGTAAAAAAATGTTGTAAAGATTACATATATGTTATGCCTTTATGTAAAAGGACGATATCCATGTGATAACTTGTATTTATCCTACACCTTTGACCATCTCACCCACACTCTAGTCACCAGTCGATCCTCTTTGGGATTTGGGACTTACTGTCACATTCCAGACCTCTGAGATCTTCAAATAGATGTTTTGTTCAGTCCATTTTCCACATTAATGTTCCCTTTCTGTTGCATACCTTCTCTCCTCATTCATTTTTCATGGGCTAATGCCCCTTCGGGAGCGGTCCAGTGGTGTTGCTGGTGGCTCCAAGTCTAAGCTCTGCCCTTCAACTCAAGCCACCAGATTTTCTGTCTCCAGAAGTATGACAAATTGGCCTTTTACTTTCTCCCAACTATTTTGTTTTATCATCTTTGTTTTTATTCATTTTTGTGCAGTTGCAAGTTATAATCTTCCTCTTCCTCCTCCTCCTCCCCTGTCTCAGGTAAATAGCAGTGTGGTGGTTTCAACCACTTGGATGTGCCACTGCCAGACTCTTCTGTCCCCACTTGGGCATGGCTGAGCTGTCCTGAAAACAACTGGCTTAAATGTAAGCAGTGCTCCCTACACAAGGCAGCACTTACAGGCTCTCTAGAGAGGGAATTATGTCCTGCCACTTCCCAGGGCATGGAGCTTGGAGCCAGAGTGGCATGTCAGGTCCCTGCTCTGTCCTGTGGAGTCATGGCTTCAAAGCAGAAAAGCTCACTGGGGGTTTCTGAGCTTTCAGGGAGAGAGCCTAAAGACAAGGAGGAAGCTATCTGGCCAGCTCAGCAGGTAAGTCCCACAACCGAGCTGGGCTGGGTCCTGAAAGGGGCCCTCTTCTGCTCCTTTGGGAAAGTAGCAGGGCTCTTACCTAGCTCCCCCTCCAGGGAGGTAAGGGATGAGAAATCCCTTCCCATGATCAGAATGATCCTGACTGACTGAGGAAAGCCATAAGTGGTACTAGGTTGCACATATAGTATTTAACTGGGTGTTAGCTAGCCTGGGGGAGCAGGCCTTTCAGACTCCCCAAGTCAGTTAACAAGATTCTTCAACAACCAGTACCCTTCCTCTGTTGTATGGTCTGCAGTATTAATTTAGATAGAATATATGGGCTAGAAGTGTTAACATACCCACTCACTGTCCAACATTAAACAGTGTTAAACGAGGTCTGGGGTTTGATATATGAAGACTGCTTAATACCATGGCAAACACACCATTAAAATCCTTTTAACCTTTTATTAAAGATAAAGAAAAGAAGGAAAAACAGTTTGAAATGTAAAGTACTCAATAAGGCTTTCATTTTAACAACATCGCTTGTTCTTTTTAGCTGGAGAGAGCTTTTAAAAGGAAAAAAAAAAAACCTTGTTTGACAGACTCGTAGATGGTAACAAAGATGGTAATAATTGTCCTTTTGGGGAAAAGAAAAGTTATCTGAGATTGGCTGTAGCTGTTGTTGCTGCTGCTGACAAAGTCCAATCCCGTTTCATCCCAGGTATGTTTGGGAATCAGCTGGAGCCAGTAGAGATGGCAGTGTCATTTGGGTGCCTCTCTCTGGCCCAGTCTGATCAGAACATGTCTCAGGATTAGGATAATGCAAGTCCAGGTCCCAGTAGACAGTGCGGATGGCACCCATGATGGTGAAACTCACTCCAGTAGCTATTTTTCTTTAAATCTTGCTTTAAGGATGCTGTCGTGGGTCTGGTACACCCTGTCACCCTTTGGGTTCGGGGTAGGGTGTTATAGCCCCATGGCTGAGTCCAAATGGCTACCCTTAGCCCCCGGGCAGTATGACCCAAGGGCCAGTGTCAGTGAGCCTGCCCTCTTAAATGGGGCAGTGTGCCCTAGAGACCAGAGTCAATATGGCTGCCCACTTGTCAGGGCTGTGTGGCCTAGCAGCCAGGGAGAAAGTGGGCTGCCACCCAGAGCTGGCAGCCAGGGTGGGGACCGGGCCCTCCATAGTCCACTGGGTCCCAACCCAGGGCCCTGTCAGCATCAAGTGGATTCGCCACGAGGTCAGTGGGGGTCCATCTGAAACACACTGCCTTTGTCCCTGTTCCACAACTGGATCAATGTCTAGTTCCCCTGGGTTACTTCCTACCCTCTTTTCCAATGTTGCTGTCCACAGATCTCCTGGGCATCTGGGGTCATCAGCTTGTGAAGCTCCCAACAACTCCGTCCTCTCTTGAGCTTCCACGGGCAGCCGAGTACCTGCCTGGCTCTCGATGCACTTTGCCTCGGCGATCTGGAGCTCCAGCAGCTGCTGGGAGGGAGCCTGTAATGTGTGTCCCCTCTCTTCGGTGGTCAGCCCTGACTGAGCTGGGCTGCTCTCTTTTATACTGAGCCTCCAGTTGGAGCATGCCCAGCAGTGGTGAGGAGGCGTGGCGTCCTCCACCCACAATATGGGGTTAACCCCTTCTTGTCCAGGGCAGGGCTGGTAACACCCTATCACAGACCCCAAAAGGAACTGGGAGGTGGAACAGACCATCCCCTCATTATTTTATCCACCAATTAGGCCTAGTTTCTGACACACCAATTTTGGCTCACTGATTTCTGTTTCCACTTTTCGTATTTACCAAGCATGATCTTACCACATTCTGTGAGTTATATCAGGAGGCCTTTTTGTTTGGACTAATTTAGTCTTTCTGCCTCCTCTTTGTATGTTTTCCCATCAACATTATAGGTTATTGTGACATCTTATGAACGTTCACATACTTTTTATAGTTGAGCTCACAATTAGGCCCAGTTTGTGAGCCCAGTTATCAGAACAGGTCCCGAGGCCAGGATAAATAGTGTACTACCTCCCCACAGTAAACAGCAGGAGAAGTAGTACCACATTTGGATCACAAAAGAACCCAAACAAATCCATCCCTACAGGACTTTTTCAGGGCACAGTGTCAGTCAGTGTCTTGCAAGGAACTCTTAATATTAATAAAATATCTTCCTTTTCAAACATTATTAGGTACATGTGTTCCTGTTGATCAGAGGTGAAAGTAAGCCAGTACGGTCGGGTACGGCGTACCAGCAAGAGCCAGTACGCCATGCCGGACCGCACCGGCTTCCATGGCGGGGATTTAAAGGGTGGGGAGCCCAGAGCCCTTTAAATCCCACCCGCAGCTCGGCGCCAGGGCTGGGGCCAGGATTTAAAGTGCTCGGAGCTCCCTGCCGCTGTGGGGAGCCCAGAGCCCTTTAAATCCTGCCCGCAGCTCAGTGCTCGGGCTGGGGCAGGGATTTAAATGTCTCAGAGCTCCCCGCCACAGCGGGGAGCCCCGAGCCCTTTAAATCCCCCCCCCGCAGCTCCGGCTGGAGCTGCAGGGGGGATTTAAAGGGCCCAGAGCTCCGTGGCGGCCAGAGCCCCAGGCCCTTTAATTTGCCCCTGAGCACCGGGGGCTCCCAGCCACCTCTGCAGCTGGGAGCCCCGGGTTGATTTAAAGACCCTGCCTCTTCCGGTTGAGGCCATGCCCCCCTCAGGACTCTGACAGTACCGGTAAGTCCTGTAAGTTACTTTCACCCCTGCTGTTGATGCCTCCTTTGGGGGCATGATAAGATCCAAATGAGAACATCGGTTTAAACCAAATGTTAAACTAAAATATTCATATAAAACAAAGACATTTCATAAATGTTGGGAGCCTAAGGTGGGTGCAGCAGTAGCTGCACCAGTGAAAGACATAGTCAGCACTTCAGAAGGGGACTTCCTCCAAAAGATGTCATAGAGCATAATGGTGATGAGACACTTCACAGCAGTTTCAAAGCCTCAGCTATAGCCTTTCAAATCAAAGGTTTTTCATATATGTAGTAAGGAAAGCCTACTCTGTGGCAAACAAGTGGCTCATTGTCTAAAAGTGTGATCCTTGCTTGGAGTGAGACGTCTTGGGTTCTGTCCTGGTCAAACCCTGATTGTGATCTGCAATGAGCAAAGGTTTCCAACTTGGTGGCTACAAGGAAGCTATGTCACACCCATGAATAGCCATCACTCATCCTAAACAGATATCTTGTACATGCAGACTTCCAGGTGAGGAGATATTGGGGGGAACATTAGAAAAATTACTAGCTGAGATTGCAGAGAGGCCTCGGCTCTCGTTGTTAAAGCCAGCATAACAATCCACTGGTTGCTACCAGTACCAAGAACATTGATGAAGGGACTGTTACCCTGGCAGAGAGAAAAATCTGGAGCAGGTGTTTCCAAAAACAGCTAGATAATTTTTCCTCCAAACTGACAAAATCCTCAGCATGACAAAGATAAAAAGGATTTGTGTACAAGAGCCCACAATTCCTGTAGAAGACTCTTCCTTCTGATCCAGCCTCTACACCAAGACTCTTAAGTGGCTGGTTGTAGTCACCATAGGCGCCAACTTTTCCCTGTGCCGGTGGGTGCTCAACCCCTTGCCCTGACTCCACCCCCGCCCTGCCCCCATTCCATCCCCTTCCCCAAAGTCCCCACCCCAACTCTGCCCCCTCCCTGCCCCTATTGGACCCCTTCCCCAAATCACTGCCCCGGCCGCGCCTCTTCCCTGCCTCCTCCCCTGAGCGCGCCGTGTTCCCGCTCCTTCCTCCTCCCCCCCCCAGTGCTTGCCAGGCAAAACAGCTGTTTCACTGTGGCAAGCGCTGGGAGCGAGGGGGAAAAAGTGGGCACGTGGCACGCTCGGGAGGAGCAGAGGCAGAGGTGAGCTGGGGCGGGGAACTGCCAGTGGGTGCAGAGCACCCACCAATTTTTCCCCATGGGTGCTCCAGCCCCGGAACACCCATGGAGTCGTTGCCTATGGTAGTAACAGCCAGGCACAGGTTGCATGTTACACACTAAAACCCATGCACAGTCAACATGCCAATCAATACCCTGTCCAGAGAAACACACCCCTTCATAAATGTACAGCTGCTGGAAAGGATTCATAGCCACCAGTTCTTCAAAATCAGGAGGAGTGCAGATCCCAGTGCAGAGAATTGCTCTCCCAAGGATCAAAACAGACATGGCTTTGGCTGTAATTTTACCATAATGGTAAAGATTTGCAAAGATCCAAACCTTGATTGTATCAGTCATCTCCTGAGAGGTCATCAGAAGTTAGTTATCAGAGAGGTAGTCATGTTAGTCTGTATCAGCAAAAACAACGAGTCCTTGTTACTTTTTGTAGTGATCCAGCCACTCCCAGTCTTTATTCAGGCCTAATTTGATGGTGTCAAGTTTGCAAATTAATTCCAGCTCGGCAGTTTCTCGTTGAAGTCTGTTTTTGAAGTTTTTTTGTTGAAGAATGGCCACTTTTAAGTCTGTTATTGAGTGTCCAGGGAGATTGAAGTGCTCTCCTACTGGTTTTTGAATGTTACAATTCTTGATGTCTGATTTGTGTCCATTTATTCTTTTGCGTAGAGACTGTCCGGTTTGGCCAATGCACATGACAGAGGGGCATTGCTGGCACATGATGGCATATATCACATTGGTAGATGTTCAGGTGAATGAGCCCCTGATGCTGTGGCTGATGTGGTTAGGTCCTATGATAGTGTCCCTTGAATAGATACGTGGACAGAGTTGGCAAAGGGGTTTGTTGCAGGGATTGATTCCTGGGTTAGTGTTTCTGTTGTGTGGTGTGTAGTTGCTGGTGAGTATTTGCTTCAGGTTGTGGGGCTGTCTGTAAGCAAGGACTGCCCTGTCTCCCAGGATCTGTGAGAGTGAGGGATCATCCTTCAGGATAGGTTGTAGATCCTTGATGATGCGCTGGAGAGGTTTTAGTTGAGGACTGTAGGTGATGGCTAGTGGCGTTCTATTACTTCCTTTGTTGGGTCTGTCCTGTAGTAGTGTAATTTGACACCATCAAGTTAGGCCTGAATAAAGACTGGGAGTGGCTGGGTCACTACAAAAAGTAATTTTCCCTCTGTTGATACTCACACCTTCTTGTCAACTGTTGGGAATGGGCCACATCCACCCTGATTGAATTGGCCTCGTTAGCACTGAACCTCCCCCTCCCCAACTTGGTAATGAAACTCCCATCTTTTCATGTGCTGTATATTTATATCTGCCTACTGTATTTTTCACTCCATGCATCTGATGAAGTGAGCTATAGCCCATGAAAGCTTATGCCCAAATAAATGTATTAGTCTCTAAGGTGCCACAAGGACTCCTTGTTAGTAGTGAGTTAGTTATTTCCAATGGTTAGGATTGCTAGTGCCATGCATCAGCTTCATCCCTCATGCGTTTCTCAAAGCACAGCTGCTGAAATTCCTTCTGAAAACATAAAACCATGTACTTGATGCAATGCAAAATTAAGCGTTATTCTTAGCTAACATCCAATGCCCCTTTGTGGGGAGGTAAGTATAAACAACATGCTGAAAGCCAACACAACGTTCACGCTAGACCCTTGCATACTCACTATGGAAGCAAGCATACATGGAAGACAAATTTCCAAATGCTCATTGTATGTGTCTTTTTAGTTCATATCAACACCTCTATCAGGGTGTGTCTTTAAATAAATTATTTTAAAAAGCAAAAACCACAAACGTGGCCATATGGGATGGGACCACTGAGTACCGTATCCTTTCTATGAGCCTGACCAGAACCAGCTGCCTAAGTGGAAGGTGCAAGGTACTATATAGCAGGCACTTATGGTATTTGCAGAGGAAGTCTCCTTCTGCTTCCTGTTAAGAGGTGGCTTATTTTTGAGGCATGAATGTTTATATACATTCTGAAAACCAGGGAATAACCAGAGGCCAAAGCTTCCCCATGGCAACGGAAATAGTGTCCTGGGAAGAGAAGGATCTGCTGCCTTTCCAGAGAGTTCACATAAAAGATACAGAAGAGATGAAAATGAAGAGTTGAAATCCTTCTCCTCATTCTTCACTGGCCCAGAAGGTACTTTGGGCTTGCTAAATAGCCAAGGACCCCACATTGTATCTTCAGAAAAGACCAGACATCTTGAAGCTGGGATTCCTTCGTGTAGACTGGGAACATCTACCATTAACAGCTTGGGCATTGGAAGAGAAGTGTAGTTCACCATGGAATCTACATTAAGCAATGATACAGTTTTGTATCCAGACAGAACTCAACCAGGATATTTCATTTACTGATCTGGTCAAATTTACATTTCAGGATTGTGGGGAAACAGAAAGCTCTTTGGGACAGGGACTGCCTCACTGTGTATTGCCCAGCACAGTAGTGCCCTGACTCTCAGTGCTGTTGTGATATGAATATTATAATAATCCCAAAGATCTGGTGATCTCAGCTACACTAGAGTTTCTCCAGGAGGTTTGGTTGGAGTCCTACAACTGAGCACTATAGAAATGTGGGTACCAACCATAGTGGCATTTTGTAGCCAGGCACATCATATCTTCCATTTGAGTATCAGGTGCTAAGTTTCATCACAGTGACAAATTAGACAAGCCTTTGGCTGGCCTTTCTTGTCACCATTACTTCTGGAAAGTAAGTTTTAGAATTAGTTCCCATATCCCTACACAAAGCACACTGTCTTTGTCATGAGGAAAAAAGTTATTCTTATAGTTCCAGAAACCTTTCTCTTCAAGGTAAGTTACGCTTTCCACAATTCCTGGGAAATAGTTCTCCCATTGTTGTATTCTAACCTTTGGAAGATCTGTGGCATAAATGGGCATTACAGCTCTAAAAATATATTTCAAGCATACAGAATGCTTTTGCCATTACACCCTGTTCATCTCATTCTATCATAATGCCAAGGCCCGAGAGCCTCAGAGTTGCTGCAGGCAAGATGTAAAAATCCTGCACCAGTTGGCATGCTATTCTGTGAATAGTTGGGAAACTATTCACAGAAGTTGCTAAGGGTACTGGGGGGAAAGTGTATGAGCCTCATCTGAGGAATATTTGCAAAGTAAGTTTCCGTTCCTCTGCAGAGGCATCCTTTGGTAGGAAGGTGCTACTGGGTTGGTTTCCACATAATTCCTTAGTGTAAAGTTCTTGCTTTATATGGAGGAAACATCTATTCCTGCCTACTATTCTACTATAATAATTGAACTCTGCTTATTCTTTCCCTCCCTACATCTGGTATGCACTGCTCATTACTTCCCAGGTGTAATGAATGAGGAGAGAAGCCGTGTAACAGAATGAGAATTTTCTTACCTGATAATTTTATTTCTGTCAGCACCTTCTCTCTGAATTCAACCCATCCTGGTAGTTTGGTAAATGACCAGAATATAAATTGAAAATGTTCTCTAGTGAGAGATTTAGACATATAGTGTCTTAATGCTAATAATTGGTTGCTGGAGGGTTTCTATATTTGTGGAAGAACTCTGCTGCAGGCCTGAGCCGAAGGGTGGAGCATAATCCTGGAGCCTCCAGCAACACCACCTTTGAATTCCATAGTTGGGGGTCATTAATCCATTAGTGGTGAATGAAGAGAGAAGCTGCTAACAGAAGAGAAATTTCTTACTTGATAGTTTTCTATTCTCTTCAACAAGTGTGGAATTTTTACTCTTCTCCAGACTCCACTGCGAGGATGCAAAATGGGCAATAGTTCAATCCTGCATCTTTGCTGGATTTAAAGTCCAATATCTCACGATCCTGAAGAGGTAGAAATGGGAGCTTTATAACATTGTCTGCCAGTGTGGTCCTGGTGGAGATGGATTATTGGGAGAGTGCCACCAAGGCAGTTGAAGGTGCATGAGGATTGCAATTTATCACATGGATACCCCATCACTGTTAATGTGGTGAATAGTATACTGCCTCTAGATCTTGTCAAAATGAGGTTGATGGGTGAGAAAAGAGACTGATAAGATAAGGACAACAACATCATGGGTAATGATGATGTCCCAGATGTGATATTATGACCTAAACCCTTACCTTTCTCTTGTGCCTGCAATCTCCAAACAGAAGGCCACATCATCTAGGGAGGGAAATCAATAGGATTTGGTATCAGGCCCAGAACCCATAAACCAGTAATTGATAAACATCACCCCCCCTAGATATGGCGAAGAAACAGCTAAAAGCATGACAAAACTAAAATGAGAAAAGAGAAAAAAAGATATAAAATATCTGCAGAGACCTGCCAAGAAAAAAATGGATGTTAGAATCTAAGTGTTTTAGGGGTTTGTTTTTGTTTTGTTTACTAACAGGCTAACTAAATCATCACAGTGTGTTTTAGCTAGAGGGGGACCTGAGCAAGAATCTACCAGTTCCCTAAGGCCCTTCTTATCTAGAGAGGGAAGCCAGTAATATTTGGCATATTACTCAGAACTGTAACCCAGTGACTGATTTGTAACACCACATGTAGAAAGGATAAAGAACTGCAGCTAAATTAATGAGAAAAGCTAAAATGTAAAGAGAGAGAGGTGTTTTAAAAAACTTACAAAGAGTCCTGTGAAGGAAAAGGAGACATTTATAGATCTAAATGTTAACAAAAACACCCCAGTATGCTCTTCCGTGAGAGTAACTGAGGAGAAAATTGTAAAAGATAGGTATTTATAATGATCCTTTATAAACCAGTGATATAAGGTATATATTTATTACACATTTGCTACTAGAGGACAAATATTAGACTTTTTATTTAAAGATAAACAGAATTGTTGATATCCTTATGTAAGTATTAAAAGAGAGGAAGCAAATACCAAGAGTAAGGTAATGCAACAGAACTGAAACATTATAGGCTATGCATTCCAGAAGGTATTCATATTGATTTTGTAAAATTTCTGTTAAATGAATTTTAAAAAATCAATTAATCCCATTTGTCTCATCTTTCCTCAGATAAGGCCATTGTTAATCTCTTACAGGCAGTAAGTCACTAGACTTCTGTTGTTGTTGTTTTTCTGTAGTCCAGCATCTCCCACAATTCTGGACATCAGGGATGCTCTCCTCTCTCAGCTGCTCATGGAGGCGGGATCAGAGTTTTGGTGCCGCATGGTCTGGCCAAGTGGCCATGGCCCCTCTACCCCTGCTTGCTGCTAACTTCTTTGCCTCCACAGTAGCAGACAGGGTGGCTTCTTTGGCTCTCATCCTTCATCCTTCTATTTCAACTTTTCTTGCCTTTTTGTGGGGCTGTAGGGAGCAGTGTTCTCGCTCCTCAGCATTTCTCCTCCTCCTCCCTGAATCGGTCAATCCTTCGGGGGTTTAACCCTCCCGAGTCCCAAAGCCTCCATGGCAGCATCTCCCTGCTGGCTTCCCTGCCCCTTATAGGAATAGCAGAGTAGCCAAGAAAGCATTAGGTCAAATCCAAGCAATGTTGTATATGGGAGGCAGCTTGCTCAGGTTAGGCAGATAACAAGTTGAGCCCAGCCTACACTCAGCCTTCCATTCCTTACTCTGTTAGGTGCTGGGGCTGAAAGTTGGACAGGCAGGTGGGGTCCCCTACCCATTGAGGCAGCCGTGATTCCAATGGGGGGGAATATATACCGGGAACCCCGGTGCAGAGCAGGGAGAGGCACCAACAGTGGGGAGGACCCTGACCACTCTACTTAGAGGGTAAGTCCCAGTGGACCCCTGCCAAACAGAGGGGAGGCTTGTAGGGCCACAAGTCATCCTCTCCTCCCAAGTCTTAAAGTTTGTCCTGAGTGCTCTAGGGAAAGAAGCAAGCAGGGCTTCTAATCAGCCCCCCTCCCTCTCAAGCCAACCAGGAGGGCTCTGACAATGAGTTCTCCCCTCCCAGGGGGAATGGGACTCAGTAGGGAGGATTCTGGGACAGACATCTTGAGAGGGCTCCAGGTCTGAAGGAAGACAAACTGCAAAAGGCTTCACCAAAGCCGCAGCAGAGCTTCTACACTCCCAAAACACACAAAAAAGGTAAAAGAGGTTTAAAAACATTTAAAAAGGCTAAAAAGGGAAAGACAAAGCACAACAAATCCAGGAGATGAGCTCAGTGGTTCGAGCATTGGCCTGCTAAACCCAGGGTTGTGAGTTCAGTCCTTGAGGGGGCCATTTGGGGATTTAGTTGGGGATTGGTCTTGTTTTGAGCAGGGGGTTGGACTAGATGACCTCCTGAGGTCCCTTCCAACCCTTATGATCTATGAACAGTTTTCTTTTTCCATCCAGGAATGTATTTTCTTGATCCAGAGCTTCAGGAGGCCCACCATAGCACTATTCCTCCAAGTGCTAGGACTGCTGGTGTAATGCAGAGGGGTCACTCCATGAGGACAATCATGCATCAGAAGTCTTAAAGCCATCATACTAAAGGTGTGGGACTACTCCCTGAAACACATGAAAGATCAATTATGGGTTCTGACACAGGTGTTCAACTCCTCACAATGGTGGTGAGCCCTTACTGTGCCCACAAAGGCATGCCCATCTACCTTCCACTTTCTTTAGTCCTGGCAACTGAATCCAACCTGGAAGGCTGGGGAGCTCATTTGAAGACCCAAAACAGCCCAGGACGTCTGGAGCGAGGAGGAAAAGGCTCACAGCATAAAACTCCTAGAATTGAGAGCTGTCAAACTAGTTCTGCCATGGTTCCAGCCTACCCAAAGGCTGAACCATGCCCTGGTTTCATCAGACAATATGACTATGGTCACATATTTAAACAACCAAGGGGGAACAAGGAGACCAGCACTACCCACAGAAGCAATGGAAATAATGAGATGGGCAGAACAGTTCCTCCTTTCTCTCAAAGCGATCCACATCACAGAGGACTTGAACCAAAAGGCAGACTTGCTTAGAAGATGCATGGTCAAAAACTCTGAGTGGTACCTGAATCAGGAGGTTTTCGATCCTGTCCAGCTAAGCACTGGAACAAATTGCCTAGGGATGTTGTGGAATCTCTGTCATCAGAGGCTTTTAAGAACAGGTTAGACAAACCATTGTCAGCAATGGTCTAGTTATTGCTTAGTCCTGCCTTGAGTGCAGGAGACTCGACTAGATAACCTAATGAGGTCCCTTCCAGTCCTACATTCCTATGATTGATTCAAAGGAGGCAGACCCCAGATCCATGGGGACAGTTGCCTTATCGCGCAGTTGTCCGCAGGGCCTACTTTCGATGTTTCCACCCTTTCCACTACTGGGGAAGATGGTCCAGAAATTGAGAACAGGCTACATTAATAGTGATAACTCCTCATTGACCAAGGAGACCTTGGTTCCCAGGCCTGACGGAGCTGAAACTAGAGTTCCCATTCCAGCTTTCATGGAGACTGGATATCCTCTTGCAAGGTCGTCATCTTCATCTGGTCCCAAAACAGCTTCAACTAACAGCTTCGCTGTTGAAAAGGAAGAACTAGAAGGTCTTGGTCACTCCACCAGAATCATTAAGAAATTGCTTTTGTCTAGGAGTGTATTGACACTATCAACTCTTCCATCTGGTCCAGATTCAACAACTGGTGCCAAGAGCACAATGCGTATTCCAGAAATCCAGGAATTCTAACCATACTGGACTTCTCCAAGAAGCCATAGACAGAGGCCTTTAAACCAGTGCCCTTGTGTGTCGGGTGTCTGTTCTTAGTTGCAGGTTATTCACAGGATCCTTGGGCTCCCTGGCAGACAATGCACAGATAGCCACTTTCCTTCGAGGAGTTTGATAAGCCACATTGGTGACCTTCTGCTAGTTTTGAGGGCCCTGACGAGCTCTTAGACTAGTATCTGACTTCTTCGGTGTCAGCCTTTTATTTACCCCCTAAGACTTGTTTCTTATTAGTTGTCACATCCTCCAGGCAAGTGTCAGAGCAGGCAGCCTTATCTATACAGGATCCATATTGCATGTTCCACAAGAGCCAGGTTGTGCTCAGCACACCAGAATTCTTTCTTTCTAAGGTGAATTCATCCTTCCACACTTCCCAAGAGGTTGTATTTCTTTTGTTTCGTCCAAAAACACAACATCCAACATCTAGGCTGGCTAACCTAGTGAGGGGAGCTTTAAACTAGGTTCACCGGGGGAAGGAGACCAAAACCCTGAGGTAAGTGGGGAAGTGGGATACCAGGAGGAGAAAACAGGCTGATCAGCGAGTTATCTTAAGTGTCTATACACAAATGCAAGAAGCCTGGGAAACAAGCAGGGAGCACTGGAAGTCGTGGCACAGTCAAGGAATTATGATGTGATTGGAATAACAGACTTGGTGGGATAACTCACATGACTGGAGTACTGTCATGGATGGATATAAACTGTTCAGGAAGGACAGGCAGGGCAGAAAAGGTGGGGGAGTTGCATTGTATGTAAGAGAGCAGTATGACTGCTCAGAGCTCTGGTATGAAACTGCAGAAAAACCTGAGAATCTCTGGATTAAGTTTAGAAGTGTGAGCAACAAGAGTGATATCGTGGTGGGAATCTGCTACAGACCACCAGACCAGAGGGATGAGGTGGACGAGGCTTTCTTCCGGCAACTAACAGAAGTTACTAGATTGCAGGCCCTGGTTCTCATGGCAGACTTCAGTCACTCTGATATCTGCTGGGAGAGCAATACAGCGGTGCACAGACAATCCAGGAAGTTTTTGGAAAGTGTAGGGGACAATTACCTGGTGCAAGTGCTGGAGGAACCAACTAGGGGCAGAGCTCTTCTTGACCTGCTGCTCACAAACCGGGAAGGATTAGTAGGGGAAGCAAAAGTGGATGGTAACCTGGGAGGCAGTGACCATGAGATGGTCCAGTTCAGGATGCTGACAGAAGGAAGAAAGGAGAGCAGCAGAATACGGACCCTGGACTTCAGAAAAGCAGACTTTGACTCCCTCAGGGAACTGATGGGCAGGATCCTCTGGGAGAATAACATGAGGGGAAAAGGAGTCCAGGAGAGCTGGCTGTATTTTAAAGAATCCTTATTGAAGTTGCAGGAACAAACCATCCCGTTGTATAGAAAGAATAGTAAATATGGCAGTCGACCAGCTTGGCTTAACAGTGAAATCCTTGCTGATCTTAAACACAAAAAAGAAGCTTACAAGAAGTGGAAAATCAGACAAATAACCAGAGAGGAGTATAAAAATATTGCTCAGGCATGCAGGAGTGAAATCAGGAAGGCCAAATCACACTTGGAGTTGCAGCTAGTAAGAGATGTTAAGAGTAACAAGAAGGGTTTCTTCAGGTATGTTAGCAACAAGAAGATGATCAAGGAAAGTGTGGGCCCCTTACTGAATGAGGGAGGCAACCTAGTGACAGAGGATGTGGAAAAAGCTAATGTACTCAATGCTCTTTTTGCCTCTGTCTTCGCGAACAAGGTCAGCTCCTAGACTAATACCCGGGGCAGCACATCATGGGGAGGAGGTGACCAGCCCTCTGAGGAGAAAGAAGTGGTTCAGGACTATTTAGAAAAACTGGATGAGCACAAGTCCATGGGGCCGGATGCGCTGCGTCCGAGGGTGCTAAAGGAGTTGGCGGATGTGATTGCAGAGCTATTGGCCATTATCTTTGAAAACTCATGGCGATCGGGGGAGGTCCTGGATGTTTGGAAAAAGGCTAATGTAGTGGCTATCTTTTAAAAAGGGAAGGAGGAGGATCCGGGGAACTACAGGCCAGTCAGCCTCACCTCAGTCCCTGGAAAAATCATGGAACAGGTCCTCAAGGAATCAATTCTGAAGCACTTAGAGAGGAAAGTGATCAGGAACAGTCAGCATGGAATCACCAAGGGCAAGTCATGCCTGACTAACCTAATTGCCTTGTATGACGAGATAACGGGCTCTGTGGATGAGGGGAAAGCAGTGGATATGTTATTCCTTGACTTTAGCAAAGCTTTTGATATGGTCTCCCACAGTATTCTTGACGGCAAGTTAAAGAAGTATGGGCTGGATGAATGGACTCTAAGGTGGATAGAAAGCTGGCTAGATCGTCGGCCTCAATGGGTAGTGATCAATGGCTCCATGTCTAGTTGGCAGCCGGTATCAAGCGGAGTGCCCCAAGGGTCAGTCCTGGGGCCGGTTTTGTTCAATATTTTCATTAATGATCTGGAGGATGGTGTGGACTGCACCCTCAGCAAGTTTGCAGATGACACTAAACTGGGAGGAGTGATAGATATGCTGGAGGATAGGGATAGGATACAGAGGGACCTAGACAAATTGGAGGATTGGGCCAAAAGAAATCTGATGAGGTTCAACAAGGACAAGTGCAGAGTCCTGCACTTAGGATGGAAGAATCCCATGCACTGCTACAGACTAGAGACTGAATGGCTAGGCAGCAGTTCTGCAGAAAAGGATCTAGAGGTTACAGTGGATGAGAAGCTGGATATGAGTCGACAGTGTGCCCTTGTTGCCAAGAAGGCTAACGGCATTTTGGGCTGTATAAGTAGGGTCATTGCCAGCAGATCGAGGGACATGATCATTCCCCTCTATTCGACATTGGTGAGGCATCATCTGGCGTACTGTGTTCAGTTTTGGGCCCCACACTACAAGAAGGATGTGGAAAAATTGGAAAGAGTCCAGTGGAGGGCAACAAAAAGTGATTAGGGGTCTGGAGCACATGAGTTATGAGGAGAGACTGAGGAAACTGGGATTGTTTAGTCTCCAGAAGAGAAGAATGAGGGGGGATTTTAATAGCTGCTTTCAACTCCCTGAAAGGGGGTTCCAAAGAGGATGGATCTAGACTGTTCTCAGTGGTACCAGATAACAGAACAAGGAGTAATGGTCTCAAGTTGCAGTTGGGGAGGTTTAGGTTGGATATTATGGAAAAACTTTTTCACTAGGAGGGTGGTGAAGCACTGGAATGGGTTACCTAGGGAGGTGGTGGAATCTCCTTCCTTAGAGGTTTTTAAGGTCAGGCTTGACGAAGCCCTGACTGGGATGATTTAGTTGGGGATTGGTCCTGCTTTGAGCAGGGGGTTGGACTAGATGACCTCCTGAGGTCATAAGAACGGCCGTACTGGGTCAGACCAGAGGTTCATCCAGCCCAGTATCCTGTCTACTGACAGTGGCCAATGCCAGGTGCCCCAGAGGGAGTGAACCTAACAGGTAATGATCAAGTGATCTCTCTCCTGCCATCCATCTCTACCCTCTGACAGACAGAGGCTAGGGACACCATTCCTTACCCATCCTGGCTAATAGCCATTAATGGACTTAACCTCCATGAATTTATCCAGTTCTCTTTTAAATGCTGTTATAGTCCTAGCCTTCACAACCTCCTCAGGCAAGGAGTTCCACAAGTTGACTGTGCGCTGTGTGAAGAAGAACTTCCTTTTATTTGTTTTAAACCTGCTGCCCATTAATTTCATTTGGTGGCCCCTAGTTCTTGTATTATGGGAATAAGTAAATAACTTTTCCTTATCTACTTTCTCCACATCACTCATGATTTTATATACCTCTATCATATCCCCCCTTAGTCTCCTCTTTTCCAAGCTGAAAAGTCCTAGCTCTTTAATCTCTCCTCATATGGTACCCATTCCAAACCCCTAATCATTTTAGTTGCCCTTCTCTGAACCTTTTCTAATGCCAGTATATCTTTTTTTGAGATGAGGAGACCACATCTGTATGCAGTATTCAAGATGTGGGCGTACCATCGATTTATATAAGGGCAATAATATATTCTCCATCTTATTCTCTATCCTCTTTTTAATGGTTCCTAACATCCTGTTTGCTTTTTTGACCGCCTCTGCACACTGCATGGACGTCTTCAGAGAACTATCCACGATGACTCCAAGATCTTTTTCCTGATTTTTTGTCGCTAAATTAGCCCCCATCATATTGTATGTATAGTTGGGGTTATTTTTTCCAATGTGCATTACTTTACATTTATCCACATTAAATTTCATTTGCCATTTTGTTGCCCAATCACTTAGTTTTGTGAGATCTTTTTGAAGTTCTTCACAGTCTGCTTTGGTCCGAACTATCTTGAGCAGTTTAGTATCATTTGCAAAGGTTGCCACCTCACTTTTTACCCCTTTCTCCAGATCATTTATGAATAAGTTGAATAGGATTGGTCCTAGGACAGACCCTTGGGAACACAACTAGTTACCTCTCTCCATTCTGAGAATTTACCATTTATTCCTACCCTTTGTTCCCTGTCTTTTAACCAGTTCTCAATCCATGAAAGGACCTTCCCTTTTATCTCATGACAACTTAATTTACATAAGAGCCTTTGGTGAGGGACCTTGTCAAAGGCTTTCTGGAAATCTAAGTACACTATGTCCACTGGATCCCCCTTGTCCACATGTTTGTTGACCCCTTCCAAGAAGTCTAATAGATTAGTAAGACACGATTTCCCTTCACAGAAACCATGTTGACTTTTGCCCAACAATTTTTGTTCTTCTAGGTGTCTGACAATTTTATTCTTTACTATTGTTTCAACTAATTTGCCCGGTACCGATGTTAGACTTACTGGTCTGTATTTGCCGGGATCACCTCTAGAGCCCTTTTTAAATATTGGCGTTACATTAGCTATCTTCCAGTCATTGGGTACAGAAGACGATTTAAAGGACAGGTTACAAACCCTAGTTAATAGTGCCACAACTTCACATTTGAGTTCTTTCAGAACTCTTGGGTGAATGCCATCTGGTCCTGGTGACTTGTTAATGTTACGTTTATCAATTAATTCCAAAACCTCCTCTAGTGACACTTTAGTCTGTGACAGTTCCTCAGATTTGTCTCCTACAAAAGCCGGCTTAGGTTTGGGAATCTCCCTAGCATCCTCAGCCGTGAAGCCTGAAGCAAAGAATTTGTTTAGTTTCTCTGCAATGACTTTATCGTCTTTAAGTGCTCCTTTTGTATCTCGATCATCCAGGGGCCCTACTGGTTGTTTAGCAGGCTTCCTGCTTCTGATGTATTTAAAAAACATTTTGTTATTACCTTTTGAGTTTTTGGCTAGCCGTTCTTCAAACTCCTCTTTGGCTTTTTTTATTACATTTTTACACTTAATTTGGCAGTGTTTATGCTCCTTTCTATTTGCCTCACTAGGATTTGACTTCCACTTTTTAAAAGATGACTTTTTATCTCTCACTGCTTCTTTTACATGGTTGTTAAGCCACTGTGGCTCTTTTTTAGTTCTTTTACTGTGTTTCTTAATTTGGGGTATACATTTAAGTTGGGCCTCTATTATGATGTCTTTAATAAGCATCCATACAGCTTGCAGGGATTTCACTTTAGTCACTGTACCTTTTAATTTCTGTTTAACTAACCCCCTCATTTTTGCATAGTTCCCCTTTTTGAAATTAAATACCACAGTATTGGGCTGTTGAGATGTTCTTCCCACCACAGGGATGTTAAATGTTGGTATATTATGGTCACTATTTCCAAGCGGTCCTGTTATAGTTACCTCTTGGACCAGCTCCTGCACTCCACTCAGGACTAAATCGAGAGTTGTCTCTCCCCTTCTGGATTCCCGTACCAGCTGCTCCAAGAAGCAGTCATTTAAAGTATCGAGAAATTTTGTCTTTGCATTTCGTCCTGAGGTGACATGTTCCCAGTCAATATGGTGATAATTGAAATCTCCCACTATTATTGAGTTCTTAATTTTGATACCCTCTCTAATTTCCCTTAGCATTTCATCATCACTATCACTATCCTGGTCAGGTGTTTGATAATAGATCCCTAATGTTATATTCTTATTAGAGCATGGAATTACTATTCATAGAGATTCTATGGAACATGTGGATTCACTTAAAATTTTTACTTCATTTGGTTCTACATTTTCTTTCACATATAGTATCACTCCCCCCCCCACTCCCCTTCACGACCTGTTCTGTCCTTCCATTATATTTTGTACCCCGGGATGATTGTGTCCCATTGATTGTCCTCAGTCCACCAAGTTTCTGTGATGCCTATTATATTAATATCCTCCTTTATCATGAGGCACTCTAGTTCATCCATCTTATTATTTAGACTTCTAGCATTTGTGTACAAGCACTTTAAAAACCGGTCACTGTTTATTTGTCTGCCCTTTTCTGATGTGTCCGATTTTTTTATGTGAATGTTTGTCGTCTGATCTGGCCCTTACATTATCCTCTTCCATCCTCTGTTCCTGACTATAACTTAGAGACTCTCTATCAATAGACTCTCCTCTAAGAGAAATCTCTGTCCAATCCACGTGCTCCTCTGCAGCAGTCGGCTTTCCCCCATCTCCTAGTTTAAAAACTGCTCTACAACCTTTTTAATGTTTAGTGCCAGCAGTCTGGTTCCACTTTGGTTTAGGTGGAGCCCATCTCTCCTGTATAGGCTCCCCCCATCCCAAAAGTTTCCCCAGTTCCTAATGAATCTAAACCCCTCTTCTCTAAACCATCGTCTCGTCCACGCATTGAGACTCTGAAGCTCTACCTGGCCCAGCTGGTTCTGTGTAGCATATATGTTTTGGGAACCAGAGTGATAAAGTACATTTATTGGGTGTAACCACACACATTTTGGCTAGATGTCTGTCTTTATTTCAATTCAGACACATCAGTATATATTCCTAGCACCATGGCCATGGGAACATGGGGGATACTGGCCCTGAAATAACTTTTTCATCAATTTTCTAACATCAGACCAGTAGTTATATCAGAATTTAAAGTCAAAAACATTTTCTCCCCAGTTCTTCATGTGAAAAACACACTGGGTTCTTTTTGCTAACATTTAGATTCATAAACATCCCTTTTTCTTTTCCGGGTCTCTTTGAAAGTATATTAAAACTCCTTCTTTTCTCTTTATCTCTTTTTACATTTTAGATTTTTTTCATGGTTTTAGCTGTGTTTATCATTTCTAGGAGTGGGACTACTCAACAGACGTTGGTCTAGGGGTTCTGGACCATACACCAAACCTCCCAATGTAAGATTGGTCTTCAAGCTGGGAGTCAAGGGGTGAAAAGGGTTAGGCCAGATCCTCGGAAGGGTGAGGGTTTAGGTCATAGCATCACATCTGGAACATCTTCATTTCCTGTGCAGTTGTTGTGTTTGTCTTATTTCTCAATCAATCTCTTCTCATCCATCAACCTAATGGATGCTATGGGCATAGTGCTATTGTGGTGGTTTTATATATACTTCAATTTTAACAAGGCTAAAAGTGTGAACAGCTATAGTAGTAGTCTTTTCAATTATATGTTTTATATTTATCTAATTATATCTGTGTACTATATTTCTAAACATTTAAATTGAAAAAGTATATATAGAGATGGTAGATAATACTTAGTCCTGCCTCAGTGCAGGGGACTGGACTAGATGACTTATCGAGGTCCCTTCTGTCCTACTTTTCTATGAATCTATGTCTTCTGGGCAAGGGCTTTCTTCATTTTAATTGTGTGTGTATCTTAATGTCATCTGAAAGAACACAATTTACCAGGCTGATGAGGAACACTATTATATTTTCATCCAAAGACTGAAAAAGACTTGCACACAATTTAAGAATTATAAATAAATCATGACCAGACCATTTGGTATTCAAAGATTTGGGAAGGGATTTGATCTTGTGAAGTGCTGAGCTCCTGTTGAAGTCAATGGCAACCGAAGGTTCTCAACACCTCTCAGGAGGCATTCAGTACCTCACAATATCTGCTCCAACCCCATCATCCACTGAAACACTTGTCTGCCTCACATGGGTGTTTTGAGGATAAAGTCATTAATGTTTATGAGGTACTCAGGCACTACAGTGAGGGAGTCAGATAAAGCAAGCAAATAAAATAGATAACAATGCGGAAAAGCAAAGAGCCAGATCCTCCTCCCATTCAAGTCAATGGCAAAACTTCCTTTAATTTAAATGGGAGCAGGAGTAGGCCCAAAAATTGTGGTGATATGTGTGGGTCTCTCACTGTGAATTGAATGTTTAAAAAATTATGATTGGTTTTATGTTGATCAGTGTACAGAGCAAAACTATATTTTATTATAAGCAAATCTCAATAGGTTACATCGCTGAACCACAAATACTTCAGGAGTCACCTAGAAGACTGCCTTTCCCTAGGAAGACCTTTGTTAATAGAAGATGTTGGAGAAGAACTCGATCCTGCTCTGGATAACATTTTGGAAAAAAATTTCATAAAATCTGGCTCAACTCATAAAGTAAGATGAATTTTGAACATGAAAATGAAAGGACAGTGGCATAGATACCTGATATCAGCTGGTGACTAGACACCATAGTGATTGCACCTTTGAAATGTTTAGACAGGCAGACAGCCAACACGTATTTAAATAAATAATTTATCCGAATTGTTCTGATTTTTTTTTTAAGGGGGAATCATCTTTCATTGGAAGAAACAACTGTTTGTTGGAAAGTCAAGTGTTAAAAAATGAAAAAATATATTTATATTTTATTTTCAGGTAAAAGTAGGTGACAAGGAGGTAGATGTAATGAAGGGATTTACCCTTTATATAACAACTAAATTGGCTAATCCTGCCTACACTCCAGAAATCAGTGCAAAAACGGCTGTGATTGATTTTACTGTTACCATGAAAGGCTTGGAAGATCAGCTCCTTGGCCGTGTCATTCTCACTGAAAAACAGGTAAATGCTGATCTTTGGGTTAGCAACATTTGAACTTGTATAAAAGAGAGGGTTTACTTTTGCAATTTGAGTCGACTTGTCACAATTCAGGGTGCAACCCAGAACAGTGAGAAGTTGTGTCACTGCCTGCCCTGTAACTCTGGGTGCCTTAGATGCTCTGCTACTGTGGCTCACAGCCTGGACACCAACAGCCAGCAGACAACCACGTGGTTCCCTTAGTGTCTGCAGCTCTGGTTCAGTGTTCTGATCCTAGCAGCCTGCCTACAACACAACAGCTCCGCAGTGGTCTCCACCAACCTTGGTTACTGCTTGCAGCATGACCCCCAACACACTCCCAGTCCCAAATTTTCTCCAAACCATCTGCCCTGAAGTGTCCAGCTCCCTCCTGGAACACTCAGAGAAACAATAAGTTTCATTGCTCCTTTAAAGGGACAAAAGTACAGGTTAACAATCACTTCAATTCAAATACAACACGGGGTTGATTTAGAATAAAAGTAAAACAAGTTTATTAACAAAAGGACATAGGTTAAGTGATACCAAGTAGAAGGGATTGTAGGTACAATGGGCTACAAACCAACAAAAGTAAAAATACTTTTTCTAATGTTTAAAACCTAACTTTACAAGCTACAGTCTTTGCTCAAGGTAGTTTTCTTAACAATCTTTTTCTTCCCAGACATGGCTGACTTTCTCTTAGTCAAGACCTTCCACAGACGCATACACTGTGCTAGTTTCCCTTGTCTTCCTAGGTGAAAGATCTTTGCCTAAGCAGATTTTTCACTTATATTCAGATCCCAGAAACTTCAACCCCCTTGGTTGAAAGCCCCATCTTTCTCAGCTTGCAAAAGCTCTGGCCCCTTATGTCTGTCCAGTGATGGATGCCAAGAAGCTTCTCTCCCCTTATATCTTCCCAAACTCACTGTATTGTCCCTGGACTCTGGATGATCTCATGCTATTCTTTCCTTCCTGTAGACTTCCCATTCCCCTGCTGATTTGTATGTAAATTGGGCTTCCATTGTTTTTGGTCACACCTGGCTTACTTTCATTGGAAACGGGTAGAAAGCTGCCTTCCCTCCTATCTGGGAGAAAACCTGTTTCTCCCTTCCTTGTCACAGACTTTAAAGCATAGTATCAGTAAGTTTTCATAATTTCTCATATAGCGTTAATACATATGTTTTACAATGATACTAATCACCAGTGTGTCAATGGCTTTCCTAATGGACCTACTTGATGCACTTGTATAAAACAGTAATAATGTATACAATCAGTTTATTCAATTACTTATCATTTGATGTTCAGACCCTGACAAGAGGCTATCTTGACTTGCTAGGTTGATGGCTTTGTTTACCTTTTATGTAAATATGCCTTCATTGTGTCTGCCTTTCGACCAGGCTGGCCAGACAAAGAAATACTCATTCCTTTGGCAAGCAATGCATAAACCAGTCTGCCCTAGACAAACACATTTTAAGAACATAATACTAGCACAGGTCTATAACACTTAGTACATGCCTTGTACATACATCATGCAAGAATATTAATGATCAGTAAGCTATTTTTTCTAATGCTATATTACATGCCAACTTTTGGTTATATATCATGACAACTGTGTGTTAGGTGTAGTGAGCTGACAAGAGTTGCTGACAGAGTAGTGAACAATCAATGGGCCTCTGTGTCACACTTGTTTTGCATAACTCCGAAACAACTCAAAGACTGTGAGTACAAAATATTGAATGAAAGTTTTATTGGGCTTACTTTCACATAGGAGAGAATGGGGGTGGGGGGGAGGAGCTGAGAAGGAGAAAGAAAATGCTAATAAAAATAATGATGTAGAGTACCATATATACCATACAGAAATCATCCACTTGAACCAGCCTGGTTTTGAGACAGTTCCTTGTTCTCTGATATGTAGCACAGGCTTCCTGTTCAACTAGAAAAAGATTTTCATAAATCAGAATGTTTAAAAATTGAGTTTGTTACATGAAAAAGGGTTCCTGAACTTAAATTAATTTTGTGAACCCAGGCCTGTCTCTAGTGTTTGAGGAAATCTAGCATGGGATTTTCAAAAGTGCTTATCTGTGGTCTGACTCTGTGCCCATTGAAACTCCTGTTGATTTAATTGGGAACAGAGTTAGGCTGAGTGCTTTTGAAAATCCTATCGCGAGTGTTTTGAAGCTCCTTACTCCCTCACATCAACCCTGTGTGTTTTGCAACTTCATTTCTTTCCTTCTTAGACCTTTTCTATTCATCTCTGCCTTACCCCTTCATGGTTTAATTGACTGCTTGCTGGAAAGTTTAGTGGTCAATGCCTTGCTAACTGGGGCTGCAGAATATCTGTTTAGTATTAGCACTACCTACTGCTTTAGAATGCAGTTGTGAAATGATAAACATTTATTAAACCTCTCCCCTTTTAGCAGAGATAAAATAGTTAAGGAACCTGTCCCTCCTCTCTCAAGAAGAGATTAATGTTTTGCCACAGAAACTCAAAACCAAGGGAGCTCTGATAATGATAAATTAGTTCAAAGAAAAGACAGGGCTGTATCAGCAAAACTGAAAAGCAGGCCTCCTGTTATAAACAGGAAGGCAAGTACACAACTACTGACCTTCAGCAACAGATTAAAAATGAAAGAAAGAGCCCTGACATTCTTAAGGGCTACTACAGGAATCAATAAAACGAATAACCAGTGGAGGGTATATTCTTCTCATCTTAAAAAAGATGATAATTATAGAAGCACTTTGTTGCACCATAATAGTGAAGGTGCTGCCACTACTTCTATTCTAAACTGCTATTTTCTGATATTATAAATGCAGCCATAAAAATTCTCTGCAGGCAGAAACCTAGCATTTAGGGGCAAATGGGGAAAAATTGTTTAACCATTTTTTAAAGATATATATTAAAGTATTAAATATGGAATGAATAATGTATGAAATTGAATTTAAAGGTATGTTTAAAGATAAACACATGCTCAAATACTCCGCTGAATTAGGGCCTGTGACAGAGTGCTGAGAGATGGAGCTTGAGCCAGTACTCTGGGCACTATTGGCAGTAATTAGGTTCCCCTGGAGAAGGCCTAATTGGTCAGGGGGTGCCTGGTTACTAGGCAAGACTGGGGTTAGGAAGTTAATGAGCTAATTAGTCCATTAACAGGCAAGTAGTTTAAAAAGAGCACAGGAAGGAAGTGCTGGATGGGGAGGCCTGGCCTGGCCCAGCCCAGGTAAAGAGAGACCTGTGCAGGGGGTGATCCCTTCCCTCTTTTCTCTCTGGCAAAAGGGGATGATGATCATATGATACTGTAAATAGAATTGCTGCATGGGATCATAAGGGGGTGATGCTTGATATAACACACATATAATATGCAACGGTGGCGGTTACAAACCGGAGGTGTTTGAGCCATTTGTGCAGGAAGAAGGGAGCAAAGAGTTACAAGCCCTGTCAAGGGCCCTACTCTATAATTCACATTTTAGAGCTAACCCCTGTCCTGTGCTGTATTGGTATGAAAAGTTGAGGGGAAAATGGGGAGAATTTAAAGCCAAGATGAAAATCATGTTTGAGCCACTCCCTTTACTTATGATTCAGTTATTTGTAACTTTCTAAGGTATCATGGCTATACGAATGAAATATGAATGAAAAGCAACAGAAGACAGTTTTCCAAAGTGAAAGATTTCCAATGTTTGGGAAGAATTTGGGGAGAATCCCTTACCCCTTGACATTCCGAACAACAGCTCCATTGTTTCAGTAACACGACATATTGAAATAAATGACAATAGATTGTCAGGAGTTATGGATATAGATAAACCAATAATTTAAAAAAAAATAACAATTTTACAATAAGAGGTTTAGTCAGCTGACTAAATAAACTGAACGTTCAGGAGAGGCAAAGTACCCTCCCTGCAGAGGATGTGTCAAGAGGGTCTTCCAGCAGCTGGGCCCACAGGCCCTTCATGGCCTTACCCCAACACTCCGTCTATGCAAAGGGACTCCAGAGCTGGCCACTTATGCCGTCTTTGGGTCTGTATTAGGCCACTGGAGCAGCACAAATCAGATTGAGTGGGCTGAAGATCTGCTCCATTGTCCGTTTTCCTTGTAGAAATATTATAGAATGTCACATTGTACAAATGTTCGCCACTAGAGCATCTCTTGCTTTATAAGTTGAGAGAAAATTTGTACTTTGCTAAACCAAAGAATAATAGAAATTAGAAATGGAAAAGGTCATCTATCTAGTTCCCCCGCCTATGCAAGATTAGTCCGTGCACTACATTTTCTAGTCCTTTGTCCAGTCTAATTTTAACTATTCAAAACAATGTGTCTTTTACCACAGCTTCATAGACCTTACTGTCAGGAAGTTTTCCTGATACTCAGCCTACAATTTCATTAATCCATATGCTCCATTACTCAAATTAATACAGTCTGTGCATACATCCCATTTTACATACATTTTTGTGTCTTAGAGAAACAGTAGAAAAATTCCCATTCTTTCTGTCATGTATGAAATCGTGCATTTTCTGCATGGACATAAGTCATCTTTCCTTTGAATAAACTTTAAAGATTCTGATATTTTCTTCTATAGGAACTGGAGGCAGAAAGAGTCAAGCTGATGGAAGAAGTGACATCTAACAAGAGGAAAATGCAGGATCTTGAAGACAGTCTTCTCTTCCGTCTAACCAGCACAGAAGGATCTCTGGTTGAAGATGAGTCTCTGATAGAAGTCCTAAGAATCACTAAGACAACTGCAGAAGAGGTGACTTTTGAATAAATTAGGAATATATTTTGTTATTTAAATATTGTCTGACCAGATTTGCCTCTTTGCTGTTGTTCCACAATTTATAGTACTACATAATGTCTGACTGCATAACAAATAAATAATATACTTAGGCCTGGCAGGATTCAATTTTAATGCCTAAAGATCAGTAAACACCAGTTTCAGCAGACACACTGAAATCAGGGGGGAAAACATCAATTGCAGAGGGCTCCCTGCACAGCTCCCAGGGCTGCTGACACACAATTCCTGGAAGCATAAGGTGTGTTGGGTGGGGGCGGAGGGGGGCAGAGCAGAGATCCCCAGCCAGGACTGCAATGGGGAGGAAGAGACGCACGAGCCCACAGCAGTATCCTTCAGCAGTTCGGGTGGCCTCCCCTGTGGCTGGAGGCTCCTCCTCATCCTCTTTTTCCTGGCAATACTGCCTGGGGGGTCTCTGCTCTGCCCAGCTAGGATCACAGCCTCCCACTCACAGCTGCAGGGATCAGGTGTCAGCAGCCTCAGAGCAGCACAGGGAGCCCTCTGCAAGCCTGTCTTGCATCCTCTATAGAAAATACAACTCTGGCAGGGCACATTTTTATAAAATAATGCCTAGTGGGTCCAAGCAATATCAAAGCACACTGTGGTTGTGGTTGTGTAAATACATATGAAGACCCAGTGCCTGCCTTGAAGCTCTTACAATGAAAAGTAAAATTTAAATAAAAATACTGTTATCTTCTCAATCAATACCTTTCTTTCTATACTTGCTGTATAAATCACAAGAGACACAACATAATCTACATGGTCTTTCAATTTATTTTAAGGTGAGTGAAAAATTAAATGTTGCAGCAGAGACAGAGGTGAAAATCAACACTGCACGTGAAGAATATCGTCCAGTTGCTTGCCGTGGCAGCATCCTTTATTTCCTAATTGTGGAAATGAGCTTGGTAAATGTAATGTACCAGACATCCTTACGGCAATTCCTTGGCATTTTTGATCTATCGGTGGAAAGATCAGTGAAATCTCAGATCACAGCCAAACGAGTAGCCAACATAATTGAGCATCTCACCTATGAAGTATACAAGTACACTGTGCGAGGGCTGTATGAAAATCACAAGTTCCTCTTCACATTGCTCATGGCACTGAAGATTGATTTGCAGGCCAAGAAAATTTCTCACAATGAGTTTCAGACACTCATCAAAGGTAGTTTCTTGTAATATGTTCCTATTTAAATATATCCATGAGTTGTCAAACCAGCACTTTGCAATATTTATATTACCAGTATTTTGTGCCTTCCAGTGTCCATGGATCTCAGTGTCCATTAGTTAATGCCACCACCATCGAATCCTTAAGCTACCGGCCTTGGTGGGGTAGTGGTGTAAACAGGTACTGTGTCTTCTGGTGTGCAAGAAGAGCATGAGCATTGTGTTGCCCTTGACAAGGATGCAGCATGTGCTTCCTCATTCTAAGCCAGGTTTTCTGGCCTAGGTGAAGGAGGATGAGATTGTCCTCTGATGCTTTCTCCTTCTGCTCTGGGGGCTTTCATGCAGCACCCTATTTGGTAGGCAATTATTCCTACTTTACAGATGAGGAAAATGAATCATGGAGAAATTAAGGTACTAGCCCTGTGGACTGCTGAGAGCCTTTAACTTCCATCCTTCAGGACGCATTATGCACTTCAGAGTCATGCCCTAAGAGCCCAGATGTCTTGACTCCTCCTCCTGCATGTTAATACAAGACCACCTTTTCTTCCTTTCATTTTGTGGACTTTGGGTTATACATAATCCTTCTGAATTAATGAAGTTTTGCAATGCAGTTTTGGGCATCCAGATTTCTGTTTGCAAATTCCATAAGATTGTTACCACTAAGAGTTAAGTACTTTGACTCATAATTTTGGGCTTAAATGATGTATGCTTTCTTCACAATGCTTTTCATCTTGCAGGAGGTGCAAGTTTGGATCTGAACTCTGTACAATCAAAGCCAAAGAAGTGGATCCTTGACATGACATGGCTCAATCTTGTACAGTTATCTAATCTGTACCCTTTTAACCAGCTTCTGGGGCAAGTTACAAGGAATGAAAAGGCCTGGAAAGCCTGGTTTGATAAAGAAGCACCTGAAGAGGCTCCTCTTCCTGATGGATGTGACAGTTTATTGGATACATTCCGTAAACTGCTCCTTATCCGCAGCTGGTGCCCTGATCATACCATTGCTCAGGTGAGGAGGAGAAATTTAATGTACGGTATAAGCCATAAGCTAGCATTCTTGGTACAAGTTTCTTTGGTTTTGCCACAAAATATATGGCAGAAATCCAATTGCCCGTTTTAAATGTTTGGAAATATTTTATGGATACTTTTTACATAGCTGGTTATAACAAATTAAAAAGGAATATGCAATATGTTAATTAATTTGTTAGAGCTATTATATTGCTTTATGTGCTAGGAAGGGTTACCGGTCTTCCACAGTGGCACAGCTATACAGTATGGTACTGAAATTTGTACAGCTTTTGTGTTTCTTCACATAAGAAGACACAGTCTAATTTAAAAAGAACAGGAGTACTTAGAGACTAACTAAGGTGCCACAAGTACTCCTGTTCTTTTTGCGGATACAGACTAACACGGCTGCTACTCTGAAAACAGTCTAATTTCTTCACTTAAGCAGTGGAAAGACAACAGTTCAGTTTGAATCTCTGAAAGACACATAGCAAATATGGAACAGGGCGACATGAAACAATTCTCTTGTTTTTTAATTGCAAACAAACTGATACATCTGTTATTTGTACAGCTCTAATCACGTCCCTTCCACTCTCACTCCAAATTCTATGCCTGTAGCCAGACTAAAGAGCAGCATCTCACCTCTCCTATCTCATCTATTACACTGGTCTACAATTTTTGAGAAGTCGTCTGCTTCAGAGATAAAATGTGCTATTTATTATGTATTTTGATGTGCTGAATTCAAATATGACAATTAAAACAACTGATTGGCTACTGTTTCTAAGATATTTAAGTTTTTACATTTTATGTCTATGTATATTGTGTAGATAGTAGAGTTTTAATCATAAATTGTAAACCTAGGTCTTTTCATGTGTTTATGGTTGCTTTACATGATAATATTTCACCTGTCCTGTTTATATAACACTTTAAAAATCAGCAAAGGGGCTATATAAATAAAATTGATTATGAAACAAAAGGCAAAAAACTATTATGTACATAGTTTAGTCCTATTCAGTGTCTACTTGGCGCTTCTTGGCTTGTCTCTTGTATTCATTAAATGGAGCATCTCTTGTCACTGTCCAGCAATAGTCTGCAAGCATTGATGGGCTTCATTTGCCCTGATAGCGTTTCTCCATTGTTGCAATGTCCTGGTGAAATCGCTCGCCGTGCTCGTCGCTCCCTGCTCCGCAGTTCGGTGGAAAAAAATCTAGACGAGAGTGCAAAAAATGTATCTTTAGTGACATGTTGCAACCAAGGCTTTTGTATGCCTTGAGGAGGTTTTCCACCAACAACCTGTAGTTGTCTGCCTTGTTGTTTCCGAGAAAATTTATTGCCACTAACTGGAAGGCTTTCCATGCCATCTTTTCCTTGCCACGCAGTGCATGGTCAATTGCATCATCTCGAAGAAGTTCACGAATCTGAGGACCAACAAAGACACCTTCCTTTATCTTAGCTTCACTTAACCTTGGAAATTTTCCACGGAGGTACTTGAAAGCTGCTTGTGTTTTGTCAATGGGCTTGACAAAGTTCTTCATCAGACCCAGCTTGATGTGTAAGGGTGGTAACAAAATCTTCCTTGATTCAACAAGTAGTGGATGCTGAACACTTTTCCTCCCAGGCTCCAATGACTGTCGGCGTGGGCAATCTTTCTTGATGTAGTGGGAATCTCTTGCACGACTATCCCATTCGCAGAGAAAACAGCAGTACTTTGTGTATCCAGTGTGCAGACCAAGCAAGAGAGCAACAACCTTCAAATCGCCACAAAGCTGCCACTGATGTTGGTCATAGTTTATGCACCTCAAAAGTTGTTTCATGTTGTCATAGGTTTCCTTCATATGGACTGCATGACCAACTGGAATTGATGGCAAAACATTGCCATTATGCAGTAAAACAGCTTTAAGACTCGTCTTCGATGAATCAATGAACAGTCTCCACTCATCTGGATCGTGAACGATGTTGAGGGCTGCCATCACACCATCGATGTTGTTGCAGGCTACAAGATCACCTTCCATGAAGAAGAATGGGACAAGATCCTTTTGATGGTCACGGAACATGGAAACCCTAACATCACCTGCCAGGAGATTCCACTGCTGTAGTCTGGAGCCCAACAGCTCTGCCTTACTCTTGGGTAGTTCCAAATCCCTGACAAGGTCATTCAATTCACCTTGTGTTATGAGGTGTGGTTCAGAGGAGGAGGATGGGAGAAAATATGGGTCCTGTGACATTGATGGTTCAGGACCAGAAGTTTCATCCTCTTCCTCATCTGACTCACGTGAGAATGATTCTGGTGCATCAGGAACTGGCAGTCCTTCTCTGTGGGGTACTGGGCGTATAGCTGATGGAATGTTTGGATAATGCACAGTCCACATTTTCTTCTTTGACACACCTTTCCCAACTGGAGGCACCATGCAGAAGTAACAATTGCTGGTATGATCTGTTGGCTCTCTCCAAATCATTGGCACTGCAAAAGGCATAGATTTCCTTTTCCTATTCAACCACTGGTGAAGATTTGTTGCACAAGTGTTGCAGCATATGTGGGGGCCCACTTCTTGTCCTGATCTCCAATTTTGCAGCCAAAATAAAGGTGATAGGCTTTCTTAAGCATAGTGGTTATACTGCGCTTTTGTGATGCAAAAGTCACTTCACCACAAACATAGCAGAAGTTATCTGCACTGTTCACACAAGTACGAGGCATCTCTGCTCACTTTGGCTAAACAGAAATGTGTCCCTTTGCAAAATCAAACACTGACAAATAAGAGAGCATGACATCGTATGATTTCTAGAGCTGATATAGGGCAATTTGTTCAGCAGAGTGATGTAAGCTTCGTTATGATTGCATCATCCATGACTTCTAGGAATAACATGATGCAATTCATATCATGTATGATGCAATACCAGCTTCAGATTGCATCATTCATTGTTTTGCCTAAAAAGCAAGTACTGTCCAAACCCAGTCATAGATTTATTCATAGATCCAGTCAAAGATGTATTTTAGTCATTTCTGGTTTAAATTGAGATCCCTTCCCTTTATAACTCACTTATCCTCCGCCATTCCCAAGTCAAGGGTCGTATATACTGACCAATAGCATATCTTGAAAACTAGAGCCAATCAACAATTTTAAGCATCATTTTTGTTCTCAGTGACCCAGAATTAGTAAAGTTTGACTACATTTATTTCAGAAGTATTTTGGCTGTAGAGCAGTGTTATTATTCCAACTCTTACAGATAAATTGTGGCGTAGCGCCCCTTCTTCATCTAGAGGACAACATTTTTTTCAGGGATCATTCCTCAAGTAATACCACCAAGTTCCTGCCCCTTTTTTAATCTCTATTTGCCCTGCATGTCATAGCGCATCACATGGAGTAGGCAAAGGCCAAGAGGCCTATGTGTGTAGGAGGAGCCTGAGAAGGGGAGCTCTATATACCACAATTGCTCCCAGCCCATGGTCCCTCATTCTGCCAGGGGAAGAAACTCTGAGTCTGGATGGCTTATTGGGGCCTTTGCATCCACCAAGACTCCTCCAGAGACAAGTCAACAAATGTGTTTCCATCCTCTTCAGCATTTGAAACCTAGCAGGTGGATCCTCATAGATCAGGGATTCTTTGGGGGGTAAATCCCCTGGCCCAGTCCACCAGAAATAAAGGTCCATGGTTCCCTCTTGCATTCTCAAGTGTGTAACTGAATCACTTGGAAAAGAGTCTGGCATTCTTTCCAAATCTCCTTCGTTCCATGAGGAGGATCTGGGAACCCTCAGGAGCATTTCCCTCCATTTCCTGGCTAATGGTAGAGTGGAGGATGAGAGGTCCAGGCTGTAATCAAGTCAGCAAGAAGAAGTTCTAGGATTTACAGTCTTAGAAGGGATGACCATCACTGCATCTTCCATGAAGACAAGGTCCTTTTGCATACTGCAGAAACATTCGTTACAAACACTCTATTCCATGTATCATAGAAGCGCATTCTTCCTTTGAAAGAAAGAGCACGGCACATGCTAGATGTGAGAGGAACAGTTAAAATATACCTTTGTGGAACTGAACAGTTAAGAAAAAATACCACTATTCACTTCTTTTCTCCCTATATTCTGGGGTCTGAAAGTTTCTAAATCTCCCACTGCCAGCTGGATAAATTGCATCACCGAAGTCTATACAGCTTTGGATAAACCAATTCTAGAAGGGTTCAGAGTCTGCCTAATGTGCTCACTAAGTCACATATCTTGGACTGGGGGAGAGGTCATGATCTGTAATGAAAAATTTAGTTCCCTGTCAGCGCAGTCACACCAAAGATAAGTCCTTCCAGGTGCTTCTGTAATGAGACTCTTCAGGATTCATATATATAGTTACTGCACTTGAAGAGGCATTACTGTCCAAAAGGTTATTTTTTATATCCCAATAAGAATTTACTCTTTCAAGTTCGCTTTGGAAGTACTCATGTAAAATGAGGGCAGAAGGGGCATGGGCAAGGCCCAGCACCTTATGGATAAAATCAGAGCTGCCTCCAGTGTTTGCAGGAGAAGTGCTGCCCACATGTCTTGGACTGGGAATAGGTCAATCCCAGAAAGGACAGCATCAGGTAAGAAATTTTCCATTTAAAGCTATAATATTTTATGTCAAATTGAACTCTGATCTAGCTCCTCCATCCGGTCCACCAGGGCTATCTGTGTCTGGTTCCTCAGTTTCCATGGTAGTAGACATTGGGTTTATGTGACACACATTGCTGTGGATAAGGGTATGCAACTAAGGTTATTTAATGTGTATTTGGAAATGTTTGTTGCAGGCACGGCACTACATTGCAGAATCTCTTAGTGTGAAATATGCAGAAGGATTTATTCTTGATATGGAAGCAATGTGGACTGAAAGTGACTGTCGAACACCCTTGACTTGCTTTTTATCTATGGGATCTGATCCCACTGAAAATATAGAGCGTCTTGCAAAATCAAAGGTATCTTAAATCGTGTTTAGTAGAGCTGCGTGAATGGTGGTAAAAATTATTGATGAATATTTTGTTGAATTAGAAATTGAATTTTGATTTGCAGTGAGTTGACCCCTTTTTGTCACTTTTCACATGCATTCATATGAGCACACTTTTGTTCATACCTGTGTTCTTGGGAAATGGATTTTGGGTCTGTGAGAAAAATGGCAATGTTAGATTTCTACTTTTCCCAGTCAGTTTGTACAAAGAGACAGCTGTTTCTGTGCCAGAGATCACCATGAAATGTCATGAAAAAAACAATGCTGGTGATGTATCTTGTTATCTTTTGTTTATTGTATGAACTGATGGCAGTTACAGTTGGAAATAGAACAATGTTTAATTAATCCAGCAGGTGAACAGATTTGTGAAAATGTTCCTCAGAAGCCTGGCCAATGCCCTGATGTGGAGGGTGTTTTGGGGAACCAGACCCGCCTTCCTTAACTAGAAGTGTACATACACACACGCACACGCCACAGTTACCAATTCTTTTGTGTCAGTGACTGCAGTGAATGATGAAAGACAAAAGGAAACAAGACCATAACATTCAATACATTTGCGTGGTAGATACGTGCAAAATTGCTTACCAACAGCACAGCATCATTGGAAAGGGTTGTGGTCCTTTGTATTTATGGTTCAAAATGTAGATATAAACATGAATTCACCAAGAAGAAATTTTCACCTGAATAACAGATCTCCATATGCTGCCTGTCTATGAGGATGTATATGAGACTCTGGCCAAAATTTTCAAATAAAGATGCATAATGTTATAAACATTGAGTAAGAGTGGCCTGATATTCAAAGTGCTGAACACCCATAAATCCCATTAGCTTCATTCAAACCTGTGCGTGCTTAGCACCTTTGAAATTCAGGCCACTGTTACTTAGGCCTTGGCTACACTTACCAGCTAGTTCGACGGCTGGAAATCGAAGTTCTGGGTTCGACTTATCGCGTCTAGTCTGGACGTGATAAGTCGAACCCGGAAGTGCTTGCCGTCGACTGCGGTACTCCAGCTCAGCGAGAGGAGTACCGCGGAGTCGACGGGGGAGCCTGCCTGCCGCGTGTGGACCAAGGTAAGTTCGAACTAAGGTACTTCGACTTCAGCTACGTTATTCATGTAGCTGAAGTTGCGTACCTTAGTTCGAATTAGGGGGGGTAGTGTAGACCAAGCCTTAGGTGCCTAAATATGATATAGATTTAAGGGTCTAGCTTTAGGAACACGAGCTGGATTACTCTGAGCATGATCCCCATCCCAGAGAATTTACAGTCTAGGAAGCCAACTCACAATTGCTGGGTGGAGAAGGGAGGCAGATGGAGTGTGCAGGGAATATGGCATCCATCTTTTTAGTTCCAATTTTTTATTTTTAAATAGAGGTTGTGAACACACCCCTGAGACAGGGAGTAGGATCTGTATCTTTGTTGGAAGCAGTGCATTTGAAGGGGTAACTTGAAAGAGACAATCTCAAAATTAAAAGCAAAATAAAACCCAGACCTTTTATTATCGCTCTTCAAGCTACCACTCTTGTCCCAGGGATCAGAAGAAGACCCTCTTCCTTGAACTCATAAAGATCCTTACTGTGATCTGATGGGATATGACATTTTGGGGATCACCCAGACCAGAAAGGGGTTCTGCTGCCTCCTGCTCAGTTTCTTTATCCTGTGCAGTTTTGGTCCAGACCCCTGACACCAGTATCCTGCCCACAAGCACAAGGTCTCAACCTGGCCTCCACCAGTCTAGTTACTCCCTGCAGGATGACACTAACAGGCCTTCCAGTCCTGAGTCTCCCCAAATCTGTCCTCCCCATGCTATTAACTACAAGACACTCAGACTTTCTCCCTCTGGTTCACAACCCCTGGAGGTGTGAAACCAGTCTCCCAGACATAAGCTCCACTCAGTTTGCACACCAGAGACCTGCTTGGAGTAGAAATAAACAAACGGTTTATGTAATAGAAAAGCCACGGATTCAAAGATGAAATAGTAAGGGAGAGCAAACTTATACAAGTTACACAGAAAATAAACATAAATGTGCATCCTCAGGCATTACATTTCCATATTAGATAAAATCCCTTTTCTAATCCATTCCCTCTTCTACCTATTGCCTTTAAACAGTTTCCCAGCATACCCCTTAGGCATAGGGAGGATCCAGTGTTTCATGGACAGCAACTACCAAGTCACTGTCCTTCAGTTTCTGGATGCCTTTCATTTGAAACCCCTTCCATTTTAAAAGGGTTCACAATATTTTTTTCTTCGGGCCTGGTGACTCTCAGTTGGGGAAATTCTAGCTTGGATGTCTGTGTCTTTCCAGTAACTCGAATGGCCCATCATTTGTCTTTTCCTGGGTGGTACAGTGCTAGGTGTGCGGAACTAGTCTCAACTGGTTATGGAGGCAGCCCCTCCCTGCCTGCCTGTCCTCCACCCTGAGGAGTGAGGTGGAACTGCACCACAGATTGTGAGCACAGTTGTCCATATACACAAATACATAAATTCAGAACCACAGCCTGTCTACATATCTCATAATGACCACTAAGTTTAGAACATTACAAGCTTTCATAAAAGACCTTGCTCAACATATTTTTATAGCACACATTGTATACAATCAGTTGATTCAACTGCTTATTCTTTGGGGTTCAATCCCCCTGTTCTCCCCTGTCTGGACCTTGATTGCCACAAAGTGTGGGGGGGGTCTTGCAGGTGTTGATTTTTTTCAATATAAGGATAGGTTCTCTCGGCTGCCTTTGGGATACTTGTGATTCCATGGCCTACTGTTTTGCCAATGACAGCCTCATTCCATCCTGCCTTGCTGCCAGTAATGGCAGGTCTGCACTTAAAATACTGCATCTGAGCAGCTCTCCTGTTGACATAGCACTGTCTACACAGGGGGTTAAGATTGTTATAACTATGTCGCTTAGGGGTGTGGATTTTTCACATGTTGTTATACCGACATAGGTCTGTAGTGCCGACCAGTCTCTGCTGTAGCCACTTAGATAGAGGAAGACTAGAGATTAATCAGTCTAGCCCTCCTGGCTACACAAAGGTGAGAGATCATCCTGCAGCTTCCCCACCTCCAACCCTGGGGACACAGACTCAGTGGTGAGGCTGCACCCGACCCTGACACAGCACAAGGCCTGGGCCTGCCCCAGAAACACCCTGGGGCCCTGCCTCTCTGTGCCAGGTGCAACAGATATGGGGCGGGCAGGCTGAACCAGGCAGGATACAAGTGTGGAGGGGCTCAGTGTGGGGGATCCAGGTGTGGGGTGAGAGGATTCTGTGTGGGACAATCTGGATTCAGGCAACTTAGTGGGGGGTCTAGTTGTGGGGGGGATCTGGATGCACAGAGGCTGGTGGGGCTCAGCGGAGGGGTCTGGATGTGGGAGTCTCTGCAGGGGGAGTGGGGCTTGGTGGGGTGGGGGTCTGGGTGAAGCTAATTGGGAGTCAGTGGTATGGGGATCTGGGTGTGGAGGGTTCAGGGGGGTGCAGCGAGGTGGGTCTCAGAGCGGGGGTTTGAGTGCAAGGAGCTCAGTGGGGGGTGGTCTGGGTGCAGGGGTGAGGGTCTGGAGAGAGAGGGTCTGGGGGCTCCAGATGCAGGGGTTGAGGTTCAATGAGGTGTGTTTCGGGTATGGAGGGCTAGGGGGGTTCTGGGTGTACGGGGTGAGGCTTGGGGGGGAGGGTGTGTGGGTATGCGAGGTCCAGCTGCACGGGGTTTGGGCGGATAAGGGAGCAGCTCCCCTATAGTGAGTGCTCCCCCACAGCTAAGGAGCAATGGGGGCAGGAAGCATGGGAGGATGTTGAGCTTCCTGCAGCTGGGGGAGGTTTCTTGGGGTGGGTCTGACCAAGCCCCAGCCACTCCTTTCAGGAGAAGAGAAAGTCCCATCTGCTTCTGCCTCCAGCCCAGTTGGGACTAGCAGCTGAGCCCAGCTCAGGGTAGGAGCCACAGACTGGGGAGTCCCCAACCCTGCAGTGATCTACCTCTCCACTGGCTGCTCCGGGTTCCTGAAATGATGTACCTGCACAGCTAGGGAGTGGTGCATGACTGCTCTTGCAACTTCCCTTTGTTTCCCTGTCAGAAGTCATTTTTCTGTAGGGAAGCAGAGAAATCTGCGGGGAACATGAATTCTGCACATGCTCAGTGGCGCAGAATTCCCCCAGGAGTAAAACTCCACAAGATTGCACTTGCAGAGGTTCTTTCTAATTGCCTCAGGGTAGCAGGGTTGCTCCCACATTTGTGGCAGGGGGTTTGGCCCCCCCATAAATCCTGGAGGCAAGGACATCCATGCACAGAGCTTCGCTTCTTATCTTGAGCCACACTTTCCTTTCCTACATTTTTTCCCCAGATAGCTCCTGATTAAACTAAATCAATATGGTCAGACAGTAAACATCCCAATAACCAGGTCAACATACAGTATTCATAAATCACTACAGAGCTGCTCCAAATCCATCAGACCTCCTGAAGATTTTCCACAGCATAAAGGGGTGTGACGTACCTTTAGGGTACAACCTAGACTGCAAGACTGATGAGTCCTCTTAAACTCTACAGCCTGGGCTGTCTCTCACAATGCTATGCTAGTGACAAACAGCAAACCCCTCCAGGCACTGTGATCAAGCAGCCATCAACATGTAGAGGCACATGTCCAGCTGAATTGCATGAATGCTCTCTAAGCCACTCATGAATTGTACGCAGGGAGATCCCAGCCCCCATATCTTGCACCCCAGTGATGTCCTGTCTTACACTGCTCAAGACCTTCTCTTGAACAGTGCAAGCTTGTTAATTAGTTCACCACAGGAAAGTGGCATGCACCAGCCTTTGTAATCTGAGCAGATTCCCCAATCACTTTATACAAACTCACTGGTAAGAACAAAACATTAAAATAAGTTTATTAACTACAGAAAGATAGATTTTAAGAGATTGTAAGTGTTAGGCACAGAGGTCAAAGTTGGTTACATAAGAAATAAAAATAGAATCACAGTCTAAATTCTAACTTTAACAGACTGAGCAAGATTTGAATCAAACAGCTTTTCTTAGATCACTGGATGTTCCAGGCACTTTATTATTCTTAATGCACAGGCTGAATTTCCTTCTCAGCCTGGGACCAATCTCCCCAGTTCAAAGTCTTTGTCTTCCAAACGATCTTCCAGGTGTTGAGATGGGGGAGGAGCAAGGCTAAGAGGTGATTTCCTTGACCCTCATTTATACTTTCTCTCCAAGTGCTAGAAAGATCTTTGCTGTGATGTGGAGGGGAAGTAGCCCCATTGTGTACATGCCCTCTATGAGAGAATGGGATTCTTTTTGATGAGCCAACAACATGTCTGGCTGGTCCTGATGTAAATCTGTCTTGTCAGTATTAGTTGCTCCTTTGTTGCCACTGAAAGGCTGGCTGTGGGCGTTTCCCACCTAGCACATATTTCAACAACTTCACATACAACGTTAGTACCTACAATTCAACAGGATATTAATGTTCAACACATCAAGACTTTTTAAATGAGAGCTCACAAGGCATACTCTGTACAAACCATATAATTATATCAGTATATATGGGGGTTCCAGAGTGCTATATTGAAGTACAGAGTGTCACAAGGGGAAAACAGTAAGCTACTACACACCCTACCCACAGTAATGCGTGGTACTTTAACTGGAGGGGTGGGGGGGCATCCAGCAGAAAACTGCTAGTTACATCCAATCCTCCTTCCCTATCCACGTTGCACCACAGAAAGGTTTCCACAGAGTTGTGGGGAAGGGAAGTGCAGCAAAGGTGGGTGTTTCATGGATCCTGCTGCAACCATGTTCATAGAAGTAGTGTCCTCTTAGCTTGTGGGGACGGGAGAACAGCATAGGGGCCTGTTCAGAACCCAGATCTTCAGAGGTGTCAGCTTTAGTGCAGCAGCCTAGATCGCCCCCTTACATTTCATTTCTTTGGCTGTTAAGTTCCATAAGCCCCTGTGATGCTGTAAAAATAATAAGCAACATTAATAATCATTTCTAAGAGATTACAAGATATTTACCTTTTTCTTACAGAATACTCCTTGTCGTGCCATTTCAATGGGTCAGGGCCAGGAGATCCATGCAAGGCGCTTATTAAATCAGTGTATGCAAGATGGAGGATGGCTCCTTCTGCAGAACTGCCACCTGGGCTTGGATTTCCTTGATGAATTATTGGACACCATCATAACAATGGAATCTATGAACGAGGGTTTCAGGACATGGATTACTACAGAGGTCCATCCAAAATTTCCTATTAATCTTTTGCAGTCATCTATCAAATTTACTAATGAACCACCTCAAGGTAAAAAAAAATCATTCTGACAGTTGCTGCTTTTACTGATTGCTGTATGCTGCTCTATGTTCTCCCTATTCCTCAGTTAATTAAATGCAACCCTGTGTGAATCAATTTCATTATGCACGAAGCATTAAACTGTTTTTGTGAAGATTTTCATTGTTCATTTTGTAACACAGACTATTGGTGATCTTGTTGTTTCAATATATAATAAATTGTGAAGAATATTAGGCAAAATCTGCAAGCTTAAGTGCTAAAAATTGATGCCTAAGTGTAGATTTTGGAGCCTAAATAAGTGGCTTGAATGTCAACAGGAGCTGTGGTGCTCAGCCTTTTGGAATCAGGCTATGTACATAGATGCTTAAAAATAAATTCAGGTGCCTAACTTTAGGCATCCAAAACTGCCAGAATTTTCAGTAATCTACAGATGCTGTTTCTCATCATGAAATATTTTCCAATGAATGGATGGCTGTGGAACTTGAGGCTTGTTACAAAATTAGTATCTTGCTGGAAACACAGATCATAAGTATTTACCACCAGTTAGTCCTGGGATATTTAAGTTTCCAGGGTATTTATATTCATTATAATTTACCCTCCTGATGTAGAATGGTGTTTTCATTAGAGAACAATATTATGTTCCTGTTTATAGAAATCTTTATGGTAAGTTAGAACCCCTCCCTGCTGAATGGACGAATGGTAACCCTAGGCTTTAGGGGCTGCAGGGCCCTGGGCTAAGGGGGCCCCAGGGCCCTGGCCTGCAACTCTAAAGCCCCTTTCGGAATGCGGCCCTGCAAGCACGGGCCGGAGGACTCAGGAGGAGCAGGGGCAGCTGCGCAGCCAGCGGCCGGAGAGAAGCGTCACTTTCCCCTTCAAAACGTTGCTTCTCTCCAGCCGGTTTTGAAGAGGAAAACGACGCTTCTCTCCAGCTGCGCAGCTGCCCCTGTTCCTCCTGAGTCCTCCGGCCTGTGATCTCAGAGCTGCATTCCAAAAGGGGCTTTAGAGCTGCAGGCCAGGGCCCTGTGGCCCCCTTAGCTCAGAGCCCTGCAGCCCCTAAAGCCCCTGCGTTCCGGGTGGCCCTGCCTGCCGGGGGGGGGGGGGGCAGCTTCCCCGCTCGCTCCCTCCCAGAAAGTCCTAAGTGCCACCAAACCGCTGTTTGGTGGCAGGGGAAGCACTGGGAGGGAGGGAGGGGGAGGAGGTGGAGAAGAGGAATTTGTGCAATGCTCCCTTGTAAAGTCAGCCAAACGACGTTGTAAGGGAGCATTGCACAACTTTAAACAAGTATGTTCCCTAATGGAGCAGCGATGTAACTTTGAAACAACGTTAAGCGGGAGGACGGTAAGTGAGGAGTTACTGTATTTGTCTCAAGGCAACAGTTACCATTTTCACACATATCTATCTTTTTTTGCCCGCAAAAATATCACCTTTTGTTTTTTCAGAAAACACAAATTAATAAATAAATTGAAGGCTAACTCTCTCGCTTCTCATAAATTTTGGCAACTTTTAATATAATTTTACTTCGGTACATAGGTGCTGGAACAATTTGCATAGTGGGGGTGTTGAAAGCCACTGAACAAAACTGTCTGCCCTATATATAATGGAAACCACTTCAAGCCAGGGAGTGCTGCCACACCTCCGGCACCCTTACTTCCAGAACCTATGCTTTGGTGTAGATTTTTTCACACTGCTGTACTTGGCAATTCCATTATCTCTAACCTCCTTCGTGCTGAAAAAGACACTGGCACAAATTAACCAAGAAAGGGGAAAGAGCAGAGAGGAACAGTGCAGCTGCTGGGGAAGGTGAATGTCTCCTGAATGTGTGTATTGAGAATCAGAATGAGAATGAGGATCATCACATCATATGTCACATGGATGTTTTCCTCCCCAGTGTACATACAATGATTATTGTTAGTTTTGTTTTGCAGATCAGTTTGTTTCCATGGTTCATTTACATGTGGCTAAGAGAATGTGAAGTGTAGAGATGTGCATACAGTATATGAAATCCTATAGGTCTTTCCCTTCTACTGTTGCTATTGAGTTCCTGCTTTTTACTAAATTCACAGAAAACATATCATTAAGCCATAGTGAAGATCTCGAGAGAGCTGCCTGTTGCAGCCTATTTGCTATGGTGAATTTTTTCAGCATTACATCCCTTTTCAAACCTCAGCTTCTCACTCAGGGCCAGACTCTGCCTTTCAGACCAAGGCATGCGTGGAGGCAGTGCAGAGGTTTATCACTCGAATGAGCCTCTCTTAAGCCATGGTCATGCTTTGTCTATGAGTGGATTGCATCACAGGGGCACTAACAGGGGGCAGTCCCTGTGCTCAGGAGAGTGCAGGAATGGCAACCGTGGGTGATCTCTGGACTGGAGGCGGGGAGGCAAGGTTGAGGAAAGACTGTTTATGCCTTCTCCTCTTCGCGCACATGTGCAACAGCCAACTACAGTCTGGCTCTTGGTGTTTTAGGGATGAAGTCAGTCCTCTATTGAGAGACGTGCAGGAAGGGGAGCAGAGTTTTGTCAGCCATGTGTGGGTACCCAACGGCATTTTGCTAGCACAAGAAAGAATCTTTCAGGGGAGTGCACAAGAGGCTTACCCCTTAGTGTTCCTTTAAAGAAGCCACTTGCCTAATGCCTGCTGCTGGGATAAGATGGGAAAGGAGCTGACCAGACCCTGTCAGTGGCAGGAAGCGGTTTTCAAACTTAGGCTTATTTGAGTGCTAGATTGCAATGCTGTCTTGCAATTCTCTAGTCCTTTTTCTTCAACTACCATAGCACTGTGCAATAGTTTGCCTTTCATTTATATGTAGGTGTTGCAGCTTGTTTCAATTATTGAAGTCAGTCGGAGCTTGAGAATATGTATCCAAGGTCAAATTTGATCCCTCAGTCATTTAAGCCTCTTATTTCACTATTTACATTTCTGGTGAGTTAGTAAGAATTCTAAATGTTTTGCTTCTGATCTGTCTGAAAGACAGCGTGGTTTGATTTATGGAGTGAGCCCAGATATTTTCACTCACAAGGGCAGTTACCCAAGTTTCTGGTTTAGGTTCTCAATTCTTCCTCCAAAGAGAAAAAAAAATTGTATGAGGACAAATTCATTTGTGGACAAATTCATATTTTAGGATGGTAATGTTTAAGTGTCATAATTAGAAATGGGCTTCCACTACAAAATTTAGACTAGGATCTTGGTTTCCAGCACTGCAAGGTTTGCAATGTAGGGTCAGTCTGTTTAAAAAATTTTTTGCTCTGGAGCTGTGTTTGAATTTTTGACACTCTCACATTTTAGATCGAATGTTTTGGTTTAAGCCTGTCCCTCTAAGCATAATATCTAAAATGTAATTTGACTGGTATTGTGTCAAAATGAATAAATAGTTCAGTGATTCAAAATGGTTGTTCAGAATATAGAAAAGCATATACTCTGTGTTGGGATAATCATTTCTCATAGAAGGCAATCTGCTACAACAGACCTAAATCAATCTTAAAACTCCAAGATATGGATACTATAAATTTTTTTACTAATACAATGTGATTTTTATTTATTTATTTGTTTATTTAGGTGTAAAGGCTGGTTTAAAGCGGACATACTCTGCTATTACTCAGGAACAGCTGGAAGTGAGCAATATGCCACAGTGGAAACCATTGTTATATGCTGTGGCATTTCTACATACAACTGTTCAGGTTATTAATTAACTGTCTTACAGTTACACTATAAACCATATTTTATAAGGGAGAATATAATTAAGAACTTGAAAGCTGTGTTAAATACAAATAACGTGGTGGGCAAAATTGGACATATAAAATGAGAAAAGACAAAAAACTTCACCCATCCCCTAGATTGAAAGATACCCCCAATACTGAACTTACCTGCCCACACTGATCATATCCCTCCATCAGGAGACACCGGAGAGGAAAATGGATAATATACACCTTCACCCTGCATGAAAGATTTTTTCAGGAATTAATCAGGTGGCTGTCATTGAACTTTTTAAAAACAATTATGAAAATATTTCTATCCAGTCATTTGTAATACGTGCTCCTTTGCCTCTCCCTGTGTATTATATTAAAAAAATAAGATTCCAGCTAATTAATCCTGGGACTGATTTTGTTCTCACACTAGTGTAAATCAAGTATAGTTTTATTGAAGTCAGTGGAGTAAGCACAGTTAGAATCAAGCTCAGTGTCCCTTTAATTTCCATTGATGGTGGGTGGATTATTGCATTTTTAGTATATTTCACAAATGCTTGTATACGTAGAAATTCTGTTACTAAACTTCACCCTTTTAAACATCTTCCTCCATTAGGAAAGACGAAAGTTTGGTCCGTTGGGCTGGAACATCCCTTATGAATTTAACCAAGCAGACTTTGCAGCCAGTGTGCAGTTTATTCAGAATCATTTGGATGAGGTTGACATTAAGCGTGGGGTGAACTGGAGCTGTGTTCGCTATATGCTTGGAGAAGTACAGTATGGTGGCCGTGTAACAGACGACCTTGACAAAATGTTGCTAAATACATTTGCCAGAGTGTGGTTTGGAGAGAGTATGTTTACTGACAAATTTTGCTTCTACAAAGGTTACATTATTCCAAAAGGCAAGACAGTTGAAGACTATCTCCAGCACATAGAGCAGCTGCCAATTGTTGATACACCTGAGGTAAAAATGTTTTAAGTTTTAAAGCATTAAGAGAATTATACTAATTAAAGCGCTAGACTTTTTAAATCATCCGTATATGGAACAGGGCAGAGCTCAGACAACAGACGTTATGAAAATGAAAACAGTTGTTCTCACTTAACAAGCCATTGTTATCATCTGGGCCTGTTCCATTTTGAGGACAGGGAGTTGTTAGTTGAAGCTGAAATAAAAATGGATGTACTATGAGGTTTACAAATGCCTCTGAAGATAACATTTATTGGAATTAAAGTGCACCGAATATACAGACTTGTTTCTGAGACTATTTCATGCACGACCACCACATGCTAAGTAATAACGTGAAAGGACTCCATACTTGTAAAACTAAACTGGCTCTTTATTAAGAGAACTGTTTGCAGAGATCCTGCAACTGCAGTAAGCATCCTAGCTATGTGCACACAGATTGGTTTCCTGATGCCTCCTCCAAACTCTTCCCTTCTGCAACCTGGGCTCCTCCCTCCAAGTTCCATGCAGGTTAGCATTGATGGATTGATCCATGAATGCTTTGTCTGCACTGGTGTTTTTCTAAGCTAATGTAGCTGTGCTGAGATAGCTGCATTGGCACAAATCTCTAGTGTAATTGTACTGTACCAGTGTAAAAAGTGACTTGCACCAGTTTGGCTCTCTCTGGTTTGAAAATGAGGTAAACTTAATGTAGGCACAGTGCAGCGTAACTACACTAATGGCTCAGACCAGTGCAGTTTATCCTGTGCAAAAAGCCCATTGTAGGCAAAGCCTAACTTTTACTTTGTAGTGATATAATCCAGAACTGAAGGTTCCTCTTCTAATTCCAAGAAAGGAAACCACAAAGGTACTTCCAAACATACAGCATGTACTATCGGGATTCTGCAAAAGAGCTGCAAAAATAGATGACATCGTCTGAGTTCTTGAAGGGACAGAAGCAACTGTGGAAAAGCTCTGGATAAAACATCTCTCTAAAGATACTGGGTCAGATCCCCTAGCTCCATTGATTTTGGGTGAGATTCTGACCCATCATCTGTCCAGGATTCTCATTTCTGGGTCTTAGCTTCTTAATGCAACTCCCTTAGCTATGAAGGTTTTGGATCCTTAAGGCGGCAGTAGCAGGGTAAGTGCAAGCCAAACTCCTTACTGGCTGATGTGCACCTTCCCCAGCTGAGTGTAAATGCTGCTCTCCCAACATTCCAGTGGATCCATTGTGATCATAGTGAAGCAGGTCACCACAGGAACTGCATCCCGTCTGCTTCAGCTCTTTCCCAGATCTCAGTTCTGGCTCCTGCACCTGCTTTTCCTCAGTGTTTTGAAGCCTGCTTCAGAATTTGGGGGCTTATTTTCTCAGTGTTTTGGTGCCTGCCAATCCAGATTTGTGTTTTTTATATACGGGAGTTTTGCCTTTCACTTCAGCGGTGTAGGATCAAACCCTGAATATGCAAAGATCTCTTTCTCCTTCAAAAGACTGACCCAGATTCTCACAGGTCACGAGGAAAGTGACAAAGTCCTTCTGTCACTCCAAACTCCTTTTGAATAGCTTTTGGAAACCCCTGACCTTTTAAGCTCAGTCTTCTCTGATCCAAGAAGGATATTGTATTAGTCAAGACAGTATAATTTTTGTTTCATCCTATCTCCATTTTTGGTTAAGAAAGACAGATTGAATAAATCTGACTGCTGTATCATTGCTCCTTTGATGAAATTCAACCTTTGCATTAGTAAATCAGAATAAACACTGTCTTCTGAAGAGGGCTATTGAATTCAGAAATCCCTTTGAAATGCACTTAGATTTCAGACAGGAGGGTGTGGACTGTTTACAGCTGGATTTTTAACTCCAGTCAGTTGAAAAACTAAGGGGTACAATTCTGGATTCCTTATGCACCCAAAACTCCCTTTAAATTAGGTTTCTAGATTAGTGTCCAGGAGGATTAAGGACACTGAACTGCCCCAGGATAATATTACTGTGTTTTCTGTTTCTTCTTTATTCTCCCATGCATGCACGAAGATGCACACAAGACCAAATTCATCCCTGGCGTAACTTCTCTAACTTCAGTGAAGTTACTCCAGGGATGAATTTAGTCCTCAGTAAAGTACTATAATTTACATACACAAAGGGAGACATTTTCTCTTGTTTTGAACTAGGACAAAGGCATTGCTACTAATTCTCTATAGCAAAAATGAAGCTTTTCTGTTTTTAAAATGATAACGATGATATGGTTCCTGCCAGCCATATCCTGATTCCTTTGCCCAGAGAAAGTCTCACTCTCTTCAACAAAGGAGGTCAAAAAATCATGAACATCTTTAATCTTCAAATGTTTATTGTATTCCATGATAGTCATACAGATGTAATACTGTGCATTGACTCTTTCACATATTTCTTAATAGTTCTAAATACGTAGGTTGTATTAACTGTACAAGTCCTATCTGTGAAATATGTTTTAAATCCTACTTGGAGCCTAATTGAATGGGAATTGTGTGCACACACTGTGTCTCCAAGCAGAACTGGGTCTATAACGGGGATCAGCAAACTTTCAGAAGTGGTGTGCTGAGTCTTCATTTATTCACTTTGATTTAAGGTTTCGCGTGCCAGTAATACATTTTAACGTTTTTAGAAGGTCTCTTTCTATAAGGCTATAATATATAACTAAACTATTGTTGTATGTAAAGTAAATAAGGTTTTTAAAATGTTTAAGAAGCTTAATTTAAAATTAAATTAAAATGCAGAGCCCCCCGGACCGGTGGCCAGGACCTGGGCAGTGTGAGTGCCACTGAAAATCAGCTCACATGCCACCTTTGGCATGCGTGCCATAGATTGCCCACCCCTGGTCTATAACAATAACACTTTCAGAGCTAGATTCCCAGGTGGTTTAAACTGGTGCAGCTCCATTGACTTTGATGCACTTACACCAGCTGAAGATCTGTCTCTGAATTTTTAAAGTTGCAAGCATAACAATATTAAACTTAATCATTTTTATGCCTTTTATTCTTAGAGTAATTAATTACTAAGCATTAGAAGTGTCTTCTGTATATGAAATGAGCTGGTGTTCACAGATCAGTTCCCGGTGTACAAGAATCACCATCCAAATGGACAGTTAAAGACTTACTGATAGTCTCAGCAGAGAATACAAAGATTGAATGAGCATGAAGTCTGAACTGTTGTTATCTTTTATGGTTGCTGTTTTTAGGTCGGGACTGAAGCAGCGGCGGGCATAGGTCACTGCTCATGCTATACCTCTTTCAGACTAAATAAAATAATTAAGTTTTCAAAGCCAGGGAAAAAAAAGACTTAAACCCAGAAATAGATAAACATAACACATCCCGAATATATCTCTGTTCATAAAATCTGTATGGGTGCTTTCAAATATATACGGTATACAGTGTGGGTTTTGTTTTTTATTGTCCATGTTTTAGAAACCTGATCCACCAGTACCACTCCTAACAAATATATTAGAGAAAAGAGAAAATTTGAAAGGAAGACAATTTAGGGGGGTCAGAAACGGAAAATGGTGGAATAGTAATGATAAAGGAAACATCATAATTACTAATATTTATGACTTGTACAATACCATACATGTGCATATCTTTCACATGACTAAGATATTGAAGTAGTCAGTACTGTAGTCGCTAGAAACTTTTCTGTTACAATGAATAGGTCAAGGAAAGCATTTTCTGAAACAAATGGAGAAGGTGATTTGGCTGGTTTTAGGGGGTGCACATTAATTCAGGGCTTACATGTTAAGAGTTTTTTGTATAACTTGATCCAGATGCTTATCTGATTTAGATCAGTGTACCCCATTGACCTTAATGAGGTTATGCTGATTTACATCATCTAAGGATCTGCTTCCTTGTCTTTTTCCTTTGTGTAGACTATTAACTGATATATTTTAAAAAATCAATATAGTGTATTAACAAGAGCACTCTATTTTTTTTAGACATAATTCTTCATTTTTTTTCTTATTGTATACTTTTTTATTTTAAGGTATTTGGACTTCACCCTAATGCAGACATAACTTATCAGACTAATATGGCTAATGAGACATTAAGCACAATAGTTAGCATTCAGCCTAAAGACAGCGGCAGTGGAGGAGGGGAAACCAGAGAAGCAATGGTACAGCGTCTTGCTGATGAGATGCTGGAGAAGTTGCCACCAGACTACATCCCTCATGAGGTACAAATATATACAGCAAGACACTGCTGCATAGATATATATGAATTATTTATATATGCCATTCATGTGGAAACACTTTTCTGTGCAACTTTTTTGTTTAACTCACATGTATTTTAAGTAATTAATGAAATAACTCACTTTATTAGAAGTATAAGTGTTCTGGTTTATTATCTAAAGTGTATATACATCAAAAAGTTACATATGAAGAAATATTGGTTAGTTAAAACACTAACATGATATGCTGTCTGGACTTGGTGGTGAGTCTTCCATTTGTGTTTGAATAAAAGAAAGTGGATATTATTGTTATTATTTTATTTTATTACATTAACATTTGTATGTAGTGTCATAGGTGCGCATGGCTCCTTATGTAGCAAGCAAAAGCAGGATCTCATACTAAATATGCTTGCCACAGTGGCAGGTGACTAATGGTGAGATAAACATAGGGTAGAGCTCTGCAGAGCTTTAATAATCTAGATGAGTTTTAAATTATTGAGGAAGTGGATGTGGTATGAGTGGAGGAACATGAAAAGAGCTGGAGCAGCAAGCAAGGAAGAAGAGCTTGGAGATAACAGTTTGGATAGTCTGTAAAGAAGGGGAAATGTGTTTCAGGAAGATCCGAGAGAAGATTGTGTTGGTAAGGCATGGCCAAGAACTCTGGCATGGGGAATAGACAGGAAGGGACAGATTCTAGATATGCTGTGAATGAAGCAGCAACATAGTTTAGCAACAGCTGAATATAATGGTATTTCTTCCCACTCACTGGATACTTGGTTGTGTTACCAGGTTCCCAAAGACTCCCACTTTTTAGTAGAGAAAAAGACAAACATCTAATTGAGTAATAAAATGAAAGTAGAACCACAAACTGTACATGAGCTATGATAGCTTCTAGTCTCTTGCACTAATCTGAAAGCCCAGAACAAAGCAAGAGCCTCTGATAGAGCCCCTGCCTTCTTCTTTATCCATCTGGGTCAGCTACCTGATCTGAGCTCACTGACTATCAGAACAAACTGACCCATTTTCCCCATGGTGTATGCCTCTTCATATATTGATGTTCTCCCATAGCCTTTCAGATAAGTAGAACATCACTCATAGAAACAGAATTTAAAGTATCTTCAAATAATACTGTGACACAACACCCCATATTCATCCTAGTAATATTATTATGATATGATTATGGCATACTTATGATGCATTTTGTATAAGATGCATCATGTAAGGTGTGATAGGAAAAGTTATGATTTGCTGAATATGATTATCCTATTTGTATGCATATATCATTTTTGTATCTAAAATTATGAATATTTACTATGTATCTATATTTCAAATGTAGTTACACCTGGGCAATGCCCACTGGGCAAGATGCTTCCAGTCTAGATAGTAGGTGGAGAAGGGCCTATTCAGGGTAATGGGCCAGTAGGAAGAAACAATAGGCCTTAGGAGAAGCTTATCCCCTACCTGGTGAGCCTTCCTGAGAACGCTCCAGACAGCCTGTAAGTAATGGCTGCTATGAATCAGCAGGGCATGCAAGGGCATGTGACTGGACCACATGACACTAATCTCCATTTTGGGTACCTATATTTTTCCACAAACTGGCTGGGAACTGTTTTTAGAACAAAGGGTTCCTGCCATATGTTAAAGCTATATAAGGCAGAGAGTGACCTCATCTGTGGTCCTTCACGCCCCCACAACTCAACACCTAAGAGAAGCTCGTAAGGAAAAGGACTTGGAATGGGGGTGAGGAGCCCAAGCTGCAAAGCAAGTGCAGCTTGTGCCTTGAGAATCTGCAAGCCTGCTTGTATCATCAGTCAGGATGAGAAATTGCTAAGTCATATCCAATCTTTCTAGTATTTTAGGCTTAGTTTGCGGTTTTGTTTAAACATAAAACAAGGGGGGGGCAGACATATTAATGAGCTTACACTGTACATATTAATGAGTTACACTGTACAGATCCCTGTGCAGTGCAAGATGGTATAATTTTGGGTTTATACTCCAAAGGGGGGTGCGTGCCTGGGGGGCTGGAAAACTGGCCCGTGTCTGCTCATAGACTCATAGACTTTAAGGTCAGAAGGACCATTATGATCATTTAGTCTGACCTCCTGCACAACGCAGGCCACAGAATCTCACCCATCCACTCCTGTAACAAACCCCTAACCTATGCCTGAGTTACTGAAGTCCTCAAATCGTGGTTTAAAGACCTCAAGGTGCAGAGAATCCTCCAGCAAGTGCCTCGTGCCCCAGGGCCACCCAGAGGATTCAGGGGCCTGGGGCAAAGCAATTTTGGGGGCCCCTTCCATAAAAAAAGTTGCAATACTATAGAATACTATATTCTCATGGGGGCCCCTCTGGGGCCAGGGGCCTGGGGCAAATTGCCCCACTTGCCCCCCCCCACACCTTCACTCCCGGGCGGCCCTGCCATGCCCCATGCTGCAGAGGAAGGCGAAAAACCTCCAGGGCCTCTGCCAATCTGCCCTCGAGGAAAATTCCTTCCCAACCCCAAATATGGCGATCAGTTAAAGCCTGAGCATGTGGGCAAGACTCACCAGCCAGCACCCAGGAAAGAATTCTCTGTAGTAACTCAGATCCCACTCGGGCAGCACAGTTTGGGTGAGTGGCAGCACCTGCTGTTGTGTTGGGGGATAACAGGGCCTGGGTGAGGCTGGCTGGTTCCCCAACCCAGTTGTGTGTCTTAGAGGGGTGCCACAGTCCCCACAGCTCCCAGATTGCACCCCAAGTGTGACAATCTATCACAAATACAACTTTAAACACATTATGAGATTACATCAAAACAAGTGACAAATAAACAATTGAAACCGTCTTGCAAATCATAAGATCCCCTTCAGTTTTCCCACTTCACATACAGAAGAAGCCGGAGAGATCTATTCCTTCCAATCCTCCTTGCTCAGGGGCTTACGTAACAAATAACAAAGAGTTCTTCGAGGAGTGTCCCTGTGGGTGCTCCAGTATAGGTGTCTTGGTGCCTTGCGCTTGTAATCAGAGATTTGTAGCAGCAGTGCCCCGGTTAGCCACGCATGTGCAGCAGCCATCTCACGCTGCTCCGAGCAGCTATCTAGCATGCACAGCCAACCGACTCCCAGTTCCTTTTCTACCGCCCTTGGCTTGAGTTAGGGCGACAGCAGCGCCCCTTCAACTCCATAGATAGATCATATTCCTTCCTTTTTTCTTTTATCCTCTCAATTCTAGTTGACTTCGGTTAACATTACTTTTAATTTCTTCCATATTAAAAAAAAAAAAATTAGTGTAGCTTTTCCCCCCCTCCCGCCACTCGGTGGGCCTCCGCCAACGACGACTGCTTTAAAATGGGCTACCCCGTTTTTCTCCAGAGCTGGACCTTCCTCATTCATGTCTGGTTCGCCTGGATTTAAATGCTGCCTGACCTGCAGGCTATCAATACCTATTTCAGACAGCCATGCTCAGTGCGTTCGCCGTCTCTGAGAGACTCATATTCCCCAAACGTGTCCTCATTGTAAAAAACTGACTGCCAGGATACTGAAGGCCAGAGACCTCCAACTTAAATTACTCATGATGGAGAAATCTCTCAGGCCAGCCTCCGATCTAGAGTCCAGGGCGCCTCTTGACCAACAGCTGCCAGCAGCAGCCTCAGACAGGGCTCCACTACCAAGACTGCTTCTGAGGACATTGTCCCTAAAAAGGCGACCAAACACCAGTCTCATTCATCGCCACAGTGAGATCCACCTAAAAAGAAACGGTTTCCTGGTGAAAAATCTGCCCCAGTACTGATGGCACCGAGAGCCTCGGACCGAGAGGCACCGGGAACGTCCGGTATCGAGACTTCCTGAGGAGCCAAGGACTGGTACGGGCAGGCTCTCAGTCAGGTACATGATCTAAAGCCTAGCTCAGCACTAGCCGTGCTGAAGAACGTCCCAGCACTGACCAGTGTAATGGCACCACCTGCTGCACAGATACAGCTCAGCAAGATCTCGGCACGATAGTTCTGACCCTCTCCTCTCAGACTGCGCTGCCATCCCCAGCACCGAGCTTCTTGGTACCGCAACTTTTCACCAGACAGGCGAACCTGGCAGTTTCTTCTACGCCAGGGACCCCCTTATTCTGTACCGACGATACCCCCATGAGATGCGAACCAAGCCACATCACCCCAGGGGCTTCAGCGACACCTCTCTCCAGTGATGATGAGGAGGATGACGACTCAGGACTGTACATTCCTCGCCATTCCGCTCCTAAAGCTGGACCCTCACATCACCAGCCACTGGTAGACACGCGAGCCTGGCAGCCCCAATCCTGGCTGCCACCTCCTTATGGCCCTCCTACCGAACTTGCCATACTGGGACCCAGGGGCCACTTCTAGGGCCCAGAACATTAGACCGCATAACCCACCAGTCTCCAGAACATCCCGCTCTCCCTCACCAATGGATTCAGCATGAGGAGGCCCAGAAGAGCAGGAGGATACACCTGAAGGAGACACCGGGCCACCTACACATATTTCATCTAGATGAAACAATCATGCCACCACCCCCACATCGGGGGATGACTTCAAGTCCTTTCAGACCTTTTCAAGAGGGTAGCAGACATTCTCCAGGCGTCCCCATCGGCAAAAATCACACTGCCAATTAACACTGCCATAATGGACCCCGTGAAAACCATCTGGCCACAGCCCCTCCTTCCTGCAAAAGGTCCGACAAAAAATAGTACGTGCTGGCAAAAGGGTCTGAATTTCTCTTTACCCACCCCACTCCTAATTCACTGGTCGTGGAGGCAGTAAATCAGAGGGGCAAACAGCAACAGTCTAGATCTGCCCCTTACGACAAGGACTGGAAGAGGCTATAACTCTTTGGGTGCAAAGCCTATTCTTCCGCCACCTTGCAGTTCCGAATCGCTAATTACTCTGTACTGATTGCAAAATACACACACAACCTGGTTTCTACAATGTCATCTATTATTGTAAATCTTCCAGAGGACAAGACAGAAGCATATAAGTCCAACATTTCCGAAAGTTCTGTCATCGCAAGGACAACCCTCCAAGCCTCTCTCGATTCTGAGGACACAGCAGCACGCTCCATCGCAACCTCCATGGTCATGCGTCGGGCATCTTGGCACCACCTATCAGGATTCCCAAGAGAGGTGCAGGTTGTGGTTGAGGACCTCCCCTTTGAGGGTCAGAAACTGTTTGCCGAATCCACCGATGTGTCCTTGGATACTTTAAAGGACTCCCGGGCCACCTTAAAGACGCTCAGCATCTATGTCCCTGGAAACAAGAAAAAGCAGGGCAGGTTTTATAACCAAAAATTCTGGGCTGCACCATGCTCCTAGCCTCAAAGACACTATACCCAATGCCGCAAACAGAGGCAGATGGGACAAAGGCAGAATCAAAACCAGCCTTCCACGTCCCAGCCTTCCACTTCTAGGCCATCATTTTGAAGGTCTAGTTGAGGGCCCAAAACCTCTACATGCTCTAATTCCGGATCTCAACCCCACTTTAACATCTTTCGGGGACTGCCTGTCACCATATTACCCAGTCTAGAACAATATCACCACAGACAGCTGGGTCCTGGAAATTATCCAGCAAGGTTACTCTATCCCATTTATTTCTATCCCATCTACCCAACCCCTTTCCCCATCCCTCTTCAGGAACCCCTCTCACGAGCCCCATTACATCAGGAAATAAACCACCTCCTGCAATTAGGGGCTGTGGAACCTATACCAGCTCAACAAAGGGGACGAGGATTTTATTCCCATTATTTCCTCACTCCGAAAAAGAATGGCGGATGGAGACCCATTCTGGATTTATGCAAACTCAATAAGTTTGTGAGAACACAACGATTCAAAATGTTGACCCTATGGATGATGATTCCAGCATTAGAGAAAGGAGATTGGCTCTTGTCCCTTGACCTGCAAGACGCGTACTTTCATGTCACCCAGCGCACAGAAGATTCTTGTGCTTCACCCTGGGACATCAACATTACCAACATAAAGTGCTACCCTTCAGACTGTCAACCATCCCAAGGGTCTTTTCCAAGGTCCTCGCCATCACTGCAGCTCAACTTCACAGACTAGGGGTCATGATTTTTCCATACCTGGACGACTGCCTGTTAAGAGCACCAACACGGCGGGCAGCACTAGAAGCCACACAGACCACAATAGCCCTCTTTACGAACCTTGGACTTCAAATAAATCTTCAGAAGTCCACTTTGGTCGCAGTCCAACAACTGGAATTTATAGGGCCCTATCTCGACTGCTTCACAGCAACGGCAATTCACCCCATCAGCGCTTCCTCAACTTAAGCACTCTGATTACTACAGTCATGGACAGGAGGGGGTACAGGGTGCTGGCTCTGAGAGGGGGCTCAGGGCTGGGGCAGGGGGCTCGGGTACAGGAGGGGGTATGGGGTGCTGGCTCTGGGAGGGGGGTTGGGGTGCGGGCTCCCGCCGGGCGGCACTTACCTTGGGCAGCTCCCAGTCGACGGCACAGAGGGGCTAAGCAGGGCTCCCTGCCTGCCCCGGCCCCATGCTGCTCCTGGAAGGGGCCAACGCCCCTCTCTGCAAGCACCACCCCCGCAGCTCCCATTGGCCACAGTTCCCAATTCCCGGCCAATGGGAGCTGCAGGGGATGGTGCTTGCAGGCAGGAGCAGCATGTGGAGACTCCTGCCCCCCCACCCTGGGGCCAGAAGGGGGTGCTAGCTGTTTCTGGGAGTGGCGTGGGGCTGGGCCAGGCAGGGAGCCTGCCTTAGTAGCAGCCCTGCTGCACCACTAGACTTTTAGCAACCAGAGATCGCGATCAACTGGGAGAGTCTCGAGGACCGACCAGTCAATCATGATCAACCGGTTGGTGATCACTGATCTAAATCAACTAATATACTTACCTGTGTTTTTCCCAAAACCACATGTCAACAACAGGGAGGCTTCTCTTCACACACTCAACATCCGAAGAGCACTAGCCTTTTACCTAGAAAGAACAAAAACATTTAGAAAATCATCTTGTCTCTCTCTCTAGAACAGAATAATTGAAGGGTCAAACCATCTCTAAACAGAGACTGTCTAAATGGATATCAGGCTGTATCCATTTGTGTTACCAGAAGAAAAACCTCCCTGCTACACCAGGAGTCCACACACACTCCACCAGAGCGTTATCAACATCAGTAGCATTTTTTAATGACATACCTATCTTGGACATTTGCAAAGCAGCTACCTGCGCCTCTGCCCACACTTTTACTAAACACTGCGCTCTCGAGCAACAATCAGCTGCAGACGCACAGTTTGGACTATCGGTGCTAGCCACCGTCAGTAAACCAACTCCGAAGCCCCCCCTCCACTGAGGGGTACTGTTCCATAGTCACCTAAAGTGGAGCACCCACAGGGACACTCCTCAAAGAAGAGAAGGTTACTCACCCTGTGCAGTAACTGAGGTTCTTCGAGATGGTTGTCCCTGTGGGTGTTCCACTACCTTCCTCCTCCCCTCTACTTCAGAGTTCCATGCAGATCCTCTGGGTAGAAAAGGGACTGGGGGCCGGTTGGCTGCGCATGCTAGGTAGCCACTCGGAGCGGTGCGAGACGGCTGCCGCGCATGCGTGGCTAACTGTGGCACTGCTACTACAAATCTGCGATTACAAACGCAGGGCACCAAGATACCTAAAATGAAGCACCCACAGGGACAACAATCTTGAAGCACCTCAATTACTGCACAGGGTGAGTAATCTTCTCATCTGTAGTAAAATGATAGGGTCCAGTCTCTCCAGATGTGTGCGGATAGATGCAAATATAAATGTCAGCGCATCATGGAGTTAGGTTTATAATGAAAAAAACATTTGCCTTACAGGTTGAAAAACTGATCGCTAGGGAACATGGTGGAATTCTAAAGGCATTATTGCTGATTGGAGGTCAGCTGCGTAACCCAAGTGACAATGTTTTTTCCCCATATAAGATTTGCTCTAAATACATTTCCGCATTAAATTCCTCTCTGCTGGGTGTGGGGAGACTAATGAAAATGATTCTAAAGCATTATCTTAATTTGCAGTTTTGAAGTAGAAGCAGATTGAAACTCCCAAGCTGCTATAGTAACTTACTTGGTGTCACATTTTGGGGTGCAACCCAGACCAGTGAAAAGTTGTGTCACTGCTTGACCTATAACCCTGGTTGCCTTAAAATGCTCTGCTGCTGTAGCTCCCTTATCTGGATGGGCCCAGCCAGCATAGAAGCCTGCATTGAGTTTCGGTGTGATAAGCAGCCCTAGTTCAGCAACTCTGACTACAGCTGCCTGCTTCTTACACCACAGCCACACTCTGGTCTCCACCAGCCTTGGTTGCTATTAGCCAAGTGACCCCAACATATCCCCACTAAGTGTACTTTCATTGTCTCTGCCTGATGACCAGCCTGGTTAGATAAGCAAATACACAGTTCTTTATGATCCAGACATGCTGAGTCCCAAACCAACTTCTGAGCTTTGATGGTTCTGTTTACAGCATGTGTAAATTGCAACTCCATTGTCACTGGTCACCCTGCTTCATTTGTATTTGACCTGAGCAGACCTGTTTTGTTCAAATTCACTTTAAAACATAGTATCAAAGAACATTCATAACTCCACATGCAGTATCGTTACATATATTCCACCATCATACTATTCACCAGTGTATTACTGGTTTTCAAGTGATATCTCACAAGGCATATTTTGTACAAATATCAGGAATGCTTACGGTCACACTTGGTCATTAATCTTGGTTCATGGTAACAGCCCTTCCACTGGAACTCAAAGTACTGTTTTACCTATGCACAACTAGGTATGGAGCATGCATGCTAGGACCAAGACATTATACAAACAGCAAGAATTAGTATGACTGTTTTTTTCATTGCCTCCTTTCTTAAATTGTCGTATTTCATGTTCACTGACGTCTGTTTACATCCACTTCACACTCCAACTGTGACTAGATAAAATATATACAAATACTGAGGAAATATTTTTATCTGGGCTTTTTGTAATTAGTGTGTTTCATCTCAGAGAGGGCTCTTTTGACTAATGGGTTCTGTCTTCAGGTTTCCTTTCTGCCAGTCAGGTTGGTTTCTTAATGTAATTCTAGAATAGGGATCAGGAAATGAGAGAGCTTGTTGGGTGATACAGAATCTAATGTAAACAATCAATCATGGCTCAAAATGTATGCGCTTCATCATTTAATTAACAATAAAATTTCCAAGAGCAGGACTGTAATTAGCAAAACTCACAGGAGCTCACGATTTGAGTCTCATCTCAACGATAACAAAGACATGACAGGTTGTGAATTATGTCATTCCTTCAAAGCCTTATGTGGTGTTGTACTTGATGCTCAAGGCTGAGTGCTGTGAATGCAGCTAGGGATGAATTAATACAGTATAGTTTTTGCATTGAATACATTTTATTGCTATTATGGAATATTACAGAGGCTTGCATTTTTTTTAAACGTCTGTTTCTTAGAAGAATTTCCAAGCCTTGGGAGTTGCTCTGTATTATAGTGTTGTGGCAGCATCACTATAATTATAGTTGAGGAGACACTCTTGTTTTAAGTCTCTCATTTTACATTCACATACTTTAACTTTTTGGAAAATTACCCTTTGGAGTGAAATTACCTAGACTTGTTTTCATCCTGGAAGAAAATGTTTTGGTGCAGTTTGCTAAAATGACACATTTAAGTTATCTAAGAATGTGGAAAAGGTGTTTTGCAAACTAAAAAAAACCTTTTTTCTTTTGTTTTTAAAGGTGAAAATTAATGGGTCAGATTCTCCATGGTGCTTCTCCTATGTGAAGTGCTCTTCTTATATCTAGCATGTATCACACTTTTTCTTTGGGATTGTCAAGGCTAAATTCCCACTCTGGCACTTAAGTGCAGAAGGTGGGGGCCCGTAAGGATTCTAAAAATTAATACTGGCCACTGCAGGCTTGTATTAAACTCCCAAGGTTACAGCTTTTCTCTGACCTTGGATGGGTAGATGCTGCCACCACCCAAGTGCAAAACACCTTTGAGAACCCAGGAAGGCTCAGTTGGGAATTCCTTCCTGTGGGGTCCCCTCAAGCCCTTTCACCCCCCTCCGGGGAGGAGCTGAGAAAGAAAAAACAAAGGAAATCAGCTGTTGCCACCAGCTAATTAAAAAAAAAAGTGTGCACAAACCTCTTAAGACACAGAACTCCAGTCCTGTTCTTAAAAAAGGTACATTTTATTAAAAAAAAAAAAAGAAAAAGAAAGAAAGAAAGAAAATACATCTGAAAACTCAGACTATTGCTAAATTTAAAAAGAACAAATACAAGAATTAAGCTTCACGAATAGCTTTCTTAAGATCCTGCTTAAAGGTTACAAGCAAAACAAAAGCACCCGGTCTACTTACATATCTGGGGTTTCAAATGAATAGCTTTTAGGTATAATACAGATGATTTTTCATACCTGGCCCAAAGCTTCTTACAGCATCGCTGCTCTGAAAGCACACTTCACACTTGCATCTGAAGAAGTGCGGTTTTTTACCCACGAAAGCTTATTCCCAAATAAATCTATTAGTCTTTAAGGTGCCACTGGACTCCTCATTGTTTTTGTGGATACAGATTAACATGGCTACCCCTCTGATAGTTGTTCTTTTGGCCGTTTGGGCAAAAGGAGTGAATTTCCTGTGAAATTCTTAAAAATCAAAGGTTGTTTGCAAATCATTTCTGAACAAAAAAGAGGGCGGTATTCACAAAATAAATTGTCCACAGGAAACTATTCTCCCAGCTCTAATCTTAAATGCTCTAGTACTAGTTGCTTTTAATGATTTAGAAAGAAAGAAAGAAAGAAAGAAAGAAAGAAAGAAAGAAAGAAAGAAAGAAAAGCACTGACTCATTCTGTAGAATAAGCTGTCAGACTTGAAAGTATTCGTGTAATCTGTTGGCACCTACTCCTTGGACAGCCTTTCTGTAAAATCATATATGCATATGATTAAAATATAATGAATAACCTCACTGGTAGTTGTCCCCCAAGGAGGAAACCATGTAAAGTTTAAAAGTGTATTTTCAAAGGCCTGAAAATGAAACCTGAGAAATGGAGGCTGTCAAAGCATTTACTCTCTTGTCCTATCGAGTATCACCTTTCAAGTACTACACTTTTCTTCCTTTTTAAAGAGGAATGCTGCTAGATATAACATTATGTCAATACAATAGCATTCACCCTTAGGACTTGTCTACATGGAGAAATTAGTGTGGGGAAACCTAGGGTGTGAATTAGCTACTGTTATATTAATGTAAATGGAATAAATGAGCCAAAGATGTTAACATAACCCAGTCTCATTGTCCAACATTGAACAATGTTAAACAAGGTTTGGTATACTGAGACCTCAGCCTGCTTAGTACCATGGCAAACACAGCATTACATTTCCTTTCAACCTTTTATTAAAAATGCAGAAAAGAAGGAAAAACAGTTAAAGCATTTGAAATATAAAGTAAGATGAACATAAAGTAAGACTTTTATTTTAACAACATAGCTCCTTCCCTTTCACTGTAGCTGGAGAGAGTTTTAGAAGGAAAAACCTCTGTGTATGACAATCTTTTAGATGATATTAAAGTTGGTAATAACTGTCCTTTTGGGTAAAAAGAGAAGAAGTTAGCTGAGATGAGCTGGAGTTGTTGTTGCTGCAATAGTTAAAGTCTGATCCCATTGAATTTTGATGTTTGGGATTCAGCTGGAGCTAGAAGGGGTGGCATTGTCATCTGGAACTTTCTCTCTGGCCGAGTCTGGTCTGGGCATCCCTCAGGATTAGGATAAAAAAGGCCCAGGGTCCCAGGAACTGATGGGGGTGGCAGCCATGGTGATGATGCTCGCTGCAGTAGCCTCCATCAGTTCTTTACTATTTTTTTCCTTTCCTCCAAAGTCTTTCTCTTTAAGGACCCAAAAAGGGAGTGGCGGGTGGAATAGTCCATCCCCTTATTATTTTGTTCACCAATTAGGCTTAATTGCCAACATACCACGTTTGGTTTATTAACTTCCAATTTTTTTTAACCAAAAATGCTTTTAACATTGTCCTTGAATTATATTAATGTGGCCTTTTTGTTTGGACTCGTTTAGTCTGTCTGGGTCTTTTGCACCTGTTTATAACATACATTATTGAAAGCAACTTCAATTACTTTCTATTAACATTTGTTATTTTAGGTTATTGTAACATTTTATGAGCTTTCATATACTTTTCACAATTAAGCTTACAATTAGGGTAAATTTATAGGCTCAATTATCACAACACTGCTCCTCATTAACTCCGTGTGTACATGGATACTGTGCACTAAGTGTGCTCTTTAACGTCTTACCCTTTTCAGTGTACTAAGCTAAGCAGCCTGAGGGCATTTGAATGTCCACTTGTGGAGTTAGTCCTGGTCTACAGTAGGAAATTATGTTGATCTAACTATGTTGTTCAGGGTGTGAAAAATCCATACCCATGAATGACGCAGTTAAGCCAACCTAAGGCCCAGTGTAGACAGCGCTAGGTCGATGGGAGAATTTTTCCATAGACTAACTACCTCCTCTTGGGGGGTGGTGGTGGAGGATAGATTACCGACACCAACTGGAGAACCCTCCCATCAGCATAGGTAGTGTTTTCACTGAAGTACTACAGTGGCGCACCTGCAGCATTTTAAGTGTAGACAAGCCCTTAGTGTGGTAAAACTAGTGTGCTTTAAATTTACACCCTAGCTTACTCTGCATTAACTTCCCTGTGTATTTCAAGTAACCCTTCGACTTTTGGCCTTGGTAAAATAGCACCTGCTGTATTAGGCTGACGTTTGATTTTATTAGAATTCTAACTCTATCTTCTATTGGAAAGATGATGTCAAATCTTGTCAAATCTTTGTTTTTTAACTTTCCCTTTATATTTTTAGTAGTTTACATTTAACACAGTACTGTACTGTATTTACTTCTTTCTTTCTTTCTTTCTTTCTTTCTTTCTTTCTTTCTTTCTTTCTTTCTTTCTTTCTTTCTTTCTTTCTTTCTATGCTGCTTCCTGAATGCGTACTTTTGGTTCCAAATGGGGTGTGAGGTTGAACGGTCAGTTCGTAACTCTGGTGTTCGTAACTCTGAGGTTCTACTGTAGAAGTAAATGCCGTGTCCCTTCCAAAAGCTTACAATCTCCCCTCCATTGGGACAAAGCTCCTTTTTGCTAGGCCTTATGAGTCAGAACATACTAGATCATAAAGCTGGTGCAGGATGAGCATTGGCTATCCGTTACTGTGTAGTTTGTTTTTTAGGGTTTATGGGTAACATTTTAAAAAGTACCTTTGTGCTTTTGAAAGTGTTAGATTTGTATATATACATAATAATAGATATGTTTTTTTCCCCTAAACTCTGTTTAGGTGAAAGCCCAGCTTCAAAAGATGGGAGCAATTCAACCCTTAAATATATTTCTACGTCAGGAAATTGACCGTATGCAGCGTGTTATATCAAGAGTTCGAACTACACTGACTGATCTCAAACTGGCCATAGATGGCAAGTATCATATAGCATTAATTTCTAAGGATTATAACAGTATTGTGACACTAACAATGTTCCCACATCTTACCTTGATTTATGGTGCCTTGGTCTTGCAATTCACTGTGCCCTGCGGCACTGCTGTACCCACATGAACCCTATTGAAGCCAATCCGTCTTTGCAGAGCTGCACTGCTGCACCTGTGTGCTATGAATTGCAGGATTGGGACCATAAACTGTATGGCAAAATGATTCAGAGTCAAACGGAGACTTAATTGTATAGAACTAAGAAGCAGCATAGTTACAAAATTACATCCTAATTAGCAGGGGGGAAGTGGCATTCTGCACACGTTGGAGCTGAGAAAGTTTAGCTTAAGGTAAGAGATGAGCAGTAGTGGAGTGAAGATAATGGAATAGATGGCTTGTGTTGCTTTCTGTTTCCTCCTTCTCTCATCCCATTTTGCCCATCTGGTATCATTGAAATGGCTAGCTGGAAGGAGAATATAAAACCAGGCTCCCAAAAGAAAAGCCTAAAAGCTTGGTGTCATCTGCAGATTTTATAAGAATACTCTCCACTTCATTATCCGAGTCATTCATGAAAATATTGAGTAGTGCTGTACCCAGGATTGACCCCTGTGGGACCCCACTAGTTAAGTCCCCAGTTTGACAGTGAACCATTGATAACTACTCTGAGTAGGGTTTTTCAACCAGTTTTTTATCCAGATTATATTTTTGAGGTCAAATTATAATTGTTATAATTGTAGCCGCACTTTGTACTCACTATTAGGTTCCACCCGTTAGTGCTGTTTTAATTACTTATTGATTGCCCAGAGTTTATTTCACAGTTGGAATGATATAATACTCCACATAAATGAATGTTGTCCTCTCAAGTGACTTAAATAAGTGTGAGTTTGACACAGAGTGGTCATTTCAGAGGGGATCATGTTTTTGTGGCTGTATATCCTTTTCATTTTGGGAGTAACTAGAAATGGCCCTGAATCAAACCCCCAGATCCAAATGCCCCAAACTTTGGTGAATTTCCTGTCTGGATCTGGAAGCAAACTTTATAGATTGGTGTCAGTATCTAGGAGTTACTGTGTTCATGGCTAAATGGAAAGCAAGAGAAGGAGAATTAACATAAGCTTTGACTTCAGAAGTTACTGTCATGTTCATTCTGAAGAAACTCTACCGTTCTTAAAGGTCAAACAAGCCTTCCGTTATAACTAAAGTTATAACAACCCTAATTTTACAAAATTAATACCACTGCTCCTGGAATTTTTTCAGGCATAAATTTATGCCAGGGTATAAAGCTTGAGAAAATTTAGACAAAATTTCTGAGAGTTAGAGCTGAGGGAGTCCAAAAAATGACACATTCCTGACTTTTTCAGACCAATGTAACTCAGAAAAGGCTTGGTCTGGAAATCCCAAATATGAGATTAATATGTTGCCCTAGCTGAGTACTGGTGCCTTTCACTAGTCTTTATAGGTTTTGGTTGCAGATTTGATATGTTATTAAAAGCCTTTTCATCATATGTTTTGAGCTCTGCATTGATCTATGTAGTGCATGCTGGCTAGAATGCTAGCTTTAGGTGCTTCTTAAATACCACATCAGTGTCATACATGTTTCCTATGCTGGACAGCCACAATGCTGAAGTACTCATGACCCCTGTGGAAAAATAATATGAGTTTTATGTGGAGGATAATACCTTGCAGAGTTCCTAAGGTTTGTAGTTGTACAAGCTGACATTCATCTTATTTTTTGGAAAGATGAAGGATCATCATTTTTCAGTTAGTAGGTCTGGTAGCCAGGAGGAATGATAGTTGGAGGTGGAGGGAGACAGTTAGGACAGGAGGCTTTGAATTCTATTCAGATCTATGATTCCAGTGAGTCATAATGCTTTACACACATTATACATGGCACCGTATAAACATAGTTTAATTAGACCTCAAAAGACCCTGGTAAACTAGATGTATAATTTTACCTCCATTTTACAAAGGGAGAAGTTGAGGCTCAGTGAGTTGATCTTGCTGTGTTAGCAACCAGATTGAAAGGTCCCTCACCAAAGGCTCTTACGTAAATTAAGTTGTCAGGGGATAAAAGGGAAGGTCCCTTCATGGATTGAGAACTGGTTAAAAGACTGGGAACAAAGGGTAGGAATTAATGGTAAATTCTCAGAATGGAGAGAGGTAACTAGTGGTGTTCCCCAAGGGTCAGTGCTTGGACCAATCCTATTCAACTTATTTATAAATGATCTGGAGAAAGGGGTAAACAGTGAGGTGGCAAAGTTTGCAGATGATACTAAACTGCTCGAGATAGTTAAGACCAAAGCAGACTGTGATGAACTTCGAAAAGATCTCACAAAACTAAGTGATTGGGCAACAAAATGGCAAATGAAATTTAATGTGGATAAATGTAAAATAATGCACATTGGAAAAAATAACCCCAACTATACATACAATATGATGGGGGCTAATTTAGCTACAAGAAGTCAGGAAAAAGATCTTGGAGTCATCGTGGATAGTTCTCTGAAGATGTCCGCGCAGTGTGCAGAGGTGGTCAAAAAAGCAAACAGGATGTTAGGGATCATTAAAAAGGGGATAGAGAATAAGACTGAGAATATATTATTGCCCTTATATAAATCGATGGTACGCCCACATCTCGAATACTGCGTACAGATGTGGTCTCCTCATTTCAAAAAAGATATACTGGCACTAGAAAAGGTTCAGAAAAGGGCAACTAAAATGATTAAGGGTTTGGAACGGGTCCCATATGAGGAGAGATTAAAGAGGCTAGGACTCTTCAGTTTGGAAAAGAGGAGACTAAGGGGGGATATGATAGAGATATATAAAATCATGAGTGATGTGGAGAAAGTGGATAAGGAAAAGTTATTTACTTATTCCCATAATACAAGAACTAGGGGTCACCAAATGAAATTAATAGGCAGCAGGTTTAAAACAAATACAAGGAAGTTCTTCACACAGTGCACAGTCAACTTGTGGAACTCCTTACCTGAGGAGGTTGTGAAGGCTAGGACTATAACAGCATTTAAAAGAGAACTGGATACATTCATGGTGGTTAAGTCCATTAATGGCTATTAGCCAGGATGGGTAAGGAATGGTGTCCCTAGCCTCTGTGTGTCAGAGGATGGAGATGGATGGCAGGAGAGAGATCACTTGATCATTGCCTGTTGGTCCACTCCCTCTGGGGCACCTGGCATTGGCCACTGTCGATAGACAGGATACTGGCTAGATGGACCTTTGGTCTGAGCCAGTATGGCCGTTCTTATGTTCTAGTCCTGCGGGCTAGGATCCTATTGGCTTCTGATGGCTGCCTGCAAAGATGAAAAGAACTCTAGTGCTGCTAAAGATAATGACATTTTTGTTTAGCTCATATGATGGGGCTTGTGCATTTGGACTGAAGAGTCCTTTGTTCTCTCCCCATTGATTCCCACAATGGCTGTATGGGAGCCACATAAGGAGTCATCAGGGTATTCCTCTTCCAGAGGAGAATTTTATTTGGGGATGTTTGGGGACATTCAATAAAGCATTCATAAAATGTGGCAATCGGAAAATTCATGTTTTGAGATTTCTAGAAAAAAAGAGCTAATGTGTTTTGCCACCTCATAACTCAAAAACATTTTGGCCCAATAATTCCCAATTTCTATTATTTTTCTCACCCTGAGGAAGGCTGGTTCCTCTGATTATCTTTTTAAAAGATAAAAGATACTTTTGGACATATTACTAAATCTTATATACACACTTGGCTTGATGCTGAATATCTAAGAGTGTTCAGAAGCAAATTGTGTAGATTTAGGATAAACTACAGGAAACAGCGAAGACTTTAAAATATGCTGCAGAGCAGTTTTGTAATGTTCTACTGACCTGGTGTGGGACAAGGCTGTGTGTGTGTGTGTGTGCGCGCGCGCGCGTATGCATGTGCGCACAAATAAAATATTAATTTTATATCATCTAACATCATGATAATGTGTGGACATGTAGATTTGGTGCCTGTGCTGATAAATTTTCAAGACAAATTGCAAGGCTAAATCATGTGCGATTATTTTTAAAAAATGACAGCAGTCTTATTGAATATAGTAAATAGCTATTGTGGAGAATGAGGGAGTTAGGTCTGCTATTTTTTACAAATATATGCATCTCGGTTTACCTGGTTGGTGGTAGCCTGCCTGACTGCAAGGTCTTAATTCAAAGGAGGCTATCAGGGGGGAAACAAACAGGAAACAAAACAATGGCAAAGAAAAGGTACAGTCTGTGAGAATATCAACAGTCCTTGAGGGAACTAGGGGGAAGCTATGAACTGGGGAGTGCCCCTCCCTGGCTCCAACCTGTCTGGTAAGGTTTATTCTTCCCATGCGCAAGCTCAGGATCAAAGTGGGTCCTAAACCATTAAAGGACCTCAGGCCTAGAAAAGGAAGAGAGTTGGGTGTGTTGCCAGGAGCCACCCAGGGAGTGTGAGTGAACACTGACAGGGATGCAAAAAGACATGGAGAACATGCTACAGGAGGGAAGTCTGCTTCTTCCAGCCTAGAAATGGAGATAAGTGGGCTGAATAGAACTTACAAGCTTGCAAGGAAAGATTAAGAGTTAGGTAAAGGTAAATATGAGTATAGGCCTTTATTGTTTTTATTCTTTGCTCTGCATCCTATGTACCTTTGGGTGAATGAATAAATAAAGCTTTTTTTTGAAGCAGCTGTTTGTCAGTCCCTCTAACCAGCCACTGTCACAGGCTCCTGGAGCAAAGGTCTTACCGGAGTAGAACTCATTGGGGCCTGTTGGGTTAATATAGTGGTAAACAGAGGGGCTGCAGCTCAGAGACACAGTTGAAGGGCTAGTCTACACTACCCACCTGGATCGGCGGGTAGAAATTGATCTCTCGGGGATCGATTTATTGCATCTCATCTAGACGGATAAATCGATCCCCAAATCGACGCGCGTACTCCCATCTCGTGAGGAGGAGTAAGCGCCGTTGACGGGGGAGCCGCGGTGGTCGATTTGCCGCTGTCCTCACAGCGGGGTAAGTCGAATAGGACACGTTGAATTCAGCTACGCTATTCGCGTAGTTGAATTTGCGTATCTTAAATCGACCCCCCCCCCCCCCAGTGTAGACTAAGAATGGTAGGAATGTGTGGTTCCACCCAGATGGGGTGAAGGTAGCAAAATCTGCTGCTTGAGGGGTGCATGTCAGAGAGACTAAAGGGACTCTTAAAGCACAGCTTGCCCTGTAACCATGCCAACTATTTATGAGCAATATCAGAATATAGGAACTAGAAGCTTGATTCTCCTTTCATTCACATGGGTTTTATCCTTGTCTAACTCCCTTGTTTCAGTTGACTTATTCCTGATTTACACTTATGCACATGAAAAGAGAATCAGGCTCAGAAACTCAAGTTCTTGCTGAAACCAAAGCTTAAGAACCCAACTGCTAATTCAAGCTGCACATCTGGATCTTCACCTCTCTAGCGGGAGGCATATTCTTCCAAATGAAGAAGTTCAAAACTGTGGTTCAAATCCGAACCTTCCCATATTTCAGGATGTTCAGATCCAGCTCATTATAGAGATAGGTGTGAGCCCAAGTAGTAACAAGGGGCTACTGTATACACATAATTAGGCTTGGAAGGATAAATTTTTTATCTGTAAATGAACATCAATTTCACTGGACACACACAAACCAATTAAAAACTATTTCCATCTATAATAATCCAAATTTACAGCTAGGCAAAGCAAGAAAAATGCTTCTTAACTTATTAGAGTTTGATTTAAGGACATTTATTTTATAAATTTTGACATGATATTGAGAATTGGTATTTTAACAGTTATAAAGCTTTAACTTTCTGAATCTCATTGTCTACCATTGTTAAATAATTATTGGCTGACTGTCCCATCATTTCTCATAATTGTGAAAATTTAAATAGATTAAAAACTAAAGAAATGCTTAAATCCCATAATTTCATGCAACTGTAAAGATTTAAATTAATAAAATTAGGAAAAAATAAACATACATTATCCATCAAAATATGGGGAAAAAATTGAACTCTGCCAAGCCCTCAGATAATATAAACCGAACAAAGCTTTCATTCTGTTACATGGTGAGTCACTAAAAACAGAGCCACAGAATAGGATAAATGTGCTAGGATGTAGCTGTGCAGCCCCTTGACGTAATTACTTTAATTAGCCACAAAAACGGAAGTCTCGTTCCGTATTGAATTGAACACCTACAGGAGTTTTACTTTGCCTCTTTCTCTGTACAGTAGTTGGAAGAATTTGGCCAGGCCAAAAGAGGCTACATCTACACTATGAGCTAGGGGTGCTGTGTGTATATGTGCTTGGCATAGCTCAGCTATGCCTCTGCTGCTGTTGCTAGTGTGACCACAGCCACACAGCTATTTCTACTTGCCCTAGCTCGATAAGAGCTAGCACAAGTATGTATATGCCAGCAGGAAAATCACACCCCTACTTAATTGTGCAGGCATAGCCAGAGGCAGGGCAACTCAGGTAGAAACCTGTTTTAAAAGCTCTAATCTACGTGCAGTATGATTACAGTACAAATTATTTTAGAAATATCAAAAAAGACACTTCAGAGCCTTTAAATGATCTGACATTTAATCTGTCATCTTAAAATGGGCTTCATTGTACCCATGAAAGGGGACCCGACCACATAAAATCCAAAAATAACTGTTGTAAACAGCGGGCAAGTGAAGTTCATAGAACATTACAGCCAGTCATGTTAAGTTCATGAAATGTTCAGTCAGCCCCTTTACAGCGGGCTGCCTCCTGTTTTCCATTAGTGAAATAGTAGAAATGTATGGTGCTGCATTATTCACTCAACATACCCTGTGTCTGCTTTCCAGTCCTTGTTATTTGAGTGTTCCTGTTTTCTGGAATAGATGTATCTCTCTCTCTCTCTCAGTTGGTAATTAATCCAATTTCTCCCCACTATTTTATTTTTATCAAAGCATCTGAGCTGCAGGAATGCATAGCAACGCCCACAGATGGCATTCAGTCTGCCCTGGTGCTGCAACTCAAGCACCATATCCCTGCTGCCAAAGCTCACACCCACTCACTCAGCATAGTAATGCAGAGATGTAGCCAAGACCAGGGCACTGAGCACGTCTTCTCAGCCTCTACAGCTCTTTTGTTAAGTTTGCTTCAAGTTCGTAACAAAAATCAGGTTTATTATTTTCAGCAACAATCATGAGTCATCACAGAGGGAAATGTGGAACAGTGTTCCCAGTTGTAGTGGGAGACTCCCTGGTGTCTCTCAGATGGTGCACAGGGAGCAGAGTCCGGTTGTGTCCCCCTAATTATGAGGCTGCAGCATAGGGAAGTCCCTGATGGGTATAGAGATGGCATAGCTGGCTCCTATACTGCCCTCTGCTCCTGGAGGAATTCTGCGCCCTCGGGGGGTGCAGAAGTCGTACATTCCGCAGATTTCTTGGCTTCCTCGCAGAAAAATAGGGGAGCAAAAAATCTGTGGGGAACACACGCCCCTTCCACGGCAGTCTGGGCATGTCTGCTGGGAGCACCCAGCAGCAGAGAGCAGATCACTGCGGGGGCACGAGGGAGGGTGGGTGTGCATGCCTGCATCCGTGGAGGGACGTTAAGGGAGAGGGGCTGAGCTTGTGCCTGTGTGTGAACGAGGGAGAGAAACTCAGGGCTCATCTACACTGGCAATTTACAGCACTGCAACTTTCTCACTCAGGGGTGTGAAAAAACTCCCCCCTGAACGCAGCAAGTTTCAGTGCTGTAAAGCACCAGTGTAGACAGTGCCCCAGCTGATAGTTACGCCCCTTGTGGAGGTGACCACACAAGGCACATTAAAGCGCTGCCGCGGCAGCACTTTAGCATTGCCAGTGTAGACTAGCCCTAAGGTGCCACAAGGACTCCTTGTTGTTTTTGCTGTGTTTATGTTAGAGAAGGCCAAGTTGAAGAAATGCCCCTTGAATGTGGAGCAGAAGGTGGTGACGTTTATGATATTCTTGGGGTGGTTCCTGGAGGAGTTCGTTCTACAGTCTTGGACTTGCCTCTGTCTCCTGCACAGACAAGCTTTACTCTTAGCGTGACCTGTCTGTGACTTTTGCTGCTGCGGCTCCATGATTTCCCCCCACCATCGTGGTGGCTGGGATCTGTGGGGTTCCCCCTCTGCCCGTGGGAGCTGGAAGCTGCAGGGTGACCATATTTCCCAAAGAGAAAATGGGACACTCCCAGCCCCTTGCCCGAAGCATCCATCTCCCCCCGTGCAAGGCTGTCACCCATCACTGGAACCCTGAGGAGGGCCCCCTCAGGAGTCTGTCACCTGTCGCTGGAGCCCCTGTTGCTGCTGTCACTGGAACCCTGCCAGGGCCCCACTGGTTGCCAGCTCCAGAGTACTGCAACTCCTGGGGCTGAAGCAGAGAATGTCACAGAGGTCCCTGGAAGTCACAGATTCCATGACTTCCATGGCCTCCGTGACATAAACATAGCCTTACTCATGGATGCTGCTATGTGAGAGCTGTCAGCAAGGAATCAGGAGTCCACCTAAACTATGGACTGAAGTTTGGTTCCTTGACACATCACTCCTTTCTCTCACCCCAGGTTTGTCAAATTTTATCCCAGTGAACCAGAGAATAGTGTAGGAAAGAGGTGTCCATAGTGTGGACCTCACCAGAACACAGAGGTAGTCTGCTGGATCACCCACCCTCCCATTCATAGTCACACAGATCACCTCCCTTTCCCTCCCATGTACAATTCCATGAGCCACCTCATTCTATCTGCAATAACATTCAATCCCTGTGGCAACTACAGCAGTTGTTTATATCAAAATATAATTGTTACTTTTATTGCGGTAATACCTAGGGGTTCTAATCGGAACTGGGATACATTGGGCTTGTTGCTATATTTAATTTATTATAGGTATCTTTTAATACAATTTATGAGCTCAAAATATGGACTACAGCCAGCTCGCTGTAGACCAGCAGCAAGTGCTCCACAGACCAGAGGCCGAGAACCTCTGGTTTACAGAATACTGTGGATGTCACAGTGAGGCTAATTATTTTACAAGCAGTAAATGCCAACCTTTTTTAATGGAAACCACTGTACTATATGTAGCATATGTGTGTGGACCACCACTGCCAAAAAGAAAACATTTGACTGTATCTCTGTCATTACTTTACTATTTCACTATTGGGAGCTCTTAGTAATGAAAATGTATGGACTCATCATCTCTAACAAAATAATTGCAATGAATATATTCTCTATCAATACATGATTAGAATATAGATGGCATATACAGTATACATCTCTCTCTGATAGTGTGAAGGGAGACCATTAAAATATTCTTATATTGAAACAATTCATCACATTTACAAGCACTGTGTCAATACAATAAATATAAATTGGAAAAAAAAGTTGTTTGAAAAAAATCTCTTTATTTCTCCACATAATATGATAAGAAATGTCCTTTATTCATTATTAGCCATGGACTGAGACTTATACGTTTGTTGCAATTAATTGCAAACTGATAAGACTTCGTTTGAACAGTTGTATAATTAAGGCTGAACAAGAGAGATCCTTTTGCATTTAGAATATTGTGTAGAAGTTTTAATTGCCTTTGGAAGCTGGGGAGAAGTTCATTCTGTACATGTTTTACTTATAATTCAGGAACCATTATTATGTCGGAAGACTTGCGAGATGCTTTGGATAACATGTATGATGCTAGAATTCCAAAGCTTTGGTTCAAGATTTCCTGGGAATCTGCTACTTTAGGGTTTTGGTTTACTGAGCTGCTTGAAAGAAACCAACAATTTAGCAGCTGGCTGCTGGATGGCCGACCAAATCAATTCTGGATGACAGGATTCTTTAATCCGCAGGTAAGGTTACCAAGTTAGCCTAAATGTGGTATTTTAAATCCTATGCTATAATAACTAAATGATAACTTGAGGAAACTTCCAGCTAACTCAGTCATAATTGTGTCCTGAGTTAAATAAGCTCCAAACCTTAAGGATGAGATGTTTATTAGACCAAAATATTGTTACTGAAATAACAGGAAGCAGCACCATCGAGTTATTATAATAATAATAGAATGTATATAAATAGGCTCAATGAGTTTCTGCACATTTCAATTCCTTACTCCCTTTTTCTTTTTTTCTTCCCTTCCCTTGCCCTGTAATAAGAGTCATTTGTTTGTCATTCATTTATTTAAAGCTCCCTAGAGTATGAAATAATTACATTTAAAAAAGAAAGTTTGAAAAAATGCCATTTATGGGTAAAATGGGACTTGCCTCTGAGCCCTTGTGGGCCAGTTCTATAATGTGGAGTTATTCTGTATACAGCACCTAAAATTGTGCTAGGCAATTTGCAGAGAGATACAGAACACAGTCCCCACACTGCATAGTCTAAAATAGGTCAGGCATAACAAAAAGAAAGGCAACCAAGAGAAGGGCTGATGGTGGAAGAAAGGAATGAAGACTTCACAGCTTCATCATGTGGCTGCTTTGTATGGCTGTGCACACAGATGAAAGTTTCATGATGCAGCAGATATTTCTGGGAACTGTTGACATCTGGAAATGATGGATTCTGAGATGTCTCAGGTGAGTGCATGGCCAATTTTGTGGAACCGAGAGTTATTTTAAAGATGTATTTTTATTAATTCCAATGGATGTTAGCAATGTAAATGTTAGCTGATGAAGTTGCCCAGAGAGAAAAATTATTGATGGAGATGGGTGTGGCAAATATTCTCCTGGGCTGAGGGTGGAGGATATTCAGGTGCCTATCTGGACTGGCTATTTTGGAGAGTAAATAGTCCACCTTCACAATTTTATAGCTCCAGTGTCCTGTCCTACAGACATCAGAATCCAAGGATATAGGAGACCCATGGTAAACTATGACAGCATCTGTTGGATTCAAAGAAGCTATTATAGTTTAACATTTGATTTTGTCCACAAGACTCAGACTCCATTACAGGCACTTTAAAATATCCCTGAATTGCTATTATGCTGTCAGATCAGTTGCTGTCTTACCTGCCTCACCAGGGGTGCTGTGAGGATCAGTAAGTTAGTGTTGATACACTATTTTAGTAATGTGAAGTGCTGTGTAAGGGCTAGTACTTATCTGGAGTATGGTTAGACATCTCAATATTCATACTGTTTCCTGACATTTTCTTCACTTAGTGCTGCTAGATTTTGCACTTAAGATACCCCAGAACAGACATAGTTTTTACTCTGGCCATGTTAGTTGGCTTTGTTCATGCCTTGGCCTAGTGACAGGTTTGCAATTCTGCCAGGCTAAAATGGGCATCCTACTTGTTGGCTCTGGACATCTGGACACCTCAAAAAGAAGCCAAGTAATCAGAATAAAATGTCTCCAAACAACCTGAGGCTTAATAGACCACAACAACTCAGGAAGAGCTGACAGAAATGTGCAAATTTAACACTACATAACACACATTTGTAAAACTCTCTAAACCTGTAAAGTGTACAGAAGAATCCCTGAATATTGTATGTTTACATGACTTTAATGTTCATTTGTGTTAGCAGTTACGAACGTAAGAGTCAGAATGTTATTTTTGTATTGCCCAGACTGCGGTTGAGTTCCCATTTGGTGAGATATTGTGTTATATTTTATTTAAAATGATTATAATTGATAATATAGTTATGATTTTTTTAAAATCACTATTACATGGATCAGAGATTTAGAAAATGAATTCCCATGTACAAAAATGGGCTCAGAGGGATAAAGAATTAATTTTACTTGCAAAACTGACTTATTAATACTAACTTATAAATAGTCAAGAACGCCTCTCACTTGTATATCTCAGAAGTCTGTCTTATCCCCCTCTGTATAGATTGCTGTCTTCTCTTTGCATCAGTCTATTGATGATGGTAATGGTTAACACAAGAAAAGAAGATAAATCTGCTCTTGCATTAAAAATAGAGAGCCCGATTCTGTTCTGACTTACGCTGATTCTAAACTAGGGCAACTTCAGTAACTTCATGGGAAATTCTCCTGATTTATACTGGTGTGAGAGGAGGAACAGGCCCATATGTGAAAGAAACCCTGTTCCTTTCATGTCTGTCTATACTTGGCCAAGCAAACCAGTTTGAGTAAAATGAGACCTGACCTGGACTATCACCCACCCCAAGAATTAATCTAGCACTAAATCTTTTTTAGAAGTGAGACAAAATGTGATTAATATGTGGTTTAAAAAATGTTAGCATCTTTCATGCATCTTTGCACCTCCAGGCTACAGCCAGCAAATGATACCCTTGCTCTACTGCACTTTCACTACAAGCTAGTATGGTGGCTTCATTTTTGTTTTTGTTTCAAAAAAGAAGTTTTAATGTGAGTGATAAAAAAAAAAAAAATCCAAACCGCAAGCACTGCTTTCTGCTGCAGCAGGGGTGTAGTGTTCCAGGCAAGGTAGGAAAGGGTTCTTCTGTAAGGCACAGTGCCCCATTCTCCAATGCACACTTATTTCCACTGTAACACAATTATGGGTCTGTTTTGCAAGCATAGCTGAGAAATATGAAATAAACCATAAAGGGAGGCCTCCAACATTAGCTGGGTGAGGTGAAGAGGAAAACATGTTTATTTTAACAATAAGCATAATTGACTTCAGTCTACCACAGCACATCACCCAGTTGTCTTGGTCCTCCACATCCAAAGAGTCAAAGTTAGATTGTATTAGTTCTTCGAAGGGAAAGAAAATAAAGCTCCTGTTCATGTCAGTAGCCTCTAGTGAATATGCTGAAGGGCATGCTGGTGAGTGGGATTAAATATCTTGCCCTACTTCAAAATCTGAATGAAAATGGCATAGACCATTAGAAACTGAAACAAAACACCACGCGATAGTCAGTTGTCACAAGGGAGAGAGAAATGGTAGGAGAACTGAACCCATACTCCTATTACACTGATTTACGTCCTGTTCATTCTTGATTCACCCTCAGTAATGGTAGAATCGTTGGGCAGCCAGCCCTTTCAGTATCAGCCCATCTCTTGCATTGACTAGGATTCTTTCCAGTGTGCTGATGAGTGTTATGAATCCCACTATACACAATGAATGGGTCCTGCCATCTTTGTGATAATAGCTGATCTCTGCCTTCTGTCTCAGGCTTGCTCCTAATGGACAGCTATCCTTCCCTTCTTATCATAGAATCATAGATTATCAGGGTTGGAAGGGACATCAGGAGGTCATCTAGTCCAACCCCCTGCTCAAAGCAGGACCAACCCCCAACTAAATCATCCCAGCCAGGGCTTTGTCAAACCTGACCTTACAAATCTCTAAGGAAGGAGATTCCACCACCTCCCTAGGTAACCCATTCCAGTGCTTCACCACCCTCCTAATGAAAAAGTTTTTCCTAATATCCAACCTAAACCTCCCCCACTGCAACTTGAGACCATTGCTCCTTGTTCTGTCATCTGCTACCACTGAGAACAGTCTAGATCCATCCTCTTTAGAACCCCCTTTCAGGTAGTTGAAAGCAGCTATCAAATCCCTCCTCATTCTTCTCTTCTGCTCATAAATCATGTGTTCCAGCCCCCTAATCATTTTTGTTGCTCTCCGCTGGACTCTTTCCAATTTTTCCACATCCTTCTTGTAGTGTGAGGTCCAAAACTGGACACACTACTCCAGATGAGGCCTCACCAATGTCAAATAGAGGGGAATGATCACATCCCTCGATCTGCTGGCAATGACCCAACTTATACAGCCCAAAATGCTGTTAGCCTTCTTGGCAACAAGGGCACACTGTCGATTCATATCCAGCTTCTTGTCCACTGTATCCCCTAGGTCCTTTTCTGCAGAACTGCTGCTTAGCCATTCAGTCCCTAATCTGTAGCAGTGCATGGGATTTTTCCGTCCTAAGTGCAGGACTCTGCACTTGTCCTTGTTCAACCTCATCAGGTTTCTTTTGGCCCAATCCTCCAATTTGTCTAGGTCCCTCTGTATCCTATCCCTACCCTCCAGCATATCTACCACTACTCCCAGTTTAGTGTCATCTGCAAAGTTGCTGAGAGTGCAGTCCATGCCATCCTCCAGATCATTAATGAAGATATTGAACAAAACCGGCCCCAGGACTGACCCTTGGGGCACTCTGCTTGATACCGGTTGCCAACTAGACATGGAGCCATTGATCACTACCCATTGAGCCCGACGATCTAGCCAGCTTTCTATCCACCTTATAGTCCATTCATCCAGACCATACTTTTTTAACTTGCTGGCAAGAATACTGTGGGAGACTGTATCAAAAGCTTTGCTAAAGTCAAGGAATAACGCATCCACTGCTTTCCCCTCATCCACAGAGCCAGTTATCTCCTCATAAAAGGCAATTAAGTTAGTCAGGCATGACTTGCCCTTGGTGAATCCATGCTGACTGTTCCTGATCACTTTCCTCTCCTGTAAGTGCTTCAGAATTGATTCCTTGAGGACTTGCTCCATGATTTTTCCAGGGACTTAGGTGAGGCTGACTGGTCTGTAGTTCCCCAGATCTTCCTCCTTCCCTTTTTTAACGATGGGCACTACAATTAGCCTTTTTCCAGTCATCCGGGATCTCCCCCGATCGCCATGAGTTTTCAAAGATAATGGCTAATGGCTCTGCAATCACATCCGCCAACTCCTTGAGTACCCTTAGATGCAGCACATCCGGCCCCATGGATTTGTGCTCATCCAGCTTTTCTAAATAGTCCCGAACCACTTCTTTCTCCACAGAGGTCTGGTCACCTCCTCCCCATGCTGTTGTTATTAGTAGTGTTTTATTTATTATTATCACTATTTCCTTGTTTGGCCAAGCATTTGAACCACTTTCCTCACCCTGCCCTCTGTACTTTAAACTCTTCTCTGTGCTTTCTTTTCTTAGTTTATCTGGGATCTGGTACCTCTCTTCAGCCTTCCGAATAAGGATACTTGGCTTTTAGTTTTACATGTTTCTACTTTGAAATATTGGTACTGATATCATTTCTACAGACTGAGAGGGAAAACAGATTCTCGTCACATAGGTTCTGCTTTGAGCTAATGGGCGTATCTGATGACACAATTTGGCCATTACTCACTAACTCCCTTAGCTATATAATAGGGATCCCAACTACTTCAAACTCAATTTTAATGATATTTGTTAATACAAAACCTCTTTAAAATGCTCCTGTGCTGGGCTTTCTAGAATGATAGTAGGAAGGTAGCAATGTAGATAACTGAGACAGTGTGTTTGCATTATTTTATGTATCTAAGCTCTCTTAACTTGAGGTGTAATACGCACTTACGAAACGCACCAGCAGCAGATTCATATGGCTATGATGTGGTCATGGTAGCATGTAAGATGGACTTCCACCTTGACTAGTTCCTTGCAAGTCTTCTTCCTTCAGCAAGAGTCTGTATGGGAGGATTTAGATTTCTTGAATCCCTCAAAATTGTATCTTCCAACCTTGTTCATGTCCAGCCTTGTGTTCTACTTCCTTTGATCTCAGTTCTATAAACCTTCGATAAAAGCATAACTTCTTGTGCACTGCAGACATAAACCCACCATTGCAGTCATCTTGTTCTCCACTAATGCACGATTGTGACTTGCCAGGCTCATCTAAGTATCTCCTTGTTGTGACAATATCAAACCAATGAATATTAAGAATACACCATAACTATTGACACTGAAAACTGTTTAGCTTCCTCTCCTCAGCTGTTTTTAATGGCCATGTTTCTGCTCCATATAACAGAGTTGTCATGACTACCATGTCAAACACTTGTATCTTAGTTGTCACACAGCCAGAGGCCTTTGATGATGCTGAAATGCCATGATGGAAGACTGATCCAATGTGTGTGACTTCTCTGGATATAGTTCCTCCTGTGGTCAAACAGCTACCCAGGCAGAGAAACTATTCACCCAGTCAGTGTCACTGCCATCAACATGCAGTGTTAGCAGATCGTTTTTTTGTTTGTTTATAAGAGGTGTGCATTTGGTTTTATCGCCATTGATCTTAAATCCTATAGATTCTACAGTTTTTTGCAGCTCTTCTAGCATTAGCTATGGTTGGTCAGTAGTCTCTTCAGGTAAAGCAATATTAGCCACATATTTGAGATCTTCTAAAGATGAATCTTTAAATTTCACACCTCCTACTTTGGCCTCAGTCAGTTTTGTCATCAGATAGTCTATTAGAACATTAAATAACCTACATGAGAGAACGCAATTCTACATATTCCTGATTCTACCGAAAACCAGTCTGTAATGCAACCTTGACCCTCCCACAGCTAAATGTACCCAGATACAGTTCCTGCACTAGCACACTAAATCCTCAGGCATCCCATACTGGTGTAGCAGTATCTGCAGTACTTATTGATGCACTGAGTACAAAGGAGCTGCAAAGTCTATAAATGTGATGTTAGCTTCCTTTCGTTGTTTTTCAATAATTTTCAAAAGAGCATATCTACCATGGATTGCCGATCAATGGAGTGGAAACCACACTGGTTTTGTCTCATTTTTGGGTTGAGACAGTATTTCAGTTGGTTCAGTAATATGATCGTCAACACCTTCCTGACTGGCAGGAGCAATATTCCCCTATAATTTGAGCAAGCTGATTACTCTTCTTTGTTTGAAAAAAGGGATGATGCAATCCTTTTCCCAATCTTATGGAATATGACTCATTTCTTAAACTTTTAAGACAACTTTGTGAAGCCAGTGAACAAAATCCAGGCCTCCACTCTTTAGCAGTTATGGTAAAATATTGTCAAGACCAGATGCTTTATCATGTCATAACCGTTTAACCACAAGTATCACTTCCTCTAATGTCACCAATCTGTTTTCTGCTGGATTCATTTTTGGATTAAGCTGTAGTTTACAGCTTGGTGAGGATCTGTTCATTAATTCACAAAAATGATCATGCGAGTGCTTAAGTTGTGCATCAACATCCTGGCAGTAGTCTCCATTTTTTTCCTTAACTATCAGAAGCCACAAGAATGGCCTTCCATTTAGGACAAATACACATTTCTGGTCATGTCTTTCAGAGGCTTCCTCAATGTACTGTGCCATATTATTTCATCATTGATTATGATCATTCCAGAAGGCCCTCTTGATTGCTCATTCAAGACATTTCTTTTCCTCTATTATCCATTTCCTCATCTCTTCGCTGAATCACCTCTGACTTGCTAGTGCATCCCTTTTGCATCACACCTCTTTTTCTCTCCCATAATTTGATATAGTCATCCTTAATCCAACATTGCTTGTTCATTCTCCTTAGTCCCAGTTGTTTTCCTGTGATAGAATCCCAAAATAAAGTCCATTCTTTCTCTGTGGAAGACAATTGATCATCTAATATAGAATATTTGTTGGAAATCACTACTGGGTAACTATTAGTGATCATTTCTTCGTGAAGCTTATGAACATTGAAGTATTTCCATGCCATAGATGTTATCTCAAGAACTTTTTTAAACGGAACTATTAGGAGTCGATGCTCAGATTCCGGAGCAAGATCAGCAATCCTAAATACACATAGATCCACAGATGATTTTAGTCAAGGATTTCAAACTGTGATTCAAAGTTGCATTGTTGCCTGATGGATATCAAAATGTGTAGTTATGGCACTTGTTTTGCTGAAACCAGGTAGCCATTAAAAATAGTCTGTGTGTGGAAGCACATTCTTATAGATGCACATCATTATCTGATCTCCCTTCTGGTAAGATGTGTGGTCCCAGTACCTGTTCAAATCCAGTTCGGTCATGGCCAGTTCTCATGTTCATATCTCTCAAGGTGACAGTATGAAGTCAGGGTGATGTACCGGATTCAATGTCGTCTAACATGGTTAAAAAAAAAAGGCATATTTTTCAGTATTATGTGGAGCATATGCAGTAATAACTACCACACATCCTACCTTCAAACTGAAAATGGTGGCTATCAGGCATGGAGATGAAGTGTGCCAAGTCCATATTGCCAGTTGCACCCTCAGGCACAAAGCCAGAGCAACACCAGCATGCTCATCATGCATGTAACAATTAAAAGGTCTGAACTCTGAGTCACAGTTGTGCTCTTGGTGCTCAAATCCCACCATGACTCCTGCACACTGCATATATCAACAGTCAGCCTTTCCAGTTCTTCAGTCAGGAGAGTCGTTTTTCCAACAGCTCTTAATGACCATTTATTCCATAATCCCATCCTCAGGCACTGACATTGCTGCAGAAGTGGATATACATTTTTTATTATCAGGCTCTTCCACCCCATGTTTGGTTCACTGAAGGACCATCATCATTCGGTCTGACTCCTCTGCACATAGTTGATTTAGATGAATCCTGAAGCTTGGTTCTGTTATGAGTAGCAGATGGAACTGCCAAAGCTGGTGAAGTAGCCAAAGTTTTATGTCCATTTCTTCCACATGCTGAAGCTAGAGATGTTTTATGGGGATGGCTTGTCAGGCCATCACCCAACCTTCCCACTTTATTGGGACTTGGGACTGGCACTAGGAACAAGGAATCCAGTCGTGTGACAAACAACACCGGCAGCCATATCCTGTGTGCTCTAATCCCACCAGTTCTCACAAAAGTAGCAGAGCTGGGTGGGCTCTGTACCTGTTTAAACCAAGATGCTGATGACTCAGCAGGTGCCTTTTTTTCCTTGGAAGCAGTTCTGAACCAAGGGCTCAACATGGTCTACTGCAATACAAATCTAAATAGTAAGATTTCGGGATTGTCACTCTGTGTGTCATTCTGAAGCTTAAAATATTGGTGAGTCAGTGTGAAGTGATGGAAGCACTACAAGTGTGCTTGAGAGCTCTTTTTGTTCAGAATATCACCAGGTTCAATCATCACTGGGTTTTGCAGTCTAGATCTGTCCAGTTTTTAAGTTCTCAGCTATTCTGACTTTACAAATTACATGTGTGTAGTGTACAGCTACATTTAGGCATGTATCTATGCCCTGCTAAGAATCCTAGATCACTGTGATATCAGCAGTAACTCAACCAATCACCCGCTTAACTCTCCAGCTAATTTGCATGCAGTAGTTTCATTGGTTGTGTGAGGGAGACTGCACAGATGATGGATTACTTGTCCCAAGAACTGCCCCCCCCCATATGCCCAAGAGCCACCCGCACAAAACAACACAAATCTCACAGCACAACACCTATAGACACAAATCACCACAATCACCCACACACCAGCACAACCAGCATACACAATTACTCAAACACACATAGCCCCTCACAGCAGCACATACCCTTCATTCACCACACATACAATTCACTACAATTCTCACAGTACAACATAACCCACACACACAATAACCCCAAACACACATAGCACCTTACCACAGCACACACACCTAATTCACCACCCACACAAATCAACACAAATCTCCCAGTATAACAGTCCCTAACCACAAATCAACACAACCATGCACACAACACAGCCAGCACACACAATAACCCCCAACACGCGTAGCCCATCACCGCAACACGCACCCCCATTTACCACTTGCACAAATCCACAGAACTCTCCTAGCACAACATACCTCCCACACAACACAGCCAGTATACACAATTGCCCCAAACATCACTCTGAAGCCTAAAGTGTCTGTTGAGTGAGTGTGAAGTGATAGATAATGTGACAGTGTATCCCATAAGGCTTTATGGGGGGGGTGCTTATAAATGTATGTATGATATAACTGGAATAGGGTTTTGCTACATATGCCATGTAATATATCTATGTAAAAGTTATGATCTACTGGTTATGTTCATCCTAGTTGTATGCAGGCACCATTTGTGTGTTCAAAGTTATGTTTGCTTGCTTGATTTCTAAGTAAGCTTTGTGAGGCATTTGGTCAGCTTCTTTAGGAAGGAATTCATAAGATTAAGTACTCGATCAGGAAGCATTTGGGGAACAATGCATCTTGGAATGCTCCAATCCACATAAAAGTCTTCCTGGAGACATACATGATACCATGTGGACAATGGCTTCTGCCTGTAAAGACTATGAGTCGTGCATGGACATGTGACTTGCCCAGGTGACTCCAGAACTCCATCTTGGAGCTGGACTTTGCATAGGAGTGGGGGGGGGTCCCTACTCACAAAAAAAAGTCTATTTAAACCCATGGGAGACCCCTCCATTTGGTCTTCAGCTGGCTAAAGAGAGAGCCTCTCCACCCCCCCAGGATACTTGGAAGAAACTGGAACAAAGGCGTGTGAGTGATTGCTGGACCCAGGCTAAAAGGAGATTAGTCTGTAAAGGGGAGCATTCTGGAACTGGTGAGGATCTTGTCTGTATTCAGTGTTCGATTAGACATAGATTTGCGCATTTTATTTTATTTTGCTTGGTGACTTACTTTGTTCTGTCTGTTACTACTTGGAACCACTTAAATCCTACTTTCTGTTTTTAATAAAATCACTTTTTACTTATTAATTAACTCAGAGTATGTGTTAATACCTGGGGGAGCAAACAGTTGTGCATATCTCTCTATCTGTGTTATAGAGGGTGAACAATTTATGAGTTTACCCTGCATAAGCTGTATACAGGGTAAAATGGATTTATTTGGGTTTAGACCCCATTGGGAGTTGGGCATCTGAGTGCTAAAGACAAGCACCCTTCTGTGAGCTGTTTTCAGGTAAACCTGCAGCTTTGGGGCAAGTAATTCAGACCCTGGGTCTGTGTTGGAGCAGACGGGAGTGTCTGGCTCAGCAAGACAGGGTGCTGGAGTCCTGAGCTGGCAAGGAAAACAGGGATAGAAGTAGTCTTGGCACATCAGGTGGCAGCTCCCGAGGGGGTTTCTGTGATCCAACCTGTCACAGATACAGCTCCAAGCATGGTGGAGGATTCTTTTTATTTTTTCAGACTAGCACCAAGTTCAGTCATCACCGGGATTTGCAATCTATTACAATCCAGGTTTTAGCTTCTCAGCCATTTTTGGCTTTTTTGTGCACACAACTTTACAAATTACACCTGTGCAACAGCCTGGGCTTACTGCTACTAGTAGTGAATAATAGTAATGGGCCTGTTCACACAGCAGTCTCCAGTACTCAGAGTGAAGGTCTTTCATTGCTTCCAATTCCATGATGGTCTCATTTCCTTCTCCCTGACTGACACCACCAGCCCTCTAACCTTACTGCCCCCTTTGCATTCCTCACCCTTTGTTTCATACTTATAACTCACCGCCCCGCATGTCTCCCACATCTGTCCACCAAACCCTCACTCTCTCTATTCCTTGAAATCTGTCCTTAAAACCTACTTCTTCCCGGGCTCCATCTCTCACTTCCCTGAACCTTTGTTTTAGTCTTCTTGTCTGTCTTAGATTGTAGCTCTTTGGGGCAGAAATGGATCTCATAGTGTTTCTAAATGCTGTGCCGTTTACTGTGCTGTATAAATGAGCATCAAATGAATAAAATATAATAAAATAATTGAGTATAGCTTTGCAACGAGCCATTAAGCAGTGACTGCATTTCACCCCAGTGATGGCTGCATTTCAGTGGGAGATGATTTGATTCCTGTGCATACTTCCTTTGTACTTCAATTTAAGTTTGTAAACTGCTTTGGCATCCATGTGGGATGAGAAGTACTTTTGCAGTGTAAATGACTAATGATATTATTCTTGGAAAAGCAGAGCTGTAGAGCATATAGTGAAATACTAAAATTATTTGTGGCCAAGCAATTGCCTGTGTTCAGGAATGACACAAACCACATTAAATTAATCTGGCATATTTTTCAGATCTCTCTCCATCTGTCCAAAGTATCTGTAGCTGTAAAGTATGTCTGCTAAGTGGGCTCCTTTATGCATGTAACGTTTGATATGTTAAATTAAGTCTAACTGCTGGAGGCTTTTTGGCACCCACGCCCAAAAAGCAAATACATAATGGGGCATATCGCAGTGATTATATATGAAAGCATTTGGTTTTCACTATTGCACTTGATTTGATAAGCAGATGACATTATGTAGTGTAGCACTTTATGCTTTTAAGTCACTGTTATAACCAAGTAAGGAATAGTAGTGGGACATGGCTAAACCTCAGACTTTTCTTTTCTCTCTCTGCTTAACATTGTTTTACTACAGGGATTCCTAACTGCCATGCGGCAGGAAACGACACGCATGAATTTAGCAAAAGGCTGGGCGCTCGACAGTGTTATTTTACACAATGATGTAACCAGGATGATGAAAGAAGATATTAGCAGCCCTCCTCCTGCTGACATTGGTGGGGTTTACATATATGGCCTTTTCCTGGACGGAGCAGGTTGGGACCGTAGGAACACCAAGCTAACGGAGTCTGCACCAAAGGTTAGTGTCAGGTTGTCAGCAAAGAGAGTGTGTCACAGTTACAGCATATTAAATAAAGCCTGGTCGGTAGGGTGCTTTAAGGAAACATTCAGTGTGACTAGGACAGTAATTGCACAATATATTGTAGTTGGGATAAAATACTACCTGGGGGACATGAATAGATTGATAGCAGCTCTGTGCCCTGGAATGTGGAAAAGCCGGGCTTCCAGGCAGCCCCAGAGCTTTTTGCTCCCCAGAATGTTAACACTCAGACACATAACACAAAGACAAAGGTGATCACACAAGTACCTCTCATCTGCACATCCAGAAGAGTTGTTTTGGCATGTGTATGGCTGGCCACCCTCTTAGCCAGGGGGTGAAAGCTGTGTCCAAGGCTGTCTAAGGAGGAAAGGATAAATATGGGGGGTGGGTTAGAACAATGAAGCTCCATTGTGAAGAGGAATGTTAGGATCTCATCTGGGATGGGTTTAACTGTAGCAGGTCAAAGTCATACTCTTCTGCTTCAGGGAGCCACAGGTACATAGCTACGTAATAGTAATGCCCACATCCATATCACTTTAAGCTGTGCTCCCATCAAAACTTGTAAGCAAAGTAGGATAGGGTATGATAGAAGCCACTGAAGACCAGACCAGTGGGATCACTGAAATCCTTGGCATTTTTTTACACAAATAGATGTGTTAACTCTGAGGTCTTACTTAAACTTCAGTTTGGTTAAGTTTATCTAAAAACAATTCCTTCTGTGATGTCAGCTGACATTCCCACTCCAGACTGTTCTGTAGGGTTCCTGTATTCTGGAAAACGTTGACAGGCTTTGCCCCAGAGATAACTACATTGCAGTTGTGAGTCAGGGAATTCCTGTCTGTGGTTGGTAAAACACTTACGCCTCTCACTGGATGAGAACTGTGTCTTTGAGATCTTTACCATTGTGACAGCCAACTGTAACACTGTGTTGGTGCTAAGATGTTTCCCACACATGTGCCTTTCCTGACTGACTGAAGCAAATATTTATAAACTTCTTGTAATCAAGCAATGCATAATATACAGTTTCTAGGCAGCAAATCCTATGTATAACTGTGATTAAGCTGACTCTTGGTGTCACATATTTAGCTGCACACAAGCGTAATGTGTAGTGATGGGTAAATCTCAGATAGTTAGATTTGGCTTGGATAAACACCCAATGGGCACCTGTCTGTTCTTTGAAGCACCACTGCTAGCAAAACAGCTCAGGCAAGTGGGACTGCTAGTAGCAACTTCTCCTTTGAAGCTCCACTACTCCCAATTAGCAAAGAGGAAGAGGCTGGGGAAAGAATGAGGAAAGCTAATGAAGAGATAGGGAAAGAGAAGGAAGATGGCTCCCCCCACCACTCTCCCCTAGTCTCCCCACTCTCCTCTACTCCTTGGTTCTTTTACGGTCCCCCTGCCCACTGCCTTTACCTTCCAGGTCCCCCCAACCCAAGTCACCCTGGGGCTTTCACTGGCTTGACGATATTTTTGCGATAGTGCAGGGCTAAGCGGCAGCTTGGGGCTTCCACTCTCTGCTGCATCTGCTAAGAGCCAGGCAGAGCAGCTTCCCAGCAGCACGGCTGTAAGCAAAGAAGCCGCAGAAAAAGTCGGGGGGTGGCCCACGCCCCTTGATGTCCCCTGAAGTGCTGTGCCACTTGTGCTACCTAGTGTGCTTTTGTCTGGTAAGTCACTAGTGGGATTCAGTGTCCCTGGAATGGCTCTCTGAGTGGTTTGTTTTTTGTTAATGTTCCCCTTAGGTGCTGTTCACAAGTCTTCCTGTAGTCCATGTGTACGCTATCAGCACCACAGCACCACCAGATCCAAAGAAACAGCCTGGGAGCTTGTACTCCTGTCCTGTGTACAAAAAACCTCGACGAACGGATCTGACCTATATTTTCTCTTTATATTTGAAAACTGTGCAAAATCCTGACCACTGGACTCTAAGGGGTGTTGCGTTACTCTGTGATTCCAAATAGCACTATGGTAATAAGATCCAGTTGGAATACTGGGCAAAGGGCATTCAGGCTTTAGTTTTATTACAAAGCAGTGGTATATTTCTATTCATAGATATATGGGCATTAGCAAATCATATCTGTAGAGACAGCTGTATCTGCATGGTGATTTGTATGATCTTTTCACAGCAGGAATCATTAAACATGTTTAACTTGGGAACTTCAACCAGGGAACATTCAAATCTGTGACATGGAAAACAATTATAGGTATAAAGTCTAGTTGCACTGAATCTATCCCCATTTGCTGCATAAATTAGCTCATTCTACTAAATACTCTATTCCACATTCAAAATATATCCCCATTAAAAATGCCTCTTGCTTGAAACTACTGTTCTAACTAGATTTTACAGTGATTCTTTATTGATCTTATCTCCTCTTTATAATACTGTTATGCTGATAGGTATTGGTAATTGCAAAGAACACAAGCCTCTGGAATTGGGTACAAATACATCCTTCAATTAACGTAAGTGTCAGGACAAGTTAATCACAAGCCCCCCTCCCCACCTAAGACAAAAGGGGATGTGAAGCCGCCCAGGAGTTAAAGACCATGTGGGCAAAGGGATTTTCAGTGTGTGTGCACGCAGAACAAGCAAGCCTCAGAGGTCGGAAGAAAGCCAAGCAGTTGCTTGTAAGCACAGAGTGAGCCGGGAGAAACCTAGAGGAAGATTCTGGGTTTGGTGCTGGCTAAAGAGGCTGTAATCAAAGACATGATCCTGTTTTTTTTTAATTCCTCCTGCATGCCTTGTAAATAAACAAGCCTGCATCAAAGAAAATATCAGCTCCCTCATTAATTTCTGCGCCCAAGTAGAACAGCCCCAGGGGCCTGAACTTTGACTGGCCTCTGGAGCCAAAAAGGAGCAAGGGTACAGATTTGTAATTATGCAGCCATGTTTCAGTTCCAAGTACATCAGCTGCAGCATTACTGAAGAAAGATGGTGCTATATCCAAATGGTTCTCTGGCTATAAGCACTGCTTTAAATGACTCAGATTGCTTAGACGGAAGTGTAGACTGCCTCCAGGGATAGACACTTGGCTAAGTTGGCAGCTAATGTTTTGGAGGAATGTGAAAAGATTTGGTGTAACTTTTAGAAACCTTTGATTAATTCTTAGTGACTGGAAACTGAGGTGCAAGGTGTCACTCTCCTTTCCCTTCTCTGCCCCACCCACTTCCTTTCTTTTTCTTTGTGGTTTTTTTACTGTTCTCCCCTTATTTTTATAATACTAAAATAAAAGAAAAAGTTGATGATGTACCACAAGTTTAAATGTCTGCACACAAAAAGGCCTGTCTAATTGGCATGCTGTTACTTTTGATTTCATTTGTAAAGTGGGTAATTGTGCCTGACAGTTATCCCCTTTGTGCATGCAGGCATAGCGCTCACACAGAAATGCAAGCTTACCTCACTTGAGGACTTTTCACTTAGGAACATCTTAGTTTTGTAGCCTCTTCGTTGCTGCTGGTTCCTTGGCCTTATTTCCCACGCCTGTATTTTGCATCACTATTTGTGATGAAACTGAAAGAAACAGCAGCTGGCATGGTAGAAGCTCTATCCAGAAATGGCTGCAGAGTTTATTATTTTTATTAGCAGTTTATGCAGCTTCCAATGTAAAGCAAGGATGGGTGTAGACAGGCTTGGTTTGAAAACAGAAACAAGGCTACTACTGGCAGAAAAGCTGTATGGCTTTTTTTGCCAGGCCAGGACACTTTCAAAGTAATAGGCATTACTGTTGGGGCCAGAGAAAGAACAGCCTACAGGGAATGCTCTGCCAATCTCTCGCTCTGTTTTTTGCTTTTCGTGCAGATACCTTTGATTTTTCTGTCCATTTAAATGGTGATCCAGCCAACTGGTCCACAAACAGGGTTCAACTTTTCACACAGTTTTATTTTATGTTTAGTAGTTGCAGGACTCTTACTGTTAGGAGGAGTAAAATTCACTTCCACGACTAGCACAGAGTGTCACACTTGTTCCTGGAAAACAGAGAACAAGCTGTACCTTAAGGGTCACATTCTATCCTTGATCTGTGCACAGAACTCTCTGCACACAATTCCCGGGAGACGATAGACCTAAATGAGCCCACACTGTCAAAAGGCTCACCGCTCCTCCCACTTGGAGTGCAGCTGCTTGCATCCATTGACTTCAGTGAGAGTTCGGGTTGTGAAAGGGATATAGGATCGGGCTTCAAGAACATTGCTGAGACACTTTGGGGAACGATGGAAAAGATCAGAGAGGATGTTAACCAGGACAAGGCTGCTCCACTCTGTGGAACTAGAGGCTCCAATCAATTACTGTTTTCTGTACATGGGGAGGAAATTAACTTTGATGCCCTAATAAGCTGCAGCAGCCAACAAAATAATATTGAGAATACACTGTTAGAATGAAGAGGGCACTTTGAAATGCTCTGCACAACTCCAGAGCTCACTTCTTGCTATAAAAGCAAATCTAATAAATGTGATCATTTGACAGAATTTCCATGTAATGGGCCAAATAAAGCTTTTCATCCTAATTCTATCACCCCTTTGCTTTATCAAGTTACAGTAAAACTAGAAAATGAAATAGCTTTTTTTTAAATAGAGACCCATTCGTTAGCACATAGTATCCTGCAAACTACTGCGAGTTTAACAATTTGTACATTGCAGTAAAACAGCTTTATTTGATAGCTTTAAATATGTATTTAAGAAACAGACTGAGTCTCTATTAGGGCTCTTTATTGTAGGATAACATCAACTCACACAAAATAGAACATGGACTATGTAACATCATAAACAGTCACCATTACCATCTGTGCAAGGGAAGATGGCTACAGTGATATAAAGAACAAGAAAAATGTTACACAGTTATAGCTTGCCAGCTAAACTTTCAAAAGCTCCTTCCATATGCACTGAAGAATCTTTGGGGTTTTTTTCTTTTTAACAGTTATTTATTACAGTAGTGAATATATTTACAATAGATGTTATGCAAACATCGGTCTCGCTTACAGTGCCTCATGACTTCATTCATCCCAAGCCAGCACTACGAATCCAATTTGAAAGCTTTGACGTGCCATTTATATAGTATATCATTAAAGTGTTCCATAGTTGCCATAGCTAATTCCCAATTCATAAAATTCAGATTCTAGGTACCAGGGACTGAATCACAGGACTGGCAGGCAAAGTATCGGAAATCAAACCTAATTGGGTTTGAATGACAGCTTGACCAGTTAGCCATGGGTCCTGGGACAATGTTTGTCAAAATAGAATCTTTGACAGTAAATAAACTCATAGCTGTTGTCAATCTTGTACAAATATCAATGCCTCACTCTGAGATCTAATTTTATGTAAGTACTAAAGAGACATCAAGTAAACTTAAACAGAAGAGGCCCATTAAACCCTGCTTATTCTGCCAGTACAATGGCTATGTTTACTAACATACCTCATTTCAGGGCATGGATTCCTCCCTCCTTAGTGCTACAAACACTGCATTTCATACTCTTAAAGACTGTGTCTGGCTTGCACGCTCTGTGGCTGTGACTGGTCGATAGTGATGATGAAAAGGAAACAAAGAACTGGATATGGATTGGCCTGCATGTCAATAGCTTTTTATGGAATTGATTTTAATTGTTTAGAACCCCAGCAAAATGCCGAGAGCAGAAAACACAGCGGTCCTTTTATCTCAGCAGCTACCTTAAGAAAAAAACAAACAACAATCTGTTTTTCCTCTGCTCTGTCAATGGCAATGAATTCTGAAACTGTTTTCAGTTTTGTATGACTGGAGTAGAGGAACAACTATTCATCAGTTCTTGCACAGAAAAGGCAAATGGGCCTGCCCTTCTCAAAGTTCACTTTAGTCCCACATTCTTGTTTTTAACTCTCTATTCCTCAGTCCCCATATATTAATCTTGATTCCCTTACTACTAATTTAACCATTGCCTTCCTCAGTACCAATTGACACTTACACTGACCTTTGCATAATACAGATATTCTATCAGAGTTCTCCTTTGCCTCCAGATTTTTCCAGTGTTTAATTTGTCCTATAGTTTTTAACCTGCTGCTGCTTCAGAAAGTGGATCTCTCAACTTCATCAATCCCCCCTTTCAAAATGCTAGAAATCCCTGTTAGTCACTTCAGATAACAGTTCTCAAAAATCGATTGTCTCTGCTGCTTTTTATTGTCTCCAAAGCAATAATTTCCTCCTCCTGCTATTTGAGTCCAAAAAGAATCTTATAGCAATTCTTGTAGTCTTCCCTTCCGCCAATATGAAGTAATGCATCTATCTCAGTTGCTTGTTTGCTTTTTGATGTTGGCATGAGATAAATGGAGATGTTCTTTGGATGCCTCTGTGCATAAAACTAAAGATAGCAACAAGGCTATTAAGTGCCTTATATTTTTGTTTTAAATATACAAGAAGTTTCCATCTCCTTGCGATGTGCAATTGTAACTCCCATTCACATTAATTGAAGTTATATGTACACGTCAAGAGAGATGAGACCCTTCATTCCGTTTATGTGACTTTTGTGTAGTAATAAAAAGGCAACAAACACATTGTCTGCTATACATATAAACACTAGAACAGCACCGATATATTTTTCTGCTATAACAATAAAAAGTTACACACACCTCTCAATCTGCCCAAGTGAACAGATACTAACTATGTTTTCTCTTGTACAATAACACAGTATATACTACTTGATCACTTATGCTGGGTGCTTGAGGTCCAACAGAAGAACATTATCACCTCCTCCTTCTGTTGCCTCCTGTTTAAGAACGATTTTTTCAGGGGTGAGCACAACTTTCTCTGCTGGCTGGGACGTGCCTTTTGTTCCACTGCCTTTGTCTTTCTTTACTTTAGTGATCACTTCTGTGTAGGAAATCTCTTCTGTAACTGGTTCTTCTGCCCCACTCGCTGAAACTGCATGCACACCAGCTTCCTGGATTCCTTCTTGCCCTTCAGCTACTGTTCGCTCTTTATCTTTCTTATTGCGCTTGAATGTCTCCTTTGTCGGAGCTGCTTTTGAAATAGTTTTCTTGAGCCTTATCCCAGATTGTTTCAGCCTCTCTCCTGACTGCCTCATTCTCTCTCGCCTCTCGGGTGTCACTATTCTAGTTTGAAGCCTGTTCACCTTTTTGCCAAAATTTTGTCTGGTCTTCTGCATATTTTCCCTTGAAAATGCCTTTTTGATATTATCTATGCGTCTCATGCCTGATTTTTTAAATCGGGATGCTCTGCTTTCATCTGTATAATATTCTTCATCAGACGAGAGGTCATCAGGTGGGAAGAATTGCTCCTCCAGGTTTTCACCTCTTGTCCTGTCTTTGATAACAGACAGCGAAGACGGGCATTCTGTTTTCTCCTGTGAATGAAAACATAAAGACATTGTTCCGCTAGTGTTTTAAGGGAGCAGAGCATTTAAGCATATAGCTTTTTTGGCTTCTTATTTGTAAGTATCAATAACTGAGCTATAATCATGTGGCACAGGGAGGTGGGGCCTCGCCTGAGAACCTGCATGATCTCCTGAGGATAAAGGGGCCTGGAAAAACTGATTTTGCAGCCTCTGTTCAGTCCCATGCCTGTTAGGGAGATTGCTTTAAAGGCTGGTGCTACTCTGAAAAGGGTTGAACAATGTAAAACTCGCATCATTGAGTCCCACATTTAGTGAGCCTCAATGGACTGCAGCTCAAATGTGCTTAGTTTGCAATTAGAAAAGATGTTTTTCTATCTACCAGCCCTGCTATTCTGAGGTTGGAGAGTCAAGCTGGGTTCTTTCCTTCTCATACATCACCAGTCATGAGCACCATGCAGGGCAAGTTGGCCTTTACCAACATGCAGCCTCACTGACTCCATATGAACTTCTCAGTATTACCTGTAACCCCCTCCTTACTTTCATTAGATTTGCACAGTTGTAATTAACTGGAACTTAGTAGAGAAATGTGTTGATGCACACGGAAGAACAGAATCCAGCTCAGACCCTTCTAGAGTATGTCTTCGCTGCAGCGAGGCCAGGCCCCCAGGTCTGAGCACCTAGGTCAGCCTAGCCTGACTGCAGGTGGCCTCACTACAAAGCCCTACTGGTGTTATTGTGTCCTCTGCTTATGCACGTGTGGCTGGGAGCATAGCCTGTGTCCTCACTGCAAAGGGGGCAGGTTCCAGCCCAAGTTAAAGTGAAGTCTGGACTTTAATCTGTATCCAAGTAGGGATGCTAGACCAGGTTTAAAGCACCTCCAAACCCAGGTCAAAGGTTTGTGTGTGTGGACAGTGACAGGGGTTGTGCTAAAACCCATGGAAGAGCCAGGGTGAACTCTGCAGCGACAACACATCCTTAGCCGTGTTCGGTTCACGGGAGTAAAATGTCACTGATGCGAGCTGGTAAGGCTCAATACACACCAGGAGTTGATCTGCTGAATGAGAAGCCATTTTTACATAGTCACTTTTCAGCACCACATTTTACTCCTCCCCTATCAATACAGCAACAAAAGCAAAGCTCCAGGTGGCAGTAGTAGAGGTGGGCAACTCTTAGAAATACATGAATGGCATTGTTTAGTATTACAGGCATACAGGCATTTTCAACAGTAAAAGTATATTATCCCATGTTAATGCATTAACTGAACAATCAGCAAATATTTGTGGGTCTCTGTAGTGGGTCTTCAATGGGAGGTTATTGAATGGTGCATTAATCACCTTGGTATCCACTGCCTGCCATGTCGCAAGTATTGCTAATTTGTACTGAATATTAAATACATATTCTAGATAAGTGCCATGCTAGCCATGTACTAAGCAGTGAAACCATATGATAAAATACATTTACATTACACCTTTGGCTTTGTTTGGCTGCCCTCTATCCACTAATCCCTCTCAGTGAGTTCAGCTTCAATTGCACCCAACCCTCGTTCACAGGGTGCTGGTGAGGACCGGTAGCTGCATTTTGAAAAGAAGTGATCTAAAGGGAAGCAATGCAATTGGGCGGTTGTGGAGGAGATGAGCATCTCAGCTATCGTGGTGCTAGGGGTGCTGTAGATACCTAGAGAAAGAGAGATTTTAACTGCCAGAACAGTGCAAGTTATACCAGAATTTTCTGAAAGCTCTTTTTGGGCAGTAAGTTACTGAGCATCATTTTAATGGTAAATGATGTGCAAAAAGTTTCGGGTGAATATTCCGTAAAAGAATACGTCTGAAAAGAGTAGACCCAACCTGTAAATCATCGTCACATAGGAGCTGAGCCAAGAACCATTTAGCTCAGTGTAATGATTCCCATGGAGATTCTGGATCTCCCTGATAGAGTCAATTTCTGGCTGGTACTAGCAGACGTATAGCAGAAAACGCAGAACCAGTAGCAGCTGTGAGATGGAAACTGGCACCCCTTGCTTACCCCAGCACTCTCCTCCTTGGGCACACAAACAACGCTGCACAACGTTTGTTCATACTCCCAAGAGGAGCAGCTCCTCACACAGCCTCAGACAGACTACATGGCATATTAATATTCTTTTTGCATAATGTATCATTTCCCATTCGTGGGCTTATCAGACCTGATTCCTGGAGCTTGTTAGAATTTGGGCCATAGTTTAATAATATTTTCTAACTACCAAAGAAGTTTGAATGAGAGCGTCCACCAAGTGCCAGTCAGTTTCTCAAATGTATCTTGTGCTGATGAATTCCTGTATGGTGCACTGCAAACTGAACCGATTTCTGGCCAGAAAAACAGCTGTAATTTTCAAAATGCAAATGCATGTTTAATTTTACTTTACAAAGTATTAACTATCAGTAATATATAATAAAGTATATTAAGCCATTTGGCAAATAAAGGCTGTTTATAGTTTGGTCATCTTATTCTGGCTTCTTTAAAACATAAAATGGCTGTTAATGCTTATCAAAATTAAGGGGAAATTATTTTGCTGTGAGATCAGCAGAATTTTATTTAACTCCATATATCAAAACCAGAATGAGCAAGAACTAGAATTCTTTGTTAATAATCTTCATTAATGTGTGAAAATTAACTTTATTACCTAGCTGTGTTATAGCTTCTTTTCATAAAATGAGGGATAGTGTTAACATAGAGCAGCTTTTCTGTAATTAAACTCTTAATTATTAAATTATCATTATTATTATTAAAATCTGTAAATTATAGACCACTACTTTAGCTGAAACATTGACAACAATATTTCCTTACTAACTATTCTGAAACTTGGATCCATACAGGGATGAGTATAGAAGGGTGAGATTTAAGAGTCTCTCCTATAAGAAGAAAACGAGAGCTTAGGTTCTTTTTTAAGACAACATTTGGGCTAACTGACATCCCCTAGTGCACAGAAGACTCCAGCAGGCTTGTGTTCCCTACTGAATGCCATCGCTTCAGTTGTATTTAGATTTACAGTTCACTGGTTTAAAGGGCTGGCTGTAATGTTCACACACACATATTAAAATTAAGAACTAAGAACTGTAAATTATCAGATGAATGTTTTTGTGTCTAGGGCACGGGACTGGTACCCAGGAGTTCTGAGCAATATTTTTCAACTGACTCCTTGTGTGACTTTTGCCAAATAATTTAATTTCTCTGTTCTTCAGTTTCTGCCTCTTCTCTGGAGAAACCAGGTATAAAAGGCTAAATTCATTCAGGTTTGTACATCATGCTGCAATCCTTAAATGGGAGGTGCTACAGAAATGGACTGTCTTACTGGAATTGGTCAACATTGTGAAGGTTTTTCAAAATAAAAATCAGTGCTATGTTTCATCCCAGTAGGGAACTGCCCACTCTGAACCACCAACAGGTTTTAGCATTACACTTTCAAAAGTCATTATTGTTTACTAGGGAAGAGGGAGAATAAAAGCTTCTGTCTCCCAGAGTTAGCACATCTGAGGAAAGTCAGTCTTAGCACTAGGGGGACGCTGATGTGGGGAAAGATGGCTAAGAGCTTGATCCTGTTCCCCCTGAAGTCAAAGGCAACATTCCATTGACTTCATTGGTGCAGGCTCAAGCCCTAAACTGGGTAAGTACCTCTCCACATCGTCCTACCAAGAAAATAAACTGTTCGCTGATGGAAACAGTAGGATGTGGCAGTAGCCCTCTGAGGGGGAAAAGGAGTAAGATGCCTGCCTGCTTTCCCCCTTCTTCCAGCAGCAGGGGCACAAGGCGATGGCTTGCAAGATAGCCAGATCAAATTAAAAAGGGAAAAGGCAAGGTGGGTCCTTCCCACCCAAATGTAAATTATTGTACTCACGTCATCTTACCTGGCCTAGCCAGCTGGCTAGCCACTGAGATAGGAGCTATTTGAGTTATAGAATGCTGGTGCAAGTCAATGGGAACTACCCGTAGGCTTAAAGTTAAGCCTGTGCTTAAGAGTTTGACTGGAAAGGAGCCAGAGTGCTCAGCACCTTGCCAGCTCAAGTCTTGCATAAATAGCGTTTATCGTCTCTGCGTAGTGACAGAGTCTTGCACCATAGTAAGAGATGCTACACAGATTGGGGTTTTTTGTAAATTGTATTTATGCTATTAATATTTGCACTACTTGTGAAATAGTGTCTGATCACATCATTGAATATGTCTAGAAATGCCTGTGCACACCAGTACCATTAAGACTGTGTGCATAAAACTCAACTTGGGTTTGTCTTGCCTTTGAGTACTTCATTCTGACAGCGTGCAGCCCCAGCTCACTAAAAGCCACGTAAAACAGAGCTTCTGGTTTTAAGCTCTGGTCTGAACAGCACAAAGTAAACAATATGAAACTCACTGTAGCTACTTTGAGGATAAAGGTCTGCGCCATTACTGCTTACATTCGAATAGATGTCTCCACAGCGAGTAAAATATTTCAAACCTGATGTTTATAACACAAAGCCATTGCCTCCGGCAGAACCTGAACGCTCCATTGCCACTGTGGATCTCTTCGCTCTTATTTTCAATTTAAATCAAAGTTAGAAACGCTGTACTTTGTGTGCACGCACCATGGACTTTGTAATGAAATCTGTTAATGGGCTGCCAGTGTACTCTTGGGTCTGTGCCTGTGTATGCAACTTAGGAAACTTCTAGCCAGTGCTGCCTCTTTCTCTTAGTGAAGGTGCACAGGGAAAGAGGCAGGGGTCCTAATGAGTCCTATCTTCTTCCATATGCTATAGAAAGGGATGCATGGAATGAGGCAAGGACTCCTACCTCACTGATTGTACATAGTGGGGCTTACAGAGCATTCTCGTGCTGCCTAACAAGTAGTGGAATGTCTTTGTTTTCCCCTTTATTTTTTAACGTGGGAAATTCCAGACTTCTATAAGTCGATTCTTAACTTTGTCTTCAATAACCTAAATAGACTGAGCCCCTTAAGTGCCTCATTGTAAGGCAGGTTTTCCAGACCTCCGATCATTCTTGTGTCACTTGTCGAAACCCTCTCCAATTTTTCAACAGCTTTTGTAGTGTGGCCACCAGATTGTGACACAGCATTGCAGTAATGGTCTCCCAAGGCTGTATGTTGAGGTAATACTGCCTCATTACTGCTCCTTGATATTCCTCTGTTTATAGATCTAAGGATCACCTATTGTCTTTGGCCACAGCTTTGCAGTGGGCGTTCATGTTCAGCTGGTTATCCACCATGATCGCTAAATCCTTTTCAGAGTCATTGCTTTCTGAGATATAGTCCCTTCTACTGCCCTCTTTGCTTTTAAATATATGACTTTGCATTTGGCTGAATTAAAATACGTGTGTTTGCACCCAGCTTACCAAATGCTCAAGATCATTCTGTATAATGACTTGTCCTTGTTATTTACCACTCCACCAACCTTTGGGAAATCTGAAAACTTTATCAATTATTTTATATTTTCCTCTAGATGATCGAGGAAAATACTAAATAGCATTTGACCAAGATTCCTGCAGGACCCCACTCACAACATCCCCTACTTGATGATCCTTTCCCCTTAACAATTACATGTTCAGATTAGCAGTTAGACATTTTCTAGTCAATGCAATGTATGCTACAGTGATTTTGTATAGTGCTAAGTATTTTTTTAATCAGTGTCAGGCAGTACTAGTTCACATGCAGACATCTCATTATCAACTAAATGGGTAGTCCCATCTGAGGATATAAAGTTTGACAAAAACCTATTTCTTATAAAAAACATATTGATTTAAATTCATTATTCTACAATACCTTATTTCTTTATTGACTGAATCCTATATCAGCTGTTCCATTATTTTACCTGGGATCAATGTCATGCTAAAAGGCTTGTAATTACCTGAGTCATCCCCTTTATTTTTGAAATATTGGCATGACTTTAGCTTTCTTCCAGTCCTCTGGAACTTCTCCAGTGTTCCAAGTTTCATTAAATACCAGCATCGATGGTCTTGAGAGCTGCTCAGTCAACTCTTAAATTCTGAATGCTTAATTTTTGCAAACAAAGCTCTTTTAAAGGAAGGGGGGTCGCATTTGTTTTTATATGGAATAAAGCGCTATCGACCCCTTTCAAAATGTACAAATACATCTTAATTCATCTGGAGCCTTTCCCCACTGCCTGGCCAGTGCCCCTGTGAGGCAGGTCTCAATATTTTCTTTTTACACAAGGGGAAATCTGGAGGATAAGTTTACACAACAAAGAAGTGTCAGCTTCAGGACTGGAACGAAAGTGTCTTTGTGCCAGCCCCAGTACATAGTCCACTGAGGCTCTAATACCCCCCCTGTCGAGTAAGCTGGTTATTCCACTGATAAAGCAGAGTTTTAGAGTAATGAAAAAACACTATTTATCTCAAAGCACGTTTGAGAGGTGAGTATGCAAGAGTAACCTCATTACAGGGCAGAGAGGTTGAGAGACTTTCCAATAGTGACATAGGAAGGGTCAGACCCAGGACAACAACAAATATCCCCCAAAACAAGGCTGGACAGTGCTCCTTAGTTGAGCCTTTCCATGTGCAGTTGAGATTCAAAAGCTGCAACTATTCTGGCTGCAGTGTTTTGGGTTTTTTTTGTTTGTTTGTTTGTTTGTTTTTTTAAAAGCTTCTTTTTCCTTATTTTTTTGAATAGGGAGAAAATCTGATTTTTCTCCCCTATCCTTGTTTTCACAAGCAACTGAACCATTTTGTTCAAACTTGCCAGACAAAAACACACACGTGAGCAGAGACCAGACATGGAAAACTTCCATCCAAATGGTGACTGTTGCACAAACTTGCAAGCATCAGATAAAAGGGGGTTATAATGTAACAATTGGCTTATAAACACATTAAGATATTGTTTCACATGGACATAAGGTGTTCAAGTCTATACAAAAAAACCCAAGAGAAATGAGAATGAGAAATGAGAATAAATATGTCACAGTTTACATATGAGGAAACTAAAGGTCTGGCTACAGTGCAGTGTAAGCCCATGGTTAGTAGAACTTGAGTTAGCAGACCCTGGGACTTGAGCGTCTACATTCATTTGTAACTCTGATTTAGGAATTGTTAAACCCTGGAGCTTCAGTGTCTACACTGCATTATGTGGGCCTGAGTCCAAACACCCATTTCCCAAACTTCCTAGCACTCTCCCAAAATGTGGTTGCTCTAGCCTTTTGTTGACAGTGCAGTGTGGGAAAACTTGTCTCTCCGTCAAACTTGAGGACAAGGAAAGTTGGCCCGTGGGATACATTTGGTGAACACTCAAAGCATGAGTCCAGAGGGGCTGTCTACACTGCAAAGCAACAGAGCTTGAATCCTGGGTCCCTGCTTGACCCGTGTGCTCAGACCCTGCACACCCATGGGGTCCTGGGACCCTAGGGGCAAGCCCTGGATTAGTGCAATTTCTGTGTCAATGGAAGGAGGGTTAGGCTTGAGCCTAAATTCAAACTTGAGATTACTTGACACACCATAATACACAAAGAATAAAAACCTGGCCCGCATTGAAGTCAATGGCAAAATTTCAATTGACTTCAATGGGACCAGTAGTTCACCCAATGAGTTGTCAGTAACTAGGAAACAGATAAGGCCTATGTCAAAAATGGCTTTATCTTTACTCGTAGCGGTGTGTCAGGTACCTGTAGCTATAGGTGGCAGGAAAGGCTCTGGCAGCTCCCCGTGGCTGGAGCTTTTCCCCGCTGCTGGAGTCTTTCACTGTAGTGGGAAAAGGCTCCGGCAGTGGGGAGGCAGTAGACTACCAGGGTAGACATGGGAGACCCTGTTTGGGCATGTAGAGAGCTGTGTGGGGTCCACAGCCTGTGATACTGGCTTGTCTCTACCCTACGCACCTAAATAGTGCCTCACTGTTTATAGTGGTAGTTATACCTGTGCTAGCTGGGCATGCTGTGTCTGTATGCTGTAAAAGTAGAAATATCTATTGCGTGCCATTCCCTCTCCCCCTTCTCCATACTCATTCCTTCCTAAATAGGTTATAACAATTGATTTTAACATTCCAGGAGTGCGAATCATCCTACAACATTTTAGTAATACAAACTATATTGAATTTATGCCATCCATGAGCAATTCCAATTCCTCTTGTTTATTACTAGGCTTCTAAAAATTGGTGTCTAGGCAATTCAAGAATTTCTTCTCTTCCTGCCCTTTTGGTCTTTGATTAATTTTGTTTTCAGCATCTTGATTTTGTGCTAACTGAATGCTCATAGTTTGCCTCTTTTTACCCTCCCCTTTGCTATTAGTTTAACTCCCTCCTGACTACTCTGGCCAGCCTGTCCCCAAGGAGATTGGTCCCCCTTCTACTGAGGTGGAGGCCATCCAAACTAGATAACCCCCCTCTCCCCATAAAAGCTGGACCAATGTTCCACAAAACCAAAACCCTCTACCGGACACCATTTACCTAGCCAGTGGTTCAATTCCAGAATCTTCTCCATGAGGTGAAAAGTACCTGGCTTGTAGAGCTGGTCAAATTTTTTTGAATGTATGAATTCTATGGGTTTTTTTTCCCCATAGAAAAATAACATTTTTTAAAAAGCAAAATGTTTTGTTCAAAACTATTGACTTTTTCAACAATTTTCATTTTTGTAGCTTTTTTGCCCCTTTTTAATACAAATTTTTATCAAAAATATGTTGTCAAAACAGTTACTGAAAATGTTTGTTTACTGAAGAATGGATGTTTAGTAAATGAAAAACACAATCATTTCAGTGATGATTTGATAAAAGAATGTAATGTAAATAACACAAAAATAATGAAAAATTGGTCAATTTTTACTGGGAGAAATGGAAATGACTTAAATGAATTAAAACATTCTAAGTAGGTGCACTAGGTTTGTCTCTCAGTGCCCAGACTGAGTTTGCTGGGCTGGCAGTTAAAAAAGACCATCTCTTTCTGTGTAAACATCTGATCCAGAAATAATTGAGACATTTACAGTCACTTTTCAGGCTGCACTTTAAAACTAAAGTGATCAATACACACAACCCTCCCACTCATTTCCCAACCCCAAGTAAAAAGTTAGGAAAATAATGATAAAAAAGTACAGAAAATAAAAATAAAAACAAAGAAAAAACAAAATAATAAATAGTATGACATCCCCGCAACTACAGAATCTATTTTGAAAAATATAATAACCATTACAAGCCAAAATACTCTCAACCTTCTCAAAGTCAGAACATCCTTATTCCAAAACTACAGGCAAAGCAGACAAAAATACAGAATTATGTCATTTTATTGTGCTGCTCCGAGCAAAGTAACAGGCCCGTGACCTGTTACCCTGAGCCTACATGTTGCGGGGAATACTCAAAACATTTTGCAAAATATTTAACAAACACTAATGGGATTAATAAACCCCTCACACTCCTGAAGCTGAAGCACAAATCAGGTAATAGGCAGTCCAGTGCCCAGCTTGTTGACGGAGTGGTGACTGACAACTGATTTGTAAAAGAAACAACCTAGAAATGTTTGATACATGATAAAGAAAAACAAAAATACCCTCACTGGGAAGACCTGCAAACAATCTGCAGCTTATAGGCAAGAAACTAAATCAAAACAATATCACAGCCTAGGAATTTACATTTTAAATTGACCGTACATTATTCAGTGCAACACCCACAGTAAATCTCTAAAACACCAAATCACCCTCATGCCTATTAATACACATATTAACCATGTAGCCAGCTGGTTAACAGAAATTACCATAACAACCCGTCCATTCACCAAAAAGTGTCCTTAGCATCACACAATTTATGTTACTGGTAAAGCTCCCTTGCAATTAACCCTTTAGTCAGTCCTTAGCCTCTGGTGAATACCCAATTACAAAGCATCCCATCATTTTGTAAAAGTGTCACTCTTTCACTGCAAGCATGGGACTAAATCTCATGTGATCCTGCTGTAGTTTTGCAGATGTGTTATTAAAATCTCTGCCATGAGGCCAAGTCTGTTCAAATAGGAGCAAAACAGGATTATTTCTTAAGGGCACCTATGGGAGTTCACCCTATTAAGTACGTGCTGAATAAACTCTTCTGCACATAAGACCAAAAATATGCTATTCTGGGGCCAAATGCTACAGCTGGCATGTAGAATTGTTCTTACATAATGAAAAGTGCTTAGTGTGTCCAGCACAGTAAATCTCTCATTTTACTTTCATAAAGCTTCAACTACAATCCCTGTTCCTTAAAGTCTGACAGGGGTTCACCAATTTAACCCAAACCACATGAATCCCTCAGTGTTGTTGTAGTTAATATCTTTTATTGGCCCAACTGCTGTTGGTGAGAGAGATGAGCTTTCCCCCTTACACAGAGCTCTTCTTCAGGTCTGGGAAAATGTCACAGCTAAATACCAGGTGGAACATTTAGCATAGGTAGTTAGCACATGTTGCAAGGGGCCATTCAAGGTGAAGAGGCCGGTTAACACCCCTGTTATAAAAAGTGGTCACACACATGTGATAGGGTGTTTTTGTCTTTTATAATTTTCCTGTGTAAGTTCATTCAAGAGGGTAGCAATGAGGTCTGGTTTCACCCACATACTTGTTATTGGAGCATTCAGATGGGACATATGAGGGGGGACATGTGGGGTCAAGTGCCCCCCCCAGATTGGCCTGCTGGGGGGAAGAGCAAGAGGGGCTCTGTCCTTCTTTCCCAGTGCTGCCCCTCCCCCAGCACATTCAGCTGCTCGCCCTGGCAGCCAGGCGAGGAGTGGGATGGAGTTGCTTCTGCCTGAGAGAGCCTGGCTGGGTGGCAGCGGCAGCCCACTACCTACCCGGGCTTGGCTGCTGGCGGGTGGGGGCTATCCCCGAGCATGCTGAGGAAGGAGGACGGGGGGGCTCCAACTCACTGGATTTATGGCTTATTACAAGAATCTGTAACCTAGTAACCCCCCTTTTTGTCCTATGAGTCCAGAGGTGTTAATGGGCCACTTCACCTTGAATGGTCCCTTCGAACATGTGCTAACTACTTATGCTAAATTAGCTGTTTGACCTATTATTTAGCCAAGACACTTTACAAAATAGCAGCCGTGTTAGTCTGTATCCGCAAAAAGAACAGGAGTACTTGTGGCACTTTAGAGACTAACAAATTTATTTCAGCATAAGCTTTTGTGGGCTACAGCTCACTTCTTCAGATGCAAGATACTGAGTATCTTTCCCAGACTGAAGAAGGGCTCTGTGTACCTCAAAAGCTGCTCTCTCTCACCAACAGAAGTTGGGCCAATGAAAGATATTACCTCACCCACCTCATCTCATCAAGAATCCATTCTCATTAACTGACTAGAGTGATCCAATGAGAACTCAGTGAGCAAGAAGTTAGAGAACTGTACAATGTCATTCTGAGCAACTCCCATCTCATCCACTCCCTGGGACAGCTTCTGAATGATGCAAAGGGCAGTTGCAGCCCCAGAAAGAAAGCTGTGTGAGAGAAATACGCACATTTAAAGTTTGCTAAACAAGTAAACCCAGTGAATCAGTACCTCTGAAGGAGTCCCTGACAGTCCAGTAAGTACCCCTTAGGAGGTTCCATGTTGAGTGGTGTCAGCGTAGGCAGCCCTGTGAATTTGTCATTATCAGTTCAAAATATGCAATTTCCTAGACAGCCTCTTTTAAATGTAGATACAAAGAATATCTGCATGTGTGAGAAGGGGCAGAGACAGGGACAGACAGGAGGTGATATGATAAAAGGGGACATTTGCTAATAACCTGCTTTCAGTCCTGGCCCACAACGACAAAAGGTACGGTTCTTGCAGACTAGATACAGTTGGAAGAGATGCAGCTCTATTAAATACAGTAACTCCTCAATTAACGTTGTAGTTATGTTCCTGAAAAATGCGACTTTAAGCGAAACAATGTTAAGCAAATCCAATTTCCCCATAAAAATTAATGTAAATGGGCGGGTTAGGTTCCAGGGAAATTTTTTTCACTAGACAAAAAACTATATATTATATAGATATACACTCAGTATACGTTTTAAACAAACTATTTAATACTGTCCACAGCTATGATGATTGTGAAGCTTGGTTGAGGTAGTGAAGTTAGAGGGTGGAAGAGGGAGGGATATTTCCCAGGGAATGCCTTGCTGCTAAATGATGAACTAGTACTTGGCTGAGCACTCAGGGGTTAACACATAGTTGTTAATGTAGCCTCTCATCAAGGCAGCACAAACAGGAGGGAGAGGAGACAGCATAGCAGACAGAGACACACTGCCCCTTTAAGTAAGCTGAGCCACTCTTAAGTGCATTGTCATTTTAAGTGGATTAGGAAGTTGAGACAGCAGCAGCTGCCTCAAGCTCTCTCTGTCTCTCTCCGTCCTTGTCCCCTCCGTGCTCTATATGGAGAAGGGGTAAGCGGGGTGCAGGAGCAGGGGGGAGGGGGACACCCTGACATTAGCCCCCCCTTCCCTCCCTGCACAGCAAGCAGGAGTCTCTGGGAGCAGTTCCAAGGCAGAGGGCAGGAGCAGCACATGGCAGTGGGGGGAGGGACAGCTGAACTGCTGATTGATAGCCTGCTGGGTGGCTGCAGCAGGAGATGGGAGCTGATAGGGGGGCTGCTGGTCCACCCTGGTTCCAAGCCCCCACCAGCTAGCTGCAACGGGCTGCTCTTCCTGCAAGCAGTGGACAAAGCAGGCGGCTTCCAAACAACGTTATAAGGGAGCATTGCACAACTTTCAACGAGCATGTTCCCTAATTGATCAGCAATGTAACAATGAAACAACGTTAACCAGGATGACTTTAAGTGAGGAGTTACTGTACACCAGGGTGCTGCTGCTAACCACTAAAAATCTGTAACATGCTGTTGATGAGCTCAGATTTTCCCAGTTCTGCAAATGTGCTGTTTTGAGCAACTTCAGTCCTGTAACACCCATGGAAGAAAATGACTTCAGGAGTCTTCACTGGCATATAGAGTTTAATCAGAAGCTACTCATCCTGAAAGGCAAGTTCAGTCACGGGAAAGTAGAACTCCATTCCCCAGTGTAGAATCAGCCAAAAGGATAAGCACCATGGAGACTTCTATAATGATCAGCCACACTTCCTATGGATAAATCACTATCTAGGCTGTCTAATGATTTGGGCAAGTGACATGGGAAATGGAGAGTGATCATCTAACTATATTATTCTGGTGCCTTCCAGGCCAAACCCAAGCAAAACTTTGAAAACAGGTCCCACACAAATGCAAAGTAAGATCCGCTGTTTTCACCACTTCATTTTCCCAGATTGGGAAAGTCTATGTTGGCTCTAGGAGGATTATTAACTGGCCCTAGTTCATATCATCACAGGCGAAGAGTAAGTCTGGATAAGTCTGATTACACTGGTTCAGAAAACACATGGAGTCAGGTTTATAATCCCATCTGAACAGAGCCCATGAAGTTCATAGCCATGAGCTGCCTTTTAGGGATATAAATGATCAGACTAATCTCACCTTTCCCACCCCCCCTTGAATTTCAAACTTCTTTCCTTGTAAATAAATCCCCGAAAGGGTAAATTTTGTCACTCCAGCATTGACAGGTTGTAACTACTTTTTCCTAAGGAGCACAGGCTATTTGTGGTCTCCCTCTCTGCCTCCAGTGTTTTAGGAAGGCCACAGGCCAATTCACAGTTGTGGGGGGCAGTAGCCGGAGATACCACAGATGGCTCTAGGGCTCACTCATACATGACTGAGCTGGCTCTGCTACTGAAGCGCCAACTTGGCTGTTGGTCACAACAGGTGCAGTCCACTCAGAAGTGTGACCAACCACCTGATTTAGTGGACGAAGCATGGCCCTGAAGGCAATTTCTTTGCTACAGCCCTGCTCTGACACAGAGTCTCTCTATGGTTTTAGCTAAGGCAATTAACTTTTCTTTCTTAGGTTCCCCATCTGTAAAATGGGATTATATAGTCACCTATGCCACATGAGTAATATGAAGAGTAAATAGTTAAAGTTTGTAAAGCACAATGTAAGTACTAAAATTCGCTAGAATGCACACCAAATCCTGCAGTGACTGGGGACCAAGCTGGCACCACATTCATCAGCTTAGTTAGACAATTGTCGCTAAAAAACCTTAATTTTTCAAGGAATTTACTTGGAGCACCTCAAAAGCAGCAGCATCATGTCATCTGGGTGCCAGACCTGTGTCCAACCAACCGTGCACAACCAACCGAGCTGCAACAGGAGTTTGATGGTGACCTAATGATTCTGTCACATTTGTATTTTTATTTCTATACATGTAAATGAGTCAGGTAGGTTCGGAGTGTATCCCAACGAATCAACTCACCAACCATCTTCACAATTCCAGGCCCTTGCACTGTGTGTAGTGATGTGATCATGGTGGAGAGGAGTCAATTATGGTGTGGTACAAGGCTGCAAAGTTGTTTGGCAGGCCAACCCCAAAACATGAAAGTCAACTCATGTTAGGAATGCCCACTTTGATTGTCAAAGCATTTTTAAATGTGAAAGTCAGTAGCCATGAGTGAGATCCAGAATTCCTTTCATAGGACATCTTTTTTACGGGACTTTGTAACTAGTTCCTGAAATAAAAGACATTACCTCAGGCACCTTGTCTAAGTGGTTCCTAGGTTCTTTTAAGCATATAACTTCTAAATTAAAAAAAAATTCATCTGAGGTAACTCCCAGCTTGACCAGAGAGTTCCAAGAGAGGACCAAAAAAAAAAAAGGAACAGATTTCTTCAAAATGAAAAAAAAAAAACAAAGCATGCACACACACGCACACACTTTAATTCCATCTTTTAATTATTTACCCAGAATGACTAAAATAGCCAAAGACTACTTTACTGCAGACAAACATCAGTTTCACTGGGCTGTTCCTCAAACCTATCTGAGACTACTGCTTACCTATACAGTTGTGTCCCTCCAAACTATACTACTGCAGTACCAACAGGACACATAGTACCCCAATTTGAACTAAAACTGTGACTTTAACCATGACAACTGTCTGGGTGGCAGGGGTACCTGGCTGCCTCTCTCTCCATTACCTGACCTTCTTAAAAATTAATCATCTCTAGAACAGTGAAAAATATTCACATTGAGCCTCAAACCCACTTGTGTTGAGTTTGGAAGGTTTCAATTCTTATTGGATGGTTGAGGTCAAGCCAGCAAGAGAACCTGCTTTGCTTCCAACTGACCTGAGCCAAATTACACTCTGCAGTTTGCTAACCCTATTGCAGACTGAACCCCCAACTATCTTCTCAGCCTCAGGTCTAACAAAGTCTAGTAAACCACCCCTTGTTCTCATTTCCCTAACTCGCATGGTCAAAGATTCTCATTAAGACTCCATTTAGCATAAGGGCTCGTCCAATACTTTTTTGTGAGGGATGAAGGGCTCTTGGACAATCATTTCTAGGCCTGCATCCTCTAATTGGCTTCTGCCTCTATTAATTGTTGTATCAAAACTATTAATTAAGAAAAATTAACTGGGACAATTTTCTCTGTGTTGATTTTATGAACGAACCCTGCTGTGCTGATTGACAGAGGCCATTACAGAAATACAAACTCATTGATCGAAACAGGTAAGTCACGTTCCCCTCATTACACAGAGTCCTTCACAATATCCCTAATACCTCTCAGGCAAAATTCCACTGTAGATGAAGGCTTCCCTTCCAACATCCAACTCAATAATTAACTCAGTTATGATGCAATTTAGCATACAGTGCAGTAGCGAGGAAGTCCCAAATTGCTTTAGTGCATGTCAATGGATTGTCGCTCCTCTTATAGTGATATTTCACTCCATTAATGCCTTGGCGGTGGTTTGCGGGGCGGGGGGGAGGGGGAGGGTTTGCACTAAATCAGTGTGGTTGCACTGGACCAAGCCCCTGGTGTAGCAGCACTGCACTGCTGTACAAAGTGACTTGCACCAGCACAGTGTGTAAAATTTCACTACACTCCTAGCAGGTTACTCTGCTCTAATGCTCCTGGAATGGGGACAATTACCACCCACCAGCAAGGTGATAAATGTTGTATCCCAAGAGGATTAGCAGATAGGGGATAAAAGAAGTTTCCACTAGCTAATGAGTGTGTGTGTGGGAGGGGGTGGAGGGACGGGACTGTGGCCTGGTCTCAACTAGAAAAGATTGATTTAATTACATTGGTCAGGGGTGTGAAAAATCCACACCCTGAGCGGTGCAATTAAACCAATTTAAGTTCCTATGTAGACAGAAATTCTTCCATTGACCTACCTACCGTCTCTCAGGGAAGTGGATTACCTACATCAATGGGAGAATCCCTCCTGTTGGCATAAGTAGCGTCTACACTGAAGTGCTGCAGCCCTGCAGCTGTGTCACTGTAGCATTTTTAGCATAGATACATGCTAAGAGGAATCCACTCTTGCTGTAGCTGATCTAAACGGGGATGGGAATATGAAGAGTGAAGAGGCTAATTCAAGATGCTGATTCTGTTCAAGAAAATCAGATGCAAGGAGGCTCTCGGCAAAGTCTGCTTTGTCTCCTAAGAAGAGACAATAAAAGTAGCAGCAGTTGTCTTTTCTGGTTCTGTGTAAATCTCTGGTAGGACACTTCCACAGGCTTTTTCATGAACTATGTGAAAATAAATGACAACAAGCATGTCTGTGCGGAAAAAATAAACATCGTGTTTTTTGTATTGAATTAGCCATTCCCCCCCCTAATATTTTCGGAACATTGACTATGTTGAAATATCTCATACAACAACTATGGAAGAGTGGAAGCAATGGAGCAGCACCCCACCAACGGACAAAGGATTCAAAGATGTTCATTTCCTCCAGCAATATGATTACTTGCAAGGAAAAACAAAGAATATCTACATTCATATCTACCATAATGGTGCGGAGTGAGCGCTATTAACGCAGCCTGCAAAAATTAAAAACAATAGGCCAGATTTTGCCCTCACTTTCAACTGTGCAGCCTCATCAGGGTCACTGGGTCACATAGGCATGAGAGAAGAATTCGACCCACTGTCTGTATTTGATAAGATTTTATGCTATCATCAGTTTCCACCGGCACTGTTTTCATTGCTAACCAGGGGTTTGGCTAGTACCTCCTCTTACTAGAAATCAAATAATTTAAAAGCTAAATCGGCCTACAAACACTTATGCACATGAGTAACTTTTCTCAGATGAACACTCCCAATCATGGACATGAAAAAAGTTATTTGTGTGTGTTCACTGATACTTTAAAGAATACGTCATGATAAATGATGTACACGAACAAAACTTTTAAGGTCCTAGTAAGGGGCTGAGCATCCTCCGTTCCCACTGAATTCTAGAGGAGTCGAGCATGTGATGCTAGCAGACCAGGTGCCAGCTCAGGCTCAGATCCCCATGCCTCAACTGAACACTGACAAATACCTAGCTGGAATCAGTCTGGCTCACCTGGGTGTTCATATTGTTCACATCGGTATTAGAATGATAAGAATATGTTTAGACTTTATGGAATGCTTGTGAGTTGCTGCAGGCATTAATCTCCCTTATAATGTCTGTATCCCACATTACAAGGTAATAGCTGCGTGTTTGCATTGTAAACCTCTGTAACTGTAAATCACCAGGCAAGAGACAGCCATTAACTAGTGTGAAATGCTGGTCTCCAACAGGAGTTATGTCCTGCTTGACAAGGAAGGCCCATTGACACCAGATGGACTAGAGTGAAACATTTAATAGGACAAAAGACATAGTTGCTTACTCTCCCCTCTATGGAGATGAGTCTTGCAAGTGAATCCTTCCCATCAGCTGAGTTTGCATCTCAAAGCACAGGGGGGGAAGGGAATAAAAAAACTCTAACAAAGAGGAACTGTATCTTTATGCTGCTTGGACGCTAGGGTACAAGGCTCACTAGGCATAAGCAAAAGATCCCCAGTGCTTCGCGTGAGTTGGCTTTTATTACTTTTTTGAAATTTAAGATTGGAACTCTTATTTCCTTTTCCTATATAATAAATCTGTAGAGAGGTTATTATAGGATTGGCTGCAAGCATTGTCGTGACCTGGGGTAAATGGCTGGTTCTTTGGGACAGGGAATAACCTGAATATTGCTGTGATCCTTGGTGTCAGGGACCATCTATCACACGTCGGCCCATCTGGGTGACAAGACAGACTGGAGTTCCCAAAGGAATGGTCTGTGACTCTATGTTATGGCTGTTAGAGAGCCTGAGGAGTTTACACTGGATAATTGGTTGGTGAAATCTAAGTACAGAATTTGGGGTTTGTGCTCCAATTCCTAGCAGTCTGCCCTGAGGTTGGTACTCATGCTCCTGTGTCACTGCAGGACAGCTTGACAGAGCATGCTTAGAACTTCACAGGATCAAGTCCTTAACACGTAGTGTTGCAGCATTTTCCAGTAAGTGGCCTAGCCTTGTAACGCCCCCTAGCATGGTTAACTTTTTTGTATTTGTATGATCCATGGACAAGAAACTTATTTTCAAGCAACTTGCTTTCAGACAATAAGAACAATTGCTATTTATTCATTTACAAGAACAAGTAGCATTATAAAATAATCATAATGTAAGAAAAATATATGATTTGTTTTTGATCCTGCAAAACCTTGCTCATGTTAGGGTACGTCTATACTTACCCGCTGGTTCGGTGGCAAGCAATCGATCTTCTGGGATCGATTTATCGCGTCTTGTCTAGACACAATAAATCGATCCCGGAAGTGCTCGCCATCGACGCCGGTAATCCTGCTCCGCAAGAGGAGTAGGCGGAGTCAACGGGGGAGCCTGCCTGCGCGTGTGGACCCATGGTAAGTACCTTTAAGTTCGAACTAAGATACTTTGACTTCAGCTACGTTATTCACGTAGCTGAAGTTGCATATCTTAGTTCGAACTGGGGGCTTAGTGTGGACCAGCCCTTAGTATTCCTTAGTCATGTATTTCCAAAGCAGTCAATGAGACTACACGCAAAAGGATGGTTTGTGTGATAAGGGGGTGCAGGTCTGAACTTAGTTTTGAATATTCGTTCCTATGAATTGAGACCATGAAAAAACTTTTCACAGCTACAAAAAACCTTGATAACTGCAAATAAAATACACTATACTTGAAAATTAACATTAAAGGAATGACTAAATTCTGGAGCCTCCATAAATAGTTTTACTGTTTGGACTTCTACCTAATATGGTGAAAAAATAACAGATGATTGTCAGGCATGACTAGCATGACAAGATTTACAGTGCCTGCCTCATATTACCTTTCACATAGGCAACAAATAGTCCTTGCTGATCTGCGGTTAATCTTACACTCCTGCCTGAAAAGCCAACCGATACTAATAATAGACTGTGAATTGCCATCAGTGGGTTCATGTTGAAAGACACTGAAAGGCAGAAATCAATTTTAAAGAACCTATAACACAACTCCTACACTGGGAAGACTGAGTTACCTGTCTTTTGATTTGTTAAACAACTAGTGTTTCCCAGGAACTATCAAGGATGTGGCAAAACTTCAAAGGTAAAATAAATTAAAGTGCATTCATACCTGGTATATTACAACCCGAAATTTGTTTTTTCTCAGCATCTCCTCTTGTTTTGCTTCAACCTTTTGCACATTAGCACTCTGCTTTTCCACACGTGCCCTCACTTCTTTAACGTGGGAACTAACTTTGCAGGTTTTCTCAAGCAACTTGTTAACAGTGTAGCCTGTATTGCCATGAGTCTGGGCAAGCTTTAAAATATCAATCTGTATGGTCTTGATAGCGTTCTCCATTTCTCTGTGTCGCTCCTCTATTCTTTTCTGGCTCTCCTGTACACTGTGTACAATGTTGGCCACTTTATCTAGGACTGTCACAATTGTATATGCAGCATCTTGCTCTTCATCTTCTGTGACATTTGAGAGACGATTTTGATGGATTTTGTCAGCCTCCAAGGTAACTTCATGGTGATCCATTTTGTCTGTGTTCAGTCAAGTTTACAGGAACTGAAGTATAAATGCTCCCCACGATGACTGTTCAAATCGCAGGGAAACAATTCTGGCACCTGTGCAAGAAACTTGACAGCTGGCCTCAGAGATGTTCAGAGCAGGGTGTGAAACTCCACCCCAGGAGAATGGTCAAATATTTATAACTACAGACTATCCCTCCATGATTATTTGGATACTTTTTGCAATATGAAACCTCTAAAATTAGGAGGGAATGTCTGGAATGGAACATACATTTAAAGGGTCACACTTCTGTACTAGTGACGTTATTAGTGTTAATCTGGGAAAGTTAAGCAACTTACTAATTAAGCAGGAGAGCCAACTGGCATATTTATTTAAGATCTGCTGTTGCTCTCATTTCAATGAAATGATTTCCTTTGGGGGAATTCAGACAGTTTTCAAAAGTAAACATGAGTGTATTTAAGCCAAAAGGAGCAGTTTTCAAATCACTCTGGCTACGAAATCAAGTAACAAATAAACACACTAAAGCAGAGGCAATATAGTGAAAACATTGTATTGTGACATGCTTTTCCAGTTCAAATGTTGAAAGCATTTTTTTATTGAACAAATTATTAAATCCTACATGCAGAATTCTGAAAGCCTAAACTACATGTTAAACAGCTGAACACATCCTACTCACATTTTATCTCTGGATCTTTTAAACAACAACTAACAGTCTATTAATATAACTATAACCAGCAGACTAATTTGGATGGATTTTATTTAGCTCTTGAAAATATTCTATACAAGAGCAGTAGTCATTAATTAACTTTATTTTTTTAAATCACAAACACTATACAATCTGTCTTGTTGGTGTTAAAACATCTATTGTCTTAAAAAAAGTTTAATAAGTATTAAAGCAGTTTTAACAGCGATAAAGTAGGCTTTATTCCAATCATGTGAGTTTGATTATTCAAACACAGATTTTTACAATAACAAAATCTACCAAGACCTACTTCTTTTGGAACTATGCCATTTGCTCTACTGGATTATGAAATTTATATTTTTACTTTTTAAAAATAAAGTGTCAGAATTATTTATGAAGACGGTAGTGCTTAGACCCAGCCAATACATTTTATAAATATGTTACAACTACACACAGTACACAGCTTCACAGTTCATGCGATAGGCAGTGTCTAAAAAATCAGTTACTAACTTTCAAAAACATTTAAATATCTACGGTATTTAAACACAGTGTCTCCTAGTTTTTTCATAAGAAAAGTAAGCTGTAAACATCTTTACCTTTAGTTCATGCCTTGTTTGCTAGGTAATGGTGGGTATTTTTGTTTTTTATCTACAACCATTGGTGAAATAAGTCTGTGTTCTCAAAAATATTACATTCCATGAATAAAGCACAAATCTACTATATAACCATGTGATACAGATACAGAAAATGAACTACGGTATTCAAAAACATAAAAGGAAAATTACTAAAACAGTCCTTAGTTGTTAGAGCTGATGCTTTCAGAATACAACAGACCAACAGTGCTACACTAAAAATGTCCAAAAATAAGGCCTCTGAAATAAATAGTTCCATTCTTTAAAAAAAGATATAATAAAAATGTACATCACATGGTCAATGTAGGTATAAAAATCATCACGTTAAACCATCCTGGATGATGTATCTGAAGTAAAATGGCCTAGGTTTTGCTTCTGTCGACGTCCTCTGTTGTTTTTAGGGCATTTTCTGTATTTTTTTAAAGAGGAAGAAAATGTATTTTAATCTTATTCTACATATTTAAAACAGCATTCATGATTTTACTTTCTTCTTTTAACCAAAAATCTCAATAACAGCATAGTGTCTATCAGCATCACTGACTGGGGAAGTGCACCAGTGCTTTGGTAGTTTGGCACATAGGTGCCAACTCTGTGGGTGCTCTGGGGCTGTAGCACCCACGGGGAAAAATTGGTGGGTGCTCTGCACCCACTGGCAGCTCCCTGCCCCCTCGCCCCCAGCTCACCTCTGCCTCTGCTTCGCCTCCACCTCCTCCCCTGCTTGTCCCCCCTTGCTCCCAGTGCTTGCCGCCGCGAAACAGCTGTTTCGTGTGGCAAGTGCTGGGAGGAAGGGGGAAGGAGAGGGAAAGCGGCATGCTCGGGGGAAGAGGCGGGGCCAGGATTTGGGGAAAGGGTTGGAATGGGGGTGGGGCAGGGGTGGAGTCGGGGTGGGGGAGGGGCCAAGCACCGACCGGTACCCGGAAAAGTTGGCATCTATGGGTTGGCACTTTGGAGGGTCTATGACATCCCAGGCTACTGTGGTAGCAGCTGTTGCCAGGAGAGATGCCTTTCATGTGAATTTAGAGTTGAAAGCACTCTGGCCTTGATCCCACACAATATTTAAGCATGTGATTAATCCCACCGACTTCACTGGAACTCCTCACGTATTTAAAGGTGAGTACATGCTTGAGAGCTTTGTTAGATCGGGGCCAAAGTGCTCAGTGCCTTATGAGGTTAGGCCCTTGACAAGAAGAGGATCTGGACTTCACTACAGTTATCTGTGCCTTTGTCAACTCACGTTCCCACAGGGCTCTCTCTTAAGATATCTTGGAAACTTAACAGAGTGCAAAATTCAGCTGCTCATTTCCTAAGAGGAGCTTAACAGGGACAGCACATTGCACGGGCGCTCTACAGACTAGAGCACTAGCTGCATATTAATTTCTAGGTGGGGTTTAAGGTGTTGGCTTTAACCAATAAAGTCCTAAATGGTTAAGCAGCTGAGTACCTGAGGGATGCACCTTTCTCCACATGACAGCACCGCATTTATATCACTGGAGGGGCCTGAACCCACACATCCTCTGGTGGGGAGAAGGGGCCACGGTGTTTTTCATGAGGTAGCTTCTACTCTGGAAGTATCTCCCACTTTGGTCTAACCCAGGGGTTCTCAAACTTCACTGCACCACGAGCCCCTTCTGACAACAAAAATTACTACACGACTCCAGGAAGGGGGACTGAAGCCTGAGCCCTCCCGAGCACTATTGTTCTAGGAGAGGGTGGGGTGCAAAGCCAAAGCCCGAGGCCCACCAGCCCGGCCAGGGAAGGGGGGGGCAAAGCCCAAGGGCTTCAGCCCCAGGCACATAGGCGCCAACTTTTCCGGGCGCTGGTGGGTGCTCGCCCTCAGCCCTGCCCTGCCCCCATTCCAACCCCTTCCCCAAATCCCGGCCCCGCCTCTTCCCCCGAGCGCACCGCGTTCCCTCTCCTCCCTCCTCCCTCCCAGCGCTTGCCGTGCAAAACAGCTGTTTCGCGGCAGCAAGTGCTGGGAGCAAGGGGGGACAAGCAGGGACACAGTGCGCTCAGGGGAGGGGGCTGAGGTGGAGCGGAGGCGGAGGTGAGCTGGGGTGGGGGGATGGGGCAGGGAGCTGCCGGAGGGTGCAGAGCACCCACCAGTTTTTCCCAGTGGGTGCTCCAGCCTCGGAGCACCCATTGAGTTGGTGCCTATGCCCAGGCAGGGGGCATGTAACCTGAGCCCGTTGCCCAGGACTGAAGCCCTTGGGCTTCGGCTCTGCATGGTGAGGCTCAGGCTTTGGCCCCGGGCCCCAGCAAGTCTAATGCCAGCCCTGGTTACCCCATTAAAATGGGGTCGCAACCCACTTTGGGGTCCCGACCCACAGTTTGAGAACCACTGGTCTAACCAATTTGCTAATGTTTGGAATCTACTGTAAAGCTCATATTTTCTCCTCAGCTTTTGGCACTGGATTGGTGGAGGGGAATGGAGCGGCTAGCGGTGATTTGTGTGTGAAGGGGCAGTTTATTGTCCTGACTGATTTAGATGTTGTGATAAATACAGAGGCATCATGTAACCAGTCTGGACACATTAATCATTCTATATTTGATCACTGTATTTTTTAGAACGTGTGTTATGCACATAGAGCTTTGGGACAGTCAAGTTCCTAAATACATTTATAATAAATAATCACACATACATAAAAATGTGTGGTGTTATATTGCTTTTATAATTACCTACCTTGTTATGCACATGACAATTGCAACTATAATGGCAATCTGTACAGCTCCAATTATTGCTGCAATAAGGACATGTGTAAGCTTTTGTCTGCTTGGTACAACATAAAGAATACTAAAGTCTGTCTTTTCACAGTGCTGTCCAGTATATCCTGATTCACATCTGAAAGACACAAGGAATATTTCATGGAATATTGAGTCTTATCAATATGCAAATCATTCTGCAGATAAAATAGTAATCTGAGGGACAGGCAAAAAGCCTAGTAATCGATGAAAACTTCAAAAATTGGGACATAATGTAAAGGATGGAGGATAGTATAGAGACAGCAGGAGAAAAACCCACTTGTCACTGTCTGCGCTGCTACTTCCATGACCTCAGATAAGGTTTGAAGGCAAGAACAGCACAAGGGATTTCCTCTGAGATTCAGCCAGTTCTGAAAATGAATGAAGCAAGCTGTCACCCAGGCCGAGGGGAGGCTGAGGAGAGTGCAAGGTTTTACAGCACGGGTCTTCCTTTTGTGGAGAGAGGGAGGCACAGAGTGGATGTCCTCCACTTTCATCGAGTACAACTAATTTTGACTAATTTTGCCAGGGCTCCCTGGGCCCTGTGGTCTCAGTTCAACAAAGGAAGTAAGCATAGATTTTAAGAATGTGATTTCAGTGGGACAGCTCATGTGCTTAAAGTTAAGCACATGCTTAAGTACCTTGTTGAACTGGGGCCTAAGTTAGGGAACAACAAACAGATGTGATAAAACAAGTGGGCAGAGGATCTCCAGAAATTGATCTCCAGAGGATCTCCAAACTCAGTCAGGGACCAGGGTGCATGGAACAAAACAGGAATATATGACACAAATCAAAAGACAATGAGGAGGAACAATGGAGAAAAATTGATGATGTTACTATGAAAGAAGTGTGTGTGTGTATATATACACACAAATATAATATGCCTATCAGAGCTGAGCAAACTGTGTAGAATTTGGTTTGTGTCAGTTACAGGAACAGAACTCTGCAAGGGCTTTGTGGAAGGACTGGCACCAACACCACCTGTTTTATCGGGATGGTTGGGTTCCAGCCCAAACCTGTCCCATTGCTCTCCCCACAGCCAGCTCTTAGCCTGCACTCACCAAATGCCCAGTAGGCCAGAACTCCAGGCTGCAGATGCTAGACAAAGGCCAGGCTAGTTCCCCAGAAGACTGTACAGAAAGGTCAGGAAGGCTGAGGTCCTGGCTCACAAGTCAGATGATTCTAGGACCGCATCAGGCACCCCCCCCAAAAGCCATGCAGGAAGATTAGTGCGGTAACAAGCACCAGTCAATGTCCAGGCAGGACAGAGCATCCCATCAGAACCTGACTGGAAGGTGGGAAGCAGTACAGACTTGGCCTACACAGCATGCTGCCCCACTTCCCCTCAAACAAGTGAGCAGTGCTCCTGAGGGAGTCCCTGGAAATTTGGGAGGGGTGTGAACAGGCTGGTAGGAGGCAGAGCAGGAGCACTTTTCTCTAAACAGCATCCTCCCCAAGCAAACCAGCCGATTTCTCAAAGGCAAATTCAGTGGATGTTTGTGCTCTCAGAGCAACACAAATTTTCAATCCATGCAGGGCACAGCCCTAGAGAAGAAGACAATGAGAGCACATTCCTGACTGAGCCATGCTGCTGAGGGGAGAGAGGCTGAAGAGCACACAGCGGAAAGCATCACACTGAATACCCAGAATTAATGGAGCCAACATCTCCCGTGGATTCTACATAGTTAACAGGCCCTACCCCATATCTCTCCATGCAGCCAGAGCTAGACCAGCAGCCTCACTCCTGACTTGTGGTGGGGGAGGAGGTGGAGGGAGTGACTACAAACAGAAAAAATCTCAGCTTTAACATTAAAATATAAACGTGTTGCTCGTTTTCCTTGTGAAGTTAGTCTTGAAAATGAACTGATGTTAAACATATCAGTAGTGTTGAATTCAACAAGCAATTGGCCTCCACTTCTGTAGCAGCAGGCTGGAGAGGAATTAAAGATACATGCACGCACATGCACACGCACACAAACACACACACAACACCCCTGATATAAACAAAGTCAGTTATGCTTGGGTGTATCACAAAGAATCACTCCAACTCACCCCAAAATCCATCCCTGTGCTTGGTGAGGTGACGATGGAGGACAGGAATTAGTTACATTTGGGGAAGCAAAAAACTTTTTCCACAGGCATGCAGGGAAAATGCCCTGGATTTTCAGTGCTATGAAACCCATGTATTCTTGTGAATACACATTCCTCATCTACGGGCTTTCTGCAGGAGACATTGGCTCACAGATTGGATAAGTACCAATAAAAGCAGCATCATTAAGAAAAAGGCACAACATTACGCTAGATATCATTAACAGTGGATGGGAAAGGAACCAAGATAAATTTATGTACATTTATAAGAAGGAAGGAAATGACAAAGGAACCTGTTTGTGCATTACCTAGTAGGAAGAAAGGAAAAGAACAGGTGACAGATAGAACGCTAATTCGTTATTCCCTACTTTGCTTTTGTCTTCTTTAAAGAAGATAGTAGCCATAGTAGGCTTAATGTAAGAACCATTCTATAAAGCACAATCAAGAAAGAAGAGTTTAAAGAATATCCAGATAATCTGAAAATATTCAAATCATTACAGTTCAATGACTGTCACCCTGGAATGCTAAAGACATTCTCAGAACTTCTGAAATGGTTGGAAATTATTTTTGAGAACTCCTGCAGGGCAAGAGAGATCCTGGAGGCCTGGAATAAGGCAAAGAAAATACTGATGTCAAGAATGGAATTGGCAGGTGAGGGGATGAAGTATTATAGACCAGACCTCTAATTACCTGTAAACTAGTAAAGCAGTCCATTTTATAAGCACTTACTGGAAAATAAGATGATAAATAGTAGGCAACATGGGTTTATCAAAATAAAATGATGCCAAATTAAATTAATGTATTTCTTTATTCAGACAACAAGCAAAAGGCTCAGCTGCGTGTTGTTGGCACAGCCCTACACTGGGGGTGATGCAAAGCTGCATGGTCCCAGGGCAAGCACCTGGAGGCAACCTAGAGCCACTAGCTGTGCAGAGACAGCATGACCACCGGTAAATCACTTGATGGGGTGCAACTGAATACCCCTCATGTGATCGGACAGCTCCACTGGCTGGTGAGTAGGGCATGACGTCATAGTCCTCTCTCCGTCCACACCCACTCGGGTACCAGGCACCTGCAGGGCTTTAGACTCTGCAATCATGCCTAGCCGCTGTGTAGGCTGTCCAATGCGCCAGGAGACCATTTGCAATCACTACACACCCACTTGTGTGAGGTAGAATTTGAGATTCTCTGACGAGGAGGATGGAGAGCATGCTAATCCAGGCTCCAATCCAGCCCAATATTTCACTCAAATCTGGACACTTCATTACCAGAAAAATAAGACGGGGGCATAACAAATTTGCCATAAATGAGACGGGGTATGTTGTGAGAGCTCTGCTGCTGCAAATGGCAGCTTAATCCCTGCTAAAGGAAGAGAGAGTCTGACACACTCGCTAAAGAGGATGAACATAAAATGAAAAGGTTATTGTGTCCCAGTAATGAGGAAAAAGGTCAGATGAAAAGGAAAATAATGATTTGTAAAAGGCTGTGTTCCCAGCCATGCTGGCTCGTGAGGGGGCCCTCCACTCCCTCCTGGGCTACTATAGCACTTTCAAGGATCAAGGTAGGAAATATGTTGAACTCTAGCAGCTCTACAAGTGATCTTTTGGAAGAAAAGTAAAGCAACGAGCTACAGAAAGCTACAGAACCATATATCACTAGTCTGAAAATACCACCAGGGCCCATAGACTCAGGATAAAAATTCTTTAATGATGTTTGCTCATGACAACTAGACCATCACCATCCACAAAAGAAAGGTGGCCATTTTTCTTTAAATACACTCCTCAATGACTTCTTACTTTAGAAGAAATAGGATTAATTTTACTTGGAAACTAAAGAAATAAAGTGGAAAGTTCACAGATTTTTGGAAATGTGTAATTTCAAGTTTCAGTAGTATACTGAGTTGCCATAGTATACTGAGCAGACAATGGATACAGTTTACTTTTTTTATAAAATAATATTTACTAGCACATAAAATAAAAAAACAAATGGTGAAAAGTAAAATATTGACAAACTAGAGCGAGTTTTGACAAGAGTAACAGATAATGACCAGGTCATATGAGGGATTGATTTATAAGAAAAAATTAAAAGAGATCAATATATAAATGGAGTATAAATGGAGATTAGTTACCTGTAACTGGACGTTTCTTCAAGATGTCTGGTCCCTATCTGTATGCCACATATGGGTGTGTATACATGCCATGTGCCCGAGAGAGAACTTCTAACAAGCGGTGCCTCACACATGCACAGTAATTCTCCTTCTGCTCCAGACCGAGGACATAAGAGGCAGTGTGGGCTGATGCCCCTCCAGTTCTTACTGCAAATCCAGTAGGATCCGAAGCAGAGGGGACAGAGGGCAGGTAGTGAAATAAAGATAGGGATCGTAGGCGCATTAGTGGGTGCTTAGTACCCACTGGCAGCTAGCTTCCCCCAATCTCCTGCAGCACCTCCCGTCCACCAGTGGCCCCACCAATCAACTCCTCCCCCGCCCTCCCAGTGCCTCCCGCCCACCGCGATCAACTGTTCTGCGGTGTGCAGGAGATGCTTGGAGGGTGAGGGAGGAGTGGGGATGGAACAGGGCAGGAAGCGGCAGGACAGGGGCAGAGAGGGAGCAGGAAGAGGCGGGGTGGGGGTGGAGGCTTGGGAGAAGGGGTGAAGTGGGGGCAGGGCCTGGGGTTGAGTGGGTATTGAGCACCTCCGGGCAAAGGAAAAAGCCGGCACCTGTGATAGGGACCACACATCTTGAACAACTTTCAGTTACAGATAAGTAACCTCCATTTCTTCTTTGAGTGCTGGTCTCTAAGTATATTCCACATGTGGGTGATTGACAAGTAGTATTCAGACTGGAGGTGGATGTGAGGATGCTGGCAGGAAAGATGCTTGAAGTCCTGTACTTCCTGCTGTTGCATCTTTAGTAGAGGCCTGGATAGTTCAGTGGTTTGAGCATTGGCCTGCTAAATCCAGGGTTGTGAGTTTAATCCTTGAGGGGGGCATCTAGGGCAAAAGTCTATCTGGGGATTGACCCTGCTTTGAGCAGAGGGTTGGACTAGATGACCTCCTGAGGTTCCTTCCAACCCTAACAGTCTATGATTCTAGTGGGTAATGTTTTGTGAATGGAACTCCGGGAAGCCACTCTGCATATGTCCACTATTGCATGCCTCTTCATGCTCCGGCCACCATTCCAGAGGACATGCTTCCATGTAGATGATGCTCGTTTAAAAAATAATGCATTAATTAAATTTGTGACTGAACAACTTGGGAGAGAATTGTATGTCCCCTGCTCTGTTTTACCTGCATTCTGCCATATATTTCATGTTACAGCAGTCTCGGATGATGACCCAGCACTGTTATTCATTTTAAGAACCCTTTCACTGCAGATTTGACAAAATGCAAAGAAGGTACCAACGTGAGATTTCTAAAGATAACTACAGCACTTGACTCAAGGTTTAAGAATCTGAAGTACCTCCCAAAATCTGAGAGGGACGGGGTGTGGCACATGCTTTCAGAAGTCTTAAAAGAGCAACACTCCAATGCGGAAACTATAGAACCCAAACCAACGAAAAAGAAAATCAACCTTCTGTTGGAGGTATCTGACTCAGATAATGAAAATGAACATGCATTAGTTCGCACTGCTTTAGATTCTTATCGATCAGAATCCGTCATCGGCATGGATGAATGTCCCCTGGAATGGTGGTTGAAGCATGAAGAGACATATGAATCTTTAGCGCATCTGACATGTAAATATCTTGCGACACTGGCTATAACAGTGCCATGCAAATGCCTGTTCTCGCTTTCAGGTGACATTGTAAACAAAAGCGGGCAGCATTATCTCGTGTAAATGTAAACAAACTTGTTTGTCTGAGCGACTGGCTGAACAAGAAGTAGGACTGAGTGGATTTCAAGGCTCTAAAATTTTACATTGTTTTATTTTTTAATTCATTTTTTGTACATAATTCTGTGTTTGTAAGTTCAACTTTCATGATAAAGAGATTGCACTACAGTACTTGTATTAGGTGAATTGAAAAATACTATTTCTTTTGTTTTTTTACAGTGCAAATACTTGTAATAAAAATAAATATAGAGTGAGCACTTTGTATTCAGTGTTGTAATTGAAATAAATATATTTGAAAATGTAGAAAACATCCAAAAATATTTATAAATGGTATTCTATTGTTGTTTAACAGTGCGATTAATTACGATTAATTTTTTTAATCACTTGACAGCCCTAGAAATAATCTAAAATGACTGGGATATTTGCAGAAGTTGGCGGAGGCTGTTTATGCTGAGTCTAGGCAGAGAAGTGTTTCTGTTTAGCTAGGTAGCAGGTTCTAGTTGAGTCCTTCCTACTTTGAGTAAGAATTGCTTGGACAAGTGCCAAGCAAGAGTGTTCTAGTTCTGATGCCCATACAAACACCAAGCCATGAGGGGGACAGGGTCTGGATCGGGGTGTCTGACTCTGCCCCCTTCCTGAGTAAGGAGATCTGAGAAGGGGCAGATTCTAACAAGGGGATGAACTGACATTCTCAGGAGCTCCGGGAACCAAAACAGTCTGGGCCAGTTGGGAGCAAGGAGAATGACTCTGGCTCTGTCCTGACAGATGTTTCTCAAGACCTGTGGTAACAGGGGAATGGGAGGAAAGGCATATCTGAGATTGTCTGTCCATGACAACAGGAAAGCATTGCCCTGGGACTGTGACCTATAGCTCCTCTGGAGAAGTACAAGCATAGGTGCTGGAACTAGGGCTGCTGGGGGTGCTGCCGTGCCCTCTGGCTTGAAGTGGTTTCCATTATATACAGGGTTTACAGTTTGATTCAATGGCTCTCAGCAGCCCCTCTATAAAAATTGTTCCAGCACCCCTGAGTACAAGGGAAGCTGCCTGTTTATTTGGGATGTGAAGAGATCCCACTGAGCTGTTCCCCACTGAATGAATAACTAGCTCAGGCTAGAGCTGAGTATCTCCCACGCATGGTCTGCAGAGAAGTGTCTGCTCAGGCTATCTTCTAGAGCGTTTGGGGCACCTGGAAAGTATGTGGCTGGGACAGTGATGTGGTTTGTGATGCACCAGTTCCAGGCTTGACTGCTTCTAGGAAAAGGAGAAGACATCTTGCTCTACCCTGTTTAAGTAAAAGACCATGGTGATGTTGTCTGACATTACTTGGACATGAAGAGAATGAATGAGCGGGAGAAAAACCCTGCATGCCAGGTGGACTGCTCTCAGTTTCAGTAGATGGATGTGCAATCTGGCCTCCCAGGGGGTCCAGGCACCTTGTACAGTGTGGCTGTTCAGGCGAGCACCCCCTCATAAGGGATGTGTGTGTTATGATGATTCTGAGAATGGGAGTGACAAAGGGGACACCAACTCTCACTCTATCCAGGTTCAACCTCCGTGTAAGAGAGGTGCTGACCCCGGTGGGAACAGTCACTCTGGTGTTGATGTGATCCTGGTCTGGTGAGTAGACCAACCAGAGCCAGGCCTGCGGGCAGCGTAGGTGAAGCCTGGCAATGGTGCCACATAAGTGCATGAGGCCATGTGGCCTGGAAAAAAAAGGCACATCCTGACCATAGTTCTTCGTCTGTGAGTAATCAGCTGCAAGATTGCTCATTAACTGAAATCTTTCCATGGGGAGGAAAGCTCTTGTTACAATGGAGTGCAGTGTCACTCCAATAAAGTTCATCATCTGTGTAGGTGTTAAAACAGACTTTTCTTTGTTTATGCAGACACTGAGTGCTGCTAGAAGATGCAGCAGGAACATAGTCGCTGACCTGACATCTTTGCTGGAGCAATATACTAGGAGCCAATCGTCAAGACATTGGGCTGCAAACACAGAGAAGACCTCCGTGAATACTCTGGGTGCTGTTGCTAGTCCAAAGGGAAGGACTCTGAACTGGAAATGTTCCTGACCCGCTAGAAACCAAACAAACTTTCTCTGGGATGGGTTAATATCTACATGGAAATATGTGTCCATGTTGCAAGCCGTGAACTACATCCCTTCCTGTAGGGAAGGGATTATTGATGCTAGTGTAACCATCCTGAATTTTGACTTTTGAATAATGAAGTTAAGTTGTCGAAGGTCCAGAATGGGTCTCCACCATTCAGATTTTTGTGGGACTAAGCAATAAAGGGTATAGAACCCCTCCCTTGATACTGAGGTGGCACTTGTTCTATTGCCTCTTGTAGGAGGAGGGAGTCCACCTTCTGTTGGAGGATCACCTCATGAGTGTTCTCTTTGAGGGAGACCAGAATGAGAGTTTGTGAGAAGGAAGGGAAACTCTACAGAGTACACTTGATGGATAATTTCTAAAACCCAACTGTCTGTAAGTGCAAAGGGAGAGGCAGCCCCCAAAGATAATGGGGAAGGTAGAGGTGGCTGGTATCAACAGTGGTGGGCAGATCTTGACGAAGGCATTAAAAGTAGCCTTTAGTGGGTAGCTGGGAATGGGTAGAAGTTGTGGTAGCGGGGGGCTGAAAAAATGAGACAGCTGAATTCTCTATTGTTTACTTAGGGACTTGGCTGGATGTTGATAGCAAAAACTCGGGGGTGGGGGGAGGGGAAGCAGGGCTTGGCTTATACACCTGCCTCTGATGTTTTTTCCTTGGGCCAAGGTGAAAATTCCTAGAGACCATAGAGTTGACCTGGAGTCTCTCAACAAGTGCACGGACTCATCTGATTTCTTGCTGAAATTCGACTCGTAAAAAGGCAGGTGTATGGTGTTCTGGATCTTCCTGGGGAGTCCCGAGGAGTGAAGCTAAGACTCACGCCTCATCACTATGCCAGTCGCCAAGCCTCTGGATGCATGTCTGCTTTGTCCACTACAGCTTGAAGGAAATTCTTTGCTACTAACTTGCCCTCTTCTATGAAGGACTGAAAATGGGCTCATTTCTATAAAATGTGACACAGAGTGACAGAAGGCTTGGCAGCTATGTTCACTAGTCTGCAGAACAGGGCTGGTCCCCTGGGAGAAGCAATATATTCCTTCTTAAGGTGTGCACTGATGAGCTCCAGAAGAGACTGTGCCTGCCCCCAAGCCCCACCTCCCTCATGCTCCTACTGGGGTAGGGCAGCTCTGCACTGCCCCCTACGCATGGATGTGGCTTCAATGCCACAGTCTAGCCTACAGCACATTATCACAAACCAATGTTTTCAATATTCTGTGTATAAAATGCATTGTGTTTAAGCTTTACACAGTACTTCAGCATGACTTTCAGATGCATATAGGATCTGTGCTGCTTATTCATTCACTGACTTACCGGCAGGAAGCCTTCTGAGTGGAATAAATGAATTCGCATTTTCCATGTATACAGTAACCATTGAAGCTTTCTGAACAAGGTATGTGGTTTCCAATATAAATGTCTTCTCTTTGATCACTGGCATCTTGAAAACATACACAAATAGATTTAGTAAATATACAAAACAAACACAAATATAGCATCCTTCCAAAAACTTCTGTGGTGACAGGACAAAGAATTAATAAAGCAGTGGCTTAGAGCTCAAGTTTCACAGAAGCCTGTGGAATTTAGCAGCACACTCACTCAACACTGAAAAATTACCCCTTAGTGATAACTAAATCTGCTGCTATTGTGGGCTTCCTAAACTGGAGAAAACCTTCCTGACTTAGGCCTGGTCTACACTGCAGGGGTGATCGATCTAAGTTATGCAACTTCAGCTACATGAATAACATAGCTGAAGTTGACGTACTTAGATCTACTCACCGTGGTGTCTTCACTGCGGTGAGTCGACTGCTGCCGCTCCCCCATGGACTCTGTCTGCGCCTCTCGTGGTGGTGGAGTACAGGAGTCGACGGGAGAGTGCTCGGGGGTCGATTTATCATGTCTAGACTAGACACGATAAATCAACCCCCGCTGGATCGATCGCTGCCCGCTGATCCAGCGGGTATGTAGACATACCCAAAGAATCAACATATTGTAAAGGAGATGGGCTGAAGTTCTGCCAGTGGGATCTAGGCAAACAGTTGGTAGACAGCCACATTTAGCACTTGGCTTGGGGAAAGCTGTGTCTTTCACACCCCTGAGCAAAGAAAGTTTCAGTGCTGTAAGTGGCAGTGAAGACAAGGCTTAACAGAGCTCTGGAGAAAAGCAAGATAGGGTTACAAGAGAAAACTAAAGGACCCAAGTTAACAAGTGATAATAGAAAGAAGAGAGGGCCAAGAAGGAGAAAATAGGGTGATAAAGAACCTGGAGGAGAGAGATAGATAGGAACAAAAGAGGAGGAGAGACCCAAAAGACAAAAGAGAGGGCAGAGGGAAGAGGAGAAAGAGAAAAGGAGTGGGCAACATAGACAACGCCAGGGAGTGAAGGTGGAGAAATGACTCAGGTGCAGATGCAGGTGTAACCCACACACCTCCGGGGTGTGAAGTTTTGTCCCACCTAGAGGCACCGAGACCACTTAGAGAGAACTAAAGACGTCTGCTCTACAGCCTTAGCTAACAGGCCGTTGGCTTTTAGCTCAGGCAGTAGAGGCTCATGCACTAAGCTCCAGAGGTCCCCAGTTCAATCCCGATGACCGGGGTCTGTCGGTGTTACAAGTGGGGGCTCGTATGGGATTTCAACTGGGAAGTCTCTGAAGCTTGGGATGCGCTTCTTCAGCTAGGGGAAGTATGTAACCCCCACACCTCCTGGGTGTGGTGTTCTGTTCTCTCTAGTTGCACCGAGACCACTTATAGAGAGAGAATTAAATGAGTCTGCCTTAGCTAATAGCCAGCTGGCTTTTAGCTCATGTGGTAGAGGCTCATGCACTGAGCTTCAGAGGTTCCCAGTTCAATCCCGACAACGATGACCGGGGTCTGTCGGTGTTATACAGGGAGCACTTACTAAGACTTTAGAATAGGTTGAAGAGCTGGCAGAAGAAAGCTTAGAGCTCTGGAGCAATAAAAGAAAGAGACCTATGGCACAAAGGACAAATTGCTGGAGCTTCTGAGAGCAGAGGTATGAAAGCAGAGATAAGGGCCTGAAAGCAAAGACAGAGGAAAACATTTGAATAAATGCAAAATTATAAAAGTCTCCCCATGTCTAGCATCACCTCCTGGCGGCAGCTCTTTGATCCACAGGGTTAACTGTTAGTACTCCAAGGGCTACTATAGTAAACTGTACTGAGGCTCTTAGGATGCAAAGGCTCCTCCTGAGCCCTTCCCACGCCCACCCAATGTGGCCTGCCTACTTTCCTGCAAAGAAGTCTCCTCCACCTCCTTCTTCAGAATGATTTCTCCTCCCTCTCTCTATCCCTCCCCTATCACAGCAGTTGTTGAAACAGCCGCACTCTAGAATGACCAGAACCTCTGAGTAGCCAGCTCACTCTTCAGCAAAATCATTCTGAACTCCAGCCCTGGAATAGACCAGCCCCAGCTGATGCTGGGGCTGGGCCTGGCAGTGCTGGGAAGCAGCTAATAGCAAGAGTGTGGGGGTGGAGGTTATAAAGTTGTTCCCAGAAGATATGAGGTGAGGTCAATTGGACTCAGGGCAGGCAGGACTCTTGGCTTGGCCTTACCTCTCAGCAGGCTCTCACCATCCCTCCGCCTCAGCATAAGTGCATCACAGTGACCTCCCCAAAACCTCAAGATAGCTAGCCCTCAAGTGACATCTACTTGGGCACAAGCCAGTTGCCTCAAGGTATCACCATCTTCACAGAAACATAGCTTTTTTTCAAGGAGCCTGAGAAAATCTGAGTAGTCTAACAGAAGATCTAATCTGTCTGGACTTCTATAAGCATTTGATACAGTGCCACATAGGAAATTATTAGCTAAACTGGAGGATATGGGGATTAGTATAAGAACTGTAAGGTGGATAAGGAACTGGGTAAAAGGGAGATAACAGGTTGTGCTGAAAGGTTAACTATCAGGCTGGAGTGAGGTTACTAGTGGAATTCCTCAGGGACCTGCTTTGGGACCTATATTAAATATTTTCATTAGTGACCTTGGCACAAGAAGCAGGAGCATACTAATGAAATTAGCTGATGACACCAAGTTGGGGGGGCATTATCAAAACAGAGAGGGACTGGAATATCATAGAGGAAGAATCAGATGATCTTGACTAGAGCAATAGAAATGGGATGAAATGTAATAGTAAAAAGTGCAAAATCATGCACTTAGGGCCAGATAACAAAACTTTCTGCTATGAGCTGAGGGGCTCAGCAGTTGTAAGTGACCGAGCAGGAGAAAGAGCCAGGTGAATTAGTTGATCACAACATGACTATGAAACACCATTGTGATGTGGCTGTGAAAGAGGAAAATGTGATCCTAGGAAGTATCAGTTGAGATATTTCTAGCAGAGATAGAGAAATATTAATGCCATTGTAGAAGGGACTAGGGAGCCCTCATCTGGAATCTGTGTGCAATTCTAGTCATCCATGTTTAAGAAAGGTGAATTCAACCTGGAACAGGTGCAGAGAAGGGCTGGTACCATGATCAGGGCAATGGAGGGCATGTCTTCATGTCTTATGAGTCTACTAACTACAGAAGGGAGTTCAGCATCCTAGGGAAACATGCCAGGCAGACTTGGAATAGTCATATCTCCTGCTCACCAGAGATGGGGTGATAGTGGTGTAGGAAAGCAGCTGTTCACTTCTCTCCTGGTTGCGAAGCAGATGAAAAAGGGCATGCACGCTATTTTTTGGTATTTTGGGAGAATGTAACATATTAACAAAATACCAGTACATTACCTTTCACCTCTGGTCGATACTGCATTCCATCATCTTTCTTTCCTACTGAGCTGGTGTCATCTGTTTCTATATGATAAATAAATAAAAATACATCTGTTTAGAAATGTTTATTTTCAGGCCAGTATGTTTTATTACAATGTAAGAAGTTGATATTTGAGAAAATAATTTAGTGACAGTCATACAGTCACAGTTGATATTTTTTCCTGTGGTATAGTTAGGTAAACAATACCTACAGAGATTGTACGAGCTTCCAGTTCAATTCTGGGTGCTCTTTCCGGTTTTGACCTAAAAAGTCCTTTGCGGGGTGGTCCAGTGTATTTTACAGATAGCCTCTCGTTTGTTCTTCAGCTAGACAGTTGACTAGTTGGGATTCTCGTTTACAGAATTTAGATGTTAATGGCAGGGAGCTCTTGCCCACTCCCTTTCTCTTTCTCCTCTTCCCTCTGCCATCTCTTTTGTCTTTTGGGTCTCTCCTCCTCTTTTGTTCCTATCCATCTCTCTCCTCCAGGTTCTTTATGGCAGAATACCCTCTGGGAAGGGTCCAAGGCCCCAAACCTTGCAAAAAATGATGCTCACGATTTGCATATGGCAGCACTCCCATGCATAAAAAGCAAATGGATAAGTATTTTCAGGTCAGGGCCCAAGTGTGTTGACCCGCTAGGCATGCTGAAAGGCCTATCTAATTCTTGCTGTTGTGAGGGGATGACTTGGGGTGTTCTAGTAGAATGGAGCTCTCTTAATATGTTTCTGTTGTGGCTGATTTCATGGACATATAGACTATTGCTCAGATGTATTTTTTTAAATACATGTGTTTTTTCTCGACTTAGAGCATAGTGATAGAGACATAATATACATACAACACAAGCAAATAAATAAATACATACATACATACATATTTTGGGTGGCAATTAGGAAAGATCAGCGAATTTTAATTCAAAAATAAAAAAGAATTAAAGGGCCTGATTGGGCCCTTTATGACGCAAGAGACAAAACCTAAAACGAGACCTACCTAAGCAGTGTCCAAGGTGCCTTATGTCAATCTGTTCCTGCCTCAAACACGATGCTTCTCGAACAAAACATGGATTGTTATAAGAACTTCCATCAGAAGCACATACAGGATTAAAACTGTACCCACTGCAGTCTATATTACATACACACCTGTTAATAAAAACATACAATGAGATCAAACAAATACAATTAAATAAAGTTGTGTCTTGAATAAACATTTGTTCATACATTAGCACCACCTCTATGACCTGGGAGAAAAATCTGTTGTTTATAGAAACCAAAGAATTTGCTGCCGTCTCAGGTTTTCAGACAGAATGTATACAGTTGTGAATAGAGGCTACCGTTTGCCCTTCAATATTTTATTGATGTTTTCATGGGTTTAATATAATATAAATCTTACTGATTATTTTAATTTCTGAAAAAACAACAGCAACATATTACAAGGAAAATTTATTAGGATAATAAAACAATTTAGTGCATTGCCTATTCCCATATGTGGGTAAAACCAAAGAAAGATTTTACATGTTTTGTTTGGTTCTTTTTGCAAAGAAAAAACGACGGTTGGGGGGAGGGGGGATGAACTTTCATTTCTATGAATCAAAACGAAGTATTTTTCATTTCAAAGGCTGAGCAGCTGCAATAAACTTGGTCAACTGTGTTACTTTAACAAGCCGTTCATTCATGCCTTTGAAAGCGCACAGTGGTTCATTATGCTGTAATTAAAACAGGATTATGCAATCTGGATTATTTCATAATGTATCCAATTAACACATTTCTAGTTTTAGGCAGAGAACATTTTTTATCATTTGTAACAAAGAAACCATAGCCACGAGAGGGGAAAAAGATGTACTACACATAAGGTCCATCCCCACACAAGGGCAGGATTGTCTCTACACTAAAAACTGTATAGTCTAGGGGACACTACCTTTAAATGATAGAGTTTTGCTGTGGAGTTCTGCAGTGAATCAATACTCAATCCTGACATTTCATATCAGGGAGGCTGCCTTTGAAAAGCTTAACAATTCTGAAGTTTGTGTCACTGTTTCGTTCAATCCAATAAAACGAAAACTGTAATTTTTAATTTCATTAACAACTTGTTTTTAAATGATTTGCTCCACGTATTTCTCACTGCTGTGCATCTTCTGTTGTGCCTCAGGATGATAGCATACCACAAAACAAAGGGAGCTGTGCAGTATCTGGTATGGATTAAACATCTCTCTGTTGGCCTCCTTCTGCATAGCAGGAGGGTGTATGAGTGTATTCTATTCTACTGGAATAGAGTTGATGTTGCCATACATCCTTAGTTATGGGGAGCTGCTTTCCTTCCCCCACCATGCAGTCCAGTCTGTGAGCGATGACATGAGGCTGAGTCAGAGAACTGAGTTAGAGTGCAAGCCATACTGCTTTAAATAATCGCTCCCCTAACTCTAATTGAACACTGTGAAAAAATGGATTATAGATTTCAGAGTTCCTACTTCCCCTGGGCATGTACATCAAATGCTAGTGCAAATGCTTGGTGCCAGCGAAGTTCTCTGAATAAGACAAACCAATCTTTGAACTTAGTTTTACTCTTAGCTCTTATTATTCTCCTCTCTTTCTATTAACAACTTTTGTTTTTTAATAAAGTACAGTGAGCACACCCAACAAGTTCATCTTGGCTTTAAAGATATTATTTGTTCCAGTGATATTCCCTATACATAAATTGGGTAATATCTAGGGCTGCCAATTATTCGCAGGTAACTCACAATTAACTCAAAAAAATTAACTGCAATTAAAAAAATTAATCATGTTTAATTACACTGTTAAACAATAGAATACCAACTGAAATTTATTAAATATTTTTGGATGTTTTTCTACATTTTCAAATATATTGATTTCTATTACAACACAGAATACAAAGTGTACAGTGCTCACTTTATATTATTATTTTTATTACAAATATTTGCACTGTAAAAATGATAAACAAAAGAAATAGTATTTTTCAATTCACCTCATACAAGTACTGTAGTGCAATCTCTTTATCGTGAAAGTGTAACTTACAAATGTAGATTTTGTTGTTGTTGTATAACTGCACTCAAAACAAAACAATGTAAAACTTCAGCGCCTACAAGTCCACTCAGTCCTACTTCTTGTTCAGGCAGTTGCTAAGATACTGCTGACTGCTTCTTATTTACGTCACCTAAAAGTGAGAACAGGCGTTCGCATGCCACTTTTGTAACTGGCGTTGCAAGGTATTTACGTGCCAGGTATACTAAACATTCATATACTCCTTTATGCTTCGGCCACCATTCCAGAGGACATGCTTCCATGCTGATGATGCTCATAAAAAAAATAATGTGTTAATTAAATTTGTGACTGAACTCCTTGGGGGAGAACTGTATGTCTCTTGCTATGTTTTACCCGCATTCTGCCATGTATTTCATGTTATAGCAGTCTCGGATGATTACCCAGCACACGTTCGTTTTAAGAACACTTTCACAGCAGATCTGACAAAATGCAAAGAAGGCACGTGTCATAACTATAAAGGGAAGGGTAACAGCTGTCCTGTGTACAGTACTATAAAATCCCTCCTGGCCAGAGACTCCAAAATCCTTTTCCCTGTAAAGGGTTAAGAAGCTCAGGTAACCTGGCTGGCATCTGACCCAAAGGACCAATAAGGGGACAAAATACTTTCAAATCTGGGGGGGGGGGGGAAAGGGGGGAAAGGCTTTTGTTTGTGCTCTTTGTTTGGGTTGTTCATTCACTTTTGGGACTGAGAGGGACCAGACATCAATCCAGGTTCTCCACATCTTTCTAAACAAGTCCCTCCTATTTCAAACTTGTAAGTAAATAGCCAGGCAAGGCGTCTTAGTTTTACTTTGTTTTCTCAACTTGTAAATGTACCTTTTACTAGAGTGTTTATCTTTGTTTGCTGTATTTTGAACCTAAGACTAGAGGGGAGTCCTCTGAGCTCTTTAAGTTTGATTACCCTGTAAAGTTATTTTCCATACTGATTTTACAGAAATAATTTTTACCTTTTTCTTTAATTAAAAGCCTTCTTTTTAAGAACCTGATTGATTTTTCCTTGTTTTTAGATCCAAGGGGGTTGGATCTGTATTCACCAGGGAATTGGTGAAAGGTTTCTCAAGGCTTCCCAGGGAAGGGAATCCATTGGGATGGTGGCAGCGGACCAGACCTAAGCTGGTAGTTAAGCTTAGAAGTCTTCATGCAGGCCCCCACATTTTGTACCCTAAAGTTCAAAGTGGGGATACAGCCTTGACATGGTGGCAGAGCGGTGGGATTCATTTTAAACCCAAAAGCCAGTAAGATTTTTTTTTCCTTCTAGCTGCTTGGAAAGCAGAGCTGAAGGTAGATGCATATCTTATCTCTCCTTGCCTGAAGGCAGAGGTGTTAAGTTTTTTTTAACAAGATCCTTTGTTAAGAGAAGGGTTCAATTGAGCAAACTGATAAAAGGAATTTACAAGCTGAATTGTTTTTTTTTTTCTTTTTACATCCTCGGGTGTAGCTAGTTAGAAAGTCTCTGTTAACTCAGCAGCAGCCAGAGCTAAGTACATCCCAGTTTCAGTCAACTGCAGAGGGGGTGACCCAGCACAAGAAAACAGGAAAATAACTACCAAAGAAGTAGCTAAAAAAATAGAACTGGCCAAACTAGAAGCAGAAGAAAATGAAAGAAAACATCAGAGACTGCTTCAATTAACAAAACTCGAGACAGAGCAGAGAGAAAGAGAAGAAAAAGCCAAAGAGGAGGCCCACAAAAGAGAAATGGAGCTGAAAAAAAAAGAGATGGAGGAGAGAGAAAAAGAAAGGAAGCATGAACTGGAAGTAGCAAAGGCTAGGCCGAATACAACAGCCAATCCTAACAACCCCTTTCCAGGTACCACTTCCCATCCCAGAAAATTCCCCACCTACAAGGCAGGCGATGATACTGAGGCCTTCTTAGAAAATTTTGAGAGGGTCTGCCTTGAATACAGCATTGCTGCAGACCAGTACATGGTAGAGCTGAGGCCGCAGCTCAGTGAACCCTTAGCAGAGGTGGCGGCTGAAATGCCTAAGGAACACATGAACAGTTATGAACTTTTTAAAAACAAGGCCAGACTCAGAATGGGGCTAACACCCGAGCATGCCCGTAGGTGGTTCAGAGCCCTAAGGTGGAAACCCGATGTGTCATTTACCCGGCATGCCTACCACATTGACAAAAATTGTGATGCCTGGGTATCAGGAGCAAATGTTAAATCTCTGGAAGATCTGGTTTCCCTAGTAAAAATGGAGCAGTTTTTAGAGGGTGTTCCTGAGGAAATAGAAAGGTACATCCTAGATAGGAAGCCCAAAACTGTAACCGAAGCGGGGGAGATTGGAGCCAAATGGGTGGAGGTGGCAGAAAAGAAAAAAACTAGTAGCAGTTGGAGCGAATATCAAAAGGGGCACCCCGAAACCAAACCTTACCACCGGGGACAACCCAAGGCCCCACCCACATCCCAAGGGAAACCCCAGATGCCTTCTCACCCCACCACACCAGTCTCCATCAACCAACATCGCCCCGGTGATATCTTAGCAGGGCGATGTTTTAAATGTAATGAACTGGAACATATAAAGGCCCACTGCCCCAAGAACCCCAACCAATTACAGTTCATTACACCCCAATCACACCAAAGATCCCCAGACCGAGATGCCTCTCTCATACCCTCGGAGCGAAGGGAAACCTTGAGAGTGGGCGGAAAGAAGGTTATCGTTTGGAGGGACACTGGGGCACAAGTGTCAACTATCCACCAATCCCTAGTGGACCCCAAACTCATCAACCCGGAGGCTCCAGTGACAATTCAACCCTTCGTGTCACAGTCTGTAACCTTGCCTACAGCCAAGTTGCATGTCCAGTACAAAGGCTGGTCAGGAATGTGGACTTTTGCAGTCTATGACAATTATCCCATTCCCATGCTGCTGGGGGAAGACTTGGCCAACCAGGTGAAGCTAGCCAAGAGGGTGGAAATAGTCACCCGCAGCCAGGCTAAGCAAGCTTTCACCCCCATCCCTGTTCCTGAGCCATCCACCAGGGCCCCGTCTGTGTTACCAGAGACCCAAACAAAGGTGGTGGAACCGGATCCCCTGCCAACGACTGCAACAGCCGTAGTGGATCAAATCCCAGAGACCCAGCCAAAGCCAGTCCCAAAACCGGAACTGGCAACGCAACCAGCACCAGAACCATTGCCAGCACTGAGTCCAGCGCTTGCAAACCCGTCTACAACTTCAACGCCAGAGAGCACCAGCGAGCCTGACCTGGCAGAAGCAGCAGATAACCCTACCCAAAAGGCTCAGCCAGAGCCTGAGATACCACATAGTGCACCAGCGGACAGCGGTTCACAGTCAGTAAAAACAGCCCCAGCACCTGCATCGCTTCCAGAGGAACCAAGCCCCAGTCCACAGTCCAAGGAGGAACTAATGTCTCCAGCATCAAGGGAACAGTTCCAGGCCGAGCAGGAAGCAGATGACAGCCTTCAAAAAGCTTGGGCGGCGGCGCGGAGCACCCCACCGCCTCTCAGCTCTTCTAACCGATCCCGGTTTGTTATAGAACTAGGACTTTTATACAAGAAAACTCTTTCTGGTGGGCACCAGGAAGACTGGCATCCTCAAAAACAGTTGGTAGTTCCCACTAAGTATCGGGTAAAGCTCTTGAGCTTAGCCCATGATCATCCCAGTGGCCATTCTGGGGTAAACAGAACCAAAGACCGGTTGGGGAAGTCCTTCCACTGGGAGGGAATGGGCAAGGACGTTGCTAATTATGTCCGGTCTTGTGAGGTGTGCCAATGAGTGGAAAAACCCCAAGACCAGGTTAAAGCCCCTCTCCAGCCACTACCCATAATTGAGGTCCAATTTCAGCAAGTAGCTGTGGATATTCTGGGTCCTTTCCCAAAGAAGACACCCAGAGGAAAGCAGTACGTACTGACTTTCATGAATTTTACTACCCGATGGCCGGAAGCAGTACCCTTAAGCAACACCAGGACTAAAAGTGTGTGCAGGCATTAACAAACATTTTTGCCAGGGTAGGTTGGCCCTCTAACATCCTTACAGATTCGGGAACTAATTTCCTGGCAAGGACCATGGAAAACCTGTGGGAAGCTCATGGGGTGAATCACTTGGTTGCCACCCCTTACCACCATAAAACCAATGGCCTGGTGGAGAGGTTTAATGGAACTTTGGGGGCCATAATATGTAAATTCGTAAATGAACACTCCAATAATTGGGACCTAGTGTTGCAGCAGTTGCTTTTCACCTACAGGGCTGTACCACATCCCAGTTTAGGGTTTTCACCATTTGAACCTGTGTATGGCCGCGAGGTTAAGGGGCCATAACAGTTGGTGAAGCAGCAATGGGAGGGGTTTACGCCTTCTCCAGGAACTAACATTCTAGACTTTGTAAGCAACCTACAAAGCACCCTCCGACACTCTTTAGCCCTTGCTAAAGAAAACCTAAAGGATGCTCAGAAAGAGCAAAAGGCCTGGTATGATAAACATTCCAGAGAATGGTCCTTCAAAGTAGGAGACCAAGTCATGGTCTTAAAGGCGCTCCCGGCCCATAAAATGGAAGCGTAGTGGAAAGGACCATTCACGGTCCAGGAGCGCCTAGAAGCTGTTAACTATCTCATAGCCTTCCCCACCTCCAACATAAAGCCTAAGGTATACCATGTTAATTCTCTTAAGCCCTTTTATTCCAGAAAATTAAACGTTTGCCAGATTACAGCCCAGGAAACAAATGATGCGAAGTGGCCTAAAGGTGTCTACTACCAAGGAAAAAAGGATGGTGGCGTGGAAGAGGTGAACCTCTTCATGACCCTTAAATGTCTGCTGATGCACTCTCCCGGGAAAGTTTCCCAAAGTTAACTGGTTAACAATTGTTCTTGCAATAAAACATATTGTTAGTTTTTATATAATCAGTAGTATGTCTAAAGGTACATGTGTCTTATTAACTCTGTTTTCTCCTAAAACGCCACGAAAAAATCACAGCCAGTGTGGAACCAAACGTCCAACACTATCTGTGATTTGGGGTGTGTGTCATAACTATAAAGGGAAGGGTAACAGCTGTCCTGTGTACAGTACTATAAAATCCCTCCTGGCCAGAGACTCCAAAAACCTTTTCCCTGTAAAGGGTTAAGAAGCTCAGGTAACCTGGCTGGCATCTGACCCAAAGGACCAATAAGGGGACAAAATACTTTCAAATCGGGGGGGGAGACGACGACTTTGAACCTAAGACTAGAGGGAAGTCCTCTGAGCTCTTTAAGTTTGATTACCCTGTAAAGTTATTTTCCGTACTGATTTTACAGAAATAATTTTTACCTTTTTCTTTAATTAAAAGCCTTCTTTTTAAGAACCTAATTGATTTTTCCTTGTTTTTAGATCCAAGGAGGTTGGATCTGTATTCCCCAGAAGTTGTTGGGAGGAAGGAGGGGAATGGTTAATTTCTCCTTGTTTTAGATCCAAGGGGGTTGGATCTATATTCACCAGGAGTTGGTGGGAAGAAGGAGGGGAATGGTTAATTTCTCCTTGTTTTAGATCCAAGGGGTTTGGATCTGTATTCACCAGGGAATTGGTGAAAGGTTTCTCAAGGCTTCCCAGGGAAGGGAATCCATTGGAATGGTGGCAGCGGACCAGACCTAAGCTGGTAGTTAAGCTTAAAAGTCTTCATGCAGGCCCCCACATTTTGTACCCTAAAGTTCAAAGTGGGGATACAGCCTTAACAGTACCAATATGCGATTTCTAAGGATAGATACAGCAGTCAACTCAAGGTTTAAGAATCTGAAGTGCCTTTCAAAATCTGAGAGGGATGAGGTGTGGAGAATCCCTTCAAATGTCTTAAAAGAGCAACACTCAGATGCAGAAACTACAGAACCCGAACCACCAAAAGAGAAAATCAACCTTCTGCTGGTGGCATCTGACTCAGATGATGAAAATGAACATGTATCGGTCCACTCTGCTTTGGATCGTTATTGAGCAGAACCTGTCATCAGCATGGACACATGTCTTCTGGAATGGTGGTTGAAGCATGAAGGGACATATCTGTATCTATAATGTATCTATCCTTTTGCACATCTGGCACGTAAATATCTTGCGATGCCGGCTACAACAGTGCCATGAGAAAGCCTGTTCTCACTTTCAGGTGACATTGTAAACAAGACGTGGGCGGAATTATCTCCTGCAAATTGTAACCAAACTTGTTTGTCTGAGCAATTGGCTGAAGTAGGACTGAGTGGACTTGTAGGGTCTAAAGTTTTACATTGTTTTATTTTTGAATGTAGTTATTTTTTGTACATAATTCTACATCTGTAAGTTCAACTTTCATTATAAAGAGATTGCACTACAGTACTTGTATTAGGTTGTAATAAAAAATAAATATAAAATGAGCACTGTACACTATTAATTTAAATTAGAACACATTCTAATTTAAATTAATAGTGTACAGAATGTGTTCTAATTTAAATTAATATATTTGAAAATGTAGAAAACATCCCAAAATATTTAAATAAATGGCATTCTATTATTAACAGCGTGATTAATTGCATGATTAATCACGATTAATTTTTTAATCACGCGATTAATCACAATTCATTTTTTTAATTGCTTGACAGCCCTAGTAATATCGCTAAAACTGGAATGAACTTTTTAAGTTCAACCATTCTGATTGTAATTTCAAAATTGCATGGATACTGCATTTAAGTATCTTGGGCTGCCTTAAAACATTCTTATAACCATTAAATATTATCATGTTAAAAACAGATTCTGAATATTATTTCTAAATGTACAACTAAAATCAGGATGGCTATAAATGCTAATACTGGTAAAACGTTTACGTTTTAATTTATATTGGTTTCCACATAATGATATCTGATGAGGGACTTACACACACTTAAGGATTTAATATAACTCTCACTAAATCAGAGGCTAGCAGATTAGCTGTTTTATTGTTCCCATAGATTGACACTGCTGCTAAGTGTATTTCAGCTATGGTTTGTATGGCATTGACCATCTTGTCACTAATATTTGCATCACATTCACCCATTTTTAACCCACAGGAACCAGTGCTGGATGTGAATATCATGTATAATACATACAGGTGCACATGCAGACATACATAATTTCTGTTCCCAGACAAAATACCCTGCATCAAGATGGAATATAGATAAGGCACCCAAAAAAACTTAACTCTGGCCTATAGTAATGCCATTCAATAACCATACAATTATAATTAACACATTTCAGTCTTTGTGTTGCAGTTTATGCAAAACTGATTTTCAACACATTCATTTTTTCAGCTTCCTGGTGTCACTACAGCTCAGAGTTCAAGTTGTTTGAGAGTTTTCACCATGCTTTTGCATACATTAGCATGTTCTGGTTTCTATTAAGGTTGTCCTTAACTCTGAATTTCCTAAAGTTGGTCATGTTTGTTTTTGACATGATTACAATATACCTGCTGTTTTTTTTACCCTCCAATTACAGATATATACTCTCATATTTAAATCTGTAATGTGGTTTATGTTTTGAAATTTGCTTTTTATGATTACTAATAATACAAAAATACAGGAATACTAAACAAGAAACCCAAACGGAAGGCTACAATATGATATTTCTAATAATCTCAGCAGCCACTGCATGCTGATCCATTATGATGGGTTTTTAGCTGCTTTGCATTGCCAGAGCAGCACAAAGTTGGTGGGGTGTAATGGTAATTATAAGTAATTTGCAATTTATTTACTGGTGTAAATGTCTGGGATACCTGGTCAATCTAAAAACATTTTAATTAATTTTTGAATAAAACAAATTTCCAGGATGAGAAACAGTGGACCTTGACTGCTGTAGCTGAAAGGATAGAACAATTAACTTCTTTTTATTTTGATATGAAAGCCTGGAGGAAGATGGGGGGGGCTTGTGATGGGTGAGCGCAGGGCTACCTGGGACGCATGGGGTGGGGAGTGAATGCAGATGACAGTGGGAAAAGGGATCTGTGAGAGCACTAGGGTGTGATTCAGTCGCAGTTGAGGGTAGGAATGTAAATGGGGCTGGTGACAGGGTGGAGGGAAAGTTATATGCATGGGAGTTCTGTGTTGGGGAGACCAGGGCTGTGCTCTGGGCAGAGGTGTGAGGTGGGAAGACCAGTCCCTTTTTCCAAGGCATCAGTATTTGAAAGGCTTCCAATAGCCCTATTAGCTCATCTCCACCCTGCACTGAGGCAGCACCATCAGTAGAGTCCTCTGCAGGAGAAAACGGCAAGTCCTAAAAATTCGTCACTTCCACTAGATGCCTATTCACATAGGACCGGTCTCCTGAACATAGCCCCCTTCCCAATATCTGTCCCCTGTACTCCTGACCAGCCTTCCCACTGTCCCAATACCAGAGAGCTGCACCATTAGAAGCCAAGGGAAGTGGCTGTGACACTGCACCCATATTCATCACAGTGATATTATTATGATATGATTATGACATAGTTATGATGTATTTTATGGAAGATAAGTAGGGCTCCGTGTTTGTCACAGAGGTCCGGATGTCATGGATTCCATGACTTTCCACGACCTCCGTGACTTCTGCGGGGGCCAGTGTGGCTGACCCCCCAGGGCCACCCAAGCAGCTGGTTCCAGGGCCAGCTGCTCAGGTGGCCTTGGCGATAGCCACATCGGCTGCTGCTGGAGCGGCTCTGCAGCCAGCCGCTCTAGCAGCCCCACAGCCAACTGCACTGGCTGCTGCTGGAGTGCTGCCTGAGCTGCAGCCGGTACACCCAGCCTCCCCACAGCAGCAGCCTCTCGGGGTGACTGCCCCCCAGCAGCAGCCCTCCAGGATGCCCCCCCCCAACAGCAGCCCCCGGCTTCCCCTCAGCAGTGACCCCCTTAAGATTTAGTCAGAGGTATTTATAGTATAAGTCATGGACAGGTCACAGACAATACACAAAAATTCATGGGCCTGGGACCTGTCCATGACTTTACTAAAAATATCCATGACTAAATCGTAGCCTTAAAGACAAGTCATGTGAGGTGTCATTGGAAAGGTTATGATTTGCTGAATATGATTATCCTATTTGTTTGCATGTATCATTTTTGTATCTGAAGTTATGAATATTGACTATGTATCTATTTCACATGTAGCTATTCCTGGGCAACACTCACTAGGCAAAAGGCTCTCAGTCTAGATGGCTGGCTGGGAAGGGCCCATTCAAGTTAGTGAGCCATTAGTGAGAACAATAGGCCTTAGGAGAAACTTATCTCCCACCTGGGGAGCTTTCCTGAGGACACTACAAACAGCCTCCGAGTAATGGCTGCTGTGACACTACACGGACATGTAACCAGGTCACCTGGTGCTGGACACCATCTTGGAATACCAGTGTTTTTCCACTGACTGGCGTGGGAACCGAGCTTTGAAACAATGGTTTCCCGCCATATGCAAAAGTTACATAAGGCAGGGGAGGGACATCATCGTGGTTCTTCAATGGCTCTCCACCCAAAGAGACTCCTGGAAACACCTGAGGAACAAAGACGGAACTGGGGGGAAGGACTGGACACAGGCTAAAGGGATTTTTAGCCTGTGAATGGAATACCTGTGGATTCCAAGCTTTAAACAAGTGCAGCTTGCCTCTTCAGAATCTGCAGCCTGCTTGTATCATCACTTAGGGTGAGGATCTGCTATTCAGATCCCATCTCTTTAGTATATTAAGCTTAGTTTGAATTTTTGTGTTTATTTGCTAGGTAATCTGCTTTGATCTGTTTGCTATCTCTTATAATCACTTAAAATCTATCTTTTGTAGTTAATAAACTTGTTTTTTTTTTGTCTAAAACCAGTGTATGGGAGTCATAACTTGGGGCAGAAAGCTGTTGTATATTTCCTCTCCACGTTGAGGGAAGGGGTGAATTTCATGAGCTTATGCTGTACAGTTCCCTGTGCAGCACAAGATGGTATAATTTTAGGTTTACACTCCAGAAGGGGTGTGCGCCTCAGTAGCTGGAAAGTTCCCTAGCTGGAGCCTTCCCTTGCTAAGCTGATCACAGCGTCTGCATGCAACTGCAGTTGGGGTGTCCCTGCCTGTATGGGTGCTGGTGACAGTGCAGGCTGGAGCCTGGAGAGAGCTTGTCACGGCTGTACAGTGTAAAGGGAGCCCAGGCTGGTGGGTCGGGGGGCTCAGTGGTACCACAGTTCCAGGTGGCACCCAGGGGGGAATCTGTCGCAGTGGTAATATGTGGAGAGTGTAGGGATAAACAGGATGTGGGGGGAGAGGGAAGCAGAGACATGGGGGCCTGAGGGCAGAAGGGATATGTTTGGGAAAGGGGGTTGTGATGAGGAGATTGGTGCTACATAAATGGAGATGTGGTGAGGGCTGGGGGTGCCTAGTCATTGAGTCCGAAGGTTTTTTTAAAAGCTTCCTCTGTGCTCCTGCTTGAGCCCTCAACACTGCTGCTTTGGTGTATAGTGGAGCTGAGCCAGCAGTGCCATGTGGAGCCTTCCGAGCACTAATGCTGAAACCAGCATGTAGACATGAAACCTTTACACAGCAGTGACATTTGGGACAAGTAACCAACCAATGAGAGCGCTTGACACATGAGACCAGTTGTCCTCATACCACAGTGATTACAGTCAATAGAAATGTAACATGCAAATTCACTGTAGAGGAAGGTTGTTGATAGATTGAATTACGTCTTGTATTACTATGGCCCCAGTTATGAATGTCTTAAGCAGTTAAGCTGACCCTTCTATAATAATTAGATATAAAAATCAGTAATAACTTAATTACAACTTAATTCTTCAAATGTAGCCTGTATCTAAGACTTCATTTGGTTTTAACTACATGGAAAGTTTGACAAATCTGTATTTTTCATTATTATAATAATTCAGGACAATAAAAGATCTAATAGTAAGTGCTAAATTTTTAAAGGACCCATGTAAAATTAATATAAATTTATAAACTAATTAACAAATTAACTTGTACATTTTTAGAAAAATAATCTGTACTCAAAGGCTAAACACGGTACCTTTGTGCTTCAAATAATTCCTCCTTTAGGTTGAAAACTCAGCTGAAGCTTTACTATGGAACCACAACTGGCAACTCCAGAATATTTGTCTAGGCCAGGTTGGTAGCACTACCTATTATTTAGGTTGCCCAACACTTCCAATTATAAGACCCCATTTCGGTTACTTATAACCGTGTCAAATTTTAACTATTTGGGCTGAAACTTTCCATGCCAGGTATCTGCCTCTGGCTGAATTGTTTTTTGAACATTTCAGCCAAATGCTTCAGCCATTTCTGAGCACAAGGGCTAGGGAATAAATTGTTTTGGCCTCACTAAGAAGTTCTAAGGATCTTTTATTTGAAAAGCCCTAGCACCCCTTGCTCTGGGGCAGGGACTTGAAATTTGGTGTGGGGTGGAGGTGTGCCTTCTGTGAGTAATGTGTCATTTGCAGCACCTGTAAAAATCCACCCAAATCTGGTAAAATTGTAAGCCTTTGAAATATAGCCGTTTGCACATGCTCCATAGAGACCTGAGTTTCACAGTTTAATTCCCACAATCACGAAGCATGTTCCTGCCAAGGGCTGAGCAGGACTTTCTATGCAATTGCAGCTCTGGGCTGTGCTGCATCCCAGCACCTGAAATGAGAGCAGGAAGCCTATTTGCCTGGTGCTGGGCACAAGCAGCCTTGAGGAGGAATAAGTTGCCTGATTCAAATACAGAGGAGACAAGCGTCAGACCTGTGCACAAGGGGGTAGGAGCAGGAGAGAGTGGGCTAGATTGGGACAAGCAACTTCACTGTAATCTTCTCATCAGTTTTAACCAAAAGGTTAGAAACAGGTTGACATTAAATTGTCCATATCAAGAGATAATTTCTTGAACATAGCTGCAGATCAGTTTGCTGCATGTTTCATTGACTGGAACCTTGTAAATATTTTTTTTCATGAAGCAAAAGAACAAATAGAGTCCATCTTGCTCTCTCTTAGCTGTGCTGTCTCTGCAAGGTTAACAGGAATAAAGAACAGAAAGAAACCGTTTTGTCACTGAAGTCAGCAGATAGGACTAAATACACACAGGGAGCAGATTTGCTAAGTAAAAAGGTATAATTTTTGCTTTTCAGAGTCAAAGTGCACTTTAGATATGTGATAATGTTAACTCTAAATGTATTTGCATTGTGTTTTAAAATATCAGACAGTGTTCATTAACATTGTTAATTAAACACAAAAGCATTTAATTTTCTGGGAAGGAAAGAGTGGTATAATTGGTCTAAATATCAACTTTAGGTGACTATAATCAATACAAAATGACATCATGTTACTCATCTGTAAGTGTGCTTTACTGTATAACAACAAAACCAATAAATAACAGGTTTAGTACAGTCATACAGCATGTCCAATCAGCATCTAGCTCGTGTAGAGTAGATTGGTATTATCAGTAGATAAATTAGACCCACTACAGATCCCAAAGCATTCCAGGCCTCCTTTTTCTTTCTGGACTTCAAGATGTCCATGATGTGTGGAAAGTTTTGCTCTCTTAAGTACCCCTGGAGTTTTTAACAGTAGAAAGAACAAAGAAAATATAACATTGGGGGGATTGGGGATGGCTTCTCTGAGAGGCTGACCTTTCCTCTTAATAGGTCAGCATGCTGCAGAGCCAGCATCTGTGGCCTTCTGAGACTTGCTCAGCTCACAAATTTGATTAAATTTTTGCTGGATTGGGCTTCACTATACATTTCCAGCAGCAGTAATCTTCTTCGGCTATTCATTTATTTACTGGCACACCTGTTTACAAATATACAAAGGAAATATTACAATTAAACAAAATACACAAGAGCAGCAGATGGATAGTGCATGATGGCAGGAATAAATTAGGTGAATTATAACAGTAGAGGTGTTACAGTTGCAGCCAGGAAGATAACCAAGTGCGCTGAAGTCAAATGAAGGACTACTCCTATTTGATGTTTCTTCCCTTGCAAGCAATTCTTCTCAGGTAAAACTTGAACAGGAAAATTTGGATTTCAAAGTGATTGCTCTACCCATTCAGGCACAGCAGAACTTCCATTAGCTTTTCTGGTCTCCTTTTTAAATCCCTTTATGGCACCCAGGAACTAAGTATGAGAACTATTTTTCAGTTCCACCATGCTCCTTGTGTCCCCAAAAGTATTCTCCCAATCTCTCTCTCCTCCCAGGCCCCTCACCTGATTCTTTACTCACCCCTCAGCTCAGCAAAGCAGAAACCCACAAATCCCCATAATCTACCACTACCTTTCAGCCTATACATAGGACCAATTCATTACCGCTCTCATTCTTCCTCCCTGCTCTGCTTTCATGCCATTGTCCTTCCTGTCTACTGCAGATATTTACTCAGATCCAGTAATGGAGTTATTGGCAGTGAACAGAGTGGGTAGGGATTTGTCCCATAAAAAGAGTCTTTCCTACCAGATGACACAAACCTTTGATGACCTCACATGCAAGTTTCCCAAAGAGCTTTTCTAATACCCTAGAAAACACTCAGTCTCTGACTGTATTATCCACCTGGGAATCACAGAATCATAGAACTGGAAGGGTTCTCAAGAAGTCATCTAATCCAGTTCCATGCACTCGTGGCAGGACTAAGTATTACCTAGACCACCCCTGACAGGTCTTTGTCTAACTTGCTCTTAAAAATCTCCAATGACTGAGATCCCACACCCTCCCTGGGCAATTTATTCCAGTGCTTAACCACCCTGACCATTAGGAAGTTTTTCCTAATGCCCAACCTAAACTGCCCTTCCTGTAATTTAAATCCATTCCTGCTTGTCCTCAGAGGTTAAGGAGAACAATTTTAATCCCTCCTCCTTGTAACAACCTTTTATGTACTTGAAAACTGTTATCGTGTCCCCTCTCAATCTTCTCTTCTCCAGACAAAACAAAATCAATTTTTTCAATCTTCCCTCATAGGTCATGTTTTCTAGATATTTAATATTTTTTGTTGCTCTTCTCTGGACTTTCTCCAATTTGTCTACATCTTTCCTGAAATGTGGCACCCAGAACTGGACACAATACTCCAGTTGAGGCCTAATCAGCGCAGAGTAGAGCGGAAGAATTACCTCCAGTGTCTTGCTTACAACACTCCTGCTAATACATCCCAGAATGATGTTTGCTTTTTTCTGCCACAATGTTACACTTTTGATTCACATTTAGCTTGTGATCCACTATGACCCCCAGATCCTTTGTCCATAGTACTCCTTCCTAGGAAGTCATTTCCCATTTTGTATGTGTGCAACTGATTGTTCCTGCCTAAGTGGAGTACTTTGCGTTTGTCCGTATTGAATTTCTTTCTATTTACTTCAGACCATTCCTCCAGTTTCATTTTGAATTTTAATCCTATCCTCCAAAGCACATGCAACTCCTCCCAGCTTGGTATCGTCCACAAAATTTGTAAGTGTACTCTATATGCCATTATATAAATCATTGATGAACAGAACCAGACCCAGAACGGATCCCTGTGGGATGCCACTCAAAATTCCCTTCATCCTTCACTACGAAGCACTGATAACTCCTCTCTGGGAATAGTTTTTAATCAGTTATGCACCCACCTTATAGTAGCTCCATCTAGGTTGTATTTCCCTAGTTTGTTTATGAGAAGGTCATGCAAGACAGTATCAAAAGCCTCACTAAACTCAAGATATAATACATCTACTGCTTCCCCCCATCCACAAGGCTTGTTACCCTGTCAAAGAAAGCTATTATGTTGTTCTTGACAAATTCATTTTGACTGTTACTTATCACCTTATTATCTACTAGGTGTTTGCAAACTGATTGCTTAATTATTTGCTCCATTATCTTTCCGGGTACAGAAGTTAAGCTGACTGGTCTGTAATTCCCCGGGTTGACCTTATTTCCCTTTTTATAAATTGGCACTATATTTGCCCCTTTCCCAGTCCTCTGAAAACTCTCCCATCTTCCCTGACTTTTCGAAGATAATCGCTAATGGCTCAGATATCTCCTCAGTCAGCTCTTTGAATATTCTACGATGTATTTCATCAGGCCCTGGTGACTTGAAGACATCTAACTTGTCTAAAGAAGCAACAGAGGGTCCTGTGGCACCTTTAAGACTAACAGAAGTATTGGGAGCATAAGCTTTCGTGGGTAAGAACCTCACTTCTTCAGATGCAAGAAGGTCTTGCATCTGAAGAAGTGAGGTTCTTACCCATGAAAGCTTATGCTCCCACTACCTCTGTTAGTCTTAAAGGTGCCACAGGACCCTCTGTTGCTTTTTACAGATTCAGACTAACACGGCTACCCCTCTGATACTTAACTCGTCTAAGTAATTTTTAATTTGTTCTTTCCTATTTTAGCCTCAGATCCTACCTCATTTTAACTGGCATTCACTATGTTAGATGTCCAATCGCTACTAACCTGTCTGATGATTACTGAAAAAAAAAGAGGCATTTAGCACTTCTGCCGTTTCCACACTTTCTGTTATTGTTTTTCCCCTCTCATTGAGTAATGGGCTTATCATAATAGCTTTCTCCACTAGTCAAGTTTTTTAATGGTCAGTGCCATAAAAAGACTATTATATTATCCCTTTTATTCCTGGACGGCGGCACCTCAATTTTACATAATTTCTTTACATGGATCCACTATTTAATTTGATTTGTTTTCCTATAAGTTTTACAATTTTACAAACAAGTGTTCAGGAGAAAAGACGAATAATTAAGGAGGATTATTCCGGCTGAACTGTGTTCACCAAAAATAAGATGAGCATGTTTATTAGTAGCTATTTAACTTTACTTTGTCATAACCTAGAAAGGCCTCAAAGGTTCTCTTGTGGTCGCTGAATAAAGTAGAAATATGTTTAATGTCAAACATCATTCACATTGATCTAAATATCACTAAAACATGTTTCCTTTCAAAAAGTGAATCTTGTTGGACATTAATCCAGAAAGTTCTTCCTAAGGATCAATTGCATCATGTTTCAAAACAGAGCTTTGACATTTTATAAAATAAGAGTGAGCATGCTCAGTACCTCATTTGCATATCTTATTCATTAAAAAAAACTGGAATGGGTAAAATTATAATCCTCTGTCAGGACTAATGAAATGCAATATTTGAAGTTTTACAATTGATCTGTTTTTGAGTTAGGTAAGAAAAATACATGCGATTTAAAATGATCTTTTTTTGCATTCTTTTAACTCAGAAATGGATAAATTAGTTTTTGCCAAAAAAGAGTAAGGGAGTTGAGGGAGAATCTCTTTCACTCCATGTTTCATCCTGGAAATATTTTTGTTAAAGTTATGACAGGCTTGTAAAAGGGTTTTTAATAAAAATTCTTTCTAACCCTTAATTAGCCAGTTACTAGAGTGTAACATGTCATTTTTAGAGTTATCTAAGGACTTTTCTAAACAGCAAGTAACTGAACTGCAAGCCAAGGTGTGAATCTATAGCCTACCAGCTACAGTCTCAGATTTTCACTGCACTATAGCCGAGTCGACATGGGATGTTACTGTGTGGCAAGCTGGTGCATTGTAGATTCACACCCTGGCTTGCAGCACAGTAACTTGCTCTGCAGACAAGCCCTAAGCAATGCTTTGGCATGATAAAGAGGGGGATGTACCACATAACAGAGTGTAAAAAGCAGAAGAGGCTCATTTAGTTCCCTATTAATATATGCTAATTTCTGTGATGGCAGATACTTTGCATCTGAAAAAATATTACAAAATACAAGATGGTTGTACTGAATTACATTGTCCCTAGCCCAAGGAAGATAAAGGGAAACAAAACTGACTTGGACAGCTGAACTGTGCAATCCTTGAATCCTCATTTTATTTAGTTTAAAACTAGGCTGTCGATTAATCATAGTTAACTCACGCGATTAACTAAAAAAAAATGAATCGCGATTAAAAAAATTAATCATGATTAATTGCACTTTTCATTGCGCTGTTAAACAACAGAATACCAAATGAAATTTATTAAATATTTTGGATGTTTTTCTACATTTTCATATATATTGTATTCTGCATTGTAATTGAAATCAAAGTGTATATTATTTTTTATTACAAATATTTGCACTGTAAAAAATGATAAACTAAATAAATAGTGTTTTACAGCTCACCTCATACAAATACTGTAGTGCAATCTGTTTATCGTGAAAGTGCAACTTACAAATTTAGGGTTTTTTTGTTACATAACTGCACTCAAAAATGAAACAATGTAAAACTTCAGAGCCTAGAAGTCCACTCAGTCCTACTTGTTCACCAATCGCTAAGACAAACAAGTATGTTTACATTTACTGGAGATAATGCTGCCCTCTTCTTATTTACAAAGTCACCAGAAAGTGAGAACGGGCATTTGCATGGCACTTTTGTATCTGGCATTGGAAGGTATTTACATGCCAGATATGCTAAACATTCGTATGCCCCTTCATGCTTCAGCCACCATTCTAGAGGACATGCTTCCATGCTGATGACGCTCGTTAAAAAATAATGCGTTAATTAAATTTGTGATTGAACTCCTTGGGGGAGAATTGTATGGCCCCTACTCTGTTTTACTCATCTTCTGATATATATTTCATGTTATAGCAGTCTTGGATAATGACCCAGCACATGTTGTCCATTTTAAGAACACTTTCACTGCAGATTTGACAAAACACAAGGAAGGCACCAATGTGAGATTAATCACAATTAACTTTTTAATCGCTTGACAGCCCTATTTAAAACATATTCATATTTATTATGTTGCCTTCAATTTCATAAGAGTTTTAGTATGTCAAAAAGGGACACATAGAAAATAGCAAGACAACAAAATTAAAGCTTAAAAAAGTAGATGCCATTTGGTACCTTATTGAGAGATCTGAACCCTCAGGAAAAAGTATGCCTACTTGATACTACACCTTTCTCATCAGAACATCCTAAAGAATTCACAAATATGCTCATGTTTCTGTTGCCAGTTAACTTTCCAGAGTTGCAGGTGTATATTGTGAAAAGGATGATTCTGTGTTTCATGCTATTACATCGGGTTTCAGAGGTTTGCAGATAAACGTAGAGATGGAAAAATGAATTAGGCATCCCTGATATCCATTAATGGCTACAACTTTTAATATTCGGACCAAAATGAAGGTATTTTATTGTTCTTTAGATTCTTTATCAAATCTGCATCAGGTGACGTTTGTTTCAGCTATAAAAAATTGACTCACTGTTCTTGCTCCTTGTAATAATATTAAAAACACATAGACCTAAATGCTCCTTGCACTGAAAAAGCAGTTGATTAAAACATTATACTATACAGATTAAAAACTTATACTACATACATATGTATGTTTATTTGAGATATTTGCAACAGTGTTTTAAATGTTTCAATACTATTGAATATAATATTGCATATTAGTAGGATTGTCTGTTACTTACTATTACATGAGCAAACACAACATCACTGAAAAGTACAATATAGGCTGGAAAAAGTTACAATGTAGTTTTCCTAGGGTATAACTAAGGGAAACCAACTATGGAGGTTTCAGTTGCTGCCCTACATTATTTATCCGCCTTAGCCTTTTTTACAGCTTTAGAACATACCAACCTCCAAGAATGCCTCAAATGTTATATTGGCATATCTGACTCCCCTTCTCACCAGGTTTCATTCCCAAACCATTTCAAAATTCAACTCAAAATACATTTCTTTTTTACTGCTAAATCTATAGTTTTTAGTGCCCATTATACAACAATCTCATACTACTCCAAACCTGCAGGAAACCGGACAAATTCAACAGGAATGGGTTTAATGCAGCAGCCCACAACTCTGTTAAATGAATTCCAAAACATATATGGGAATTAGAGTGAAGCTGCCCTCCCACCCTACTTTTTAACTACCAGGCAGTTATTCGGGTCCAGTGTGGTAAGATTATCCAGCCTTACTCCAGTAGCCTTCAACCGGGGATTCAGCCTGTGCTGAGATCCCTTAAACCCTCCTCTTGTATGGAGGATGAGGGTACACAGGAAGGTGACTGAGGGTTTGTCTACTCTTGAAATGCTACAGCAGCACAGCTGCAGTTGCACCTCTGTAACGCTTCAGTTTAGATGCTACCTACACTGATGGAAGGCATTCTCCTGTCAGTGTAGATAATCCACCTCCCTGAGAGGTGGTAGAATTCTTCCATCAACCTAGCACTGTCTTCACCAGAAGTTAGTCAGCTTAACTACATTGCGCAGGGATGGGAATTTTTCAAACCGTTGGAGTGATGAAGCTGGGTCAACCCAACTTTTTAGTGTAAACCAGGCCTCTGTCTGCGGAAACTTAAGACCACCCTGTAGTGAGGTGGTCTGGCTCCCCGCTGCCCTGGAGAGGGACGAGCCTCTCTGGACACCAAAGTGGGCGGAGCCAGCAAACCCTGCACCAGCCCCTCAGAGGTCAAGGCGCAGGACAGGAAGTATAAAAACCCAGAGCTCACTTGAAGCTCAGTCACTGGAGAGACCAGATGCCTGGTGGGGAGATCATGGCGATCGATGGCCAACCCGAGGACTGGCCAGACCAGCCAATGCCTGATGCTAGCCCGAATCCAGAGATGCTGCCAAGACACTGGTTTTATGGCCCATTACAACAATTTCTAACACCCCCTAATGCAAGCTAACCCTTGATTGTCCTACGATTGCAGAGTTGTTAATTGCTCACTTCATTTTAAGTGGTCTCCTACAACGTGCGAACATCTTATGCTTAACAATGTGTCCCACCGTGTATTTAGCTTAGACACCCTGGTTATCTTCTCCAGGCCTGAGGAAGAGCTCTGTGATGCTTGAAAGCTTCCACCAACAAAAGTTGGTCCCATAAAAGACATTTCATCAGCCACATTATCTCTCTTATATAAAAATGTGCTGTATTGTAACCATATTCTGTGCATACGAACTTGAGATTTTTTGTGCATGTGTTAATGCTTATTATATAGTATTTAAAAGCCTTTACATAAAAGTCTGTTTACTTCTAGAAATATATATTATAATTATCACTGATATATGAAATGAAAAACAATGATGAATTAGATTTCTAAGATGTTTCCTCAACATAATTTCTTTCTGCATTATTATACAGGAATATTACACAGTATACTAATTTGCATCCATCTGAACATTAAATTTTCCAACTGTGGCATGTCGTTTGTGACAACCATCTGCTCAGACGTCACTTTTCTCTTAATCAGTCCACTTAACATTAAAGTCAACAATAACAATTTCTGCAGAGACACTGTAAAAGTGATAAAGTTGTTTATATTTTTGCATTTAATTTACCATGCACTCCTACCACTTATGTTCTAACTAGATAACATTTCTGGAGCATCAAACAAAATGAAAAAAATACAAAACCCAATGTAAAGCCTGAGTTCTTCAAGCTCTGCATGTTCTTGCGTAATAAAAATGTGTTTCAGTTCTGATCACAGACCACTGGAATGTTATAAACTCTAATTTTAGTTAAAAAACTGAATTAAGAGCTATTTCAAGAATCACGATTCAGTTTCTTTAATGAGAATGAAAGTTTAAAAGAGCTAAACTTAATCTTGGGGCATAACTCAGTTGCACATAACAGAATTTGTTTTTAATCTATTTCGATAGATAGATAGATAGATAGATAGATAGATAGATAGATAGATAGATAGAGCATTGATAACTACATAAACAAAATCCCTTTGTGTCCAAATGAAGTTATTTATGTTGAAAAGTCAGGTATTCAAAAGTTAGGAAGCACGAGGATTAAGGTTGCACAGGCAACCTTAATCCTGCCCCTTATGTGTACATATCTGTGACCCAAGAACCTCTTGATGCCAACTGGCTGAGCACACAGGGTGACAGGGACCACCTGGGTTCACCAAAAGAATGTCATGTAAGGTTTCTAATGACAGCTTGCATTACACTGGTCATCATAATCATTGCAAGATGTATGTATGGAAAATAAGTGAGGCGTTATATATATATATATATATATATATATATATATACTAAAAATCATGTTCTTGAGGTCTGCAGTTAAAAAAGGTCATGCCTTAAACAAGCTTCTCCAGACTGGAGCTGGGAAACACTTATCTCCATGGCAGCCCATTGTGTATTGTGTGTGTTATCATAGCAATCTGTTAGCATACTGAGTCAAAAGCTACTTCAGAGATTGTGGAGACTTCAGAGGAAAATCAACAGGAAGAAGTAAACAGCACAAAGGGTGGGACCCTATTTTCAGGTGCAGCTCTAAGGTTTGGTCTTGTCTATCTGGGGGTGCAGAGACTTTGGGTAGGCTATTCTGTAGGAAAAAGGGAACATCCTGTGAGTTAAGTTTAGGCTCTAGAAAGCATGTTATGATTTTGTTTTATATGTAACCATTTGTTTCCAGTATTCTTACTTTCCATCATTTGAATCTTTGTTCTTCGACAATATATTTATACTACAAACAAAAATAAGTCTATCTAAGTGCTGGGTGTTAAGTGGAGTGGTGATCCTGACTTAAAACTAGTAAGCTGAGGTATACTATTCCTTAGGGAATAGGAAATCTAAGAATTTTGAGAGTGTTCAGTGGAACAGAGGCTGAACACTACAGAGGAATGCCCAGAGGAGTTGGCAGACTGTGTGTGCCTATCACTAACCTGAGAGACAAGATGGGTGAAATAGTATCTTTTTTGGACCAACTTCTTCAGGTCTGGAGAAGAGCTCTGTGTAAGCTCGAAAGCTTGTCTCTCTCATCAACAGAAGTTGGTCCAATAAAAGATATTACCTCACCCACCTGGTCTTTCTAATATCCTGGGACCAACATAGCTACAACAACATCACAAATATCACTAACCTGTACAACCAGAGTGAGGCCTGGAAGACAGTGTTTGTGTTGCCAGAGACTGGTGGAGTCAGGGAGCTGAACCACAAAAGGCACAGACAAGACATCCTCACACTAAGGGCAGGTGGTAAAAAGGTGCATCACAACTGTGGGTACCCTGGGAAGTATCACAATATCATGAAACAGTCCTTAATTACATCATCACATACTGTTTTTTTCCACAAGATCCCTGCCTCATTCAGTGCAAAGAGATGGATGGTGCTCAGGAAATGATTCATAAGAAGAGTTCAAAATGACATCCAATAAAGGAAATGGTCTTTCATTTTTGTATTGGAGTGTCATTTAAGTAAGGGCTGCTTCCCTTCTAATATATTCCAGTTGGGCTAAAGGGGACCGTTGCTCCTCAGATTTGTGACTTTTAAACAACTTTTCATCTCTAAAATGTTCTTTCCTTCACTACACCAAACTGTGTCCGATGCAAATACCTCTCCTATGATATTTCCCACAACACCTTACTCAGAGCCTCAGCAACTATAGTGCCAGTATTCATCATACAGCAGCCACTAAAGATAACCTCCTTCAGCACTGCAATGCCAATGTGTGACTACTTGCTAATCTGGAATGCAAAACCTTTTAACTTCTTTCTTCCCAAAGCCTAAAGGGCTAAAGCCTCATATGGCCACCCTGAGGGCTGTCTCTTGCATGACAACATATAGCACTGTCCTCTAAGGTACCAAACTAACAGCCTAAATATATTGTTAGATGCAATATAAATATGATGTAGTGTAATCAGGGCCTCAATGCAATCTAATTTACACATCTGCTTGTGCCCTATGGATTTTCTTTAAAATTCTCTAAAAGCTGTTCCTTGCATGGTCCTTTACTTTGAATTTTGACAACTGACAGATATTTTTCTTTTCATAAGAGGGGCTTCCCAAGGGTGTGTTTCAGAGGTCAAATGTCACAATGACTTAGAAAAAAATTACTGAATCAGATCCCAAGTTTAGCTCAATATTTTGATCTGAAGTTTATTTTGACAGAAATGACAGCCTTGGCAAATGCCTATACTATTTTATGGGCTACAGTAGATAATAAATCTGAACTGAGAAGTGGACTAACATTTTTGTGATTTCTTTTTTTTTAAAAGATTCCTTATTCCTTCTTACCTGACTTAAAAAAACTCATTAAAGCTATTTTATTGTAATGATATTGATAGACTCCTTTATTTATTCATATTTTAATAATGTATTTATAATGTCCTTAATCAGAAATCAAGCTGAAATGTGATATTTGTGCCAATGAAGTAAAAACCATTTGTGAAGGCTTTAAAGTAAAGCAGAAAATAAATACTTACATGTAGCTCCTTGTTTACATATATTCACGTGCAATTCTACCAAATAGCTGCAGGATTTCACATATGAAAGGTGAAGATTACTGTCAGGAATATTACCATGTTTTTATCTTTTTCTTTTTCCTTTGTTTTTTTGGAAGGAAACTTATTACTTACCCAACATTTTCTGCATCTTCATCACACTCAGCCCTGTATTTGCAAGCCCCACATTTGGAGTGTTTTCTGTGAACTTCTGTTCCAGATCCTTCATACTCTAAATAAAACAAGGCAGTGTCATCAGAAAATGTAACTTCTTTCACATTATGCTATGACTCTGTCTACACAAATTAGTTTGCCTTTCAACAGGAAAGCAGCTTGTAGGCATAGCATTGTCATATATTTATAGCACAGTCATTAGCCTCACTAGTATTACTTCTTCCAAAATTGGGCAACAACTAAGGTTTGATAGAGTGATAACAATTACAAGATAGCACACAAAAACAAAAAACAAACAAAAAAACATTGCTTCATTGGTTATTTACTACTCCTTTATTGTACAGAGTGATTTGCTATTGATTTTCCTCAGTTCTCTAAATCTGACACTAATATACATACTAGCTCATTTAAAGGAAACTTTATTTGCCACTAACACCATATAAAACATGCACCTTTTAATGCCATTTGACTAGTAATTTAATAATGTTCAGGTAAAGAACATATACATAGCCAAGCAGAAAGAAGGGAAAATATTTTAATTGAAGTTCTGTAATTATAGACATAGTTCCATATAACTACTTATTACATATAATGATTTTTTCCTCTGTGTATGCGAGGATAGATTTTCTTTCATTTTGTACTAGATTATACTAATTTCTCATAGTTTCAGCCTTATTCCTTTTCATCAGTGGTTTAGGACAAACAGAAGACCCAGTGCATTATCCTGATAAGATACTGGTAGAAATGGAACTTCCTGTAGAAGATAGAGCATATCTCCAAGGTTCAAAAACATTGGTCCTACAAGCAACAGCATTATTCTTGTGGTTCACACTGACATCACAGCTCATCAGTCACATGGGAGGAAAATGTAGATCCACAATGTTCTGATGCAGGACAATCTAGAATTTGATAGATGCCTAATTTATAACTGTTATGACACATTTGGTGGAATATTATAGTGAATAGTGTTATCTTTTTTTCTCCACGAGTTCATAAAAAATATCAAGCTGATCAATAAAAATATAGTTTTCAAATTCAAAGTGCAGAACAATGTAACTATAAGAATATTAAGCTCTTCAAAGGTACAAAAAGTTCACTGGGCCAAAAGTACTGCATTGTTAGAAGGACATGGTGTATTTTAAAGACATTATCACATGTCAAACCTTGCTTGTCCGATCACTGTGAATCTCTGCACACTACAGGATCCCTACACACCATAATGACCTACATTTCTGTTAATTGATTCTAAATTAAAAACTCACCATGAAAGCATAATATGAAAACATGTTTCATATTTCAAAGCTCACATTTTTTCTAAACTATTGTCACAGCTTTCTTGCCTTTATTAGTGGCCAAGTTAAAGCTAAATATAAAATCTACTTGAACCAAAAACACATTAAAAATCAAACATATTTTAATGTTAGATGGGCAATATAAATATAAAATTATCAAACACAACCAAAACTGTGTCTAGTTATATTTTATAACACATTTCTATTTATGCTCAGTGCATCTTAAAGAATTAAATCTGTCTTTATCCTTTTAAGAACACAATTTTTTCCATACTGGACTAAAAATAATATTGCAGAGAAATAGCTTAAAATAATGTGGTTAATTTAATGTCCTATTTTTTTTTACATTTGGAGTTCTGCAGGTAAATTTTCAATCTCAATAATACCATTAAAGGAACACTCCAACATTGCAATACAGTGAATTAAAAAAAAATTGTTTAAAATAATTTCAGATACTAACCTGTCCCTGAGTCACACTGCCAAATGTTTGTGGTTTATACAACCACATTTTCCTACTTTTAAAGTGATTTTCTCTGTTTTGTTGACTTTTAAAAGACTCAAACAGGGAAAACTGACTATACTGAAACAGTAAAATTGACTATAGAAAATACAAAATGTTGTTAAAGATAAAGTTAGTAACAGAGAGAAGTATTTTCTCTCATCTCCTTCTCTTATAGTAGTCTTGTGTGCTACTGGCAACAACAGTCAGTTAAACAAATTAAGCTAGAAGTGTAAATTCTAAGTTGTTGGTATCCCTTAAATACAGCATGCCTGGGAGTATGGAACAGGAAGAAGTCCCCTTGTTCCTATACATGGCTTCTTGGACCTTGGGTGTAGAGGCACCTGGAGCAGGTAAACTGGGATTAGATAGATAAAGAGATGAGTAAAGTCTTGGCTCCATTTCTTACTCAGCGGACAGCACAGCTGAGAAAGCATGAGGAGTGGTGGATGTAATAATTTATAGCTGGTATAACTTCAGATTCATAGATTATAAAGACAGAAGGGACCATTGTCATAATCATAATCTGACCTCCAACAGACCATAGGACTTCCCTGAATCAATTCCTGTTTGAACTAGAGCACACCTTTTGGAAAAACATCCAATCTTGATTTTAAAGTTTCCAGAGATGGAGAATCCATCAAACCCTGGGCCAATTGTTCCCTGGTTAATCATCCTCATTATTGTAAATTCGAATCTCATTTCTAGTCTGAATTTGTCTATTTTCAAATTCCAGCCATAAAATCTTATTATGCCTTTGTCTGCTAGATTAAGAGTCCTCTATTATCAAATTTCTATTCCCCACATATTTATAAACTGTGATCAAGTCACCCCTTAAACTTTTCTTTGTTAAACTAAATAGATAGTCTTGCACTATAAGGCATGTTTTCCAATCTTTTAATTATTCCTGTGGCTCTTCTCTGAACCCTCTCCAATTTATCAACATCCTTCTATCATAGATTTCAAGGCCAGAAGGGGCCAGCTGCAACAATCTAGTCCGACCTCCTGTAGACTAGACCTTCCAGGCCATAGAACTTTCCCCAAAATAATTCCTAAAGCAGATCTTTTAGAAAAACATCCCATCTTGATTTTAAAATGGTCAATGATGGAGAATCCACTATGACCCTTGGTAAACTGTTCTAATGGTTAAGTATCCTCACTGTTAAAAATGTACACCTTATGTCTAGTCTGAATTGGTGTACCTTCAATTTCCAGCCTTTGGATCATGTTATATCTTTGCTAGACTGAAGAGCCCATTATTAAATATTTATTCCTAATGTAGGAACATATAGACTGTAATCAAGTCACCTTGTAACCTTCTCTTTGCTAAGCTAAACAGCTAAATTAGTTTTCTTGCAGTCTTCTGGAACTTCCCCAATGCTCCAATACTTACTGAAAAATCAAAGGTTCATGAAATTGGCCCTTTTCAAACATCATATATATATATAAACACAACAAGGAGTCTGGTGGCACCTTAAAGACTAACAGATTTATTTGGGCATAAGCTTTCGTGAGTTAAAACCTCACTTCTTCGGATGCATAGAGTGAAAGTTACAGATGCACATACTGACACATGGAGAGCAGGGAGTTACTTCACAAGTGGAGAACCAGTGTTGACAGGGCCAATTCAATCAGGGTGGATGTAGTCCACTCCCAATAATAGATGAGGAGGTGTCAATTCCAGGAGAGGAAAAGCTGCTTCTGTAGTGAGCCAGCCACTCCCAGTCCCTATTCAAGCCCAGATTAATGGTGTTGAATTTGCAAATGAATTTTAGTTCTGCTGTTTCTCTTTGAAGTCTGTTTCTGAAGTTTTTTTGTTCAATGATAGTGACTTTTAAATCTGTAATAGAATGACCAGGGAGATTGAAGTGTTCACTTACTGGCACTTACTGGCCCTGTCAACACTGGTTCTCCACTTGTGAAGTAACTCCCTGCTCTCCATGTGTCAGTATATAATGCCTGCATCTGTAACTTTCACTCTATGCATCCGAAGAAGTGCGGTTTTAACTCACGAAAGCTTATGCCCAAATAAATCTGTTAGTCTTTAAGGTGCCACCAGACTCCTTGTTGTTTTTGTAGATACAGACTAACACGGCTACCCCCTGATACTTGACATATATATATATATATATATATTACTTGTTTGGAATTTATTTCATTTGTTATATTCAAAGAAAATAATGTCACGAGCACTTGTATCTAAGCTACCACTAATTTTTAGTACTGTGATAATTTCCTCTTTATCTGTCAAGATGAGGTCTAAGCTAGAATTCCTCTATGTTGGATGCACCACTTTGTCAGTTAGGCAATTCTCATCTATAGTATTTAGAAATTCTCAGGATGTTTTAACATTGGCAGCATGAGGCCTCTAGCATATGTAGACTTGGTAGAATTCATTTTTTTTTATTTCAACAGCTAATATTGATGCTTATTTTTATGCATATTTTCTATTTTTAATTTAAAAGTTTTCAGAGTTGCAAGAAACTATGAGGGGAACAGACAATAATGTAATGACAGTAGATGTGGAGATTCAAAAAGTTAAAGCTTTATAACTGCTAAAGCATAGGTTTCAGAGTAGCAGCCGTGTTAGTCTGTATCCACAAAAAGAACAGGAGTACTTGTGGCACCTTAGAGACTAACAAATTTGTTAGTCTCTAAGGTGCCACAAGTACTCCTGTTCTTTTTGCTAAAGAAAAAATTGTCAACATCACATATCAAAATATACACAGTAAATAGCCTTAAAACAAACTGTGCTAAAATTGGTGTTATCATCAACAGAAATATTTTTATTGATTTGTGTGTGTACAGTGAAATCAATGTTTACCAACATTAACTGAAAAAAATCTAATCCTTCCAGGCCTAAACATGTGTCACTCAGATTAGAGTCCTCCATGATCACAGAGGTTTCCCTCCTCACACCACACATTAAAGAAAGGTGCTTAGAGAGCTGGTCATCCTCTTCTCTAGTGTGATTTTGTGGTCTGTAGAAGACACCAATTAGTACCAATTTTGTGCTTTATCTGTTGGGACATTGATCCATAAACATTCAAGAGCATTTTCTTCCAAGCTGTCAGTGACTCAGAAACAGGTAATGCCATTTGTGACAGAATGCCACTCTCCCTCCCTTTTTACCTACTCGATCCTTTCTAAATAGGTTATAATCATGGATTTCTACATTCCAATCATGCGAATTATCCCACTAGATTTCAGTAATACCAACTAGATTGAATTTATGCTCATAAATGAGCAATTCAATTCCTCTTGTTTATTACCCAGGCTTCTGGCACTGGAGCATAGGCAATTAAAGAATTTCTTCTGTTCACATCCTGTGTTGTCTTGATTAATTTTGTTCTCAGCATCTTGATTTTGTTCTCCATGAATGCTCATTTGTCCCCTCTTTTCCCACTCCTACTTTTGTTACAGGCCCATCAAATTAACATACACACACACATACACCAGCCCAGGCTCACTCTCTTGGTATTTCTACACAGCAACTAGACATCTGAGGCTGGCCTGTGCCAGCCGACTCAGGCTCATGGGGCTCAGGCTGCTTCATTGCTGTGCAGATGTCTGGGCTCTGGCTGGAGCCCAAGCTCTAGGATGCTGCAAGGTAGCAGGGTCCCACAGATCAGGCTCCAGCCCAAGCCTGGAAGGCTACACAGCCCCATGAGCCCGAACCCGCTGGCATGGACCAGCTGCGGGATTTTCTTTGCTGTTGTAGACATACTCTCTGAGTCTGAATGTCTCCCAGGGCTACCCCGGGTTAGTGCAGCATACACACCCATACTTTGTTCAGGGTTGTGCCTAAAGTCACACTCCAGTCCTATGAAACTGAAATATAAATAAACTGTACCAGAATGGAGTGACTAGGGTTTATGGAGTTGTGGCCAGTCTTTATGTGACCATGCAGAAAGGACTGCTCTCTGACCTGCACACCCTCCTAAGAACTGAAGCCTCTGTGTTCTGAATACAAGGGCTGCTAGAGAGGTGTCCCTCTTAGGAGCAACTTACCAAAAAGGGGTTGGGAAGTAGGGGGAACCAGAGCTCTATCACTCCTGCATGCTGACCATGTTGTGTGCTGCACCTCTTAATAGGGGTGTCGCCTATTGTGCTCCTCTTAGCACAACTAGGCACAAAAATGCCTCCCAATGCACCTCCTTGAGGCAGTGTAGCTCCACAACACCCCTTACCAGAGGCTGTAGCTAAAGGCTACGATCTAGTGACTTGTCTGACTGACAGATTATGGAAATGCTATTATGATGCCATAGTTAAGGCTGTATTCTGTTTTGCAGTTAATGCAAGCCTTCAGCCTCTTTGTCTACAGATGTCTACACTGCAATCAGAAGTTGGCTTCAGCATGTGTAGACATCCCTGAGGTAGCTTTGATCAAGCTAAGTCCAATAACAATAGCAGCAAAACTGCAGCAGCATGGGCTGTACAAGCCCGCTTGTGACCTGGGTATGTACTTGAGCGGCTAGCCCGTGTTGTTGCAGCTTCACGGTTATTGGTATTCAAGCTAGCTAGATCAAAGCCAGCTTGGGTATGTCTACACATACTGCAGTCACACCCCTGACCGCAGTGTAGACATACCCTTTGTTTTATATGAAAAACAGCATATTTATTCTGAATGTTCATATCTTTCGATAAAGTTGAATTTTCCACTGGCTTACGTGCTTCTAGTCTTTATGTAAGGAATGGTTACCAATGTGGAAGATCCTGTTCATTGTCAAACTGTTTGCCCAGTTTAGGAGCAGAGTTCTCCTCTTCCACCCAGCACGGCCGGCTTTAGAAACTATGGGGCCCAATTCGAATACCCGGTGGCGCTCCGGGTCTTCAGTGGCACTTTGGCGGCGGAGGGTCTGCTCTAGGTCTTTGGCAGCATGGGGTCCTTCACTCGGCTCCGGGTCTTCCGCGGCACTGAAGGACCCCCCACTGCCGAAATGCCACCGAAGACCCGGAGCGAACCGCAGCTGGGTGAGTAAAAAAAATTAAAAAGGTGCCTAAGGTGCAGGGCACTCTTAGGCGCGGGGCCCGATTCCGGGGAATTGGCCTAAAGCTGGCCCTGCCACCCAGAGATCCACACCTCACTGATGGAACATCCATCATTCACCATAAAATACCACACAGCAACCTTAGCTCTGCCCCAGTAGGGGGCAAGCCTCCCAGCACCTTTGCCTTCAACCATGAGATCACTATAGATCAGGAGTCGGCAACCTATGGCACGCGTGCCAAAGACGGCACGCGAGCCGATTTTTAATGGTGTGCCATTAAAAATCCTGCCCAGCCCGGCCCACTCTTCTCCTCCCTCCACTCCCCCCCGGTGCAGGGGCAGGGGGCAGGAGCATAGGCGTGCGCACGGGGTGTGCCCAGGCACACACTAATGCAGGGGTGGGCAAATGGCCCCACTCGCCCGGCGTGGCAAACCGTGGGGTCCGCGCTCCCGGGCCGGAGCGCCCGGCCAAGTGCAGCAAGCTGCCGGCCCCTCCCCCGCCTTTCCCCCTCCCCTGGAGCCATGCCACCGCGTGCGCAGCGCTCTAGGGGCCTGGGCTGCGCGCTCACGTGGGGCAGTGTTTGGCTCCGCGGGGAGGCAGACACGCTCCCCGCTCATCCGGAGCCATGCCGCCGCACGCACGTGCAGCATTCTGAGGGGCGGGGCTCCTGCTCCCGTGGGGCAGCGTGTCTGGCTCTGCGCAGAGCAAAACATGCTGCTAGGAGCCTCATGGTAAGGGGTCCGGGGGGTTGGATAAGGGGTGGGGGCAGTCAGAGGATAGGGAGCAGGGTGGGTTGGATAAGGGGTGGGATCCCAAGTGGGGTGGTTAGGGGCGGGGGGGGTCCTCTGGAAGGGGCAGTCAGGGAGCAGGGGGGGTTGGATGGGGCATGGGAGTCCTGGGGTCTGTCAGGGGGTGGAGGGTGGATGGGGTCAGGGCAGTCAGGGGACAGGGAGCAAGGAGGGTCCTGGGGGGGCAGTTAGGGTGGGGGGTCTCTGGAGGGTGGTGGTCAGGGGACAAGGAGCTGGGGGGGGCCTGTCAGGAGGCAGGGGTGTGGAGAGGGGTTGGGGCAGGCAGGAAAGGTTGTATGAGTTGGGAGTTCTGGGCGTCCTGTCAGGGGGCAGGGAGTGATTGGATAGGCATGGGAGTCCTGGGGGTCTGTCTGGGGGCAGGGGTGTGGATAAGGGTCAGGGCAGTCAGGGGACAAGTAGGGGGTAGGGTCCTAGGGGGGCAGTCAGGGGACAAGGAGCAGGGAGACTTAGATAGGGGGTGGGATCCTGCGGGGCAGTTAGGGGCAGGGGTCCCAGGAGGGGGTAGTCAGGAGACAAGGAACAGGGGGGTTGGGAGTTCTGAGGGGGGCAGACAGTGGGAGGGAAGTAGGAGGGAGTGGATGGGGGCAGGGCTAGGGCATGGCGGGGGCAGGGCTAGGGCAGGGCTCCCTGGGTGCACACTCTAATGAAATGTGCTGCACACACCTATGGGCAGAAGCTAGGAACTGCAGGCTCCCCTGCCTCTTCCAGTAGCATGCTGGGTTCCTGTCCCTCCTCCGCCTCTCCGTCCCTCCCTCCCTGCCGGCCGATAAGCTGATGGCCCTTGTGAGGGAGGGGGTCAGGAAGAAGCAGAGTCAGCATGCTCACTGCTCCCAGCAAAGGCAGAGAAGAAGCGGGGGCAGGGCCTTGGGGAAGGGGGGTGGTGGAATAGGGGCATATCCCCTCCAGCCCCCTGCCCTGACCCCCCTCACACACACCCAGTCCTCTGCCCTGAGCCCTGATCCCCCCTCACACACACGCAGCCCTTTGCCCTGAGCCCTGCAGCCCCACACACCCCCAGACCCCTGCCCTGAGTCCTGTACCCCCATACACACCCAGCCCTTTGCTTGACTCCTTCACCCCCCCACAATCCCAGCCCTGACTCTGGCACCCCCACACATACTCAGCCCCCCCACTCTGACACCTGCACCCCCCTCACATGCCCCCAGCCCTCTGCCCTGACTCTTGCACCCCCCACATCCCCACCCCAACCCAGAGCACCAAACGGGAGCTCCTGAACACCCCCCCACACACACACATTCCCACCTGCACCCCTCGCACCAAATGGGAGCTGCCCGGGTAAGTGCCCCCCACCCAAACCTCCTGCCCCAACCCTGAGCCCCCTCCCTCATTCTAGCTCCTGGCCAGACCCTTCACCCCCAGCCCTGTGCTCAGTATACTCCCACCCTCAGCTCAGTACAGAGAGAGGAAGAGAATGGGACAGAACCAGGGAGAAGGTAGGTAACCACTGTACGTGGGCAGGGCCGGGACCCCGGACTGGCAGCAGGCTGAGAGGGTCTGGCAGCCGGGATCCCAGCTGGCAGGAGCTGGCGGATGGAACCCCTGAGCAGCAGTTGGCTGAGCCGCTCAGCCCACTGCTGGTCTGGGGTCTCGGCCGCCGGCCCCGCACAGCCCACTGCTGGTCTGGGGTTCTGGCTGCCGTACCCTTGCCAGCCGGGGTTCCGGCTGCAGGCCCTGCTCAGCCCGCTGCTGGCCTAGGTGAACAGAACCCCAGACCAGCAGCGGGCTGAGCGGGCCGGCGGCGTAAGATCAACATTTTAATTTAATTTTAAATTAAGCTTCTTAAACATTTTGAAAACCTTGTTTATTTTACAATACAACAGTAGTTTAGTTATATAATATATAGACTTATAGAGAGAGACCTTCTAAAAACATCAAAATGTATTATTGGCATGCGAAACCTTAAATTAAAGTGAATAAATTAAGACTCGGCACACCACTTCTGAAAGGTTGCCGACCCCTGCTATAGATAATGGCAGGAGAGACATTTTCTCTGTTTAGCGTGGTTGTGAGTTTAGGGACGGGGGGGGGGGGGGGGGAGTTTGAAGACTGACATGCCTTCTGAGGCAGAATTAAGGTAGGAGTGTGTTGTCTGGCAGTTGTTCTAGTGATGAGGTGTGTGACTCAGGGTGGAGGAGTAGAGGGTATGTTAGATGCTTTCATTTTTCTTTTCCTTGCTTTTGTAGTTCTGTGTTAGGTATATTACATATCTGGCAGATTTAACTCACAAACAGTGTTCTTATGTATTAACAATCAGTTATGTCAGACAAAGTTAACATTTTTGGTAGCATTTGATGCGTTTTCTCTGACTGCATAAGAATCACCATGGAGGACTAGTTTTCACAGGAGCCAGTTCCTGATGCTCCAAAGGGAAGCTAAACAACTTCAAAAATATGCATTTGGCAAACTATGCACCAACATACAATAGTGAGGAGGTAGGAAAGTCACCATACGCCCAGAAGAGTAATGAGGGAGCAGTCCCTGCACTTTCATGAACACAGGCAATGCAATTATGCCAAGCCCTTTCAAGGATAACACAGTGGGGAGTGAAGTCCTCATTCTCTGCCCCCTCAGATAAGGACCAGACATGTGTCTCTTAGCCTCTCTATGGTCCTGATTGTGATACCCTTACTTAGGATAGCAAGCACTAACCCAGGAGATCACTCACCCAGAAGTCATTACTAGCTTAAGTACTAAAGGCTGCACAGTCAGGCCCTCTATATTTGTCTTCTTTCCTTGCCTCACAAGGGTGTTGTGAGATTTTGTTTTGTTGCCACTTTTACTAACTTACAGAAATAAATGGGACTAATAGGGGTTTAAGGCACTATTTAGGACAGAATCAGGCCCGTAATGTTTGTAAATCACTCTGAGACTCTCAGATTGGAGTTGCTATAGAAATGCAACGTCGTATTATCCTTCTTCGCCTTCTGTAACTGACATGTTTAGAAAGCTGCAAAAATTCAAGCTTTTGACATTTATAAAATATAAAGGTTTTGAAATCTGTATGTTTACACAAGCCTGACTGTGTGACAACCATGGGTAACTGTTGTGCCCAAGGAGGGTAAGGAACAGATGGTAGTCTACTAAAAAGCACATACTGTCTATCATTTTATTAATTATAAAAAGCAATCTGCCAAACGTTCATCACAAGATACTTTAGCTCCTAAATTTCAGAGAGACTGGGAATTCAAAACAAATGATTTTAGTAATAATTAATTTCGCTATCTGTATTGCAAGCATGCTATTTCCTCAGTTTGAAAGCCTGAATTGATCAGCTGCCATCTGTCTAAAATTAATTTTAATACATAAAATGCACTTGCTTAGATAAACAGACACCTGCTATATGTATTTTTACTCCGAAAGAGAAAAAAATTAATTCTATGCCCATAGCATGACACTTAGAAATCTTGCCCCCTGAGGGTCTAGAAGGTTTAAGAGACTGGTACTAGAATATGGAACCTTTCACCTTGAGGTCAGTGAACTGAATCTGAAGAGCAGGCCTGAAGTGACAAAGTCATTACTGTCTGATAACTATTTGATGGCCTATCTGACATAGATTGGTGGTTTCAGACTTGTTCCTAGTGAACAGCTGACAATAGCACAAAAGCAACACTACCAAAACAGGCACTAATTGGAATCCTCGTTGGCAGTCTCAGCAGAGAAGTTAAGGATTGTCGAATCAGAAGAGAAGAAGTTCTGGTATGTGGAGAAACAGTAAGAACTGCCCAGAGGAAACAAGCCCAGAGGATCTCCCCTCATATGAGCTATTGTCTGTCACTTTGGACCAACTAAGTATCTCAGCAGATTTAGATGAGCCCCTGGAGCCAACCGAACCTCTAAGTTGGTGACTTCAGAACTGTTGCACTCTCCAACCACCAATGGTAGTCTGAGAAAGCCCTCCAAATAAGACAAGATTGAATAACACCCTTTAATTTGTCTGACTTGTCTACAATCCTCCTTTGTGCATCACAATAAACAACTTTGACAAAATTGAACCCACCGCCCCCCCCCAAAGTTCCCCTTAAAGACTTAAATTCATATCCCTACTTACTATCTATCCTAGGTGATGGGCCAAAGTGGGTGCCGATGCACTGGTATATTCAACCACTGAATATTGCACTCCAATCTGGGCAGGCAGTTCACATAACATATCTCTCAATGTGCAGCCTGATGCTGCAATGAGAATTATAACTAGAACATTAAAATCAACACCCATTCAATGGTTGCCCACTCTGCCACATACACCCACACCCAAAATACACATACACACCTCGTGAATACAATCAAATCATGAACTTCCCAGCCTGAACTTTCCAACTTCTGAGGACCTCCAGAACCTTCCAAAGACACATCTGAAATCCCACAAATCTTTTGGGGATTGGGATAAAGTTCTTAAAGAGTCCTCATTCAATCCTGAGGCACACTGAGCAGAATTATGGGATAATGCTAATATACCAAATAAACATCTGATTGCTGACCCCCCCGCAAGCCCTCCAATGAACTTCCAGGCTTTAACCTCCTCAGAAACAAGGGTCTGTATTGAACCATTTCAGAACATCGAATGGCACATGCTATCATCTCTTACATGGCTAGAAGTTGCCAGAATGCACAATGTGACTGTGGACACCAGGCACAGAATATGGACCACATTGTAAATTAGTTCCCACTTTGATCATTTGCCAGTGGCATCTCAGACCTACATTAAGCCACTTCAGACACTACACACTGGCTTGCTAATCTGGACTTGGTGACTTGAACGTTGCTAGTCACTGCACGTGCCATACAAAAGTAGAAAAAAGTATCCCTGGTTTGCAACAAAATGGAACCAGTGGGGTTGCATAGGTTGCAAATCCAGGAGAATTTGGCCCAATGGCCCCTATAGTTCTCCTGCAGTTGACTCACCTGCAGCAGGACCAATGCAGTGCTTGGCCCTAAAGTGCCTTTAGCAAATAAGCAGGGGATATTGGGGTAGGTTAAAACCATGGGCTACAAATACTGGAGCTGCTTCATGGGCTATTCTAAGAATTTTGTTTTCCTGCTCAATTTACTGGATCAAATTCTGCCAAGATTTACAACCTATATAACCCCACTGATTTCATTTTGTTGTAAATCAGGTATACGTTGTCCAATGTTATGGGATGATCGATAGGGACATGAATTTAAAACTGACTCCTCTTTTGCTGAAGCGAAAACAACAGTAACAAATCATATTTATTGGAAGAAGACTATAAAACAATTAAGACGATGTGTTTTGGCAGTACAGGAAAATTGTTGAATAATATTGATATGAGCTAGGTGACACATGGTTATGGGTTGAGTAAAAACTTTGTTGAGATTGAGGATTATGAATGCACCCTTCAATTAACATAATTGTAAAGATAAATTAATCACAATCCCCCAGCTAAAACAAAAGGGGTTGTGAACCTGCCTACGAGTTTTGGATTGTGTGGGCAGATGGGGGTTTGCTGATTATTGTTTTGGATGAGAGAAAATGTGAGAGAAAGGGGGGGAGGAGATCACACAACTAGAGAGAGAAAGAGACAGCCTGAAGAAATACAAGCAGCAGCCTGTAACAGTGTGACCGTGAGAGAAACTTAGAGAAAGATTTTGGGTTGGGGGCCTGGCTGAAAAGAAGCTTGGGGCTACTCCTTTTGCCCATGGTTCCTCCTACACTCAGAGAATCAGGACTTTGTACATTCCTTGTAATTAAACAAGACTGCATCAAAGAAAATACCCAGACTCCATCATCAATTTTGCCTCCAAAATGGAATATCCCCTACTGAAATATCCCCAGGACCCGAAACTTTAACTAACTGCTTGGTCAAAAAGGGGTAACTATGTATAAAATTTCAAAAAAGTACTTGTCTTTATATGAATTCTAAAGAGTTCCAATATTTTCAGGGATGAACCTCAGTAACTAATGTTTCTTTCAGTAAGTAGGTGGGGGCATAATAGCACATTAATGAGATTTTCAAAACTGCTTTATCTTCTGAAATAACATCCCATACTCTTATTAATTGGCATTGGACTCTAATAGCCACAAGTGATCTACAGCTGAATTTCATAAATTCAATCAGGCTAATAAAAATAATGCATTGTAAGTTCAGACTTCTGTCATGAGCAAAATGGTAATTTTTTTGTGACTGCTGATGTGTTGTGAGAGCACAAGAGATCGAAAATTGCTTATCCAAAATGTCAAAGGGCAACCTAGATAAGTGAAAAAATAGGTGGATGATATGGCTGTCATTTCACTGTCAGGCATACTGCAAAATGCTACAACTCCTACTGCTTCATTCTAACATCTTAGTGACAGTAAACATGATTTGGCAGAGAGTCCAGCAGAGTAGTTACATGATCTTTGTTTTTTTTTTTTGTGATACATGACAATTTAGGGAAACATTGTCTGAGCTAATCTACTGTGGAACAAGTCTTTTTCCTGTTGGAAATCTGCTCTTTTGGCACAAACATCATTATATTTCAGATTATCCTATTCTCAAGTAGGAGGTATTCTGTGTTGAGTCAAGTTACAGAATAACTAAGGAACTGGCAACTGAAACAAAACCACATGAACCAACACCACAAATTTAAATCATACCTAGTGCTAGCAATCTGTTGAACAATGACCTCTTTTAGCATTGGAAACCCTAACAGTCAGATTCATGGTGATTGTAGGGCAGAATTTAGACTTTTACTATTACTCTACTCAGGTGCAAAAATCTACTAACATTACCATCAGAGGGTCCTGTGGCACCTTTAAGACTAACAGAAGTATACATCTATTAGTCTTAAAGGTGCCACAGGACCCTCTGTTGCTTTTTACAGGTTCAGACTAACACGGCTACCCCTCTGATACTTAATATTACCATGGATCTGGACAGCAACATCCACATTTTCTGAGCTGCGTATGATCAGTTACACATATATCCTAGTGTTTGCAGTTACCACAACAGCATACACTATCATACATGAAGGTTAGATACATAACTGGCATTTACCACGATTAGCATCTGAAAATTGGAACCTGTAGTGATTTGAGGACTGTATTGAGCTTGCAAGCTATCACTTTGCAGGGAAAAAGTGGTGGGGCTTCCCATTCCCGCTTGCAGGCTAGGGGTATCCACAGGGAAACATAAGGTCGGCAGTCATTTAGCAGACACACAGCATAAAGTACAGGAGGGTGAGCTGTGCCTCTGTTTTTGGGAGCACCCAGCGTTTTGCTCTATTTTGGGTTCTTGTGTGTTATTGTTCCGCTCTTCTGAATTCTAAGAAATAAAGCAGTTGTGATGGATCTGCTATGTAGATGACTACAACTCCCATCGGCCCCCTCCCCACTGTACTTTCCTTTCCTCTAGCCAGACAAAGGGAATGCGGAAGGGTCCTGAACCAGGAAGCGGATGAACTCTGTTAGGAAGGAGCTGCTGCATGGCTAGTGAGTAGGGTTGCAAACTTTCTAATTGCACAAAACCAAACACCCTAGCCCTGCCCCCCGCTCACTACATTCCCCCTACCTCAGTAGCTCGCTCTCCCCCACCCGCAGTCACTTCAGAAATCAGGGGTGCAGGAGGTGGATTTAGGCTGGGGCAGGGGGTTGGGGAGTGGGCTCTGGGCTGGGGGTGCAGGATTTGAGGTGGGGCCAGAGATGAGGGGTTTGGAGTGCAGGAGGGGGCTCCTGGCTGGGAGGTGGGGACAAGGGATTCAGAGTGCGGGAGGGGGCTGCAGGTTGAGGCAGGGGGTGGGGTGTAGGAGGGCTCTGGGCTGGGGCTGCAGGCTCTGGGGTGGGGCTGGAGATGAGGGGTTTGGAGTGCAGGAGGGAGCTGCAGGCTGGGGGGTGGGGCCGAGGCATTCGGAGTGCAGGAGAGGGGTGCCGGGGGGCGGGGGTATGGGCTCTGGGTGGGGGTGCAGGCTCTGGGGTAGGGCTGAGGATGAGGGGTTTGGGGTGCAGGAAGGGGCTCCAGGTTTGGGGGGGTTCAGGGCTGGGGCAGGGGGTTCGGGCTCAGGTTTACCTCAGGGGGTTCCTGGTCAGCAGCGCACTGGGGCTAAGGCAGGCTCCCTGCCTTTCCTGGCTCCAAGCTGCGCCCTGGAAGGGCCAGCAGGTTCAGCTCCAAGGTGGGGGGTGGGGCAGGAGACTCTGCACACTGCTCCCATCCGCAGGCACTGCCCCCCGCCCCCAGCTCCCATTGGCTGCGGTTCCCAGCCATTGGGAGTGCAGAGCCTATGCTTGGGGTGGGGGCAGTGCATGGAGCCCTGTGGCCCCCCCACCAAGAAACTGGACCTGTTGGCTGCTTCCGGGGTTCAGCGTGGTGCCAGGACAGGTAGGGACCAGACTGCCTTAGCCCTGCAGCACCTCTGACTGGACTTTTAACGGCCCGGTCGATGGTGTTGACTGGAGTCGCCAGGGTCCCTTTTCAACCGGGCGTTCTGGTCAAAAACCGGTCACCTGGCAACCCTAGAGGAGCTGCAGAAAGGCCGGATGCAGAGAGGAATCCCATGAATTGTATGCAGAGCTGGGTGTAGAACAGACTGTGACTGCTGAACATTACAGCAGGGTGCAGGTCTGTATGGGGTTTATGGGGGAGCAGCAGTTGCTGGGCAGGGAGCCAGTGCAGAGAGGCCCCATGAGAGAGACACTACTAAGTGACCCTGGCTTGGAAACCTGCATGCTCCTATTTGCTTGAATAGAGACTGGAGAGGGCATGACATGCACTATAGAGACTGGAGAGGGCATGACATGCGCTAGGCCCGAAGAGCCCCGACTCTCAGTTGGACTGCCCCAGGGCCCAACTATTTATTGATATTGCTCACTTTGAACTTTAACTGTTTAAGCCTCTGTATTTGCAACCTTTCCCTTTCCTGCCAGCCCTAGTAAAATACCCTTTCACTTCGTTATGTGTCAGAGTGGTTACTGGGACCCACCAGGGTTAGTATCTACAAGGATTAGCTGTTGAAACACCTACAGTGCTTGCCTCCAAATCACAATACACCTGGCACAATACTGGCATCTTGGGGGCTTGGTGTACTCCGGCCCTGAGCAACCCCAATAATTACATAGTGTTACATTGCAACTTTCCATCAAGAGTATTTTATGTTTTTTTATCCAATTTCTCTGTATGTATGCTGTGAACATAACAGAATCCTTATCTGGAACCACCTAAAATTCTCTTTGAGCTTTGTATCTGTCTTGCATAAAACCACCCGACACTGGGTAGGCTAAGATCGCCAACCAAAATGGTTGAAATCTTCTTGGGGACAGACTAGTAGCTTGCTACCCTCTCTGGTGTGACTGGGGTGAATACCAGGATTGCTCCCTCCTCTGGTATTAGCATATCTCCATTTTTTCCTCTTCTTCTCCCCAACCTAAGCTCCCTGTTCAGCTCTCCTTCTGTCACTTTCAATTTATTCTCCCTGCCCCCACAAACACAAAGTGGGCTCTCCTCCCTTTCTTTTCCACTAGGGATTCTCTCATCCTCTTCTATCCTACTTTTTCCTCTGTCACTGCAGTATATGAATGCTTCACAAACTTTAATAAAGTTACCCTCATAACACCCTTAACATCTTGAGGTGTGTGGAGAAATAAAATGTACACCAAGATTAAAAAAAAAAAAACCCTAAGGAGCCTTTTTATGGTCATTGCATGATGTCCCTACAAGGCAGAATTAAGACTGTTTGGGTGTCAGAACTGTGGACAACATTAACATTCAGATTTCTTTTAAGTTTATCTTTAACTCTGAATTTCTTGGGTTTGTAATATTTGTTCTCAGGATTATTACAACATCCATGTAATGCTTTACCTTAAATTACTGATATGTACTCAACCTCAGCTTTAGTTTAATATCAATTTTTTTGATAATCTTCTTAAATTCTTGTCCAGAACATTTTCCAAGGACCCAAGGAAGGACAGACTCCATCACTTTGTCACACACGGAGAAATAACATGACACGTTGAAGACCAGCCTAATCTTTGTTTGTAGTTCCTTTTCCTACAATGCAACTGCCTGTTAAGCAGCTACAACTAGAGCTAGAGTGAAACAAGACTATATTATTCTGTCATCATATGGTATCTTCCAGCCAAATGCTTTTAAAAATTAAACTTAATTTTAAGAAGATTTGTTTTGTATGACTGTGAAATCATAGTGAATTCCTCTCAACATATGATCTCTTCTAAAACTGGAAGCCAAGTTAAAATCAGGAGCTATGGGGTGAATTAACATCACCTGTATCCTCTATATTGGAGATGCAAGCGGGTGCTGAGGCAACTAGCCAACAAAGCAGAGTAGAAAAGGGAACAGGTGCAATGGAGTGATGATTGTCACCTGTTGGTGAAGAGGATAATATTGCCCCAGTTCCCTCTCAGTATGTAGAAAAGAAAAGCTAGCTCCTGACTCCTTGTGAGTTAAATTTAGGGTTTAGTCACACAGCAAAGTAAATAATCATTTTCCACAATAGCAACTTTTAATGTAATTAAAGATATTTTGAAATAGTAAACAACATGGGGTGCTGGATGCTTTAGGGCAGTGGTTCTCAGAGCTGGTCCGCTGCTTGTTCAGGGAAAGCTCCTGGCGGGCCGGGCTGGTTTGTTTACCTGCTGCGTCCGCAGGTTCAGCGGCTCCAGGACAATGGGGGCTGCGGGAAGGATGGGCACCACATCCCTTAGCCCGTGCTGCTTCCCACAGCCCCCATTGGCCTGGAGCGGTGAACTGCGGCCAGTGGGAGCCGCGATCAATGAACCTTCGGATGCGGCAGGTAAACAAACCAGCCCAGCCCGCCAGGGGCTTTCCCTGAACAAGCGGCGGACTGGCTTTGAGAATCACTGCTTTAGGGGATTTTTCTCCCAAGAGCATTGGTTCAAATCTGCTCTAGGTCAGCTGTAATTAAGACCTGGCCTATGTTAGAGAAGCACCATTGTAACTCTATAACTTGCCTATAACAAACTTTGCAGACTCATCTAGCTCCTCATGAAACGTACTTTCTCCCAGGCAGGGCAGAACTGTTCAAAGCAGGCAATGGAATGATCCAAAAATGTGATTGGGTGCAAATAGATATTATGCAACAGTTTGTGCAAGTCATCGTGGGATAGGTACAAACTGCCATAGAATGGCCTTGATGTATTACTAACACCACAATGGGTTTTTCATGCTGAAAGAATTTAAAAATTATCTTTTTTTTCATAATTTACATGAAAGAGTGTTCCTTTAACTAAAACAGACTTAAGTACACACAAAAATGTACTACAACAGAAAACAAGTGCAATTGTGACTGTGTACTTACCTCCTTCTCCTGATCCAGAACCATTATCTGATAAGGAAATAAAAGGGGGAAAAAATCACAACATTGTCCCAGGAATAGCTCTTCATTCAAGAACTGTCATTGCAAAAACATTATACAAATATTACACATCAGGAGCCAAGTATAATAACAATGTCTCCCATCATATCAGGCATCACTATTAGAATTTGTCCAGTCTTATCATACACTCTTTTCCCTACCTGTCAAGGTAAATTTGCTCTAAGAGCAGCAGTGTTTTTTGTATGTGTTGCTGAAAAACATTGCTGCATCACTGACAGAAGTTGGTTCAATAAAATACATCATTTCACCTAGCTTGTTTCTCTTATTGCTTTTAAGTCCTTTTTAAATTATAAAAGATTCCAAGTTGTTAAACAAAAACTGCCTAATAATTTACAATTTGATTTTTGTAATCTATTTAACAGCGGCTACATTTTTACTTTAAACACAGCCCTAGGCTAGGGATGGTGCATAAATTGCATGACTCTAGAAGTGGCCTCAGGAGTCATTGTGACTCGGTATGTCTTTATGGCAGAGTTCGCTCAACTTACCTATTCTAGCTTGGTGTTAACTAGCCTCCAACTGAAGTGGCCACACTGTGAAATAACACTGGAGCTGACCAGTGATTTGATTAGTAACACAAAGTGATTGGATGAGCAGCTGATGAGTTGTGCTAACTCAAACTGTGCCCTGTAGCTGCATCCCACTTCATTACTGGCTCCTGCATCAGCAGCACTCAAGCTTCAACGCATACCCTCAACAGACCAGTCAGGTTGAATTTAAAGTACCACTTAACTCAAGATACAGATTTTTGTGTGTGGACAGGAGTTGGATTATGGCCAACACTCAAGTTATACCGTGAGCTTACACTGCCGTGAAGACACACTGCCTTCAGACATGCACTTCTGAGCCACCAATCCTCTGCTATTTCCTTACTCCTTTTGGGAAAGGGAAGGGGAAGAGGAGAGAAATTTACAGCTGGCCTATACCCACAGTAAATTAACCAACTGGCTCAGCCACTCCAGAAGGTGAGGAGGGGAGTAGAGCCAGAACTCCATTCATTTCCCACCTCCCCCTGCATACTTGCTCAGGGGATAAAGTAGGCAGGTGAGTTAGCCCTATTTAATTCTATACACCCAGACCCAAGGGGGGTTCTTACTTCCTGGGAGGAACTCATAGTTCAAGCCAGAAAACTCATAGACTCATAGACTTTAAGGTCAGAAGGGACCACTATGATCGTCTAGTCTGACCTCCTGCACAACGCAGGCCACAGAATCTCACCACCCACTCCTGTAATAAACCCCTAACCTATGTCTGAGCTGTTGAAGTCCTCAAATCATGGTTTAAAGACTTCAAGGTGCAGAGAATCCTCCAGCAAGTGACCCATACCCCACCCTGAAGAGAAAGGTGAAAACCCCCCAGGGCCTCTGCCAATCTGCCCTGGAGGAAAATTCCTTCCCGACCCCAAAAATGGTGATCAGCTAAACTCTGAGCATGTGGGCAAGACTCCCAGCTTGTTAAATTCTTTTTCTAATTTGCTATATTTCTAAGAATTGTTTCTTCCAGTGCAAGAATTACAGGGTGAAATTATATGGGACTAGGTCACTACCACACATTAAAAATAACCTCTTACCACAGGAGCTGTTGTCAGGAATGGAGATTTTCCTGCTATTCAACCTACAATTTCCCTTCTTAATTCCATACTATTATGCCAAGTCTCATGCTGGAGTCTCATTGTTTAAATAAACTAATAAGATAACATAAGGAAAATGTCTGTCTGGTATTTTCTTGACATCAATAATGACCCAATTTCCTGAAAAGCAGACAGCCCTTGTGTAATGTTTAACAGTTGCACCATTGAACAGACAATGCGACATATGGTGCAGCATTGCTTGATTAACAAATTTGAAGGTGGCATCATCTGCATACATGAGCTAAACCCGTAGGCGTCCTTGAGATTGTGAAATTGTGTGATGAGCTGATTCTGTACCTGTGACATAAAAGCTGCTAAAATCTGTCAAACGAACAAATGTTTAAGACTGAAGAAATCGGAATTATTCCAGTTGCAATTCTTCCAGTGTTACAGTAGCTACTTTTCATAATCTATACAATTATTTCAAACCCTCATTCCCCAGTGCCTGCCCCAGGCAGAGAAAGCCCCCAGGGCAGCAGCACTCTAGAAGTCTGCTGCATGTGAACAGGACGTTGAAACTCCCTGGAAAGTATTCAAACATCCCCCTGTACTCTCTGGGGCTTCATTTAAACAACCATGTAGGTGCGCTTCGAGGCAGGGGACATGTGGGGACATAATGGTTCCATAACCTTGTGAATACATCAGACAAGACCTCTGGGACACCCTTACATGGAGGCTGGGATGTGCTGCTGAGAAGGATACTCCAGCCTAGAGGCTGCAGTAGAAACTCTGCTAGCATGCTGTGGACAGGGGGAGGAAGACTCCATTCTTTGGGATTTCACTCCGGCTGCATGCAGAGAAGTTTTGATCCTCAGCTGGTGTACATCCTTTGAAATCAATTTACATCAGCAGAGGATCTGTCTCAGAGTGTTTTCATTGGCAAGTTCCCATCTTTGGAATTCCAGCTTTACTGTTTGGTCTGACAAATCCCAAATTTGCTTATTTTTCAGGCTACACTGCAAGGTTCATTTATGTATGTAGGCCATTCCAGGGGGGATGAGTTGAGTAAGGTGGGGGTTTTAACTTGTGAGGGTTGTGGAGTGGGAGGTTTTAAGGTAACTGTTTCATATGTGTATTATGAATTTGATTAGTGTGCCTACAGAGATGCAATAGGAATATTATAAATTAAACAATAGCTCCTTGGCATTTTCTGGAAGGTATCCATGCTCTAGAGCTGGTCTCAGTGTGGTTGGTTCTTGGAGACTGTGTTAAAAGCTACTGATTAGATTCTGCTTCTCAGTCTGGGGGGATGAAAACTCCTCTTCCATCTGTAGTGACTCCAAATTAGTGTGATTATGTGCCTGAGGCTCAGAGACAAAACAGATTGTCTCTTACCCTCAAGAATTTTGGGAGGATGATAGGGTAGATCAGTTTCTGCCTTTCATAGAATCATAGAATATAGGGTTGGAAGAGACCTCAGGAGGTCATCTAGTCCAACCCCCTGCTCAAAGCAGAACCAACACCAACTAAATCATCCCAGCCAAGGCTTTCTCAAGCCAGGCCTTAAAAACCCCTAAGGATGGAGATTCCACCACCTCCCTAGGTAACCCATTCCAGTGCTTCACCACCCTCCTAGTGAAATAGTGTTTCCTAATATCCAACCTAGACTTCACCAATGCAACTTGAGACCATTGTTCCTTGTTCTGTCATCTGCCACCACTGAGAGCAGCCTAGCTCCATCCTCTTTGGAACCTCCCTTCATGTAGTCATGAAGGCTGCTATCAAATGCCCCCTCATTCTTCTCTTCTACAGACTAAATAACCCCAGTTCCCTCAGCCTCTCCTCGTAAGTCATGTGCTCCAGGCCCCTAATCATTTTTGTTGCTCTGCGCTGGACTCTCTCCAATTTGTCCACTCCCTTCTGTGGGGGGAGGGGACCAAAACTGGATGCAATACTCCAGGTGTGGTCTCACCAGTGCCGAATAGAGGGGAATAATCACTTCCCTCGATCTGCTGACAATACTCCTACTAATACAGCCCAATATGCTGTTAGCCTTCTTGGCAATGAGGGCACACTGCTGACTCATATCCAGCTTCTCGTCCACTGTAATCCCCAGGTCCTTTTCTGCAGAACTGCTGCTTAGCAGTCGGTCCCCAGCCTGTAGCGGTTCATGGGATTCTTCCTTCCTAAGTGCAGGACTCTGCACTTGTCCTTGTTGAACCTCATGAGATTTCTTTTGGCCCAATCCTCCTATTTGTCTAGGTCACTCTGGACCTTCCAGCATATCTACCTCTCCCCTCAGCTTAGTGTCATCTACGAACTTGCTGAGGGTGCAATCCATCCCACCATCCAGATCATTGATAAAGATGTTGAACAAAACCAGCCCCAGGACCGACCCCTGGGGCACTCCGACTGCTACCGGCTATCAACTAGACATTGAGCCGTTGATCACTACCTGTTGAGCCCAACAATCTAGCCAGATTTCTATCCACCTTATAGTCCATTCATCCATACTTTTTTAACTTGCTGTCAAGAATACTGTAGGAGACCATATCAAAAGCTTTGCTAAAGTCAAGATATATCACATCCACCGCTTTCCCCATATCCATAGAGCCAGTTATCTCATCATAGAAGGCAATCAGGTTGGTCAGGCATGATCAGTTTGTCAACCCAGTTTTTAATGCTCATAAGTAGAGCCCTACCAAATTCAAGGCCGTGAAAAATGTGTCAGGGACTATGAAATCTGGCCTTTCTCGTGAAATCTGGCTATTGTAGAGGGTGTTGCGGTATTGCCACTTTTACTTCCTGCATTGCCTTCAGAACTGGGCAGCCAAAGACCGGCAGCTGCTGGCCGGGTGCCCAGCTCTGAAGGCAGCGCTGCCACCAGCAGCCATGCACATGTAAGGGTAGCAACTCCGCGACCCTCATGATTCCCATTGGGTCAGGACCGCCACAGTTACAATGGCATGACACTTCAGATTTAAATATCTGAAATATCTGGGAGCTGTATTAGAGCACTTGTCCTCAGGACAACCATGCTGAAGCATGGAGGGATAGTGTTCTTGTTTCTGAGCCTGGGCCAAGTTTTCCTAAGCAAAGGAACAATCTTTACTGCAAACTCAACATATTGTAATTAGCTGGCAGATGGCACCTACATGCAAGTAGCCAAGTCCTGGAGGATCAATGGCCTAGAGGGCCAAGAAGCCAGACGCTTTCATGACAGCTGTGAGGAACCCAGGATAGGGTTGCCAGGTGTCCATTTTTGACTGGAACGCCCAGTCGAAAAGGGACCCTGGCGGCTGCTGTCCGGGCCGTTAAAAATCCAGTTGGCAGCACAGCGGGGCTAAGGCAGGCTCCTTGCCTGCCATGGCTCCGCGTGGCTCCCAGAAGCAGTGGCATGTCCCCCCTCCAGCAGCTCCTAGGCATAGGGGCAGCCAGGGGGCTCAGCATGCTGCCCCTACCCCAAGTGCCGGCTCTGTAGCTCCCATTGGCTGGGAACCGCAGCCAATGGAAGCTGTGGGGGCAGTGCCTGCGGACGGGGTAGCACGCAGAGCCAGCAGGCTACGCTTCCGCGTAGGAGCTGGTTGGGGGACATGCCACTGCTTCTGGGAGCTGCCTGAGGTAAGTGCCGCACGGAGCCTGCACCCTGACCCCCTTCTGTGCCCCAACCCTCTGCCCCAGCCCTGATCCCCTCCCACCCGCCGAACCCAGCGATCCCAGCCTGGAGCACCCTCCTGCACCCCAACCCCCTCATCCCCAGTACCATCCCAGAGCCCGCAACCCCAGCCAGAGCCCTCACCCCCCTGCACCCCAACCTTCTGCCCCAGTCCAGAGTCCCCTCCCGCAGTCCGAACTTCTCAGCCCCAGCCTGGAGCCCCCTCCTGCACCCCATATCCTTCATCCCTGGCCCCATATCAGAGCCCGCACCCCCAGCCGGAGCCCTCCCCCCACCCCCGCACTCCAATCTACTGCCCCAGCCTAGTGAAAATGAGTGAGGGTGGGGGGAGCAAGTGACAGAGGGAGGGGTGGATGGAGTGAGTGGGAGCAGCCCCATTTTAGATGTTGGTGGAGGAGGGGCTCTGTGGAGGGAGGAAGGACTGTGCTGCTCTAGGTGTGGGTGTGGGTGTGCTTGAGCCTGAGGGAAAGGCATGTGACAGACACAGCTAGACTGGTCCTGTTGTGAGCACTTTGGCCTCAGGCTCGTGTGTGTCCTGAGGGCAGGTGAAGGCTGAGGGGCTGCGGAACCACAACCCCACTGGGATGGAGGCCCACACTGAGCAGCCACCAGGGGAGCAGCTAACTCAGCAGGCTAGCGCATCTCAGTTCTATGTGCACCACTAATGGGGTTAGCAGCCTCGCGCTGTGGGAGGGGGCGGGGACTGTGCCAGTTTTTCACCATTGTTGAATTCCCTTAAGTTTCCCAGTCCCCTGGGGCCCATTGGTCTGTCCCAGCCCCTGCCCAACAATCTGCCATGTGAATGATTTGAACAGCTCCATGCGTGTAATGGTTTTGTGTCAGGAATTTCTGGACCCACATAAGCAAAGGTGGCAAATGCCCAAGTCACAGAGGAATAGGTGCAAGCTTAGTGCATCTACCAGCACCTGTGTCCATCAGAGAGGGATGTGGGGGAAGGGGCTGTTGGCACCTGATTAGTATCAGTGGAGCCCTGTTCTTTCCACATGTCTTCAACCAAGTCAGGATTTATCAGCATGGTCTCCACAGAACAGCTGTAATAAGAGGAACCACATAGACAAAAGGGGAACCTCTCAAATGATCAAAAAGAGTAGGGACAGTAAAAGTATGTCCCAGTTGTAGAGATCACTGGTTTCTCCCATAAACTGTTTGGAGGCAAAACTAAAATCTTTTCCACTAGCTTGTGCTTGCTACCTTCATGTGCTGGCCAGTACTCAGCCTTTCCTATGTAGCCTGCCATAAAATGGTCAGCATCATCCAGGTTTTATGTTCAATGGCAGTTAAGTTCCTGGAAATGTTTTTGATAGATCCCCTCAATAAGGCCAAAGGTGAAAGAGATCAAGACTGGATGCTTTCTGCAAGTCACCCACAATTCCCAGTGGCTGCCTATATTTCACCTGGGCTTTTCCAGACAACATGGAACTAACTGAATAGCCCAGTGTACATTGAGCAATGCACGCCTTCTGCAACTCACTCCAGGCCAGGAGAAATGTCTCCAGGTTGAATTTGGGTCCAGTTATGGAGAGTTTGACATCAAACATCAGGATCCTCTATCCCTGGAGCTCCTGTTTACTCACCAGCAACTAGAATTGCCCATCTGTCACAGCACTCAACAAGGGCCTTTAACTTTTTCTTTAGCTGTGTCACAACTCTGCAATTCCACCTTTTACCCTTTGGAAGCATCACAGTTCCACATAATACAAAGAGTGTCAGAGCACCTGAAGATGCATCTGAAGAAGTGAGGTTTTTTACCCATGAAAGCTTATGCCCAAATAAATTTGTTAGTCTTTAAGGTGCCACTGGACTCCTTGTTGTTTTTGTGGATACAGACTAACATGGCTACTCCCTAATACTTGAGTGTCAGAGCAGTCATCAGCATAGGGACTGGTGTTTTAGAAAGGAAAAGAAAACTACACAATTCAATTCATTCCGCCACACAAATGAAGGCTTGCGCAGTGCAAACAACAGCTGGGCAATACTTTTTAGGACAAAACTTGTTTTTTTTTCCTGAAAAATGCAGTTTCAGATTGATGGAAACATTTTGTGAATTTGTGTCTAATTCAACCTCCCCCCACCCAATTTTTTTTCCCCAAAAATAGTCTAAATGTTTTGTTTTAATGTTTTCAAAATGCAAAGTGTCCTCTTTTTGATCCAGAACAACTTTTAATTTTGAATTTTACTTCCATTTTATTAATTTTTGTAAAAAATAAAAAAACCTTGAACAGAAAATGAAATGTTTTATTTTGGGTCAAACAAAATGAGCTGAAATGATTTTTTCCCCTACAATTTTTTTGGTTTGCAAAAAATTTCCAAAAAATTAATTTCAGGTTGATCCAAAAATAATTTTTACATTTTTTGTTTGGCGACTGAACAGAAAGGTTGGTCATTCTCACAGCTCTAGTACAAATAACAAAAAAGCTTCAACTTCCTGCTACTCTGTCAGCAGAGTGAGGTTTGCACAGTTAACAGGACACGAAATAAGTTTGTTAAGAAGTATGCCAATTTAGTCTTCTCAAACTCCCAGCAATAACACTCAATCCCCTTCCTGCTGTGTCCCCACCCTCCAGGAGCAGTGCTGCCTGCTGGCAATTACCCTTAATTTTGATATGCCAGCAGGAGATTTCTGAGAGGAATGCTTACAAGCCTAATTGCCAGCAGCTGTGGGGACTCCAGCTGCCTAAAATAGGGTTTTAACCTTTGGCTTGCAAGTCTACATCTCATGAATGTCCACTGTGGCACACATTCCTAGAAAAGTTTTGCAATCATTTGATCCAAATTTGTGTCTTGTAGCAGCTTTTTTCGCTTAATTATAGATTGTGAAAAGTAGTAGAGATGGTCAGAAGATGAAATGCTAGCATCCATTGTTTACCCTCAAACCATTTATTTCTTAATGATAAAAATGGGACATTGCATTGGAGCAAATCTTCCTCACAGGCTGGATGGAACAATTTGGCCTTCTTACAAGGGATTTTTTAATTTTATTTCCAGTATTTGATGCTTATAAGAATTTAACTAGCAGGCTGAATTTTCCAGGCTGTTTTTTTGGTTTGGTAAGGAGAAAACCAGATACACCTCTACCCCGATATAACGCTGTCCTCGGGAGCCAAAAAATCTTACCGCCTTATAGGTGAAACCGCATTATATCGAACTTGCTTTGATCCGCCTGAGCGCGCAGCCCCAGCCCCCCGGAGAACTGCTTTACCACGTTATATCCGAATTCGTGTTGTATCGGGTCGCGTTATATCTGGGTAGAGGTGCATAAGGAGTTCTTTTCATATATGTACTTCTAATTACACTCATTGTGAATCACCTACAGAAAAAACCCCCACAAACTGTAAAAACTGGTGAAGTCAGGATTCATAATAAGAGTTTGATTACTTCAAACTGAAGAACACCAGTTTAAATTAAAAGATGTCTTAGGAGAGTCATTCTTCACTGCAGCGCAGTGTGTCATAAAGAGATAAAACAAACTGAAAAAATATGATATATATTTAATAGAGCTATATTATTTGCTTTTAATTATGCAAATAGCATGCTATTTTTTCAGTTTAGAAGTCCCAGTAAAAGAAGTAGACTGTTTTTTCCAATAAATATTATCCTCTGAGAGCTGTGAATTGAAGAGTACATTATATAAAAATATCAGTTATAGGTCACTGTGCTTGATTAATGTTGATGGGCATATAATACAAATCTGACAGACGTCAAAATCTTGGCAACAATCTACACATGCAGTGCTGATTAATAGGAACACACAAATTAAAATAAATCATGAACATTCATTTCTTATTTACTGGTTTGATTTCTTCATGACCCATAAAATGCAAATCAGAAAGTGAGTTATGTCCTCCTACCAGAGAGACAGGAAGCAAACTAAAAGCTTTGTGACTATTTCTCAACATTGTAAGCACCTAGGGCAATTCCTGTCCCCGTTCCATCTGCTTGGTACCAGCATCACAGTTGGCTTAACTAGGCAGATCAGGAATCCTCCTGGCCCAGGGAAATCCCCAAATGGCATGGAGTAGGTTTAAATGGCATAGAGGGACTTGTGTCAGTGCACCTGGGTGAATTTCACCTTCATGAACAGATATGGATTTTGGGGAGTGGTAATCCAACCGTGGAATTTCACAGCAGCAGGAGAGTTTATAAAAACAGATTTGTTAAATCAGCATTTAAATTTCAGACTGAGGTATTATGTAAAGTGTGTGCTAACCTGGGCTTAACTCGTTTCTTTAGTTTACCCCAAATTTTCAAACATGGGTGCCTATATTTAGGTACCTAAACCTCTATTTAGACACCTGAACAAAGTGGTCTGATTTTTCATAGATGCTGAACATCCACAATTCCCATTAACTACAGTGGGAGCGATGGGTGCTAAATAGCTCTGTAGAGCTGCATGTTTGGAAATTTTTGGCCTTTTATATTAAAATTTGCTAGTAGAGTTGAGGAATGCTGCTCCACTTGCAATCACTCAAAGCCCTCAGTTACACATAATATTATCATTCCCTAAAACATAATTTTTAGTCTGAAGTCCTACATTTTGGTTATACCAATGCCACCCCAGACTTATTATTTTCTAATTCTGTGTATTTGGGAATCTCTGAATTCAAAAAGCCTACCATGTATTACAGGGTTTATTTACCATGCATCCTGTGCAAAGCAAGCCAGTCTATTACTAATACATTTATGGCTAAGTTACTGATGACCTTGCAAACCTGGCTTGAGCTATTAATTAAAACGTTACCAAACAAGAAATAAATATTAATAGCCCGACCAAACATGCTATGCAGTCTTTTCCAATTCTGTGATATAGTTTTAGATGGAAATAGTCCCCTACAAATGAGAATTGCCCTGTTCTTAGAGTATTAAAAGACTTAAAAATCTCATACTATAATAATAAAATAGTCCCTAGGCCGCAATTACAGTAACTCCTCACTTAACATTGTAGTTATGTTCCTGAAAAAATGCGACTTTAAGCGAAACAATGTTAAACGAATCCAATTTCCCCATAAGAATTAATGTAAATGGGGGGGTTAGGTTCCAGGGAAATTTTTTTCACCAGACAAAAAACTATATATTATATATATACACACAGTATACGTTTTAAACAAACAATTTAACACTGTTCACAGCTATGATGATTGTGAAGCTTGGTTGAGGTGGTGAAGTTAGAGGGTGGAAGAGGGTGGGATATTTCCCAGGGAATGCCTTGCTGCTAAATCAGTGGTTCTCAAACTTTTGTACTGGTGAACCCTTTCACACAGAAAGCCTCTGAGTGCGACCCCCCCGCCATATAAATTAAAAATACTTTTAAATATATTTAACACCATTATAAATGCTGGAGGCAAAGCAGGGTTTGGGGTAGAGGCTGCCAGCTCATGACCCCCCCAGGTAATAATCTCGTGACCCCCTGAGGGGTCCCAACCCCCAGTTTAAGAACCCCTGTGCTAAATGATGAACTAGCACTCGGCTGAGCCCTCAAGGGTTAACACGTTGGTGTTAATGTTGTTAATGCAGCCTCTATAAGGCAGCAGGAATGGAGGGGAGGGGAGATAGCATAGCAGACAGAGACAGACACACACCTTGTGTGTGGGAGAGAGAGAGAGAGATGCACACTGCCATTTTAAGTAAGCTGACCCACTCTTAAATGCATTGTCTTTTTAAGTGGATCAGGAAGTTGAGACAGCAGCTGCTGCCCCAGGCTTTCTCTGTCTTTCTCCTTCCGTGTCCCACTCTGCTTTATATGGAGAAGAAGGGGTAAGCGAGGTGTAGGAACAGAGGGGAGGGGGCCACCTGTCATTAGCACCCCTTTTCCTTCCCCCCGCAAAGCAAGCAGGAGGCTCGGGGAGCAGCTCCAAGGCAGAGGGCAGGAGCAGCACATGGCAGTGGGAGGAGGGACAGCTGAACTGCCGGCAATTGCTAGCCTGCTGGGCAGGTGCTGCACAGGGAACTTAGGGGAGAGGGGAGCTGATAGGGGGCTGCCGGTCCACCCTGGTTCTAAGCCCCCACCAGCTAGCTGCAACAGGCTGCTCTTCCTGCAAGCAATGGACAAAGCAGGCTGCTGCCAATCGATGTTAGAAGGGAGCATTGCACAACTTTAAACGAGCACGTTCCCTAATTAATCAGCAACATAACAACAAAACAACGTTAACTGGGACGACTTTAAGTGAGGAGTTACTGTACTGAAAGAATTCCAGCCTAGTAACCAGTGTATCTTGCCACCCTGTAATCTAGGGTTACCATACGTCCGGATTTTCCCGGACATGTCCGGCTTTTTGGGCTCCAAATCCCCGTCCGGGGGGAAATCCCAAAAAGCCGGACATGTCCGGGAAAATCGGACATGCGGTCTGCGGCTCGGGTGCCGGGCCGGGGGCTCGGGGGCTCAGCCGGCGGTGCTCGGGGGGGCCGGGTGCCGGGCCGGGGGCTTGGGTGCCGGGCCGGGGGCTCGGCCGGCGGTGCTCGGGGGGGCCCGGGGCCGGGCCGGGGGGCTCGGCCGGCGGCTCGGGTGCCGGGTGCCGGGCCGGGTGCTGGGCCGGGGGCTCGGCCGGCGGTGCTCGGGGGGGCCGGGTGCCGGGCCGGGGGCTCGGGTGCCGGGACGGGACGGGGGCTCGGCCGGCGGTGCTCGGGGGGGCCCGGTGCCGGGCTGGGGGCTCGGGGGGCCTGGCCGGCAGTGCCGGGCCGGGGGCTCGGCCGGCGGTGCTCGGGGGGGCCCGGGGCCGGGCCGGGGGGCTCGGCCGGCGGCTCGGGTGCCGGGTGCTGGGCCGGGGGCTCGGCCGGCGGTGCTCGGGGGGGCCGGGTGCCAGGCCGGGGGCTCGGCCGGGGGCTCGGCCGGCGGTGCTCGGGGGGGCCGGGTGCCGGGCCGGGTGCTGGGCCGGGGGCTCGGCCGGCGGTGCTCGGGGGGGCCCGGTGCCGGGCCCGGCCGGGGACTCGGGTGCCGGGTCGGGGGCTCGGCCGGCGGTGCCGGGCCGGGCCGGGGGCTCGGGGGACGGGCTGGGGACCTGCGGTGCTGGGGGTGGGCCGCGCCTCCTCCCCCCCCCCCACACCCCCCCATTACCTGCTTCAGGCTTCCCGCGACTCAAATGTTCGCGGGAAGCAGGGGAGGGGGCGGAGACTTTGGGGAGGGGGCGGGGTTGGGGCGGACGCGGGGGCGGGGCTGGGGGCGGGGCTGGGGCCCCTTTAAAGTGTCCTCCTTTCGGAGGCACTAAATATGGTAACCCTACTGTAATCGCTAACTGAGAGCTAGCATAAGGCCTGGGGTTTGTGAAAGGTGAATCTCAAATATATTATTGCCCCAGATGTGTACAGCCACAAATGTGATGACCTGAGGCTGAGCAGCTGGAACACCATAGGATTCATGTGAACCTGCAGCTAGAGAACCACATTGATGTAAGCTGTCACAGATCCCAACACGTTGAGACCCGTCCAGGCCATAAAAACCTGCATCAGAACAGACACCTGCGCCCTCTGCTCCAGGATGCTGAGTATTGAATAGGTCCCCAAATAAACCAGCTCCTGAAAAGAAGCTAGAGCAAGGTTGGTTTACCTCCCTTCATCACCTCCCTTTCTCCCCCGCCTCCCCCCACAATTTGTGCTTCCAGGAATCAATGGCCCCAGTTTAATGGATCCTATCTAATGCAATCCTACAGTAGTTTTAACAGTTGTCGAAGTGTGCGTGGATGAATGGGCCTTTCCTTCAAAGGACTGAAGCTAGGACCACCATGAAGTTGGTGAACATTTGATTGGCTGCAGCCAGGCAGAGCTCTGAACTCCTAATGGCATCTCAGAACAAAAAGAATTATCACAGCAAATTCTGGTGGGCTAGTTGAAAATTAATGTGCATATGTTGTATTTATTTTGATGTAATTTGAAGAGTCTGTTTCTGACTGTATGCATCATGCAGATCAAGAGCACAAAAACGTTCACATACAATTACTTAAGATCACAGGGTAAGTACTCCAGGTGAACAGGATGAGCCCCAGAGGAAGGAATTTATGGTGTTATGATCCAGGATTTAATGGAAAAAAGCAGACACTTAGGGCCTGGCTATGATCTCAGTTATACTGGTGTAAATCAGGAGTAACTCCACTGAAGTCAATGGAATTATACTAGTGTAAAACTGGTGTGAAGCCAGAATCAAGCCCTTAGGGTCAAGTGTATATTCTGTATATTTTGGTCCATTGTGTCTCAAAACATGTCTTCAGCTACTATGATGATTGTTATAAAGTGATGCTTCATGTCCTGAATTCCCTTCTTTTTGTGTAGATCTTTGAGAAAAAGGAAATGGAAAGAAGGAATCTCCCCAGAGCATTGAGACATATATCTAAGTGAAGTGGTGATTAGCAACCAGAGATCTGAAGATGAGAGTACTCTTAGCTTGGCACAGCCCTGGGACAAACCCCATATGACTTGATCCTCTTAGGGCCTAAACACTTCACTGGATTTGCTTCAGTGTTCTAAGTCCTCTTCCTCCACCTCTCTATTTAAAGGCTGCAGATTCTAAGTACGGTATGGGGTTGTGGGGGAGAATTTTACTTTTGTTTCAGAGAATCAGGTAGTTTTCCTTGAGTGAAATAAAGGCAGCATTGATGGTTACCTATAAGGAACACTAGAGGTTGGGAAGAGAAAGTGACTGGACCATAAAAGCATCTTCTCTTGTTTCATTGTAGTTTGGCTTCAGGGTCCAGTATCTCTGCCTGGTCTTTGGCTGCCATTTAAGATTTCACTTCCTTAGCTCCATCCAAAGGTGGGGTTTCCTCCATTTCAATATATTCTAGTCAAGACAAAGCTTTATAACAATTCTATATCAAGTCTTCACACTTGGAGAACTTGAACATTTATGCATGGTTTACTCCCCTAATGATATGAAAAAGGCACTGGATCACACCACAAATAAGTTTCCTCCAAAGAAACCTGCTTTCTCTGGTTACTGGTGTATCCATAGCAGAACTGAAGAGACTAATGAGGTGTTAGATTGGAAAGCTCTTGGACTTTTACAGTTTGGCCATGTGCAAGCCAGTGATAATGAAGTCCAATTATTTCTTTAGACGTGAATGTCTGTGAAAACCTCCCGTGGACCAGATATAGGCCAGATGAGTCCCCCAAAATTAGATTTTGGTGCATTAATCATTCACTGAAATCTTCTGAGATGGCCAGTTTTGAGGAAGCCAGCCACTTGTCTATATCCCAGTGAACTGGCCTTAGAGACTGAAATCTGCACATAGGTTCAAGAAAGCTCTAACAATGAAGTTTTCTTGTGTTCAAGCCTTTGGCTAGAATTCTTCCATATGGTTTTCTTTGATTTTAAATCACTACAATATTATAGTGCTAGAAAATAAAGCTATCAGTTTGATGTAGAAAAGCCATGAAAATAGAGGGTGGGTAGGTTTGGGAAAAGGAAAAAGAGGTGCCCATGAATCTACAATAAATAGATTTACCTTCTCCCTAATATAGCCTAATCCAAAACCACCATCACCTCCTGTTCATGGAGACACCGAACTGGAACCTGAACTCAGAAGCTGTTTGCTCCCAGAGAGGTTTCTGCTTCTAAAGGGAGAGTCCAAAACTACTGAACCAATCCAAATTTTGTTCCAGAAAGGAGTAAAGGGAAAGAGGAAACAAGAAGATACTCTCATATTCTGCACTGCTAAAGGGTTAGAGAAGAGTCACCTTTTACTCTAGATAGTAAATCTATACAGTTGGGTCTCTCCCCTGAATAGATTACAACAAAGCTTTTAGTTTCTTTCCATTTGCTAGAAGGTTGTATTAGCCACTGCCTTGCCACAATACATGTGGTTGTTTGTAAATATGTGGCAAGATCCTGCAAATGGACCTGCCTAGGAACATGCCAAAGAGCTCTATTACATTCAGTGTGGCTCTCTGCAGCTGTAGGATGTGCTGGGTGGATCCCTTTGCTGAACATAGTTTTAACTCTGTACACCCAAGACATGAGTCATGAAGAAATGACTAACATTAGGTGATAATCAAGATTTTTCTTTTGCATCAAAAGCATTCACCAATTGTTTCCTAGGTTAAAAATATTTAAAAAGAAAAAATGTTTGGATTGGCTAACATACAGAAGAAACCCTGTATCTGCTGGTGACAATGTTTCATAATTAAAGGTCATCTGAGATTTCTGCATTTTTTGAAAATTAATTCTACAAAGAGCATGAAAAAAATGAAAAGCACTTTAATAAAAAAGACACAACCTTATTTATTAATGTTGCACAATCATATCTTACATACCAGAATAACAAGGTCCTCTTGCTACCACTGTTATCTCTTTCTGATGTTTGCAAGCAGCTCTCCTGAGGAAGCATTCATTTTGGTAAGTGTCTCCATTTGATCCACAAACAGGAATGTAATTTGTATGACACTAAAAAAGGAAGTATCAAATAAATTCAGTCATGCAATCACATGAATAATCTTTAATACAATACACATGAATGTATAGGAAAATAGTCATGCAGAAAGGTAAACTGTCAGACTGCTTGTTAACAGTAAATCATCATTCTGTTTGGTTAAGAATGACTTCATGGGCCATGGGAATGATAGTCTCTCTGTATAGGCTGCAGGGATTAATTTAGCAGGAAAGATTAAAATAATTAAATATGTCTAGCGAGGCTGTATAATGACTAAGGGGAATACAATAATCATCTACAAGTATTTGAAGGGTAAAAACACCAAGATGGGAGAAAAGTCCTTTAAGGTAAAACAAGAATGTATAATTAAGAGTAATGAAATGAAATTGAGCAAAGAAAAAATTAAGGTGAACATCAGGGAAGATTTCCTGACTGCAAGATTTAGACTATGGAATTGTCTTTCAAGGAAGATGGCAAAAATCCCATCCCCTGAATATTCATACTCCTATTTAGTATGTGATTTTTTAGTTTAGTCAACATCTGTCATAATACTTTTATATTGTTGTTATATATCAGGGATCAGCAACCTTTGGCACATGGCCCATCAGGGAAATCCGCTGGTGGGCCAGGATAGTTGTTTACCTGCAGCGTCCACAGGTTCGGCCAATAGCAGCTCCCACTGGCCATGGTTCACCGTTCCAGGCCAATAGGGGCTGTGGGAAGCGGCAGCCAGCACATCCCTCAGCCCACGCCGCTTCCTGCAGCCTCCATTGGCCTGGAACGGTAAACTGCGGCAGTGTGCCAAAGGTTGCCGATCCCTGTTAAATATCAAACGATATTGTGATAGGTCCATTTAAAAAAAAGAAAGGACAATACATTAAATCAGTGTTTCCCAAACTTGGGACGCCGCTTGTGTAGGGAAAGCCCCTGGAGGGCCGGGCAGGTTTGGTTACCTGCCGCGTCCACAGGTTCCGGCTGATCGCGGCTCTCACTGGCCGGTGTTCACCGCTCCAGGCCAATGGGAGTTGCTGGAAGTGGCGGCCAGTATGTCCCTCCAGTGGGAGCCGCGATCGGCTGGACCTGTGGACGCGGCAGGTAAACAAACCGGCCCAGCCCGCCAAGGGCTTTCCCTACACAAGCGGCGTCCCAAAATTGGGAAACACTGCATTAAATAAATCAATGCCCACCATGAAAGGCTTTGGCATAGTATTTTAGTAATAGCTGTCCCATCCTAACAAAGACGGAGTAAATGTCTCCTGTACCCAGTGTACATAAAAATAACGTAGAAAACATACTGTAACCACTCCACCTTCCAAATACCCAGGGAAAGAAATACCAGTCCACTCCCAAAATCAATGAAAAAACTCCCAATAACTATTTAGGGTTTGATCCAACTCTCATAGTACACCACTTTCTGATCCATAGTACCACAAGGAAAAAGAGGGATTAAGGCCTGGTCTACTCACAGACATTGCATCTGTTTAACTGCAGGTGTGATGCTAAACTGATTTAGCTAAACTGATGCTAGAGTGTCTGCACACAAGGTTGTACTGGTATAAATTTTATGTTTAGACAAGCCCCCAAAATGCTCTGATGTCTGGATCAACTTCTTTGACACAGCAGTTGTTTGTTTATTTTTCAAATGTGTATAACTTGTTTATCAAAATCACTTTTGGCATACAAGCAATCAAAATATTTCATTTTTAAAGTTAATTTTAAAGGAAATTATTCTTCCTTCCCTGTCACCCAATCAAAAGTAACCAAGAATGTAATAAACTCCACACACAGAAGCAACTCACATTACTGCTCTGAAAAGTGCTCATAGCATCTCTGTGGTTCTTTTAATTTATTGAGCAGCCTTGGCCTGTGAACCTGTCAGATCTCATGCTAAGCAGGGCCAGGGCGAGTCATTGCTGGAATGGGAGAAGTTTTTGGAGAACTATGTATTCCCCACGTTCAATCTAGATGTTGCTGTGTGCTATTTAAAAGCTACCAGTTTCCGCTGCATTTCAGTGATATGTGAAGTGATGCCTGCTTTATAGTTTGTTTGTGTTTTTAATGCTTTGGGAACATTGGATGACATAAATGTCAATCATTTTTATTTTATTGAAATCCTGCAAAATAGCCTGTAAATTGCTCTGCAAGGATCAAACACTGAAACATCTTTATCAAAAGTGTAGCGAACACATTCTCCCCTAGTGAGCACAAAACCAAAACTATCCTTTTAATGTTTACAGCTGCTGAATGTCAGGACATCATTAAAATGTGCAAGGTCACTGCAGGGAGAGCACTGGAGAATCCCCTAGCTACTTGCACGCAACCTCATTTGCAAATGTAATTCTGGAGTTTTAAACGTCAAAATATCACCTAAACTCAATAGATGTGGTGGCAGAAAGAAAGAAAGAAAGAAAGAAAGAAAGAAAGAAAGAAAGAAAGAAAGAAAGAAAGAAAGATTTGTTCATAGATGGACTAAATCCCCTGGCGCTCTTCCTTCAATGATGTTACGTTTATTTCAATGACATCCTTATATTTGACAGCAAGTCATTTCCAAAAGCGCTTCTAAGAGGAAATGTTATGATGATCCATTAGTACTTAAACTCCTTAAGGTTTAAAAACCTAAGAAGAAACAAGACTGGGATGTTGGTCACTGGTTATTCCTATACATTCAGGGAAAGAATCTCTCATGTGGAGGAGCTCAACTCAGCAAGGAGAGCGGGGGGGGGGTGTCTGGGACTTGGTTACAGCTCCTTGAACATGAGGGAAGATCTGTGACTGCCATTATTTAAAGCAGCTTTGTAGCTGCTCTGTTTAACAGTATCCCATTCGTCATCCAGAACATCTCTGATGCGGGGAGCGGAGGGGGTGGACAAGGGGTGAACAAAGTGGATCCACCTCCATCAGCTTTACACCAGCTGAGAACTGTTCTCTAATAGGGACATTTTCAGCTAGCTAAGCCAGACCCTAGTTTCTTTAGTTATGAAACTGCCAAGATAGAACAGATCTTTGAAAAACTGCAGCATCCCTGGAATATTCACTGAAATTTTTATTATCTGTTTCTCTTGCCAGGCACGACTTTTCAATTTATATGCAGAACAGCTGAAGGGACACCGTCAAGCGGGTTCTGTGTGGTTGTTATTTTAATAAGTCTTTAATTTGGGATATTTTGGAAGTTTCAGTTGAAGCTCCTTAATTAAGGTTGAGTTGAGTTTTGCACTTAAAACAAGTATTCAACCTCTTTGTTACATATGAAAAATACACATATTTTAGCAAGGGGGATTTTCTGTTGATTCCCTCATTCTGTTTCCTTCTTCTGGTGGAAACCGATTTTACTGCTTGTAAATTCCTGTGTGCTAATAGCAACTTTTAAGTTAAGCTGAGGAGGTAGAAATGTGCAACAACAAAAATACAAAATGTTCTAACACTCTGAACATTGTAAACAGAAATAAGATAAGACAGAATAACCAGTGACTGGGTGATTTATTGATTCAAAAATCATGAATCAGGCACCCCCAAATATCGTGAGATTGTCTTTAAAATCATCATATTTTTAAAAGTAATAAATGTTGTGTTCTTGTCATTTGCTTTCTGGTTTTCAAACCTTCAAAGGATACTCCGGTTACATTTTAAAGTTTTTTCCCCAATGACTATTATGCCTAGAAGCATACTTAAAAAAAATGAAAGCTGAGATTCTCATGACTCCAGGAGCTGTTTTTTTTTTAGAAAAACACCAAAATATGAGCCTTACAATAAAATTGTGAAATTTGGCAGCAATGCCAACTAGTCATAGGATGGCTCCTGATTTAGCAGTTTGAAAATAATTTAGCACTCTGTATCCAAGAATTTAGAAAGCTAAAGAAACCTGAGTATCTTGCAATCATTTTAGATTCCGGTGCTACAAAGCTGGCCATAGAGACAAGGCACAAGTTTACTAAGAAACCTGATTTGAAGAAAGGTAGTTTTGATGGGCATATTTGATAAGGGCGACCTGTAGCTTTACCCTCATTCAGAACAGTAGGAGATGGTATCCTTTTTGAAAGAGGGCAGTTCTTGGTAGAATTCTCTGAATCGAACATTATCCTTTGCTAAGGGAGTAACTTTTAGTTATGGAGAATAACAGGGAAAAATGAACAATAATGCTTTAAAAATTGTTCAGATGTAGCCTGTGCTGAAGGTTTTGATGTGTTTTAACTATATGGTAAGTTTGACAAGTCTGTGTTATTCTGTTAGGATCATTAGGGCCAAAAAAGGGTCTGATGCAGGGTGATGAATGTCTTAAAGGAACTATTTTTTAATTCATTTAATTCCTAAGATAACTAATGGATTTATTTGTATGATCTCAAAATTCATTCTATCCTCAGAGTCAGTGCTATAAGTTTGGGGAGGATACACATATTCTCTCCCTCCCTCGTGAACATCAGATGTACGACGCCTGCTCTCCTACCCACCCTTAGCCCCACGCTACAGAATGTCCTAATGAAGCTGTGCAGGGGAGTTGGCTGGAAGCATAGTCCCTCTAACTCTCTGTCAGGGTGATTCACAACCTGTCCCATTACATATATTTAGAATCTAGAGAACATGTCTCATCAGATTACATAAATGTTTAGGTAGCTGAAACTTTAAAATTAACACACTTCTCAGTGTTCCTATAAATAGCCCAATATTTCAAATCACAGTAGATACAAAAGTGCAAAGTCCTTACCTGAAACTGACATGCACATTTCAAGCCATCTCCATCTTCTTTACACACTCCCCCATATTTACATGATGATTCATCACACACTCTTACATCAGACTCCCTTACATTTAATTCTGTAAAAGGGAAAAAAGATGGATAATGTAGTGATTTATTTTTTGGTATAATAATGTCAGCTTCATCTTTAAACCAGTAATTTTCCCACGCAGATATTTTTTTAAAAGTCGATACTCTTGTTCCATATGCTGTGTGCCAACTGGCAACCAGAGGTAGGGCTGTTCCATTGGCACTGTATGTACAGCTATATTCTGCCTCACCACACAAACAGCTCCAGAACAGGGGCACACGTACACTGCCAAAACAGTTATTGTCTTCCATATTCTCACTAGCAGTGCTCTCCCCAATACACAAACGGCCCGTTCCCCAGCAGATAATATCAGGAGTCAATATACACACACAAATAGATAGACCATGTCCCCTCTGCCCCTTCTGCTTTTCTTGTCACAAAGCCTGAAGGAGGAGCCATGCTGTGGATTTTAGTGGGGGCTAGAATCTGTTCAGAAAACATCTTTCCTGCCTTCCAGCCCAGGAGGCAAGCCACACTGTGATCCTTCAGATTGAAAACATTATAAATATGTACAATATTATTATTATTGATTGATTAGTATTATGGTAGCACCTAGGAGCCTCATGGACCAGGACCCTGCTGTGCTAGGTGCTGTACAATAACAGAACAAAGTGTTTACCCTGCAAAGTGAAGGCATGATTGTAGCAGGGATAAGAGTAGCCATGTTAGCTTTAGTCTAGCTGGCGTGGGCAAGAGTCACAGTGTAGACATAGTGGCATGGGGTTCAGCATGGGCTAGCAATCAGAGTTCAAGCCCTACTCAGCTTGCTAGCCCAGGCCATCCATTCTACACTGCTATTAGTACCCATGCTAGCTAGATCAAAGCTAAGACAGGTAGGCCTACCCCTGCTACAATCACACCTTCACGTTGCAAAGTAGGCATACCCTAAGACCTTTGTCTACACTGGAACTTCCTCGGCAAAACTTTTGTCATTCAGGGGTGTTAAAAAACCACACCCCCAAATGACAAAAGTTTTACCGACAAAAAGCGCCAGTGTGAAGAGCGCTTTATTGGCAGGAGTGCTCTCCTGCCGACAAAGCCACTGCCACTTGTGGGGGATGTGGCAGCACAGCTGTGTCGCTAAAAGCAAGGTAGTGGAGACAAAGCCTAAGACAAGAGACAACAGACTGAGCGACAGACAGACAGAATTGGGGAGCACAAAGAAACAATACTGATCAGCCTCATAGGCAGTGGTCTCAGCGCACCAGCTGCCTAACTGTTGTCAAGTTTTTTGTAGGCATCACATCAAAGAAGAGCTTTAAGAGGGGATTTGAATATTATTAACCCCACACATAAACATGAGCATGCAGAAGAGAGAACAATGAAAAGTAAGGGTGGGATTACTTAAAGAGCTCAGTGCTTAACTCTCACTGAAGACAATGGGAGTTATACCATTGACTTCAGTGGAAGCAGAGTGATACCAGCACTGTGTGCTTTTAAAAATCCCACTCTAACAGTTTAACGCAGTGGTGGGCAACCTGTGGCCCGTGAGCCGCATGCAGACCATCAGGATAATCTGATTGTGGCCACGAGACAGTTTGCTGACATTGACCGTCTGCAAGTATGGCCGCCTGCAGCTCCCAGTGGCCGCGGTTCACCGTTCCCAGACAATGGGAGCTGCGCGAAACGGCGGCCAGCACGTCCCTGTGGCCCGTGCTGCTTCCCACAGCTCCCATTGGCCAGGAACGGCGAACCGCGGCCACTGGGAGCTGCGGGCGGCTGTGCCTGCGGACAGTCAATATCAGCAAAATGTCTCACGCCCACAATCAGATTACCCTGATGGGTCGCAGGTTGCCCACCACTAGTTTAACTTGAAAACATTCCTTTAAAAGGAAAAGGAACTTTCATGCTTTGGGCTAGGTTTGTGTTAGAGACCTACAGAGCTCTACAATAGTACAAACCACAAACTCAGATCCGTTTACACCTATGTTTTTCAGAACTTGCTTTACCACTTTTGATAATTAGAAGAAAACTATTCAGGGGGATGGGCTGAATAAAAGCAGAAGTTAAAGGAAAGAAGAACTTCTCACTATTCAGGAGCTGTGAAATGTAGATGAAAGTTAAAAACAAAATAGTTATGATCATCATTTACAGGCAATCTTCCTGCTAAAATGTCAGTACTCAGGCACCACAGAGACAGACAATATATAAAACAACAGGCGATGTCGTCACTGATGACATTGGTAGTGGAAATCCAATAGAAAACATATATAGAACATGCTTCCATCATCCTTTGATACCAGTTTAAGAATGAAAAACATATTGCCAGACTTTCTAAGGTAGGTGGTGTGGAACTGTGCACATACCTAGTGCACGCTACAGTGATGTTACTCTAGGGGGCAGCATGAGCCAATAGGTTGGGCCCTGGGCTTGGAGCAAGGAGATCTATACTCTACACCTTGCACTAGCACTGACCTGCGGGGTGACCTGGGGCAAGTCATTCTACCTCTCTTTCCTCTAGCTTCCCCATCTGTAATATGGAGATAATTATACATATCATCTTCTGTAAAGTGCTTTGAGATCTACAGACAAAAGAGCTGTGTCAGACCTTGATATTATTAGCTGAATGATGAAGCACCATTGGCACCCCCAAATTAGATAAACATGAAAAGTGACTGAAAAAATAAATATGGATTATAATCTATCATTCTTGAAGATATAAATGAAGATTTTAATGTGCTAGTTAACTATCCTGGTTGCCACACCAACGATGTGCATGTGTAGTAACCTGCACCCTGACACTAGCACCTGCTTCAGTTGTGATGCAGCAGCACAGAATGCTGTCCTGGGGAGAGAGACATACAAGGAGAGCGCAGCTCAAACTGGGGAGGGGACTTGGAATCCACCCGAAGGGGCAGTCAGAAAAAGCTGTTAGAGAGAAGGAGGAGGATGGAAATGTGGAGCTAACAGATGAACTGGAGCCTGGGTACGGGGAGGGGATAAAATAAGAGAAGAACAGGAGAATAAAAGCAGAGGACTAGGAAGTGAGAAGGAGGAAAATAGGAAAGGTTTCAGATCAGGAGAAGCAGGAAAAAAACAGACCTGCGTACATGAGCAGATGCTCTTAGAGAAGGGAAGAAGAGGGAAATCAAATCTACAGACTTACCAGAGAGAGAGTATCCAGGGAAAAAACTGAAAGGAAATATAATTGGTGAAAAAAGGAATTGATGAAAAAGCTGTGTTAGATGTAAACAGATCCTGGAAGCAATCAACAAGAAGCCCACCCACAAAGGACCTAAAAGACATGAACAGAGAGAGAGAGTGATTGTGTGAACATGTATTGACTGAACACAGTTCATAGGCGCCTAATGGACAAGTGAGGGCCACTAGGTGAATAAACCCCACTTGTGGATAAACTCGTTGAAAAGAGGGACAGCCACAGGAATGCTGAATCGAAGAAGCACTTCAAGCTGGAGAAAGCAAAGAAGAGGACAGCAAGAGTGCAGCTGTACTTACAGCCACGGAGAGGAAAAGTAGATTCTTTTCTGAAGTGACACTGTATTGTAAAGTAATCTCTTTTATTCTTGTTAATAACAATGTATGTGGTACTAACCACACAGCATGTACAAGCTCACAAAGGTTAATGAGATGGTAATGTATAGTTTATTACTATAAATAGTAAGTCTTTGGTAATATTTTATATTATTTATGCTCCAGACACAATTTTGGTGTTTTCCCTTATAAAGTTTTAAAATTTTAAAATTATCACCTTTGTTTTGGTTTGTCTCTACCTCGCCTCATAGTTAGCATAGCCTAGCCTAGCCAGGTCACCATATGTGTTCTCAAATGATAACTGTGATGCTGTGTATAAGAAAGGTGACCATTTATATCACTGTTGTTACCACTGTTACACAATTTCCATAAATCTTTTACAAAGTGTATCATGTAAGATGTCAATGGAAAAGTTATGGTTTGCTAAGTATGATTATCTTGTTCATATGCATGTATTATCTTTATATTGGAAGTTATGAATATTCGCTATGTACTTGAATCTTAAATATGTTTTGTTCCTGGGTGACACATAGATTTACACCAGGGCTAGCCAGCTATGTGTTGATGGCCCGTTAAGGACACTCCAGTCTCACAATGGCTCATTGAAGAAACTCATCCCACCCGGTAGGTCTTCCTATGGATGCCTCAGGCAGCGAGAAGCCAGTGGCCACTCCCTGTGATTCAGCAAACCATGTAAGAACATGTGATATGCTCATGTGACCCTGGACTCCATCTTTGGCCAGTAACTTTTCATACAAATGGACTGAGGGCTTTGTTTAGGACAGTAAATTTTCATGCACATGGCCAAGGATATAAAACACTCCTGAAACACCTCAATTTTGCCTCTTTCCTGCTCCAATTCTCTGGACTGTGGATTTACAACTAAAAGGAGCATCTTGAACTACGGACTGAGCAACTTCCAATCTCCTGGAAATTACCAGAGACACTTTACAAGCCAGCAGCCTATTCCATCACTGCTACAAACCTGATATAAGGACTTTGCAATCATATGTATGTATATGATCTATTAACCATTTATAACTCTCTTTTCTTTTATTAATATATCTTTAATTAGTTACTAAGGATTGGTTGACATATTGACCTGGAGTAAGTATCTGATCCTTTGGGATTAGCAGAACCTCACATATGGTGACTTGGGTTTTCAGTAACCTCTCACTATATTAGACCTGTTTGTCTGGATGGGAGTCAAAGGCTAGAATCCCTACAGGGGTCTATATGTGGCTTCTGGTTTACCAGTGTAGTACTACAGAAGCTCTTTTGTTACTGGTTTGATGAATCTAATTATAGAATAAACCACCAGTTTTGGGGATTGTTTGCCCTATTTCTCACAGACTGCCCTGAGTGAGGCATTCTCAGTATGGTCCATCCCAGCACCTGGTCACAATAACATTAATCAGATGTGATTGCTTCACTGTAGGATCTGAGTTAATGTGAGAGAACATTGCAGCTTTTCAGTTTAGTATGCTTGCAATTTGCTTCTGAAGGAAATGGTCATTTCTTTCTCCCCATAAAGATCTATCCCATGAAAATGAACAAATGATTAAAATTAATTAAGAGGAAATGGTGATGTCATGCCCAACAGAAGATTGCACCTTTTAATGATAATACATTTCAGATAATATGATTTGCAAAATGAATGCTCACATGGATAAATTACAGTGATAACAACTTATTTTTAGGAGTTAGAGAAACTAAATATATATGGGCCCCAAATCTGAGTTCCTCCATTCCTGCGTTGGGCTCCCTGTAATCTGGGATCATTTAGGGGCCTACTTGGCCTATGGCATCAGCCAGAGAAGTCCCAATGATGCTCTAACTCATGTTTACTTTCTGTGCCCCCCTATGATGCTCAGTCCTCACGTGGAAACCCCCTTAATGGAGGAGTATTCCCCAGAGGCAGTTTCCAAGCCTTTAACAAAATTCAACTACCATCTTTATGCTGACAACTCACAGATCTATCATTCTATCCCAGACCTGTGGGACATGGATCAGTGTTCATGCCCCACCCCCCCATCAGTAGCCAGCTGGGACGGGGAAGCTAATGATCCAATCAGGGGACCAAATTCAGTGATGAAACCTGGTCATGTGTCACCTGAGGCATGTTGCACATACACTAAGAAGAAGATCCCAGTTTTGTTTCCTTCTGTCCAAACTAACATCTTGACCTGTCTCTCTGATGTCTCCTTGTGGCTGTTTAGCTGTCAGTGCAAGCTAAATATGGCTAAAACCAAGCTCTTAATACTCCTCCACTCCAAGCCCTTCCTGCTATCTTCTTTCTCCAACACTGTGGACAATGATGCCACCCTGCCCGTAACCTGAGTGTCATCTTCAACTCAGACCTCTCTCTAGATCCTCACATCCGGGCTCTGTCTAACTCTTGCAGATTCTTTCTGCATCACATCTCTGAGATATGGCCTTGCCCATCCACCCACACAGAACTCTCATCCAAGTTTTCATCATCTTGCATCTTGATTACTACAACATCCTTTTCTCTGGCCCGACAAATACATTTTGCTCCACTTAGATTAATTCAAAATGCTGGTGCAAAGTTCATTCTCCTAGTCCATCACTTTGACCGTGTCACCCCTCTCTTTGCATCCTTTTTTTGGCTCCCCCAACCTGTCTGTATCCATCTGTTGTCTTTTACCTAGATTGTAAGCTGTTCAGGGAAGGGACTAGCTCTTTGTTTTGTTTGTACAGTGCTTAGCACAGTGGGATCCTGGTCCACGATTAGAAGTCCGAGGTGCTACGGTAACACTAATAATAAACAATTAGCCCAGAATAAGGGAGCTCCTGCAGCCCAAACCCCTCATCCCCACCTCCACCCCAGATCCCGCACCCCTAGCCAGAGCCCTCACTCCTGCCCCCCAAACCTGTGCCCCAGCCCAGAGCCCCTTCCTGCACCCTGAACTCATTTCTAGCACCACCCCAAAGCCCGCACCCCCAGTTGAAGCCCTCACCCCCTCCCGCATCCCAACCCTCAATTTCATGAGTCTAAGAATCCTGTAAGCCACACACTTTCACGTCTCCTGAAGCTGAGAATTCCACCCGTCTGCAAGGCTGGGTCCTTGCTCTCTGGGCACACCTTGTTCCTTCCTACTCATCTGGCTTAGTTTTCCTCACAATGAGCCCTATCTCATGCATTATATTATGAGAGAAAGCAATAGAGCCCATGGATCAGCCAAAGATTCATCTAGCCCAATATCCATTTTTCTGACAATAGCTAAATGAACCATTGGTCTGACCCACTGTGGCTGTTCTTATGTTCTTATTATTATCATCATCAAAGGGATGTAGCCTCCTTTCAGATCAAGTATTGATCTCTGGCAACATCCTTCAGACGGTCTGGTTGGATGTTCTGTGTATGTCCATCTCTGGCAATCTTACTGCACCACTGAAGCCTTTGGCACCCATGTGATCACTGACCATTCCTGGGTAAATGAAAACTAAAAATAACTCAAAATTCAAATTTAAAACAAACAAATCCCAACCAGTTTCACCAGATTGATTCAGGATTCACCTGTCTGTCTGTGACGTAGCAGCCTAATTCCCATTTTCAAAAGAGATTTAGAAGCCTTTAGAAGGAATCCTTCAGATGGGATGTCTCAGATTGTGTAACTTACACGTCCCTGCAGTAATTTAGACTACCTTACACTGATCTGAAGAAAAGCTCTGGGTATGGAAATTGTAGTGGCTGCCGGGGACTCACTATGGAGAGAGCTCTGTGGAAAAGATGATACAATCTTTTGTGGGTATGTTCTGCAGAGCCAGAGGGAGGAATACACCCACTCTGCCAACACCCAAACAAGAGGGTGCCCGTAGTTTCTCCCCATGTGGATCCTTATCTGACAGATATCCCGCTGCAGGATTCCAGAGACGAATCTCATTTCTCTGGAGGCAGAGGATCTCACTGTCCATGGGGGAGGGGAGGGATCTTTATGCAGATGTGGGATGGAGAGGAGGGGATGAGCAAAGGAAAGGACAAAACTAGCCCCAGTAACTTACTGGGTTCTGGGGGAGAAGAGTAGCTTTAGCCTGAACCCACTTTTACCAACCAGATTTACTGCAGAGCCACTAATGTAGCTCTGCATGAATGCCCCAGGAGAAGGGAAAGAGATAAGAACCAAATTAAAACAACAAAGGTAAAACTGGAGGACCCACTCTCAACACCCCAAAAAAGTATCCCCTGAAGACCAGGGGAAGACAGAATGAAAAATTAGAAGCATACTGCTTAATTTTAGGGGGCAGATTGTATTTGTTTCTTTTGGTTTCAATTCTAAGCAATGGTTATAAAATGTATAAGTGGGATGGACTATCATCAAGAAAGAAATTAACAGATACTGCCTATTCATGGAAATGGAACAAATGGTCCTTTTCCAATGCTTTATTATGCACCTAGGTACTATGGTGATGGGCATTTTTCAGTTAGATTAACATTTCTGATGAGATGTCATCGAATCTCTGCATCCATTTGAAAATGCAGTCAAGCAAAAGTAAAAATCAGAGCCTTGACATGTATACAATTACACTTGATGGAATCGCAAGTACTATAAGAATGTGTGTTAGCCATAATGATTTTCACACCTACAGTATTTTATTCAAAAATGAAAATCTGTGTTAATGGTGTAATTTAAAGGCTAGGAGAAAAGATGTCTGGCACGTCTAAGATATGCTCAGCCTTGAACAAAATCCCTGCAGATAAAGAAAGATAAAAAAGATTTTCTGCAATTATTTCCAGAAGAAAGAATCATTTACCATCATATACCAGAATGGATAAGAGTAAGAACATGTAGCATGCAATTTAGGATGATTTCTTGTATGTTTATTTAATGACAACCACAACTCATTTTCAAGGCTTTTAGTCGCTGTAAATAACAGTACATATCAACATAACTGATTACTCAGAAAAAGTAAATAATAATTCATCAAGTTCCAGGAGAAAAACATAATTAGTACAATTAAATAAAGCTCCCAAATTTATGGTAACATTTGTGACCCAGGACCTGAAAGGAGGTATTAGAAATGATTTGTTAGTATCTGTCCCTTTTAGCAAATGGGGTTCTGCACAGGCGCAGAGATCAACTTCCAGAAATCTGGCTGTAAAGCCCCAATCCAAGGTCCTGTCTTCCCCCCACCCCGCCCCTTTCCTCTCAGGAAAATGCACATAGTGAGAGTTTGTATGAATAAGAAATGTCTAAAAATGGAGTAAAAACTTCAATATTTTGGATCTGCCCATGCAGCTCCGCTAAATCAGCCAGACATCCTAGAACATCATATTCTGCTACAACTAGTAGTGTATAAGTTTAATTTACTAAAGCACTTGTCTTTATCTGGCACCTCTTTTACTCAAGAAATAATCAGATACAATAATCAGATACTGATATTTGTCCTGCAGACCATCAATATGTATCGATCTGAGAGGCAGCAATCCTTACACCCAAGGGATTACATTATACATATTAAAAACGGTGGGCTTGGTGTAACTGAAACCTGGGTTTGATTTTAAACAAGCTAGGGCAAATGCAGAACCAGCAACTCTGAAGGCAGACAGATTCTCATGTGAGATGGCACATTTATTAGCAGTGTTGTCAACTCTCATTACCAGTGACATTATTTTGGCCCCTATTGTGGCCAGTCTCACAATGTACCAAGATGCTCCAGTCCAGACTCAAATTTCAGCCCTCCTTGGACAACCCCCACCCTTACGATTGGCTGCCTTCCCCACTACCCCACCTCATGGGGGAGAGCAGCCAGTAAGAGCTGTTGCAGGAAGCAGGCAGAGCTCTTCCTCCCATGAGACAAGAAAAGCCGACACCATTCTCAAGGGGTGGGGGTGGGGGGGTGAAGGTGGCTTCGGGGGAGCAGAAAGAGCCCAGAAGCTCAGCGTGACTCTGCTCCCGATTCTTGCCTCCCCTCCTAACAACAACGAGTCAGTCTGCTCCCCTCTCCCCTTGCCATCCCTGAACACCAGGCCAGGGAAGGGAGGAGTTAATACCCTTGGAATTGCCCCCAGATACCTCTGGGAGGAGAGAGAAGACCCCACTACACCTGTCCCCCAGGCCTAAGAGAGGGGGTGAAGAACCCCTGGAGCGGTACCTCTGGAGCAGAGGTCAGGTGTGGCGGTGTGAGGGAGCACAATGAGTTGCTGGGCTGGGGGGACATTAATGAATTAGAATGCTGGGGTTTGGGGAGCCACTGGACGCTCCGCGCCATCAGGCAGCAGTGAGAGGACCCTGCAGCAGGGCCAGAATCACCTGACCCCCGCACATTTTGGAGAGTGGGCAGCACTAACTGTAGTCTGTCACACATGCTCATCTTGAGGTGGACAACATGAGTTCAGACAGACCAACCACACACAGTACAATGTTTGTGATTTTTGGGCCAATCCCCTGATTTTGGGTTGTCGGACCCATGATTTTTGAACTTTTGAGGTTGGTAATACTGTATTATGGAATGGTGGGGAGGATAAAAATTCTTTCCATTAGGATTAAAACATTGAACCATATATAATATAATAACCAACCTTTCAAAACTCTTAACATGAGCCCAGGCAGGATCCTAAGTGCCCCCTAAGTGCCGCAGTGTGGTGGCAGCAACCAGGGCCAGCTCTAACTTTTCTTTTTTGCCTGGGGCAGCAAAAAAGCGCTGCCCCACTGTACCCCACTCCCCAACGAGCGCCGCACAGCCGAACCCCCCCCCCAGCGCCGCACAGCCGAAATCCCCAGCCCCCCAGCACCACGCGCCTGAAGCCCCGTCCCCGAGCGCCGCGCAAGCCCCTGCTCCCCCAGTGCCGTGCCGCCCAAAGCCCCGCCCCCACCAAGCGCTGCGCTGCCCAAAGCCCCTGCCCCCCCTCCGAGCGCCGCGCCAGCCCCCGCTCCTCCCTCCGAGCACCGTGCCGCGCCAGCCCCCAACCCCTCCAAGCGCCGTGCCACGCCACGCCAAGCCAAGCCCCCGCCCCCCTCCAAGCACCATGCTGCGCCAACCCCCGCCCCACCATCCGAGCACCGCGCCAACCCCCGCCCCCCATCCGAGCACCGCGCCAGCCCCTGCTGCCCGAAGCCCCCCCCCCAGCGCCGCAGAAACAAAAAAACCCACCAGTGCTGCCCCTACGAACCAATAAATAAATAAATAAATAAATGAAAACCCGAGCGCTGCCCTGCCCCAAGGTGCCGCCCCAAGCATGTGCTTGGTGGGCTGGTGCCTGGAGCCGGCCCTGGCAGCAACAGTCAAGGAGGGGTGGGTGAGGCCCATATATTGTACAGGCACAGCTTGGTTCTTCTATACAGATTCCTCTCGCAGACTATCTCAGTGCCTTCCAGTCCAGGAGAGACTCCAAAAATGGATGTCAGTGACTTGCCTCATGCCTTCCCCATCAAGACCCCTCTAACAAAAGAGGCAGGTCACACAAGTAGTCTCCAATCCCTACTAGTCTCCAATCCCAGATACATTCAAACAACATCTACAGGCTGGGCTGATGTGACCATCAGAAAATCTGGGTTATATAAATATTACCAAAGTGAAGAAACTTCCTGATCTATCATAACCACCAAAATTATTGATGAATGAAACACTTATCTGAAGTTATAAGCAATACTTTGCATTACTATCCAAAAACGTCTGTCTTCAAGAAAACCATAAACATGTCGGTCTCATGACACAGAGTGGCCAAGTCTAAAGTCCCCCAGTTACTTTTTTTTGTCACTTCACATCTGAATAATTACTTATGCTTCTGTTAGAACTTCCAATAGAAGCCCTGTTGGTCAAGGGTTTATAACTTAGCTATGCAAACCTGCTTGGTATTCAAGGTCTCAGCTGAGAAACAATTTGTTTACCTCATTTAACTTTTTTCAGATTTTGTTTTTAGAATCAATTAACTGAAAAATAGCATACAAGTGCAAAATCAGTAAAGGCTCTATTGTGACTATATAAGCTACAGCCATGGTAAAGATCATTGAGGTGCCAATGACAGTGGCACAAGCATTCTGCATCTGTGGTCTTCAGGCAAGCAGCATTCCTCTAGAGATGCTAGTGGGAATTATATTGAAGAGCTACTCTGACATCTGCTTTTAGCTGGTCCCCTAGTACCAGTTCCAACCACACGATGAAGTGAGAGAGAAAGAGCTATGGTGTAATGCAATGGTAGTCGGCAGGTGGACTGCTGGCCAAATCAGGACTGTCAGACACTTTTGAACTGACAGCAAAATCTTTTTATTTATCAATATTATTGATATTATTTTTGTATTATTATCTCTGGAGTCTGGACCTTGACTATAACCTTAATCAAGACATTTGGACCGTGACAAAAAATTAATTGACTACCCCGGTGTAATGTGTGTGGATGTGAAATTATGTCACCCTTGAATGAACCTGCAACCATTCATGACAGCATCAATGGACCAATAGAGCACCATTATGTATCTTAATGTCATTCTAATATGTAAAATATATAAAATGTTATTTCATAAGAAAAAATATTGAAAAAATGATTTTCCTTGTTCTGACATCCTTCTATGGAGAAACAGTTCATCTGGGAAGTACAAGAGACAATAGGAAAAAATTTAATATGTTCCATTCTTAATTTTTGTTCTATGGATGTTTATTTCTATTTCAATGTGTCATTTACAAGGAAGTACACACCAAGGCTGCAATTAAGTATATAGGTAATTATGGAAGTATGTACAGATAAAACTATATAGGTAAATGGTATTTAAATTCTGTGTAACTGCCTGTTTCTTCCCTCCATCTGCTTTAGTCTGGATTGAATTCACAATTTTGATGGATTAATTTGTACAAAGCAATATCTAATGAGACAAAAAAAATTCTGATGGCGCCGCTACCGTCACTCAGCTATTACTTCAATATGGAATGGAGGGCCTACAGTAGGGCCTAAAATAAGAGGGCCTAGAAATTAGGGCCTAAAAATAGGAGGGCCTAAGGCTATAGCCTTATTAGCCTATGGGTTAATCCAGCCTTGGCCCTCTCCCCCATATTTTGCCCACAATCACTTAGATCTTTCTCTTGTTCAACTGCAGTGCTTCTGAGGCAAATGGGCTGCTTTTAAATTTAACTGTAACTAAGTAGTTGAACTGATAGCTTTGCGGAAGTTAAACTGTGATGCAGCTCAGCTTCCTGCAAAGAGCTGCAACTGAACGGGAGACCTCTTTGCAGCTGTCCATTCACTAATGCCTGCACTTCTTAAGAAGCCCAATTTAACTGTGAAACATCACTTCTAGTGTGTGCTGTATGGGAAATGAAAAAAAGACAGAAGGGAAAGGAGAGAGAGAAGAACAGATGGGGAAACAGGTGGCAAAGAAGAGATGGGCAACAAGAGAGAAAAAGAAGGGGAAAAATGAGAAGATGGCCCAGAAGTCAACTGCAAACTGATTTAAAGTGACTGTCATTTTCCAATTATTTCTTCTCACGCTTCCACTACACGAAAATAGTTCATAGGGGATGGATATGTTATAAGAAATAATAAAACCAAAACATTTGTTTAAAATAAATTTCACTTAAAGGTAGAGAGCTATAGTCTGATAGAATTAAGACACTCCAGAGTATATTTTATGGGTAAATTAATCTACTTTTTGGACAGTTGAAGGCACTTGTTTGCTTCCAAAATATCCTTGCCATGTATTAGAGGACCAATAAAACTTGTCTTGTGGCTTGAGGCAATATTTAAAGCTCAATCAAGCAGACAAATCCAAATGCTGTAGCTTGGCTCTTGAAAATGCTAACTGGGTGAATTCTCCTCACATATTCTTTTTTAAATGTAAAACTACAATTAGCTGGGTAAGTTGGAGTGCATTTACACAATTGTATGTTAATGTTGTTTTCTAGAAGAAATTTTAACAGACCTATTTAAAGTTTATTTAAATAAAGTAAAACAGGATGTACACACACACTGCTAAAATAATTTTAATTTCTGCATACAATGGAAAAGCATAGGGACTTTTTAATGTCTAAAGCCCACAGAAGTGCGGGGGAGTGAAGGGGGCCGGGGTAACAAGACTGCTTTGGAATCTGAGAGTCTCCCACACTGCAATTACGCACATTACCACCACAGGTGTGCAGTACTCTACAGGAACAAGTACAGAACCTGTCATTGTGATGGGTGTATGGACAACTGTTCTGTCAAAATACTCATAGGTGTTGACTCTGTGGATGCTCCAGGGCTGGAGCACCCACAGGAAAAAAATGGTGGGTGTTCAGCTCTCATCGGCAGTTCCCCTATCAGCTCCTCCCCCTCCTCCCAGTGTCTCCCACCCACCAATGGCCCTGCTGTTCAGCACCTTCCCCTCCCTCCCAGCTCCTCACAAATCAGCTGTTTAGTGGTATGCGGGAGGTGCTGGGAGGAGGGAGGGCGGGACAGGGGGTCGGGGGAAGGGGTAGAGTGCGGTCGGGGCCTGGGGCAGAGCAGGGGTCGAGCATTCCCTGGGAAAGGACAAAGTCAGCGCCTGTGAAAATATTGCCCATATTCAACCCATAGCACACTTCCATTTCTCTCATACAATTTCTAGAGGTTCAGGCACTTTTTTTACGCTAATAGCTTTAGAAATATTTAAGCAGATAATGTAGATCTATAGTTGAAGGAGTACAGTAACTCCTCACTTAAAGTCGTCCCGGTTAACATTGTTTCGTTGTTACGTTGCTGATCAATTAGAGAACATGCTCATTGAAAGTTGTGCAATGCTCCCTTATAATGTTGTTTGGCAGCCACCTGCTTTTTTGCAGAAAGAGCAGCCCATTGCAGCTAGCTGGTGGGGGCTTGGAACCAGGGTGGACCGGCAGCCTCCCATCAGCTCCCGGCTCCTCTAAGTTCCCTGTGCAGCAGCCGCCCAGCAGGCTATCAATTGCCGGCAGTTCAGCTGTCCCTCCCCCCACTAACATGTGCTGCTCCTGCCCTGTGCCTTGGAGCTGCTCCTGGGAGCCTCCTGCTTGCTGTGCGGGGGGGGGGGGGTAGGAGAGGGGGACTAATGTCAGGGTGTGCCCCTCCCCCCTGCTCCTGCCCCCCCGCTTACCCCATCTCCATATAATGGGGGTGGGCGGGGGATGGACACAACAGGGCTCAGGACTGAGGGAGCTTGCTGGTAGCAGCTGCTGTCTCAACTTGCTGATCTACTTAAAAAGGCAATGTACTTAGAGTGCGGTCAGCGTACTTAAAGAGGCAATGGACATCTCTCCCTCTCTCACAAACACAGGGTGTGTCTCTGTCTGCCATGCTGTCTCCCCTCCCTCCATTTATGCTGCCTTGTAGAGTGTGAGGCTACATTAACAACGTGTTAACCCTTGAGGGCTCAGCTGTTCTAGTTCATCATTTCGCAGTAAGGCATTCCCTGGGAAATATCCCAACCTCTTCCACCCTCTGACTTCACCATCTCAACCAAGGTTCACATTCATCATTGCTGTGTACAGTATTAAATTTTTTTTTTAACTTATACTGTGTATAATATAGTCATATAGTCTTTTGTCTGGTGAAAAAAATTTCCCTGGAACCTAAACCCTCCCCCCCAATTTACATTAATTTTTATGGGGAAATTGGATTCGCTTAACATCGTTTGGCTTAAAGTCACATTTTTCATTAACATAACTACAACGATAAGCAAGGAGTTACTGTAGCTAATGGTTGTGTAATAGTTGGAGCTATTAAAAATGCACAGTGAAACCTTCAAAGTGATTTCTCTCACACACATTTTTTCTTTGAATCCATACTGTATTGACAGTAATCAAGTAGTCAAAACCCACATCTTACATGCTTTTCTACTGGGAATTAAACAAAATACTGTCTTCAACACTTGCGTACAAAACAGCACCTATTTGTCTTTAGGTAGGAAAAAAATGATTAACCAAGTAGTCTGTGGGACAGAGGTGGGCAAACTACGGCCTGCGGGCCACATCCGGCCCGTGGGACTCTGCTGCCCGGCCCCTGAGCTCCTGCCCCGGGAGGCTCACTCCCGGCCCCTCTCCTGCTGTTCCCCCTCCCACGCAGCCTCAGCTTGCCCCACCGCTGGCGCAATGCTCTGGGCGGTGGGGCTGCGGGCTCCTGGGGCAGTGCAGCTGCAGAGCCACGGCCTGACACAGCGCTCTGTGCTGCACAGTGCCGTGGCTGCTCCAGCCGGGCAGCGCGGCTGCCTGTCCTGCTGCTCTGGGCAGCGTGGCTGTAGCGCCACCGGCCACCCAGTGCTCCAGGCAGCGTGGTAAGGGGGCAGGGAGCAGGGGCGGGGGGTTGGATAGAGGGCAAGGGAGTTTGGGGGGTGGTCAGGGGCCGGGGGTGTGGATGGGGTCAAGATGGTCAGAGGGCAGGGAACAGGGCAGTTGAATGGTGGCAGAGGTTCAGGGGGGGCAGTCAGGAAGGAGAGAGGGGGTTGGATGGGGCGGCAGGGGGCAGTCAGGGGCAGGGGTTCCAGGGGCGGTCAGGGGATAGGGAGAAGGGGTGGTTGGATGGGACGGTGTCCCGGGGGGACAGTCAGGAAGGAGAGGGGGGATTGGATGCGGTTGCAAGGGGGTCCGGGGGCTGTCAGGGGACAGGGAAGGGGGGAGGGTTGGATGGCACAGGAGTCCCAGGGGGACCGTCAGGGGAGTGGGGGGGACTGGGAGTGTGTGGGGATGGATGGGGTAGGAGTCCGGGGGGGGGGGCTGTCAGGGGGCGGAGGCTGGGCCACGCCTCGCTGTTTGGGGAGGCTGCCCTAACCGGCCCGCCATACAATTTTGGAAACCGGATGTGGCCCTCAGGCCAAAAAGTTTTCCTGCTCCTGCTGTGGGAGGAGGTTGTTATAAATAAGTTGGTGTGAATGTCATGTTTAAATTAAATTAGATAGTATATTTTTAATATTTTAAATTTAAAATTACACTGAGAAGTCAGTAAAGAAAAACATATTTATATGCTACTTCTACAGCCCTCTGGGCTCTGATGGGCAATAGCAGGATGGAGATTTTTCTTCTTTCAGTCATGTTGCTTACATATTGTAACTTGCATATTTAGGCCTCAAACCTGCAAACACACATTGAGTAACTTTATGAAAGTATTGAATGAGACTTCTCACATGTATAAGTGCTGGTGGAATCGGGCCAATAGGGTCCAATCTAATCTTCCTTCCTCTGAAGTCAATGGGAGTTATATCATTAACTTTAATGGAAGCTGAATGGCCCATGGTAGTACTTTTTCTGCTTGTGTTCTTCCACCATTTCAAAAAATAAACAAAACCAGACTTTCCAAGCTATACAGCAGTGTCCAATCTCCACAGAGGGGGGATTTATTTCAAACCCAAGATTCCATGTCCTGACTCTGTTCATTTCCTTATCAAACTGATTTTTGCAGCTTATGTTTAATATTTTAGATTCCTGTGTTCAAAGGCTGTAAACCCTTTGACTCAAAGAAACGACTAATTCCATAAAGCTAAATAAAAATAACAAGGAGTCTGGTGGCACCTTAAAGACTAACAGATTTATTTGAACATAAGCTTTCGTGGGTAAAAACCTGCGGGGGAGGGAGGACAGCAGGGGAGGGGCCAGGGGCGAGTGTCCCAGGCCAGGAGCTTGGGGGCCGGGCAGGATGGTCTCATGGGTCAGATGTGGCCCGCGAGCCATAGTTTGCCCACCTCTGTACTAGAAACTACTGTAATACTACTAACAACAACAACCGCGATATATTCCCAGAGATGGAGTTAGTGTCTTTCTACTGCAGGGAATCTGACTTTTTTCCCTTTTCATAATGCATTCCTGTTGTCTTCCAGTCTCACTGTAATTGTGCTTGACGACCCATAACCCTTTCCAAATCTTCCATGACCCTTTCCTAGCTCTGCCTATTAGGGGTAAACTCTGGCTGTAATACAAAATTGGAACCTTCCCTCTAGCTCTTTTAATCAATTCCTATATATAGATAGAGTGGGCAGCCATACTGCCCTTGGGGAAGTCATTGCCTCTACTGCTAAAGACAAAGCACCTGTATCTTTTCCCCAAAGATATCTTTCTACAGGTAAGTAAAAGTTAGGACAAACTCTTTAAACCTGTTTATAAAGTAAATCTGATGGCTGCCTCCAGACACCCAATACCAGAATTACAAAATTTTTGAACAAATTCTGAGTCCAGATCTCTGGTTTACACTTATAACCAATTAATGCTGCAGTAGCACCTCCCCTAAAAGCAAACAACCCCAAACAAAGTAGCTAATTTGTAACACAAAACCAGCAGTGAGACAAAACTAAGCAGTCTCATCATACATTACAGGGCACTTTCCCCCAAAGCTGCAGGTTATCTGAGTAGCTCAGGTTGAGTCTCAGTTGCAAAATAGCTTAGTACAAATTCTGCTTCCAGTGCCAACTCATTATTTGTGGTTTTAACATGGGGGACAATCCTCCTGACCATCTCCTGGAGCCGGAGTAAAGGCAGTCTGTGGCCTTATGGCTGAGCTAACCTCCATAACAAGTATGATCTCCCTCTGCAGGTGGGGAAGGAATGGATAATGGATCTGTGTAAGCAGAGATCCATGGGCCCTGCTCCTTCTTCTGTCTGCCTCTCGCCCAATTTTCTTCTGCCCTGGCAGAAAAAGAGTCCCTGGAGGGAAACAGTTTCTTGGTGCAAAGGAGATACAGACCTCCTGTACAGGTTTATGGTATGCTTCCCCATGCAAGACCCTCCTACCCTATGGCAGAAAGAGCAGAATTTGCCATTTTCTGAACATGACACAAGAAGCAACAAATACAGGGCCTGAATGAATATCAACCAACTGGATTATAAATGAAATGCAGCCACGAGAGAGGATACAATTTTAGGGCCCAATTCTGCAAACACTTACATGCTTAACCTTACGCACATGTGTAGAGCTAATGAGCTTAATGGGATTTAAGGTTAAGTGTGTTTGTATTTGCACTGCAGGATCAGGGCCATAATCAAATTGTTTAATGACCCACTTTTTGCATAAATAATAACCAGTGTGACTAGTGCCTCACTCTCTTGGAAAGAAGTTTATAGCATTTACACATTTTTTCTTAAGATTCTGAGAGGCCATTTCAACTTCATATTTGAAAGCTTCCATTAAGTGCAGCAGAAAACATATCAAACTTGTCAAACAAAATATAAATCTGGACTTAATTATTCAATTTCAAAGGGGAAAATGTTGGAAACTACAACAGGGATTGAAAGCAGAAATCTGAAGTGTGGCCTCTAAGTGGCTTATTTAAAAAGAAGTGCATACAATTTGCATCTGTATTAATAAAGATATAACAACAACAAGTATTGCTGTGGTATCTAGAGGCCCCAGCTGAAGTCAGGGTCCCAATTCTGCTAGGCACTATACATACACATATTGGTGGAGACAGTATAAATAGACAAGACAGACAAATGGTGAGAGAAACAAAGTATTATCATACCCATCTTATTGATGGGGAATTGAGGCACAGGGAAATGAAAGGACTTATCAAAAGTCACAAAGAAAGACAGAGCCCAGACTCAAACCTAGTCCCTTAAACACAAGGCCATCTTTTCTCTACTTCCCCACATTTTTTCATAGAAAAAATGTCTAAAATGCCCATGCAAAAATTCAAAAAATGGAGCATGAAAAAAAAAAAGACTCCCAGTATATGCTGTTGTCACTTGAGAGAGATAGAGATAAGAATTTATGTTAACTTGCTAATGCTAATAACACCCTACTAAAGAGGTATGCTGATGTGTTAATGCAGCCTTTTCAATTTATATTCCATATTCAAATAGCTGATAATCACTGTTCAGAATTCAAACTGTGCAGCTGTGATAGGGCTTAATGAAGATAATACAATACAAACACAAAGGAGCATTTAATAGTTCTATTAGGAATAACCTCTTGTTTATTCAGAAATATATATTGTAAAAAAATGGACCTTGAGACGCAATTGTTAAGCTTTACTCACCAGAAGATGGAACTTTAATTTAACTTTCAATCATTACTTTGCAGGGAAAGGGAAGAAAAGAAACAAGAAAAGTATTGGGTCCAGTTCTGGGCACCGCATTTCAAGAAAGATGTGGAGAAATTGGAGAGGGTCCAGAGAAGAGCAACAAGAATGATTAAAGGTCTTGAGAACATGACCTATGAAGGAAGGCTAAAAGAATTGGGTTTGTTTAGTTTGGAAAAGAGAAGACTGAGAGGGGACATGATAGCAGTTTTCAGGTATCTAAAAGGGTGTCATAAGGAGGAGGGAGAAAACTTGTTCACCTTAGCCTCTAAGGATAGAACAAGAAGCAATGGGCTTAAACTGCAGCAAGGGAGGTTTAGGTTGGACATTAGGAAAAAGTTCCTGTCAGGGTGGTTAAACACTGGAATAAACTGCCTAGGGAGGTTGTGGAATCTCCATCTCTGGAGATATTTAAGAGTAGGTTAGATAAATGTCTATCAGGGATGGTCTAGACAGTATTTGGTCCTGTCATGAGGGCAGGGGACTGGACTTGATGACCTCTCGAGGTCCCTTCCAGTCCTAGAATCTATGAATCTATGAATAAGATGAGGCACAAACTGGGTTCAGCCAAAGCAGAGGCCATTTTTCACTGAGGAAACTGTCATTGTCTAGGGAGTGGTGGGGGATAAGGGAAAAAAATATTTTTCTGTGAGTATTTGCATTGCTGGTCAGTTGTTGCGTTTGGAGTTCAATGGGAGGATTTCATATTTGCAGAGCAGTCTCTCTCATCTTTCTCTGTATCTTTAATCATTTGAGCATTCTGGGCAGCAGTGATCCAGCCCAAGAATAAGTCACAGGAGACATCCCATCACCAGAAGCCTTCAACCATCACTTAAGTCCAGGGCGGTGAGTGGTTGTGGGGGGGAGAGTTGCTAGATCTGGAGTTGACCTTTTCCCTTTGTGCTGAGCAAGTTATTCTGAACCAATCAAACATCTTACAAACACTAAATATCAGGACGCAATGTAAAGTTTCAAAGCTATTTCTGGAACATTCAGAAAACAAACAAGACTTGGTGTTTCAGGGATTGGGAATAGGAAATGGAGTTTTTCCATCTCCAGGTCAGCATTTCAGATCTAACCCATGTCAGTAGTGACTGAAACTCTTTACCACCTGAAGGCTGAGTTGTCTATACCAGGGAAACTTAATAAAAATTTCTGAGGGTTGCAAACACCTGTTTAAATCCACCATTGTTAACAGCTCTACTGAAGATAAAACACTGATGGCAGTTGGTGGCCTAACAACATGTCAAAGATCAGCAATGTGCCAATGACCTGTCTACACTGGGACTCCCCATGCTGATAACATTGATGGCACTGAACTAGAGGGAAAATTTAATGAGTGTGAAATTAGTTGGTGATCTCAGTCCACTTCCCATAAATGGCCACCATAATTGGCAAGAAGTGGTACTTTGTAGACCGTTTCACCAGGACTGCCAAAGAATTCAAAAACATGGAAAGAAAACTCCCTCTGTCACCTTATAGAATCTCTAGGAATCTCTTAAGGCACAAAGTGACAGGACAGCACGTGGAAAGCTGCATTTGCTGCTGCCCGTCTCTTAACTATTCTGTGTTCCAATGGCAACAGCTGTAAATTCAGCACTTCGAGCACTAAATTTACTTCAATGTTTTTTTTAAATGTTATTCCAAAATTTTTTGAATAGTTTGGAAATAGATATTGGGCAAAGAATCTTCAGAGAATGAGCTTTCAGGAAGGTGTGGATGCACAGCCAGATGGCAGTATGCCAAAACTTTGGGGACAGGAAGGTTTGTGCTTGGGGTAGCTAGCACACTGCCACTGCTGTCTGTGCTACCATGGCTACGCTACTACTTTTAACATGCTAACTCAGATGAGAACTGGCAGGAGTATATCCACATGAGCTGGGAATCACACCACTAGCTCACAGTGTAGACATAGACTTACAGAAAGTACATCAATGAAAGTACATTCATAGTTCTTGCATGAAAGTTCTGTGTGACAAATCTGCTGAACACAGGCGAACCACAAGACAATTGCATTTAATATTATGATTGTTAACTGAATGTTTGAGCCAGCCTTGACAGGTTGACAACTTCAAAGGCCATTATATTGAGATGGGCCTGACAATAAGAGCCAACAGAATATGCAAAGTCCTTTGTATCATAGATGTATTTGTATTATTCCTGGCTCACTGTGTGGATTTCCTGTGGAATCTAGATTCACTAGGGGGTGATTAATACAAAATCCCAAGGCTGGCTATGCAGATACCCATGCTTGAGGCTCAACCACCTAGGGAGAGTAGCAGTGACTGGTTTTGCCTGTTTCTAGGAGGCTGCAAGACAAAGCAAGAGTTTAGAGATAAAAGGCTGAGTTTATTCTGACACACGGCACTTTCCCCCACAAATGGATCTGACCTTTGGTCCAAGGGGGTACCCATCCCTGCTGAAAAGTTACAAGAACTTGAACCTGCCAGAGTCCCCATATGAATTCTGCTATATTTAGAGCTTTTTATTGTTTTGTATGTTTTTTCTGTATCATAAGTGCTGGAACTAGGGGTGTTGGGGGTGGTGCTGCACCCCCTGGCTTGAAGCGGTTTGGGTCATATACAGAGTTTACAGTTTGGTTCAATGGCTCTCAGCACCCCCACTATACATAATTGTTCCAGCGCCCCTGCTCAATATGCTTTTGTCCTTAATAAATGTACTCTGCTTTGCAATAGGTGGATGGTCACTTGTAATAATTGGTAAACCACTCATTGTCCCTGGGATGGGGGCGGGGGAGGTGAAACTGCAGGTGCTGAGTGAGTCAGATGCATTGGGAGAATCACACTGCAACTGCAGGCAGCTGCAACCTAAACCCCTGGTCTGGAAGATGAGCATGGGTCCTGTGCCAGAGAGAGGTGACAAGTAGAGGTCTGAGACTACATTCCTTGACCAGACCACAGAGTGGGTCAAAAGGTGCAGTTCTCCCAAAACTGTGATAGTAAAATAACACCATTCCGGCTAAGTGGCCACCTATTATAATGGCAAAAAAAAATTAGAGTGGACATGTGTGTCCATCTCTCTATACAATTCAATGCCTTGGAATTGTAAGGAAGATTGCTAACCCCTGTGGTAAGACACATAGTCCAGTAACCCATTTGACCAATGGCATAGAAGAGGAGGGTTTTAGTTTTGGGGGTAAGGGTTACCACTCAATTTTAATCACATGTAGTGCAGGCACAACTTCATGTGCATCATTCAAATGATCCCTTTGTTTACAGATACATATTAGATGCAAGGGAGAAGAAGGTACTGCTTGGCCCTGAAGTCAGTTTCACTTGTCCATATTTTTTTTCATGAGCTACTGTTAACCATTTCACTGTTACATGGTCCCTTTATAGGGAGTGAATTGTGTACATACAAGGCTTTGTGCAAGGATTTACCACAGCCCCTAGGGAAGCCATCTGCTCCAAAGTCACTATTTCTACCTATGTGATATTTCATATCCTTCCCACTACAGAGGTTTTGGGTCACTGGGTCCACATAAGTACAGATCAAATAAGTAATTCCACTGTCCACCAAATGGCCCACTGAAAGATTCCAGGGTGCAGGGGCTACAAAGAAAGTCTTATTTCCTGTGGAAAGCCATGCAATGGTTCAGCACCCGGCCTGGCTGACTTTTATCCAGCATGAACAAATTGCAGTGTTCCAGGCTTATTGTTCAATTTTATGATACGAATTGCCACTTACTGATTGTTTTTAGTTGATGTGCTATTAGCATATTTAAAGTCTTATTAAAATTGTTAGTGGCATATTGTTTAAATATGGAACATCAAATTTCCATGATACTTATCTTTTAAGATTAAGAAATATCAAGAAAAACTGGCCAATGTTGGGGTTTTTTTTTAGTAGGGGTGTTTTTATAAATCACTCTTATGTGACATGCAATTAGAATAATATCTGAATTATGTGACTTTTGCTTATATTATGAACCTCCCGCTAAGTGTTCCTCATTTTACCCACAAAAACTGATGTGGGGCAGAATTTTGGTAAAAATTACCAGTTTATTGGCTGTTAAGAGAGAATTTTCTCAAGTGACATTTTGAATAGTCATTAGTTAAATCTGTACAAGGGATAGTGAATTGATAAGATTTTAAAAAAGTAAATTATAAATGTATACATTGTAACAAAGGTGTCCATGACACTTTATGTGTAAATAAAGAGAATCTCCAAGAGTCAGGTGTAGAATAAATCTAATTTAGATCAGAAATACAAGAAAAACATACATTGGTGGGTAGGGAAAATAGGAAAAGACAACAGTATATACAATAAAGAGAACTTTTTTCAGAGGTTAGTTATTCCAGCAGAGAGCAGATTATTTGAATGGATCAATTTTTTAAAATACTATAAATATAAACTTAGTACTTTTATTTATTTTAAATCCAGTATTTGGATTATCAACAAAAGGTCTAACAAAGGTATGCTTTCTGAGGGATTTCAACTAGCGGGTGGAAATATACATAGTATAAAATATTCATCCTGTAAAAACAATCTTTAGTTGGTCCATCATACTTTTACATTTTATATTTCAAGTAAGCCACAGTTTGTTTGTAACTTCATGCCCTTCTTCCCATCTTATGTACAGATTTTTAAGTGGCTGTTAGTACACTGTTTAATATGAAAAAGGAATGCATTTTATATAATGCCATCATAATTTTATGCTGCTTATTGATATGTTTATGGAAACACCCTATTTGTCTAAAAAGATGGTCTAACTGTACATGCCTAAGTTATGGTTTTGTAATGAGGACAATGAGTGGATCATAGGCTGATCACGTGAACTAAAGCTGCACTGTGGTCATTCTTTCTGTGTGTAGGGACAAGTGAATACTGAACTAAACTTTGCCACTTTTAACTGGCTTGAAAAGCAAGAAGCACAGAAAAGATCAAAAGAAATGGGATTCAATAGAATAAGGAATCAAATTCTTCTCTCTCACCATAGAGTTTTCGCCTCTGTCTCTGTACATTACTCAGCTGGACAGCTTTCTTCTAGAGAAGGAAAGTGTTCTTTTAAGAATGCAGCTGAAAGACTTGGCGGCTTGGTTCAGAGTTCACTCATCCTTATCTGTGAGTTTCCTAACCCTTTGTAAGGATATGTGTGCACTGTTCCCTTCTTGCATAAATGGAAGTGTCCTTGATAAATTCTCAATTTCATGGACAACAAAAGGCCGATTTAGTGCAACTAAAACAATTGGAAAGATGCATAACTAACACTGAAATTTCAAGAAAAATCAAGATACATTGCAGAAATGGACAAAAGTATTCACAACTGAAATATGTGAAATATATAGTTCAGAAATTTGCAAATTTAAAGTGTCATTCTCTCTAGAATTATGTCATTTGCTTAGTTTATCTGTGAGAATAAAAAAAAAATCAAATGAAGACAAGAAGACCAAATTTGCATTCCACTGAAGTCAATGGAAAGACGTCAATCCCATTTTAACCCATTCTTTCTCTACCACCTTATTCCCCTCTGCTACCACCCTAGGCAAAAAAGCCACCCGCCGCCCCCGCCCCCAGGCCGGCAGGGGAGGGCACCGAGCCCGGCCGCAGGCCCGCAATCCCCGACCAGCCGGAGCGCCGGGGGAGGGTGGCGAGCCCGCCGCGGCTCCACTCTCCCCGACGGCCAGAGCGCCAGGAGGAGGGCGGAGAGCCCGACCGGGGCTCTCCACTCTCCCCGGCGACCAGAGCGCCGGGAGCAGGGCGGAGAGCCCGGCCGGGGCTTTCTGCTCTCCCCGGCGGCGAGCCCCCAGCGGCCAGAGCGCCAGGAGCAGGGCGGAGAGCCCCCGGCGGCTCTCTGCTCTCCCCGGCGGCCGGAGTGCCGCAGGGAGGGTGGCGAGCCCAGTCGCAGCCCCGCTTTCGGGCCGGAGCACCGCGCCGCCGCCCTCCAGGTGCCGCCCCAAGCACATGCTTGGTGGGCTGGTGCCTGGAGCCGGCCCTGTCTGCTATTCTTCCTCTGTTTGTCCTTTCCTCTTCTTGTTCTTATATTAACATAGCTCCCTGTTTTGCAACACACACAAGCACATATCTAACTTTAAAGCATGTGTTTAGTTCTACTGAGAATGCAAGCTCTTTGGAATAGAGACTTTCTGTATTGTGAAGCAACAACTATATCTACAGTATTTTAAAGATAATAATGATGATGTTATAAAAAATGAATAAAAAACCTTAATATTGAAACTCAGGTTTACTGATGCTGTCAATTCTACCTGAAGCTGTAAATTCGGTCTGAAGCAACTGTATTGCACTTTGGCTGCAGATTACCCTTATCACAGCTGCAGCACAGTTTTAAATCAACTCTGAGCCCAAATCTTGTTCTAAACAGCTAACAGGAGATGGAGAATAAGGAGGGTGGCAAAGGAAATAAGAATTATATTAATAAAGACTAAAAACAAACAAATATCATATAACTATGCTAATACCAGTCTGCTTAATAGTTATAATGATCCTTAAGTTTACCAACAGTGACATGTGAGTTAAAGTATATTTGAAGATACTAACTATAAATAGGGTGTTGTATATTCTTCTCCACGCACGAATATAACTTACGCTGGCATTATCAGGAGTTGCCTGTGCATATAGTCCCAATTACTGTATTGAAAGTTACAGGCATAAATTAATTCTCATTCATCACTTTGTCCTTCACGTGCTCTGTTATATGTGATTTAAATTTAGATAAATTACTAAGAATTTAAATACAAATCCCCCAACTACCACCCATATTGTAGTATCTAATTCAGGGGTCGGCAACCTTTCAGAAGTGGTGTGCTGAGTCTTCATTTATTCACTCTGATTTAAGGTTTCGCGTGCCAGTAATACATTTTAACGTTTTTAGAAGGTCTCTTTCGATAAGTCTATAATATATAACTAAACTATTGTTGTATGTAAAGTAACTAAGGTTTTTAAAATGTTTAAGAAGCTTCATTTAAAATTAAATTAAAATGCAGAGACCCCCTGGTGCCCAGGATCCAGGCAGTGTGAGTGCCACTGAAAATCAGCTTGCGTGCCTCCTTTGGCACGCATGCCATAGGTTGCCTACCCCTGATCTAATTCTTTACTGGGCTTTAAAAATAGAAACCTTTATAATACTCAAAAATAAGGGCACTCAACTTCAATAGTCAGATAAGTATTCTCTAATATTATTCCAACTGTTTTGGATTTTTGATGTTAGGAATTACAGAAATGATGTGATTTTATCCACCATTACAATATATGCTTCCTGTGTGTTTGACATTTCAAATTTTCTTTAAAATACCAGGTATAAATTGTGTTCCCATCTTTTAATGGCTTTTGAACAGAATTTCCACTGTTTGAATGATCTGTGTAGCACTAGAACACTACTTTATTATTTAAGTAAAACTTACTCTCTGAGTTTACTTTCCAGTATTCCTTCGACAAGAAGTTTTCAAGTCTTTTGCACCTCGAATCTAATGTTATATTTTTATGGCAATGATGAAACAATGAATTTTTCTAATATCATAGTACTTTACATTTATATAAATAACAATCCCACCAAATCCCAAAACACTTTGCTAATTGTACACACACACAGAGGAATCATTTTACCCACTGCCAATATGCAGCGGTTTGGGGAATGAGGTGATGGTAGATTAAAAGTACATGGGAGGAATAGAGTGGGAGGCAGCAGAGGGATATACAGGTAAAGAAAGAAAAGGAAGTGATTTTAAGAGTGAGTAAGAAATAAGATATGTAACATAAGATATGCAAAAGGAGGAAATAACTTAGAGGGACTGAAGGAAAAAAGTAAAAAAAAAATCAATTGTTTATTTGTATTTTTTAAAGAAAAAACTTGAAACGCACAAACTGGGCATACTGCTAGTCTATATAGCCATGGGTTATCAGCACAACCCACATTCTCCCTACTTCATTCATTTGTTATGTCTTGTGTTAATCTAGATTATAAACCCTTTGGGACAGGAACACTTACTGTGGGTTGTGCAGCACCGAGCACAGTAGGCCCTCGATCTGACTGGGGCATTGGGCAATAAGACTATCATGATTTAACATTTATACAAAGGTAATGCCTAAAGGCCTCAACCAGGTTTACCCCCATTATACTAGGCACAGTATAAACATAACAGATGACAGCCTCTGGCACAAAGACTTGCATCTAAAATACATTAGTATGTATATAATATACACAGTGTACTGCTGATAGACGCACACACACACACTAAATTTGTGGACATACAATTTGAGCCACCTTGGTCCTGACTTCCAGAGGTGCTGAATATTCATAGTTCCACTTAAAATCAGTGGGAACTGTACAATGAATCACAGAAGTATACAAGAGGAAGGAACCTCAATAGGTCATCTAATTCAGTTCCCTGCACTCAAGAGAAGACTAAGTAACAACTAGACCATTTCTGACAGGTCTTTGTCTAACTTGTTCTTAAAAACCTCCAATGATGGAGATTCCACACCCTCCTTAGGCAATTTGTTCCAGTGATTAACCATCCTGACAGTTAGGAACGTTTTCCTAATGTCCAACCTAACCTGCCCTTGCTGCAATTTAAGCCCATTGCTTCTTGTCCTATCCTCAGAGGTTAAGGAGAACATTTTTTCTCCTTCCTCCTTGTAACAACCTTTTATGTACTTTAAAACTTATGTCCCCCTCAGTCTTTTCTTTTCTACATTAAACAAACCCAGATTTTCAATCTTCCATCATAGGTCATGTTTTCTAGACCTTTAATGATTTCTATTGCTCCCCTCTGGACTTTCTCCAATTTGTCTACATGTTTCCTGAAATGTGGCACCCAGAACTGGACACAATACTCCAGCTGAGGCCTTATCAGCGTGGAGTACAGTGGAAGAATTACTTCTTCTGTCTTGCTTACAACACTCCTGCTAATACACCCCAGAATGATGTTCGCTTTTTTTTTTTTTTTTTTTTTGCAATAGTGTTATACTGTTGACTCATATTTAGCTTGCAATCCACTATAACCTCCAGATCCCTTCCTAGGCAGTCATTTCCCATTTTGTATGTGTGCAATTGATCGTTCCTTCCTAAGTGCAGTACTTGGCATTTGTCCTTATTGAATTTAATTCTATTTACTTCAGATCATTTCTCCAGTTTGTCTAGATCATTTTGATTTTTAATCCATCCTCCAAAGCACCTGCAACCCCTCCCAGCTTGATATTGTCCACAAACTTTATAAGTGTACTCTCTCTGACATTATCTAAACCATTGACAAAGATATTGAACAGAACTGGACCCAGGGTCAATCCCTGCAGAACCCCACTTGGTATGCCCTTCCAGCTTGCCTGCAAAGCACTGATAACTACTCTCTGGTAACAGTTTTCCAACCAATTATGCACCCACCTTAAATTAACTCTATTTAGGCTGTATTTCGCTAGACTATTTATGAGAAGGTCATGCAAGACAGTATCAAAAGCCTTACTAAAGTCAAGATATACCACATCAACTGCTTCCCCCCATTCCACTAGGTTTATTACTCTGACAAACAACACTATTAGGTTGGTTTGACATGATTTGTTCTTGACAAATCCATTTTGACTGTTACTTATCACCCTTTTATCTTCTAGGTGTTTGCAAAATGATTGCTTAATTATTTGCTCCATTATCTTTCCTGGCACGGAGGTTAAGATGACTGGTCTGTAATTCCCTGGGTTGTCCTTATTTCCCTTTTTATAGATGGGTACTATATTTGTCCTCTTCCAGTCCTCTGGAATCTCTCCCATCTTCCATGAGTTTCCGAAGATAATCGCTAATGGCTCATATTTTCTCAGTCAGCTACTTGAGTGTTCTAGGACATATTTCATCAGGCCCTGACAACTTGAAGACATCTAAGTTGTCTAAGTAAGTTTTAACATGTACTTTCTCCATTTTAACCTCAGATCCTACCTCATTTTCACTCGTGTTCACTATGGTGAACCAGTCCTGGGGCCGGTTTTGTTTAATATCTTTATTAATGATCTGGAGGATGGTGTGGACTGCACTCTCAGCAAGTTTGCAGATGACACTAAACTAGGAGGCGTGGTAGATACACTAGAGGGTAGGGATCGGATACAGAGAGACCTAGACAAATTAGAGGATTGGGCCGAAAAAAACCTGATGAGGTTCAACAAGGACAAGTGCAGAGTCCTGCACTTAGGACGGAAGAATCCCATGCACTGCTACAGACTAGGGACCGAATGGCTAGGTAGCAGTTCTGCAGAAAAGGACCTAGGGGTCACAGTGGACGAGAAGCTGGATATGAGTCAACAGTGTGCTCTTGTTGCCAAGAAGGCTAACGGCATTTTGGGCTGTATAAGTAGGGGTATTGCCAGCAGATCGAGGAACGTGATCGTTCCCCTTTATTCGACATTGGTGAGGCCTCATCTGGAATACTGTGTCCAGTTTTGGTCCCCACACTACAAGAAGGATGTGGAAAAATTGGAAAGAGTCCAGCGGAGGGCAACAAAAATGATTAGGGGTCTGGAGCACATGACTTATGAGGAGAGGCTGAGGGAACTGGGATTGTTTAGTCTGCAGAAGAGAAGAATGAGGGGGGATTTGATAGCAGTCTTCAACTACCTGAAGGGGGGTTCCAAAGAGGATGGAGCTCAGCTGCTCTCAGTGGTGGCAGATGACAGAACAAGGAGCAATGGTCTCAAGTTGCAGTGGGGGAGGTCCAGGTTGGATATCAGGAAAAACTATTTCACTAGGAGGGTGGTGAAACACTGGAATGCGTTACCTAGGGAGGTGGTGGAGTCTCCTTCCTTGGAGGTTTTTAAGGCCCAGCTTGACAAAGCCCTGGCTGGGATGATTTAGCTGGGAATTGGTCCTGCTTTGAGCAGGGGGTTGGACTAGATGACCTCTTGAGGTCCCTTCCAACTCTGATATTTTATGATTCTATGATTCTATGGTTCACTATGTTAGATATCTGATCACTACTAACCTTTCTGATGATTACTGAAACAAGAGAGGCATTTAGCACTTCTGCCATTTCCACATTTTCTGTTATTGTCTCCCTCACCACCACCATTGAGTAATGGACCTACCCTGTTCTTGGTTTTCCTCTTGCTTCTAATGTATTTGTAGAATGTTTTCTTGTTACCCTTTATGTCTCTAGCTAGTTTAATCTCATTTTGTGCCTTGGCCTAATTTTGTCCCTACATGCTTGTTGTTTTTAATATTCATCCATTGTAATCTGAACTAGTTTCCACTTTCTATAGGACTCTGAGTTTCAGATAATTGAAGATCTCCTGGTTAAGAGAGATCTTAGTAGTATGGTCTCTTGCCATACTTTATCTCACTGTGTAAGAAAGAGAGGGTTTACTTTTCTGCCTTAAATAATGTCTCTTGGAAAAATTGCCAACTCTCTTGAATCATTTTTCCCCTTATACTTGCTTCCTATGGGATCTTACCTACCAACTCCCTGAGTTTGCTGAAGTTTGCCTTCTTAAAATCCATTATCTTTATTGTGCTGTTTTCCCACATACCATTCCTTAGAATCACAATCTCTATCATTTCATGATCACTTTCACCCAAGCTGCTTTCCACTTTCAAATTTCAACCAGTTCCTCCATTTTTCTCAATAATCGGATCTAGAACAGCTTCTCCCCTAGTTGCTTTCTCCACCTTCAGAAATAAAAAATTGTTTTCAATGCCTATACTGTGCCCTGCTGTATTATTTTCCTAACAGCTGTCTGGGTAGTTGAAGTTCCCCATCACCAATAAATTCTGTGCTTTTGATGATTTTGTTAGTTTAAAAAAAAAAAAAAGCCTCATCCACCTCTTCTTCCTGATTAGGTGGTCTGTAGAAAACCCCTACCATGCCACCCCCCTGGTTTTTTTACCCATTTTATCTTGATACAGAGACTTACAAGTGTGTCTCCTACTTCCATCTCAACCTTAGTGCAAGCGTATACATCTTTGAAATACAAAGCAACAACTCCTCCCTCTTCCCCCTGCCTGTCCTTCCTGAGCAACCTATACCCTTCCATATCAAGATTCCAGTCATGTGTATTATTTCACCAAATCTCTATGATGCCAACTATGTCATAATTGTGTTTATTCACTAGGATTTCTAGTTCTTCCTTTTATTGCCCATACGTCTTGCATTAGCATACAGACATCTAAGATACTAATATGTATCCCCCTCTATGTTCCCTCTTGTTGTTCTTTTTTCTCTGCTATTATGTTCAGGAGCTTGGGGGAAGGCATTTGAGAATCAACCTGTAGGTGTCTCAATTTGGGCACCCAAAACTATGGACTTTAGAAATTTTGGACTAAATGACTCTCCCAAGACCACACAGCAAGGCCATTGGTTGAGCTCAGAATAAAGCCCAGGTCTCCTGACTCCCAGTCCCATGTCCACTGGATAATGCTGCCTCCTGTTTAGCCAGATGTAGATAGGGCAGTGAATGCTTTTTAAAAGAGAGGGGGAGGAGGGTCCCTGCGATCACAACACTTTAGAACAATGGCTCTGGGTTAAAAAATATTTTAAAAATGGGTTCAGTATTTGAATTTCTAGCGTTAGAATAAAAACCTCTCTTTATGATGTTATTTTGACCAGCTGTTACTATTAGCGTCATTCAGCTAGGCTTTGGCTTGGACTGATTCTTGCCCTACTCATTCACAATTGTCCTTGTCACAGGAAATTCAACACTGTTTAATGATTTTCTTTTGGATTCTCAGTGCATTCTCAGCCACCTAAAGAAGTGTTTGTGGTCTGACCAAACTGCATTTCAGCACCTGCTGGCTTTTCCCTCCATCCTAGTTAAATAATCCACACAAAGCCTATTATTTTCTCATTCTACCAATCTGGTTCCCTTATCATTAAGGGAAGTCAATCCCCAAAATAAAGGTTCTCCTTTCCCTAGAGCATTCCTTAATACCAAATGACCCCTCCTCCACCATTATGGTATAAATTAGATACCTTCCCCTACCCTTCAGGCCCTGACAGAACTGTTGATAGCTTTCTAACTCTACTGGCCTCCTCTAAGTCAGGATGACGTCTGAAAGAGCTTGGCTTGTTTAGTCTCTCAAAAAGAAAGTTGAGAGTGAACATGATTGCTCTCTAGAAATACATTGGGCGGCGGGTAAATATCGGGGAGGGTGACGAGCTGTTTAAGCTAAGGACAATTGTGAAGGGGGTTCACTTACCACTAAGGGGCCTTGTCTGGCTAGGTGCAGCTGCTGTCTTTTAAGCTGGCATCCCCTACAGACAGACACTCTGTTGCTGCAGTGGGCTCTCGTCCCATATTTGGCCCTCTGTCCAGGTCATGATATTTATGTCCTCCCTTTTTGGGGTAACACAGTTCAACAAACAAAAGTCCAATAAATAATTCCTAGATCTTCTGTAAGGTCTCCTGCCCCTGACTCTCAGGCCAGTAGCCATCGGATCACTCCAAGCCTTGAATTATCCTATCCCTTTACGTCAGGGGATGTTATACCACCTTCCCTGTGGCTAGGGGGAACTCAGGCCCTCCCTTTACACTGGATTCCAGCCCAGGGACCCAATAACCATGGAGCTCACTCTGGTTTCTGCCTTAGGTTCCTAAAGCTGATGTTTCAGGGTCTCCGTTAGACAGCAGCTGGGGTCAGGAAATCATTCCCTTCTCCCCCCACACACACTTTATCTCCTTCCTCTGAAGCATGAGGAATGGGCACAGCTGGAGATGGGACACTGGATAAGGTGGGTCAGTGCTCTCAGGTGTCTCCAAGTATTCTCTCTTAGCTGCTTGGCTGGCTGGTTCTTGCTCACTTACTTAGGGATTAACTGATCACCATCTGGTGTTGGGAAGAAACTTTCCCCCAGGTTAGATAGGCAGTGACTTTGGGGTTGTTTTATTTTTGTCTTTCTCTGAAGCATGTAGGTATGGCTCATTTGCCAGGATTATACGAGCATTTCTCATTTAATCACTTCCCTGCTACTGCAGGGGCCTTGAGCCCTTGAGCACTGGTGCACCTCAGCCCTTCCTATTCTCTGCCTGTGGCTCATAACAGTCTAGTCTCCTGTGGGTCTCATTTACTTTGGTCTCATTTCCATTGTTGGGTTTAGTATGCGGGTGCTGAGTGGTTTTGGTGGCCTCTGATATACACAAGGTTGGACTAGATGATCTAGTGGTACCTTCTGGCCTCAAATTCTATGACTGCCAAAGCAATAAAAGACAAATGTAAAGTACACCTCTACCCCGATATAACGCGACCCGGTATAACACTAATTCGGATATAACGTGGTAAAGCAGTGCTGGGGGGGAGGGGCTGCGCACTCCAGCAGATCAAAGCAAGTTCGATATAACGCAGTTTCACCTATAATGCGGTAAGATTTTTTGGCTCCCAAGGACAGCGTTATATCGGGGTAGAGGTGTACTTAGCAGCAGTTGGCTCTCTGCACCACCCTAAGGACCAAACTGAACTTCTCTTACTGAGGTGACTGAGGCTAGCCCATGTTCCTCAATCTATCAGAGAGCAGACACCATGCCCCACTTCCCAGACTGAAGTTTAGCACAAGAAAGGGAATGACTCAGAAAGGGGGAGAGAGGTAACATTTCCCAAAGCAAATGCCATATCTACTGAAAAGCATATGCCTAACCATTTGTTCCTCTCACCTCAACATAAGTATGGCCATCTGCTATCTCAAAAATTTGAGGGGGGAGAACTGGACCTGGTTCTTGTCAGCTTCTTTACACTATGCCACAATTTTTTTCATAGTTCTCCATTTCCTGTTACCAAATTCCAGATCTTGTCTGTGCCTGCATGACAATTTTTGGCTTACTTTGAGTTTGATAGGTAGGTAGACATCCAACAGATTGTGGCTATTAAGATCAGCTCCTACACACAACAACAATTTAGTTGGATGCACAAAAGATACAACAAGCTTGATTTTTACATTCCTGTGTGCCTGAGGGAAGACTTATACAATGTTCTTGTGGAAGGACACTCTGGGGATATTCGTAAATACATGTTTGCCTGGGACCCTATTTTATTCATAGATAATAAAGCCATGTCATTATCTAAACTCACCTCCTGTATTACACAGGCCATTGGGCATCCCTGAATTAATTCCTGTTTGAATTAGGGCATATCTTTTAGAAAAAGATCTAACCTGATTAAAATTTTTCCAGCAGTGAAGAATCCACCACATCACTTGGTAAATTGTTCCAATGGTTAATTACCTACACCTGTGCCTTATTTCTAGTCTGAGTTTGTCTAGCCTCAGCTTCTAGCCACTGGATATATACCTTTATCTACTAGATTGAAGAGCCCTCTATTGCCAAATGTCTGTTCCCCATGTAGGTACTCACAGACTGTGATCAAGTCACCCCCTAACCTTTTTTTGTTAATCTAAACAGACTGGAAAACTGAAGAAGCTCAATCATTTAATCATTCTCATGGCTCTTCTCTGAACCCCCTCATTTCTCAATATCCTTCTTGCAATATGGACGCCATAACTACACATGGTATTCCAGTAGTGATTGCACCGGCGCCAAATACAGAGGTAATACAACTTCTCTGTTCCTACTTAATAGTCCCCTGTTCATACATCCATGAATTGTATTAGCCTTTTTGGCCACAGTGTTGCACGGGGCACTCATTCTCTTAATTATCCACCATGATTCTGAATCCCTAAGTCCTTTTAGAGTCACTACTACCCCAAGATAGAGTCCCTCGTCCTGAAAGTATGATCTAGATGTAATGTCATACATCTGACTATATTAAAATGCATATTGTTTGCTTGTTTCCCATTTACCAAACAATCCAGATCACTCTGTCCTCTTCTCAACCAGCAGTAATGCAGTCTCTCTTTTTTCTTCCACAGAGGCTCAGACAATCACACAGCACAGAGGCTTTCTATCCTCCTGTTAAATTTATTTTAAAAAAGAAAGTCTATCTTGGGAAAGTGCAGATTTGTACTACTAGAAGAACTGTTGACAAAAAGGCAAACTTCACAGAAATGTCCAAAGATAACCCATTTCTTATCTTAATCATGTGTTTTATAGGAAAAAATAACCAAACTTCAAATCCCTGCTACATGAAAAATGTGTATTTTAGATCTGCAGGACTTCAAAAATCAGCAGGGGGAGCCAAGTTCTAGCTGTCTTTTAGTCTTCATGGCATACTTTTAATCCATATAAATTTGAAAGAAAGTCACTCTCCTTCTCCCACAAACACACACATTTGCTGAATGAGTGCAACAAGCTTGTTTCATAGTGGATATGTAACAAGTTACTAAAAGTACATGAGTAAGACCTAAGGGTGTTCTGAACTCTAGATACACTTTGTGAAATAATTGAAAAACAAACAATTGTATAAATATAAGTCAGTTAGCTTACAGATGATTCTCTAATGTAGAAAAAAGTTACAAACCAAAAAAACTCTTCTCAAAGTTTTCTGCCCTCTCCCCTCTGCACCCCACAATCTCCTTTTTCTACTTCTGTCTTCCCGTGGTAACTAATTCTTTCTTCTTTTGGACAACATACAATTGATTTTAATAATGGAACTGAAATGCTGTTAATATACTTTGCAACTAAACTGAAAAAAACTGCTCGTGGTTTTTGTAAGTTGTATTATCCTATTTTTTCTATTAAATGACAAAATGAATAAATTTATGAGGCCTATGTAAAATCTTTGATCGTCTTTCAAAATAGTTACATTTAATCTTTATTTTAGTCTGCTTTAAAGGGTCACTCTTTAAAATGGATGCCAATGAGTGTGTGAGGTTGTATGTCTATGTGCATGATGACACTGAAAAGCTAGTGCAGTTGGCTGGGGAGGAGGAAGAAGAGAGTTTTCTGTGTATTTACTGTTTGTACCATGGTGTCTGGCAGCAATGAAAACTGAAGTTTTCTATTTATTCACAGATCAGGCACAGTGTAGGTAAGGGACAGTGAAAACTCCTTTACCTTGTTCCAGCAACATGCCTCAAACCTGGAATGCTAAACTTTGGGTATAAGAAGATAGTTTTAGCAGAGACATGAGACTGAATTGAGTGCCAATTTTGATTGTGGGAGCAGGCAGGTTCCCTTCCCTCCCACCCCTAGTGGCTCTGTACAGCAAAAGCCACCATATGCTACTGAATGGTGTCAGATGGTAACAGTGTATGGTCTACTCTAAACCATGCGTAGGCAGACACATTATTGTACACATCATAGAGCTACCTGTGAGCCATCCTATTTTTATTTGATATCTGACTAAAAATAGTTGAATTGATCTGGGCCTAACTTCAGTTTTGCAAATTCTGCATCCTTCAGCAAGATAGTAAAACTGGTCAGAAAATGGGTTTTGTTTTGTTTTAACATTGGACATTTTTGACAAACTGAAAACGTGACACATGAAAAGTTAGCTGAAAACTGCTGAAAATGAGAGATTTTAGCCAACCCCTGCCCCAAGTTTTCATTTGGAAAAATTGTTGATGTTGGTTTTCTAATAAAAAAAAATCAAAGAAAGAATACTCTTCTGTGAAAATTTTCAACTAGCCCTATAAAATAGGTTTTTTTTATAAGTAAAGTCTATGAGTAGAATTGGAAGAGCCATTACTAATCTCTTTAATTAGATCTACAAGGGCAGAATTGACAAATCCCTTGTCAGTAGAGTTATTTGAAAGTAAGCGCCACTGTTTAAAATAAAGACAAGCATGCAGACAAGAATCAAGGAAAATTTCAAGACTACTCTTTTGAGAAGCATAAAAATTAAAACTGTTGAGTTAACTTTATACCTCTGACCTCAAGTGAGGCAATGTTTTAGGATGAAATCTACTTCACCTGCAAAAGGACCAAATATTGAAACTCGGTAGTCTGGTCAGGGAGAAGAATTTAATCCCACTCAAATGGCGCTAAGGAGCAGGACTACCATATAGCACGGATCACTAGTACAGCTGCTACTTTAGCCACGTAGTTGGAGTAGTAGTTGCAACCCCTCATCATTGCTCCATGTAAATGCAGAGCCTGTGGCCCTTGCTATCTCTATGCCAGCCTAATTTGGGGCAGGCACAGAGATCTCCTCTGTAGAAGTAAGGTTGGCTCCTGCTCTCCAGCTCCAGGGCCGGCTCTAGGCACCAGCAAACCAAGCATGTGCTTAGGGCAGCACGTTTTCAAGGGCAGCATTCTGTCTTTTTTTTTTTTTTTCCCCTCTTCGGGTGGCAAAAGCCTAGAGCTGGCCCTGGCAGCAGCAGCCTGTCATCCTGAGGCCGCTGCGGTTCGCGTTGGGGAGCAGCGCCTGCACCTTGTGGCTGGGCGGGGCAAGCGCCTAACGGGGGACACTCGGGCTGGGGGCTGCCCCTCGGGGCACACGGAGTCGCCTGCAGATGCCGCAGGGCGGCCGCCCCCCCCAGCGCTGCAGCTGGGGCTGGGCGAAGTGGCCCGAGCCGGTCAGGGACTGTGGCAGGGCGGCCAGAAGCAGCAGTGGGGCCATAGAGGGAGGGGCGCTGCCGTGCGGGGCCCGTGTCCCACTCTCTGGGGCTACCCTGCACCGGCTCCTCAGCCCCCTGCCAGGGCGGTCCCCCAGCTCTGCCCTCCTGGGTCCCGGCCAGTCCTGGAGGCGGGAGCCCTGGCTGGAGGGACCCTGGGCTAAGGCATAGCCCGGAAGCCCCGCTGCTTACCCCCCACCCTGCTAGTGCCAGACTGGCTGGAGGTGAGGGGGGAGCGGGCAGAGTCAGCACTGGTGGGGTGAGCCCAGCGCTGGGGCGGCAGGGGGTGTGGATGAGGTGGAGGTGAGAGCCCGGGGGGGGGAGGGGGGCAGCCAAAAATTTTTTTGCTTAGGGCGGCAAAAAACCTAGAGCTGGCCCTGTCCAGCTCCATGCCCAACATATTTATTTTATTTATATCACAAACTTAGTTTTGGAGGAGACTATTTTTTGGGGCAGCACTCGGGACTGAGCAAGGAAAACAAGAGCAACTGTTGCAGCAAATGAGGGAAGTGAGTAAAGGGAAACTCAAGAGGAGGAAGGTAGAAGGTTGATGGAAAGAGGAGGATGACAAGAAGCATTATGGGCAGGGAAGGTGCAGTTGTGGAAACTGAAAGTTTGAATGGCGGGGAGGCAGAATGAAGTAGAAGCCACAACCAGTGTCACTATAGTAAATGAGAGAAAATAACATTCACATTCAAATAAATATTTAAATATTTAAATGTGCATTCACAAAACTTCTCATGCTCCCATGTGTGTGAAATATGAACCTGATAGTGTGTTGGTCCTAGCAGGAAACCACCAGAAGTGCTGGAATCCTTCCAACATCACAATGAAGGCAGTTGCAGTTAAGACTAATTTCTCTCTCCTCCTCCACTTTCAAGATGGACGCAGAAAGAGTGGCATGAGGAAAGTCCAGCTGAATCCAAGTTCCCTCAATGTTTGCCATTTTAAATGTCAAGCAAGTGGTGGGACACAACATGCATTATGCAAGCTGCAAGGCTGTATGTTCCATTCTGCACTGAATGTGCTATCTAATGACTGTAGAAAAACAAACATACATACATCACAGGGGGGACAATTGGCTGGATGTGGTGCAGAGAGGGTCTAAAGGGAAGGTAGGACTAAGCTGTAGAAGTTTGGATATGGATTCAAGCTGTCCTGAAGTTCATAGGCATTCAAATCTGAAGTTATTGTTCAGTACCATCTCTAGTCCACAATGGCTCAAGATCATGGATGGCCTGGACTGTATTTTAGTGAGTAATGCTCCAAATGCACATATGTGCATAACTGGAGCATAGCAGCAGCATCACATGGTGAATTATTCAAAAGGTAGAAAATTATATGACTTCACATGTGCATTGAGACTTTCTAATGCTTATCAATGCAAAGTTCTAAATCAAACTTTTTCAAAACACAAAAACACTTGTCTTGAGTGAGGATTAAATACATGTGGAATTGAAAGCTATTTTTTAAAAAGGTGACTTTAACATTACGTGGGTGCAAATACTGCCACTTAAAATCTTTATCAAAAACTTTAAATATAATAAAAATAATCCTTAGCCTTTTGATTGAGAATAAACAATAAGACAGAAGCTAATTTCCTAACGTTCTTCTCCCATGTGCTGTAGATGCTGTATGATTTCAAACTGAAGGACAGGTTGGTCACAGAATCATGAATGGGAGGAAAGGTGGTCCATGAGAATGTCTCAAAATGTGGTACTAAACTAAGACAGTTGAGACCCCTGCTATAGACACATTTCAGCCCAAAGGTTAATATTTTTGAGCACTTGAAAAACAAAGGATATATAATGAAAATGTCTCCTCAACCATAATTATTGCATTGCTAGAGAGATATTATAATAAAATTCCATGACATTTTGTCAAAAAAATTGCAGCAATATTGATCACTCTTTTTCAACACTGGGCCTTGCCTCCCTGAGTGAGAAGGTGGTTAACTTTTGATTCAGGAAACAAATCTACCTAAATACGTCAAAATAATGGCTCCTTTTAGTTTTTGACCTCAGTGCTATATCTAACCCTCTTCCTCCTTTCAAGGACTTTCTGAAATGTTTATAGATTGACTGTGCCTATTGAGGGTTCATATCTCCACCCACTCCCATTCTATACCATTTTCTCATACCACATCAAAGAGTCAGAATGGCACTTTCAAGCAAAGTACAGCCATAAGATCTCTCAACACATCTGACTTTCCATAAAATATTCATGTAACCCTTGAAACTGTGTCAGGATGGGAGGCTAATCCCCGAGATCTTAAAACGCTGACCAATCACTTTTCCAAAGATGAAAGGACATATTCTGATCTCAGTGGGCAAAGGTAGAGGATGAGGGGGAGACAGGTTAACCAAAAATAATAGGGTGTGTGCAATTCTGAGCCATTCAGTAGCAGTGATCACAGCCTTCCATCGACCTAGCTATGATAAGGCTGCAGTATCCTGTATGCATTCATTACAGCTAAAGTGAGTTCTGAGGAGGGACTAGAAAGAGGATAAAGTTGTAGATTTATGGATTTGGACAGTTTTTCCCATTTGTGAGGGGTGGCATTGGAGAAGCATGGAAGGGCTTCTCAGAGAAGCAGCGAGGGGTCAATGGAAATTGACATCAATAGCAGAGCAAAAGTGGGAGTCAACCTTGCCATAAGATAATAGGATCAAGCTAAACTGTGGAAGGCTTGTGAATAAGGAGAAGTAGCTTGTGTTTGATGTGTTGGATGAGACGCCAATGTAGGGACTGAAAGAGAGGGGGACCTAGTAGTTAGAACAACCAAGAAGATGATCTAGCAGCCCTATTTGGAATGGATTTGAAGGGAACAAACTTGCAAGCATTATGACCAGAGTTGAAGAGAATGTAGAAGTCAAGGAACAAAACAATATGGTCCTGGACAGGAGTATGGCAGTGTGAATAGAGTGGGGAAGTTGGATCTTGGAGATGTTGTGCAAGAAAAAGAAGTAAGACTCAGTCATGACCTGGATGAATGGCTCAAAGGAAAGGGCCAAGTCAATGATAAAGCCAAGATTATTGGCTTAAGCAACAGGATGGATGGTGAAGTTGTCTCCCATGGTACAGGAAAGAGGGAGAGGAGAGGAATTGGTGGGGCACATCAAGAGATCGGTTTTGGCCATGTTAAGTTTGTTTGGCTAAGCCTTCATAAGGAGATGATGGAAATATAAGGTGAGAATTTAGTTTGAATAGACGGAGACAGGTCAAGAGGAAGGGATAGATTTGTGAATTATCAGCATGGCAAAGGTAGTCAAGGCTATTTATAGATTCATCTATCCTGTCCTCTAGTCTGGCCAATAGCTTGCATTTCATGCACCAGTTCTTTTTCAGTCAGAAGGAAAACATAGCCCATCAAAGGACAGTCACAGCCATCGTTTTCTCATCATCCGTATGTGCTACCTTATGCACAGCTATACCTAAACAGAAGGAACTACCGGTAGAGTCTCTCTGAAACCCCTGTTTGCCTGCCACATTTGCAGATGAGATTACCCAGAGTTAGGAGGTAGAGAGAAAAGAAGGGTGCCAAGGACTGAGCCCTTAAGGTCATCCAAAGAGGGAAAGGGAGCCCCACTGAACAAGACACCAACAGCAATGTTATTGGTTGAGTATTTACACAAAAATATCAGGCAGCCAAAAGTTATGGCATGTTTGCAGTGTGAGGAGGAAAAGAGAAAAACTGATCAAATTAATGCCTTATAGGCTATTTTCAGGCTCCCTCTCAAAGTTGTAAGACAGCACAGGTAATACCTGTATTACCTTCCTCTAATTAAGGAGTTGTCAGAAAAAACATAGTATCTTATTCTCATTGTTTCTTTATAAGAGAAACTTAGTTTTGGAATACCACCAGTTTGTTGGTTACATTTTGTAGTGAGGAAAATTGCCAGTTCGTGTATCAGCAGAGGATTATAACGCATGGACTGGGGAATTTTCCAATGAGTATAAAATGTAGGCCAGCCAAAAATATTGTAAATAAAATATGAAGGAAAAAAAATCCCTATAATTTGAAGGACAAGGCTTGGTTTTATTCACTGTGATGTCATGCTAATAAAATATTTTTCTTATTTTTGCCTAATTGTGCAAAATTTACTGTGATAATGAAAAAAGAGAGAATAGAAGATTCCTTTTTGTGTAAATTAAACAAAGAGACCCATTTGTCAACTGATGCAATTATACACATGGGATCTGATCCTGCCCCACATTCATATCAGTGGGAATTTTGCCCAATGGGAATAAGATCAGGCCCAGAACTCTCAAAGGTATTAGAACTAAATCCATCATTAAGGTTGAAAGATACACTTTTGGGGGGTGCAAGGAGCATTGTGAAAGAAAACAGTTGAAATTACTTGGGCTACACAAAGAGAAGGGCTAAGAAGAAAGGGAACAGTCTCTTCCTTCTTGTAACTGCCTAGTATATATACATACACATTACATATAAAAGGCTGTTTTGTAAAACACTGGGAAATTTCAGGGTAATGTTTGAGATTGTATCTTTTATTGGAAAAATATTACCTCACCCATCTTGTCTCTCTAATAACCTGGGACCAATACGGCTACAACAACACTGCACAGGGTAATATTTGTAAGCTAGAAATAGAAAGCAAAATGTGTACTATATTATACAACACCAAACTTTATAGATGACAATTTAAAAATTTTCACAGGAACACACAGCTTTTACTGAGGACTACCCTTTCAATCAATCTTAATTTTTTAAAAATACTTTTACCAATAAAGCACTTCTTATTCAGATGATTGTGTGATTTCATTGCATTTGGAAAGGGGACTCTTCATGTGAGCTTCACCCCACAGTGCCTAGTTTATGAAATATTTGAGTGCTGTTCATAGCACTGTGCCACACAGAGATACTGGAAACTACTGAACTGACAAAGAAAACACCCACTGCCTCTTTGTTGCTTTTGTGACACAGTAACTGAAACCATGGAAAATCTATCTTCATAAAAATTGCCTTGTCAAAAGCACTGGCTCTTCCCTGTATCGGAAAGTGTAATTCACAATGTGCTTTTAAATTGGGGCTTTTCATTCACATTAAACTGGCTCATCTGCTAGCTTTGTCTGTGAATAACAATTTCTGTTCCTTCACTATTATAGAAAGCTAATATGCTGGCTTGATTTTGGTTTGCTGTTCCTTTGAAAAATGCAATATAAAAAGTCAAACTGTACTCTCAATTATGTGCATAGAACACCCACTGAAGTCTATCAGAAATGTGTGCATCTATGTGAGGATAGAATATGACTCAAAGTCAGTAATATTTTCTTATACAAAAGTATAACTTGTCTTGGAGTATCATACTGTGTGGTTTTGGTTCTCTTAATCAGATAAAATTTCATTCTTACTTTCTTATTAGCCCTCATCATTTTATTAAAAAAAACCCCACACAATGCTTTTGCTGCAATCATAGGATAGAAAACTCAGTCTTTATCCTGTAAAAATTCCCTACTGAAATTGTAGAATAGTAAAATAAATGCTTTCCTCTGATCATTGTTAAATTGCTATACCCATGCTAGAAAAGTGATATATTTTCCAATATCCATCTTTTCTGCTAATTTGAAGTTTCATTCACAAATCTCAATTTGCTTATAAGACTAATCTTAGTAAAGTAATATAGAAGATATCAGTTTCTGGAATAGTACTGCCAGGCTGAAAAAATGTTTTGACTACTAGCAGTACATATTTCTATAACCTCCACATCAGAAGCAAGCTCCTCAGAGGCCAGGAGACACCAGACCCTGCCAGAATAGATGCAAAACCTGCAGACATATCTTCACTGCTGTGATGATAATACCCCCCACAACACACCTTTCAAGATCCATGGGTCCTACATGATGCCTATTATAGTAACATGTGGCATACCTCTTCCAGTTCATCAAATGTCCCAACAAAACTGTAGGTGAAATCAGAAAATCACTGTGCTCTTCAATGAACTTATACAGAAAAATAATAACAGAGAAAATCACTTTCAAAAGAGGAGCCTTGGAACTTAAATCCATAACTCTGCTGAACACTAACAATCACAGACAAGGAACATTACCACAATTTATAATCCACCCTACTGTCTACTAACCCTTAATTGCCCACTTTATTTTAAGTAGTTTTCTACAGCATGTGCAAACCCCTTATACTTAACAATCTGTCCCATCTTGTATTTAGCTTAGACACTCTGGCTACCTTCTCCAGACCTGAAGCTGGTTCATAAAAGATATTATCTGATCATGTCTCTCATATCCTCTTCTCTGAACCCTCTCCAATTTATCAACATCTTTCTTGAACTGTAGTCACCAAAACTGCACATAGTATTTCACTAGTGGTCATATCACTGCCAGATCCAGTGGTAAAATAACCCCTCTACTCCTACTCAAGATTACCCTGTTTATGGATGCAAGAATCACATTAACCCTTTTGACCAAAGAGTTGACTGGGAGCTCCCATTCAGCTGACTAACTACCATGACCCCCAAATCTTTCAAAGTAACTATTTTCCACGATAGACTCCCCCATTGTGTAAGTGTGGCCTGTACGTGTATACATTTACATGTAGCCATAGTAATACATATATTGTTTGCTTGTGCCTAGCTTACCAAGCGATCCAGATTGCTCTGTATCAGTAACCTGTCCTCTTCATTATTTATCACTCCCCCAATTTTTATATAATCAGCAAACTTTATCAGTAATTATTTTATGTTTTCTTCCAGGTCATTAATAAAAATGCTATATAGGGTAGGGCCAAGAACCGATCCCTGCAGGATCGCACTAGAAACAGACCTGCTCAATGACGGTTCCCTGCTTACAATTACATTTTATGACTTATCAGTTAACCAGCTTTTAATCTACTTAATGTTGATTTTATATCTTTCTAGTTTTTTAATAAAAATATCATGCAGTACCAAGTCAAATGCCTTACATAAGTCTAAGTATATTACATCAACACTATGGCCTTCATCAACCAAAATGGTAATCTCATCAAAAAAGTATCAAGTTAGTTTAATAGGATCTATTTTCCATAAACACATGTTGATTTGGGAATAATTATATTACCCTCCTTTATTTATCAATCCTTTATCAGCTGCTCCATTATCTTGTCTGGGATAGGTGTCTGACTGACAGGCCTGTAATTACCCAGGTCATCCCATTTACCCTTTTAAATACTGGCACAACATTAAATTTCTTCCAGTCTTCTGGAAGTTCTCCGGTGTTCCAAGATATATTGAAAAAATAAACCAACCAACATTAATGGTCCATAAAGCTTCTCAGCCAGCTCTTTTAAAACTCTTGGATACAAATTATCTGGACCTGCTGATTTAAAAATGTCTCAAGTTAATAGCTGCTGTTTAACATGCTCCTGAGACACTAGTGGAATGGAAAGTATACTTACAATATAACTACATCATCTGTTTTTTTCCAAAATACAGAACAAAAATATTTATTGAATACTTCTACATTTTCTGCATTATTGATCATTCCACCATTGCCATCTAGTAATGGATCAATATAATCATAAGAATTCTTTTTGTTCCTAATATACTTTTAAAACTCTTACTGTTCTTAACTCTGCTGGTCGTAGATTTCTCCTTGCGCCCATTTCCTTCCCTTATCAATTTTCTACAATTCCTAATTTTTGTTTATATTATTACTATTGACTCCCCTAGCTTCCATATGTTTTATAGAATTTTTATAGCTGCCTTCACTTCCCCTCTACACTAGTTGGTTTTCTAACCAGTATAATGATCTTCTTTGAATGTGACTTTTGGGGCATCTAGTAAAGTGTTCTTAAATTCTCAATGATCAATCACATTATTCTGATTAAATTCTTCTTCCCAGATGACTTGCCTCATAGTTGTTTTCGGTTTTGCTAAATTGGCTCTTTTAAAACATCAAGTCTATATATTCCTGGTTTGGATTTTATTCTGTTTGCATATTATAAACATGATCAAGTCATGATCACTTGTACCTAAGATACCATTAATTTTTGAGTCATTTGGGGCTCAATCCTGCAAGATAAGCATTCTGTCCCCCAATCCAGCAAATGACTTCAGCAGATGCTTAACTTTAAGCAGGTAAGTCTATTGACTTCAATGCAAATACTCACATTCTTAACATTAAGCACACAGAATCATAGAAATGTAGGAGTGGAAGGGACCTCAATAGGTAATCTAGTCCAGTCCCCTGCACTGTGGCAGGACTGAATATTATCTAGACCAGTGTTCCCCAAACTTGGGACGCCTCTTGTGTAGGGAAAGCCCCTGGCGGGCCGGGCCGGTTTGTTTACCTGCCCCATTTGCAGGTTCGGCCGATCGCGGCTCCCACTGGCCGCTGTTCGCTGCTCCAAGCCAATGGGGGCTGCTGGAAGCAGCACAGGCCAAGGAATGTACTGGTTGCCGCTTCCAGCAGCCCCCTTTGGCCTGGAGCGGTGATCTGTGGGCAGTGGGAGCTGCGATCGGCCGGACCTGCAGATGAGGCAGGTAAACAAACCGGCGCAGCCCGGCAGGGGCTTTCCCTACACAAGTGGCGTCCCAAGTTTGGGAAACACTGATCTAGACCATCCCTGACAAGTGTTTGTCTAACCTGATCTTTAAAACCTCCAATGACCGAGTTTCCACAACCTCCCTAGGTAATTTGTTCCAGTGCTTAAGTACCTTTACAATTAGGAAGCTTTTCCTAATGTCTAACCTAAATCTTCCTTGCTGCAATTTAAGCCCATTACTTCTTGTCCTGTCCTCAATAGTTAAGGAGAACAATTTATCATCCCTCCTCTTTATGAAGACTGTTATCAAGTCCCTGCTCAGTCTTCTCTTCTCCAGTCCTGCTAATACATTCCCCAGAATGATGTTTGGGTTTTTTGCAACAGTATTACATTGTTGACTCATTTAGTTTGTGATCTACTATCGCCCCCCAGATCCTTTTCTGCAGTACTCCTTCCTAGGCAGTCATTTCCCAGTTTGTATATGTGCAATTGATTATTCTTTCCTATGTGTAATACTTTGTACTTTTGTCCTTATTGAATTTCCTTTCATTTAATTCTGACCATTTCTCCAGTTTGTCAAGATCATTTTGAATTCTAATCCTGTCCTCCAAAGCTCTTGCAACCCCTCACAGCTTGGTGTCATCTGCAAACTTTATAATTGTACTCTCTATGCCATTATTTAAATCATTTATGAAGATAGTGAATAAAACCAGACCCAGGACAGATCTCTGCGGGACTCCACTTGATATGTCCTTCCAACTCAATTGTGAACCATTGATAACTACTCTCTGAGTATGATTTTCCAGTCAGTTGTGCAACCACTTTATAGTAGGTTCATGTAGGGTATATTTCTCTAGTTTGTTTACGAGAAGGTCATGTGAGGCAGTATCAAAAGCCTGACTTACACATGCTTAACTACTTTGCAGGATTGGGACCAGAGTGCTCAACATTTTGCAGAACTGAGCTCTTCACCACTGAAATTAGTGAAGACATCATTTAAATTCGTAAGGTCAGGGGATTACATTTAAAATTATTTTTTAAAAAAAGGAAATTATTAAGGAGGGTTTTTTGCAGGTGGGGGCTTTAAAATATTTCAATTAGTTTATTTTTTTTATTCCTAATCACAGTTCTATTGTATATTTTACATGGGTAGTGAAAAGACAGGTGGTGTTTAGTTTTATCAGTACGGTGGACGATGATTTCACATTTTCTTTCAGAGATGTATCATCCTCGCCATGAAGAATGTTTTTAGTGACCCATCATCACTCACTAAAGGAAATTCAGGTGAATGTGTGTGACGATAGCATTCACTTAGTGTTTCCTTTAAGTTTGTTTGGAATATTTTATTTTGAAGTCCACAGCTGATCTTTGAAATAAAACACAAGTAAGCTTTGAAATTAAATAGTAAGTTACAATTGAGGTATATTGGAAAGACCAAGTGAGACGAAACCTTCACTGCCACTTGCTTATGTTATCCTGGGTCTGTGAACAGTTAGTCTCTAGCAATGTAAAACTAGCACTTTGTACCGGCACTGAATTCACTTACAAATGAAAAGGCACTTAACCACTGTTCAGAAAACCTAAATCGGTATATTCAATATTATAAAGGATCTACATGTTTTTCCTTCCAAAATCCTTGCCTTGCCTTTCTTCATTGTCTGCTTCTTCCCTCCTCTTTGTCTTTCATACCACTTTGTGACTTTCCTATGATCACACTTCTACTTTACTTTACTCTTATTATTTCTCGTCCTTCTCATACTCTGAAACTGTGCCTTATTAGTTGTTTTGTTCTGCCTCCCACATGTAAAGCAGCAGGAGCATTAACTAAGCAGTATATTCGCACTGGCTGGCTTATATTTCATTCTGGAAGCTACAGTAAAAACGACAACACTAGGTAGATGACAGAACTGGCTATCACAAAGATATATAGGGAGAAACATGGAGAGAAGAGAACCAACTCCTGGCAGTAGATAGCATTTAGGAAGTTTTTACTAGTGCTTAGTGTGTATTTTCTACATCAAGTGAGCAATTTGCTATCATGAAGTAGGACTATATTTGTGGCTGTGCAATTGTGGAGATCCAGGGGCTCTGATTATGTGTGTGTTCTTACACATTCTTTGGGTCAGCGAAACACAGACATAGCTGTGAATATATTCCTTTATTCTTAAAAAGAAAATAAACAAATAAATAAATAAATAAAGCTGCCAAGAGCAATCATTTTCTTTTTTGGTAAATAAAGACTTTTGATCTTGCTTTGTAAAAATCAAAATTAACCCTAATACATGCATTATTTAATTGCAAGTGTTATGTGTCTGACCATCACATGCAATTTCAATCTATATCACATAAAAAAAAGCATGCATACTAAGGAAACTGCAGAATTTTCTGATGCAAATCTAAGGCAGCACCCCATCTCTACCAAACTTTAAAGACCACACCCAGTATTCCATTTAGTGGCCTAATGGATAAGGCAATGGCTTTTTAAGTCAGAGATTGTGGGTTCAAGTCCCATCTGGGGTAAAAAACTACTTTCTGGGAGGAGGGATAGCTAAGTGGTTTGAGCATTGGCCTCCTAAACCCAGAGTTGTGAGTTCAATCCTTGAGGGGTCCACTTAAGGACCTGGGGCAAAATCAGTACTTGGTCCTGTTAGTGAAAGCAGGGGGCTAGACTCAGTGACCCTCTAGGGTCCCTTCCAGTTTCATGAAATAGGTATATCTCCATATTTAAAATGGCAGCAGCAAGGAGTTCTTCTTATACTTTTACTGAAAAGATTAAATGGTACTAACCAAGGAAGAAAACTAATACAGACCAAACTGCATTACCCATCCCACCACCATATTAACAGAGTTTGGCCCTAGCACATCTGCTGAAACTCAAGAAGCCCTTAAAATATTATAGCCACCACATGGCGAGTGAAAGCCAGTGAAGAACAGCTATGCCCATTATTAATGGAAATGCCTAGTTCTGACAAGTGTACCTGCTATTCTACTTAAAAGATACAAAAGATCACCCAATCTTCAAAAAGCCCACAGTGTGCCGAAGACTTCTCCATCTCCATCCCCAATTTCAAATTTCAGGGCAAAATAATTGAGAAAGTAGTGACAACCAAGCTTCAACCAAAATGCGACTACAGCCAATATCCTGGATGTCTTGCTACGGAGCTTCCAACCAGCACATAGCATGGAGACAGCCCTGGTAGCATTAAAAGATAGCCATAAGGTTATGAATACAGGCAGTATTTCCATGCTCACACCACTATGCCTCTCAGCAACTTTCAACATAGTAACTGCAAAATGCTGACAGGATTACATGATATAGCAGGGTAGATGTTACAGAGCTCCAAAGGCACCAAACATTCCTCTTCCCCCAATATATAAATGCCTACATCTCCTCTCCCTCCATCCCCACAGATGATACCAGCTCTGTAGCCTGCTTCCTACCAGGTTACAGACTCAGCCACGGCTGGTACCACTCCACCAGGAGAGGATCTGGGTGAGGTGCTGCGGGGCTGCATCTGGGAGAAGCAGGGCCTGGTAAGCCAGCCCAGTGTTACAGTGGGTGGTGGGCAGTACTTGGCTACTGGCTCTGGGATGGGACTCTCGTTGCATCCCCCAGCACTGTGGGTGCTTCCTGCAGATGTAGCACCGCCTGGTACTGGTCCCGGTCCCAGACCCCCTTCTCCTGGGTACCTGGGAGCCCCCCACCCTCACAGTGTGGCTGCCCTGCCACCACTGCAAAATGGTCCCAAATATTGGTGTGCCTCCTTCTTGTAGCCTGGTGAGGGGGTACCTACTCCCTCTTCCAAACCCCACCGCCACTCACTCCGACCTTTTTACCTGACCTCCCATCCTTCATTTTATTTATTTATATTGTATGTGTGTGTCAGTGACTTCCTCTCACCCTGAGTGTCACTAATGCACGGCAAATTGAATTCAAAATGTTCACTATTCCAGAATGAACGTTTTCAAAAGGGTCTCATTTCAATAAGGTCTTTTGATACTTGTGAATCAAAATAAGTTCAGAATATTTTGTTCCATGAAAAATTTTGAGTTGGATATTTTTGTCCAGATTCAGGACAAAAAACAAACATTTTGAAGCTTCCCATGAGATGGAAACTCTATTTTCCAGCCTCTACCTGTAAACTTACTCTGTTCTGGAAGCCAAACTAATAACAGCAATTCTGTGGGTCAAATTCTATTCCTAAGTACGTTTGTGAACCTTTGGTGAGCAAGGAGGACACAGAGACACACTATCAATCAGTGGGCTGCACTGCCTTGCCACCTGAGGAGCACAGTATTTTTTAATTCTGCTGCTCTGATTTAGTTCTCAGTTAGATTAATGTTATTTTAGGGTTTTCTCTTCAAAATGTCTATGTTAAAGAGAATTCTGGAAGGAGATACAAGAGAAAATCCTCCTGCTGTTTACTCTCTGTGTAGGGCAAATCATGAAGCGCAAAACAGACGAAGTATTAATTTGTTCAGAAAATTCTGTCATTTTATTGGTGTTCTTAGCTGTTCAGATCTATATTAACTAATCAAAGGAAATATGCAGTTATGAACATTATTAGCTCAACCTCTCCCAATGCAAGGCTTTCATACTCATCAGGATTTACATGTGCACATTTCACTAATGCCCTCAAAATCATTTTCTTTAATTTCTTAGAGACATTTTAACAGAGATAATTCAAAAAGATATTTACTTCAAACTCACCATATCCACTGTAGAAGTGCATGAACAGCATACATCTATTTCTATATATTTTTATTACTTAATTTCACTCTTCCTCTGCTATCGTTTTGTAATTTGTTGTTATTTCTAGCTCCATAAGCCATTTTGAGACACATTTCGTAAGACAGACACTCTCCAAAATAAGGCTGAACAATCTTGTATGTAGCAGTCCACCCACGTGTAAGAAGTTTTAGTTGTATACTGGGTCTCTTACTTATCAACAGTAAAAATACAGTAAAAGGAAGGACTGGTGCTAGTTTTCATGGACTACTTGAATTCTTAATAGCAAAGAACAGGCTCACAGATTAGATTTCAAGCAAGCAAAGAAAAGCAATAGTCAAGTAATAGATATTATTATTAGTCAGTATGATGCAAAAGGTATTAAAATCCATGAGCATGGAAGAAGGCTGAACATTTTAAAGGGAAACCATAACTAAAGGAGCCAGAGACTACAAATCCATAGGAAAAGGAACAGGAAGTAACTAATGTGGCTTTAGGAGGAAATGCTCAAAGATCTGAGAGCAAAGGACAAAGGAGGTGGAAGTGAAAGAAGACTATACAGGCAGTTAAGCCTGGCAGAAAAAAGATAAGGGCAGCAGAAAAGGAGAATGATTTAAAGCTAGCTAAAGTGATTAAAGAGAACAAAAGGGCTCTTATAAATATACCGGGGGAGGAGAGAGGCGGAGAGAAGTTAGAGAAACTATGACCAATAATAAATATGGAAGGATAAAAGTATGAGATGATTCTAAAATCACTGAGCACACAATGCTTTTTTTAAAAATCAGACAATAGGAAAAATAAAGGAAAGAGGTATGAACAGTTAGGAAGTAATGAAGTTTTTGTAAATATAGCTGAGAATATAATATAGAAAACATTTGAAAAAAACATAGTTTGTACTAATCATCTGGTTTGTAGAATATTTAGGATAAAGATTTACTATGAATTGGCTAATAAACTCATTGATAAAGGAAGAAGAGATTACTCACCAAGTAGTGGAGCACCCACAGGGGGACACATCTCAAAGAGCCACAATTTCTGCACAAGGTGAGTAACCTCTTCTTCTTCAAATAGTGTCTCTGTGGGTGCTCCACTTCAGGTGACTCCTGAGCAGTATCTCCACTGGAAGGAGGGATCTTTGGAATCAAATCCAAGACTGAAGACAGTACTGCAGAAACAAGTGCCACATTAGATCTGACAGTGTGGACCAAAGCATAGTGTTTAGAAGAGGTCCATGTCGGAGCGCCGTGTACCTCGGACCCTTGAATGTTTTTGAGTAAAGCTGTGGAAGTTGCCTGTGAGAGGGTAGAGTATGCTATTATCCTTTAGGGAGGTAAAGTACCAGCCATATCATAACAAACAATAATACACCCAGAGATCCACCTCAAAAGTATATGAGGATTCCTTAGATCTTTCTGCAATGAAGACAGTCTTGGTGATTTCCTTGCTTAATCCTATCCAGATAAAAGACCAATGCCTGTCTCACATCTAACATATGAAAGGAAGTCTCACATTGAGATTTACGTGGTTTAGGGAAAAATACCAGTAGATGAATAGATTGGTTATGATGAAAATCCAACAGCACCTTATATAAGAATTTTGGATGTGGTCGTAAAGAGACCATGTCTTTGAAAAATACTGTAAATTGGGAGGGGAGGGGTGGGGAGGAATTTGTCATCAAGGCCTCAATCTCCCCAACCCTGTGGGCTGATGTGATAGCTACTAAAAGGCCATCTTCATAGATAAGTGAAGCAAGGAGCAGGTTGCCATAGCTTCAAACGGAGGTCCCATGAGGTATCTAAGTACCAGGTTGAAATCTCAAGTCAGAGTACAATCCTTAACTTGCGGGTAAAGCTCCCCAAACCCTTCGTAAATCTAGAGGGCATAGGGTGAGCAAACATAGAACACCCATGGTAGTGGGAAATGAAAAGCTGTTATTGTGGCCAATGAACCTTAATAGAGCTGCTTGATAACCTTAATTTTTTCAAGTCCAGCAGGAAATCCAAGATGGCTGATAGCATAGAAGATTCAAGCACAAGGTGGTGATGGTGACACCAGTGGTTGAACATTTCCATTTCTGATGGTGAGTTTTTCAAGTTGAATCTATTATACTGTTTAGTAATACCTGTTGTACTCCTGTCAAGCAGGTGAATTCTAAACCTGTAAAACATCTAGGAGCCATGTTCTGGAGTGGAGGAACCCTAGGTTGGGGTAAAGCTCATGCCCTATATCCTGAGAGAGAAGATGAGGGATGGTTGGAAGCTTGAAGGCCAGTTGGACCCAGATGAGGCAGATAAGGATACCAAGCTTGCCTCAGTCAGGTTGGTACTATAACTCTGGCCTCGTCCTGTCTGATCTTGCTCATCACTCTTAGCATTAGTGGTGTTGGAGAGAAAGTGTAGAACAGGCCCTTCATCCAGGGAAGGAGAAAGGTGTCTCCCAAAGAATGGTGACCTATGCCTCCTCTTGAGCAGAATGAAGGGCACTTCTTGTTGTTCAATGTGGCAAGTAGTTCCACCTCTGGAAGTCCCCATCTTTGGAATATCTCATGAAGAATATGAGAGTCAGACTCCTGTTTGTAGTCTTGGGAGAAGCACCTGCTGAGCACATCAGCTGTGACATTCTGGACTATCAGAAGTTTCATGGCCGAGATCTGAATCTGATGGGCTTTATACCAGTTCCACAACTTCATAACATTGGCGCATAGGAAGGGGAAACTTGCTCCTCCCTGTTTGCGGATATAAAACATGCAAGCCACATTGTCCATTATGAACCTGACTGATTTGCTCCAATAAGGGGTAGAAACTAAAGGCAGGTGTTCCTGATTCCCTTGAGTTCCAAAAGGTTGATATGGACACTGGCTTCATGAGGTGACCATCTGTCCTGCATTGTGAGGTTACTGAAGTGTGCTCCCCCACCCTAACAGCGATGTATCCATTGTCACAGATATTGTTAGAGCTGGGCAGCTGAAAGGGAAACCCATACAGATACTGAGTTGATTTTTTCCACCAGTCTAGGGAGTTCTTCACCTGGAGAGGAACCTGTTTGTCCAAGCTGTGACTGGTTGAGGAATAGATCTTTCTGAACATGCCCAGAAAGCATGTAGTTTTGCAGGGTCACGAAGGTTCAAGCTGCTACATGACCCAGAGCTGTAAACAGTTCCGAACTGTAGTACGGGGGCTTCCTTGAATTATCCCAAGCGGATCCACCAAAGTTATGAATCTGTCGGTGGGAAGGAAGGTCCTGGCTGCCAATGAATCCAAATGTGCCCCTATGAATTGTATTCTCTGTACAGAGGCTACTGTGGATTTTTTATGTTTAGCTGGAGATCCAATTCCTGGAAGAGAGGGAGAGAGCTGTCTGGCTGGTAGTTAGTACTGTCTCTTGAGTAGCCAGTTGTCAACATACGGGAAGACTAACATTGCTTCTCATGGAAAACAAGCAGCTATTACTGCTAGAACATTTAAGAACACCTTTGGGGCTGAAGAGCAGCCAAAGAGAAGTATTCAGTATTGAAAGTGATCCTGGCCCATGATGAAACAGATATTTTCTGTGTGCAGGATGTATCATTATATGGAAAGAGGCATCCTGTAGGTCAAGGGCCTCTAGAGAAGGGATTACAGCTGCCAGAGTCACTATCCTGAACTTTTGAGACTTCACAAATTTGTTCAGTCATCTAAAATCTAAATCAGTCTGCACCCTCCTTCCTTCTTTGAAATGAGAAAATACTAAATTAACTACAGAACAACTGCAAAACGCATTGAGGCACACAAAAGGTAGACATGCTAAAGCTCTATCTCAAGCCAAGATAGTGGAGAAGAAATTGATGGTGGTTCACCCATACATTCCGATATATCCTCAGTATGTGGCACAAGGTTGTATAAAGCGTATGCATGTGCCAAATGGACACTACTAACAGAAAATCTCCTATGAAGGCTTGAGAGGTGCATGCGCACCTAAAGTGGAGTACTCATGCGGACACTACCTAAAGAAGAAGATTGTCTCTTTTGACCACAGAAGCTGGTCCAATAAAAGATATTACTTCATCCACCTGGTTTCACGGATTGAAAAAGAGTGATAATTATTTTTCTTCAAGTATAGAGAATTAAAAAGGTGTTAAAGCTCTGGAAAAAGTAATCAAGTAATGATTATAAAAGCTAGGTTTAGTTTGAATTCTTTCTTAAATAATTAAACTAATATGAAAAAAATCTAAGCCTAGAGGAGAAGGAGATCAACCACCATAGGTAGTATGGACTCGCAAAGAAAAATTTGTCCCATTATAACATTTTGTGAGTAGAAGAATGAAGTAGTGTGACGGGATGTACGGACCCTTCACTGGCCAAGAGAGACCCAGCTATGGGCTAAGGAGACTCTGTCCCTTGGCTCTTGCCAAGCATGCTTGGACTGGAGGTGTGGTTTAAAAGCCAGCAAGGCAGCTCAGTCTGGGCCTGACCAGCCAGGGAGGAGGATGTACCCTGGGAGCTCCCAGGGAGGAGTGGAGCAGAGCCTGCCTTGGGCTGGAGAGCAGAGAGACTCAGCACCTGACGGCAAGGATGATGGCGGGGAGCCCGGAAGGCGATGTTCCCCAGAGCTGGGCGGCAGTTAGATGGGACACAGACTGGAGTAGGAAGTGGCCCAGGGAAATTGATGGGAAACTGAACTCCCTGTGGAGCCAGGTGAGCAGCCAAGTCAGCCCACCAGGGCCCTGCATCAGAACTCAGTGGAGTAGGGTGGGCCCGGGTTCTCCTACTCCTGCTCAAGTGGTGACCACTAGGTGGGATTACTGCCACAGAAACCATCACTATTCAGCGGGATTACTGCCAACTGAGCTATTGCTATTGCCACTATGCAGGATTGCCGCCATACTGAACTACTGTCACTAGGAGGAGCTGCCTCCAATTGAACTATCACTACTAGGCTGAACCACCAGCTGCCACCAGCCTGAACTATCGCACACGATACACTGCCTCACACAATTTTACTTGTAAATTATAATTATTGTTGCTTATGCTTTCAACTGCCTGTAGGATCACAAAAAAGGGTAATCACAGGAATATTGGTCTGAAACTGGCATTGCATTTCCTAGGACCATCTAGTTTAGTATTTTGTTGTTAACAATGGCCAATACCAGGCACCTAGAAATGGTCTTATGTCCTACATCAAGAGGCTTGATATCTCTTTTAATTTTTTATCCCAAGTAGTGTGACTGTGCATGATAGTCTTATTAATTCTACTAAACTCTTTGCTTGAATATCGTGTGGCAGTGAGTTCCACATGTTAACTATGTGTTTTGCAAGAATGCTACTCACTCTTTTTTAGCTTAATGTCTTAATTTTATTGTGTACCAACTTTCTTTGATTATGAGATGGGTAATTAGAAGTGCTCAACTGATTTTTTCTATTGACCATTGACTACTTTATACTTATCACCTATAGTTAATATACCACAATTCTATCATGTCTATATCTAATTTTTTTCCTTTCCTAACTAATAATCCTAATTTTTTTAATCTTTCATTTTATGAGATTTTTTCCATGCCTTTCTAGGAGGAAAGATTAAACTATCCTAGCTAACTGTCAATTCAGGAAGGATAGAATAATCATCTGCAGAATCTCATGGGACTAAAGTTGAAGGACTAATTATTTGTGGTGACTCAGAAGAATACAACTATGAGCAATGCAATGAAATTGGGAAAGTGAAAATTTAGGCTAAATAGCAAGTGAGTTCTATTGGACATTGAAATGGTCTCCCCAAGGAACCCTATAATTTAAGTTCTTAAAAACTGGATTGGGCAAATATGTATTGTACTATGCGAATTACCCTGAACTGACTGGAGAATGGACAAGACGATTTAATATTAGGTGTTTTCCCATGTGCAATTTCTTTGGTACTGTGGTTATCCTAACTAACTGAGACAAAGTCTCCCCCTCTTATTTAAAACATAGTCAAATCTAAAATCTAAGATTTGAGCAGGTATTGTGTCTGCCACCTGGTAGCCAGACACCAGAGCAGATAAACAATTAGTGGATTCCCCCATCCAGTGGCTAGACATGCTATTTGTAACTGCAGTAAACACTCCTGTTGGGATTATAGACAGCAGCTCCATCAGACGTGCTAAAAGGCAGCCTCCCCATGTTGACCTAATTGTAGCTTTGCTAAGCTTGCTCAGGTAGAAGTCACACTATGTAAAATTTACAAATAGGAACCATAAAATACATTGCAATATATTCTTATACGATGTATCTAAACAGAGAGATCACAAAACACTTCCTGGATAATTAAAGTCAACATATGTAAATTAGAGGTAACAGCTATAGACTTTTAGGGGGGTGGAATAATAGAAAATTTTTAAATAAAATCAGAAGCTCAGGGAGCAGGCTCTGATATTTCCCCCTTCTTTTTTCTTTTTTTTAAAAGAGAGAGGATTATGATTCATAGACCACTAATAAGAGATAATATTTAAAATGGCTAATCAAATTCTGTAGGTGCAGAAGAAGGCAAGACAGCCAGAAAACAATATATGAAACAGAAGAATGTCCAAAGGAAAAATTGTTTCAACTAGGTATATTATTCATTACTGACTAAACTCTTATTTAAAAATACTTTTATTTATAAAATGTACAATGTGATTAAATCAACTCTTTTTAATTTTAAAGACAACAGTGAGCCATTTGGTTATTATGAACTAAAACATACATAAACAGACTACAACGGTGAAACTCAGATGGTGGAGAGCTAACCTCAGCTCTGGAAATGGGGGAAGATCCTCAAGGCATAATTACCTCCTCATATATACACTCTTAAATTGTTGAATTATAATTTATTTTACATCACCTAGTGATGTAGGCTTCCCGCCCCAAAAAACTTAAAATCCAATTTCAGATAGAGCACAATGAACAGTACAACCAACCAGAAGGAGATGGTAGATGAAAGAAGGACAGGGGTGACAGCAATAACAGCACAGAGTTATTAGTTAGGGTAGGTGCACATCATGGATGGAATTTTTTTAAAAAAATCAGTCCATACAAAAATAAATAATGGCTCACTTCCTGTGGTTGTCATGGAAGAAGTGGGCTTTAAGGAAGAATTTAAGTGACAAAGGGTAACTGGCCTGGTCTCCCAGAATAAGGAGTGAATTCCATAGGTGGGGGTTGGCACCAATAAATGCACAAAGATGATTGTGGGAGAAGCAGATAAATGAGGCTTCCAGACCAATAAAAGACTAAGTTGGACATAAATGCAGAGAGAGAGAGAGAGAGAGAGAGAGAGAGTTATGTGTAGGGCCTTGAAGACAAGGACAAGAAGTTTAAACTAGATGCAGTGGAGAAGGGGGAGCCAGTGGCGGGATTCAGAGAGAGGGGACAGCATGGTCAGAATGACAGGCAAGACAGATGATTTTGGCCTCTCCCTTTTATATGGCTTGGAGTGTGTGGTGTAGGAGTCAGAGGAGGCTGCAATAAGTAAGACGAGAAGCAAGGGCATGGATCAAAGTGTTTTCTGTCTGAACAGAAAGAAAAGGTCAGAGTTTAGAAATGTTTTGTAGGAAGAAACAGCAGGACTTTAACACAGCCTGGCTAGACAAGAGTTAAAGATGGTGCTTATGTTATAGACCTGAGTGACAATGTGGAATCATATCCTTAGTACTGGAGAAGTAAAAGGGAGTGTGGTTGTGTTTGCTGAAATTAGTTTCTTCCAAGACTTTAGTAGAGGATAAGGGCAGACTATTCCTACAAGGAGTCAACTGAGCTGAATACTCCTAGATACAACAAGACCATTCACTAATGCTTCCCGAGAATACACAGAGAGGGCCTTATGGACAATGCTGCATATTCCTATATTTGTATGTGTTGTCTATTCTTGTTCAAAAAGAAAGAGATTTGGTAATTTCAGGAAAGAAAAAGAAGTTAGAGTCAGAAAGAAGCAGATGTAGAACTCTGTATGAGAAATAGGGTTGGCAACCCTTCAGGATTGTCATGGAGTCTCCAGGAATTAAAGATTAAGTTTTAATTAAAGATTACCACATGTGATGAAATCTCCAGGAATTCATCCAACCAAAGTTGGCAACCCTAATAAGAAAGAAAAAGAAAGTCAGAGAAGGGAAGCATGATGTGTGATTGACGATCTGAGGTTGAGTAAAGCAAGGTGTAGACCTGCAGTACAGCTAAATTAAGATGGAGAGTTAGGTAGGGGGACCCACCAAAAAATGCAGAAGAAAAAGGCAAAGAGGTGGAATGACAAACAGGAGAGGACAGTACTGTGAAAATCAGCACACCAAGAAGGATGAGAGACTGAGAAGAAAGGTATGAGCATTTGTGCCAAAAGCAATGGGGAAATCCAGTAAGATGAAGATGGAGTACAGGCCAAGAGATATGGTCAGCTAAGTGGTCATTAGACCGCTTGGTGACAGCACTACAGTGATGGGGAGAGGACAAAAGCCAGATGAGTTTAAAGGTGAAGGAAAGAAGGCAGATGGAGAAGTGGCTGTAAAGGCATCAGCATCAGGGGTCAAGGGTGGGTTCTTTCGGGGGTGGGAGGTGTCCTGTGTTTTTGAGAATGAAAGAAGCAGCCAGACAGTGTGCTAGTATTTTGTGAGAAAGGAGCCAGAGGAGCGTGAGAGGAAAAGGAGAAGGATGGTGTAAGAATGCGAAAAAGAGGTCAGCAGTGAAGGGGATATAGGGATCCAGAAGTATTAAAGGTATAGCTAGTGATAGACATCAGTCCAGAGATAGGGGGAAAGGGAGCAAGCTTATGAGGAGTAGGGAAAGAGAGGGGAGGCTGAGGGAGAAAAACAGAGATGGGGTTTTTTTAAATCTCTTTGAAGAAGTAAACACAATCCTGCAAAAAAGGGGAGCAGGCAGGTTTTGGGAGGGAGTTGCAGTCAGGGTCGGCTCCAGGCACCAGCTTCTCAAGCAGGTGCTTGGGGCGGCCGCTCCAGAGAGGGGCGGCAGGTCCAGGTATTCGGCGGCAATTCGGTGGACGATCCCTCACTCCACCTGGGAGTGAAGGACCTCCCGCTGAATTGCCGCCGCAGATCGCGATCGCGGCTTTTTTTAGATCACGATCGCAGCTTTTTGTTGTTGTTGTTTTGGCTGCTTGGGGCGGCCAAAACCCTGGAGCCGGCCCTGGTTGCAGTGCTGAATAGGTGATAGGGGTTGTAAGCATGAGACTTGATGAGAGTGGAGAAGAAGAGTTGTTAGGCAAGGAAGATGGGCAAGGAGAGGAAACATTTTCAGTGGTGGAATTCTGTATGGTCTCAGTATTTTCTCCAGAGGCACTCAGTAAAAACAAGTACTGGGTGTGAACCGGGGTTGGGTGTTTGGGACGGATAGTGCAGTAAGAGATAGGGGGAAAATAGTCAAGGGTCAAAGAGAGAATGGAAGGAAGAGACAAGAAGTGAATTGATGGAGCTGAGAGAAGAGAGAGGGGAAGATGGTGTTGGGAGGTGCTTAGGTGTCAGGGATGTTGATGGATTGGAGGTCACAGAAGGGCCAGGTGGAGGAGTGGGGGCAGGGAGAGAATGAGCAGTGTTGAAAGAAATAAGGTAGTGGTCTGAGAGAGGGAATTCAGTTATTGAAAGGTCAGAGGAAGACAGTCTTCCATTCTGTGGGGGTAGAATGGATAGATATAAACTTGTCAGTTGTTCGGTATTTCATGACCTGGTGTCAATGGATAGTATACTTAATAGCAGAAGCAACTAAAATGCTGTGAGGGTTGTAGTTTTATGAGAAATTCTTCCATCTGTATTTTCTCTGTCTCCAATGGATCTCTCTATTTGCAATGCTTAATTTATTTTCTTTATAATGAAAAAATTAAAACAAAAAAATTAATCATTTTATGATTCAGCATAAAACTTAGGTAACATTGGCATAACATTTTGAATGTTTGCAAATTTTGATATGAACCAGGAAATGCAATTTTGAACTACCAAGCCTTTGTATCTAATGTTTATTATTACTGCACCTTTAAATTCTTACCATATTTCTATTTCATTTAAACAACAACATCTGACCTTCCCCGCAGTTTGGTAGCTGTGCATTCAGATGAATGGCAACCAATGGCTGTGTGGCTTAGTGGATACATTTTTGCATCATATTTCTATGCATAATTTTGTGTTGAAATTGATAGATATTGTGGCAGACCCAGACCAGTGGGGTACAGGAGTCTGGTAGAGGGCAAATAAACTGGTCACTGGATGAGTAGTTTTGTGTTCCCTGAATGACCAGAGCAGGGGCTGCACTAGAGTAATCAGGAACCTGCTAGAACCAGTTAAGGCAGGCAGGCTAATTAGGACACCTGGAGCCAAATAAGAAGAAGCTGCTAGAATCAATTAAGGCAGGCTAATCAGAGCACCTGGGTTTTAAAAAGGAGCTCAATTCAGTTTGTGGTGCGAGTGTGAGGAGCTGGGAGCAAGAGGCCCAAAGAGCTGAGAGTGAGAGGGTGTGCTGCTGGAGGACTGAGGGGCACAAGCATTATCAGACACCAGGAGGAAGGTCCTGTGGTGAGAATAAGGAAGGTGTTTGGAGGAGGCCATGGGGAAGTAGCCCAGGGAGTTGAAGCTGTCATGCAGCTGTTACAGGAGGCACTATAGACAGCTGCAGTCCACAGGGCCCTGGGCTGGAACCCGGAGTAGAGGGTGGGCCTGGGTTCCCCCCAAACCTCCCAATTGACCTGGACCGTGGGTTCTTCCAGAGGGGAAGGTCTCTGGGCTGTTCCCCAACCCACATGGTGAATCTCTGAGGCAAGAAAATCCGCCAATAAGTGCAGGACCCACCAAGATAGAGGAGGAACTTTGTCACACTGGTATCAGGGGTGGGATCTTGGGGTGCACATCGCGGCGGAAGAAGGAGGGGGATTTAAAAACAACAACAACACCAAAAAAGAGAGGGTTTATTCTTTTTCACCACAATGGATGATGTAGTGCGGGCACTGATACAAGCTACGGTGGCCCAGCAGGAGGCTACCCATGTCCAGGCAGCCGCCCAACAGGAGGCAGAGCGGCTGCAGCAAGAGACTAATCGCCTGCTGATGGACCAGGCTGCTCAAGACCGAACTATGTTGCGGGAACTGGTAAACCAGGTAAAGTCCCTTACAGAGCTGAATCGTGGCCATCATGGGACGCGGCTCATACGGGCCAGCCATTGGCTGCAGAAAATGACACGGGAGGATGATGTAGAGGCATACCTTCTGGCCTTTGAGAAGACAGCCCTACGGGAGGCCTGGCCTCGAGATCAGTGGTCTGGCATCCTTGCCCCATTCCTATGTGGGGAGGCCCAGAAGACCTACCATGATCTGCCTAAAGAGGCTGCGGCAGACTACCCCCAGCTGAAAGCAGAGATCCTGGCCAGATCTGGGGTAATGACAGCAGTGAGGGCCCAGCAGTATCACGGTTGGAGGTACCAGGAAGACAAAACCCCACGGTCCCATTTGTATGACCTCATCCATCTCGCACGAAAATGGTTGCCAACAGAGTCCCGGAGTCTGCAAGAGATACTAGCGGTTCTGGTCATCGACCGATACATGAGGGGGATTACCACCAGACCTTCGTGCCTGGGTAAGCCAGAACGAACCCTCCACCTATGACGAGGTTGTTGCCCTGGTAGAGAGGCGAAGGACAGCAAGGGAGCTGACCCGACCAGTTAAGGAAGAGGCACCCAGGTTAAACTAGCAGCACCAAGCCCTAAAGTTCGGGTGACTGGGCCACCAGGAGGGCCCAGGTGGAAAAAGAGAGGGGCTGAAGGCCCATCAGAGGCCACAAAGAGTCAGAGCACTGAGGGAGAAGAGGATCGTGATGTTAGACTACCCAAACCAAGAGACCGGGGAACGCCTAGGATTCCATACAGATGTTATGCCTGCGGGGAGTGGGGACACATAGCTGCACAGTGTCCCAATGCTGAGGAGCCTATGCAGTGTAACCTGGGGAACTGGGCAGATCCATGCTCCCTAATCCACCTTGTGGGGGTCTCACTAACCCCACATATGTATACCAGACCAGTGAAACTAAATGGGGTAGGGACCACGGCACTGGTTGATTCGGGGAGTGCTATCACGCTTATCTCAGGGAAGCTCGTGAAGTGTAGTCAGCTGCTGCAGGCTAAATGTATGGAGATAACATGTGTCCATGGGACAGTTAGTTACTACCCCACCATCCCAGTAAAAATCGAGTTCCATGGGAACACTACTGAGGTAGCAGCAGGTGTAGTCCCTAAACTCCCATACCCGGTGGTCAAAGGGAGGGACTTCCCAGGATTTGGAAACTTACTCCCAGTAGGGGGATTGGAGAATGATGGGGACCCTAAAATTGGTGAAGTATCCATAGCAGACTGTCAACCTCCAATCTTCTCTGAAATATCCCCAGATTTGTTCTCCACTCCCAGACAGGGCAGAAAGACAAAAAGGGAAAGAAGGGCAGCTAAGGCCTTGGGAACCCGAATACTGACCCAAAGCCGGAGGGTCGCTCTTATAGGTAGGCGGACCCACGCAGCTGAAAAGGAGGCCACGCAGGAGGGAGAAGCACCTGAGTCTGACCCCCACCCTAATGCTTCTGAACCAGTAGAGGCAACTGAGACAGGGCCCCTAGATCTTGGGAAGATTAGCCCCGGGAGAGGAAATTTTGGACGGGACCAGGCAGAAGACCCAAAGGTATAACAACATTAGGAAGGAGGTGACTGAAATAGATGGGGTCCCCGTGGAAGGGAAAACCCAGGGACCAGGATCCTACTTCATAATGAAGAAGGATCTCTTAATACCAGGTTGCACCAGTACAGGGGCAGAAGGTACAGCAGATCCTAGTACCTCAAAAACACCAGAACGCTGTATTAAGTCTTGCTCATAGTCATCTTTTTGGGGGGCATTTGGGGGTAGAGAAGACCCTGGCATGAGTCCTACGACGGTTCTTCTGGCCCGGAGTACATGAAGAAGTGCGGAGATACTGTGCCTCCTGCCCGGAGTGTCAGCTGCATAGTCCCCATCCCCACTTGAGGGCACCTTTAGTACCCCTTCCCATCATAGAGGTCCCCTTTGAGCGAATAGCCATGGACCTAGTGGGACCCCTGGAGAAGACGGCTCGGGGCCACCAATATATACTTGTTGTTTTGGACTATGCTACTCGCTACCCAGAAGCCGTCCCCCTGCGGAACACGGCCTCTAAAACTATAGCCAAAGAGCTGGTGGGGATCTTTGCCCGAATGGGGTTACCGAAGGAGATATTAACCGACCAAGGAACCCCATTTATGTCGAAGCTAATGAAGGACCTCTGTACGCTGTTCCATATACATACCCTGAGAACTTCGGTCTACCATCCGCAGACTGATGGGTTGGTAGAAAGGTTTAACCGAACCCTCAAGGCTATGATAAGGAAGGTGGTAAGTCGGGACGGGAAGGATTGGGACACCCTACTACCCTACCTTATGTTCGTTATCCAGGAGGTACCACAGGCCTCAACTGGGTTTTCCCCCTTCGAGTTATTATATGGGCTTCACCCCCGTGGCATACTAGATATCGTCAAAGAGATCTGGGAAGAGGAACACAATGAGGGGACAAATATAATAGAGCATGTAATGCAGATGCGAGACCGGATAGCCCGGGTTACCCCTATTGTATGGGAACATTTGGAGAAGGCCCAGGAGGCCCAGCGAACCTATTACAATCGCCAGGCAAAAGTGCAACAGTTCCAACCAGGGGATCGGGTTATGGTGTTGGTACCCACGGCAGAAGGCAAGCTTCTGGCCCAATGGCAGGGGCCCTATGAGGTGGTTGAACCCGTGGGGGAAGTAATCTACAAGGTGCGGCAGCCAGGACACAGAAAACAAGAACAGATTTATCACGTTAACCTTCTGAAATCCTGGCATGCACAAGAGGCATGCACAACGGTCCAAAAAGACCTAACCCAGGAAAACAAGCCTTCCAAATAGGTAAGAGTGTCTCCCGATTTAACACCAGACCAGAAGAATGAGGTGTCTGAGATGATCTTCCAGAACCAAGATGTGTTCTCGACAAAACCGGGTCGAACAACCGAGACATATCACCACATCGTCACGAACCCTGGGGCCAAAGTAACAATGAGGCCCTATCGAGTGCCAGCGGCAAAAAGGGAGGAAATAAAAGCAGAAGTAAAAAAAATGCTGGAGTTGGGGATCATAGAAGAATCCCACAGTCAGTGGTCCAGCCCAATCGTACTGGTGCTCAAACCTGATGGCACCACAAGATTTTGCAACTACTTCCGGCGACTAAACGAAGTATCCCAGTTCGACGCGTACCCCATACCTCGCATAGATTAGCTAATGGACTGTCTGGGTAATGCCCAGTACTTGAATACCCTAGACTTGACAAAGGGGTACTGGCAGATTCCCCTTGCGGAAGATGAAAAGGAAAAGACTGCGTTCTCTACACCAGAGGGTCTTATTCAATATACTGTCCTCCCTTTTGGATACATGGGGCCCCAGCTACCTTCCAGCGCCTCATGGACAAGCTATTACAGCCGCATAACAGTTATGCTGCTGCCTACTTGGACGATGTGGTCATTCATACCCCAGACAGGGAAACCCACCTGGAGAAGGTGGAGACAGTCCTCAATACCTTCAGGCGAGCTGGCATTACAGCAAACCCTGCCAAGTGCGCTGTAGGGTTTACAGAGGCCAAATATCTTGGCTACATTGTGGAAAAAGGTCTGGTAAAACCCCAAGTGAACAAGTTAGAGGCCATCCAAAATTGGCCCTCACCAAGTCGCAAGAAACAAGTCCGGGCGTTCCTAGGTGTGGTGGGGTATTACCGAGGATTTATCCCCCACTTTGTCACAAGGGCAAACCCCCTGACAGACCTAGTGAAAGCCTGTGGACCTGATCTGGTGAGATGGTCTGATGCAGCAGAGGAAGCATTCACAGACCTACGGACTGCCCTCTGCAGTAACCCCATACTGATAGCCTCTGATTTCACCAAGGATTTTATCCTGCAGACGGATGCATTGGAAGTAGGGTTGGGGGCCGTTCTATCACAGATGGTCAGGGAGGAGGAACACCCAATTCTATACCTCAGTCGGAAACTCCTTCCAAGGGAACAAAAATATGCAGTGGTGGAGAGAGAATGCCTCGCTGTAAAATGGGCCATGGAAACATTGCGCTACTACCTGCTCGGGCACAGATTTGTCCTTGTGACCGACCATGCCCCTCTTCAATGGATGCAGCAGAACAAGGAGAAGAACACAAGGGTGACCAGATGGTTCTTATCCCTCCAACCTTTCCAGTTCTGTGTACAACACAGAGCAGGGAGCCATCATGGCAATGCCGATAGCTTGTCACGTGTGCACTGTCTGGCGGACCAAGCTGCCCAACCCCTTGGTGTTGAGCAGGGGGGAGGGATATGTAACAGACCCAGACCAGTGGGGTACAGAAGTCTGGTAGAGGGCAAATATACTCGTCACTGGATGAGTAGTTTTCTGGTCCCTGAGTGACCAGAGCAGGGGCTGCACTAGAGTAATCAGGAACCTGCTAGAACCAGTTAAGGCAGGCAGGCTAATTAGGACACCTGGAGCCAATTAAGAAGAAGCTGCTAGAATCAATTAAGGCAGGCTAATCAGGGCACCTGGGTTTTAAAAAGGAGCTCACTTCAATTTGTGGTGTGAGTGTGAGGAGCTGGGAGCAAGAGGCGCAAGGAGCTCAGAGGGTGAGGGTGTGGGTGTGCTGCTGGAGGACTGAGGAGCACAAGCGTTATCAGACACCAGGAGGAAGGTCCTGTGGTGAGAATAAGGAAGGTGTTTGGAGGAGGCCATGGGGAAGTAGCCCAGGGAGTTGTAGCTGTCATGCAGCTGTTACAGGAGGCACTATAGACAGCTGCAGTCCACAGGGCCCTGGGCTGGAACCCGGAGTAGGGGGTGGGCCCGAGTTCCTCCCAAACCTCCCAATTGACCTGGACTGTGGGTTCTTCCAGAGGGGAAGGTCTCTGGGCTGTTCCCCAACCCACATGGTGAATCTCTGAGGCAAGAAAATCCGCCAATAAGCACAGGACCCACCAAGATAGAGGAGGAACTTTGTCACAATATGTTAATCTTTTTAGATCACTGATATTGTAGATTAACTTTATTCTTACCACTTTTATAAACCTAATAAAATCAATTATAAACATATCTGTAGCAAGATACCAATTTTATAAACGTTTTATAAAATAGAACAAATCAATATAAAAAGGGATATCTAAAAAATAGCTGTGTTTGAAATTGATTAGCCATTTGAACAATAAAAAAATAGAATCATAGAAATATGGAGCTGGAAAGGACCTCATAAGGTCATGAAGTCCAGCCCCCTGCAGTAAGACAGAACCAAGTAAACCTAGATCATCCTTGACAGGTGTTTGTCCAACCTGTTCTTAGAAACCTTTAGTGATGGGGATTCCACAACCTCCCTTGCAAACCTATTCCAGAGTTTAACTACCCTTACAGTTAGAAAGTTGATTTTAATATTTAACCTATATTTCTCTTGCTGCAGATTAAGCCCATTACTTCTTGTCCTACCTTTTAGTGGACCTGGAGAACTGATCACAGTCCGCTTTGTAACCTCCCTTAACATATCTGAAGACTTATCAGGTCCCTCCTTAGTCTTCTTTTCTCAAGGCTAATGATGTTCAGTTTATTTTTAACTTTTCCTCATAGCTCAGGCTTTCTATACCTTTTATCATATTTTTTGCTCTCTTCTGGACTCTCTCCAATTTTTCCACATCTTTCTTAAAGCAAGCACCCAGAATTGGACACAGTACTCCAGATGAGGCCTCTCCAGTGCCGAGTAGAGCGAGACAGTTACCTCCCAAGTCTTACATACAGCACTTCTGTTCATACACCCTAGAATTATATTAACTTTTTGTGAAACTGCATCACATTGTTGATTCATTTGATTTGTGAGGCACAGTAATCCACAGATCATTTTCAGCACTGCTACCACCTAGCCAGTTATTCCTCATTTTGTAGTTGTACATTTGATTTTTTTTCTTTCCTAAGTGAACTATTTTGCACTTGTCTTTATTGAATTTCATCTTGATTTCAGACCAATTCTCCAATCTGTCAAGGTCATTTTGAATTCTAATTCAGCCTTCCGAAGTTCTTGCAATTGCTTCCAGCTTGGTGTTATTCACGAACTTTATAAGCATGCCCTCCACTCCATTATCCAAGTCATTAATGAAAACACTGACTAATGATGTACCCAGGACTGACCCCTTGTTGGACCCCATTAAATATGCCCTCCCCATTCGTACTACTCTTTGAGTATGGTCTTTCAACCAGTTGTGCACCTTCCTTATATTAATTTCACCTAGACCAGGGGTGGGCAAACTTTTTGGCCAGAGGACCACATCTGGGTGGCAAAATTGCATGCAGGGCCATGATTGTTGGGCAGGGGGTTAGGGTGCGGGAGCAAGTGCGGCGTGCAGCAGGGGGCTCAGGGTAGGGGGTTGGGGTGCGGGCTCTGGCCTGGCGCCACTTATCTTGAGCTGCTCTGGGGTGCCAGCGGTGTGTAGCGGGGCTAAGGCAGGTTCCTTGCCTGCCCTGGCCCCACGCCACTCCCAGAAGTGGCTGGTACCACGTCCCTGTGGCCCCTGGGGGAGGGGGGAGCAGAGTACTCCGCGCGCTGCCCTTGCCTGCGGGTACCTCCCCCAAAGCTCCCATTGACCGCTGTTCCCCATTCCTGGCCAATGGGAGCTGTGGGGGGCGGTGCCTGCAGGCGAGGGCCGTGCATGGAACCCTCTGCCCCCCACCTCACCCAGGGGCCGCAGGGACATGGTGCCGGCCACTTCCAGGAGCAGCACGGGGACAGGACAGGCAGGGAGCCTACCTTAGCCCCGCTACGCACCGCTGCCACCCCAGAGATGCTCAAGGCAAGTGGCGCCAAGCCAGAGCCTGCCTTAGCCCCGTGGCGCCACGGGGGTGGCAATCCCACAGGCCGTAGTTTGCCCACCCCTGACCTAGACTGCATTTCCCTAGTTTGCTCATGAGAATGTCATGTAGGATTGTGTCAAAAGTCTTACTAATGTTAAGCAAGACATAATTACGGCTAACCATGGTCTCTGCCTCTGACCCCTCCCCTCTAAATGAGGTTAAGGAAGAAAAAATAGAGGAAGGATGACATCAGGATTAAGTGAAGTTTCCGCAGCTGTATTCTGAACCAAATTATTCTTAACCACATACATTCCCTCTTTTAAATGCTTAATTTTTCAACGTAATGTCCTTTCAATGCAGTTTTGTATGTAACTTTCTGAAGTTTGTGTTTTTTTTAAAGAAATTGTGAAAGATGATCCTCACCGGAAGTGCTGCCTAGTGGTCAGGCAGTGATGTGGCCAGTGGCCTCTTCCCAGACACTTCCCGTTTCTTCTGCAACTCTATCCTGTGGGGTCAATCCCATCTTTAGACACTCAGCCCTCCTACTGGCTCACATGTTCTAGTCCACCTCTTTCAGGGTATACAGAAAGAAAAGTCCAATAATGGAGAAGTCTTTTAGTGCCCACAAGGGCTTCAGGGCTTTCTCCTTATCTCCAGGACTTGGGGTCTGGACCCTTGTGTACTCTGGGTCTTCCTCAACTGAATTCCTTGCCTCACCACTTCCTCAAATTGTTGCCCCACTTTCAGGGGTTGGGTAGGGAGCCTGGGCCAACCCTCTCCACTGGGCTCTGATCCAGGGCCCAATGATGGGAAGTTCTGCACCTGGGAGTGCTAAATAGATGCCTCCTTGGATCAATTCCTACCTGAGTTGCCCTTTTTTTCCCCTGAGGGTAAATAAAAGAATCAAACTGAAGATAAAGTTTCTGACCTTTCCAGAGAGTCATCAATCATTCCTTTGCAGGCGTGGTCAGATCTCAGGCAACAAGAACTCCTGGGCTGTTATTTTCCCAGACCTCAGAGCAGAGATCTGTTCCCTCCCACTGCTTGCCTCCTTCTCAGCTGCTCTGCTTCCTCTTTTAAGCTCCACCTCCAGTTTGTGCAGTCTTTGCAGGTGTCGCTGGGTGGGGCCACCTGGGCCCAGAGCTGCTCCTTAACTCCTTGTTCTCCAGTGTGGGATTTGTACACCCCATCACAGAAGCAAACAAAAAACAGAAATTCCATTATGTGGTATCGTACTGATCCTTTGCATGTGTCATAGGCAGGTTGAAACCCAGGACCTTTAGATCCAAAGCACAGACCTCTACCTAAAAGAATAACCGATAGCAGTAGTATTATTGTTATTTATTTGTATTACCTTAATATCTAGGAGCCTGGGTTATGGACCAGGACCCTATTGTCTTAGCTGCTATACAAATACAAAACAAAAAACAGAAATTCCATTATGTGGTATCGTACTGATCCTTTGCATGTGTCATAGGCAGGTTGAAACCCAGGACCTTTAGATCCAAAGCACAGACCTCTACCTAAAAGAATAACCGATAGCAGTAGTATTATTGTTATTTATTTGTATTACCTTAATATCTAGGAGCCTGGGTTATGGACCAGGACCCTATTGTCTTAGCTGCTATACAAATACAGAACAAAAATATGGCCCATGCCCCAAAGAAGCTTACAATCTAAGTACACCATTATCTTCGGTGTATACCAGCTACTAAAGGTGAACACAACCCTCACATTGCCTATTTTCTAGACACTAGGGAAATATAGCGAATTATAAATCCTGAGTTCTATTCCTGGCTTTGGAATGGAGTATTGTCGGTTGGTTACAGAAAGCACAGACAAGCACACAGATATGGTACATTTGTCCTGAAAAGCAGTTTGGCTCATGAGGCTTGCATCTGTCATATTAGAGACCTGGATTCTAGTCTCAGCTGTGATCTTGTACAAACTCTCAGTTACCTTATTTGTAAAATGAGTGAATGATGCTTACTTATCTCCCAAGGTACAGATATGAGGCATTACTCAGTAATAAGAGCTCTGAAGTGCACAGAATTGATACCAGTCAGTGAAATACCAGTGGATACCAGTCACTGAGACTAGAACTGATAGCTTCATCCTGGCTCCCAACCAAGTGCCCCTTCGCTAGGCAAAAGAAAGGGATGTGGTGGCTGCTGCCTTATCTGGAGTTCTAGCTCAGTGCTGACAATGTAAGAAGCCTGGCAGAATGATCAGTGCAGTTGGCAGCTAGGAACCTTGTGGGGAGAGGGCCTGCTCAGTGCAGAGGGCATGTATGTTAGCAGCAAGCCATTAACAAGCTGAGTAAATGGAAATTACAAATTTTAGAGACTTATTTGGCCAAATCTGGATTGATTTCTGTGGAGACAGAAAAAGACATCCCCCCAATCCCAGGACCACATTCCTGTCAAATTTCAAGTTCCTGCCCCAAGCCATGAAGGCTCTTGTACTTTTCAATGAAATAGTTGGAAAAACATTAACATGATCAAAATCTGTATTTTCCCCTTAACCTATTCTCATAAATTTATGTGGATTCCAAGATACTAGCCTCCAAGAAGAAGCACCTTCATGGTGCTTTTCAAAACCACAGCTTAGAAGCAGAAATTTATCCCTTGATAAATCACCCCAGTTTAATGAATAAACAGAGGCTGCAATGTTTAACCGGCAAAATTCAGATCTCTTGCCAGTTTTTATTTTTAATTTTATTAAGGACAAGCTAAGTGTGTGTGTGGGAGTGGGGGAGGGGAAGGAGGAGGGAATTATTCCATTTGTTCCAGAAATAAATCCTCTTATCTTTTGCTCAATTTTTCTGAGCGCAGAATTAACAGTACATTCAGTATCTGTCTCTCTGTTCAGTTTCACATTTTTTTAATTTCAGATTTAATTTTTGAAGTTTTGCTTTTAACACCAGGAGAGACAGGAGCCTTAAATTATGATTTTGCAAGAGGGTTTTACTAATATGTTCTTTTTTCCTATGTAAGACTTCATTCTCCTTGGTCAACATACTGTTAACTGCTTAACTACATCCTGACTGACTGGCGAATACTGTTGCCATTTTCTCATAGTTACTCAGTTTTGTCTGAGCCATCTCTGTTATGTTTTCAAGCTCTGCCATATAGACATGTAATTAACCAAACTGCAGATAATAACTAAACTGAATTGAAATCAGACTTAACTTTTCATCTGAATATGTTCCTCTGGACAGGGGAGGGAGAGGTTGATTTGTCACTTCATATATCAATATCTTGCCCTCTTCTACATTTCCAAGCTACTAGTCAGGGGGGAAAAAGAAAGAAAAAAATAAAGTCTAATTCATCCAGCCACCATCAGACAGAAATATAACAACAAAGTTTCAGGTTTGAAAATGCTGGAGTCACAAGGGAAAGCCCAACACAATGGCGATGTCAGAGGAATTGAGGGTACAGCCTAACTGAGGTCAGCAGTCCCTTCAATTTTCCACAGGAGCCTGAATTTTACAGGTTCTTCTTTCTTCCTGGATATTGTCAACTGGCCAAACCAGAAAAGCAGCAACTGTGTCCTGATTAAAATGGCCATTGAAATTGCCAATCCTTTCCTAACACTCCTGTTCTTGGAGATAGCGTCATCTTTTATCTGAAAGTCTCAAAACCCTTTACAAACATACAACTCCCCTCACAGGTAGATTTTATTATTAGACCTATTTAAACATGGCTTAAATGAGTCATGGAGACCTTGTCTAGACTAGACGTTTCAGTCATGTTGTTACACATGTTAATTCATTGCCTAAGGTTAACCATGACCAAGAACAAATATCTGCAACATGGAACAAACATTTGTAAATTGTCTACATTAACTGATTTGTGTTAATTGACATCTATTAATTGAAAAAGAACTAACTTATGTTATAACTTGACTGAAAACTCCAGTTTAGACAAGACCAGAAAGACTAAATCATTTGCACAAGATCATACAAGTTATTAGTGGCAAAACCAAGAATAGAACACAAGAGTCTTGAGGCCCTGACCACTCTGTATACTCTAAGATGCCATGCTAGCTGTTTATTCTTCTTCTCTACCAGAATTCACCAGAGCAGTCTGCCTATACAATTAATAGTTTTAGTCCTCTTTACCACAAGTCCCATAAAAGTAGCTGTTAGTTTAGTTACGTAAGACAGAAGGTTCTTTTCTTTTAAGTTGTTTTAAAGTCAGAATGAATAGTTAGAGGGAAGGAAAGAGAACAATACCTTTTGAACAATAGTGTTCAATCTTTAAAGAGGATATTAAAATGCTAATTCAAACACAATATGCTTCTTTTTAATGTTATTCCAATTATACAAAAAAACCTAAATTATAACTTTTGTATACAAGGAAGGCATGTATAATTAACTTACTCTCCTGGCAGGTTTATTCATCTATACTATCTAAATATTCACTTAAGACTAATTTCTCTGTATTGTACATTATACTGATGTAAATTGATGCAGAAGGTTTGGGGAAGAGGGTTTAAACAAGCCTAGCAATCACACTGTACTGTTTGGAACAGAGAAGAGTTATCTGGTTCATCATTTCAGTGGTAATTTTTTTTAAAGAATCATAATTACCAGTTAAGTGGAAGCAGACATACAATAGAGAATACTTATTTCACAGTCTTATTCACTTCTGAGATACCTTCTGCTACCAAAATTTTAGGATTGCTTTAAGAAGCAGCCAAGGAGCTCGTTTATTTACCATCAAGACTGTAGGAAAACTGCTACAAATACAAAATCCCTATGGTGGCTTAGAAAGCAAAATTCTAGTTACCTAGAATCATGGGATGCAATTCTCAGACCTCCACCTATACTTGATCCAGATATTGGCAGGAATTGGAAATCCAGGATTAAATGACATATGCAGATAAGCTCCTCCCCACGCTTTGATCAGGTCAGGTTTTTGAAGCCTCAGAATTTGAGCCTTTCCTGTCTACAAGGGGGAGGCCATTGTGACCTGCCAGGCATGTGCAACATTCTGTTTCCTGCCTGAAGACAGAACAAACTTCCTTTGTATGAATTACAAGTTTATGGCCATACTGGAAGAAAAGATTTGTGATCCTGAAGAAGAGTTATCGATCCTGTATAGCATCAGAGAGGCTAAAGAATTCTTGGATAACCAGATTTGGGCAGCACCATGACAGAGACAACAAGAGAAAGAACTGGCAATGATGTAACAGGAAAAAGTAGGCACTAAAAAAGAGGATTGGCCGTTCACAGCCACCAGGGCCGGCTCCAGGCACCAGCCGACCAAGCACGTGCTTGGGGCGGCACCTTAGAAGGGGCGGCCAATGTTGGGGTGGCGGGGGGCGCTCACGGTGTTTTTGTTTTTGTTTTGTTTGGCAGGGTGGCACTCGAGGGATTTTTTTTGTTTCGGCCGGGCAGCGCGGGGGTTGTTTTGGCGGCGCGGCGCTCTTCTTTTTTGCCTGGGGCAGCAAACAAGTTAGAGCTGGCCCTGACAGCACCATAAGGAAAGAGAACTCGGAGGTGTCCTACACAGCTATCAGTAGAAGAGGATATGCAGTTTGTGACCATCAGAGGAACAAGAACCAGGAGGAATTCTATGCAACTAAAAGTATCCAATTTCTATCAGGGACACAGCATGGCAAATATAGAGAAGGCCTCTGAAGATTCAACTGGACAGACTCAAGGGAGAACTGCATAAGACATTTCTTAGGATGGCTGCTCTGCTTAATACTCAAGGATAAGCGAGGATGCCCAAGAGAAAATCTCCAATTGTATTAAGGAGACAGACCATCCTCATCAAGTATTTAATATTAGGAAGAGTTCACACAACGTACTGCAGTTTACAAATGGACAGCAGGATAGTGTTCTGTCTTCCTGGGGAAAAGACAAGAAATGTGACTGCAAGATTTGGATGGGTTTCTAAACTCAGCATGCAAAGCTAGGCATCAGTGGTTTTGATGACAGTCAGCTTGACACTGATCATGGGAAAAGTCATGGAAAAGCTGATATGGACTTCAATCAGTACAAAAATTAAAGGATGGCAGCATAATTAATGGCAATCAACATATTTTTATGGAAAATAGGGCTGATCAAACAAACTTCATATTGCTTTTTAATAAGATTACCAGTTTGGTTGAAAAGGTAACTTTGTTGATATAATATACTTAGAATTCTACAGCACATTTGACTTAGTACCATATGATATTCTAATTTTAAAAATCATCACTATACAAAATTAATATAGCTCATTTTAAATAGATTAAAAACTGGTTAACACATAAATCTCAAGAGGTGATGGTAAATGGGGAACTGTCACCATGTACAGGTGTTTCCAGTGAGGTATCCCAGTGATGTGTTCTTGGCCCAATATTATTCAATATCTTTGTCAATGATCTGAGAGAAAAGATTTATTGCTGACAAAATTTGCAGATTACACAAAATTTGATGGAATGGTAAATAATGATAAGCATAGATCAGTTAGACAGAGCAATCTGGATGGATGGTAAACTGAGCTTTTAATACAGCCATATGCAAGGTCATACATCTAGGAATAAAGATTGTATGTCATACTTACAGGATAAGGGACTGTATCATGGAAAGCAGTGACTCAGAAAAGGGCTTAGAGGTCATTGTGCATAATCAGCTGAAATTTAGCTCCTACTGCATTGCTATAGCTAAGAAGGCTAATGTGATTCTTCAGTATTTAAACAGGGGAATATCGAGTAGGAGTAAGGAGGTCATATGACCTCTGTATATAGAGCATTGGTAAGACCATTACCGGGATATTGTGTTCATTTCTGGTGTCCACGCTTCAAAAAGGATGTTAAAAATTTGGAAAGGGCTACAAGAATGATTCCAAGTATGGAAAACCTGCTTTCTAGGCTTAGGAAGGTCAATCTAGTCAGTTTATCAAAGAGAAGGTTAAAAAGGAACTTGATCATGGTCTGTAAGTACCTACATGGGGAAAAGATTTCTGATAGTAGAGGACTCTTTAATCTAGAAGACAAAGGCTTATCAAGATTCAATGGCTAGAAACTGAAGCTAGACAAATTCAGACTAGAAATAAAGTGCATATTTTAAAGTGAAGGATATTAACCATTGGAATGACTTACATGAGGATGTGGCTTCTCTGTCAGCAGAAATCTTTAAACCAAGATTGGATTTTTTGTTTAAAACATATGCTCTAGCTCAACCTGAAATTATGGGCTTAATGAGAGAATTACTGGGTGAAGGTCTATGGCCTATGTTATGCAGGAGGTCAGACTACACAGACATAATGGTCCATTCTGGCCTTAAAATCTGTGCAATTTCTAAATTCAGTTTCATGTGAATTTTTTCTATTTTAAAAGTGCTTTTTGCGGTCTTAAAAATAATTCCCCTCTGGTTAGAAGAAAACTAATATAATATATATGATGCAAATGCATTTGGCTGCAGGTTATGATTTATTATCCAGCATTAATCTGAAATTATACTACACGGGAAGCTGTTTAATATTCAAATCTTGAAATGCTATTGTCAGAGCAAAATATTGCTACTCTGGAGGAATGCTGTGTTATGCTCTGCATAGTTTTTCAGTGGCAATTTTTACAAGACTATTTTTAAAAATCCTTTAAAATATTGTGCTAGATATGAGGCCAAGGATGAAGAAATACATAAAACCTTTCAAATCCCCCTTGCTCTCTGAATGTGTCTTTTTAAAATAGATAGAAAATAGAAGTATTACAATAGCCACTGATTTTAAAGATGTCTTTTAAAAAACAAAGACGACATTTCTTTTTTTTTCCTCCTAGCCATTTGTTTACTGGGTCATTTGATGAGGAAGTCTTTAGTCAACACTGCAGTGCTATAAAGTATTTTCACATTATTTTCCTTTTATTTTGTAAAGGAAATGTGAAATGTAAACTGCTATACACTAAGTAGTACCTGTCAATATATTTGGTTGGCAAGTGAGCCTAATAATTATACATCATATATAGTGCCCTATATATGGTTGGCTCGTATGTTAATTATCCAATAGTTAAAAGCCCACAGAACAACTCTGCAATGTAGCCATCAGAAAAACCACTATTGACCAAAATTAGTCACTAATGGGCATGTGGACCATTTAGGAGCATACTGTATAGGCGGTATAGAAAAGAGATAGTTTGCAAACTATTTCTTCAGGATAACCAGTTATTTTGTTTTTTAAAAATATAGAAAAACATCTTTTGTAAGTAAATTTTATGAGTATCATAGCAGTTTGTCACACAGCCAATAGCATTTGTATCATGCATTCTCTGTGGATATTTGCCACAATAGAATTTAGTCCATAAACTACAGAATGTCTTCATACACATATTCATCTGTATGTAAGTATGTGTATTTGAGGAAGCAAGTATGGCACTCTCACTAACACCTAAGGGAATTATGCATATAAAACTTTGATCATGAAGATGAAAGTGTATTATTGTACCCCAAACTATTCCCTTCCCCCTTTTTCCTCCTCCCCGCCTTTATTCATTTATTTATTTAATTTTTGGTACCCTGCCCTGTGTAGAACAAAATATGGCCATTTCAGCAAGCCCTGACTGGATTTTAATTTGTAAAGAGTTGAGAGAGGACAGCTGTAATATCCATAAAGGCTATTGCCTGGGTACAAAAGAGCCAAACGTATCAAGTGTCAGAGCATGCTATACGGCCAATATGTTTTGCCAGGCCTTTCAGGATGGTTAGAGAAGACTGAGATACTGTTTTATAGATTCACAGATTCCAAGGCCAGAAAGTTCCATTGTGATCATCTAGTCTGACCTTCTGTATAGCGCAGACCATAAAACTTCCCCCAAATAATTCCTAGAGCATAGCTTTTAGAAAAATATCAAATCTCAGTTTAAAAATTGCCAGTGATGGAGAAGCCACTACAACTATTGCAATATTAGGGGGTGTTCGGATTACGATTTGTGGCATAGTCTAAGGAGAGATGCTGACGGATGTGTATTTTGATTTTGCACTTTTAAACAATTGGCAGAGTGCTCAGAGCCTGTGTAAGGATGTTCTTTGGTTATAAATGGAAACAAATAGAATAAAGCTGCTAAATTAATACATTCCTTTATTTGAAGAAAATTAAGTATGTTCTCCTGTTGATATGGGCCTTTCCCTGCTGTTATGTGTATTAGTAACAACTACCAACTTGGCCAACAGTGGAACCTTTGCTTAAAGCCTGATTCTATATAGCTTGAGCTATAGGACCACGTCCTCCACGTGGGAGCTGTAACAGACTCACAGCTTCAGTGGAACAGGCACATAGGGGAACAAGTAACACACACACTGACTAGAGGATTACATATCATTTTGCATGCATAATACTTTAATATTAAATATTAATATTATTTAATATTAAAGTATTTTTAAGACAACAGAGCAATATCCAATAGTCTGGGCCAAGAGTAATCTGTGATTCCATGTATAAAGGACCAAGGCATAGGTGGTCTGGTCTAGCAGTCACAGCTGGGCTGATGTTACCAAATCAAGGATGGTCACAGGGTGGTAGTCAGTGAGAAGGGATCAGAGTAATCACTACAGCCAGGATCAATAAGCAAGAGCCAGGGACAGAGTCCATCTTAAGTCAGAAACTGGAGATTAGACAACAAGATGCCATCTGGAGTCACAGCAGACCAGTAGTTTAGGTGGTTACCCAGACAACTTCCTGGGGCACCCGCCAGAGTTAAACAGTGAGCATGGGCCAATCAGAAGCACAGGCTGTCATAACTATAAAGGGAAGGGTAACAGCTGTCCTGTGTACAGTACTATAAAATCCCTCCTGGCCAGAGACTCCAAAATCCTTTTCCCTGTAAAGGGTTAAGAAGCTCAGGTAACCTGGCTGGCATCTGACCTAAAGGACCAATAAGGGGACAAGATACTTTCAAATCTTGGGGGGGGAAGGCTTTTGTTTGTGTTCTTTGTTTGGGAGTGTGTTCGTTCTCGGGACTGAGAGGGACCAGACATCAATCCAGGTTCTCCACATCTTTCTAAACAAGTCTCTCCTATTTCAAACTTGTAAGTAAATAGCCAGGCAAGGCGTGTTAGTTTTCCTTTGTTTTCTCAACTTGTAAATGTACCTTTTACTAGAGTGTTTATCTTTGTTTGCTGTACTTTGAACCTGAGACTAGAGGGGAGTCCTCTGAGCTCTTTAAGTTTGATTACCCTGTAAGGTTAATTTCCATACTGATTTTACAGAGATGATTTTTACTTTTTTTCTTTAATTAAAAGCCTTCTTTTTAAGAACCTGATTGATTTTTCCCTGTTTTAAGATCCAAGGGGTTTGGATCTTGATTCACCAGGAGTTGGTGAGAGGAAGGAGGGGAATGGTTAATTTCTCCTTGTTTTAGATCCAAGGGGGTTGGATCTGTATTCACCAGGAGTTGGTGGGAGGAAGGAGGGGGGATGGTTAATTTCTCCTTGTTTTAGATCCCAGGGAGGTTGGAACTGTATTCACCAGGAGTTGGTGGGAGGAAGGAGGGGAATGGTTAATTTCTCCTTGTTTTAAGGTCCAAGGGGTTTGGATCTGTATTCACCAGGTGAAGATTTTTCAAGGCTTCCCAGGGAGGGAAAAATTGAAATGGTGGCAGCGGAACCAGAGCTAAGCTGGTAGTTAAGCTTAGAAGTTTTCATGCAGGCCCCTACATTTGTACCCTAAAGTTCAAAGTGGGGATCCAGCCTTGACGTTAAACAGTGAGCATGGGCCAATCAGAAGCACAGGCATCTTGGTGCGTGCACACAGGTCACAAGAGTCAACATAGTCCTGGACTTCAGCTCACATACAGAACCACCAGAAGAAATGGAAAGCTGTGCAGAATGTCTTAAAGTGGCCAAAATGGCCCACCAACAGAGTTTCATGGCAGAGGTGAAGCAGTTCTAACCGGAGGCACCCCAGTTGAATGTTTATGTACCCAATGAGTAATGTGACCCCATCCCGTGTAGAATACCGTATTTTGTTTTTGGCTTTCATTTGCTCAGGCTGTTCCGTCACCTCCTGGGCTAACGGGTCAACCCGGCAAAGCAGATCAGATTTGATCAAGCAGGTCTTGGTGTACTGCAAGACAAGGAAGTTGCAACGCTTTAGGTGACAGGGTGATGCTTGGTGAGGTTCCTCGCCCTTCCCCTTTTCAGAATAAGGCATTGGCTTTCTCATTCCTGGTTCCTTATCGATAGGTGATGACAAAATCAAACCGAGAGAAAAGTAATATCCACCTGAGCTGTCTTTGATTCAAGGCTCGAGCCTTACACAGATATTCGAAATTCTTATGTTCAGAACATACTTGCACCAGATGTTGGTCCCCGTCAAGCCTTTTTTCAAAGGCTGAGAATGTGGAGAATGAGTCACACTCAATTGTAGCACCTCCCAATGTCCCTGGAGTATGGCCTGTAGGGGACAGTTTCCTGTATCACTGGCCCTGTGGGCAGGAGTGACCCATCTATTGCCTCTACAAGAACTGACGTCGGCTTTAACTGGAGGCAGAATTGTAGGGCTTGGGTGGCTTCAGCATCTATAAAATTATCAGCAGCCCCAGAATCAATTAGGGCCCACTGAGTGGGAATCAGCTTGGCCCCATCCGTAGTACATAACTGTATCCGCACATGGAAGTGTGAACAGGACCCGCATGTCCTAGATGGGATTTCTGTTAGGGGGCTTTCCCTTCACCCTCTCCCCTGGTTCCTGTCACACACCCAGAAAGCAGGAGACCAGAAGTCCAAAGTGCAGGCAATGCGATGTGTATTGGGGTTAGTTCCAAGCAAACATATCCATAGCTCTACACGTTGGCAGAGTCTGTTCCCCAGTGTTCCGTTCCCAGCTCTGACGCTGCAGAGTGTTTACCCGTTGCCTCCCTTCCCTGCTCTGACACCGCAGAACCTTGCCTGTGTCCCTATTCCCCCTTGCCCCTCCTAACTGGTTGCTTGACCTGGGCTTGAGAGAGGAGCCAGGCAGCCTTCCAGTGTATGCTCATGTATTACACCCCACCATATCCTGTAACACTTTTAGCTCTATCCCTTATCTTTTCTCATTGTACTAAAAGCCCTATCTGGTTGTGGGAAATGCAACACTGTGATAAATGAAGGGGGGTGGAGTAGCTCCCTTTTATGGACCCCCAGCCAGCCAGTTAGCTGTAAAACCCCTGTTAGGAGCTGTTCGCTACTTGCTTTACCAGTAAAGGGTTAACAAGCCCACAGGTAAAAGGAAAGGAGTAGGCACCTGACCAAAAAAGCCAATGGGAGGGCTAGAACTTTTTAAAATTGGGAAAAAACTTCCCTTTGTCTGTGTGTTGTGGTTCTCAGGGAAAGAGCAGGACAGGGCTGGAGCAAGGCTGTAAAAAGCTGGAAAACCAGGTATGAAAAAGCATCAAATCATACCTCAACCCTACTTATCTGAAACCCCAAATATGTAAGTAATCAGGGAATGTCTAGGAAGACGCGATTAGGGTTATGTCTTTTATTTCTTATTGGCTTGTGGACTCTTCTGTGCTAACCCTAGATGCTTTTGTTTGCTTGTAATCTTTAAGCTGAACCTCAAGAGAGCTATCTTGATGCTTAAATTTTGTAAGTGGGCTTTTTAAATCTAGCAAAAGCCTAAGTTCCAGATGTATTTTCTTTCTTCTTGTTCTTAATAAAATTTACCATTTTTTAAGAACAGGATTGGATTTTTGGTGTCCTAAGAGGTTTGTGCATATGCTGTTTAATTAGCTGGGGGCAACAGCTAATTTCCTGTGTTTTCTTTCTGAACTGTTCCCGTGACAGGGGGAGGGGGTGAAAGGGCTTGAGGGAACCCCACAGGAAGGAGTTCCCAAATGAGCCTTCCTGAGTCCCAAGGGGGCTTTTTGCACTTGGGGTGTGGCAGCATCTACCCCTCCAAGGTCAGAGAGAAACTGTGACCTTGGGAGTTTAATACCAGCCTGGAGTGGCCAGTATTAATTTTTAGAATCCTTGTGGGCCCCCACCTTCTGCACTCGAAGTGCCAGAGTGGGACAAACAGTGTCTTTGTTCATTGTTCTTCACACATATTAGTAAGGATTAGTGTGTCAAGCAAATAAAAAAATTAATCATGATTAATCGTGCAATTAATTGCACTGTTAAGCAATAATAGAATACCATTTATTTAAATATTTTGGATGTTTTCTACATTTTCAAATATATTGATTTCAATTATATTGATTTCAGCCAATGTGCTTATCCCACAATCCCAAATGGCCTCACACACCTCCCTGAGTGCCAGAAAATTATAACACAGAATACAAAGTGTACAGTGCTCACTTCATATTTATTTTTTATTACAAATATTTGCACTGTAAAAAAACAAAAGAAATTGTATTTTTCAATTCACCTAATACAAGTACTGTAGTGCAATCTCTTTATCATGAACTCTTACAAATGTAGAATTATGTACAAAAAACTGCATTCAAAAATAAAACAATGTAAAATTTTAGAGTCTGCAAGTCCACTCAGTCCTACTTCTTGTTCAGCCAATCGCTCAGACAAACAAGTTTATTTACATTTGTAGGAGATAATGGTGCCCGCTTCTGTTTACAGTGTCACCTTAAAGTGAGAACAGGTGTTCTCATGGCACTGTTGTACTCGGCGTCGCAAGACATTTACGTGCCAAATGCAGTAAAGATTTATATGTCCCTTAATGCTTCAACCACCATTCCAGGGGACATGCGTCCATGCTGATGATGGGTTCTGCTCGATAATGATCCGAAGCAGTGCAGACCAACGCATGTTCATTTTCATCATCTGAGTCTCCGCATTGAAGTGTTGCTCTTTTAAGACTTTTCAAAGCATGCGCCACACCTCATCCCTCTCAGATTTTGGAAGGCACTTCAGATTCTTAAACCTTGGGTCGAGTGCTGTAGCTATCTTTAGAAATCTCACATTGGTACCTTTGTGTTTTGTCAAATCTGCTGTGAAAGTGTTCTTAAAATGAACAACATGTGCTGGGTAATCATTCAAAACTGCTATAACATTAAATATATGGCAGAAGCCAGGTAAAACAGAGCAGGGGACATACAATTCTCCCCCAAGGAGTTCAGTCACAAATTTAATTAACGCATTATTTTTTTAACAAGTGTCATCAGCGTGGAAGCATGTCTCTGGAATGGTGGCCGAAGCATGAAGGGGCATACTAATGTTTAGCATATCTGGCACATAAATACCTTGCAATTCTGGCTACAAAAGTGCCATGCAAATGCCTGTTCTCACTTTCTGGTGACATTGTAAATAAGAAGAGGGCAGCATTATCTTCCGTAAATGTAAACAAACTTGTTTGTCTTAGCAATTGGCTGAACAAGAAATAGGACTGAGTGGACTTGTAGGCTCAAAAGTTTTACATTGTTTTGTTTCTGAATGCAGTTATGTAACAAAAAAAATCTACATTTGTAAGTTGCACTTTCACAACAAGGAGATTGTACTATAGTATCTGTTTGAGGTGAATTTAAAAAATCTTTTCCTTTGTTTATCATTTTTACAGTGCAAATATTTGTAATAAAAAATAAATACACTTTGTATTCTGTGTTGTAATTGAAATCAATATTTATGAAAATGTAGAAAAACATCCAAAATATTTAATAAATGTCAATTGGTATTCTATTGTTTAACAGTACGATTAAAACTGTGATTAATCACAATTAATTTTTTTGAGTTAATCGCGGGAGTTAACTGCGATTAATCGACAGTCCTAGTAAGAATATATATATACTAACAGTTTCCCTCTAGGGTTAGGATGTAATTCCAGAACATAGTGTCTGGTGGTGCCTAGGCTGTCCCCCTCCCCACAGTCTGGGTTTGCTTGTTTTCTAATTCTTCGCCCTCACCTCTTGCCCATCATGAACCTCGACCCCATGTCCTGGTGCACCACAATAAAAGCATAAGTTATTGCCCCTTCTCTTCTGGGGTCAAGCATTGGCAGGCCTAATCAACCTAGACTGGTTCAGGGTTGGACCCTGGATTTTTCAGCATGGTGTGTGGGTGAGGTGGCAGGACAGTTCCCCTCTTCTCATTTCACTCATGCAGCTGGCTGTTGATGAGGAGAGAGAGATCAACAAAAGCATCCAAGCTGGTCAGGGTCTCAACACAGGCTAGCTCTTCCTTTACTTCCTCACTAAGTACACACCAAAATTGATACAGTTTGGTTGCATCGTTCCACTCAACCTCAGCTGTGAGTCTCTGGAATTGGGCAGTGTACAAGGCAGTTGGCTCACCCCCTTGCTTGAGCCTTCATAGTGCGGCTTTCACCGTGCAAGCACAATAAGGTTAATCAAAAATTGCAGAAAATGTTCGCAGGAAGGCATTCCTGGGCTGTCCTGCTTCTCCGGCTCTCAAGCTTATCATAGTCCCACCCAGGCCTGGTTGGTGGCATAAATTCAGTGGTGGAGCAGGAAACACACTGCATGTGGGCAAGACCCACCAGGCAGATACGTGAGAAAGAATTCTCTGTAGTAACTCAGAGCCCTCGCCACCTAGTGTCCCATTGCCAGCCACTGGGGATATTTGCAGCTAGGAGTCACTGATTAGCTAAATGCCATTGTAGGCAGTCTCATTATACCATCCCCTCCATAAATGTATCAAGCTCAGTCTTGAAGCCAGTTAGGTTCCCCGCCCCCACTGCTCCCCTTGGAAGGCTGTTCCAGAACTTTACTCCGATGGTGAGAAACTTTCATCTAATTTCAAGTCTAAACCTGTTGCCAGTCATTTGTTCTTGTGTCCACATTGGCACTTAACTTAAAAACTCCTCTCCCTCCCTGGTATTTATCCCTCTGATGTATTTAGAGAGAGCAATCATATCTCTCATCAGCCTTCATTTGGTTAGGCTAAATAAGCCAAGCTCTTTGAGTCTCCTCACATAAGGTAGGTTTTCCGTTCCTTGAATCATCCTTCTAGCCCTTCTCTGCATCTGTTCCTATTTGAGTTCATCTTTCTTAAACATGGGAGACCAGAACTGCACACAGTATTCCAGATGAGGTCTCACCAGTGCCTTGTATAATGATACTAACACTTACCTGTCTCTACTGGAAATACCTCGCCTAATGCATCCTAGGGTTGCATTAGCCTTTTTCACGGCCACGTCACATTGACGGCTCATAGTCATCCTGTGATCAACCAATACATCTAGGTCTTTCTCCTCCTCTGTCACTTCCAACTGATACCTCCCTAGCTTATAGCAAAAATTCTCATTGTTAGTCCCTAAAAGTATGACCTTGGACTTTGCACGATTAAATTTCATCCCATTTCTATTACTTCAGTTTACAAGGTTGTCCAGATGTTCTTGTATGATAGTCAAGTTCTCCTCCAGAATCTAAGCTTTCATTGTGTTTTTTTAAAATTAAGTTTCTAGTCATTTTACTCACAAGGAAGATCTTCCAACCATTTAAAGAGTGTAAACCAATGCAGTGTCATCTGTCTGCGTCATTCACAGTAGCTCTGAATGGTTTGAACTGCCCTAATTCATATAAATAACTTAACCATGAAACCCAATGATGACAATTTGAATGTCATCTTTGTTAACTGCTTATCGTTTTACCACAAAGTATCCAGCCAATGTGCTTACCCCACAATCCCAAATGGCCTCACACACCTCCCTGAGTGCCAGAAGCCCCAACTGCCCCTTTACAACTGCCAATCATTCGGTGATGGGTTGTCATTACAAAAATATGCAGCAAGCAGAGTGGAGAGATACTAAAGTGGTGATCTACAAACTGAAGTTAATATCACAATAAATAGCACATGAGCTACTGTACTGATTGTATTATTCATTTTCATATTTATTGAACAACAAAACTTATTTTTAATGTAAATAAAGCTGCTAAAGAATTTCCAGTCTGCCACACAAGAGTGCTGTAAAAACCAATGGCCTTGCTGCATAATTTAGGTCCATCTTTCTGCAGACTACATGGAGCCTTGCCAATAACCTTTAATAACCTACATATGAAAGACTTTCCAATATCTATGTACAGCGATACGTAACAGGAATCCATGTGTTTCTTTTACATCTTTCAGATCTTTAAGGGTAACATGCCAGTTTCTCTTCCCTTTCTGTCTCCCTCCCTCCCCCGCCAGATATAATGCATTTTTCTTTTCAGATATACATCCTATTTCTTCTTGTCTCCACATATCTCACTAATACCCTTGTTCAATATACCCCACCTCCTTTTTTTCTCCTGAAAGTGTTCTGATTTTCCCGTATTTTCTTGTTCACTTTCCCTAGCTTCAAAGTATACACCTAGGCAACCATTCTCATTGATAGGCAACAATGGATGCAACTACTAGTGTAGAACGAATGAAAAGTTTGTTGTTTCAATCAGCCGGAGGTGGAGCAGTTACTAAAGAATGACAAAAGTTTTACCATTACCTAGGGAATGAGTGTGTTGCCTCTTGAGTGCTCCAAACCTAGTGAAAAACAGTCTTTTCCAAATTCTGATGCTCTGCCACTAGACCATTGGGCCCATTATAGTTACTGATAAAAATAACTTCTATAGCACATTTTTTCATATCATACATCATGAACACTGAAGACATATTCCCTGCCACAAGGAGTTTACAATCAACAAAAAACAAAGCATGGAACAATAGGGGAGAACAAAAAGTAGAACAATTGTTGGAAAAAGTGGGGTCCCTCTGCTGCAGCGGCAGTTGCCGGATCCCGCTCTCAAAGCCCCCATCTCCCAGCCCTGGAGAGGAGGAGAGGCAGGGAGGCACTGACAGATGGCTGGTGCTTCATCCCGGGCCTGCGCCAGCTGCCCTGCCACCATAACGGGGAGAGACACTGCCCCCCACCTCAGGAGTGAGGCTGCAGGTACTCCCTCCAACACCCCCAGGTACTCCTCCCAGCACACACATCTTTATCACTCCCCAAATAGCCCCCCAGCACCCCAAATACCCCCCCAGTACACACACTGCTCCAGCAGCCCTCAAATACCCCCTCCAACACCTCCAAAATACCCTTCACAGTACACACACTAGCACCCCTATATACCCCTCTAGCACCCCCATATACTCCCTCCAGTTCTACCACCCACCCCCTCTGCAGCCAGGGCTGCCGAGAGCGGGTTCGGGCCCTGGTGAAAACAATTTTTCGGGCCCCCCAGCAAGGGCGGACCGGCTAAACAGGGCCGACGAGAGGAGGGGGAAGCCGGGGAAGCCGGGCCCCGGGCTCCCTTCCAGACCGCCAGGCCCCGGTAAGGCAATGAGAGGGGGGGAAGCCGGGGAAGTCGGGCCCCAGACCCCTTCCAGACCGCCGGGCCCCGGTAATTTGTACCGGCTTCCCCCCCTCTCGTCGGCTCTGTCTGCAGCATCCTCTTTTTGGGAACCTGAGAGATGGTAACCCTACAATGGACTGACTGGGAAGAGGGAGAAGGCAAGACAAGAAAGAAGAATAAAACAGATTTTAACTGAACACAAGCCATGAGCTTTAGAAAATGACAGAGCTCAGTGCAAAGCAACAGAGGATCTTGTGGCACCTTTAAGACTAACAAAAGTATTGGAGCATAAGCTTTCGTGGGTGAATGCCCACTTCATCAGACGCAAGACTGAAGAGCTCAGTGGAAATTCTCCAAACTCTGAGCTGTTACTACTGTGAGAGGCAGGAAATTCTAGCAGACTTCCAGTGGGTGGGCTGTTAGGGGACACCAGCTGGATTCAGCACTGAACTATTTCCAAAAGACTGCAGAGGAGGGGACTCACTCTCTGAAGGATTGTCAGACATGCTCTTGCTCAAGAGCACACAATATTACTGCAGGAGCAGCACTCTGCGATCACCTTGCTCCAAAATTGGGCAATTGAGACCGTAAGTGGTTACATATCTACAAAAGTCCTTCTTTAACATTCACTTAGTTTATTTTCACAATTACATGAACATACTATGAAAATTTACATGTGCAATATATTATTACAGGCTCCATTCTAGAACCCTTCCTCTCTCTGGTGAGCTCCTACTTAATTAAATAGTTCCACGGGATTTCTCACATGAGTAAGTACTCTCCAGCACAAGTAAATGAAGGTTTCTATAATTTGGCCCTAAAATGTTTTCCAACATGTCTAACTGACTCACCTCATTTTGCATTAGTAAGTACAGCACATAAATTGATGTAATAATATAGCTAATACACTGTTACATGCTAAAAAGCGATCACCAAATATTTTGTTAGGGTAGCTGTAGAGGAAACAGTCCAATCACTTTCTCTTCTCTGAATTACTGAGTATTATTTTACCAAGAAATCACTTTTTTCAGTGTTTAATGACCTCTATCTTCATCAACTAGTCAATTCATTCAATACAACACACTTCTCAGATCTCAGAACATTGTATTCATGTTGTTCTATGGAAATTGTTAATACAACATAACTGCCAACAGGAACATTTGTTTTGTCTTAGATCACGTTATTGAGCAAATATTACAGGGCCAAATTGTGGCCAAGCTGGCACAGCAGTGTGAATGGGAGCAAGACACGCCTCTATAATATTGTGCTTCCAATTTGCATCAGAGGGAGCAGCATGGGATGGGGAAGCAGGAGCCTCAGAGCTGCTACAGGCCCTGTCTTCATGCAGGTGGTCATGTGGAGATGGGAATAGGCAGAACTTATGCAGCGATGAGTATAGATCCGGTGCAATTTACTCCCTTCCTGGAGCAGTGGGGAAACTGGGAAGAGACTGTGACTCCATAAGTAACAATCTCTCTTCTGAGCTACTCCTAGGACAGCACAACAACATGTCCTTCACTGCGGATTCATGGCAAACTCACATTTGAAAGAACTTTTAAATGTAAACATACAGGGTCTTCCCAAAAACGCCATTGTTACACATATAAACATTCATTTTTGCAATTTTTTTCAGTAACATGCACTCTTCAGTCTGACAGTTACTGTGTTTCACTTTAAACCATATATTTTAAACATTTATAGGAAATGACTTTGATTTTCTGAGAACTCCTAGAATACGTTTAAAACTGTAATTCTTTGTGAATTTTTTTGTATCTGTGGCCTTGGCTACACTGGCGGTGTACAGCGCTGCAACTTGTGTGAAAAAACACCCCCCCGAGCGCAGCGAGTGCAGCGCTGTACAGCACCAGTGTAATCAGAGCCTGCAGCGCTGCGCGCTATTCCCCTCGGAGAGGTGGCGTACATACAGCACTGCGAGAGCTCTCTTGCAGCGCTGGCAGCGCGACTACACTCGCGCTTCACAGTGCTGCTGCAGCAGCGCTGTGAAGTCCCGAGTGTAGCCAAGGCCTTTCAAAAACAATTATCCTACCTCTTTCAATGGGTAAATGCCACAGAATTGAACTCTATATTATGATCCTCAAAATGCAAACAAAATGGCTAAATCTAATTTTTACTGGGAATTGAGAACCTAGATTAGCATACTAAATTTTAGCCCCAAAATTCTTGTGGTTGCCAAGATATAAGTCACTGAAGATTAGTATTTTTGCACAGTGTAATACAGAACATTTATTCTGAGTAATAACCACATAATAAGAGACACTGTTAACATTTCTTTTTCTAAGTCACAGAAATAAAATGATAACAGCACTGATCCATCTCTCCCCCATCCACACCACACGACAAAAAATGTTGTATGCGTAATTACACATATGCATACATTTATCAACTTTTTTTTTACATTAGTCATTTTATTGTCACCAGTTTAATTTTATAAGAATGCAAAAATTAAAGTTTTTTTAATTCAATGCTTCCTAAATGAACTTACAAATATCTGTATTATCCACTTCATATATTTTAACATGGAATTGCAGTTCAAGAATAAAATCAAAGTATGCTCATAAAACCCTGATAGTATGTTTTCATCCTTTTTGACTTTCTTCTTTATTATTTCTTCTTTCTTTAAAGGCAACATAATTAAAAGTCCATGCAAAAAAACCCCAACAACGCAACCTGACCATAAGATTAAACAGTTATTAATCCATGCTTCAAATGAATTACCCACTGATGACAAAGATAAAATCCAAACTATGTGTATTGCAAATTGGTGATGACTCCATGACAGAGAAATAGTTAGCAGGCATTTTAAAATTCATTTTTTATCTTAAATGACCACCAGTCTATTCAGTGTTGATTATATCTAGCACCATGTAGTTCTTGGTTTAATTTGATCTCATTTGTCGCCCTAAAAAACTATGGGGGAGATTTTCAAAGGGACAAATGGTAATTGAGTGCCTAAGTGTTCTTTGTACTTTTGAAATTCTTTCCCCTAATGACTTACCAATAGAATTTACTATATTCCTATTTTAGAGGGATGCCGTCAACTTAGAAATCACACATGTGAAATTTTATTTAACATACTACTGATATAACACCTAAGGTTCCTCTAACTGAAAGATTACTTAGTGCATTTGGCAGCACTTTGGACTCAATCTTACAAGGTGCTGAGCACTCTGGCTATGACCCAGCAATGTAGGTAAGCATGTGTAACACTGACAGACCTCGGTTGGCAGGATCAAACCTGGGACTGCTGGAGCTTTGTGCATGAGCCTCTACTGCATGAGCTAAAAGTCACATGGCTGTTAGCTAAGGCTGTAGCAGACTCAATAATCTCTAAGTGGTCTTGGTGCCACTAGAGGGGACAGAACACCACACGTGGGAGGTGTGTGGATTATGTACTTCCCCTAGCTGAGGAAGCATGTGCCAAGCTTCAGAGATTTCCCAGTTGATATCTAGGGTTATCCTGGTCAAAAAGGGACCCTGGCAGCTCCGGTCAGCACCGTTGACTGGGCCGCTAAAAGTTCTGGCTCCACACAACACCCAGAAGTGGCTGGCATGTCCCTGTGGCCCCTAGGTGCAGGGGCGATCTCGAAAGTTCCATGCACTGCCCCCACCCCAGCACCTGCTCCGCAGCTCCCATTGGCCAGGAACCGTGGCCAATGGGAGCTGTGCAGGCGGCTTCTGCAGGGGCAGGCAGCACACAGAGATTCCCGGCCACACCACCTAGGGGACAGACTTGTTGGTCACTTCTGGGAGCAGCGCGGAGCCAGGGCAGGCAGGGAGCCTGCCTTAAACCTGCTGTGCCGCCAACGGGGAGCCATCTGAGGTAAGCGCTGCCCAGCTGGAGCCCGCATCCCAAAGCCCCTCCTGTACCCCAAACCCAGGCCCCAGGTCAGAACCCCCTCCTGCACCCTAACTCCCTCCAATACCCTGAACCCCCACCCCAAACCCACACTCCCTCCGGCACCCAAACTTCCTCTGGAGCCCGCACCCCAAACCTCCTCATACTCCCCAACCCCCTGCCCCAGCCCTCCTCCCACACTCCAAACCCCTCAGCCCCAGCAGCCCCCTCCTGTACCCCAAACCCCTCAATCCACACCCCATTCCAGAGCCAACACCCCCAGATGGAGTCCTCACCCCCTCCTTCACTCCAACCCGCTGCCCCAACCCAGAGCCCCCTCCCACATCCTGAACCCCTCATTTCTGCCCCCCCCCCCCCGGAGCCCTCACTCAAACTCCCTGCCCCAGCCCAGTGAAAGTGAGTGAGAGTGAGAGACTGAGGGAGGGGGGCTGGATTGGGGGCAGGGGGCTGGTAAAGTTTTGTGTAATTAGAAAGTTGGCAACCCTATTGATATCTGGGGCAAGCCCCCACTTGTAATGTCAACAGACCCCAGTTGTCGACAGGTGGGATCAAACTAGGGAACTCTGGAGCTAAATGCATGAGCATCTACTGCATGAGCTAAAAGTCACATAGTTCTTAGATAAGGCTGTAGCAGACTCATTAATCTCTAAGTGGTCTTGGGGTTACTAGTGGGAACAGAACACACTCAGGAGGTGTGTGAGTTACACATGCAAGTGCCTGATTTTAATAAGACTATTCAATTGCTTAACATTAAGCACATATGTGTTTGCAGGATTAGAGCCCTAGTCAATCAGTTTCCCCTATTTGTGAAGCTCTTTCAAAACAAGAAGGGAGAGAAAAATATTTTTTTTTTTAATTAGAAACAGTCACTGTAAAACCACAACATTAGCAAGGGGACTTGGGAGTAGGTACAGTAGCTAAATCTATTTTCAACTAGACTAGATTTTCAGTTGACAGAGTCCCTTTAATTAATTTTTCCACTCAGGTCTTATAGTGCGGATAGTTGCACTCTGGAACATTTAGCCCATTCTCCTCTTCTCTCAATGTCTTTACCCTGTCTATCCTATCCAACTCTAATGCTACTAACGTTTTTGCAATTTATCACTATTCCCTCCAACTTGACATTGCCATTTCTCCTGCTCCCTTTTCAGCAATGGCATTGTTGTCTCTGATAGCTTCCTGCCAGGCTCTCTTCTCTTGTGTGCTTCTCACTGCAGTTCATCTCCCTCTGTCTGAGGCCACCTTCTCTTTTGGAGAATTTCAAATGTTACCCTCTTGGAAAGCTGTGAGGGGCCAGTCCTCTTATTTTGTCATCACTTCAAACATTCTGTTCCTTCCTCCTCTAAGTCCATTAGAACTGTTCATTGATTCCTCCTATCAAATTGCTGTCATCTATTGCTCAGTCTATTGTTCTTTCTTCCTTTGTCTCCCATTCTGATGGCTGATTTGCCCTCTTCCTGTCTCCTCAGTTCCCTACCCTGTTCTTAAGTAATTTCAACCTTTACTGTAATTATTTTTACCTACTGCTGAACCTCTCAACTCTTCTCCCTTCTCATCTGTTTTGGCCTGACAGTGTCACTCACCCGACCTGGTCTTATTAATAAACTGCTCTTTCTAACTTTTTAATCTCCATATTTCTTTGCTCTAATCACTGGCATTTCTTATTGAACATTGCTCACTCTCCTATTTTGTCACACCTTTTTTGGCATACTGCAAGTTAGCCTTTCTGACTTCTCTGCTGCACCTATCCACAGTGGATTCCATAGCATCTGTAAAACGCTCCTCTCTCCTGAAAAAAACCCTAACCTTTGTTCTTCTTTCCTGCTACCCTGTCCATCTCTAACTCCCAACCATGGCTGTCTCCCATATCTGCTACCTCCACCTCTATATTTAACCCATGGAGCATCTCATAAAAGTCCTCAGAAAAATCCCACTGACTCTCACCACGACAGATGTGTACTTTCTTCCCTCAGCTCTATCTGAACAATTCTGTTTCTACTCCTCCTCATCTCCTGCACTGCTACCCACTGGCAACTCAAGCCTTCTGCCTTGTCTCTCTCCTACACTCCTACCATCTCCACCAAAGATACTGCTGGTTTCATCAGACTGAATCAGCAATATCCAAAAGAAACTCTATCCCCTCCACTGCCTTTTCTCCTCTCTTACTCCTAATGGCAGTGCTAAGGTAATTTTTCTCCTCTCCTCCTCCTACATGATTTGCCCTTTGGTTCTTTCTCTTTCCCATATCTTTAACTTTTCTTTCCACAGCCCCTTTCCTTCTGTTTTCAACATGACCTTCTTTCTTCTATCCCCAAAAAGTCCTCTCTTGACCCCCAACTACATCTACCACCCTGTCTCGATCCTACCTTTTCCTGCTCAGTTCCTTATACAGGTGGATTTGCACCATACCCTGAACTTTCTGTCTTCTTGTCCCTTCTCTATTCTCCATCTTCATTCCATTGAACCAGTTTTGAAAGTTAATGTCCGCTTCCTGGGCAAATAATAATGCAACAGCCTCTTCTCTCACTGGCTTCATTCTCCTTAAACTGTTTCATTCAATAAAGTCAGTCACTCCTTCTCCACAATATTTGAACCTTGCTTTACATGGCTCTGCCCTCTCCCAATTCTCCTCTTACATTCTGACTAATCCTTCATTTTTACCTTTTTAAAAAAAAATCAGGACTTCTCCATTCCTCACTTTTAAAGTCCCTGACCTATCTCGACAGACACACAGACAGACACACACACACACACATTCTGTTTTGGATCCATCCTCTTCTCCCTCTTCACTCTCTCTCTGGGCAATTTCATTTGATCCTGAAGGTTTAGCTACTACCTCTATGCTGCTGGATCCCAAATCTACTTCTCCATGCCTCACTTTCACCACCTTTCCAATCACAAATCTGCACCTGACCCAGAGATAAACCCTCTTGAATGTCTCACCCTCACACATATCTCAACATGTATAAAAATATCTTATTTTTCCCTCCCACCTCATTTCTTTTTTCCTCTTCTTTATTACTGTGTACAGCAGGAGCACCATGCTCTGTCACCCACTCCTGTTATCATGTTTGACTCTTCTCCTTCTTGCCCCACATCCAAGTTCTTGCTAAATCCAGTCATTTTCCCCCTTATTCTCTCTAAAATACATCTTTGGTTTTTCATGCCTATTACCAAATTCCTGGGCCATATCCCTGGTGCTGTAACCTCCCATTCTCCAGCATTCTAACATCTCCTTTCCCTCTTTCCACCCTGACCAATACACAGCTAAGATATTCTTTGTCTTTTGCCAATCCTCCCATTTTACTCACCTCCTTGAATCCTTTCATTGGCTTCCTCTACCCTTTGATGTCAAATTCAAGCTCCTTGCCTTCAAGGTTCTGCTCAGTTCCACCCCACCATATTTGCTCTCATTTCATCCTAAACCCCTATCCATATTTGTATTCTCTCCCCTCTTTGTATCCTCCTAAACATAATCAAACTTTGTATTTCTTCCATGCCTCCCCTCAGATTGAAGCAGCTTTTTTCTTCCTCTGTGCCAAGTGCCCTCCCTCTCTTCACACAAATCCCTCTTTAAAATCCATTTCTTTTGTGAAGCTTCTCAATGCTGATTTTCTCCCAGACCACGTCTCTACACCTCCTTGTATTTGCACCGTTGTCTCATATATTTCATTTTTCTGAATTAGAATGTAAGCTCCTCCTCAGGGCAGGGACATGGGCTCTCTGAACAATAATGAAAAACACTTACAGCTAGCTCTCTGTCCACCCATTCTTATGAAAAATACTGAAGTGTCAGCAACAGAATAATTTTTTCCCTAGATTAATTCCTTTTTCTATAAACTTTGATAAGAATACCTTCCATACTTTATAATGCATCTTTAAAGTCACCTTCTTTCTTAAGTGGAGAATGGTTGGGATGACTTTCTCAGACAGAACTAATTTTTCTTTTGTTTTGTGCTCATGAGCCAAGCTGACAGATGTAGATCTTACCTGTTCAGATGCTGAATTGTCCCCCAAGCGATGCTGCAGTTTGAACAGGTTAGAAATTGTTAATGTTTCTATTACTTGTTTGATGAGGTGATTAAAATCTTCCATCAAGCATGTTTACAGAAATTCTGAGTCTTATTCTGAGGAAGAAAATTCCTCTGAGATAGAAGATTTTTATTTTTAGACTCTCTGACTGACTGAGAATCTGATCATTCTCTTTTGTGAGCTCACACTTCCTTGGTTTAACCCCCGTACTTTTTGCAGAGAATTATTTCCTTTTGTTCTTTTGCTCTTCATAAAATACATGCTAAATAGAACAGCTCCACCAAGTCAGTGTATAATGCTATAAGTAACTGCAATACCACCAATATTTCACTACACAGTACTTGCAGTACTTTCTGTTTGTCATAGACCCGACTACTTTTTGCTAGTAATAACTGCCCAAGAAACCTCATTAGGAACTGCTGCTCATTATATTACCATGTTATTTTACAGGTTCTAACTCCTCCATACCATAAAACACAACTGCTTTTACATTTAAGGAAAGCTAGTACTTGCATCCCCACTCCAGCCAGTACAGAGACACGGTATATGGCGCATTTCCTTCTTTTGTTAGCCTTTTTCTGAGTGTTACTTTTTACTGAAGAAATAAATGATTTACCTTATTTGTACATGTAGCTTTCCATGTGGCAAAATATCTCCACAACAAAGCTTTGGTATCTGCCTGCTCCTACACACAGAGACTGAAGCAGTGAGAGACCAGGCAGGATTCCTCTAATGATAGACATGAACAATCTGAAAACGATGATTGGACATCTCTACCTGATAGGCAGGTAGTCAGTAGGAATATTGGAAATCTGTAGGAAACTTTACTGCATTAGCTGGAAATTTAATCCCATTTTCTGCAGAAAAGGTATAAAATTTGCAGGGAGATTACTTTGGCTAGTTCACTGAAAAGACACGGATGCATTGCTGGATAATTTGGTGAGAAAAATCATGACAGTCTTCAAGATTTCTGTCCATTTTACAGAAAAGGTTCTGAAACTGATATTTTCAGTGAAGAGGGCTGAAATCCAGAGATAGCTCTGATTTACCACTGTACTGATTTCAAGTGGTCCTAGAATTAAGGAAGACATGAGTCGGAATCTTTGACATTTGTTCATGGAAATGGTTCACAGAAACCATTTAAAAACTGCTGCACTTATGGAATAAATAGATGCCCTTTCTTGGCAAGCAAAGAGGTAATAATTTTTCTCATAGAGAGCTTGATTTTTTTTATCTAGTAAATCTCCTGGGCTTAATTAGGACAGTAGGATAGAAAATTGATATTGGCTGTCACTACAGAATCACTTATAAGTGTAAGTCCTGCCTACTGTTTGTCAGTAAAAAGTCACTTTATAAAAAGTGATTTAATATATGGTATTATGTAACATTTTTGACTAATTTTTCTACTGGATAGCAAGTGAGCTTGGTATTTTTGTTTATCTCCTTACCATCAGCAGCAATGAGAGAAAATACCCAGCCTTACTGAGCCTAACATAGAAAGGGAAAAAGTTGTGTGTTATTATTACTTGTTTTTTGGAGGATTATCTGTAAGGAGACCTTTCAGGATCCTTTCCAGGGAAATGAGAGTGGATACTGCTAATTCATTGGACCAGGTGTTTCATCTTATGGCAAGTGTAGTATCCCTCACCTCACCTGAACAAGGCTGAATTTGTATTAAATATTAAAAATAGCTTCTCCACCATCTACTTGAATTAACAGTGATTTTTTGGAGACAAGCAAAATGTTGACATTTTCTTACTTTTGACTGTTTAATTGAGTTACTTTAAAGTTTCTTTATAATAGGTTTTTTATTCAATGGAATTATGGCCAGAGCTGGCAACAGTGCTTACAGTTAAAGTTGCCTAACACATCCTATCATAAGATTTGTTTTCAGTTGCTTATAAGTTAGCTGAACTTGAACTGCTTGAGCTGATATTTTTCCTGGCAGGTGTCTATCTCAGGCTGATGGTTTTTAAGAACGTTTCAGCAAAAAGTTTAGCTATTGCGAAGCATGAGTTTAGGGAGAAAATATGTTGTTTTGCCAATGTTAAAAAATATTCATGCAACTGTTAAATTAAGAAGTTCTAATGTCTCAAGGCATTTGGCCTGAAATTTGGGAGGGTGGGTGCATGGGGGTCAGGTACCTGTGAAAATCCACCAAATTTGGCCAATATTCCTCTGATTCCAGAGTAAACAGCTATGAAACCAACCAAGAAACTGGGTGTTTCTTTCTTCTCTAGTGGCTGATCCCCGGATGATAACTATTTTCAGCTCCTACAGTAAATCCATTAGTCCATGTGAGAGATTTGTGCTATGGCTCTAAAAGTTTCAAACTTGGTGATGATCCATAGGGGGGTCAATATGGTACACATGATGGATTTTCAGTTTTCCAATTTTATTTTTAATGTATAAAATTACATTAAAACAAAACTATATTAAAAGAACATTAACAGTGCAAAATCAAGCACCCAAAGGTTATGAAATGCCAGAATTAAGGTTGCCCATATGAATTTAAATCTAACCCCCTTATGCATATGCCGTAAGATACAGTTTTGAACGACAGCATTGTATACTATTATTTTCACAGGGCCCCTGCCTCATTTGGTTCACAGGACAGATAGTGTTCAGGGAATGAATTGGGGATATGTAGCGAATAAAGCTGTTGCCTGTAGGATCGCTGCCTGGCTGGAAGGTGTGCAGTGAAATGAGGCAGGGGAGTATGGTTAAAGCAATCAGGTATCACACCAAGTAATTAGAGTCTATCTCTGTCTTTGCTACAGAGGTCCTATGTGATGTTAGACAAGCCACTTAAACCAAACTTTCCACACATGGCCACTAATGGTGTGTTCCTCATTTTCTGAACATCTTTTTTGTAAAAAAACAATAACTAGGGTCTGATGCAGAAGTGCTTAGCGCACACAACTGCAGTTGAAGACAATGGGAGCTGTGTTTTGAACATATGAAATGTTATAAAAATGCAAACTGCACTGAAATCAGGCCACAGGGCATCTCAAATTGGGCACCCAAAATTAGTGGACACTCTTGACAATTTTGACCTTGATCTCTGTGCTTTAATTCCCTAGCTGTAAAATGGTGATAATAAGACAACCTTACCTGACAGTAGTGTTGTAAAAATAAATTCATTAATGTCTGTGACCCACTAAGATACTCTGTTGATGAGCATCACAGAAAAGTCTATGTGGGAAATGATTAATAATTCTATATTCAATACATGGTTTGAACTATGTGCAGTAAATAAGGCCTAAATATTCAATAAATATTCAACAGCTATCCACTCAGTGAGCACAATCCATCCTGTGGAAAAAATAGCATGTGATTATGTAATTAAAGACTATTATCATAAGACATATGCACAAGGCTCCAGGATTAAGGTTGCACAAGCAAACATACATTTGGCATATCCTAACTTTCAAGTATTTAACTTTGCAACATAAATAATTTTATTTTAACATAGTTTTTTTTCCCTTGTAGTGATCAAGGGCTGGTGTTTGCTAGTTAGTTTCTTTAAGGGAAAAGGGAAAAACATACTCTGTGGTGTGCAACTGAGTCATACCCCAGCATTAAGCTTAGCTTTTTTAAACCTTTGTTCTCATTAAAGAAAAAGAATTTAGAGCCTTGAAACAGCTTTCCATTCAGCTTTTTAACTAAAGTTTAAATTTATAACATTCCAGCTGTCTCTGATTAGAATTGCAACACATTTTTATATAGGATCATGCATAACTTGAAACATGCTTTGGACTGGGTTTTAATTTGTATCCTAATGTGTATGCACAAGAGAAATTAATTAAGGCTGTATGGTAACAAGAATTGCCAGAACAAATGGCTTTTTTTTTTCTGATTAGGGGAAAGGGAAGATACTAACAAAAATGCCATTCAGTTGCACCCACCATAATTCCCAATCAGGACTCTACTAGTGTATGCAGTGTTTATGTAGCCATGTTGGTCCCAGAATATTAGATAGACAAAGTGGGTGAGGTAATATCTTTTACTGGACCAACTTCTGTTGGTGAGAGAGACAAGCTCTTGAGCTTACACAGAGCTGACCTGAAGAAAAACTCTGCATAAGCTCGAAAGCTTGTCTCAATCACCAACAGAAGTGGTCCAGTAAAAAATATTATCCCTCACCCTCCTTGTAGGGAGGGATATGGTTTGAGCATTGGCCTGCTAAATCCAGGGTTGTGAGTTCAATCCTTGTGGTGGCCATTTAGGAATCTGGGGCAGAAATCTGTCTGGGTATTGGTCCTGCTTTAAGCAGGGGTTTGGACTAGATGACCTCCTGAGGTCCCTTCCAACCCTGATAATCTATGAATCTTGTCTCTCCAACTAGGGTAACATCACTGATATAGCTACGTTGATATGAGGAGTAACTGCTGATTGAGGTCACTTTGGACACTCTAAGCTACCTCTCCTTGATTCCAGTTCCACAATTAAAGAGGCTAGCAATGCACAAGATTAGGCAAATATTTCCTGTTTCTAGAACAATACAACAAGGTACTGAATCATTATAGGGTAAGAGTCAAATTTGTAGGATTGTATTGTGTGTGAACAAGTACCTTAACTGGATTTCTTGTTTTTTGTAAATTTTGTAGATTTATTTATTCTTGTAACACTAACATTCTTTTCGGGATTCTTTGAGAAACACTAACTATACATTTTCTGGTGTTCTAACTTTTTGAAAATAATCATGGAGCGGAAGGAGGGAGATCTGTATCTCTGGAACACCTTGACAAAAAAGACCCCTAAATGTGCACTCAAAAACTATACCCAAGATCTTGAAATGATAAAGCAATTTTCAAACCAATCTGGATTATAAGGAGGCTTAATGATTCAGCAACCTTAACTGCAGAAAAATAAGCTGTTGCTCCATAATATTTCAGTAGACGTTGTTCCCCATAACACAGGCCTTAATGTTGTTGTTGCTATAGTCTCTCACACCAAGCATTTCAAAAATATCAGACCTCTTTAAAATTAAAAAAAAAATGGATGGCAACAAACTGATAAGAAAATAGTATATCTGAAGCTCTTTTCTCTTTAATATTTTATTTACCTTTTTATATAAAGGGCACCGAAGGTACCAACTATACCTCACTTGAGACACACCAGTACGTTAGACATAAACAACAACATATCACTTACTTTACAGATTTTACAAATATTGTCAGTACTCATCCACATTTTAATTACAGTTTTGAACATTTAAAGATTACAATCCTGGTTAGAGAAACAAACACTAAGCACACACTTGATGCCTTCACTCGAGGGAACCAAATCTCTAGGTTCCCAAGAACCTAGCTAGCCTACTTCAAAATAAAGGATTTATCATATAAAATATCTTAAATACTTACTTATTTCACATAAAGGATGAAACTCTCTTCAATTTTTTCCAAAAATCATACTTAAACTAATTCTTAGTAAGAAAAATAGTTCATGGTGTTAATGATAGCAACTTGCAAGAGTTAAATCTGGAGGCGTTGTTATTATTACAAACAACTCAGATGTCACTCATACCGTTTACAATGTCATTAGAATCCCTCAACTGACCTATAATTTAGCAATGTATCATTGTTTATTCTTATAATACATATACAAATATGCCTGCATGAAAATGCTTTATGACTGAAATCCTTTTCCAAATACAGAAGAAGGAAATAAATAATGTTAGAGCTAATATTATTGAAACATGGACAGTAAAGAAAGTGGTGGAGATGGATTAGATTTGTGCAAAGTCTCTCCTACATATATTAATACACTTTAAGCCTGGTCAACTCTTAAGGGCAGTTTTTGAAAACCATAATTAAATAGTCAATAGAGACTGGAAAAGTAACAAAATAAGCAGTGACATAAATGTCAGAGGTGGGAAAAACAAGAGAAAAATAAGAGACAGCCCAAGTTATTTAATGAATTCTAATGACTCCAATAAATTACAGAACAGAAAGAAGAGACTTACAAGGTATTTCTAGTATCAGAGGGGTAGCAGTGTTAGTCTGAATCTGTAAAAAGCAACAGAGGGCATGTCTTCACTACCCACCGGACCAGCAGGTAGTGTTCTATCAGGGATCGATTTATCGCATCTAGTGTAGACGCGATAAAATCGATCCCTGATCGCTCTGCCGTCAACTCCGGAACTCCACCACAGCGAGAGGCGGAAGCGGAGTCGACAGGGGAGCGGCAGCGGTCGACTCGCTGCCGTCCTCACGGCCAGGTAAATCGACCTAAGATACGCAACTTCAGCTACGCTATTTGTGTAGCTGAAGTTGCGTATCTTAGGTCGACTCCCCACCCCCACCCCGTAGTGTAGACCTAGCCAGAGAGTCCTGTGGCACCTTTAAGACTAACAGATGTATTGTTGCTTAAGCTTTCGTGGGTGAATACCCACTTTGTCAGATGCATGACGAAGGTATTTCTAGAAAAGTTTAAGATATTACCCTTTTCAAACACAAAACCAACATTACTGATAAATCTAGTCCATTGAAATATATCTCCATCCCATGCAGAATCTTGTTAACTAATAATCTAGACTCTAGCGCTAATAATCGCATTCAGACAGAATGCTTATCCTCGCTAAAATATAAGGAGAAATATTTGTTTTCAAAGCTTCGATTAATCTCTACTGAAATTCTCAAAAAGATTTTTAGGAGTTATGAATTTACAGTTGTGCTCCAGCACATAATAAGAAATGTGCACCTGCCTCACTGCCTATTACAGTCACAGGTAATATAGCACAAATACAATTAGCTAATTTCTAATTCTCACAGTTGGTGGGCAGGCTGCCAGTGTTGCAAATAGGGAGAACTGACTGACTCCAATTTACTCAGAGCTAATGGCATCTCTGTAATTTTTTTGTAATTCACTCACTGACTAGCTAAAATAGACAGACAGACTACACCAGTGCTCCAGCTTCTCAGCCTGAGGGACCAGCATTATTTCAAAAAGGTCAAGTGGATGCAATTATTTCAGGTACATTTGCTGCACTGGTTTGTTCCCTTTGTGCCACTCAGGCAGCACAAAGGGAGCAGAAATCACCCACCATACCCCTGCTGGGGATTTCCTCAGCATGGGAGAGTCCCTAGCAAGGGTAGGGCCAATGCAGACATCTCCTGTGCATCCCTTCCTGCACTCCTGCTGCAGAGGGCAGCAAGGGATGAAGAAGTGGTTGGCGCATATTACACTCCAGCAATCCCAAGCTGCCTTAGAGGGACGTTTGCCAGCTGGCATAAGTAAGCTGCTGTGACCAGGCTGGGGGCAAAGAATCAGGAAACTTGTGACTAGTTGTTAGTTCTCATCTTTTCCTCATTTTATCATTTCCTGGGCAACCCTTGGGGGCTGCTTTGGAGAAAGGCGCCCCCAACGTGCTACCTAACAGCCAGACAAGTAAGCAAGTAAAAAGGAGAAAAGCAGAGCTCTCCTTCGTCCTATGCGATGTAGAAAGTGGCCACTGTGGGAGCTGTTGAGCAGATGCAGCAGAAAAGGGACAGGTTTCAGAGTGGTAGCCCTGTTAGTCTGTATCAGCAAAAACAACTAGAAGGGACAGCAGCTGTTCAGAGAACATCTGGCTAATATCGTGACTCCTGCGGTTGCAGGGGAAGCAGTGGGAGGCAGTTGTGACAGGGCTGATAGAACAACTTCAGATTTAAAAAAATCACACAGCATAGCTCAGGGAATACATTTGCAATTCACAATTAAGTAAACATTTTCTACTTAAACACAGTTGCCCGAGAGGACCAAAATTTAAAGCCACAAATTAGATTAGGCACAGATTAGACTGGACATCTTTTAACAGAATTGTGCGTTTTCAGTATCAAACACTGAAAAGTTGAAAGTAATACTGCAATATATATATGGCCAAATTTTGCCCTTGGTTATGCCTTTGCAATTCCAAAGAAATAGGTGAAATTCAGTCCTGATATAAACAAATCTGCATTCATCCATTGACTGCAGAGGAGTTTCACCAATTTACACTACTTGGATTTGGTACAATGGGTATAACACACACATGTATAATTCAAGGCAGAATTTAGGCATTAGAATCATACTTCTGATAGCAAACCTAAGGGCAAGAGAGGTGTTGTGGCTAGGACACTACTAGCACTCAGGAAACCTGGCTTTGATAGCCCCCTCTACTAAAGGCCTTAATAGAATCATAGAATATCAGGGTTGGAAGTGACCTTAGGAAGTCATCTAGCCCAACCCCCTGCTGAAGGCAGGACCAATCCCCAAATAGGCCCCCTCAAAGATTGAACTCACAACCCTAGGTTTAGCAGGCCAAGGCTCAAACCACTGAGCTATCCCTGCCCCCCATATAACTGTGGGCAAGCCACTAAATCTCTCCATACCTCAGATTCCCTATCTGTAAAATATGGATCCTTCCCTAGTTCAGGGGAGCATTGTGAGGTGCTCAGATACTACAATGAGGCAGGCCATACATACCTGGACAGGTAGATACTGTTGTTACAAGGAATGCCTACAATTATTTTTTTCCATTTTGTCTACTGTGCACGTTTGACAGCATTTTGGGCCAGATTTTCAGAGGCAGTGTGTACCTACAGCTCCCACTGGTATCAAACTGAGGTTTTGCTGAAAATCAGGCCCCTTTCTTGCAGAGTCAGTTTCAGTCTTCTGTTCATGTAGTCAGTCAGTTTCCCTTGTGTTTGTGAATCACTCCGCAACAGAAGAGAGCAGTCATTTTTTTAAAAAATAGGAAAATGTGACTCTAAAACCCACAAAAATTGGCTGAGGAACTTGGGGTAAGTGTGGTTCCTTAAACTACTTTTAATTCATTTTTAAGGGGACTCAAGTTGACAGTGTCCCTTTAAAGTCCTATTGTATCCCTGAGTAACCCTCAGTTAGTTAAAAAAAAAGAGTGAAGGAAAGAGTCAACAATCAGACTTTTTTTTTTAACCAGATGGCAGTGAAGAGGCCTTAAGGTTCTCACCTCCCTGCCTGCTTTCAAGAATAAGATCTTCTGCTGATGACATCTGACAGGGAGCTCCTGAAGCTCCCTGGTGTTAGAAAAAAGATGTTCTCCAATTTATTCCTTGCAGTTACCTCTAGTGCCCCCTCCAGAAACAGATAGATCTCTGAGATAGGGCTAATCCCTTGATGTTTTCTCATCTGGCTATCCTGGACATCTCTTAAAATCTCCAAAGAGGAACAGCTGCCTGAGGGTTTGGGAAGGAGAAGTAAGAGCCAAGTCTGGTTTCACCAGCTGTGGAATTAGCCTTTGATCACTTAGCTGCAGGGAGGACCACTGCCAGTCTCCTCCTTCACTGCCAGAGAGCCCTTGGATCTAGCATGTCATTATCCCTCACCCCCTCCCACTTATGCCTTAGAGTGAGGGATTAGGCTACTCCCATACAGGCAGAAGGAACTCACCACAAAAGTCCCCTTTTCCTATTCCTCACTCAGCAAGAAATCAAAGGGCTACAGATACAGGTAGGAGAGGTGAAACCAGTCATTGCTCCCCTCTAGAGTTGCCAATTTCAGTGGGACGTATTTCTGGAGGTTTCATCATATGACATAATCTTTAATTAAAGATCGAGCTTTAATTCCTGGAGATTCCAGGACAATCCTGGAGGGCTGGCAACCCTAATTACCTCCCAACTCTCAGGTGACTGTGTAGATAAATCTCTGATAATTTTCATATGACTTTACATTGTGCCTCTTCATATAACCTTGTGGTGGGTCTACCCACGTGTGACCTCTGTTTTCATGGGACTTTGTATCAAAGCCTCATTTAGAAACTTTGCATTGCCCTTGGTATAATATTATAGCCCCTAAGGATAGAATAAAATAGAAGAAAAATTTCTTTTTTGCTAGCAGTAGAACAAGAGCTCTCCCCCCACCCCACTCTTAATCAATTGCCCTGTTGAATGAATGAGGTGTGGATGAGCAAGGCATGAAAGGCAGCACCTCCAGACAGCTTCAACTGTTGGAGAGGGGCTGGGAGCCAGACCCAAGGACAATAAAACGTGTCAAGTGGGCTCATTAAAAACAAGCAGACATACCAACGGCCTCGGGGGTTAGAAGCAAGCACCTTCTTTTGGAAACACCCTCTTTGCAGCATTGGGACAACACTCAAAAGAAAGCAGCACAAAGGACCAATGAACACAGACACAGAGTTTGAATCTGGTATAGATTTGCATGAGAGGAAAGCTGCTATAAAAGTGAGGTGTCTTGCAGAGGACCCCGGGTCTCGTCTTGTCAACATGGGAGCATCGATCCGGATCGGCAGAAGCCCGGCTCCACCCCCTCCCCCATCTAACTCACCTGGCCAGTGAAGTTAAGGGGAGCAACTAATTGGTAACAACAAGACGGAGTGTGTTTGTGTGTGTGTGTGTGTGTGTGAGTGTAAGTGTAATATATTATATGCATATGATACAGGGTTAATGAATACATGTATTACTAATAAATGTGGTGTTTTGCCTTATTCCCCCTGAAAAGATCCTGTGCAGTACTTTAAGTACAACAACTGTGGCTCTTTGGTAGGGGAGGTATTGTTTGTCCCAGGTCCCTTCCAGACAGTCTAATTTTCAATGACAATCTATGGAAAGAAATAACTATTGCACTGAGCTAAGATCCATCTCTCATCACCTCTCTTCACTGGAGCTATGATATCTATTCTGCAAAACAAATGTGAAAAAAACCTGTTAAACACCTACAGTCAAAATGTTTTGACAAAAGCAGCAAAGATTTTTCAAATAAAATTACCCTAGATCCTGTGAAAGCAACTCTCTGGCTCAATCCCATCTTGAAATCCACAAGTGAGTACCACTGACACAAAATTTTAGAAATGGTTAGATAAATAGTGTGGCTTAAGTCAGAAATCTGGATACCAAGTCCCCCTAGATTCTAACCCTCACTGACTTGCTAAGTAGCTTTGCGAAAGTGATTCAGGCCTACATTTTCAAAAGTGTCCAATTCAAAGCACCATCATATTTTAAACAGCTCTAGAGTTCAGTTCATCTAAACAAACTTATGAAAAAGTTTCACTTGAAACATTCATGACTTTAAAACTGCTGAGCTGATTTTCTTCAAAACTGTCTTGCATTGAAGATCTTGAAACTTGGGCCCCCAATCATGCAATGAGCTCTGCACAGGCAAACCTCTGAGCCCACACAGAATTCCTTGAAGGACTGGGGCCTTGAAAACCATGCCAAAAAAGAAGCTTGTATTTATGTACCGTAACTTTATAGGAAATTTCAGTTTATATTATATATTTTATTAACTGACAATTTATGATGATACAGAGACCCTGTATTCAGGCAGAAAAACAGGAGAGCGGAGTTAAGTTTCAGCTTTTAACATTAAATCTTCATTTCCAGACTCCTGGATGCCTCAACTCTTTACCTTCATGTTGAATTAACTCTAGTTTTTTGCATGTAATGCACTGTTCCAGATGGGGTTTAAAAAGTAGCTAACATAGCAACAATATTACCTCTTTTATTTTGTGTTTAAGGACTCTTCTACTATAACATAGTATCCTGTTTTGTTTTTTAATGCCACCATGCAGTGGATTGCCAACTTCATTAATTTTTCTACGGTAACACTCAAATCCCTTTCTTGATCAGTGTACTAGAGGATTGAGTCCTTGCTCCCACACTGATTTTTTCAACTGCATTTGCCAACTGCTAGATAAATCCACTAAAACACAAACTCTGGATCTGGGTGCAGTGTTCCTCTTTATTTGCTCAGCCTGCATTATCAATATCACCTGCAAACTTTGGAGGTTGTGTTTTCAATGTTCTCATCTAAATCACTTTTCTATATTATGAACAGAGGTCTTAACACTGAACCTTGAGGTACTACATTCAGAATCTCTTTGTGACAGGGTGCTGGCTAAGGAAATCTGAGCCAGGCCTCTGTCATGCTAGCACCAATCAAGAAAAGGGAATTGAAATTGGCTGAGTAAGCCCATGCCTGATTGGCAAACAGGGAACAGCTGCCAGCCTTGTTAGCCAGGGGCTACATAAAGCCTGGCAGGAAAGAAGCAGGAGCAGAGCAGAGCAGAGCAGAGCAGAGCGACCTCTTCTCTGCTGGCTGAAGGAGCTAGCAGTCCCTAAGGCTGTAATACTGAAGTTGTTTGTAGCTAGAAGGTGGTGGGAAAGGATATTGTAAATAAAGAGCACAGGTGATTGCATGAGCGTAGAGGTCTCTTGCTGGTTTGTGGGCACTGCAGCAGCAGAACTGAGGGGGCCCAGTGATGCCCTATTACACTCTTCTTACTTTGACAAAAGATGTACTACAGCTACACTTTGTCTTGCTTTGAAAACAGTTTTCTAGTCAGAACCTTTCATCCTTCCTGCTCCATAAGTACCATAACAATTAATTTCTGAGGTGAAAAAGTGTCATCATTTCAGCTCAGAAATCATTTTTAAATGGATTAACATACCCAGGACAGAACTGCATTTCAAACACAGAATTAACGCAATTAAAGAAACTATTTTCACAAGAAGATTGGTGTTTCATGTGCAAACAGTAGGAAAAAGTCTTCCATAAACTTAACCTGCTATTTTGATTTTACTCCTTAAACTATAACCCCCAAAAGGCTCCTGCTTGGAAAATGTTCAATAAGAAAGTGGAAACTCCATAAGATTTGCCTTGCAGAGTTTTCAGAATACTTTGCAACAGAGCATCTGCAGGAGGACTGACCCCTCTCTATGGAGGCACTATGCTTCTCTGTCAGTGCATCTACACATGGAGTCCTCTCTTAGTGTTAACCTTTCTAAGGATTCACTGTTGCTAACCCATGTCCTAGAAATAGTAATCTATGTAGCACAACCATCCCTGCCTCTCCCATGGGATTGGGGAAGGAGATAGCCTAGGTCCTGATTGGATAATTAGCATAATCCTAAACATTCCATCAGGCCCAAATTTTCAAGAGCCTCCCCTAATTTTGGATGTCCCAGTTTTTGGGACTCAACTTGAGTCATGTTGGATCTGACTTGCTAAGTGCTCACAACTCCAGTTAGCCTAAATCTCTACTTTATGTTGTGTGCGCTGAGTGCTATGTATTGTTTTTTAAATAACAATCAGTTCAGTACCTCCTGCAACTGACCTATCTCTAATTTTCCACTCACACAGGGAATCACTCATGACATTGGTGACACTCTCTAAGCATCTGGAGCAGCAGTGCAGAGGAAGCTACATTAATGCCAAACAAACTCCTCTACTTGGGACCTTATCACTGCACACTGCAGAAACACACATTTTGTGGTGGGGAATCTGTGATTTTCCATGACCTCCGAGCCGGGCAGCCCCTGGGCCAGCAGCAGCAGTTTGGGTGTGTAGAAGGAGGCTCAGGCCTGGGGCAAGGGGTTTGGGTGCGGGGTGACGCTTACCGGGGGGTTCCCAGCTCCCACCAGCATGTCCCTGCAGCTCCTAGAAGAGGGGCCAGGGGGCTCTGCACGCTGTCTGTGCCAGCAGGCACTGCCCCCGCAGCTCCCATTGGCTGCGGTTCCCAGCCAATGGGAGCTGCAGAGCTGACACTTGTGGCGGGAGTAGCGCACAGAGCCCCCGGGCCACCCCTCCCCTAGGAGCTGCAGGAACAAGCTGGTCGGAGCCAGGTAGAGAGCCTGCCAGCCCCACCAACCCTTCCCCACCCCAGCACCAGCAGGGGTCCCGGGCCATGCGCTACCGCCCGCACACTCACCCCCACCAGCGCCAGCAGGGGTGGGCCACACACACCCCAGCACCCGTGGGTCCCCAGCCCAAGTTTTGGTTGGGGTGTATAGTAAAAGTCATGGACAGGTCACAGGCCATGAATTTTTGTTTACTGCCCGTGACCTGTCCATGACTTTTACTAAAAATACCCATGACTAAAATGTAGCCTTAGCCATGATACCTCTGTTCTCTTCTTCAATACTGCATAGTAGAAAGCTGTATGAACTTCATCAGGAAAAGGTTTGGGTGCTGCATGATGTGAACTGTGCATACACTGCAGGTTTCCCACCCGCAACTTGGAATAACATCTCCCCCTGCCAATAGAGAACCACGAGAATAGTTATGTCTTCCAAAATGTGAAAGGTCTGAAATGACAGAAAAAGCCTTTTGCAGCAAGGGAACTATATGCACCTTCCCGCCCTCCTCCCCCCCTCCCCATATAGCAATTAGTTATGAAATTTTTATGGAACAGAAAAAAAGTTATTTTAAACTTACCATTGCCTCTGCACTTCTGTAACTGCAATTAACAAGGCTGTGTCAAGCCATTTTTTCACTTTCATAACTGACATGCCAAGCTCAGAGGTGCTGGGGCTATGAACTGCCAAGCCTAGAGGTGCTGGGGCTCAGCCCTGGCACAAATTAAGCACTGTCCTTACAATATGTGTTGATTCACTTTGGAAATGTTACATTTTTTGTCCTTGAGATTCCACAATAATTAATTCTGTGCTCCCCCACTGAACAGCTTTAGAGAATAACCCTCTGTTTCTCATCCGATCTCAGGATCTCCAATTGATACTGCCTGCTGTTCTGCAGGAACTCAAACCCTGGCCCAATGAACCATCATGGATGGTTCCAAAAAGAAGCATTTCTGTGATGAAGTTATGGTCAATGTTCCTGAGAGGGCAGACCAGCAGGCCCAGTTCCAGAAGCAAAGGGACAAAAGACTGGAACAATGGCATGCTGACAGGTGGGAGGAAAGGCTGAGGCTTGCCGCCAGGTGGAGGACAGGGTTTCAGCGAGGGAGCAGGCACTTGCAAAGCAGTTCCTGGAAAAGGAACTGTGGCTAAGGAAGGCGGATAGAGGTCAACAGAGAGACCTGCTTCAGTGATGCCTGTCCATAATGGCTGCACCGTCTCCTGCTGCATCCCCCATACCATGGCATGATCACCATGCAACATACCTTCACTCCAACAGTAGCTTGGACAACTGACACATGCATTCAGAACTCATGAGCAGCTGGGCATGGCAACAAAACCCCATGCACCCTTCCCTCTTCAAACCCTCTCCACTGGAAACCTCCATCCCTCTCCCCTGCCCCCAAGTGACGGTGAAATGTGGAAAGCAGGGAAAGGCGAATGTTGGGACATGGAGCAGCAAGGGGATTTTATCAGGTATTCACTATTTCCCACTCTTTTTTTCTTTGGGTGGTTTTGAAATGGGAGCTAGCCCGCCCAACACTGTGAGTGCTGTACTATTTTAAGACATGCTTGCAAATAAAATGTGTTACATTTACAAGAAAGTTTATTGCTATCACTGCATCACATCAGACAATCATGATTTGAGATAATAAAATTAAAAGCATGGTCAGGAGCAATTAAATATTAGTAAGCAAACAGTATTCCTCTATTTAGCTAGGTATAGCAATTCACATTTCAATAAATTCCATCTGTAAATCCAGGCTGCCCCCTCCCATTCACATCCATTATGTCATTCACACTTACACTGCAATCAAGCCCACACCCCTCCCAAGCAGTGCCCTCCCCACCAAAAAAATGAATGAGCCATTTTCCCCCACAAGCACATTTAAACAGGTACTAGTCCTCCTCTTCCATTGGGCCATGCAAGTCCATAATGTGAGAACACAAAGCATCCCTGACTTTTGCTACCCAGGTGCAACCAGCTCCTGCAGCGGTAGCTGCACTTTCTGGCTGAGGGTACTGATCCAGCATCCCCTCGCTGTCATAGGTCCATTCAGGGGGAAATGGCTCATCTCTAGCTTCAGGCTGTGTTGGCGGGCTGTTCAAACTTCCTGTAATGTGCAGGGCAGGCAGTAAAGTTTTCCCACAGTGCATCATGGTCCTAGGGCTAGTGTGGCCACATTTTGGGTTGGCTCTAGGGACTCTGGGATATGGTTAGTTTGACTTGCGTCTGCCCACTGCAGTATGGACACCAGAGCCCCAGGTTCAAGCACAGGTTAGAAAAGTCTTTAGGTAGAGTTAAAAAACAATGTAGACGCACAAGTCCTGGGTTCCCTAACATGGGTTAGCTGACTCAAGTACCACTAACCCTGGGCTTACATTACAGTGTACACATACTCTGCAGGGCCGGCTTTATGACCCATGGGGCCCGATTCCAATACCCGGTGGCAGTCCGGGGCTTCAGCGGCACTTCGCGGCAGGGGCCCCACTCCGGGTCTTCCGCAGCACCGAAGGACCCCCCGCCACCGAAATGTTGCCAAAGACCCCCGGAGCTGACCCCCCGCTGCCGAAATGCCTCCGAAGATCCCCGGAGCGGGGCCCTCTTAAGCACGGGCGCGGGGCCCTCTTAGGCGCGGGGCCCAATTCTGGGGAATCGGGTGAATCGGCTTAAAGCCAGCCCTGATACTCTGTGCGTAAACCAGTTTCCTATTGCATTAAACTAGCAACTTTAAGAACTATAGGACTGTTGTTCAAACTAACAGGCTACAGAGGTTACTAATAGAAGAGCATGACTTTTCTGTACTTATCAGTTAACTCAAAAAATAAAAAACATATTTAAATTATTTTACAATAAACCCTGTAAACATTAGCAGAACACTGACTCCTCACAACATCACATTAGAACATGACACATCTTCACAGAAACTTTACAGAACAGAGTGGTGCTATCAATGCCCCATTAATTTGGTATCTTAAAGGGAGTAAAAACCACCACAACAATACCTGGGCAAACATTTCAGCAACCTCCAGTACTACTGCTGGTGCTAGGATGGGATATAGCTCAGTCTGGGATATAGCTCAGACTGCAAGAACGTCCTGTTACTAGACCAGCTGCTCAAAGGATGTCCCTGATATGCTATTCCCCATTTCAGCAGAAAAATTCTCTTAGCCTGTTTTTTTGTGTGGAATTTCTTATATTTTTCTGAAAGAAACAAGGTGGCAAAGGAAGAAAATACTTTTATAAAAGAGCTGTGTTATTCACAAATTCCAAACTCTATTGACTTGCAAAAAACAGCATATATAAATGCCATGGTCTGAACAAATTTACAAACACCACCAAAATGTCCTGTCTCACATACTTGAAGAAGTTCCCCAAGACAGAGGCTCTCTCTCAAGATTCGTGTTGCAGAACACTTTGGGGCATCAGAGCAGCCCTTACAGAAATGTTCAATAGAGTTAATAGAAGTTACACATTTATAATTTATTCCCTATTAGAATTTTTAAACCAATGTACAGATTTTTATAGTAGGAATATTTAATTGTACAGGATTATTGATTGTTTTCAGTAGCAGCCATAATTTTTTTTACCTTATATAGCACTATTTACATCATTTAATGCATTTATTTAGAGTAATTTATAGAGAACCTTAGTGAATTTTTCCATAAAGGAGTAGTCACACCTGCAAAGTGCAGAACAGTCCTCCCCAACCCTTTCTCACCTCACGAGAGCTGCAGGGACTGGCCAAATGGCTTCAGCACAATCATAATAAGCCTTGTAATAGGGGAAATAATTCTTTTCAACTTTCCTTGTTTCAAAAACAGTTTGACTGTGTTTGTACAAACTTTCCGCAAAGACAGAGGCATGCCTAGAAAATGTCAGCTCAGAAGATAAAAGTTACAGAAAGTTACTCCAAACTGAGAACAGGAGATTGATACAGTAACCATTTTGCAATCATTGGTACCATGGGCACCACTGCTCTGACCTATGGAACTTCTCCAGGATCTCATCATAGGGGTGGCAATATCAGCAACACTACTTGCTGACTGATCAGTGATGGAGCTAGATAATCTGCTTCTGGAGAAAAGGCAAATCTACCTTCCTATCAGTACTGTGTGATTCCTGCTTATTTAATTATATTTATTTTGTATTAAAAATTTGAATAATCATCAATATTATTATCTGAGGGACTTGTAAAAAGCTTTTTAAAAGTCCAAATAAACTATATTCACTCTTCCCTTTATCCACTATTCTGTCAACTCTGAAAGAAAGCTAACAGATTACAGGCACAATTTATTTACCCTTACATCAACAACAATAAAAATGTTACATTGTTCAATAATAAAGACATTTATTATTCTCTCCTTAATGGGAATTATAACTATAGTATTCTCTGATACAGAAGTAATATTCCCTTGGCTATAATTTCCATGAAAAAATTTTGCTCCTTTTTATTCTCAAGATGGTAACCAACCTGGCCTCCATCCAATCCCTAAAACTAGTTGCTGTTTTTAAGGAAATATCTTTGTTAGTAGCACAACTATATATTTTTAGCTCCCTCTGAACTCAGATGAATGTTATCTGATGCTAGAAACATATTACACTCGAGTTTCTCAGTTTTTTCCATCATCTATTCCTTTAAAACTCTCTCTGTCAGTGCTACATTTTGATAGCCTTTGATAAATGGTCTCATAATAGGAATTTCCCCATCATTCTCAGTACTGAGACCTTGTAGTGAGTCGGTGTGGCTCCCCTCCTGCCCAGAAGAGGGAGCCCACGTGCAGGCACCAGAGTGGGTGGGACCACCACCGCCTGTCCCCGCCCCCCAGAAGTCAAGGGGCGGGACAGGAAGTATAAAGGCCGGCCGCCAGAGCCCAGTCGGTGGCCAGCCACCACAGGGACCAGACGTGCGGCCGGGAGCTCCCGGCCAGGAGACCGTCGAAGACCGAGGCCTGGACCCTAGCTGGCCTGAGCTACCCCGGGCCCGCTACGAGGAGGAGCCGCCGGAGCCCGTCCACATCCGCCATTGGGAGAATCCCTGGGAACCGGACCCCACTAACCCTGAGGGTGAGACTGGACCCGAACCCCTTCGCCCCTGCTGCTATCCAGAGGAGCCGCCTGAGGACCATTGGCCGGACTTCCCGGCAGAGCTACCGGACTTGCCGCCGAGCCCGGGCAGAGAGGAGCCCATGCAGATGGACTGGCCCGATCCCGGCGCATCGAACGAGGTAGGCTTTGAGGGGGATCATGGAAGCAGCCCGGGGGTAGCCGACCCCGGTCCGGCTGCAACTGAGTGTGAGCCTATGTCAGTGTGTTGCGGTCTGGATACCCCACTGACCAGCAGCGGCAGCAACCGCTGTTAGGGCCCCGGGCTGGAACGCAGTGGAGTGGGTGGGCCTGCGTTCCCCCCTGCCACCCCCACTCACGGGTGGCAGGCATCCCCCTCACCCAACACTCGGCTACAGAAAGCCTAGGCGTGCCTTGCCTGGGCTTTGAACTATTTGCTTGCTCAGCTCCCTGCAAACAAGGGCCTGAGCCTAACTGTGTTTGCCCCGCCCTGATCCAGGGCCTGGGCTTTGAACTATTTGCTTGCTGACTCAGCTCCCTGCAAACAAGGGCCTGAGCTAACTGTGTTTGCCCCGCCCTGATCCAGGGCCTGGGCTCTGAACTATCTGCCCGCTCAGCCCCTGCAAACAAGGGCCTGAGCTAACTGTGTTTGCCCCGCCCTGATCCAGGGCCTGGGCTCTGAACTGTCTGCTTGCTCAGCCCCTGCAACCAAGGGCCTGAGCTAACTGTGTTTGCCCCGCCCTGACCCAGGGCCTGGGCTCTGAACTGTCTGCTTGCTCAGCCCCTGCAACCAAGGGCCTGAGCTAACTGTGGTTGCCCCGCCCTGATCCAGGGCCTGGGTTCTGAACTGCCTGCTTGCTCAGCCCCTGCAGTCAAGGGCCTGAGCTTTAACTGTGGTTGCTCTGACTCTGCACCAAAGAGCCGGAGTTTCGGGACTAACTATCACGGGGGAATTGCTGAAAATCTTCGCCCGAGTAGGACTGCCTAGAGAGATCCTGACCGACCAGGGAACGAACTTCACGTCCCAATTGTTGCGACAGGTCTGTGCCCTCTTAGGCATCAAACAACTCCGGACGTCTGTGTACCACCCGCAGACGGACGGGTTGGTGGAGCGGTTTAACCGCACTTTGAAAAGCATGTTGCGGAAATTCCCCGCAGAGGACCTCCGCCACTGGGACCAATTCCTTCCACCCTTGCTGCTAGCCATCCGAGAAGTCCCGCAGACCTCAACGAAATTTTCCCCTTTCGAGCTGCTGTATGGACGCAGACCACGGGGCCTCTTAGACCTGATGAGAGAGACCTGGGAACAGTCAGCGTCCCCAGCCCAGGGCCTCCTGAAATATGTCATCCAGTTACAGGAGTACCTTGCCCAGGCCGGAGCCCTGGCCCGCGAAAATTTGAAGACGGCGCAGGAGCGGCAGAAACGAACCTACGATCAGGGAGCCCAAGTCCGGGAGTTCCAACCAGGAGACCGTGTCCTACTCCTCCTCCCGTCCAGTGAGTCAAAATTGTTAGCCCGGTGGCAGGGACCTTACGACGTCGTGCGTAAGGTCGGTCCCGTCACCTACGAGGTGCGGCAACCGGACAAGCGGAAGGGAACCCAGCGGTATCACGTAAACCTGCTGAAACGGTGGCAGGACCAGGAGGGCCTCTTAATTAACCCATGCCCGCCCGAGCTGGAATTGGGACCCCACGTACCCTCGACGGATGACCCCCCGGCACCCCAATTAGGACAATCGCTCACGGAAGAGCAATGTAAACAGACTAACTGCCTGCTGCAGGCCTTCAAACGAACCTTCACGGCCGTACCGGGCTACACGTCCCTGGTCAAACACTCCATCCAGACCGAGCCGGGGAAAGTGGTTCAAGAGACGACCCGGCCCCTGCCCTATCGGATGCGGGATGCGGTCCAGGAGGAAGTAAGAGCCATGCTGGCTCTGGGCGTCATTGAGCCGTCCCAGAGCGAGTGGCGTAGTCCGGTGGTCCTAGTGCCCAAGCCGGACGGTACCCGCCGCTTCTGCATCGACTTTCGGAGGGTAAACGCTATCTCGCACTTCGATGCCTACCCGATGCCCCGTGTGGACGAGTTACTGGGCCGCCTGGGGGAGGCCCAGTATATCACCACCTTGGATCTCAGCAAAGGCTACTGGCAGATCCCCCTCGAGGAGACCTCAAAAGAGAAAACCGCCTTTGCCACTCCAACGGGGCTGTACCAATTCACGCGGATGCCATTCGGTCTCCATGGAGCCCCAGCCACCTTCCAGCGGCTGATGGACCAACTTCTACAGCCCCATCAGGACTATGCGGCAGCGTACCTAGACGACGTGGTCATCTATAGCCGCGGCTGGGAGGACCATCTGCCCCGGGTTGCGGCGGTCCTAAGGTCCCTACGACAGGCGGGCCTGACCGCCAACCCCAAAAAGTGCCGTATTGCCTGGCAAGAGACCAACTACCTCGGCTATACCGTCGGGGGTGGGCGGGTCAAGGCCCTCGTCGGGAAAGTCCAGGCCCTCCTGGACTGTCCCACCCCGTCGACCAAACGGCACGTTCGGCAGTTCCTGGGCCTCGTTGGGTATTACAGACGGTTCATCCCCCAGTTCGCGACCATCGCAGCACCCTTAACTGGGCTTCTGACGAAGGACAGCCCCCGGCAGGTACGATGGTCCCCCGAATGTGAGGCGGCCTTCCGGACACTGCAGAAGTGCCTCTGCCAGGAGCCGGTTCTCTATAGCCCGGACTTTAAACGCCCATTCATCCTGCAGACCGACGCCTCCGGCGTAGGGTTAGGGGCAGTCTTGTCCCAAGAAGTGGAGGGAAAGGACCACCCCGTATTATATCTCAGCCGGAAGCTGTTCCCCCGTGAGAGGAATTACGCAGTGGTGGAAAAAGAGGCCCTCGCGGTGAAGTGGGCCTGCGATGCCCTGCGCTTCTACCTCCTCGGGGCCCCGTTCACCCTCGTCACAGACCACGCCCCCCTCCGGTGGCTAATGCGGATGAAAGATAATAATGCCCGCATTATGCGGTGGTACCTCGCCTTACAACCCTATGCATTTACGGTCCAGCATCGAGCTGGTAAGGACCATACGAATGCGGACTTCCTATCCCGCATGGGGGAGATGGAAGGACCTGGCCCCGACATGCGGGAGCCAGTCTTAAGGGGGGGGTGTGTGTAGTGAGTCGGTATGGCTCCCCTCCTGCCCAGAAGAGGGAGCCCACATGCAGGCACCAGAGTGGGTGGGACCACCACCGCCTGTCCCCGCCCCCCGGAAGTCAAGGGGCGGGACAGGAAGTATAAAGGCCGGCCGCCAGAGCCCAGTCGGTGGCCAGCCACCACAGGGACCAGACGTGCGGCCGGGAGCTCCCGGCCAGGAGACCGTCGAAGACCGAGGCCTGGACCCTAGCTGGCCTGAGCTACCCCGGGCCCGCTACGAGGAGGAGCCGCCGGAGCCCGTCCACGTCCGCCATTGGGAGAATCCCTGGGAACCGGACCCCACTAACCCTGAGGGTGAGACTGGACCCGAACCCCTTCGCCCCTGCTGCTATCCAGAGGAGCCGCCTGAGGACCATTGGCCGGACTTCCCGGCAGAGCTACCGGACTTGCCGCCAAGCCCGGGCAGAGAGGAGCCCATGCAGATGGACTGGCCCGATCCCGGCGCATCGAACGAGGTAGGCTTTGAGGGGGATCATGGAAGCAGCCCGGGGGTAGCCGACCCCGGTCCGGCTGCAACTGAGTGTGAGCCTATGTCAGTGTGTTGCGGTCTGGATACCCCACTGACCAGCAGCGGCAGCAACCGCTGTTAGGGCCCCGGGCTGGAACGCAGTGGAGTGGGTGGGCCTGCGTTCCCCCCTGCCACCCCCACTCACGGGTGGCAGGCATCCCCCTCACCCAACACTCGGCTACAGAAAGCCTAGGCGTGCCTTGCCTGGGCTTTGAACTATTTGCTTGCTCAGCTCCCTGCAAACAAGGGCCTGAGCCTAACTGTGTTTGCCCCGCCCTGATCCAGGGCCTGGGCTTTGAACTATTTGCTTGCTGACTCAGCTCCCTGCAAACAAGGGCCTGAGCTAACTGTGTTTGCCCCGCCCTGATCCAGGGCCTGGGCTCTGAACTGTCTGCTTGCTCAGCCCCTGCAACCAAGGGCCTGAGCTAACTGTGTTTGCCCCGCCCTGACCCAGGGCCTGGGCTCTGAACTGTCTGCTTGCTCAGCCCCTGCAACCAAGGGCCTGAGCTAACTGTGTTTGCCCCGCCCTGACCCAGGGCCTGGGCTCTGAACTGTCTGCTTGCTCAGCCCCTGCAACCAAGGGCCTGAGCTAACTGTGGTTGCCCCGCCCTGATCCAGGGCCTGGGCTCTGAACTGTCTGCTTGCTCAGCCCCTGCAACCAAGGGCCTGAGCTAACTGTGGTTGCCCCGCCCTGATCCAGGGCCTGGGTTCTGAACTGCTTGCTCGCTCAGCCCCTGCAGTCAAGGGCCTGAGCTTTAACTGTGGTTGCTCCGACTCTGCACCAAAGAGCCGGAGTTTCGGGACTAACTGACTGCTTGTTCCCTCAGTAGTGAGTCGGTGTGGCTCCCCTCCTGCCCGGAAGGGTCGAGCCCCGGCTAGGACCTACTACAGACCTGATTCAAAATCTTTATTTAGCTGTTCTGAAACATCTTCCACTCCACTTTAATCATCCCCTAATTATTTTTAAAGGACACAAAAATTTGTCTTAAGGGGACACTTTGGTGCTAAAAATCATATTAAACAAAAACAATATTTATATCTGTTACTGTGATTTTTTTATGTCATTTCCGTAATCTTATTTACCTTTTATCTGTATTTGTTTTATTGTATAGCATTCATCACTATAATAGCCAAATAACCTAAATGACTGAGGATACAGCATTTATTTTAGAAGTTAGTCTACTCCTTCCCTTTAATCCCATTTATTAGAGAGATTGTGTGTTAAATGTTGATTCCCAGGAACATAGGTAATGCTCTCCTGGATCAGACCACTGGTACACCTAGTCCAGTCTACCGTCTCTGAGAAAGTTTGTCTACATAGGCAAAAAAGTGTTCTTCAAGAGAGTTAACTCAATCAACTTAAACTCGGTTTTAAAAATACACCATCTTTTTGACCATATCAACAGACACAAAGAGATGAGTACTAGGTTCTGCCACGCTGGGCAAAGGGTGTTTTTAAACTGATAGCTAATGTGTGATCGGTAACATGATTAAGATCTTAGTGTGGACAAGGCATTTTGTACCTTTTGGTTCAGTTGAATCCTAAAACTACAATCATATTTCATAAAGCACACCTTTATGCCTAATGCAGATATACCCCCAGAAGCGCAGAGTAAGAAATCCTGCAAGTGGCAGTTATGGGATAAACCACCCCCTAGGAAAGTTTTTTCCTCATCCCCAAGAGTTTGAGGTTGAGTTATGCCCCGAAGTTTAAGCTCTCATCAAGGCTGTGGATTTAAAGAATCCTGCTGCCAATTTTGATTCAGCCTCATTCCTGAAATTCCCTGCATCACACGTTCTCAAACCATGAGCCATTTGCTGATGGTCCACAGAGACCTGGCAAGCCATAGTCTTGGTTATAGCTATAGTGGATGGAGAAGAGCCTGGGTGTGGCAATGAGGAGCCAGCCTGGTTGCCTCCACTATGGGCTGCTGCTACATAAGAAGAGGAGTATAGGAAATGGGGTGGGGGACGGGTCAACTAGCAGGAGCTGCTAAAGGGAAAAGGAACCATAAGCTGCAAATAAGACTAGAGCCATCCCTGGAAAGAGAAAATCAGTGAAGAAGAGAATCAGGCAAAGAATGTGCAGAGGAGCACAAGAGAGAAGGTCCTGGTGGCAGAGAAGAAGGGGCGAGAGAAAGACAAAACAGATGGAAGGGGAAAGAGCAAAAGCAGAAAGTGTGCTTAGCTTTTTCAAAAAGACAAAACATAAGTTAAAAATACATCAAAAGCACTTTCCTACTATTTTCCAGTAAGCAATTGCTATAGTGATTAATATTATTTATTATTTATAATAATAGTGCCCAAAGGCTCCAACCAAGGTCTGGGGCCATGGTGCTAGGTGCAGTGCAAACTCATAGTAAAAGATAGTCCATGTCTCAAGGAGCTTACAGTCCAAGAAGATGAAAGGTGACAGGTAAGGGAGGTGGATACAGCATTCAATCACAATGGTCCAGGATTTTTTCACATATCCCGAAGATAGTCAACATACAACGGGTGGGAAAGAAGGTTAATGTCAAACTAAAGACCACATTCATATACATTATATAAAGCTATTTAATGTGTAAATATAATCAGACATGTTATATGTACTGAATATACTAACAAATGGATGTTGTGTGATCTTGAGTAAGAGGTGAAGGGTTCATGGGATACTCACTCTGTTAAGATGGGATCCACATTATGAAAAAATTTGAGTCAACTCTTCATAGTGTGGAGTGGATTTCATCTTAATAGTAAAGAGTCTGGTGGCACCTTAAAGACTAACAGATTTATTTGGGCATAAGCTTTCGTGAGTAAAAACCTCACTTCTTCGGATGCATAGAGCACTCTATGCATCCGAAGAAGTGAGGTTTTTACTCACGAAAGCTTATGCCCAAATAAATCTGTTAGTCTTTAAGGTGCCACCAGACTCTTTGTTGTTTTTGTAGATACAGACTAACACGGCTACCCCCTGATACTTGACATCTTAATAGTGTGTCTCATGAAGACTGTCCTTCATCACCGATACCAGCACAGAACACAAGTATTAGTGACAGCAACCACTTTTACTCTCACTTCACTCCATTTATCCAGTATTCAAAAACTAAAGTAATTCTCTGCTCTTACCGCTCTGACCATGTCATCCACACTCAAGTCTCCTCACTGGCTCCATATCTCTTTCCAGATAAGGTTCAAACTTTTCATCATCACTTAATTGATCCCCTACCACCATCCGTGGTTCATAGTTACTTTACACTTCTAGAACCCTTCGATCCAGTGAAGTTATTATTATGTAAATATTCATGCTCTCCTACATTTAACAGAAAGGGAATCCTGTAAAAGGGAAACTGTCCTTATTTTTACCTTGGCCTCAGTCAGTCATCAACAACCTACATGAAGGTATAATACCACTCATATTTTAAATATCAGAAAGTCAAAACCCTGGGCAGAGTATGTGCCCTCTGAGCCACATAGGAGATATTTGGTATAATCAAAAACCGGTATGCATGGTTGCATAAAGCCAGAATAAGACCTCATATATATAAGTCCAGTAAATATTACTGTAAAAGAGCAACAAAGTGAACTACTTACTTGCAGAAACATGTCACTTTTGATTAAATTCCCATTTGCTGGCTTAATGGGAGCTAGCTATTGTAGGCAGTGCATGTAGCAATATCTATTGTTAAGCTTGTCTAACACTTTGCATTAAACTTATCTGCTCTCAGTTACTTATCATTTTGTCAAACTGTAACCTTTGGGCTAAAATTGTCCATGCCTGCCTTAGGTTGATTTTTATCTAAAAAAGTTGTTCCCAATACTTTAATTAATCAGTAAAAGGTTATTTTGTCAAAAGTTTTGCAACTTTTTTTTAGAAGCAGCACTAGTGCCCCTGGAAATTAGGTTAGGAAGTTGAACGTTGGCAGGGTAGGCAGAGAGAGGTCTCTCACTGTCCATTTGAAAATTTACCAAAGATTTGACTGAGTCACAAACCATGGAAAATCACCCTTTGCACATGTGTGGCAGTTTGTACAACAGTTAATCATTCCACTTCCGAATGTGAACTTCCCTGCTGCAGATACTCCTAGGTGCCAGTGAGCCTCTTGAATCATTTTGATTATAATACTGATGCTGCTTTGGACATCAAAACAGCCTTTGACCTACAGGAAGCACTAATAAACTGGGAGCCAGTAAGCTCTTGATTCTAGACATATTTCTTCCACTGACTGGGCTTAATAACTCTCTGTACTTTCCAACCACTACTATAGATAAGATCTCAGACTGTATAACAAACTGAGGAAAGAGGCAAGTATCATTTTCCCCATTTTACAGATAGGAGACCAAAGATGTTGCACAAGGTCACTACAGGCAGAGTCAGGAATAAAATCAAGTCTCTAATATAGCAGTCCCAAATACCATTCTCTTACCCACACTGACTCTCCAAAAGAATATGCCAAATGTCTGTGTATGGCTATGCCGGCTGCAAAATGAGGCTACTTTTGCATTCCTATCTTAACAAAGCACTGAGATTCACAGATGATTGAAAACTCTGTAAAAGCAAGTCATCATTTAAAAACAAAAAAATATTATTCTCAGGGACTATATATCCCTCTCAGAGCCAGTGATGATGTGACTATGTTATCACATAACTAAAGACCTTATTGTAATGCAGTGGTTCTCAATCTTTCCAGACTACTGTACCCCTTTCAGGACCCTGATTTGTCCTGTGTATCCCAAGTTTCACCTCACTTAAAAACTACTTGCTTACAAAATCAGACATAAAAATATAAAAGTGTCACAGTACACTATTACTGAAAAAAGCAACAAAGAGTCCTGTGGCACCTTATAGACTAACAGACGTATAGTCTATAAGGTGCCACAGGACTCTGTTGCTTTTTACAGATCCAGACTAACATAGCTACCCCTCTGATACTTGACACTATTACAGAAAAATTGCTTACTTTCTCATTTTGTGTGTATGAAATTTTAGTTTGTACTGACTTTGATAGTGCTTTTTTATGTAGCCTGTTGTAAAACTAGACAAATATCTAGATGAGTTGATGTACCCCCTGGAAGACTTCTGCATACCCTTGGATGAGAACCACTGCTATAATGCATATGAAGAAAGGAAAGAATTAAGAATTTAGAATTAAGAGGAAAGAAGATTTCACAAACTACCTTAATTTTGACATTTCCTAACTTTTGTGTGCTTCACTTTGCAACCCTGCATTCTTTTAATGAGCTTTTGCATGGTATGTGTGTATTATGGACAATTTCATGAACAGAATACTCAAGGGGTGAGGAAGGGGAGTTCAAAAAAAAGCACTTCACAATAGTTAATTCCAGATATACAGTAGGACTAGCAAAGATTTCACAGGAAGATGCTTTATCTGCAGGTGATAAGATGCTGAATAGCAGCATCTGGTCAAAAAGTTTAAGAAACTGCTCCAGAGCTGCGGATATGGTCTGATGTCAGCATGAGGCTGAGAGAAATAATAATACAAGAGTCATCCATTCTGTTTCTTCCAAATATAGATAGATACAAAAGCAATCTATAAAGTTCTATAGATTTGAAGAAGAGTTCTCAATGTTTTACCTTAATTTTTGGTTAATAAAGTGGTACCAGATAGTAAATATAATGAACCTCCACTATGAATGGAGCTATATCAATTTATGCCAGCTGGGGATCTGGACCATTATATGTAAATTTTCAGTAAGCTTATTTTATGCTAGGAGAAGCTTATCCACTAAAAGTTAAGAGAGTTATGAAGATTTACATAAGAGGAAAATTTGTCCCAGTGAGTTTCTGTTAATATTCTCCCACAGTCCCTCACAGTATGGTTAACACAGCAAAACTGAATTAACAGATTTTTTAAACAAAAACAATTCTTTCATCTTTTAAAGTTATGCTAAAAATCAATGCATGCCATGTATACTTATATAGTATTAGAACTAACTCTGCCTGTTTTAACTAGAATTGTATCATTCTGAATAGCTTTGAGACAGCACATAGTTTTCTGTCAGTTTCTGATTTTAAAAATGCTACTTGGAGGATCGTTTATATAGAATAATAATATACATGTTTCCCACTTTGCCTTAGCAACTTCCTCAAATACTTCACTGAGCATTCATAGTTAATCTCGTTGATTTATGCATATGATGTGGTCTAATGACCCACATGTCTCTGTTGGGTAAGCCACTAATGCCAGTGACACAGTAACCTATTAACCTTTCTTTAAAAATAACCATCACATTCATGCAAATAGAATTTAAAAAGTCAAGCAGGAATAGAAAAGTAGTACTCTGGTACAACACAACAACATATTAGATGTCAAGACAAGCTAAAATTAAGAACCAACAAGCAGTGATGAGATTTAATATATTGCACAAATATTTTGACATGGTTTGCTAGGGAATAGAGGGCACTTAGCATCTCACAGGAAATGTTCATCACCTTGGACAACCACTTTGCAACACTTCTACTAGTGATCATTCTAGTGTAATTAATCTGAGATTTTAAAAGAAGTTCAATACACACAGCTAATTTTAATAAGGAAAAACTAAAATTATTTTATCAAAATATTATTGAGGAAGACAAACATTTTAAAGTATTCATAACCAATTATAACACTGATATTGCTACTTTCTTCTACTTTAAAGAATGTTCCATTGTTCAATGTCCCTAAAGAATTATGAAAATAGCAATCCATTATACTCATAAATCCACCTAAATTAAAAAAACGATTTATGTTATACTTTAAAATGATAGTGCACATATATGCTTAGCATGGGCAGATGTCAAAAAGTATTCATCTACCATGGCTCAAATAAAGAACAACCTGGAAATGCTTTCTGTAGATACAGTGGAGCATCCACAACAATCATCGGAGCAACAATGAATGTACATAGCAACCAGCTGAAGGGGATAGGGGCTCTGTATTTGGACTGTATTTATAAATACAGAGAAGCAGATATAAGAATATTCGGTGTGACTGTTTTAATAGGTTACAGTCACGTGGGCGCCTCTGGGCTTTATCCCCTTCCTCCCCCTTTCTTAAACAGGACCGAGGAAGTGGAATAAAAGATTAGAGGTTAAGATGGGGATGGGGTGCGGTTTAATTATCCAGTGCGATTGACATGCACCTGCCGATACCCACAACCAAGAGAGAGAAAGAAATCAAAAGGTCCACACATCAGCAAACTCCTTTCTTTCTCTAAGGAAGCCTATTTTGTCCGATAGAGGAGAACATTTCTCCTCCTTTTCAGGTTATCAGCAAATCGCATCTGGAACCAAGCCCCGGACAGCCTGAACCGGAGCCCGGGCTCTTTGTTTCCAGCAGCACGTAGGGCAGGAGCGAGGAAGTGGCAGCGTGCAGCCCCGTTACCACCCCGGTTCCACGCTGTCGTGTAAACACGATGGGCACAGGGAGGCCCGCATTGGGCACAGGCTCCCAGCCCCCAGCCCCGCACGTGCGTGTGCCCAGGGGCCGCGCCGCGCCACGGGGGAGCCGGCCGCTGCCTGGGCATTACCTGAGCAGTTGATGCCTTTCCCCTTGCCGCCGCCCTGGCACTCGCCGCCGGGCAGCAGGTTGGACGCGCGGGCGGCGGGCAGGGCGGCGAGGGCGAACGCCAGGATCACCGAGGTGTAGCACCAAGCCCGGGGGGGTCCCGGCAGCGGCCGGGCGGCGGCCGGGCTCTCCGCCACCATGGCTGGGGGGCGGACGCGGAGCGGCAGCTGGATGGTGGCGGCGGCGGCTGGGAGCGGCAGGCCCAGAGCATCAATCGGAGCCGGCGGCAGCGCTGCCCTGCAGGGACCGTCCCTTCTCCGCCGGGCCGGAGCCAACCCTCAGCATCCCCGCCGGGACCGCCAGAGAGACCCGGCGCCGCCGGCCCTCGCCGCCCCCGCGCGCCTCCGGCTCCCCCGGAGCGTCCCTGCGCCCTGGGCAGCGGCTGCGCTCCCTCGCCGGCCGCTCGCTCCTTTGTGCGCGGCGCCCACCAGCGCCGCTGCCACCGCTCCGGCTACAACAAAGGGAGCGGGGCTGAGGCGGCTGCTGCTGCGGAGGGAGGAGAGGAGGGACGCACACGTGATGGCAGCCCCCCCCCACCCACAGGGGAGGCGAGGGGGCTTCGTCCTGAGGAGCTGGGGCTTGCCCCAGGAACCCTAGTGGGCGCGGTGGCACCTCGCCTACCCCCGCCCACAGTCACCGCTCCCGCCCCACGCTGGGCAAAGGGCAGCAGCCGCCCCGCTAGGGTGATGAGCAGCAGCCTCCTCCCCCTCCCCCAGTGAAGCCACGGTGAGGGGCGGCTGCAGCAGCACCCTTCAGCAGTGAGGCCACAAGCTGACGGGGAACAGCACCCCCCTCCCCCGCAGGGCGCTGGGCAGCGCGTACACACCGGGGCGGAGGAGAGGGGCCCTCGCAGCGCGCAAAGTGACAATGGTGTGGGGTGAACTGTGCGCAGCGCTCTCTGTGCTCAATCCCCAGGGCGAATCCCACTGTCCCCCCCGTCCCCCCCCCCCCCGGACGCTTTGGTACCCTCTGCAAGACTGGAAGGAAGCCCACAGCCCATTGGGATTGTTGCTGATTAACTGGACGCTTTGTTTGTAATTGTTACCGCACCTCACCCCGGCTCGTGAGACAGGAGCAATTTCCAAATCCCAATCAGTACAGTTGGGGAAAATGAGGTTACTACTTGCAAGGCGCTTCTGGTCACTTCTCTCAAAAGCAGCTTCTCCTGGAGGCACTTGGAGTGGGTGGGACAAAACTGTTCCTTGAAATGAAAGGGACTACTCACCTACGCAAAGCTGAGCACGTGTTTGCAGGATGTAGGGTTATAGATTGCAAGCAGTTTATGACAGGATACACTGTACAGTTCTTACTAGATGGCCCTGAAGGACAATGTACATTTGCAACAGGATGCATGTAGGAATAACACAAAAAGGGAAACCCACATTCAAGTCTAAACCATGACATATGCTAGTCCTTAGAAAAAGCAGCCTATCTCTAACCTTCCACATGCACTATTCATGTTGCAGGGCAAGCAGATTCTTCTACCTGCTCCAGTATGCTTAGGGTGCTCCCCCCGGTGAAACAACAGATTAAATACCTTCAGGCAGGACTAAGGCCCTACCCCTGCAACAAGCTCTGTGTGAGCACAGAGGTCTGCCATGCAGAGGTCCCATGGCAGGATTGGGGCCTTAACGTGGGTTTAGCCTCCAGGATTACAGCTCTAGCCTAAAAAAAAAAAAAAAAAAAAAAAAACATAAAACCCATAAAACTTAAAGAAGGGCCGGCTGCTGCTGAAAAGATAGGATCAATGCCACCAAGACAGAAACAGCAATTTCCTATTGGCAAATGGAACATGGTATTCATAACTTTTTTGCTCCTTTCAGGAGCAAACCAAAATAAAAACCATGAGTCTTATTTCCATCTTGAAATGCACATAAATCCTCCTTGGCTCCTACCCCATCTCTACAGCATCCCTGCCAGTGATATCCTGAAAGGAGCAAAACAGTTACCTTTTCTCGAGAAAGATGTGGTGGGAGATTGCCAGTTCCAGTTCAAACGGCTCTCAAAGGGCTGATTCCTGTGCAGGTGGCTAACTTAAGGGCATTGCCAGAGAAGCATCAAGAAGTCTTTTCTAAGGATGAGGTGACCAATTTCAATCACTGGGTCAAAGGTGTCCGTGACAGGCCAAAGACAGCCAGCGAAGTTGCTTTCAGTACAACTAAAGACACAGCCCAAAGTAGGAAAAGGACTTATGATCGCAAGTGGGGCTCTCATCCGACCTAGTGACTGTGCACCAGTTCGTCACAATAGATGCTGGAGGTGTAATAAAATACAGGACAAATGGGAGTCAAATCCCCACACTGTGGTCACCCACAACAATCCTGAACTGCCAGTTTACGCTATCCAGCCTGAAAGAGGAGGTTCTGAGAGAGTAGTACAGAGGGACCAGCTAAAATGTTGGACAATAGCAGGACCATTCCCCCAGCTTACACTAGCAGCAACTCTGGCAAGAGGACCTGTTTCTGTCAGGCTAAAGTGTCTCTTCCCTATTTTCCTATGTCTCTCTACCTGGTATTTCAGCTTTGACTCCTCTCCTATTTTTCTTTCCCCTGTTCCCCCCCACCACCCTATTTTTTTTCTATTGTTTCTCTGCTTACCTGTTTTTTTTCCTTTTCTCAACTGTTGTCCTTCCCTAAGAAGGCTTCTCATTTGTACATCTTCCCTTTCTACTAGCTTGTCTGTCCTTTACCATAATATCTGCTCCTCTTTATGGACTAGATCCAAAGCCCATTCATGTCAATGGAATGATTCCTATTGATCAGATCCTATGCCCCTTTCTTACTGTGTCTTCAATTTGTCAATTTTCTCCCAACATTTCAACACATCACAGCACACGATATAGTGCCTCACCTCGCCCCTCCCCTTTGTCACCTCACCCCTCCCCTTTGTCCCCCATCAGTGCAGAATTGCTCTCAAGTTCTTTGCAACATGTTTTTTTGTTAGTCCATTTTAAAATGTCTTAAGTAATGTGCTTTTATCATTTTCCAGGAGGATTATTTCTTAGTCTAATAGAGTTCACATTACAATTCGTTTACTGATTTTTTTCTAAATTTCATCCTATCACTATCAGACCTTTCTGTGGCACTCATTACCACATTGAATACCTCACAACTATTAACAAGTTTATGTTCACAACACCCTTGTGAAGTAGGGAAGTAAGATTATTGCCATTTTATATGTGGGGAAACTGAGGCAATAAAGATTAAATGATTTGCCAAAGGTCAATCTAGGAAGTAGCAAAGATGAGTACAGAATCCCTATCTTCTGAATCCCCATCTGGTGCTTCAATTACATGACCATCCTTTCTATATCCTAGGTCCCTTCTGGGCCACTCTATACAATTCTCTTTTCTTAGTTTACATAAAAAACTCTTAAGAGTCATTTAGTAAAACTTGCTATAATTTAGCTCTTTTGATCTTTCCTCATAAATCAGTCCCTCCAGACCATTAATCATTTTTGTTGCTTTTCTCTGAATTTCCTCTAAATTATCAGCATCTTTCTGTTTCTAAAGCAAGAAGCCTGGGAAACAAGCAGGAAAAATTGGAAGTCCTTGCACAGTCAAGGAACTATGATGTGACTGGAATAACAGAAACTTGGTGGGGTAACACATGACTAGAGCACTGTCATGGATGGGTATAAACTGTTCAGGAAGGACAGGCACGGGAGAAAAGGTGGAGGAGTTGCACTGTATGTAAAAGAGCAGTATGATTGCTCAGAGCTCCAGTATGAAACTGGAGAAAAGCCTTTTGAGAGTCTTTGGGTTAAGTTTAGAGGCAAGAGCAACAAGGGTGGTGTTGTGGTGGGCATCTGCTATAGACCACCAGACCAGGAGGATGAGGTTGACGAGGCTTTATTCAGACAACTAACAGAAGTTTCCAAATCACAGGCCCTGGTTCTCATGGGGTCTTCAAACACCCTGACATCTGCTGTGAGAACAATACAGCAGTGCACAGACAAGGAAGTTTTTGGAGAGTGTTGGGGACAACTTCCTGGTGCAAGTTCCAGAGGAACCAACTAGGGGCCATGCTCCCCTTGACGTGCTGGTCACAAACAGGGAAGAATTGGTAGGGGAAGTAGAAAAGGGTGGCAACCTGGGCAGCAGTGACCATGAGATGTCGAGTTCAGGATCCTGACAAAACGAAGAAAGGAAAGCAGCAGAATACGGACCCTAGACTTCAGAAAAGCAGACTTTGACCCCTAAGGGAACTGATGAGCAGGATCCCCTGGGAGGCTAATATGCGGGGGAAAGGAGTCCAGGAAAACTGGCTGTATTTTAAAGAAGCCTTATTGAGGGCGCAGGAACAAACCATCCCAATGTGCAGAAAGAATAGCAAATATGACAGGCGACCAGCTTGGCTTAACAGTGAAATCTTCGGTGAGTTTAAACAGAAAAAGGAAGCTTTCAAGAAGTGGAAACTTGGCCAAATGACTAAGGAGGAGTATAAAAATATTGCTCGAGAATGCAGGGGTGTAATCAGGAAGGCCAAAACACAACTGGAGTTGCAGCTAGCAAGGGATGTGAAGGGTAACAAGAAGGGTTTCTACAGGTATGTTAGCAACAAGAAAAAGGTCAGGGAAAGTGTGGGACCCTTAATGAATGGGGGAGGCAACCTAGTGATAGATGATGTAGAAAAAGCTGAAGCACTCAATGCTTTTTTTCCCTCGGTCTTCACAGACAAGGTCAGCTTGTCCTGGGCAACACAGTATGGGGAGAAGGTGAGCAGTCCTCAGTGGTGAAAGAACAGGTTAAGGACTATTTAGAAAAGCTGGACATGCACAAGTCCATGGGGCCAGATCTAATGCATCCAAGAGTGCTGAGGGAATTGGCTGATGTGATTGCAGAGCCATTGGTCATTATCTTTGAAAACTCATGTCGATCGGGGGAGGTCCCGGACGATTGGAAAAAGGCAAATATAGTGCCCATCTTTTAAAAAGGGAAGAAAGAGAATCTGGGGGACTACAGACCAGTCAGCCTCACCTCTATCCCCAGAAAAATTATGGAGCAGGTCCTCAAGGAATCCATTTTGAAGCACTTGGAGGAGAGGAAGGTGATCGGGAACAGTCAACATAGATTCACCACGGGCAAGTCATGCCTGACCAACCTGATTGCCTTCTATGATGAGAACTGTGATATGGGGAAAGCAGTGGACGTGATATACCTTGACTTTAGCAGAGCTTTGGATACTGTCTCCTACATTATTCTTGCCAGCAAGTTAAAGAAGTATGGGCTGGATGAAGGAAGGTAACTACAACGTTAAGTGAGGAGTTACTATATGATTCTATGAAGTATCGCCAGGTGTGCCCAGTGGTCAGTGAAAATGATTTCCAATTGTTGACAAATGTTTTTGTCTGCATAAATGTGACTATTGCAATTCATTGTTTCCAATTCTTTGCCTCATCCCATATTATGTCTAGAGTGCAACCCATTCACAAGTTACAACTAAGTTGCATGTATTCTAATAGAGACATAAGAGACAATATATTATTCTGAATTTACATTTCTTACACTGGCTCCCTTGTTAAATATTGTATGGATTTTATAACTCTACTTTTTAACTTTTAAGGTCCTCAAAGATATAACTCAAGTGTATTTGGTTAAACTTGAGCTGTCTTGCTCCAACAGTTTTCTGCATTCTGAACCAGATGGTTATTTAGCTTGTTATGAGAATAATCTTGAGATAAGGGAACTAAGGATTTTTCCAGTTATGCCCCTCTCTTTGAAAAGATCTTTTATGTTTTTATCTGCAATTCTTAATCAAAATGTAACAACAGATTAAAGAATGATATGTTTTAATATGAATTTAATTGCCCCTCATAACCAGTTTTAGTCGTTTGTAGAATATTCTGAGACATTTTTGTCAAGGGGCTCTCTACCTTATTTTTAAGATGCATACAAGTGAATGTAGCATTCTGGTTATCAGACCATATAAACATATAGAAAAGGACTATTACTTCCCTGCTCTGTGACTATAATCCAAAATTGCAATGCAATATGTAAGTTGAAAAAAAGCTAATGCAACTCCATATCTAATTTTCTCCAGCCTCCTGCTACTTTACCTCTCTAGCTTTCCATAACTTTTCAAAGTTTATTAATCAATTCCATTAACATTCTCAGATGATGGCCATCAATATATGTTCAACTTTTCCAAGTATTCCTGCGTGCTTCTTTTTATCAAAAGCTGTATTTACAGGATCTTCATTATGAAAGTGAAGTTTGAAGAATTTAGAAATAAATATTTTGAAACAAATGAAATTTGACATTAAAAATGGCAAATCACATTATGTTTGATGTGCATGTATAATGCTTATAAGTACAAAAGCAACTAAAATATCATGTTAATTCATAATTATCTACTTAGAAAAAAACAATAAAACACTCAATAAAAGAGAGGACTAATATTATTGGGTTGCATAATATTTAGGCTATGTACAAGGTTTGTAGCATATAAAGCAGAAATATAAGGCTAAACACCAACCTCAGAACTTAATGCATGTTCAGGTTAATGAGAGATTAGGAGCTGCGAATAACAACATTTCAAAATGATAATTTATTCTTATCGTGTTCCTTCACAAAGATCCAGAAAGAAATCCCCAATCTTGTGGAAACCATATGCCTGTCCATTAACATAGTAATGCACTTTTTCCAGTGGAGCAAGCTTGTAAATATTTGGAAGCCAGGATTTATAAGCAGGATGTTTATTAGATTTCCAAATCTTGTGATGTCTCTTTTGGTGGATAATAAAGGTAAATTGATGAATTTCCATAAGCACTTGTCTGGTGTGAGTTCACTTATGTCCATGTGTATAAAAATATTAGGGAAATAAACTGATTGGTGTATCAGCCACCTGGCTTAATGTTTTCTACTGCCTTCCAAAGGTTCTCAAAATGACAAGACACATCTTGTGAATCAGTGTGTTATCTGTATTTAACATCTGGTGCATGTCGGTGAGGTCTCACCATTAAATATGGTATTTTTGGCCAGTGTCTGATAGGAATGGTGTAGCCATTTATAAGACATTTACAATGACTTGCTCATTTAGAAATGTTGCTGGATGGACAAAACATTAATTATCATTATATTGACGATCTAAATCAGGGATGGGCAATAAGTGGACCGCAGGCCAAATCTGGACTGCCAGATGCTTTTAAACAGACACCAAAATCTTTTTATTAACTTATCATTATTGTTATTATTTTTAAATTATTTTCTGTGTAGTCTGGACCTGGACTATACCTTGACCAAGAAATTTGGTCCTTAACAAAAAATAATTGACAACCCCTGGTCTAAATCAATCTTTCATTCTTTCAGTTAAGTGATTTAATAAGAATTGATTTATGATGGATATGTTTTTTCTAGCTGGAAAAAACAGGAGATAAATAATTTTCCAACGGTAACGCAGGCCATCTGATTTACTGTAATTACATAATCCATTTATGAAAGTCAGAATCAGCTTGTCCAAATTTTTCCCCATGGGACTTTATAAGTTTAAAACACCTATTTTTTGCATGTTAATGACTTCATTAGAGGCCATATCCAGATGGACTTTTTCTTTAAAAATTTCCATTGTTGCTCAACACTGCTGCAGCTCCACCAGTGGTAGTAACAGTGGGAGTCCCAGTGAAGTCAGGGCTCCCTTGGTGGCCACCAACATTTTAAGCACCATCTCACTGTGTCAGAACAGGTCCACATGACACTGTGCTTAAAGTGCCAATGTCTGCTGGAGCTGCAGCAGGAGTTTCAACAAGGAGACATTTTAGGAAAAAATCCTAGTGTAAATAAGGTTTAGAAGTATGCACAGGTATATACATAGGTAAGACACAAAGACTCCGAATATCATCAGAATGTGAAAAGAAAATATCAGCACAATGAGAAAAAAGGACTTGCAAATGCTCAGATGAATAAAATGGATATGCTATAACATTGCACAATAAAGAAACTCTGGTACAATTACTGAGGTTGTTCACAGAAACTAAAGTCACATCTCAAGAATTTAAAAAAATAAAGATTTTCACAGAGCAGCAGAATAACCACAGTCATTGTCATAAAAATGTGCTATTTCAGCAATACCGAAAATCTAGAAGAAGCCTTGCTCCACAACTTGTGTGCCCAAAGCCAGCAAATGCTGGAGAGGGTAAATAAAGGGAAGCTATGAGCACTCAGCACAAAATTGAGCTGTTCAGAACAAAATTAATCAAGAAACCAAAATACATGAAGGGAAGAAATTCTGTAATTGTCTATACACCAATGCTAGGAGACTGGGTAACAAGAGGAATTGGGGTTGCTCATTTATGAGCATAAATTCGATCTAGTTGGTATTACTGAAACCTGCTGGGATGATTCCTATGGCTGCAATGTTAAAATCAATTATTATAACTGTTAGTATAAAGGCCTGTTTGTTAGCCTGGGATAGAATTTTGGGTTTGACTTTTTGATACTCTTATATCCTTACTACTATGTGTGAGCCAAGACACTGTGTGTTACATCTGTCCACAAGCAGATGGGGTGAAAAGAGATAAGAGATGGAACTAAAGTGTTACAGGGTATGGTGGGAGTGTAATATATTAGCATACACTGGAAGGCTGCCTGGCTCTTCTCTCACGTCAAAGTCAAGCAACCAGGAGGGGCAAGGGAGATGAAGGGAGGCATAAGAAACACTAAAAACCAAAGAAAATCCTAGCCTTGGGCAGAAGACAACCTGACTCCTTACCCCTCCCATGGGATACAAAGGAGGTGGGATGAAGACCCCAGACTCACGACCCTCCAAAAAGGAACATGACCATAAGTTGTAAGGGGTGGGACTAGAAGTGTGCACCACAGGTATGTTTGGGCCTGCTAAGAAGGAAGAGGTGGGAATAGGGAATGGGGACACAGGCAAGGTTCTACAGCATCAGAGCTGGGAAGCGGGACACGGGGTAAACGTTCTGTGGCATCAGAGCTGGAACGGAACACTGGGGAACAGACTCTGCTGGTGTGTAGAGCTATGGATATGTTTGCTTGGAACTAACCCCAATAAACATCACATTGCCTGCACTTCAGATTTCTGGTCTCCTGCTTTCTGTCTGCATGACAAGAACAAGTGGAGGGGGTGAAGGAAAAGACCCCCCAAAATAACCAATTTAGGAAGGATTGGGTGGGGAGGGGAAGTGGCACTCTATTGTCAAAAATGGCATTACCTCTTTCTGAGTCACTGAAAATTTGAAAGACAACAATCAGGAATGCTTATGGATCAGTGTCCGAACAGATAAAGCACAGGATGGGCTATTACTTGGTATCTGCTACAGACCACCAAATCACAGTAAGGTACAGGATGACTGGCTCTTTATGCACATATTTATAAGGTGTAGGGGAAAAAGCTGCATGATTATGGGGAGACTTCCATTTGAGTGACATATGCTGAATGTCTCATGCTGCCATTACAAAAACAGCCTTGAAATTTCTAAATATTCTAGATGACAATTTCCTAACTCAGAAAGTGTGGCATCCAACACAGGGGAATTCTATAGTAGACCACATCTTGACAGATAAAGAGGAACTGATCACAAAACTAAAAATTAGTGGTAACTTAGGTACAAGTTATCAAGACTTACAATGTGCAAACAGAAAGTCCAAACTAATAATCTATATGCTTGTGCTTTAAAAGGGGCTAATTTCACAAAGGTGAAAACAATTATGAGTCTGATCAGCTGGGAGGAAGAATGTAATCAGAAAAATGCAAATTATCATTGGAAATTATTTAAGAATACTTTACTAAATGCCCCAAAATCCACAACACCACAAGTGAGGAAGAAGGCTGTCTTGGTTTAAAAAAAAAAGAGTTGGAGGGGAAGTGAAGGGATACAATGGAAGAAAGGGGAGTCAATAGTAATTAACATACAGTAGAACCTCAGCATTACAAACACCAGAGTTATGAATTGAGCAGTCAACCTCACACCTCATTAGGAACTAGAAGTACGCAATCAGGCTGCAACAGAGATTTAAAAAAATACAGTACAATATTGTCTTAAACATAAACTACTAAAAAAATAAAGGGAAAGTTTTAAAAAAGATTTGACAAGGTGAAGAAACTTTTCTCTGCTTGTTTCATTTAAATTAAGATGGTCAAAAGCAGCATTTTTCTTCTGCCTAGTAAAGTTTCAAAGCTGTATTAAGTTGTAAACTTTTGAAAGAACAATCATAACATTTTGTTCAGAGTTAAAAAGATTTCAGAGTTACAAACAACCTCCATTCCCGAGGTATATTTAACTCTGAGGTTCTATTGTAAAACAAAAACTAGAAATCATAGAAAATTGATAAGGGAAGCAAAGGGGTACAAGGAACACTCTATGGTCCACAGAAATAAGGACAATAAGAAGGAAATTTTTAAATACATTAAGAACAAAGAGAATTCTAACAATGGTACTGGTCCATTACTAGATGGAAATAGTAGAATTATCAATAATAATGCAGAAGTGTTCTATAAATACTTCTGTTCTCTATTATGGAAAAAACAGATATGTAATCATATTACATGATACTCTTTCCATTCCATTCATATCTCAGGATGATATTAAACAGCTGCTACTAAAGTCAGACATTTTAAAATCAGTAGGTCTGGATAACTTGCATCCTGGTGTTTTAAAAGAGCTAGTTTAGGAGCTCATTGGACCATTAATGTTGATTTTCAATGTTGTACCAATATTTTAAAATGGTAAATAGGATGACCTAGGCAATTACAGGCCTGTCAGTCTGACATTGTAAGAGACTATGGTCTAGGCAGTCTGGCCTAGTGGTCACAGTTGAGCTGGTGTCCACAGATCAAGGATGGCCGCAAGATAGTAGTCAGTGAGTAGAGATCAGAGGACTCGCTAGAGCCAGAATCAATAAGCAAGAGTCAGGTTCAGAATCTAGCTGGGGTCAGAGACCAGAGATCAGAGGTAGTACCAGACTGGAATCAGGAGGCCAGGCTCCGGCTCAAGACTGAAGATCAGAAAGCAACATTTGTTCTGAACATAAGAACATAAGAATGGCCCTACTGGGTCAGACCAAAGGTCCATCTAGCCCAGTATCCTGTCTATCGACAGTGGCCAATGCCAGGTGCCCCAGAGGGAGTGAACCTAACAGGCAATGATCAAGTGATCTCTCTCCTGGTCTGGAGTCACAACAGACCAGAAGTGTGTATGGCTGCCCAGATAACTTCCTCAGCCACCACCCAGGGTTAAATAATGCACTTGGCCATCAGAATGCCACAGACTACTGTCTCTCTGTCTCTCTGAATCCTTTGTGTGGTGCTTCCTGCAAGACCTAATCTCCACAGTGCTCCACCTGGAGAGGGTGCTGTATGCCCTCCCAATTTTGCATGTGGAACTATCAGCTAACCCAGGCACTGTAGCCCTGGGCTCTAGTCCCATGGATCTTTACAGACATTGATTCTGGGCAAGATAATGGAGCAACTGATACAGGGCTCAATTAATTAAGAACATAAGAATGGCGATGGTGTGTCAGACCAATGGTCCACCAAGCCCCCACAGTGGCTGGTGCCAGATGTTTCACAGGGAATGACCAGAAGAGGGTAATTACTGTAAAAACAAAAAGAAGTCCGGTGGCACCTTAAAGACTAACAGATTTATTTGGGCTTTCGTGGGTAAAAAACCTCACTTCTTCAGATGCATGGAGTGAAAATTACAGATGCAGGCATTATATACTGACATGAAGAGAAGGGAGTTACCTCACAAGTGGAGAAACTGTGCTGACAGGGCCAATTCGATAAGGGTGGATGTAGTCTATTCCCAATAATAGATAAGGAGGTGTCAATTCCAGGAGAGGAAAAGCTGCTTTTGTAATGAGCCAGCCACTCCCAGTCCCTATTCAAGCCCAAATTAATGGTGTTAAATTTGCAAATGAATTTTAGTTCTGCTGTTTATCTTTGAAGTCTGTTTCTGAAGTTTTTTTGTTCAAGAATAATTACTTTTAAATCTGTTATAGAATGTCCAGGGAGATTGAAGTGTTCACCTACTGGCTTTTGTATGTTACCATTCCTGATGTCTGATTTATGTCCATTTATTCTTTTACATAGGGACTGTCCGGTTTGGCCAATGTACATGGCAGAGGGGCATTGCTGGCACATGATGGCATATATCACATTAGTAGACATGCAGGTGAATGAGCCCTTGATGGTGTGGCTGATGTGGTTGGGTCCTCTGATGGTGTCACTAGAGTAGATATGGGGACAGAGTAGGCAATGAGGTTTGCTACAGGAATTGGTTCCTGGGTTAGTGTTTCTGTGGTGTGGTGTGTGGTTGCTGGTGAGTATTTGCTTCAGGTTGGGGGGTTGTCTGTAAGCGAGGACTGGCCTGTCTCCCAAGGTCTGTGAGAGTGAGGGATCATTTTCCAGGATAGGTTGTAGATTGTTGATAATGCGTTGGAGAGGTTTTAGCTGGGGGGTGTACGTGATGGCCAGTGGTGTTCTGTTATTTTTCTTGTTGGGCTGTCCTGTAGTAGGTGACTTCTGGGTACCTGTCTTGCTCTGTCAATCTGTTCCCAATCTGTTTCCTCACTTCCTCAGGTGGGTACTGTAGTTTTAAGAATGCTTGATAAAGATCTTGTAGGTGTTTGTCTCTGTCTGAGGGATTGGAGCAAATTCGTTTGTATCTTAGGGCTTGGCTGTAGACAATGGATCGTATGATGTGTCCTGGATGGAAGCTGGAGGCATGTAGGTAAGTATAGCAGTCAGTAGGTTTCTGGTATAGGGTGGTGTTTATGTGACCATTACTTATTTGCACTGTAGTGTCCAGGAAGTGGATCTCTTGTGTGGACTGGTCCAGGCTGAGGTTGATGGTGGGGTGGAAATTGTTGAAATCCAGGTGGAATTCTTCAAGGGCCTCCTTTCCGTGGATCCATATGATGAAGATGTCATCAATGTAGTGCAAGTAGAGGAGGGGCGCTAGGGGACGAGAGCTGAGGAAGCGTTGTTCTAAGTCAGCCATAAAAACGTTGGCATACTGTGGGGCCATGCGGGTACCCATAGCACTGCCACTTACTTGAAGGTATAAGTTGTCCCCAAATCTGAAATGGTTGTGGTTGAGGACAAAGTCACAAAGCTCCGCCACCTGGCTTGCTGTGGCCTCATCAAGGATACTGTTCCTGACAGCTTGTAATCCATCCTCATGTGGAATATTGGTGTAAAGCGCTTCTACATCCATGGTGGCCACAATGGTGTTTTCAGGAAGAACATCAATGCATTGTAGTTTCCTCAGGAAGTTAGTGGTGTCTCGAAGATAGCTGGGCGTGCTGGTAGTGTAGGGTCTGAGGAGAGAGTCCAAATAGCCAGATTATCCTGCTGTAAGTGTGCCGATGCCTGAGATGATGGGGCGTCCAGGGTTTCCAGGTTTATGGATCTTGGGTAGCAGATAAAATACCCCTGGTCGGGGCTCTGGGGGTGTGTCCATGTAGATTTGTTCCCATGCTGTAGCTGGGAGTTTCTTGAGCAGATGGTGTAGTTTCTTTTGGTATTCCTCAGTGGGATCAGAGGATAGTGGCCTGTAGAATGTGGTGTTGGAGAGTTGCCTGGCAGCCTCCTGTTCATAATCCAACCTATTCATTATGACTACAGCACCTTCTTTGTCAGCCCCTTTTATTATAATGTCAGAGTTGTTTCTGAGGCTGTGGATGGCATTGTGTTCTGTATGGCTGAGGTTATGGGACAAGTGATGCTGTTTGTTCACAATTTCAGCCTGTGCACGTCTGCAGAAGCACTCTATGTAGAGGTCCAGTCTGTCATTTTGACTGTCAGGAGAAGTCCACGCAGCATTCTTCTTCTTGTAGTGTTGGTAGGAGGGTTCCTGTGGGTCAGTGCACTGTTGAGAGGTGTGTTGAAAATATTCCTTGAGTCAGAGACGACGAAAGTAGGCTTCCAGATCACCACAGAACTGTATCATGTTCGTGGGGATGGTGGGGCAGAAAGAGAGTCCCCAAGATAGGACAGACTCTTCTGCTGGGCTAAGTGTGTGGCATGTAGGAGTTTAGATAGTTTACTGTCCTTTTTCCTCTGTAGAGAAGTGAAGTGTGCATTGTAAATGGCTTGTCTCATTTTTGTAAAGTCCAGCCATGTGGAAGTTTGTGTGGAAGGTTGGTTTTGTATGAGAGTCTCCAGTTTTGAGAGCTCATACTGTGTGATCCATCCCTTGTTGCCCAATCCCAGCTTCTGGTAATCAGAGGCTTAGTAACACCCAGAGCATGCAATTATATACCTGACCAACTTGGCTAATAACTGCTGATGGACCTATTCTCCATGAACTTATCTAATACTTCTTTGAACCCACTTATACTTTTGGCTTTCACAACATCCCCTGGCAATGTGTTCCACTGGTTGACCATGCTTTGCGTGGAGAAGTACTTCCTTATGTTTGTCTTAAAATTGCTATCTATTAATTTCATTGGGTGACTCCTGGTTCTTGTGTTATGTGAAGGGGTAGATAACACTTCTGTATTCACTTTATCCACATTATTCATGATTTTATAGTCCTCTATCATATGCCCCCTTACTCATTTATTTTCCAAGCTGAATAGTCCCAGTGTTTTTACTCTCTCCTCAGACAGAAGCTGTTCCATACCCCTAATCATTTTTCTTGCCCTTCTCTGTACCTTTTCCAATTCTAATTAGGGCTGTCGATTAATTGCAGTTAACTCACATGATTAACTCAAAAAAAGTAATCACGATTAAAAAAATTAATTGCAATTAATCGCAGTTTTAATTGCACTGTTAAACAATAGAATATCAATTGAAATTTATTAAATATTTTGAATGTTTTTCCACATTTTCATATATATTGTATTCTGTGTTGTAAGTGAAATCAAAGTGTATAATTTTTTTATTACAAATATTTGCACTGTAAAAATGATAAACAAAAGAAATAGTATTCTTCAATTCACCTCATACAAGTACTATAGTGCAATCTTTGTCGTGAAAGTGCAATTTACAAATGTAGATTTTTTTTTTGTTACATAACTGCACTCAAAAACAAAACAATGTAAAACTTCAGAGCCTACAAGTCCACTCAGTTCTACTTCTTGTTCAGCCAATCGCTAAAACAAACAAGTTTGTTTACATTTACAGGAGATAATCTGCCCTCTTCTTATTTACAATGTCACCAGAAATTGAGAACAGGCATTTGCATGGCACTTTTGTAGCCAGTATTGCAAGGTATTTACATGTCAGATATACTAAACATTCGTATGCCCCTTCATGCTTCGGCCACCATTCCAGAGGACATGCTTCCATGCTGAAGACACTCGTTAAAAAAATAACGCGTTAATTAAATTTGTGACTGAACTCCTTAGGGGAGAATTGTATGTCCCCTGCTCTGTTTTGCCCACATTCTGCCATATATTTCATGCTATAGCAGTTTCAGATGATGACCCAGCACATGTTCATTTTAAGAACACTTTCATTGCAGATTTCACAAAACGCAAAGAAGGTACCAATGTGAGATTTCTAAAGATAGCTACAGCACTTAATCCAAAGTTTAAGAATCTGAAGTGCCTTCCAAAATCTGAGAGGGACGAGGTGTAGAGCATGCTTTCAGATGTCTTAAAAAAGCAACACTCCAATGTGGAAACTACAGAACCCGAACCACCAAAAAAGAATATCAACCTTGTGCTGATGGCATCTGACACAGATAATGAAAATGAACACGTGTCGGTCCTCATTGCTTTGGATTCTTATCAAGCAGAACCCATCATCAACATGGATGCAATCCCCTGGAATGGTGGTTGAAGCATGAAGGGACCTATGAAACTTTAGTGCATCTGGCACGTAGATATCTTGCGATTCCGGCTACAAGTGTGCCATGCAAATGCCTGTTCTCACTTTCAGGTGACACTGTAAATAAGAAGCGGGCAGCATTATCTCCTACAAATGTGAACAAACTTGTTTGAGCAATTGGCTTAACAAGAAGTAGGACTGAATGGACTTGCAGGCTCTAAAATTTAACATTGTTTTATTTTTGAATGCAGTTTTTTTGTACATAATTCTACATTTGTAAGTTCAACTTTCTTGATAAAAATATTGCACTACAGTACTTGTACTAGGTGAATTGGAAAATACTATTTCTGTTGTGTGTTTTTTTACAATGCAAATACTTGTAATCAAAAATAAATATAAAGTGAGCACTGTACACTTTGTATTCTGTGTTGTAATTGAAATCAATATATTTGAAAATGTAGAAAACACCCATAAATATTTAAATAAATGGTATTCTATTGCCGTTTAACAGTGCAATTAATCAAGCAATTAATTTTTTTAAATAGCTTGACAGCCCTAATTCTAATATATCTATTTTGATCTGGGAGGATCAGATTTGCACACAGTAATCAAGGTGTGGGCACACCATGGATTTAAACAGTGGCATGATGATATTTTCTGACATATTATCTACCCCTTTCCTAATGATTCCTAACATTCTGTTAGCTTTTTTGACTGCTGTTGCACATTGAGCAGATTATTTCAACGTGATGATATATTACTGTTTAATTTATCAATTTCTTCCAAAACCTCCTCTACTGACACCTCTATCTGGAATAGCTCCTCGGATTTGTCACCTAAAAAGAATGGCTCAGGTGTGGAAAACTCCCTCAAAACCTCTGCAGTGAAGACCAGTGCAAAAATTCACTTAGCATTACTACAATCTCTTCCTTAAGTGCTTGTTTAGGACCTCAATCATCCAGTGGCCCCACTGATTGTTTGGCAGGTTTCCTGCTCCTGATGTACTTAGCAAATTTTTTGTTATTAGTTTGACTCTTTTGCTAGCTGCTCTTCAAATTCTTTTTTGGCCTGCCTAATTATACTTGACTTGTCAGAGTTTATGCTCCTTTCTATTTTCCTCGGTAGGATTTGACCTTCAAATTTTAAAGGATGCCTTTTTATCTCTAACTGCCTCTTTTACTGGATTGTTTAGCCATAGTGGCAATTTTGGGTCCTCTTACTGCTTTTTTTTTTCTTTCCCTTATTTGGAGTAGATATTTAGTCTGAGCCTCTATTATAGTGTTTTTAAAAAGTTTCTGTGCAGCTTGTAGGCATTTCAACCTTCCTTTCAATTTCCAGTTGACGAACTTTCTAATTTTTGTGTAGTTCACCTTTTTGAGGTTAAATGCTAGTGTGATGGGTTTCTTTGGTATTTCCCCCTACCAAAGATGTTAAATTTAATTACATTATGGTCACTATTATGGAGGGGTTCAGCAATATTCACCTCTTGGACCAGATCCTGTGTGCCACTTAGGACTAAATCAAGAATTGGCTCTTCCCTTTTGGGTTTGAATAAGCAGTCATTAATAGTGTCTAGAAATTTTAGGAAGGTAATATAGTTAATTAAAAGAACAGGAGTACTTGTGGCACCTTAGAGACTAACAAATTTATTAGAGCATAAGCTTTCGTGGATGCATCCGAAGAAGTGGGCTGTAGTCCACGAAAGCTTATGCTCTAATAAATTTGTTAGTCTCTAAGGTGCCACAAGTACTCCTGTTCTTTTTGCAGATACAGACTAACACGGCTGCTACTCTGAAACCTGTCATAGTTAATTAATAAAATAATTAATGCCCATCAACATTCGTTTATGAAAAATAGATCCTGTCAAACTAACTTGATATCTTTTTTTTATGAGATTACAAGTTTGGTTGATGAGACTTCTGTAAGGTTATTGGAAATAAGGTGTGCATTTAAAATTTTTATTAATGACCTGGAAGAAAACATAAAGTCATCATGGATAAAGTTTGCAGATGACACAAAAATTGCGAAAGTATTAAAGAGCAAAGAGGACAGGACACTGATTCAGAATGATTTAGGTTGCTTGGTAAGCTGGGCACAAGAAAACAATATGCATTTTAATATGGCCAATGTAAATGTAAAAGGCAACAGACAGTCCTGTGGCACCTAACAGATGTATTGGAGCATAAGCTTTTGTGGGTGAATACCGTAAATGTATACATCTAGGAATAAAGAATGTAGACCATACTTGTAGGACGGAGGACTATCCTGGGAAGCAGTGACTCTGAAAAGGATTTGAATGTCATGGTAGGTAATCAGCTGAACATGAACTTTGTAGCCAAAAGAACTAATGCAGTCCTTGGCTGCATAAACTGGGGAATCTGGAATAGGATTAGAGAGGTTATTTTACCTTTTTATTTGGCACTCTGTGACTGCTGCTGGAATACTATGTCCAGTTCTGGTATCCATAATTCAAGGATATTTATAAATTGGAGAGGGTTCAGAGAAGAGCCATGAGAATGATTAAAGGATTAGAAAACATGCCTCATAGTGTTACACTCAAGAAGTTCAACAAAGAGAAGATTAAGGGGTGATTTGATCATCATGTATAAGTACCTATATGGGGAACAAATATTTAATAATAGGTTCCTCAATCTAGCCGAGAAAGGTATAACATGATCCAATGGCTGGATACTGAAGCTAGACAAATTCAGATTGGATATAAGGCATAAATTTTTAACAATGAGAATAATTAACCATTGGAGCAATTTACCTAGCATTGTGATTCTCTGTCACTGACAATTTTTAAATCAAGATTGAATGTTTTTCTATACAATATATTCTAGGAATTACTTTGGGGATGTTCTATGGCTGGTGTTCTACAGGAGATCAGGCTAGGGGTAGGCAACCTATGGCACGTGTGCCGAAGGCGGCACACGAGCTGAATTTCAGTGGCACTCACACTGCCCGGGTCCTGGCCACCAGTCCGGGGGGCTCTGCATTTTAATTTAACTTTAAATGAAGCTTCTTAAACATTTTTAAAAACTTATTTACTTTACATACAACAATAGTTTAGTTATATATTATAGACTTATAGAAAGAGACTTTCTAAAAACGTTAAAATGTATTTTTAAAAACCTTAAATTAGCGTGAATAAATTAAGATTCGGCACACCACTTCTGAAAGGTTGCCGACCCCTGGAGATGATCACAGTAATCCCTTCTGACCTTAGAATCTATGAATGCCTTCCAGCAGGATCTCAGTTGATCAAGAGAGAAAACAAACTGGAATGTGAATGCGGACTTTTATATTTTAATGCATCAAATAGATGACTAGAATGATGGAACAATCAATATGCAACACAATTCAAGTGACAACATGATGAAAAACAAGTCACAGATGAATTAGTGGTTGAATAGTGGGTAATAATGGAAGATTTCTCTGATCTTAAGGGAGACCATGGACCAAAAGTCATCTTCAGTACTGTCTCATACAGTTCTGGAAGGGATAGTCACTCTTGAGTGTCAAGATGTTTCTGGAACAAAAACAGAGTAATGTTGCTGTTGGTAGAAAATATGGATTGCAGTGACAAAATGGAGCATCTGTTTTCTTGGGGTATAATATAAATTAAATATAATTTAAAACTGTAGAACCATTGTCTGGGCCATATGATACTGACAAAAATGCATAGATGACTAGGAAGATATAGAAGAACTAGCTAAAACAGTTAGCTAAGATACAGTATACCCAGGCTTGGAACGGTAATATTTTTATAGGCAAATGTCAGTAAACATCAATTTCACCAAACAAAAAACAGATAACAAAAATTTCTATTGATAATCAAACTTTACAGATAGGCAAAGTAAAAAAATGCTGCTTGAGAACTTAGCGTTAATTTAAGGATATTCACTTTGAATATTTTGATGTGATGTTGACAACTTGGTTATATAACTTTAAGAGAGAGAGAGAGAGAGTTTATATATAATGGTTCTATAGCTTTAATTTTTTGTATCTCAAAGTCTGCTGGCATTAAATAATTGCTGTTGGAAACTTTCCCATAATTTTGAACAATAGTGAAAATTTAAATAGATTAAAAATAAAAAAAATGCTTAAAAGTAAACATCAATATAATCCATCAAAATTATATATATAAAATTGAATTCTGTCAAGCTTAGGCATACCTTATATAGAGAAAAATGCTTGTATTGTATGACTATTGCATAGCGCCTACAGATGCAGATTTTAAATTTACCAATTCCCCCACCTCCACCAGACCTGATACTGACAGTGGACATAGCTAACTTCAAGAATCATATTGTTCTTTATCAGATCACTTGTTCTTTATCAGGTAATGCACACTATTGGTGCATGCAATGATGAAAGAGCTGCTACTTGCTAGACTCCTGCCATTTACAAAAGAATTTGAACTGCATCACAGCCACAACCATTACAAATTGCTATAAAAGGGCAGGTTTTACCAAAGCACTTTCTCTGCTTGGTTGTACAATATGCAGTGGACTGTTGTTGACACTGATTTAGACGTTCATGTTCCTCCTGGAATGGCATGACAGGATTTTGACTACTATGTGGAGACTAACAATAGGATTGCTACTAAAGGAGAGAGAACTGATTCTGAACTGTGATCTGCATTTCAATCTGCAAACAATGAAGTTTCTGGGGAGGATATAGAGGGACACAGGAAAGTGAAACTGCTATTGCTAGGCAGGCATAAAGTTCCTTTTCAGCTTTGCACAGCTCTAGCATCATATGAAGCATTTTATAATATTCCTCAGTGTTTCTGTGGTAGTACCATACCGGTACAGTTACCACTGATTTTATGCTAACACATGTGAAGTTCAAAATCTGTAATACTTCAGGTACAATATTATTTTCTCTTTCTAAAAAATATGTTTTAAAATGAATTTGTACTGATGATAAGATGCAATCTGTTTTATAGCACCATACATTGAAATATCTCACATTCAATGTTTATTCAATAAACTGAATTAAATGTAGCAAGTCGGTGCAATACAGAGGCTTTTAAATTCTATTTTTATCTTTGCTGCTTAAAGTGTTTTAAAGGTAACATCTACAGTACTTTTGTACAGGACATTTGAAATACATTTAGTATGCTGCAGTGTATACTTTTGATATAGTATATACTGAAGACTCCGTATCCCTAGAAGATCAGCCAGCCAGCACCAGCTGAGGAGCATGATGTCATAAGTTGATAATCTACTGCAACTTTTTAAATCTTTGCTTCCCCTTGAACACCATCATTTTCACCACCCACTACCCCTTATCCAGAGCACTATGCCCAAATGATAAGAACATAAGAACAGCCATACCGGGTCAGTCCAATGGTCCATCTAGCCCAGTAACCTATCTTCCAACAAGCAACAAAGAGTCCTGTGGCACCTTTAAGACTAACAGATGTATTGGAGCATAAGCTTTCGTGGGTGAATGCCCACTTCAATGCATCCAACAAAGTGGGCATTCACCCACGAAAGCTTAAGCAACAATACATCTGTTAGTCTTAAAGGTGCCACAGGACTCTCTGTTGCTTTTTACAGATCCAGACTAACACGGCTACCCCTCTGATACTATCTTCCAACAGCGGCCAATGCCAGGTGCTTCAGAGGGAATGAACAGACTAGACAATCATTGAGTGATCCATCCACTGTTGTCCACTCCCAGCTTCTAGCAAATAGAGGCTAGGGACAATCAGAGCATGGTGTTGCATCCCTGACCATACTGGCTAATAGTCATAGATGGATCTATCCTCCATGAACTTATCTAGTTCTTTTTTTAAAACTGTTATTGTTTTGGCCTTCATGACATCCCCTGGCAAAGAGTTCCACAGGTTGACTGCATTGTCTGAAGAAGTACTTCCTTTTGTTTGTTTTAAACCTGCTGCCTATTAATTTCTTTGGATGACCCCTAGTTTTTGTGTTATGTGAAGGAGTAAATAAAACTTCCTTATGCACTTTCTCCACACCAGTCAAGATTTTATAGACCTCTATCATATCTCCTCTTAGTCATCTCTTTTCCAAGCTGAAAAGTCCCAAGCCTGGTCTATACTACAGAGTTAAGTCGATGTAAGGATATAGACCTAACTCTGTAAGTGTCCACACTAAAATGGTGCACCTGCCGATGTAAGTTGCCCACATCGACTTCATAAGTCCACATCTGTAAGAGGCGTAGTGCTTAGGTCAATGAAATTAGGGCCAGGGCCGGCTCTAGGCACCAGCATTCCAAGCATGTGCTTGGGGGAGCTCTTTTCAAGGGGCAGCACTCTGGCTTTTTTTTTTTTTTTTTTTTTTTTGCTTGGGGCGGCAAAAAACCTCCAGCTGTGAGACCCACATGGCTGTCAGTCCCCCATAATCAGGGCCAGCTCCAGGCAGCAGCTCAGCAAGCAGGTGCTTCGGGCGGCCAAGGAGAAGGGGCGGCACGTTCGGCTCTTCGGCAGCAATTCGGCGGCGGGTCCCTCGGTCCATCTCGGAGGGAAGGACCTGCCACCAAATTGCCACCGGAGAAGAAAGCAGCGAGGTGGAGCTGCTGCCGAAGTGCCGCCGATCGCGATTGTGGCTTTTATTTTTTTCCCCCGCTGCTTGGGGCGGCTAAAATCCTGGAGCCGGCCCTGCCCACAATATTGCATTTCAGTTTGTGTAAGCAGTCCTCATGAGGATTCGCACCACTGGCAGAAGGAGGGTAGTGTGGACACTAACAGCCGATTTAATTGCTGGGGTGCCCATAGGTTGACCTAACTTCAGTCAACTTAATTGACAAGCCCCCAATCTTATTAATCTCTCCTGATACAGAAGCTGTTCCATACCCCTAATCATTTTTATTTTTGGCCTTTTCTGTACCTTTTCCAGTTCTAATATATCTTTTTTGAGATGTGGCAACCAGATCTGCATGCAGTGTTAGCTTTTTTGACTGCTGCTGCACATTGAGCGGACATTTTCAGAGAACTATCCACAATGACTCCAAGATCTCTTTCTTGAGTGGTAACAGCTAATTTAGACCCCTCATTTTGTATGTATAGTTGGGATTATGCTTTCCAGTGTGCATTACTTTGCATTTATCAACATTGAATTTCATTCGCCATTTTGTTGCTCAGTCACCTAATTTAGTGAGATCCCTTTGTAACCATTCGCAGTCTGCCTGGGATTTAACTATCTTGAGTAATTTTGTATCATCTGCAAATTTTGCCACCTCACTGTTTACCCCTTTTTCCAGATCACTAATGAACATGTTGAACAGCACCAGTCCCAATACAGAACCCTGGGGGATACCACTATTTACCTCTCTCCTTTCTGAAAACTGACCATTTATTATTACCCTTTTTTCAGGTCTTTTAACCAGTTACTGATGCATGAGAGGACCTTCCATCTTATCCCACTGCTGCTTACATTGCTTACGAGCCTTTGGTGAGGGACCTTGTTAAAGGCTTTCAGTAAGTCCAGGTATACTAGATCCACTGGATCACCCTTGTCCACATGTTTGTTGACCCCGTCAAAGAATTCTAATAGATTGGGGAGGCATGATTTTCCTTTACAAAAGCCATGTTGACTCTTCATCAACAAATCATGTTCATTTATGTGTCTGATAATTCTGTTCTTTACTATAGTTTCAACCAATTTGCCTGGTACTGAAGTCAGGCTTACTGGCCTGTAATTGCCAGGATCGCCTCTGGAGTCTTTTTTTAAAAATTGGCGTTGCATTAGCTATCTTTTGATCATCTGGTACAGAAGCTGATTTAAATGATAGGTTACATACCACAGTTACCAGTTCTGCAATTTCACATTTGAATACCTTCATAACTCTTGGGTGAAGACCATCTGGTCCAGGTGACTTAGTACTGTTTAATTTATCAATTTGTTCCATGACCTCCTCTATTTATACAGTAACTCCTCACTTAAAGTCATCCCGGTTAACACTGTTTCGCTTAAAGTCACATTTTTCAGGAACATAACTACAACATTAAATGAGGAGTCACTGTACCTCAATCTGGGAGAGTTCCTCAGATTTGTCAGCTAAAAAGAATGGCTCAGGTGTGGGAATCTCCCTCACATCCTCTGCAGTGAAGGCTGATGCAAAAGAATTCATTTAGTTTTTCTGCAATGGTCTTACCTTGCTTGAGTGCTCCATTAGCATCTTGACTGGTCAGTGGCCCCACTGATTGTTTAGCAGGATTCCTGCTTCTGATGTACTTAAAATAAATTTTGCTGTTAGTTTCTGAGTCTTTTGCTAGTTGCTATTCAAATTTTTTGGCCTGCCTAATTATACTTGAGTTGCCAGAGTTTATGCTGCTTTCTGTTTTCCTCAATAGGATTTAAGTTCCAATTTTTAAAGGAATCAATTCACATGAACTGCTGAGAAGGTTATAAAGAGCTTCTGCATCCTGCACCAGCACCAGCCTAACCATTACTCCTAGGCGAATTCTGCGCCACTGTGCATATGCAGAATTTATGTCCCCCACAGATTATTTGTTTCCCTGAAGAAAAATTACTTTCTAACGGGGAAACAAAGAGAAGCCACAAGAGTGGTCATGCAATCCTCCCGAGCAGTATGTTTTGGGTGCCCAGGGCAGCTGGCAGAAAGATAAATCACTGTGGGGCTGGGGAAGGGACTGGGGAAGACCCAGATGGTGGCTCCTACCCTGCGCTGGGCTCAGCTGCTAGTCTTGGCTGGGCTGGGGAGGACAGGACTTCCTCTTCCCCCATGGCATCCGGGGCCGTGTCAGACCCACCCCCAGATTTCTCCCCCAGCTGTAGGAAGCTCGGTAAACTCCCTCACCCCCTGCACTTCCTGCACCCATCACCGCTCAGCTGCAGGGGGAGGGGTCACAGTACAGAGAGCTGCTCCCCCATCCACCCAACCCCTGTGCATCCAGGCCCCCTCAGATCCAGACCCTTCCACTGAGTTTCACCCCCCTGCATCCAGAACCCTCCCTGATGAGCCTCACTCCCCCTGCACCAGGACCACCCTGACGAGCTACCCGCACCCAGATCCCCATCCTACCGGGCCCCAACCAGCTTCACATGGGTGGATCCCCACCCCACTGAGCCCACTATCCCAGCATCTGGACCCCAGTCCATTGATCCTGCCACATCCAGACCCCCGCCCACACTGAGCCCCAACCACCTTCATCTGCTCCCCCCCCGCAGAGTCCCATTACCATTGTACCCAGAATCCCTCAACAAGCCTCTGTGTATCCAGATCACCCCCACATCCGGATCCTCCACTGAGCCGCTCGCACCCAGACTGCTTCACACAGAACCCTCTCAACCCACACCTGGATCCCCCCCACACTAAGACCCTTCACACATGGATCTTCCCTTGCTGAGCCTGCCTGCCCACACCTGGTGCACCTAGCATGGAGGGGCAGGGCCCTAGTGTGTTTCTGGGGCAGGCCCGGTCCTTGCACTATGTCAGGGTTGGGTGCAGCCTCACCGCTGAGTCTGTGTCCTGGGGGTGGGGGGCAGAGCTGCACAGTGATCTCCCATCTCTGTGTAGTCAATGGCCTGAGCTCCCCAATGCCATGCTAGAGCCTCCACATTTATTTGACAAATAAAATTTGCAGAATTTTAAAATATTGTATGCAGAATTTTTATTTTTTTGGCACAGAATTCCCTCAGGATTAAACCATTATTAGGACACTGTGGGGAGCCACAGTCAAACATAACCAGATAAATTGAGATAAAATGTATTAACTTATATCCGTTTTACGGATAAGTTTGAGGTCAGCTAACACATTCTCACTAACCCCAACCTATCTTTGACTTTTTTACCTAATCTAGACAAACCCGTAGTACACACCTATGGAAATTTGGGGCTAAATGGTTTGCCCAGTGTCACACAGGAACTCTGAGTGGGACAGAAGTAGGAATAAAACTCAGTTATTTTAGGTAGCATTCAACTGTCTTAACCATAGGGCCATCCTTACTCTTCTGGCAGTTTCTGTCCTCATTCTGTACATGTTTTCAACTTCTAGAATGAATGTGGCAGGGGTCCTACAGACACCCACTTCATTCACTGAAGAATCTTGTTTCCTTTGCTAAACACAACCCAGTATGTGCTTTGAATGTAGCTGGAGTCCTGCATTCAAAATAGTGTGTTGAAATTAGAGACTGTATCATACTGCTTACAAACAAAGGGCTAGAATGTTGCCTGGGCAACCTTAAAGCTGGCATTTCCTAACTTCCAAATGCTCGATTTTGCTACCTTAATGCTCTCAATACTCTATAATGTGTTTTTTTTGCAGGCACCTGCCTAAGTTTTATATTTAAAGGAATACCCAAACTTCAATGTATGCCATCACCCCAATCACCCTATATTTATCCAGATCCTGACAAGAGGCAATCTGAACCAAGGGTCAGAGCAGGGTCAAACTTGAGGCTGGGAGTAGCAGATGAGTTTGTAGTCAGGTTCCAGGCCAGGTTTGATACCAAGCATCAGAGTCCAAGTCAGGAGGCAAAATCCAAATCAAGCTGAGTTCAAAACAAGGCATTCAAGAGCAGGAATGGTCATGGCAGCTACAAGAGACCCACACTGTTGTCTGGACACTTCCTGGACCACCCTTTGGGTTTACATAGGGCAGGGAGCCAATCAGGAGCCATGAGGCTGCTTCCTGTCAGACCCCTTGTGGTGGGATGGCCCATGGTCTGTGTCCACAGGAGTTTCTGGGTAGTGGGGCACAAACTACTTATAGCTGCTGCTGGGTGACAGTATGGAGCTGTCTGCTGCTTAGCAGCTCTGTAGGCCTGGGTTATAAACCCTCTAGACCTCACAGTATTTCAGCACTGCCGTATGGACTTCTGCTACTTAAACTAAAGGATGAAGAACCTTAGCTAGCAGCAAGATAAGGTTGTTATCCTATGTGAACCAGCCAATAGGGAAAGACACATAATACAGTGAAACTAGGGCTTTCTCTGCATGAATAGCCTCATCTTACAGAGAGTATAGATCGGGGTTGGTAACCATGCCAAAGACAGCATGCAAGCCGATTTTTTATAGCACACTGCTGCCTGCTGGGGCCCTGGCCCCACTCAGCCCCCCCGTCCATCGCTCTCTCCTGCGGGGGCAGGAGGCAGAAACTTGGTCCTGCCTGCTGGCAGCCAAGCTTCCCCGCTCTTCCCCCAGCGTGGTGCCTTCCTGTCCATCCACTTCTCCTTCCCTGCGCCGATCAGCTAATGGCCCTTGCGAGGGGAAGGGGGAGCAGAGCCGGGGAGGAGGCAGAGAAGAGATAGGGATGGATGGGGCCCTGGGGAAAAGGGGGGAATCGGGGCATATCCCCTCCAGCCCCCTGCTGTGAGCCGCTCATGGCAGGGGGCTGGGAGCATTCCCACGAGCTGAGCACCCCAGCCCTCTGCCCTGACCCCTGAACCCCCTCACACACACCCAGCCCTCTGCTCTGACCCCTGCACCTCCCACAACCCCAGCCCTGACTTCTGCACCGCCCACACATACCCAGCCATCCCATACCCTGACTCCTGCACCCCCTCACACACCTCCAACCCCCGTTCTGACTCCTGCACCCCCCACACATACCCAGCCCCCCCACACCTCATGCCCTGACTCTTGTGCCCTCCCACATCCCCACTCCCACCCTGAGCACCAAACAGGAGCTCCTGCACACACACCCCACATTCCCACCCGCACCCCCAGTCTGGGGTCCCGGCTGCTGGCCCCTTGCCAGCTGGGATCCCGCTGCCAAACTAGGTGAATGGAACCCCAGGCCGGCAGCGGGCTGAGTGGGCTGGCGGCATAAGATCAGCATTTTTATTTAATTTTAAATTAAGCTGCTTAAACATTTTGAAAACCTTGTTTACTTCACATACAACAATAGTTTATATAATATAGACTTATAGAGAGACCTTCTAAAAAACGTTAAAATGTATTACCGGCACGCGAAACCTTAAGTTAAAGTGAGTAAGTGAAGACTTGGCACACCACTTCTGAAAGGTTGCTGACCCCTGGTATAGATGAATACATGGCAGCTTCTTTCTGAGAGGCAACATGGCTAAGTAGATGAACTTTGGGTCTGTCATAGGTGGGTTCTCTTCCCTTCTTGTGTAACTTCTCTGTGGGGCATGAGACTTGTTTAATAATAAGGGTTGTGAGAGGTACAGAATTATTAGTACCAGTCAGTAGAAGAAGTGAGTCTAAATCTCATCTCCTGGTTTCCAAGGCAGTGCACATTCCTGATAGGCCAACATGCATTTTCATCCCAGAAAGCAGGAGAAGGAGGAAGACAATAGTCCATTTTGTCTGTGTCCCATCTGGAGTTTGAACTCATTGTGAAATGTTGGAGCTTTGCATGTGTAGTGCTATGGAATGTTAAGGGTCTCTAACATGCTGGCAAAACCAATCTGTACCACATAAACCATAAATAGGAAATGGCAGTTTCTGAAAGCTGATAACTTGCCAACTGTGATGTTGCACTCTATATGATTTTATGAAAATATACTAATGAGTGTGAATATAATGTAACTGGAATATGCTTCATGCAAAAGGTCTCTTGTAAGGTATCAGTACAAAGCTTATAATCTACTGAATGTGGTCATCCTATTTGTATAAATGTATCACTCTTGTATCTGAAACTAGAAATAAGAAATATAACTCTGAGGTCCTATTGTAATTATGCAAATTGTGGGCCATCAATGGTGGTTTGGAATGTTGATGGCTCCCATCAACTAAGACAATTGACTGTAGATGGCTCTATTTACTTGTAAGTCTTCCTGTATACGTGTGCTGACAAGTGGGTAATGAAGGTTTACGGTGACATTGATCATCTCACCTGAACTGGAATCCATCTTTAACCTGGTGCTTCTCCATTTAGAAGGAGGGGTGGGAATCCAGAGAGGGACAAAGAATTCCCGCCTTGTGCGAAAGATATTTAAGGGGTTGGAACAGAACAAAAGGGACTGCAGTCATGAGAAATCCCCTGGCTACCACCTGAGCTGGAACAAGAACTGTACCAGAGGAAAGGATTGTGCCCAGACTAGGAAGGCGTCCAGTTTGTGAGAGAAGCTTATTGAAACATCTCTGAGGGTGAGATTTCATCTGTAATCACTCTCTTACTGTATTAGACATAGACTTACATGTTTTATTTTATTTTGCTTGGTAATTCACTTTGTTCTGTCTGTTATTACTTGGAACCACTTAAATCCTACTTTTTGTATTTAATAAAATCGCTTCTTACTTATTAATTAACCCAGAGTATGTATTAATACCTGGGGGGGAGGGGAAACAGCTGTGCATATCTCTCTATCAATGTTATAGAGTTTACCCTGTATAAGCTTTATACGGGGTAAAACGGATTTATTTGGAGTTTGGACTCCATTGGGAGTTCAGTAACTGAATGATGGAGACAGGAGCACTTCTTAAGCTGTTTTCAGTTAAGCCTGCAGCTTTTGGGGGACGTAGTTCGGACCTGGGTCTGTCTTTGTAGCAGGCTAGCGTGTCTGGTTCAAACCAGGCAGGATACTGAAGTCCCAAGCTGGCAGGGAAAACAGGTTCAGAGGTAGTCTCAACACATCAGGTGGCAGTCCCAAAGGGGGTTTCTGTGACCCAACCCATCACACCAACATCTGAATGAATTTTCATGAGGCCAACATAAGGCACCTCCCTGATCTTAGGACAGCCCCATGCCAAATGTCAAGGTCCTGTAGCAAACCCTGGAGGAATTGAAGTTCTTTAAAAATGTTGCAAGAATTTGTATAATGGAAAGTGTTAAGCAACCTAAATATAGGGTTCACTGCTGCTTCTTCTACAATGCAGAGCTCAAAATAGTATAAAAGAATTTGCTGAATCATTCCAAAACAAAATGCTACTGGGCTGTGAGTATGCTTGGAACATTACAGCCAAGAAGAAATTAATTTGCCAAAGTTATGAACAACTGAAATTAGGTGAGAAGGTGCTATGACAGAAGCTGCATTTTGCCATCAGCTATAACAGTAATTGTCATGACTGTTACAATAAATGGTTGATGGATGAAGCAGATACCACCAGATTTTTGAAACAGCTCAGCATCCAACAGCTCCCATTTAGACATCAAAATAACTGGCCAGATTTTCCAAAGAGTCCTAAAGGTAATCTGACCCCGGTTGAGTATGCTGAGCACTTTTGAAGCTTGGCTCAGGTACAGCAAATCTCAAACACAAGCTTGTGGGGGTGCCACTGCTCCTCCAAGCCAATCTTCTGACCTATCTGAACCCCATCCTGCCAAGCCTGTCCCCTTGCTTGCTCATCCATTGCCTTCCCCCGCCACCCGGAATGACACCCAGATGCTGAACCTGTCTGCACTTTGGACTGTGTAACCTAGTTCACTCTTCGAACAACAGTGGGTTTCACCAATCTCTTGGTGATACCACTGCTCCCTGACCACTGCTCATCAAGCAGACCCACTGGCACCCTGGCCTCAGCCTTGGACCAACAGCTCATAGCAGGCCATGACAGAAAATTTGGCAAAGAGCTTTGTGTATCTTAAGTTCTCAGACCAGAATTATGTTTAGTAACATTTTACAAGAGCCTCAAAATCAAAAATTATATCCTCCACTTATATAGTCTTCATGCTTCAGAAATCCCTGGTGCTATCAATGTATAGAAAAAGACAAAGAGAGACGAGAGTCTCCTGTCAATGTAAATAACTAGCACTTTTCATTGACATTTGAGTTTCAGATTCGGGTTACCAATTTGGAATTTCAATAAAGAAGTTGCAATCTGATAATCAGTTTGAGATCTGCAAATAGTCCTGAAAAGTTAGTTCTTTCTGCAGAAATGAGTCATGCTTTTAGAAAGATAACCTATTATAGTTTTCTGGCATTAAAAGTGATTATTACTAATTGGAAAGATGTAATAGTTATTAGTCATTGTGGCTGTTATTGTCATGTATTGGGAAAAAACAGCTGATAACAAATGGAGCAGATTTCTTTCTTTGAGGAAGAATGGCCATTCATATCTCACAATTTGACAAATCAATAAATATTTCCTGGAGCATGTAAATGACATTTACATATTTGTATAGTCTCATATTGTATTTTACTTACATCAAATTTAATTTTCCTGTTACATTTCCACAATGTAAAAATGATTATGTATCCCCTGATGTCATTCTTAATATCTCTCTGGTCATATAACTCACACTCTTAATTAGGGCATTGAAATAGTTGTGTTATGCCATTGTATTATTGTATTTATTTTTTTATTTTCTCTCATTGTGGAAATATGCCTCTTCTATATTAATAATTTAGTTACATTTGTCTTATCATAAAAATAAGAACTTTTTGAACCAAAAAAGTCATCCCATTTTATTTAATTATTTATCTCAGTTCTTATGCTTTTTCATCATGACAGCTCTCATAACATTCTCTCCAGACCTCATAAATTAACAGGTTTTTTTTATTATTTCTCTCACAATAGTTCTACATAAAAATGGAATAAGATCAACACTATAGTTTCCTTCTTAAAAGCCTTAGTGTGTTTGGTGCAATTAGCTAGAACAACTAGAAGAATTCATCTATCATAGCTATTTGTAAGATGCCTTTCAATTTTGTATCTAAACACTGAGGGAATTGGGGATTTTTTGAGTGGGTAGTGGTATCATCTTTCTGAAAAACTCTTTTCTGTACTGAATATCAACCAGCATAAGAGTTGGGTATACAGACAGTTAATGCATGTCACAGATCATAAAGAATACAAACTCTGAAAATGAAAGGATTTTTATTTACAATACTGTAAATAAGACTAGTGGTGATTGCTTTACCATCAGAGTATTTGTTGCCTGTAGAAATCAGTCAGTAAATAACAAATATATAATTCTAGTTTTCTAATTTAAAAAATGTTCATGGGCATCTGCATTGTTCATCATCACTATGACTACAATGTTCTTTAAAGTTCAGCATCACGCTTTTCAACCTCAAATTGAAATAAATTATGGGTGTGACAAATTCACTTCCTTGTAGATTTGTAGGATGCTAAATACATTGGCTAGACACCAGTTATGGCCCAAATTCTGCTGTGCCCAGATGCTCAGGAGAGTCAGGGGGACTATCAAGGAACCGATTATGGTTCCCTCATCCTCTGCTCAGCCACAAATATGAAGGATTTTTTTGCCAGCTGGGGATTGCCATTCCTGCCCAGGCTGACTACACCCCACCCCTAGCACTGAGTGCTGCAGAGAGGGAGGCACAGAGACTGGCTCTGACAGCTCTGTGGCTGCTCATATGCCAGGGGACTAAAGGCCATCCTATACTCTCTTTCTACTGCCATGGTAGTGCAAAGAGCGAGGAGAAGGACAGAGAACCACTCCTCTGAGACCTGTAATTCAATTTATGTTTTTGGTTTCTATTCAGTAAAAGACCTGGTCATCCTCTCCACTTCCCAAGGTGGAGGGGACCCTAATCAGGGGAATCCCATCTTGGAGTGGGAAAGGGGGAGATGAAGAAGGAAAAATGTGGGAAAATAGTCTGTGGTCATCATGCAACTAAAGGCTGTTTCATAATGCACATGCACAAGGAGGCTGAATTAAGGTTGCATGGACAACCTTAACTCTGGCATTTACTGACGTTTTAGTGCTTGACTTTGTAATCTTAACATACTTTATATATGTTATTATATTATATATATAATTATTTGTATAATGACCAAGAGTAGGCTAGGTATTTAACAAACATATATGAAAGATAGGTCCCTGTATCAAAGAATTTGCAGTTTAAGTAGACAAAATACAAACAAAAAGGAGAAGAGGAAAGAGGTGCAACACTAGATTTTTTTCTTCCATTCCTATTTTCTTTTCTTTGGGGAGACAAGAATGAAGGGCTTTTTCTGTTTGTTTTCTTCCAGCCTTGTCTATTCATGCGGGAGGGAGTGCGGGGTGTGGGAGGGGGTGTGGGGTGCAGGAGGGGGCTCAGGGCAGGGGGTTGCGGTGCAGGAGGGGTGTGGCAGGGGGCTCAGGGCAGGGGTTTGGGGTGCAGGGTGTAGGAAGGGTTTGGGATGCGGGCTCCAGCCCAGTGCCACTTACCTTGAGTGGCTCCGGGGTGGCAACTGTGCGCAGCAGGGCTCAGGCAGGTTCCCTGCCTGCCCTGGCCGCATGCCACTCCCAGAAGTGGCCAGCATGTCCGGCAGTGGCTCCTGGGTGTTGGGTGGGGCAGGCAGCTCCGCCGTGCACTGCCCTCGCCTGCGGGTACCACCCCTGAAGCTCCCATTGGACGCAGTTCCCCATTCCCAGCCAATGGGAGCTGCAGGGGGTGGTGCCTGCAGGCGAGGGCAGTGCATGGAGCCCTCTGCACCCTCTCTCCCCAGGGGCCGCAGGGACGTGGTGCCGGCCGCTTCCGGGAGCGGCGTGAGGCCAGGGCAGGCAGGGAGCCTGCCTTAGCTTCGCTGCGCCATGGGACTGGCAATTCTGGGATCGGATCGAAAGCCCTGACGGGCCAGATCCAGCCCATGGGCCGCAGTGCGCCCTCCCCTGCCCTAGAACATAGATAAGAGATTTGTCCAAATTCTTTGGCCTCCTCCTCCCCCCACCTACTCCTAAATCCATATCAGATAACAGAGAAATAAAAGTTCTAGGAATATTTGCTCTGATGAAGGCAGGTCACTGCAGGCACAGGGAAGGTACGATGCCATACTTCTGTTTCTGAATAGAGTCCTCTCCTCTCCAGGGCCCTATGTGCTTTATTGGCTGCCACCAAACGGAACATGATGAAAATCCTGCTGCTGTGGGAAGAGTATTGTGGGCTTGGTGTACTGCTGCTATTCCTCTGCTGGATACCAGTGCTGATGGGAGGTGAGATGGAAAGGGACAGCGTGGGGGAGGGAGCGAGGGGGAGGAAAGACTAGCTGGCCAATACTTGCAAGCCAACATTACATTTTGAAGTAAGAGTAATACTTGCTTTACTTACTAATGCCTGTTTAACACATATGATCTAATGTATGAATCTACTAATAGCACAAATGACATAAAGTGTCTTCTAAACTTTGCATTCTGCTTTTAAGGAAGAATTTAATACAAAATGTCCAGTATGCTGTGTGTTGTGCTATCATCTTACACAGCACCACTAAGGTCTGCAGCTTTACGGATTACTTTACAAAGCACCACCTTCTAGTGCCGCTCTATTGATTTATCTTTTAAAGAGTTGCTATGTAGAGCCTGATCCTCCTAGTTCAATTAAAATTAGGGCTGTTGATTAATCGCAGTTAACTCATGTAATTAACTCAAAAAATTAATCGTGATTAATCGCACTGTTAAACAATAGATACCAATTGAAATTTATTAAATATTTTGGATGTTTTTCTACATTTTCAAATATATTGATTTCTATTACAACATAGAATACAAAGTGTACAGTGCTCACTCTATATTTATTTTTTATTACAAATATTTGCACTGTAAAAATGATAAACAAAAGAAATACTATTTTTCAATTCACCTCATACAAGTATTGTAGTGCAATCTCTTTGTCATGAAAGTGTAACTTACAAATGTAGATTTTTTTTTGTTACATAACTGCACTCAAAAACAAAACAATGTAAAACTTTAGAGCCTACAAGTCCACTTAGTCCTACTTCTTGTTCAGCCAATTGCTGAGACAAACAAGTTTCTTTACATTTACGGGAGATACTGACTGCTTCTTATTTACAACGTCACTTGAAAGTGAGAACAGGCATTTGCATGGCACTTTCGTAGCTGACATTGCAAGGTATTTACGTGCCAGATATGCTAAACATTCATATGCCCCTTCATGCTTCGGCCACCATTTCAAAGGACATGCTTCCATGCTGATGATGCTTGTTAAAAAAATAATGTGTTAATTACATTTCTGACTGAATTCCTTGGGGGAGAATTGTATGCCTCCTGTTCTGTTTTACCCACATTAATCTGCCATGTATTTCATGTTATAGCAGTCTCAGATGATGACCCAGCACATGTTCGTTTTAAGAACACTTTCACTGTAGATTTGACAAAATGCAAAGAAGGTACCAATGTGAGATTTCTCAGGATAGATACAGCCCTCGACCCAAGGTTTAAGAATCTGAAGTTCCTTCCAAAATCTGAGAGGGACGAGGTGTGGAGAATGCTTTCAGATGTCTTAAAAGAGCAACACTCCGATTCAGAAACTACAGAACCCGAACCACCAAAAGAGAAAATCAACCTTCTGCTGGTGGCATCTGACTTAGATGATGAAAATGAACATGCATAGGTCTGCTCTGCTTTGGATCGTTATTGAGCAGAACCCATCATCAGTATGGATGCATGTCCTCTGGAATGGTGGTTGAAGCATGAAGGGATATATATGAATCTTTAGCACATCTGGCACGTAAATATCTTGCAAGACCTAATTAAAATTAATGCAAAACTCATATTGATGTAAATGTGAGCGGTGTGGCAGTTTTAGCAATGCCATTCTTTGCATCAGAACTAAACTGAGAGACCTTAAACCTGGACTGTGGGACACAAATAATATAGCTCTGATCCTTTACTGAAACAGACACTATTTTTGATGCTCTAGCATTTATGAAGCGTGCCCAGAAATATGTTTGAAATGGCAGTTCCCATTTGTCTGCAGTACAAAGTTGTGCAGTTCAGCACAACTGTTCTTGTGGTCTCCTTGACTGTGTAGTGAGCTGCTAAACGTGGAAGAGGCTGTGCAGGGTTTTATTTTGTGTCCACAAGAGGTCAGATTGGAAAAAAAAAGTAGATATATTCTCATTTATTAAAACAACTTCTGTTGAGGAGACAAGCTTACAAGGCTCAAAAGCTTGTCTCTCTCACCAAGAGAGTAAAAGATATTACCTCACCCACCTTTTCTCTCTAATATCCTGGGACTACCACAGGTACAACACTGCATAGGTATATTCTCCAAAGATTTACTCACAACCTAAGCTCTGCCACTCATGCATGACACAAAAATGGCAGCAACGTATTCCACAGCTACATTTACTTTCCCATCTGTCTGGGCTATCATCCGCTACACTATTCATTTCTTTCGGCTTGCCGAGAGAATTTTTTCTTAAACTTTTATTTTCTCTGCCTTTTAACTTTCTCAGTTTTCTTTGTTCAGTTACAGAGCTTAAGTGGTAGGTTGGCTCAGATCCAGAAATGATTTTCTCTTCACTCTCTTACAAAGCACATGCAAGTGGGGGTGGAGGCACACACTTATAGCTAAGCTCTCGAATGAGAACATTGAAAATTTCAAGCAGCACTTTCAAAAACCAATGACCCTGTGGTTGGCTCAGGCTCCAGAAGCTCTTCTGGTTCTCTTTTTCATGCACTTGGTAGCTGTTCTATCCTTCAGGGTTTTCACATAACATTCCCAGCAGCTCTCAGAGTTTATGTCCACAAATCAGCTTTCGTTAGAGCAATACCATACCTGACTCAGTCTTGTTCTTTGGTTATCTGCTACATTCTGCAGTTGCTTCCAGGGCCAGAATATGACATTCTGAGGCTCTAAGCTATGTCAAGTGTAATAGGCCCCATACCATAAAAAAAATTATTCTCACAGAAAGGACATTGAATATATAAACAAAAAGCTTTATATTTGCATATATACAAAGGCGACGTTGTAAAAATAGAATAATAATCTAACTAAAACACGTCTTGCAATATGCCTGTTTGCATTATAAAATAGTTTCAAATTAACATATTTTCGTCTATGATTTTTTTAATTAGTAGATATGAAAATTTTATATATACAGCAATGCAAAAGCAGTTACAGTTACACAGACCAGCTTACTTAATGGAAGCAGTACAACCTGCAGTATGTCTGTTTGCATATCATATTAATTTTAACACTGAAATTTCTTTTGTGATTTCTTTCTTTTCACATTTTCTTTTGTGATTTTTGGAGAACAAAGTTATTGATGATGTCCTCAAATGATAAGCTACAGAGTTTGTCACTTTCGATGCAGAGACTGCTTAGGGCAGATATCTTTTCTTGCAGCATTTTCTAGGCAGACATCTCTCTCTTCATTTGCTTCTCTATCCTCTGTCACCCCCAGGACCATTAATTAATCTTGAATAAGCACCTCAGACACACGGAATGACAACAAGCTATATGCGTGAAAGAGAAAGAAAGAATTTACCAGAAAAAAAAATGGTAATCTCTAGACAGACATTGAGAAAGTGAGAAAAACTAGCCTATATTCAAGGAAATATAATGAATATTATAGGCTTTAATAGCCTATAAATCATATATGCACATAGTTTGAAATAATTTGCTCACCAAGTACTCAGAATATTTTGATATATATGTATATTTTCCTTTACTCCTCAAGATCCATTTGACCCAAGTCCATAAGACGATCACCTGCAAACTCAATCATGTGAAGCATGGACAGCTCATGAAGCAGAAAGCGGCAGGCATACTAATACACAGTTGTACTTATGTACAGATCAAAAGAAGAAAGAACACACTACCACTTAAGAAAATGAAGAAAAACAGGAGCAAAGGCACTATACGACTGAGCGTGCTAGACCATAAACAAAAGATGGAGGACATCCGACTATTATCAGCCAAGAGGGATGCTATTCATGATGTCACTGCAGGACAAGTCCCATACGAGTATGAGCTTGGCAGGATTGCTTCACGACACTGCCGTCTCCGACCTCACATTTTCCCCGATTTTATTGACAGTGAGATTATTTGTTTATTTAATTAAGTTATGAGGCATGGTCAGAATTTTACCAGTAGCAGCTGCCAACAAAACACTGCCTTAGGAGACTAATAGCAGACGTACTTATAGAAATACTAATTTTACAAGTGCAATTATCATTTTTTTCTCAGCCCTGGCCTCCCACCTGTCAATAATGAACAATTAGTGAAGGATAAGGGTAGGGTAAGGCTATTTGTATAGCCAGATGTGTATATTTTTGTCATATTTGAACAAAAATGTCTGTATTTAGAGAGAATCTTCTTTTTCTCATATTTCCTTTATTTGTCAACCTATTTTGATAAAATTTGAAATGGATTCAATTTTTTCTTTTTTAGAGGCTCCTCATATTGCGAGGCCCTAAACTGTAGCTTAGTTACCTTATGCCTTAATCCAGCCCTGGTTGGTCCATTGACCTGCAGCCATAAAATCTGTCTTCAGTCTTTACTAAGTTTATACTGAAACTTCTGTATGTTAGCAAAGCTCTGTTGCACATACAATATGATACTGTTTTCTTCCAGTGTGCTCAATGTCTTTTCAAAGGTGGTTCCGATTATGACAGAAATTAACACTTTCCTATTCTGTTTCTGTGAAAACTCTTGATGCTTTACTGTGCACCTCAAAATTTTACTACGGTGATATAACAGCTTTATATGGCTAACCCTAAGTAGCTTAAATTTTAATTATCAACTTTGTATAGTTTTTTCATCCTCAAATTGCAGATAAACTGCTCTGCTCTCCAGGTAAAGCTAGAGAACATTCAATCTGTAGTTTGAAAATTAAAAATACAACATGAAAGAAGTTTTGAAAGGACTCTAAGTGTCCCTTTATTTGCACCCAGTGGGTGTAAAGTGTCCAGGATTTAACAGTGAGAGGAGCAGCAGGATTCGGGGAATAAAAAAGTCTGGTTACAGACTGAGACTATAAGAGGTACTGAGGAAACTTTTAAGAAGCTGGGAATTAACTCATGGGCTGTCTTGTGCCCAGGTTTGGCTTCTAGAAACTAAGAGCTTTTCCTGTCTTGAATCTCCAGCTGGAAATATGGATACTGTATGTTAACCAAGAGGAGTTTGCCAGCTGCACAAGACTTGGTATATTCCAAGGCAAAACATCTATATTTTCTACTTTTTCATTTAAAGTTTAAGGTGTAGCACTTGCTATGAGCATTTGCTTTTAATAACAAAGCACACATATGCACTCTCGAAAATCCTAAACCTAGGGGGGAAAAGGTTAAAAATATTTCTGTGGAATTAATCAACTGGAAGACAAGGAAATCTAGACTGGCCATTTCCATTCTTTTAGTGCGTTGAAGATACAGGCCCAGATTTTTATTACTGCAGGTGCAAAATGTTTATTTGGATGCCTAATTTTCACTTACAACTATGGTAATTATGCATGCAAATGTACACGCATAATGCTGAAAATTTAGATTTTATAATGGCTGGACAATCTTGAAACCTAACCGCTGAATTTTGAGAAGTGCACTGTCGGAAAATAACTCCTCACTGGTTTTTGTCATTCCAGATCAAATAAAGCAAAAAAAAAAAAAAAATCTGGATTTGTGCCTGCAGTTTTATAGGACTTGAAAAATTATAATAAATTTGAATAACCAGGAGAGATAAACTTGAATAACCAGTGTCTACATATAATCTATCAAGGTCATAGAGTGTTGCGGATAAGATGAGCTGCAATTTCCTTTAGCTATTTCCATCTGAGGGTTTCAGAAGCAGATAGCAGTGTGTATTTTGGCTACATAGTTGCTATGCCTTTTGGTTTTCTGCATATAGCACCTTTGAATCTCTACCATCATTGCTTTCTGTATAGATAAGCAGTCATAATCAGTTCAATATTGACCGACACAGCACACACACACACATTATGCTCTCTCATGGAGTCTTTTTACTCTCTTTTCTTTTTTGCCATTCTACTTAATCTAAAATAAGTCCTTCATTCAGAAAATATATGACTGCTCTTTGTGAACTGAAAGACATAACAGTCATGTATTCCATAATCTACACTTATACTGGGAGTAGGGTGACCAGATCACCCAAGACAAATATCGGGACGTGGGGGGGGAGGGGGGGCGTGGCGGGGGGCGGGGCCAAAAAAAAAAAAAACCCTTCCTCCGCAAGCGCTGGAGGGAGGCCCGGGAGACTCAGGGGAAGCGCGGGGCCGGGGTGAGTAAGAGTCCGGCGTGGCCCCGAGCAGGCAGGACTCAGTCGGGCGGTAGGGAGAGGAGGGGGGCGGCCCGCGGGGCCAGGCGGCGGCTGTTCTCACCCCCGGCCAGCGGGACTCGGGAGCAGCCGCTGCTGCAGCTCCCACTGCCGTGGGGGCAGGAAGCAGCCATGGCGCTCCGCGGCTGCGGCTCTGGCGCCCCCGAACCCCTCGAGCCGGGGCCTGCTGCGGGGACCCAGCAGCGCGCACGCTGCGCCCAGCCCCTGGCCAGTCGCGTCTGGGCTGCTGCCCAGCTGGTGCAATCCCGCGGCAGCCCCGGAGTGGGGGCAGCAGGCCCCAGCCCCCCCCGTCCCGCTCAGGTCCCGCAGGGGAACGAACGGGGCTGGGCGGCCGATGCCTCCGCCCCGGGGCCGCCGCGGGATAGCACCAGCTGGGCAGCAGCCCAGACGCGACCGGCCAGGGGCTGGGCCCAGCGTACGCGCTGCTGGGTCCCCGCAGCAGGCCCGGGCTCGGGGGGTTCGGAGGCGCCGCAGCCGCGGAGCGCCATGGCCGCTTCCTCCCCCGCGGCAGTGGGAGCTGCAGCAGCGGCTGCTCCCGAGTCCCGCTGCCCGGGGGGGGACAACAACAGCCGCCGCCTGGCCCCGCGGGCCGCCCCGCTCCTCTCCCTACCGCCCGACTGAGTCCTGCCTGCTCGGGACCAGGCCGGACTGTTACTCACCCCGGCCCCGCGCTTCCCCTGCATCTCCGGGCCTCCCTCCAGTGCTTGCGGAGGGGGGAGGAATGGTGAGCCCGGGGAAGAGGCGGGGATTCGGGGAGGGAGCCAATCGGGGGAGAAGGGGGCGGAGTCGGGGCGGGGGGGGGTGCGGGCACTTCCGGGCTCTAGGCTCCGGGGCATTTCCTTGTTTGTCCAGTGTCCCGACCGCACGTCGGTCGGGACGCGGGACAAACAAGGAAATATCGGGACGGTCCCGATAAAATCGGGACGTCTGGTCACCCTAACTGGGAGAGATTTTGATGCCCCCACCCCCACTCCACCCCTTCCCCCAAGTCCCCCCCGGCCCTGCCTCTTCCCACCCCTGCTCCGCCTCCGCCCTGCCTCTTCCCACTCAGTCCGGCCCCCTCCCCTGAGTGCACCCCATCCCCATTCCTCCCCCTTTCTCCCCCTCCCCCCCGGCTCCTTCTGTGTGCCGCCAAATAGTTGATTGTGGCAGGCGCTGGGAGGGAGGGGGAAGTTGATTGGCAGGGCTGCTGGTGGGCAGGAGGGTGGCGGGGAGCTGACTGCTGCTGAGTGCTAAGCACCTGCTCTAGCTCTGGAGCACCCATGGAGTCGGCACCTATGGGTGTCAGAATCTAACCCACGGTCAGCAGAGGATGCAAAAAGGTTTCTAATATTAATGGATGCTAAATTAGAGTTATATCCAACAATAACAGAATACTAATGACTATTTCATATACCTCTTCAACAGTGGTCCAGGAGCTTATTTACATGGCTATGTTGAGCAAGTAAGTCCTGTAGAACTTTCTGAGACAATGTTACATTCCCCTTGTTGGAACAGTGTCAGAATACAATAGCAGTGGTTGGTTTAACTTGGTTAGTAGTTTGAACTGGGGCTTTCATTGTAAGACAACTTTCACAAAAGCTTTTGTATCTGTTTGGTGACAAGTAATTTTTGTTAGCATTTGGGAAATCTGAAAATTAAGGGGGTGAAATGTTACTGCCATAGTCCATGTTGTTAAAACTCAAATTATGGTTCACTGGGTACATTGCTCAGGCCAGCTGGTGGCCTGCCCGGGTGGTGGTTCTGTGTTAGGCCATGCATATATTATTCTTGTCAGTGGGGTTAAGCTATTAGCCATATTCAACTTGAGGCTTTGTTCTCTATGATGCTAAATGTCACTGCGATTTCTGCATGTTCTGTGCAGGAGCAAGATATATTTTCTTCCCCTGTGAATAACATATCGTTTTGAATTTTCTCTTTGAATTCTGAGAACCCTCTGGATTTGAGTCATTGTAAAGGCAGACTTATTTGAATTAATTGATAATGCAAAAATAAGAATATAATTATACTTAAGTGTAAGGTAACCTGAACAAATTTATCTTATTATACTACCTTAAATCAGTTGAAAGTACTGTGCATCATTGAGCATCTGTTTAATATAAAACTAGGTAACTATTGAAAGTGCAGAGGAAATTACCTCCAGAGATAGTCCATATATATAATTACTTTTATTTATTTATTTATCTTATGTTCCAAAGGATCCCAGTGTTTTATAAACTAGATTGGAAGCAGTTTGGGGCAGAGATTGTCTTTTTGTTCTGTGTTTGTAAAGCACTCAGCACAATGGAGTCGTGGACTATTACTGGGGCTCTTAGGGACTACGAGAATACAATTAGGATAAAATAAATAAATAAATAAATAAATAACAATATATAACTGCCCAAAAATGCGGTCTGTTCTTTAGTGGAGGGTGTGTATATAGCATGTTGAACAACAATGGCCAGGCAGTAAAATTTTGACCAAGATTTTTAGTTCCTACAGAAGCTGCAATAACCCTCCCCATGGAGTAGAATGCTATCCCTAGCCCACAACAATACATATAATATGTACATATAACATTAATAAAGTTAATACAATTGTCCCCAAAGATACTGCATGTGGTTGCAATATCTGTCAAATCCTTCTTCTCCCTCTAGTTCAGGGGTCGGCAACCTTTCAGAAGTGGTGTGCCGAGTCTTCATTTATTCATTCTACTTTAAGGTTTCGCATGCCAGTAATACATTTTAACGTTTTTAGAAGGTCTCTTTCTATAAGTTTATAATATATAACTAAACTATTGTTGTATGTAAAGTAAAGAAGGTTTTAAAAATGTTTAAGAAGCTTCATTTAAAATAAAATTAAAATACAGACCCCCCCTCCCCCCCGGACTGGTGGCCAGGACCCGGGCAGTGTGAGTGCTACTGAAAATCAGCTCGCGTGCCGCTTTTGGCATACGTGCCATAGGTTGCCTATCCCTGCTCTAGTTTCTACTAATTTCTCATCCTATGTTCTTCCTTGAAACACGTTCTTGAACCTACTTCTTCCTGGAAGTTCAGAATCTTTCTTTATAACAGGAAGATTTTGTGGCTTTCACTACATTCTATAGGCTATGAATCCAATCTCCAAAACGCTAAACTCTCAGATTTTGCCTTTTACTTGCTAATGCAAAAAGTAGCAACTAAGGTTGTTCCAAAATCCAAAGCATACCCCTTATCCCATTTTGAATGGATGCTGGATAACATGAAATACTTAAGACATATTTTTCCACAAAGCTGTGGGTAGTTGTATATTCACAGTTTTTGTGGGAGGTGCTTAGTTTCTCTATTTTCAGTGGCTTTCATAATATCAGAGAAATTATACCAAGAAATTATTAAAAAGGGAAAATGATGTATTAAATTGGAGGTAAGAAGTTCTTATTTAAGGAAAACTATCTATTAAAATGGGAAATAGAGTACGGATATCATGAAAAAAATATAAAAATTGTAATTTCTCTCTCCTAAAATTCTATAAATGGTATTACATGAAAAATGGTTGAAACAAAAATATTATAGTTTTCTGGACAAGTTGTATTACATTTTAAAGAGAGAACTGCTCCTATTAAACAGCCACAATTATCTTTGTGAATGAAAACCAATTAAATGATACATTTGGGAGCATTGAGTAATCACTTATAATGACTTTATTAAAACTCACAGCATGGTTTTATGGCATATGCAAATTAGAGCTTTGCTAATCTCTACTGACATTAGCAAATTGCTAGAAAAATAAATAATATTTGCTTTCCTCTAAAGTGAACGATTCAGAAAAGGAATAGGCCATTCAGCTCAATGAAGTTTATCCTTGTTAAAGCATATTCTCCAAGAACAAGTCCTAGTTGCTCCTTTAGTGGCTTCACTCCTTTAACTTTATCGGGTAGGCAATTCCAAAGATTCATTGCTTTCTGAGTAAAGGTAACATCCTCCTTATTTATTTTCTTTGCCTTAACTTTCATTTAACTCCACTGCCTGATTTGATGAAACCTCAGATCTGACATTAAATGTGTTTGTAACTTGGTATAGTAAAATGAGAACCTTTCATTTAAGATGTCAGTTAAGATAAAGTAGAATATTCTTCCCCATACTCCTAACGCTTCCTTAATTACACTTCTCTACAGTACTTCCTTGAGCATTCTCTTGTCATTAAAAGGATGGCCAAAACTGAACATAATACTCTTCTGACCTTATTCTCCTTTCATTTACAGCTTGAGGATTTTCCATATTATAATCTACAAAGTGCTAAATATTGCATATCATTGCATCACATAATAATGGTATTTCTTTCATAGAGGTGATGGGAAGGGGTACGTCCACGTAGTTGTGAAAAAATTCTAAAAATATTGCTGAGTCACCTATTCCCACTATTTTTACATTATTCATTAACTTCATTAGGATCTGTGGGCATGGAACAACAATAGAATAAAGTCAGTGTGGGCAAACAAGAACAGGATATGTATTTTCTCCATCAATTTTGAAACTTCAGAAAAACTAGGTGGATAAATTAAAGCAGGCCAGGAAACTTCAAACTGCAAACGCTGGAAGTTTTGCTGGAAGGATGGAAGACTTTGGCCCATGTTACACTGACAACAGCAGCATGCAGCTTTAAGAATAATGTCTTCAACATATTAGGAAAAAAGATCAGACATCTTCTTCAGCACAAGGCAAATATATTCTCAATTATTTTTCCAACTAGTCTATTGTACTTATTGTGACCATTGAAAGGAAAAGCCAATTTCCATTAATGATTATGGTATCATTCAAATATCATTCGGCAACATCTTTGCCATATCTTTTTGAATGAGTCTGAACTGCTATGAGGAAACTTGGATTTGTTTGGGGAGGAGGTGTTTGTTTTTGGTATTATCTGAATTGGTATTTAAAAAATAATTCACAAAGAAAAGCCAGTTTAGCAGTAGCTTGGTATCTCAAGAGATACACTCAGTAAAATGGTTCAATAACCAGAGTCTGAGCCCTACCCTTGGCAGCTTTTAAAGAATCTGTGTTGTGCATATTAATTGTTCTCTGCCAGACTAACCTGATACCTTTCTTTGATAAGACAACTGACTTATCTAGGCAAGGGAAATGTAGGAGAGCTCGTTTATCAGCCCTTCTATAAAGCATTTGATACCATACACTGTGAAATTACTAGCTAAGATGGAGAATATGGGGATTAGTACAAGAACTGTAAGGTGGGTAAGGAATAGCTAAAGGGGAGGTGATAGTGGATTGCGTTGAAAGGACAACTACCGGGATGGAGGTAGGTTAACAGTGTAGTTCCTTAAGGATCAGTCTTGGAACTGATATTATTTAATATCTTCATGAATGACCTTGGCACAAAAAGTAGGAGTGTGCCAATGAAATTTGTTGATGACAATGTAGGGAGGTATTATCAATACAGAGGAGCATAGGAATATTATAAGGGAAGAACTGGATGACCTTGAGGACAGGAGTAATAGAAATAGGATGAAATTTAATAGTACAAAGTGCAAGGTCATGCACTTAGGAACTAATAAAACTTTCTGTAAAAACTGGGGGCTTAGAAAGACCTGGCATATTAGTTGATCACGGGATGACTATGAGCCGCTAAGATGAGGCAGCCATGAAAAAAGGCAAATGTGATCCTAGGATGTATCAGGTGAGGTATTTCCAGCAGAGACTGATTGTACAATTAATACAATTGTACAATCTGCAGGGAGGAGTACTAGGTAGGGGGGGACCAGGCTGTGCTGGACAGGCAGAGAGATGGAAGACAAGTAGATGGCAAAGGCAATGAAGAGATAAATTTGGACCCAGTGCCTTCTGTGACTGGGGTAATTATTGCCAATGAGCCAGAGGCAGTGGAAGGAGAGACCTGGGATGTAGAATGTGGGGGTGCTGAAAAATGATTTAAAAAAAAAAACAAGGACATTGACTGCCCCAAAAGTTCATTAACACCGAGTTAAGATGGTTCAGCGGTACCTTGTGCCCTTCCAGAACTCAAGTTCAGCTATATTCAAATATCTAAAACCTAGGAATCAAAGAACAAACAAAATAGGGAGTTTAGGTGTACACCGTCTCCATATTGCAACTTTAATTGTGCCCTTTTTGAGCAATACCCCAACACACCAATAAGATGCATACCAGCATTCTAACATACACACATGCCTTATAGAGTCTACAGAATCTCAGGGACTATAGACACAGTCTAATATCCTCTTTCCTTAGGCAAAACTTGGGTTTAAGTCAGGTGTAGCAAACAGGATCTACCTACACCTGGCTTACACAAACCCTGAGGCTGCTCCACACAAACTACCCCAGGCTTGGTCAATGTTACCACCCCTTCACCCTTGCCCTGAGAATTCCTTTAGAGACATTGTCTTCACTTACCCCTAGTCAAGTTGTCCGGAGTGGCTCTGGAGAGTGAGTACCAGCCTCAGGGCAAACTATTAAGCAGGGCACAAACCACAAATTGGTTGTGAATAGATATGTGGACAGAGTTGGCATCGGGGTTTGTTACAAGGATAGGTTCCTGGGTTAGTGGTTTTGTTCAGTGATGTGTGGTTGCTGGTGAGTATTTGCTTTAGGTTGGGGGATTGTCTGTAAGCGAGGACAGGTCTGTCTCCCAAGATCTGTGAGAGTAAAGGATCATCAGACCTGTCCTCGCTTACAGACAACCCCCCAACCTAAAGCAAATACTCACCAGCAACCACACATCACTGAACAAAACCACTAACCCAGGAACCTATCCTTGTAACAAACCCCGATGCCAACTCTGTCCACATATCTATTCAAGTGACATCATCATAGGACCTAATCACATCAGCCATACCATCAGGGGCTCGTTCACCTGCACATCTACCAATGTGATATATGCCATCATGTGCCAGCAATGCCCCTCTGCCATGTACATTGGCCAAACCGGACAGTCTCTACGCAAAAGAATTAATGGACACAAATCTGACATCAGGAATCGTAATACTCAAAAACCAGTGGGAGAACACTTTAACCTGTCTGGTCATTCAGTGACAGACCTGCGGGTGGCTATATTACAACAGAAAAACTTCAAAAACAGATTCCAACGAGAGACTGCTGAGCTAGAATTGATATGCAAACTAGACACAATCAACTCCGGTTTGAATAAGGACTGGGAATGGCTGAGCCATTACAAACATTGAATCTATCTCTCCTTGTAAGTATTCTCACACTCCTTAACTGTCTGTACTGGGCTAGCTTGATTATCACTTCAAAAGTTTTTTTCTCTTAATTAATTGACCTCTCAGAGTTGGTAAGACAACTCCCACCTGTTTATGCTCTCTGTATGTGTGTATATATCTCTCCTCAATATATGTTCCATTCTATATGCATCCGAAGAAGTGGGCTGTAGTCCACGAAAGCTTATGCTCTAATAAATTTGTTAGTCTCTAAGGTGCCACGAGTACTCCTATCAATATTCAGGTTATTCCCAGTCCCAAAAGGACTGGTCAACTGCACCTTAGATCACACACCAAAGACAATGCTTGTAGACAATCCTATAATAAATTATCTAAAGCTTTATTAACTAAGAAAATAAATGAGAGTTATTTACAAGGTTAAAGCAGGTAAACATACACATGCACAGAGAGAGAGAGAGAGAGAGAGAGAGAGAGAGAGATACAATCTTAGGTTCCAAAACGTGATAGAAGCTGCTGTAATATGCAAGCTCTATATGTCCTCTAAGGCTAACCTAGGCTAAGCAGTTTGGGATCCCATGCTTATGCATAGAAATCTTGCCCTCCCAAATTTCAGGCAGCAAAGATATCCAATTTCTTCCTGTCAGCAGTTTTTATTCCCTTCCCCCAGAATTCAGACTGATGGAACCAGTTCTCCTACAAGTCTCATCTTGATGGGTGTTGGGGGATAAGCAGCAAAGTCTTTTGCCCTCTGATGTTCCACACTGTTTGCCTGGTGTCTATGGGGCTTCTTTTGCTCAGTAGGAGATAACACTTCTTGCAGTAAGCTAGTATTTCACACCTAGTTATACTTCTCTCCCGACTGTGGGAGTTTAGAGTTTCAGAGCAAACACTTAAATATTACCTTATAACATGGGTTACAGATATTATACATGAGATTAATGCATGCAGCAACTTACAAGCATTTCGTAAAATCTAAACACTAAACAGATTTTTATAAATCTAATAACTATTTTACCAATACCAACACAGACTGGTTTCCAGCTATGCATTTGTCAGTGTTCAGTTGAGGCCTAGGGGCCTTAGCATGAGCTGACACCTGGTCTGCCAGTGTCGCTGTCACACTCTCACTAAACCCTGGAGACCACTGTCATGTCTGCCACCAGAATGCTGACAATCCCTATGGCGAGAAAAACCCTGAGCACCAATTACTGACTTATCTACAGAACACAGTGCTGAAATGAGTAATATTTGATCCCTTAAAGTGCACATGCTCCTCTTTTCCCATCACAGTGATAACTCTTTCAACCTGCTCCAAATAATCTCTCCACCATTCAATTCTGCTACACCGAACACAGTGAACAACAGCTGGAGTGCATGCAGATAAATGCTGAAATTCAAATCTGTGCAACACAAACAATGGCACCTTCTCATAGTCCTTCCTTGTGTTTAGTTATTATGGTACCACCCTTACTGAATCATTCCCATTCACTAGAGCCAACCCCAAGGGAGCAGAGTTAAGATTCTAATGTGGAGGTGGCATGTACCTTAACTCTGTTTCCTGGTTTTCAAGAGGTTTGCTGAATTTGATGTTCTGGAAGGGCACAAGGAATCACTGGACAGTATTAACACTGTATTAATGAAGATTTGGGTCAGCTAATATATTTGTTTATCTAGATGGACATGTACACATTTTGTGACTTAGTGTAATCTCAGTTCTTGACTAGCGGTAGGACATTTGTTTGCATCCAGTCAAAATTCACTCTCAAATCCCCCACTCATTCCCTACCTACATACACCCACACATCCCATATTACGCAGCAAGGAAGTACCCCTACATGTTTGCAAGTAGAACAAATATCTGCCCCTAGTTAACTTTAACAATCTGTGATAAATCATGTCTGGTTTTGTTGATATATTCCTCCTCCCTTACTTAAAAAGTCTGCTTCATTAATCTTGCTATTATTTAGGAAGTTCTCTCTGACCCAGTACATGGTCAAAATCAGTAGGCATGTTTTATCTCTCTTCCATGCTAAAAATGTTAAGCCTCAGTGACTTTACCAACCTCTTGATCTCTTTATCCTGCCATATTCTAAACTTCCTTTCTGATCTTTAGCTTTTATAGAACAGAGATAGGAACTATAATTCAAACAGATCCTCAAACTGTCTTTATTTAGAGGTTTTCCTTTACAGTTCCCCTATTATTTTGGCATGTTTGGGGGGATATAGGTTGTACTCTCCATATTCCATTGAATATATTTCCATTATTAAAAATATAATAGCAAACATTCTCTTTCAAACTATTTTGGCTTAAGATAATAATAGTCACTTCATTTAACCTCTGGTTGGTTTTCACAAAGCTGCCTATGGGAGTCTGCATGGATACACTTCTAAAAATAAATTTCCTTTTCTGCATGAGTAGACATTAAAGCTGCTCAATTTCTGTTCAGCTATTTGAATTATAAAGCAGTTTTCAGGGAGTGATCAGAAAAAGGTAATATCTGTGGGTTTTGTTACCTTCCCTCAATCTGACATTCTATATCTAGGATAATCCATTACAGCAGGCTGAGGTGAAATCAGCTATTCCTCATCAGTGCATCACTTTCCTGTTTCGAAATAAAGACAATGGATTTCTTGAGAGAATAAACTAAATGAAAAAGAGTTACAAGTCAATTTACAGTAGTCAGGAGTAACATAACCAATAGATAATATTAGTGTAAACGAAGTGGGCATCTATACATGGCAGCAGTCAATCGATGAGAGAGAGGTCCATGTTCCCTCTAATTTTTTCCACCCATGTGCAGAAAAAATTGTATGTGCACTAAGGTATATGTGGATGTACGCCACCAGTAGAAACACGAAACCTAGACATAATATATATTTTTTTAAAGTTACCATAGGGATAATTACTCCAGCCAGGACAGGTTAGGCATCTTAGAACTCACTGCTCAAAGAATTAAATTGAAGGGTAAGAGAAATAAAAATTGTGAAATGCATAGACCAGTCAAAACACTAAAATAACACACTTTGAGAGAATAAAATTACAGACAATATATGTACATTGTAGGAAGTACCAAGAAGTAACAACAACAATAATACAAATATGTGTTGGGATGTGAGTGTGAAAGAGACAGACTGTCTGTGTGTGTGTCACAGAGACTGTGTGTGTGTGTGTGTGTGTCACAGAGTGTGTGTGTGTGTGTGTGTCACAGAGTGTGTGTGTGTGTGTGTGAGAAAGAGAGAAAGAGACTGTGTGAGCTGGCTGCTGGGGAAGTCTCAGAGACAGTGCACTGTCTCTTTAACAAAGGCATTCACTCACAGACCTCAGACTAAGCAGCTCTGAGTACTGAGCCAGGCTGTCCCCTCTGCCCTGCTCTATGGAGATGGGGTACAGGGGTAGGGGGAGGTGAAACCCTGACATCAGCACCCACCCCCACGCTCTCCACAGCCAGCAGGAGGGTCCTGGAAGCAGATGCAGGAGCAACGTGGCTGCAAAGCAGTGTGGGGAGAGGCACCTGAACACACGCTGCCAGATGTGAGCGCTCTGCTAATCAGCTGCACGGCAGTTGTATCTCTCCTGTGCAGCCACCCAACCGCGCAGCTTACAGGGAACAGAGACAGAGATGCATTTATACAGGAATAATTAATAGGCTGGCGATAGCAGTTGCTAGACAGTAATTAAAATTAAGGTCAGCATGGTACAGTAACTCCTCACTTAAAGTCGTCCCACTTAATTTTGTTTTGTTGTTAAGTTGCTGATCAATTAGGGAACATACTCATTTAAAGTTGTGCAATGCTCCACTCTTATGTTGTTTGGCTGCCTGCTTTCTCCTCAGCTGGCAGCCTCCCTACGCCCCCACCCCCCCGGTGCCTCCCGCCCACCGGCAGACCCCACGGATTAGCTCCTTCCCCTGCCTCCTGCCGGCAGCAATCAGCTGGCTTGCAGTGTTTTGGAGGCAGGAGGGAGGAGCGAGGACTCAGTGCGCAGGCTCCCCCTCCCTCCCCTGCCTCCCAAACGCGGCAAGCCAGCTGATTGCCCCGGGCAGGAGGGAGGGGGGAGTCGCATTTTTCAGGAACATAACTACAAGGTTAAGTGAGGAGTTACTGTATTGTAGGTTCTTAGCTATGGCATTACTTAGCACGTCACAAAAAAAACCTGAAGGGCTAGATGGTTGCTTGTAAGCCACAGCAGTAGCTTGTAGTGTGGACACATGGGGCTTGTTCATTTGGATATAGTGGCCTATAATTTGTAACTGTTTTAGGATTTCTCAGAGAATTTTTATTTTGGGTTTGCTCTCCATATATAGCAAATACAAACATTGCTAATCATTAGTCTCGAATAAGCAAACAAGGATGAGCTCTCATTGTCATTATTGCTGTCCATTCTCTTACAATAACTCATGTTAATACTTTAGTCTAGCCTACTTCTTGTGTTCTCCAGTTATGTCATAGCTGGTTAAACTAAAAGTATAAAATTATTATTATTGTTGCCGTTAGCTTTTTCTTTCTAAATATAATAAAATTTAATGCCCTCTGAATCCCTCTACCCAAAAAGTACTATTTTGAATTGTTTTAATACTGCCTTGGTCATTAGTTAAGACTAGCTCATTGTACACATTTCTGTCAAGACTTTGAACACGTTGAATTAGTTATGTCTAATTTCAGTCTTTTCTTTGAAATCACTGGCCTTTGAGATCAGGCTCTTAAAGAATATATAATTTAGGTTTGCACTGGAGAACCACTAGTCCTAGTGCAGTAGATAAGTATCCTTTCCAGTATTTTACAGATGTGAAAACAAACAGAAAGTTAAGTGACAGGCCCACGGTCATATGGGAAGTCAGTAGCGGAGCCACATAATATGTTAGTTCCCCACTCAGTCCTGTGCTCTATCATTGTATCATACTTCTTCCCTTTCCATTCCCTGACAGGATGCTCTTCAAAAAATGAATTTAAGTCACAGTAAAAGGTACAAGATTTACAAATCTGAAGACTGAAACCATCTCTTTGTCTACCACTGGTATAGGACCAGCTCTCTGAGGGTTAAAACTGTACATGGTTTTGTTTCTTTAACAAGCTAAAATATTTAGCTACATATAGAATATATTTGGATAATAAAGATAATTACTTAAAATGTAGTGAGCTATATAACAATGAGGGAAAATATATGAATAAATAATGTACTACACTGAAATGGAATCATCAGAATAAAGGGGTGCTGTTCAGCTTGATACATAAAAAGTGTATTTTTTGTCTTATCTGTGCAATTCCCTGATCTCTGGTTGTGAGTGTCTGATCTGCATAATGGTCATACAGTTCCTAAAGAACCATCAAGTATCCAAATCCCTGTACTCTGACTGACTGGCTGAGAGCCATTATTCATCAGGTTGCAACCATTTGCTTAATCACTGCATGGTTATTTCTCTATAACCATATAGGATAGGGCATGCTCTCTTACTGCTCTGGTACCGCCTAGTGGCCCATCTGGGGATACGTACACCACATTGACACCCCTTCCTGCAGTTGCTCAGCCCATTGTCTCACTCACTCACTCTGTGGCCTCTCTCATGTTGCTGGAGCTGCAGCACTTTCTTCTTTGTGGCTTAGTCCACCATGGCTAAACAAAAGTAAAAGAAGTGGTTAGAGGCAAAAGGGTATTCTTTAAATATTGGAAGTTAAATCCTATTGAGGAAAATGGAGAGGAGCATAAACTATGGCAGGTCAAGTATAATTAGGCAGGCCAAAAAAAAAAAAGAAAAAGTACATCAGAAGTAGGAAGCCTGCCAAACAATCAGTGGGACCACTGAATGACTGAAGTGCTAAAGGAGCACTCAAGGAAGATAAGGCCATTGCAGAGAAGCTAAATAAATTCTTTGCATCAGTCTTCACTGCAGAGGATTTGAGTGAGATTCCCACACCTGAGCCATTCTTTTTAGATGACAAATCTGAGGAACTGTCCCAGCTTGAGGTGTCAATAGAGGAGGTTTTGGGACAAACTGGTAAATTAAACCGTAATAAGTCTCCATATGGTGTTTCCCAAGAGTTCTGAAGGAGTTCAAATATGAAATTGCAGAACTGCTAACTGTGGTATGTAACCTATCATTTAAATCAGCTTCTGTACCAGATGACCAAAGGATAATGTGACACTAATTTTCAAAGAAGGCTCCAGATGCGATCTTGGCAATTACAGGCCAGTAAGCCTAACTTCAGTACCAGGCAAATTGGTTGAAACTCTAGTAAAGAACAGAATTATCAGACACATAGATGAACATGATTTGTTGGGGAAGAGTCAACATGGCTTTTGTAAAGGGAAATCATGCCTTGCCAATCTATTAGAATTCTTTGAAGGGGTCAACAATCGTGGAGAAAGGTGATAGAGTGGATATAGTGTACTTAGATTTTCAGAAAGCCTCTGACAAGGTCCCTCATCAAAGGCTCTTAAACAAAGTAAGCTGTCATGGGATAAGAGGGAAGGTCCTCTCATGGATCGGTAGTTGGTTAAAAGAGAGGAAATAAAGGCTAAGAATAAATGGTCAGTTTTCAGAAAGGAGAGAGGTATATAGTGGTGTCTCCCAGGGGTTGTACTGGGAGCGGTTCTGTTCAACATGTTCATAAATGATCTGGAAATAGGGGTAAACAGTGAGGTGGCGAAATTTGTAGAGGATACACAATTACTCAAGATAGTTAAGTCCAAAGCAGATTGCAAAGAGTTACAAAGGGTTCTTACAAAACTGGGTGACTGGGCAACAAAATGGCAGATGAAATTCAATGTTGATAAATGCAAAGTAATGCACAATGGAAAACTTAATCCCAACTCTACATACAAAATGATGGGATCTAAATTAGCTGTTACCACTCAAGAAAGAGATCTTGGAGTCATACTGGATAGTTCTCTGAAAATGTCCACTCAATGTGCAACATCAGTCAAAAAAGCTAACAGGATTAGGAACCATTAGGAAGCGGATAGATAATAAGACAGAAACTATCATATTGCCTCTATATAAATCCACGGTGTGCCCACACCTTTAATACTGTGTGAACTTCTGGTCACCCCATCTTAAAAAATATAGAATTTGAAAAGGTACAGAGAGGGGCCATAAAACTGATTAGGGGTATGGAACATGAAGAGAGATTGGAAAAGAGATGACTAAGAGGGGATATGATAGAGGTCTAAAAAATGGAGAAAGTGTATAAAGAAGTGTTATTTACTCCCTCATGTAACACAGGAACCAGGAGTCACCAAATTAAATTAATAAACAGCAGGTTTAAGAACAAACAAAAGGAAGTAGTTCTTTACACAACCCATAGTCAACCTGTGGAACTCACTGCCAGGGGATGTTGTGAAGGCCAAAACTATAACTGGGTTCATCATCAGCACCGAGGGGCTCTGCTCTTCTGTGGTTGTCCCAGTAGGACACCTTGGAGTCGGAAGCAGAGTCATCACGCTCTGGTAGAAGCAGGAGGTCCCGCTCTCACTGTGACCACCCTCCCTGCCGGCACCATGGCTGGGTCAGTGGCAAGCCCCTCAATGGCTCTTCTGGACACCCTGGGCCTATCATCAAACCCAGGGGCAGAGCCATGGGTCTAGACAGGCATCGGTGGTCTCAGCATCCTTTGGGCCACTGCACACACCTTCGGCACCAGGGATGTCAATGGTTGCCCAGCCGACCTTGATACCAACATCGACAATTCCAGCACCGACTGCGGTGTCGACAACTGCGGCTCCACCACTCACAGCACACTCCACCAGGGTGCAGGCTTCTTCAACAGCCTTCCTGGTGCATGTTCCCACCCAGAAAATATGCAGAGCGGTGACATGGTCCTCAATACATACTTTCACAGTGCATTATGCTATCACCCAGCAGTCCAGAGATGATGCGGCCCTTGGTAGAGAACCACTCCAGTCAGTGGACATCTGAACTCTGACCCCACTTCCAAAACTTAGGCTTGGGAGTCACCTGATTGGAATTGACATGAACAAGCACTTGAAGAAGAAAAAGTGGTTACTCGCCTTCTCGTAACTGTTGTTCTTCAAGATGTGTTGTTCATATCCATTCCAATACCCACCCTCCTACCCCTCTGTCGGAGTAGCCGGCAAGAAGGAACTGAGGGGGTGGCAGGTTGGGCCCTATATTGAGCACCATGAAGGTGCCACTCCAGAGGGCACCCAGACCGACCCAACTGATACTGCTAGGGGGAAAATCTTCCGGCTGGGGTGCACGCATGTGCGCACACACCTGATTGGAATTGACATGAACAAGCACTCGAAGAAGAACTCATTTTTCCCAATCTGGGCACCCTCTTTTTATAATGTGATTCTGACTACACCTCATTAACATTTACACACAAAGTGCACCCGGCGGTTAGGGCATGTGTTAGAAAAATGTGACTACTGGGTATCTTGTAAACAAAAATGACTCTATTAGTTTTTGCAATACCACCAATTGGCACATCTTTTCTCATAAACTTGTAGCACCAGGTCATTCTTTGGTCACTTACTTATGTCAAGCATTTCTTAAGCCTATGGCCTAGTATGGCTAAGCTGACATTTTACAGGCCTTAGCCTATAGGCCTTACATTTTGGCCCTCCTTACATAAATACCTAATACATAATTATCACTTCTAACTACTGATCAATCTTATCCTAACATCACACAACACACAATAAATAAATGACAAAGTGAAGTACTTGGCTACACTATCCTAGGTGTAATGGGGTTAAATTATGGAATGGCAAATTTAGGCTGAATGTAGTGAAATCTGTTAGGCCATGAAATGGTCTCCCTAAAGAAATGGTGAAAGCACCTTTGCTTGGCACATTTAAAACTAAATTGGACAAAACACAGGGTAGTATATGTTGTACGGATCAGTCCTGCAGGAGCATGGACAAGGTTTTTTCCATCTCTGAAATTTTGATTGATATGTTTTTGCTTTGTTTCTGATTTACATTTTGTAAATCATTGTTCTATACTTATTATTCTGGTTGTGTCTCTAATATACAAGGTCACACTTATCCATAGTGGGTCCCTAAATAATTAGGGTGGATAGTTAAAGTTCCAGTGGTCCAACAAAAATAGAATCTAAAGCAGCTGATCTGTAGTTTGATTACATTAGGAACTATACACTATGGATACCAATGAGATGGTTCACTGGAGGAATTAAATTATTGTCAGTCATGAGAAAGATAAAAATTCTGATACTTAACACTGCTGATCTGCACACATCTGTGAATAAATGACGAAGATGGAGCCAACCAAACAGTCAAGGGGCACTTCAATAATTATGAGACTCTTTTCTACACCAAACTGTGAATACGTAAACCAGTTATATGATGGTAGTGGTAAAGACTGGCACAAAATGGAACTAATGATGCTCAACACTATGAATCTGATTTAAGACTTTTGTTTTTATGTTTGAAATTCCAGAGTATCAAAGGCATTAGGCGAGAACAAAGGTGTGAAAACCTGAAAATTTAAACTACTGTATGCCTAAAAACAAGACAAAAATTAGAAGAGAAAAAATCAGTAGGGTTTCATTTTTAATTAAACAGTGGTAGCAAAATCAGTGACATCTATTCCTTTGTGAACAGCACATGTGGTAGGCTGATCTCTCCAACTGTTGTAAACATCTTTGCAGAACAAAATACAGCAAAAATAGTAGATGAAGTAAATTGCTAATCAGACAATTTATCAATGGCAATAGTGATACCAGATGAGCAATCTGGAAAGTGACTAGATCACATTCAAAACCTGTAAGAAAGAAAAGGACAACGGAATCCACATTAATTGCAATTGGACTGCTCAGAACACCACCTTCTCAGTGTTTCCATTGCAGTTGCACACCTAGCACCTGATTTTCATATATTAGTCTCTCCTTTTTTAAAATTTAACCCTGTTTACTCTAATCTAGAGTCCAATTTGTTAGTTGGGAATGTCACTTCAGTGCTTAAATTTCTTGAGAAAAACAGGTCTCATCACTAGATGACCTCATTTACGTAATAGGAACCCATGAATCCTTTGTTAATTAAATAAGTGGGGAGAAATAGTGGGGGAGAATAATTATTCCATTGTTCTAATTTGAATACTGTAAATATCATAGGCAATGAGAGCCTTCGGCTTATGTGATCTGTGCAGTCTCACAGGGTCCTGTTCTGTTTGCACTCACCTAACAACTCTGCCTCCCAGCCCCTATCATCACAGGGATAAGTTACTCAAACTTTTTTCTTATGGCATTTTTGTTGGCATTGCTTTGCCCCCGCTGCCATATAAACGGCTAGTTGCTACCTTAATCTCTTTTAACTCCCCTTTCCACTTCTGTCTAACTGTAGCTGGGCCACATTTAGGTATCCTAATAGGGGAAATTTCTATACAATAACTTTTATATACACTGGATTTTCTTGTTACTTTTCAAGTTGCCCAGCAAAACTTAAAAGCTGTCCTGACTACAGGGGTTTGCATAAGTGCATCTGTGAATCCGACAGAGAGGTGACTAAATGTGTTCCTCTGGGCCTGTTCAGCAGCAGTGATGCACACCTGCAACCATAGGTGCCGACTCCATGAGTGCTCCGGAGCTCAAGCACCTATATAAAAAAAAAGGGGGTGCTCAGTACCCACCAGCCATACCTGTTCGGCAGGGTCCTGGGGCTGGCTGCCAATCAGCTGTTCGGCAGCTGGCAGAAGGTGCTCAGGAGAGGGTGGAGAGAAGCCAGAGGCGGGTGGGTGGGCGGGCAGGGCCTCAGAGGAGGAGGTGGAGTGTGGGAAGGCAGAGGCAGAGCAAAGGTGGGGCCTTGGGGGAAGGGGCAGAGTGGGGGCGTGGCCTTTGGGCAGGAAAAAGAACAGTCAGTGCCTATGCCTGCAAGGCTTGTTCTTCTTGGTGGTGGTGGTGGGGAGCTTAAAAAGGGAAAACCTGCCCCAGGAAGGGACAGTAAACAGAGGGAAGACTGCCCTGCCTCAGACAGTTGAGACAGGCTCATCGAGAGGGAGACAGACACCACTCCTGAAGCTGCATGACTCAGCCTCAGAGTAGCATACCCCATGAAGCAGGGCTGGAAATGGACCCTGGGTGAAGTAAGCCCAAAAGGCTGACTCAGGAAGACTGCCTGAGTTGCTTCTTTTCAGTTTCCTACAGACTTTCCTCACTTATGGGAGAGGGGAGAGGACTTTTCTTTTTTGTTTGTTTACTCCAAGAACCTCTTGGGTGTCTCCTCAGGGGTGGGGGAGAGAAAGATTATACAAGGATCTGAAGTGGAATCTGGAGGGGACTTGAGGAGACCCCTGCCCCCCACATCATCCAACAAAGCCAAACAGTATTTTTATTTCAGTATTTTCCGCACAGTATCTCTGTTTACCAGCAACACAGAGGCAGCTGGACACCTTTCAGGGTTTAGTTTTTTGACAATGTCGAAATTGGGAGCAGTTTAATGCTCTGTGTGATATATCAGAAACTAACACTTGAAAGCTGCTTGTAGAAGTAACAACTAATGCTTACACTTCAAAGAGAAATGCCACATCTTCAATTTTCGCCCACTAGCTGCAAAGTTCAGACTCCAAAACTCGGATCCCCTGGGCTTCAATTTTTTTTTTTCCCCAGTCAGAGGGTTAATCAAAGCTTTGTTAAGCTTTTCCAATAAAGGAGTAAAACTGAAAGGATCCTGCAAGTTTTGGAATCTGAATTCAACTAACACATAAGGGATAAAATTAATTGAGTTTTGAATTTGAGGAGTGAGAAAGTTAAGCAAATGAAGCTGAATGTTGAATATCAGGAAACATGTCCTAAAGCATAGTGTACTTTCTCATGGGCAAGGATAAAGTCTCATTGGTTCTGTCATTTAAAACTGGACTAGATAAGCACTGAAAGATAGACTGTAGAGAACAATGCCTTCGCTGACAGGATGCCAAGATTCATTTTCTATGATTTATACCATTTCCTCATTCTTCTCTATGACCTATATTCCCTACTTTAAGAATGTTATAAAATTAGAAAAATATTTTGTAAAAGCCATTTTTAAAAAAAAAGTTCAAATTGAAAGTGCCGATGATGGGGTGAAACCAACCAGGGGATGGAAAGGGGTGAAGAGCCGCTTAATTACATCTGTTGCACCTGTGCAGTAATTAATTAAAATTGCTTCTCACCTAGAGAGGTGGGCCAAAGAGGCATCAGGTGATAATGTAATAGGACAACTTGGCCTCATAAAAGGAAAGGAGAGTTCAGTGGGAGGGGAGGAAGCCGAGGAGTATAAGGATCTTGTGAAGGGAACCAAGCCAAAGTCTGTAGCAGAACAGACACCTCCGAGAGATGCCAGGGGCTAATGCTCATGGTTGGAGTTGGAAGACTCTGATGTAGCTAAGAAGAAGGCCAGAGTGGTTGAGAGACTTTTTTTTAACATTAGCTTAAGCTTTTGTTACTCCCCAAGATCCCAGAGCTTGAGTTCCAGGCTGAATATCTACATTGCAATTAGACAGCCCAAGCTCCAGGTGCCCAAGGCAGGTTGGCATGGACAGGCTGCAGGTTATTTGCAGTGTAGACATACTTTTCATTTGTTTGTTAGCTATAAAAGGTATTCTGCAGTTTTACTTAGGCCATGTCTACACTACCACTTATTTCAGTAACACTTAAGTCTCACACAGGGGTGTGAAATTATTTGGTGGTGTGAAATTTGAAGCAGTTTTTATTCATTTTATGTCTTTCTCCTAAGAATCCTACAGTACTTGCTACAACTGAGAATTGAAATCTTATGTTTCAAGATATGTTATACATTTTATCAGTGCTGCCACCTCCCAGAACTGGAAGACTCAAATTATTTTCTTGGTTTCTATACTGTTATGATTAAAAACCACTGGAATGGTAGCCAGTAGCTGGACAGCTGAATGCCTTGATACTGCACTTTTCTCCAGATATTATAAGATTCTTCATAAGCACTGTTGGTTTTTATATACAGCAAAATTTTAAAAACTAAATATAAACAAGATAGCACAAGACCAAAAATACCTCAGCAAAACAACGGCTCCAATTCTGTTTTGTGCTGTGGCATAAAAGGACATAGTGGGCCCTCGGGAATTCCCCAAGTGCAGGAGGGTTTCTTTGGGCAATGCTGTACCACCATCCTGCACAGCCCTTACTGCAGGGGCATGGCTGCAGGACTACTGGAGATGGGAAAGGAAGCATGATTTGGCTATTCATTCAGGCTGTGAAGAATCCCACAGGCAGCCATGCAAGGCTGTCATAACTTAGATCAGCCAGGAGACTGCTTTATTCCACCTTAGTTATGGTGTTTTGGGGGATTTCCCAGCCATGGTCAGTTTCATTCATTGGGAACAAGATTCTGTATGAATCACTGGTGTATGTATTATATTATATGTCACCTTGCATCCAGTTGTAATCCCACTGCTTGGTAGAGGCCAAAGGAGTGACCTCACTTTCTCTTGGCAATTTCAAGACACTTGTGATGAATGCATCTCACTCTTACATGTTTCAGTTTATTTAAAACATTGTTATTCACTTTTTTCCACAATAGTTTTATGGCATCAATAGATAATTTGAAAAGTTTTCCTAGTGATGGACACACTATGAACAGATTTGTCTAAGTGTCTGATTCATAATAGGTAGCCACTGTCTCTATTACCTATTTAATAAAGTATCTTATCAGTAAATTCATCATCTTCATAATAGTGAATAAATGTTAGGAAATTTGCAGGAGTCTGATTCACAAAGTTCACATTTTTTAAAGCTAGCAATTAATATTATATCAATTCTGCTAGAACTTTATAATAATTAGATATTTAATTCACAAAGGCAGTAACTGTATTATAGTATTACAAGAACCATAGAGGCTGTCTACCCCTCATTCCCTATTAATCTCATTTTGATTTATGTATGGCTCACCTGTGCATGATCAGTCCAATTTTACAGATAGCATAGACAATGAGTAAAATATGGCAAGTGCTTTCTACGAGTCCGTGTGGCTAAGTAGATGGGATTTGTGTCAGCCCCCGATTTGGGTTCTATTCCCAGTTTATGTATCTTCTCAGGCTTTGCCTACTCTACAAGCTCAGGGTGTGATTTTCCCCCTTGCTTCTATATACAGAACATACCTGCAGTAGTTTTTTTTTAATTAGGGTGAGTATAAATAGCAGTGTAGCCATGGTAGCACTGGTTGTGGTGATGGAGGCTCAGCTGAGCTGTGCCAAGTGAAAACCCACTGGTTTCAGGCAGGTTTGTACTCAGCACAGCTTAGCTGTGCCTCCACTGCCACAACCGTGGCAACATTGCTCTTTATACTCACCCTATCCCAATAAAAGCTAGTGCAAGTATGTATGTAGGAGCAGGGGGGAAATCACACCCCTAGCTTCTGGTGTAGACATAACCTCAGTGGGGTATGAGAACTTGCTTAATAAGAAGGGTTGTGACAGGTGCAGGATTGTTAGAGAAGATTAGAAGTGAATCTAGAATTCATTTCCTGATTCCCATTCCTTTAGGTCAAAAGTGTATTTTAGAAGAAGGAGGATCCATTTTGTCTGTGACCCATCTGGAGTTTGAGTTTTGTATGAAATGCTGAAGTGAGACACCTTGCTGGTGCACATGCTGTTGCTATAGAATGCTGAGGGTTTTGACAGCAAGCCAAAAACCAAAATGTACTAAATAAAGCAGAGAGAAGAAATAGTTATTCTGGACAGTTTATAACTCAGCCAAGTCTGAATAGATTTTTGTGGGCTACATTTTACTGGCTTCAAGGATTATGCCCCTTCCAAACCCTGATGCAAATCAAACAGTCATACCAATTTTTATTATGGAAGGTATTAGGCAACCTTAATATTGCTGTTGCTTTCACCATGACAGATAGCCATGAAGTAATTATAGTCAGTAACTGTTTCTAAATGGAAATGTGCAATTTTAGCATATTTTATCCTAAAAATTCAGCCCACATTGAAGACTGGATACTGCCATTAAATATTTGAAATTAAGTGTTTATACTTAGTTTGGTAAGACACCGAAGACTCCCAAACTTTGGATCTAGATCTTGATACTGGCTTAACTGAAACTTCCATCTCTAATGTGTCAGAAGAAGTCCCTGGGTCCAGCTCTGAATTTTACAATGTGGGACTGTTCCTACTATCAAGACATCTGTTTCAGTGCTGCCTCTAAGCAAATTTTTCTTCATGTAATATTTCTGAGGACCATGGTCATCATGAGGGATTGCTTATTTTAGGGTGACCATATTTCCCTATGCTGAATACGGGATACCCGGGGAAATTACTCGTATTCAAGCGAGTTAAACGGCAATCAGAACTATGCAGTACAAATGTTCAAATTAACATCAAGTTGACTGAGCCCTGTTAAAAAGAAATACTGCATAGTTGGAGTCTTTATTTGCCTTCTTATCTTTAAGGCTTTAGGGTTCACACAGAAAGGGGTGACACACACACCCCTACTCCCCCTACCCTCTCCCCCCCCCCACACACACACGGGGAGAAGTGACACACACACACTCCTGTATACCTTTCTCATCCTAGCTTATTTAAATCACTGGATGTTAGTTTTAAAAGAAGAGCTTGAGAAAGATAGGCTATAATTGGAACAGAAGAGTAAATAGTGACATTTATAAGACTCTAAATTCTGTTGTAGCCTTGAATAAAAACATATCAATTATGGTGAAATAACAGCAGAACTGAGAATGTAGATGTGGGCTAAAGGACAACACACCATGGCAAATTATTTCTTCAGAGAGTATATTGTAAGTTGAAAGCAAAAGAACACTCATTTGTCTCAAATAGTGTATGAAGTTCACAGCATTAAAAAAACCATATCAGACCTCCTATGACAGTAATATTTTAAATTATCCACTTGTAGGAGTAGCAAAGGAAATGTCTTTAGGAGAGAGAATTATTTCAGATCTTATTTCTGTAACTGTGGAGAAAAACATTCAGCTGAAATGATGGTTGTAAATGTGTTTAAAGAAACTGCAGGTAAATTGTTTTTCACACATTTGTAAGAAGCAATGAATAACAATAATGCACAAATTTACAACAGAGGGCTAGTAAAAATTCTACAAGAACACAATATCAGAAAAAATAAGTAAAGCAGCATTTTGCTTTCTTCATTCCTGTTTGCCTAGGTAGTACTATGTGTAGTACACATCATTTTCTTTAAAAAATGCCCCCCCCCCCAAATTAAACAAAAATGTAAGGGCTCGGGAATTCATTGATGCTCTACCCTCTCACTTCTTAAAATTTACCACATATATTTGCTGCTTCTTCCCCCCCCAACCCGCCCCCCTCCCAAAAAAAAGATGGGAGATTTGATTAAACTTCACTTTTAGTTTACTAATTTTCAGCTCTTGCCTACTAGTGAGGTTCCGCCCAACCAAGAAAAAAAGATATAAATACCATGTCCACAGTCTCTAATGGTGTTTAGAAACATTTGTAGATATGGGGACAATTTAAATTATAATATTCTAAAGATTCAAGAGGCCTTGTCTGTATTAAATAATAACAATATGCTTTATAACAATATTGCAGCTGCATTCTCAGCTGCTAGGTATTAGAATGAATAGTATGGTATATAAAGAATAACTTGAGAAGTTGTCCCTAGTTTGTGCCTCTTTTCAAAATGAGTAACATCCCATTTCAATTTTAGCTGCAGAATAAGAATCTTCCAACAAAAATGTCAATGTACAATATAGAAGTCAAAATTAACTTGCTAGCTTCTGAGAAATCCATTTCTTATAGTTAATCCACCTGCCTTGAGTGCAGGGGACTGGACTAGATGACCTCTCAAGGTCCCTTCCAGTCCTGCGATTCTATGATAATCTACTATAAACATTAGAAACTAACCTTAATTTGAAAGTAGCAACACACCTTAACATGCAGATTTGCTGTCAGAAGAATGTCTTCTGGCAAAAATTAACATTGGCTCTTCCATTCATGATTCTATTAACATCAGTGGGTCTCCCCACCTCCTCCAAGATACTGTTGTACATTGCTTTAAGCTTATTTTTGAATGCAGGGCTGCATGGCTACATCCTGCTGTTGTGTGTGTTGGGTGTCAAAAAGGAATTCAGGAATGAGAATCAAAAAGGAATTCAGATAATTGAATAAATATCATAGCCACAATTGAGGTAGTTTTAGTGAACACAAAAAGTTACTCTCAGTTCTGCCTCCTACTTCTCCTTGCTAAGGAGACTCATCCCCATTGGCCTCTGTGCCACTGCAAGTGCTAAATGAGATGTGAGCAAGTTATGTACAGCTATTATTACATTCCCTTTTTTTACATTCCCTCAGCTCAGCGCTTTGCTAAAACACAGGCTAGAGTCCATTCTTTCCAGAAAGCACTGCACACAATTCAAGCCCCAGGGCTTATTGTATTAACACACTTTAACTTAGGTATGAACAACTGTTCACCTTCAGAGAGTACTTAGTAAACAAATATTTACCCCCCTCTTACCTATCTGCTCTTAGTCCTCAATAGATGGCTGACACTCCCCAGCTTGGGTGTCATATAGGATGATCCTGCCTGTAGCCAAGGTGACACAGGTGTTAAAACCCAGCCCTGACAGACAGCATGCCTCCTGACCTTGTGTTATCTTCTTCAGCCCTCTAGGGCTCCCAGTGGCTCGTATATTCTTAACATTCTCCCCTCCCCTCAAGCTCTGATTAGTTCAGCTCACAGGGGGAGGATGGATGTGAGGACAGCTTGTCCACAATGGAGGATTTCCATATGGCTTCAAGCAATCTACTGGGCACAATCAGTAACTACCACACTCTTGTTCTGGATGCTTCTGGGCATTTCCAGCTGAGTCCCCAGCTCTGCTTCTTTTGTGTGAGCCGAAACACAGCTAATTCAGGAACGTCCCTTCCTTCTGCTCACCACTGTTCTCAGTTTCTTTCAGTAGAAATAAATACTCTGACCCGATATAACGCCTGCAGCTTACACGGGGATCAAGTGGACACAGTCTGGGCCTCCCCTGTTCAGATTCTGCAAGAGGAGTGAGTGGAGCCTTAGTGTGCAGCAGAAGCAGGGCTGGCTCTAGGCACCAGCATTCATTTTTTTTTGCTTGGGGCTGCAAAAAACCTGGAGCCAGCCCTGGTTAAGGTGACACAGTGTCTGTGTAGTCATTGCATTACTTACATCTCCTGTTGGCTGTCAGCTCCACATGGGGCTCACAGCTGGACCCCTCCCCCTCCATCCTTTCCTTGCCCCAGGGCTGACAGCCTGAGCTATTATTTCACATTTCATCTCCAGCTGTCAGCTTAGGGCCGGGGGCCTCCAGCTGTGAGACCCACATGTCTGTCAGTCCCCCATAATCAGGGCCAGCTCCAGGCACCAGCTCAGCAAGCAGGTGCTTCGGGAGGCCAAGGGGAAGGGGCGGCACGTTCGGCTCTTCGGCGGCAATTCGGCGGCGGGTCCCTCAGTCCCTCTCGGAGGGAAGGACCTGCCACCGAATTGCCACTGGAGAAGAAAGCAGCGAGGTGGAGCTGCCGCCGAAGTGCCGCCGATCGCGATCGTGGCTTTTTTTTTTTTTCCCCGCTGCTTGGGGCGGCTAAAACCCTGGAGCCGGCCCTGACCAGAGGTTACAGACCTGGGAAATGAAATTTCTAAGAAGTGAATCAAGTCGGTGACAGGTGCAATATTTTAACCCTGCCTGGGGGAAAACCCCTTCGATTAGCTGCTTTCCCCACTTGCCTGCCTCCTTGGGAAGATCAGTCAGTCAGGGCTGCGGCAGAAAGCAGGCAAAGCTCAGCACCATCGCCTCAGGAGCTGACACCATTCTCACAGGAGGAGAGGAGTGAGCAGAAAGAGCCCAGCAGCTCAAGCTGACTCTGCCCCTCCTCCTCTCCTGCTCCTCCCGCTCTCCCTGCAACACCTGCCCTGAAGAACCCCAGGAGCTACATGAGGCACTGAGATGAAGCTGTGGGGAGATGAGGGAAGAACAGGGGGGAGACAGAGTTTATGGAAGGCCACAGGGGCAGAACTAATTGTTGGGGAAATGACTGGGCTTTCAGTCTCACAAAATAAGTAAGTTCTTGCCCCCATGCTTGCAGGGAAAAGCTTGAAAATGTGAATTTTAAATGCTCAATGCCAGAAGGCAAATCAAGAGGACTCAACATTTATCATTTTGGCACCTGACTTATGCCTTTTGAATACTTGGGATTGGCAATACCGGGCCTTTTTCTTTGCCTTCAGGGTTCATTTGGATCACACTTTCAAGCTTTTCTCTGCAACCTTAGGCTACACACTTTTTCTTTTCCTTTTATTTTTTTTAAGAAATGAAAGCTGAAATTTTCACAGTCCAGGATTCCAGGAGCTGAGGCTTCAAGAACACCTTGAAACTCATGATACACTGGTGAGAGTTGATAACACCTGAGCATATAAGTGCTAGCACTACATCTAGTGTAGGTGCCCTTGTGCCAGTAGTATTCTCTTAGGAGCCCTTACATTTGTCCTGTAGCCATATATATGCACCAGCCTAGCTGGCACAATGACAAATTGAGCTGTAACTGCTTGGGAGATTGAAATAGGAGAATGCTTATGTGGCCCCACACCTAGGGTTAAAGGACTGGGGTGAACCCCAGGCTGAGGAGGAATTTCTCCCCTCCCCCGCCACTTTTTTTTTTTTTGGGGTTATTTTATTTTGATTTCTATCTAGAAGTTATCCCTTGAGAATAGTCCTTTGGTGACTGCACATATGTTTTGTTTCTAAGACAGTGCGGGGACATAGCAGAAAGGGTAGACAGTAGGGTTACCATATTTTAATAAAAAAAAAAGGAGGACACTCCACAGGGCCCTGGCTCCGCCCCAAATCCGCCCCTTCCCCAAAGTCCCCGCCCCAACTCCGCCCCCTCCCCTGAACGCTCCGCCCCCTGCTCCTCCCCCTCCCCAGCTTCCCGTGAATCAAATGTTCGCAGGAAGCCTGAAACAGGGAGGTAGCAGGTAAGCTGGGGCTGGGGCTGGGGTGGTGGCAGAGGGGGGCGCGAGGAGGCATGGCCCAGTCCGGCCCCCCTGGCTGAGCGGCTCTCTCTGGTGGCCGGCCGGCCCGGCCAAGAGGCTCTGGCCCCGGTGTCTCCGGCCCAGCCCGGCTCGGGCCCTGGGGCGCTGGCCCTTGTTCCGGCCGAGCCCACCAGCCCCGGCTGAGCACCCCCGGCCCTAGCGACTCCAGCTCGGCTCGGGCACTGGGGCACTGGCCCCGGCCAAGCAGCTCTGGCTGGTGGCTGAGCACCACCGGCCCCAGCGGCTCCAGCTCCAGCCCCAGCAGCTCCAGCCCAGACCCAAGCCCCACGACCCCTCCCTATTTTCCCGGACATGTCCGGCTTATTGGCAATTCCCCCCAGATGGGCATTTGAGGACCAAAAAGCTGGACATGTCCGGGAAAATCCGGACATATGGTAACCCTAGTAGACAGCCACAGTACCAGTGCTATGTCCTTGGCCCAAGATTTTCAAAAATAAGAGCTTAAAGTACAGTGAGTTCATGCCAGTGAGGTTCAAGCATAGCCTGGCTCCACCACACATCCCCAGGCTCCCTGCCTGCCCCAACATGCTCTCTTGCCCTTTTTAGGCCAGGAAGGGGTGGAGAGAAGTAGATGGCATAGGCAGCAGCTACACTGCATCTGCCAGCTTTAGGCTGGCAATTACAGACATGCCAACTCTCACAAACTGATCATGAGAGATGCTACTTCTGAGTAAAATTAAGCCTCACTCATGATCTCACCATAGAACTCTCAAATGTCAGAACTTTTTTTTTCAGACTCAGCTGAAAAAAAAAAATGCTGACATTTGGGAGTTCTAAAGTGAGGCTTATTTTTACTTAGAAATCCTGTCAGCCCTGGGCGCGGTCAGGGCTCCCTGCTGTCAGACCCAACCCCGAATTTAGAATATACAGAATAGAATATATTCCTTGACAAATAACTTCACACCAGAGTTATAGTTGAAAATACATATTAGTGGCTTGAGAATTAAGGCTATGCCGATAATGCTGAGGAGAAAAAATAAAAAGTAAAAACTAAGGAATCCAGAGTTAAAATCACAGGCACTCTCCAGGAGTTTTGTTGTTTTTAAAACAAAACATCACATAGGTTAACCATAATATTCATAAAAAAGTCCCACAGACATTTGAAAACAAGGATAGTGATAGAACTTTAACTCTGCCTCTGAATTAGTGCCGGGGTGGGTGGGGGGAAGGGATTAGAAACTCTGGCCACGTTTATACTACCAGTGCTATAGCAGCATAGCTATGGCACCATAGCATTACTGCTGTAACCCTGCATGCATGGTAGATGCAGACTACAGCAACAGAAGGGGGTTTTCCATAGCTGTAGGAACTCAACCTCCCTGAGCAGTGGTAGCTAGGTTGATGGAAGCATCCAACTGTAACTGGGGGTTAGGTCTGCATAGGTGCTGTGCTCAGGGTGTGAATTTTTCACTCTTTTTTATCTTGAGCAATGTAGTTATGTCGACCTAAGTTTTAAGTGTTGACCAAGCCTCTGAAACTACTTTACTCATTCATAACAAATAATTTCTGGATATAAAAAAATATAGAGCTTAATAAGAAATCCTTTCTATTGGTGGGATCATACAAATATATTAAATGAATTCAATTTTCTATTAATTTAAAAAAAAACAGAAAAAGGAAACGACATTCTCTATGAAATTTCATAGGTTTTTAGAATAACTTCTAAAGAAACTTGTAATGCAGAATTTAATGAGAATGAAACCAACTTTTCCCTGAGCATTTGTTCATGGGCGGTACATATAAGAGGCTTGTGGAGGCTAAGCCTCCCCAAAATAAAAAAAGCCGGACATGCAGGGAGCAAAAGCTGGATGCGGGTCACCTCCCTTTGGAGGCGTACTGGCCCACCGCCTTTTCACCCTGGGAACAGAAGCACTGGAAACTCCCTAGAAGTGGGGGGGACCACCAGCACCCAGACCATGGCCCCGCTTCCCCGCTCTGCCCCTTTCCCCTAAGGCCCCGCCTGTGCTCTGCCCCTCCCCCCATGGCCCTGCCCCTGCTCTGCCCCGAGACCCCACCTGCGCTCTGCCTTCTCCCCCGAGGCCCCGCCCTTGCTTTGCCTCTTCCCACCCCCGCTCCACCTCTTCCCATGAGGCCATCACTTTTTAAAGTGGGAGGGTTACACCTTCCTGCATTTTCCTGCCTTATGGGCAACTGACGGGAGGGAGGGGGCAGAAAGGAGTGAGAGGCAGGCAGGGCCTCAGGGGAAGAGGCTGCACGGGGATGGGAAGAGGCAGAGTGAAGGTGGGGCGTAGGCTGGAGGGGCCGTCCCTCCACATCTGCATCTGAGGGGGGACACGCCTCCTCACAATTTGGGTCTGCTAAAAGCCTTCTCTAAGCAGAACAAGAGTGGGGGGATTAGCGATTCCCAAGGGGGCCCGTCCTTCAAGTGGGGCGGGCTGTACACAGTCTGGGCTCTGGCTGGTGACCAGGGCGGGCTGCAGTAATCTATTCCCCCGGCCTTTAAACAGGGCAGCACAGGGCAGCTAACAGTTAAGGCTCTGGCCTGCGAACAGGCAGAGCTGTCGGACCAGCCCAGTGTAGGAGCTCAGGTACGGGGGTGAGCGCCACACACAGTCTCTGGGGCTCAGGTACAGGGGTTAGCTGAGGAGCACAAGCCTCCTGGCCTACAGAGGGGGTGTACTGCCACCCCAGGGGTTGGGTAGCAGGGTAGACACAGGCCTGCCCAACTCCACTGTGTCCCAACCCAAGGCCCTATTAGTGGTGGAGCACTCCACCACTAGGTCAGCAGGGATCTGCCCACAACATGCTGACCGGGTTTCAGGCTTGCTCTACACCAGACTACTTCCTGGTTCCCCTGGGTTGCTTCCTTCTCTCCCCCTCGAGCGTACCTGGATCCAGGGGTCATCCTCAATCTCCTCTGGGTACACTACCAAGGGGAGCGGTAGCAGCTCCTCTGTGTCAAGAGCATCGGGGCTGCCTGGAAGCTCACGCTGGTGCCTGGGGCAACAGCAGTTCTCCTTGATGCTCACCTCAAGCAGCAGGGAGGAAGCATCTATCTCCTCCAGCAGCTTCTTCCCAAATGAGCAGCTGTACTGGCCTTTTATATTTCCCCTTCTTGTCCTACCCCTCTGCTTCCAGCATGTGGGGCATGGCCCTCCTCGCTCCTCCCACCAGGCGGCTTGCGGTATTCCCTCCATGTCTGCATCTGAGAGGGGCCACACCTCCTCGCTACACTCCCCGCCCCTTAAGTCCAGCTCCCGATCTCCGGGGCTGGGTTGGTCCCCTTCCCACAACCGTGACATGGTGTACTCATTGGCATGCTCCTTACTTGTGCAGTGTTGAACCATGAAGGTGAAGGATTGGAGAGCCAAGTACCAGCACATGTTCATCTGCTGCAACCATTTCAGGGGGGGCATGATCTGTCACCACCACAAAGGGGCTTGAGAGGAGGTAGTACCATAGGGCTTCCAAGGCCTTTTTTTGGGTTCGTGTTGAGACCAGCCTCCTGAAGGGTTCTCAAAATTGCCGCCACCTGGTTTAGGTGGTTGCCCCAGTGACGGCTGTAAATTACTACATCATCTAGGTAAGCAGCAGCGTATTCAAGGTGAGGAAGGAGGAGCCAGTCCATTAACCTCTAGAATGTCGCTGGGGCGCCATGGAGGCCGAAGGGCATTCTGGTAAATTGATAGAGTCAGCTGGGGGTGGCAAAGACAGTTTTCTCTTTGGATTCCAGCGCCAATGGGATCTGCCAATACTCCTTGGTTAAATCCAGGGTAGTGATATACTGGGCCTCCCCAAACTGTTTGAATAGTTTGTCCACCCGGGGCACTGAGTAGGCGTCGAAGTGAGATATTGCATTGACCCTCCTAAAGTTAATGCAAAAGCACCGAGTCCCGTCTGGCTTGGAGACAAGGACAATCGGGCTCCGACACTCACTCAAGGATTTCTCAGTTACCCCAAGTTCTAGCATTGACTGGACCTCCTGTTCCATGGCCTCTCACATGTGGTGGGGGAGTGGTTGGATGGTGCCTTATACAACCTTTCCGGGATGGATGGTGATGGAGTGGTAGACTTGGGTGGTCTACCTAGGCATGGTGGTGAATGTTTGAGGGAAGGCCTAAAGTAGGCATCTTACTTGCTTCAACTGTTTGGCCGAGATGGTATCGCCCAGCAGGGGGGGTTCAGGCTCAGTTCCAATGGGCGCTTGCGGCCCCAGTTCTGGTTCGGGGGGTGGGGTAGGGAGTGACAAATAATTCGTCCTGCTCATGCCAGGGTTTTATCAGATTCAGGTTATAAATCTGGTATTTTCTTTTTCAGTCTGGCTGGCGAACCCCATAATTGATGGGGCCTATCCAGTGGATGACCTCGTCTGAAGGGAGCAGGACTAGGACTTGACCGATTCCTGAGGAACTCCACTAGTAACCTACCTCCACCCTGACAGTTCACCTTTCAATCTGACATGTTGTAATCTCCCCTTTAACCAGTTCCTTATCCACCTTTCAATTCTCATATTAATCCCCATCTTCTCCAGTTCAACTAATAATTTCCCATGTGGAACTGTATCAAATGCCTTACTGAAATCTAGATAGATTAGCTCTACTGCATTTACTTTGTCTAAAAAAGATCAGTTATCTTCTCAAAGAAGATCAGGTTGATTTGGCATCATCTACCTTTTATAAAACCATGTTGTATTTTATCCTGATTACCTGTAGTGGGGCAGCTGCCCCACCCTGGTGTGGAAGGAGTTGGAGCAAATCAGAGAGGCTGCGCAGAGTCCCAGCCAATCCTGGAAGGGCTTATTGGGAGCCAATCAAGTGGAGGCTTGAAAACAGGCAATCAGGGCCAGGCTGGGCCCTATAAGAAGGCTGCAGGGCAGAGAGGAGCTCAATCTTTCCCTGGAGGGCAAAGGGAGAAGAACTGGCTCCTAGAGAAGCACTTAAGACAGAGCAGCGCTGGTCAGGGTCAGCAGAGGCTGGGAGTGCTCTAGGCTGATGACTGCCAGATTGGGGCCCTGACGCAAAGGGGCAAAGAAGGTGTTGGGGCTATGGGGAAGTGGACCAGGGAAGCAGGCAGTAGAGGAGAGTTGGAAGAGGGCAGTAAGTGGCTGCTCCTAGAGGGCCTCTGTGTCTGTGTGGCCTATGCCCTCACTTGCCAGTGATGAGAGTGGCTAAGCCAGACTGCAGTTTGCCCTTGGAGGAAGGGACTAGACTGAGGACTGCAGTGAGCCACTGAGGTAAGTGATAGAACCAGAAGCTACTGGTCCCCTGGAAGTGGGGCAGTGTTCAGAAGCAGATGCCATGATCTGAGGGTGACGTGGGTCTGACTGTGAGGAAGGTGGAGACTGAGAAAGTAACAGTGGGTGAGACACCACTAGTGAAGGTGCACCACTGAAAGAGCGAATTCCCTAACCAACCAGTAGGAAGTGCTGATGTGGTGAGTCTGTGCCCCATTACGTTACCAGTCACCTCTATGTCCTTTACTTTCTCTTTCAAATTTGTTCCAAGATCTTGCATACAACTGAGGTAAAACTAAGAGGCTTGGGCCACTTCCCCCCTCCCCCTTTCTTAAAAATAGGAACTATATTAGCAATTCTCCAGTCATTGGGTACCTCCTCTGAGTATACAGATTAATTAAAAATCCTTGCTATTGATCTTGCAATTTCATGCACCAGCTCCTTTAATATCCTTGATTGGAGATTATCTGGGCCCCCTGATTTAGTCCCATTAAGCTGTTTCAGTTTGACTTGCACCTCAGATGGGTAATTTCTACCTCCATATCCTTGTTGCCATTAGCCACCCTGCCACTATCCCTAAATTCTTCATTAGCCTCATTAAAAATTGAAGCAAAGTATTTGTTTAGGTGTTGGGCCATGCCTAGATAATCTTTAATCTCCACCCCATCTTCAGACCCTGAAAGTAGATATATTAACCCTATTTCTGTGCTTTAACCACTTTTCAGGAACTTCTTGTAGGTGGAAAAGGTAGTGTCTATTGCTAAGATTGCCTGACACTTTCTCTTATAAAAGTCTTGTTTTCAGTTGCTTATAACTTTGCCAGACTTCAACTGTTCAGACTGAAATTTTACATGCCAGAACTTTGCCGAACTTCAACTGTTCAGACTGAAATTTTACACGCCAGATGTCTGCCTCAGGCTAAATGGCTTGTGAAAGTTTCAACCAAAATGATTTAGCTATTTCAGAGAACAAGCATAGGGGAAAACAAGGGGGATGCCCATGTTAAAAAATTCTGGCAATCTGGCAACCTTTTTTGGAAGTTATATTGACCCTATGCTCTGAAGCAGGGGCATGAAAATTTTCAGGGAGTGGCAGTTGGGGCAGGGATGTGCCTTTGTTGTTCCTGTGAAAATCTGGCCAAACTTGGCCAAGTTAAAAGTCCTTGAAAAATCTCAGTTTGTACATGCTCATTAGAAATTTTAGAATTTAGCAGCTAAAATCTGACAATTCTACCCTCACTGAGCATGCGTGAGCCCTTCACATCTCCTAGTGTTGACCACACGGTGCATGTGCGACCTCCTAGAGTGACTAAGCATGCTCCATCTCAAGGCTATGGATGCTCAGCAGGACTTTCCCTGTAACTGTGTCTTCCATCTGCTCTGGGCTGGTGCCAGAACTGAGCACAAGGAGCCTGTCTTTCCTGTGCTCTCAATGATTCCCAACTGATGCCCAGGCAGCATGGAGGAAATAGTTGCCTAACTTGAATGAAGAGAGAACAAAAGCTGGACCCAGGGGTGGTGTTGGGATGGGGAGGTAAGTTAGGGAGAGTAGTAGTAGGAACCAGTGTAGTGTGGGAAAGGGGTGGAGAGACAGATTGGATGAGGAGCAAGGCATGAGGTATTGGGACTGGCTGGGCAAGAAGACTGAGAGGAGGAGACTAGGAATCAAACAGGGAGCTAGGAAGCAGAGATCATGACTGGCTGGGCAAGGAAACTGAGACTGGGATGAGGAGTGGACACTGGGACTGGGTAAGCAAGAAGAATGGGATGAGGAGCCTCAGGTGGGGAAGAGATAAGATTGGGATAGGTTAGAGGGGACTAGTTTCCTAATTTGGAGTGCTTGACTTTGCAACCTTAATGTTCTTTTAAGTGTGTGTGTGTGTGTGTGTGTGTGTGTGTGAAAAGACAGCCTTTCTGATTGCTGGGAGTACAGTCTCTCTGAGTATGTCTACACAGCACAAATAAATAAATTAAATTAAAATCCACATGGTAGTGAGTTTCAGAGTCTGGGTCTTCAGGCTTGCGCTGTAGTGCCAAAAAGAGCAATGTCGACATTGTGACTTGGGCTGGAGCTCAGACTTGGAAGCCCATCCCAGTCCCCAGGCTTCAGAGCCCAAGCTCCTGCGAACAGGGGCCGCTAACAGGGAGTTTCGAGAGGGAGTTTGGGAGGGGAGTGGGATGGGGGGGGGGGGAACATTTGCCATTCTTTAAAACCTTTACACTAAATTATAATCAGATCTTCTTGATTTAAACAAAACCCTATCATTAACCTAGGTAGCTGTAGGAGAGAATGCAGACAGAAGCCCAGCAGCAGATTGGGGGCTATCCAGTTTATTGCGCCGAGTGCAAGATGTATGATTACCTGCCCTGTGGGCGGGTGGCGTATGCGTGCATTCGGTGCAAGGAGCTCCTGGCCCTCAGAGACCAAGTACGGGCTTTGGAGGTCAGGGTGGTGGAACTGGAGGAGCTAAGGGAGGCAGAGAGATATGTTGAAGAGGCTTTCTGGACACTGTAGATTTGTCCCACCTCCGGTCAGACAGCCGTTAAGGAGGATGAAAGGTTCAGGGAAGGAGAGCAGTCAACGGGAGCAGAGGGAAACCTTCCCATAGTTGGGACCCTCTTTCCAGATGATGTTGGGGTATCCTCTCGCACTGAGGTTACCTCTCTGGGGAGGGAACTCTAGTTATTAGGAAAAGGCAGATGTTAGTAATGGGAGATTTGATCATTAGAAACATAGATAGTTGGGTTTGTGATGACCGGGAGAACCGTATGGTGACTTGCCTGCCTGGTGCAAAGGTTGTGGATTTCTCAAGGCATCTAGATAGACTTATGTGTAGTGCTGGGGTGGAGCCGGTGGTTGTGGTACATGTAGGTACCAATGACAGGGAAGGGTAGGGCGACGTCCTGGAGGCCAAATTTAGGCTGCTAGGAAAGAGACTGAAATCCAGGACCTCTATGGTAGCATCCTCAGAAATGCTTCCAGTTCCATGCACAGGGCCAGGTAGGCAGGCAGAGCTTCAGAGTCTCAATGCGTGGATGAGATGATGGTGTAGAGAGGAGGGGTTTAGATTTATTAGGAACTGGGGAAACTTTTGGGATGGGAGGAGCCTATACAGGAAGGATGGGCTCCACCTAAACCAAAGTGGATCCAGACTGCTGGCACTTAGTTTAAAAATTGCTCTGCAACCTTTTTAATGTTAAGAGATGGGGGAAAACCAATTGCTGCAGCGGAGCACGTGGATTGGACAGAGACTTCTCTTGGAGGAGAGTCTATTGATAGAGATTCTCTAGGTTTTAGTCAGGAGGAGAGGATGGAAGAGGATAAAGTATGGGCCAGATCAGACGAGAAACATTCACATAAAAAAGAATCTGACACATCAGAAAAGGGCAGACAAATAAACAGTGACAAGTTTTTAAAGTGCTTGTACACAAATGCTAGAAGTCTAAATAATAAGATGGGTGAACTAGAGAGCCTCATGTTAAAGGAGGATATTGCTATAATAGGCATCACAGAAACCTGGTGGAGGGGGACAATCAATGGAACACAATCATTCCGGGGTACAAAATATATCGGAAGGACAGAACAGGTCATGCCGGGGGGGAGTGGCACTATCTGTGAAAGAAAATGTAGAATCAAATGAACTAAAAATCTTAAAAGAATCTACATGTTCCATAGAATCTCTATGGATAGTAATTCCATGCTCTAATAAGAATAGGGTAGGGATAAGAATAAATAGGGATCTATTATCAACCATCTGACCAGGACAGTGATAGTGATGATGAAATGCTAAGGGAAATTAGAGAGGCTATGTTGCTTGAGGAGGTTGTGAAGGCTAGGACTATAACAGGGTTTAAAAGAGAACTTGATAAATTCATGGAGGTTAAGTCCATTAATGGCTATTAGCCAGGATGGGTAAGGAATGGTGTCCCTAGCCTCTGTTTGTCAGACGGAGAAGGATGGCAGGAGAGAGATCACTTGATCATTACCTGTTAGGTTCACTCCCTCTGGGGCACCTGGCATTGGCCACTGTCAGTAGACAAGATACTGGGCTGGATGAACCTTTGGTCTGACCTAGTATGGCCGTTCTTATGTTCTTATAGCCAAGACACTAGACCCAGGTTCTGAGACTCACTGCCACAGGATTTTTTTGCTGTGTAAATGCACCTTCTTACTCCAAATTCCCACCCATGTTTTGGAGCAATCCTCTGGTTCCACTGATTTCAACACAGAACAGCAAAAGCAAGATAGCACAAAAAGGACAAACTGTTGTAACAAAACCACAATGTGGGGAGATACTATGTCAACACCATACAGTTATTTCCATGCCAAATTTCCAATATTGATCCTATTCTCTTTTTCATGTGCACCAGTCCTCGGGGGCGGGGGAGTGGGGTGGGGGAGAGGCATGGGAATTAGTGCCTGTTAGCATTATCTATAATTGTATTAATTAAAGACAGTTTTTTAAGATGTAGACATATCAAGGTATTGCTAACAATTTTGTACAGGTTAGCTTAGAGCTTGGTGATGACTTTTTCAGGTTGTGCACAGAAAATTGCATTCCCATGTGTTTGTGCCAAGCAGTTTGCTCTCTGACCCAAGGGAGGAATCTCAGTAATTATAACCTGCAAGAAGAAATTTCAGTCTTGAATGGGATGAAATGGGGAATCTGATAGGTGTTGACATTAGAAATTATATAGAAAATAAAGAAAAAATATTTGCTTATAATTATGTTATGTGAGAGACTGAGGAACCTGGATATATCATCTAAATTCTGAAATAAGTAAGGCCCTAATTAACTTGTGATATTGTGGAAATTGCAGATTCCACAATATTAGGCTTCTACTGCAATTTTAATAGTGGGAGCCTTGCCGTGCACAAGGCTGACAGTGGGAGCCCCCGCTCTCAGCCCCGGGCAGCCGACAGTGAAAAATCATGGAAAAGTAATAATGGACTTTATTACCTCAAAATAATAAGGTCCGTTGTTACTTTTCCGCAATTTTCCATGGCTTGTCCACAACTCAGCTGCAATTTTTTGACAATCATCCCACATTTCAAGTAGGGCCTTAGAAATAAGGGATGGATGCAGCGGAGCAGCATGAAATAGGGCCATTTCCTGATACACATTATTCTGAGTTCATATGACATCCTCGTGACCAGAACCAGGAAAAGCAATAGACTGGTCAGGTTTCCCAGTGGACCAAGCCAAAAAGCAAAAGCCTAAAGGGAAAAGCCACAGGCTTGGCAGATCTGATTTACTATTATGAACATAATGTAAAATCTCCTCATTTACAGAGATTGACTCTCACAGGACTAAGGGCCAATAGTTAGAATTTTCTGTGGATCAATTAGCTGTTTATTTGGATGAAGTTAAGAAGTGCTAGCTAGGGACTAACCCGCAATGTCGGCAAGCTAAGCAAGAGCTACAGCACTTGACATGTTTGATATTAGAAGTTCCTGTGTTTCTTGTGTCTGACAAACATGGTTGCAACTTAACCTTAGAAATCAGAACAGCATGTTTAGCTTTAGTACTTCAACGCTGCTATCAGTCCACCTGTAAAGAACCAGATGAAGTTAGTACAGCACAATATTTAGCATGCTGTTTTTACTCAATAACAGATACACCACTTTGTATTGAGCTGTGTTTTTGTTGTCATTGTTTTGAAATAGGATCATTTGTTTTAATGACCTTCTGCCATCATCTGAAAACAATAGGTTTTGTGACTATACAGTGTGGTAAAATGAGGCGCTCATTGGTATTCCACAGAGTATCTACAGTGGGTACCTTATTGTTCTGCTGACAGCATCTGATAGATGCTGCTTCAAGTGCAAACAGATTTAAAAGAAATTAGCCTGATAGAGGAAAAAATTGCAGCACCCAATTTTCAAGCAATCCAGTGGTGTTCTATTTCACAAGAGATATTATACCATCCAAATTTAATGTAGGGTAAGAGTGGGAGACTACAATGACCGTAACGTTACATATTATTGTGGCACCTGTGAAGTGTCATATCATTATTGTTGCATTACTGGTATGAAAACAGCTCCAACTTTAACAAGCACGATGACTTAAAGTATGTTGAACTGCTGTCAGTCTGGAGGCTGACACATTGCCTACACTCCTTTGTAACTGTAGGAATGACTCGTTCAGTCATCATAATCCCCCTTTATTTATCTTTTAAAAGATCCAGTGATTACACAGATCAAACATCTGGCCCACCGGCCAGATCCAGTTTGCTTCATGTGTAAACCTAACCTCTATGACAAACGAAGATTCTGCAGAATATAAGCTTTCATTTTAATATATTAAGAATAATGTTTTTAAACAGGGGCCCCAATTGATAGGAACCCAGACCCATATTTAGGCCTGACTTTCAGAAGTGCTGGGCATCCACTGGCCCCATTGATTTCAAAGGCACTTGTATCTGTAAAGTTTTGACCACTGTTTTTAGCTCTTATGGTTGGAGAATCTTCTGAACGTGACCCGATGTAACCTTGTTTTCCTTATTTGGCAGGCAGCCTGCAACTGCAGTGTAGTGGTATATCAGGTAATCAGGGCCGGCTCCAGGGTTTTGGCCATGCCAAGCAGCCAAACAAAAACAAACAAACAAACAAAAAAGCTGCGATCGCAATCTGCAGAGGCAATTCGGCGGGAGGTCCTTCGCTCCGAGCAGGGGTGAGGGACTGTCCGCCGAATTGCCGCCGAACAGCTGGATGTGCCGCCCCTCTCCAAAGTGGCCGCCCCAAGCACCTGCTTGGTAAGCTGGTGCCTGGTGCCGGCCCTGCAAGTAATGATCAAGTATGTGGTTTACATTGATTGCTTAAGGGAAAAAATGGACTGAAACCCTCAACAAACATCACATCCACCACAATCAATCCACTGCTGAGAGAACAGTTACATAGTCCCTGAAATCCAACCACCAGATAGAGATCAAACAAGCAGACAAAGGAGATGCCATCATAGCCCTTGACTGTGATGACTACATTAATGAGGCCAACCAACAACTCTGACACCATCTATTCTAAAGAACTCAAAGAAGACCTCACACCTAAATTCAAGACAGAGTTTAAGGATATGATAAAATCCTTCCTCAGACAACTCCAGGAGAAACTCTACAAACTCATCCCTCAAAAACCCCTCAATGATCTTCTGTGTGCTTACCAAGATACACAAATGAGGCAGACTCATCATGCCTGGCCATGGCACTCTTACTGAAGGAATATCAGAACTCATAGAATCCATGCTCAAAACCACTCAGCACACAAAGGGCCTGTTTCCTCCAGGACACAACGTACTTCCTCCAGAAACTCTGCAACATTACCAACCTCCCTCAGAACACCATCCTTGCCACCCTGGATGTCACCTCCCTATACACCAACATCCCTCACAATGACAGCATCACTCCCTACCTCAAATATCTGCCAGACAATGGATAACTCTCAGATATTCACCCTAAACACATCATCAAACTCATCCATTTCATCCTCACCTGTAATAGTTATACATTCAACAACACTTTCTCCAAACGATGGGAATAGCCATGGGTACTAAGATAGCTCCCTAATATGCCAACCTCTTCAAGGGCCACCTTAAGGAACAATGTCTGGACAAAAGCACCATGAAACCAATGATGTATCTGAGATACATAGATGATATTTTCATTCTCTGGACAGACGATTTAAACTCCCTCATAGGATTTCCCCCACAACTTCAACAACCACCACTCATCCATCAAACTCTCTCTAGAACACTCCCACACCAGCCTCAACTTCATCATGATCAACTTCAGCAATGGAACCCTACAGCCAACTATGTACAAAAAACCCATAGATCACCACACTTACTTCACAGATCCAGTAAACACCCAACCACACCAAGAAATCTGTTATCTACAGATACCAAAGAATATGCTGTGAAGAAAAAGTCTGGGTACACACTTAAAACTGCCTTCACCAAACAAGGACACTCCACCAGGGAAGTAGATCACATCGTGGAACCAGTCACCCAAATATCCCAACAGAACCTGCTTAAGTACAGAAACCTTCCTTCCCTCTGGCCACGTAACCTTAGGTGTCACACTGGAACCCATACAAGGTTTCAAACAATTGCAACCCATACTTGATGGAGACCACACCCTGAAAGAAATCTTTCCCAAATTCTCCCTCCTGGCCTTCAAACAATCCTACCCCAACGTCATCATCAGAAGCAAGTTCCTCACAGACCAGGAGCCTTGAAAGCAGCACCAGACCCAGAATAACAGATGCAAAATCTGCAGACATAGTTCCCCTGCTATGATGATCAATACCTCCCCAAAACACACCTTTCAAGATCCCTGGATCCTATACATGCCTTTCACAACATGTGGTACATCTCATTCAGTGCACTAGATATCCCACCAACAACTATGTGGATGAAACCAAACAATCACTATGCTCCCGAATGAACTCACACAGAAAAAATAATAAAACACCATCTCGCTCAGAGGCAATCACTCCATATTGACCCCTCAGGGTATGTCTACACTGTAAGCCCAGGGTTAGCAGAACTTGAGTTAGCAGATTCTGGATTTGAGTGTCTACACTCCTTTGTACTGATTAGAAATTGTTGGGCCCAATGCTGGGGCTGTGGTGGCTACACTGTATTATGTGGGCCCAAGTCATAGAATCATAGAATATCAGGGTTGGAAGGGACCTCAGGAGGTCATCTAGTCCAACCCCCTGCTCAAAGCAGGACCTTATCCCCAACTAAATCATCCCAGCCAGGGCTTTATCAAGCCTGACCTTAAAAACCTCTAAAGAAGGAGATTCCAGCACCTCCCTAGGTAACCCATTCCAGTGCTTCACCACCCTCCTAGTGAAAAAGTTGTTCCTAATATCCAACCTAAACCTTCCCCACTGCAACTTGAGACCGTTACTCCTTGTTCTATCATCTGGTACTACTGAGAAGTAGATTCATCCTCTTTGGAACCCTCTTTCAGGTAGTTGAAAGCAGCTATCAAATCCCCCCCTCATTCTTCTCTTCTGCAGACTAAATAATCCCAGTTCCCTCAGCCTCTCCTCATAAGTCATGTGCTCCAGCCCCCTAATCATTTTTGTTGCCCTCCACTAGACTTCCTCCAATTTTTCCACATTCTTCTTGTAGTGTGGGGCCCAAAACTGGACACAGTACTCCAGATGAGGCCTCCCCAATGCTGAATAGAGGGGAATGATCACGTCCCTCGATCTGCTGGCAATGTTCCTACTTATACAGTCCAAAATGCCATTAGCCTTCTTGGCAACAAGGGTACACTTTTGACTCCTATCCAGCTTCTCGTCCACCGTAACTCCTAGGTCCTTTTCTGCAGAACTGCTGCCTAGCCACTCGGTCCCTAGTCAGCAGCAGTGCATGGGATTCTTCCTTCCTAAGTGCAGGATTCTGCACTTGTCCTTGTTGAACCTCATCAGATTTCTTTTGGCCCAATCCTCTAATTTGTCTAGGTCCCTCTGTATCTTATCCCTACCCTCCAGCATATCTACCAGTCCAATCACACTTCCTAGCACCCTTCCAAAATGTAGCCACTGTAGCACTTTGGTCATGATGCAGTTTGGGAATACTTGTCTGTCCACCAAACTTGATTGTCCAGAAGACAAGGAAAGTCAGCCTGTAGGATTCTTTTGGTGAACTCCCAAAGCACAAGTCCGGTGGGGTTGCAACTACACTGCACAGAAATAGGGCTTAAACCCTGAGTCCCAGCTTGATTCAGGCTCAGACCCCTCACCCCCATGGAATCCTGGGACTCTGGGTCCAAACCCTGGGTTACTGCAATGTGTGAAGTTGGAAGGGGGAGTTAGGCTGAGTTCAAACCCTGGGCTTACATTACAGTGTAGACATACCCTCAGTCCTCATTCTCAAAGGAATTCTATGCAACATCTTCAAAAGACGAGCCCAGAGGCTTAAATTCATAACTTTACTAGACACTAAAAATCATGGTCTTGATAGAGACACTGAATTTATTGCAATCCAGCAATCTGTAACCCTCTAACACCCGTTTTTTGTCCTATGATTGCAGAGGTGTTAGCAGGCCACTTTGAATGGTCTTTTACAACATGTGTTAACTACGTATGCTAAACAATCTGTTCCAACTTGTATTTAGCTGTGACAATCAGAATACCTTCTCCAGACCTGAAGAAGATCTCTGTGTAACTTCAAAGCTTGTCCCTTTCACCAAGAGAATTTGGTCCAATAAAAGATATTACCTCACCCACTATGTCTTGTTAATATTCTGAGACCAACACTGCAAACAAACCATTTCAGTGGTGAGCAGGGTGTGATTTAGAATTTTCAGAGTTGAAAAAAGGCTTGTGGGACTGCTGTCTTGGACTATCTGTGTTTCAAAACCCCTTTCATGTTGGACACAGATGCTAGTGCTTACAGTTGTGGGGGAGACAGAATTTCAGCTTGGCTGTCTCACCCCAACCCCCACATCTGAGAATGTAGCTGTGGAAGTTGAGATGGGGAAAGTCATTACAAAGGTGAATCCCCCATTCAAACAGAATGGGTACAGTCTGCCTCAACCAGCAAATTTTACGGAAACAATCGATGTTCCCAGAGGCTGATTGCAATGGATTCTTCTCTGGTGATTGAAATGAAATCCATGGTAAGAAAAGCCCAAAAGAGATTTAGGTGGGAATAAAATTAGTTTATGTTGGTGATGTGAAACTATCCTGACAAAGACTGGATGTACGTGTGGTTAGCCTAACTGCAGTACCCAGGCAAATTGGTTGAAACTAGTAATTCTATTCCTTGCTATAAATATAGAAACTGACATGAGATGTTGGGGGAAGAGTCAAGATGGCTTTTGTAAAGGGAAACCCTGCCTCACCAATCTATTAGAATTCTTTGAGGCGCTCAACGAGCATGTGGACAAGGATGATCCAGTCAATATAGTATACTTGGACTTTCAGAAGGATCCTCTCAAAGGCTCTCACCAAAAGCTCTTAAGCAAACTAAAGCAATCATGGAATAAGAGAGAAGATCCTCTTGTGGATCAGTAAGTAGTTAAAAAATGGGAAACAAAGGGTAGGAATAAATGTTAAGTTTTCACAGTGGAAAGAGTTAAATAGCAGGGTCTCTCCAAGGCTGTACTGGGAGCTATAAGGTGATGAACGCTGATATGGCAAAGTTTGCCAATGATATAAAACTACTCAAGATAGTTAAGTCCAAAGCTGACTGTGAAAAGTTACAAAGGGATCTCACTAAACTGGGTCACTAGATGACAAAATGGTAAATGAAATTCAGTGTTGATTAATGCAAAGTAATGCACATTGAAAAAAATAATCCCAACTATATGTACAAAATGAAGAATTCTAACTTAGCTGTTTCCACTCAAGAATGATCTTGGTGTCATTGTGGATAGTTCTCTGAAACCATCTGCTCAATCTGCAGCAGCAGTCAAAAAAGCTAACAGTATTAGGAATCATTAGGAAAGGGATGGATAAATAAGACAGAAAATATATTGCTATTCTACAAATCCATGGTACACCCACACTTGGAATACTATGTGCAATACTGGTCCCCTGCCATCTCAGAAAATATATTAGAATTGGAAGAGATACAGAGAAGGGAAACAAAAGTGATAAGGAGTATGGAACAACTTCCATATAAGGAGAGAGTAAGAAGACTGGGATTGTTCAGCCTAGAAAAGAGATGACTAAGGGGGGATATGATAGAAGTCTATAAAAATCACGAATGGTGTGGAGAAAGTGAATAAGGAAGTGTTATTTACTCCTTTTCCTAATACAAGAACTAGGGGTCACCCATGAAATTAATAGACAGGAGGTTTAAAACAAACAAAAGGAAGTACTTCTTCCAACAAGGCACAGCCAACCTGTGGAGCTCATTGCCAGGGGATGTTTTGAAGGTCAAGACTATAACTGGGTTCAAAAAAGAACTAGAGAAGTTCATGGAGGATGGGTAACCACTGTTGATTGACCTAAGATGATCAGGGATGCAATTCCATGCTCCAGGTGTCCCTATAGTTTAAACCTTGAACTGCAAGAAGCTGGGACTGGATGGGTCACTTGAAATTGTCATGTTCTGTTCATTCTCACTGAAGCATCTGCCTACTGTCAGAAGACAGGATACTTGGCTCGATGGCACATTTGTCTGACCCAGTCTGCCCATTCTTATGTAAGTGTGTATCATTAGTAATTTGTTACATTATTTTTCTTTCTGTTTGGGATGGATTAGTTGGTATCACCATTTTAGGCCTCATCTGGACAATAAGCAAAGCTGAGGTGGGAAGTGAGCTGGGTGAAACTTTGTTATGGTTGAGTTAAAACCTTGTTCAAACTTCATTTAAGATAGTTGCCAAAGTTGGGGGGCCTACGCCTACACCTAAAACAAGACCTATTAGAGTCTGCCCAGAAACTAGCACCATGTGTGCAGGAGGTTCCATTGGGTGGTGTGGGTGTGAGAGAAGACACACAAACTGGGAACAGACAAGAACAGAAAGGAGAAGCAAAAAAGCAAAAAAATCCAAGCAGTAGTTTGTGAGCAGTGTATGACCCTGGGAAAAACTAGGCAGGATGCTTTTGATTCTATGGCTAAAAAGACTTGAGGCTGTAGGCTAACTGCTCCATTTGTTCTTACTTCCTCCTGCATTTGGAGAGGCAGGATTTTGTACGTTTGCATCAAAGAAAACATCCGACTCCATCCATTTCTACTTCCAGCTGGAACTTCCTCAGGGCCCAAAAATTCAACTAGTCGCTCACATCCAAAATCGAGCAATAACAAACAAACATTCCTAGGGCATTGCTCCAGCCTCTCTATTCTAGCCACTACTAACATCCTGTGTGGAAGTCTCTCTCTTTCACATGTTCATTTCTGTATCTTCTGTTTCCTTGTATTGCTCTTTAATATTGTTCATCATCAGTGTTTCTGGATTTTGCTCTCGTTTTCTTTCTCAAAACCATATGGCAAACCCCTCCAGCGTTGGGGCTTCTAAACACCACTACAATATAAATAAATAATATACAGGCTTTGGGGTAGGTTGTATACAAGAGGACAGCCAGACAAACTTTTACTGTTTTTATTTACAGTTATTTCCCTCTGTCTCACTCCTTTTCCCCCCTCCTCTCTGACTGTAGCTATACAACAAATGCTTTGGTATTTGGATTTTCTCAGTTATTACATTAAAAAGTTTAACAGGTTTTTTTGCAATCATACCCAGATGGCCCAATCAGGATGCGGGACCAGTTGTTCTAGGTACATTGGGAACAAAGAGTTAAGATGCTTCTACAGTGGCTGAATCCAGAGGGCTGTTAAGGGTATAAGCAGAGTCAGAATGAGCTCTCCCCTGACATCTGGTGGTGAGCTGTGGAAAAGGACTTCAGGGGCTGATTTCGTTTGCATGGGCACACCCACCCTGCCTAGCATGATGAACTGCTTGCCCAAATGGTCACTTTGGCTGCTGTGGGATTCCCCAGTCTCTTTGTTATTGGGGCAGGAGTAATAAAGTGTTGTTATTCTGGTTAGGTGAATCAAGGACAGTAGAACTGTACTTGGCATTTTATGACAGAGGGACTTGCTCTCACCTAAGTAGCACTCACTAGACAAGGGACATGGGTTCCAAACCCCCAGTGACTTGAGAGAGGCTGGGGGCAGGTATTTGTGCTTGGTAGTGTGGGCCCCTTCTGGGAGCCTGAAATACCACTTTTACTCCTCTCTCCAGTGTGTAATAACAGAGCTAATTTTGACTCCATTAGGAGTCTTGGTATGTACTATAGAGCTGAAATCACTGATACCTGGGTCTAAGCATCAGCCCTACTTTGGACTGGTGGTGCGCTGGCACTCAGGCTCCCCTACTACCAGCTAAAATCATGGAGAGCTGAAGTCACTAAAGAGCTGAGATCGCTGAGAGCTGTGTTTAGGAAGGGAAAGACTGAAGACAAGTTGGTGAGTGGCTAGCGGAGAGGCGTGGTGAACAGAGTGGTGTGGCGTGCGGAGCAGATAGCAGGGTGGCTAGCAGAGAGATGCAGCTGGTGGTGAAGACTACGTCAGAACCCCACGGAGAGGCGTGGCAATCGGCCATCAACCCAAGCAGCAGAGCATGTGAGATGCCCCCTCCATACCTCTCCCCCACTTCCACCCAGGCTGGGAGATAAACTCTACAGAGAAACTTCTGAACTCTGGGGCTGCACTGACCAAGGTCAGAAACTGTGGATGGGATGACTGTTGGGTTGGGTGACTATCCCCAGCCAGGCCTTGTTTCAGGAAACTAACATGAGAAATTTGTTCTCCTCAGAGCCTCCCCTTGTCTGAGCTGGCTCTCTCCTTTTTAATACCCCCTCCAAGTCTGACAACTCTTGCAGGCGTATTGGGGTGAGCCGACAGCAGTTTTCCTGGCCAATGTGGGGTTTGTATTCCCCATCACAGCCACCTATTTCTGCTGCAAACAGGAATTTGACCTACAAGGTCCCAGAAATCTGCTACTGCTCACCAAATGGGACAACAATATTACTGATAATTATTTTCTGGATATGAGACGAACTATTTTGAAAACCTATGGGTACTGCCAGTAATGGAGGTGTTCAGGTGCAGAAATTCTGGTAACTCAGAGCAAAGCCATTGGTAATTTTTTCTGAACCCCACCCTTGGAGTTTAAGATGTGACTAACATCAAATACTTATACACATCAATTACATCTTTTTCAGTGTGAATAAGACTTGGACCCAGACCTACAAAACCCTTTATGTACAGAGCTTTCTCTTAGGGACAACTGTTCCAGATCTAGAGGGTTCACAAGACTGGACCCTTCCATAGCCTATCCAATTGCTCACGTTTTTCTGAGTTACCAACCATAGCCTTCATCAGCTATACAGATAAAGACATTGTAATTTTATTGCAATCAATGGAGTTAGTTCAGGTTTATACCAGTGAAAATTAGAGCAGAATTTTGCCCAATATGTTCAGCATTAATATCCAGGAAAGTTCTTGGAAATGTTGAGTCCATTGTTCCAACCATGATGTCTTTGTACCCAATCAATTCCAATAAATTGCAGTGATGAGACTGGATGATTTCGGTCTTGGAAATTTTGAACTATTGACAAGGACATAGCTCCAGATTTCATGGCACTTTTTTTGTGTTTTGAGATATGTAATTTGAGGGTCTTGTCATACCTGCCGCTAGTAGCATTCACAGTAGCTATTTAAAAGCGTCAAGAAGCTTATGGGGGTAGAGATAGCGGGAGTATCACCTTTAAATGAAAGTGGAATTCATAAAAATATGAAGTTTTCCACTGATTCTATACATTTTTCCCTACAGGCTCTACTCTCTCTTTTAGATGAGCATATCATTATCCCACACACATTACAGCTTTAGCCTACTTTATTGTTGATTAAATATTCTCTTTTGTGCAAATGTATCACTTAATGAATAGTGCATAGCATATAGCTTCCTGGGAGGGGGAACGGGAGGGGGTGGTTTTTATGTCATAAACATTGGAGATGGAAAATAAGAGCTATTAATTCAGCAAGTCAATCCTCCTGCCAATAACATTCTCTAAATCCTCTCCAATTTTTGGCATCTTTCTGGTACTGAGCTGACTTGCCCAAAACTGAATTCAATGTATTAGGAGAGCTCTTAACAGAGCTATAAAGGGTGGGGATTATGAGTGGGATCCATGAAGAAAATTAGGTGTTGTAATGTTGTACCTAACTTTTAGGTGCTTAGAAAAAAAATATCACAGGAACACTGCAGTCCACAAAACAGAGTTAGGCACCTAGGCTCCCTATAAAATGAATGGAGAGAGAGAGGTGCTTTAGGATGCAATCCACAAAAGCCACCATGCGAGGCAGGAAGTAGCCTATGTAGCCAATGAGAGGGGTGTATGCTAAAACCGATCCCTCTTTCAGAGATAGGCACCTAAGTACAGGCTGCTTAGTGATCCAGGAACTAGAACCCACTTCCTGGAACCTACACCTGCCAAGTTCTTTGAAAATAATCCTTAACTTCCCTTGTCCAGTAGGGTTGCCAACTTTCTACTTGCACAAAATCGAACACCCTTGCCCCACCCCTGCCCTGCCCCTCCTCCAAGGCACTGCCCATGCCCCACCCCTTCTCAGAGGCCCATCCCCGCTCACTCCATCCCCCCTTCCTCTGTCACTCGCTCTCCCTACCCTCACTCACTCATTCATTCATTTTCACCGGGCTGGCTCAGGGGGCTGGGGTGCAGGAGAGGGTGAGGGCTCCGGCTGGGGGTGCAGGCTCCAGGGTGGGTCCAGAAATTAGGAGTTCAGAGTGTGAGAGGGGGCTCCAGGCTGAGGTAGTAGGTTGAGATGTGAGAGGGGGTAAGGGCTCTGGTTGGGGGTACAGGATCTGGGGTGGGGCAGGGATGAGGGGCTTGGGGTGTGGAGCTGAGCGGTTTGGAGTATGGAGGGGGCTCCAGGCTGAGGCAGGGAGTATGGGCTCTGGGCTTGGAGTTCGGGTTCCTGGGTGGGGCCAGAAATGAGGCTTCAGGGTGTGGGAGGGGGCTCCAGGCTGGAACAGGGGATAGGGGTGTGGGAGCATGAGGACTCTGGCCTGGGGGTGCAGATTCTGGGGTGAGGCTGGGTTGTAGGAGGGTGCTCCGGGCTGGGACTGAGGGGTTCAGAGGGCGGGAGGGGATCAGGGCTGGGGCAGGGGGTTGTGGCCCAGGAGGGGGTCAGGGGTGAGGCTCCATGTGGTGCTTACCTCAAGCGGGTCCCAGAAGCAGTGGCATGTGCCCCTTCCGGCTCCTACGCAGAGGCGCAGCCAGGTGGCTCTGCGCTCTGCCCTGTCCGCAAGCGCCACCCCCCACAGCTCCTATTGGTTCCCAACCGGACAGTCAATGGCCTGGTCAGCGGTGCTGACAGGAGTTGCCAGGAACCCTTTTCGACCAGCTGTTCCGGTCAAAAACTGGACACCAGGTCACACTATTGCCCAGAGGGTTTTCACTTTTCACACCCCCTCCCCAAAGGATCTGTTTTGGACTTTTTCCAGTTCAAAATCCCACAATATAAATCAATACATTTGAACTATATGTAAGGGGACTGTTGCCCCCTTACTAACATTCAGTGGGGGTGTTTGGTTGCTAGCTCCCAGCACTAAAAGGGGAAGGGTCGATGGCAAATCAGGAGCCTGAGACTGACAGTCCCCAGGGGCAATGGGGAGAGGCCAATGCTCCAGATCAGCCTGATTGACAGGGCGGGCAGGCTAATCAGAGAGTCAGGAGGCCAGGGTGGGTCCCGTCCTCCCTGTGAACTGGAATGGCCTGAGTCAGACAGAGTGGGGCCGAGCTAAGGAGAGAGCAGGGGCCCGAGCTAAGCTGCTGGAAGCAGAGCTGCAGCCCCAAAGCCAGAGCACAGCCCAGAGAGAGCAGACCTGCCCTGGGAACAGAGCTGTAGCAACCAGAGCCAGAGGGGCCAGACAAGCAGCCAGGGAGCAGGTCAGAGCTGGGAGCAGTCACAGAAGCAGCCTGCAGAGCAGAGCTGTGCTGGGGGCAGAGCTGCAGCAACCAGAGCCAGAGAGGCCAGAGAAGCAGCCCAGGTAGCTGAAGGCAGAGCAGCAGCAGCAGCCGTGCTGAGGCAGAGTGGAGCTGGGGCTGGAGCAGTCCAGAGCTGGAGCTGAGGCTGGAGCAGTCCGGAGCTGGGGCTGGGGCAGTCCGGAGCCGTGTGCAGTCCGAGTGCGGTGAGCAGCTGGAGAGAGTGAGGGGGACCCTGGGCAGTGGGCCCAGCACAGGGAGACGCCTCAGCCAAGAGGCTCTGCAGGCCAGACTTGCAGGGGGATCATAACCCCGACTGGGCGGGGGCGACGCTGGGAAAAAGGGTCCTGCCACCTAGAGCCTGAGAGCGTGTGGCCACCGCCAGAGCAAGTGTCCAATCCACAGCGTCTCTGCAGCACGGCCAGGGCCTGAGAAGCAGGCCTGGGACCTACAAGGAACAGACTGAACTGCCCTGACGTTCCAGAGACACTGGTTGTGATGTTCCCTGCCACAGAGCAGGGTGATGTGTTTTCCTTTAACCTTTCCCATTTTTCCTTATCCTTTTTTAAAATTAATTGTTAATTAAACAACTTGTATTTGCTTTAAATTGTATGAAATGATCAGTGGGTCAGGGAGGTGCCCAGTGCAGAGAGAGTACCCCGGAGTGGGGACACCCTAGCCCCTGTCCTGAGTGACCACCGCAGGGTTGGGGGTTGAGACCCCCAGGAATCCTGGGCCCAGCCTTGTTGGGGTTTATGAGGACTCTGCCAGACAGGAGAGTGCAAGGGGAGTCCTCAAGGGCAGGGAGGCCTCTGGGTAAAGGAAGTGGGAGCGAGGACTCGGATCCTTTCGCTAGCCCTCTTCACCGGGGTAGTGCAGAAGCCAGGAAAGTTCCCCACAATAGCGGGACCATTCCCCCGCTTACATATACATGATTTGCCCCTCTCTTCAGAGAGAGAAGTTCACACCCCTTCCATCCCCCTGCAAGTTTCTCGCCATTCTGAACAAGGGAACTCATTAAGTGCCCTATCCCCAGCATCTTTTTCAGTCTGTAACCTACAGTTCCCAGCAGCCTTGAAAAGTAAAAATCCTAGTAGGGCCTCAGCCCTGAGGAGAGAGTAGTTGTAGTCTATACCCTTCCCCAACTTGGAGCTACAGTCTTGGGCTGTGAACAGAAACAGTATCTGGGGTTTCTTTGTAAGCTCCTGGCTGCCCTCCCAAGATCAATTCCTCATCTTCAGCAACTGCAGTTTTCACTCTGTCATTTTATGGCACAGCATCCTCAAGGCAATGTGAGGCTATGGCCTCCACCTACTGCAGTTATCACATAAGCAAATAAATAAATAAAATAAATAAACCCCCCACACCTATATCCTCTCACCCAGTCCTGTATCCTTAAGCTTTTTTTAGTCTTTCCCAGTATTCTTGCCAATCCTTTCAGGCTATATCCTTTCACCTAGAGGCATCTCAGTTCTTCAGAAAGACTCTTTCTGTGTAATTGCTGTGGCAATGCAGGGACAGATGCTCAACTGTTTCTTGGACTTTGCATGTGTCACACAACCCATCTTTGTGCTTGTTTGGTAAACATAAGTTACCATTCAGGTCACAGTGTACCATTAGCACTCTAAATACAGTTACGTCACTTCTTCTATCTTAGCTATTAAGTATACAGTTATCCTCAAGTACAGAACATAGTTCATAGAACAGGGGTGGGCAAACTACGGCCCACTGGCCGGATCCGGCCCCTCAGGGCTTTGGATCCGGCCTGCGGTGCCGCTGGCACCACGTCCCTGCGGCCCTCAGGTGGGGGGGCAGAGGATTCCATGTGTTGCCCTTGCCTCCAGGCATTGCCCCCCGCAGCTGCCATTGGCCAGGAATGGGGAACCGCGGCCAATGGGAGCTTCGGAGGAAGTACCTGGAGGCGCGGCAAGGGCAGAGCACGCAGAGCCCTCCACCCCCTCCCACAGGGGCCGCAGCACTTCTGGGAGTGGAGCGGGGCCGAGGACAGGGCAGGCATGCAGGGAGCTTGCCCTGGCCCTGGTGCACGCCGCTGCCACCCTAGAGCCGCTTGAGGTAAGCGGTGCCAGGCAGGAGCCCAAACCCCTCCTGTACCCTGCCCCCCAACTCCCTGCCCTAAGCCCACTGCCTGCATCTTGCACCCCTCCTGCACCCCAACCCCCAGCCCTGAGCCCCCTCGTACACACTGCACCCCTCCTGCACCCCAATCCCCTGCCCTGAGCTCTTTGCCATACCCTGCACCCCTGTGCACTCCAACCCCCTGCCCTGAGCCACCTCATACACCCCACACCCCTCCTCTGCCCCAATCCCTTGCCCTGAGCCTCTTCCTGCACACCACACACCCCCCGCACCCCAACCTCCTGCCCCAGCCCTGCATACAATTTCCCCACCCAGATGTGGCCCTCAGCCCAAAAAGTTTGCCCACCCCTGTCATAGAACCTTTGTCTTTTTTGCTCTTTGGTCCATATTTCTTGCCATTCCTTCATAAGTTCTCTCTTAACCAAACTTTAGAAATCCATTATATCAACCTCCTCATTTCAAGGCATTTTTCACTGCTTTATCTGCAATTTCATTGCCCAGTATCCTGACATGCACCGGAATTTACACTATGACTATATGCATTCCCTCTTGTACTATATCTGTAGTTAATAACAGTATTTTATTGAATAAGTAATTCCTGCTTTCTGAGGCTCCCTTTCTAATTGCCATTATATGTGATAAACAGTCAGAAAGGATAATAGTCATAGTTGGGCATACATCCCTGTAGGGAGATTCGGTCGAGCTTGTCCCCCTCCAGGGTGGCGGGGAGCCAGACCACCTCACTACTTGGGTCAGCTGTGTCGGGGAATTAGCTTGACTGTGCGGCAAACAGTCAGCAGCTCCGGCCCTCTAGCAGGGACTGAGCAAACAGTTCAATAGTAACAAGCCCCGGCCCTAGAACAGGCCAGGGCAACAAACAGTTAGTAGCTCAGGCCCTCAGGCAGGGGCTGAGTAAACGGTAGAACAGTAAACCCCAGGCTCCTGGCTCTGAGCAGCCGGGGAGAGAGGGAGACTGCCACCCGTGAGGTGGGTGGTAGGGGGGACGCAGGCTCACTCACTCCACTGCGTCCCAGCCCGGTGCTCTAGCAGTGGCAGAAGACCCGCTGTGGTGTCAGTGGGGATCCTGACTGCAACACACTGACATTGGCTCTGACAGCGTTGCAGCCAGACTCGGGTCGGCTGCCCCTGGGCTACTTCCTACCTCCCCCTCTAGAGGTACCTGGGTCCAGACGGCATCCTCCACGGGGTCACACACCATGGGCTCCTCGGGGTAGCTGGCGAGCGGTAGGTTTGGCAGCTCCTCGGGGTAACTGGCAAATGGTAGGCCTGACAGTTCCTCAGGGTACTGGGCGAGCGGTAGGCTTGGTAGGGTCTCTGGGCTCAGGCTAGCATCAGGCATTGGCTGGTCTGGCCAGCCCTCGGTTCGGCTGCTGATCGCTGTTGTCTCCCTACTGGGAGCTATACCACAGGCGTCTGGTCTCTCCGGTGGCTGAGTTCCAAGTGAGCTCTGGACTTTTATACTTCCTGTCCTGTGCCTTGACCTCTGAGGGGCGGGTGCAGGGTTTGTTGGCTCTGCCCACTTTGGTGTCCAGGGAGGCTTCGTCCCCCTCCAGGGCGGTGGGGAGCCAGACCGCCTCTCTACAATCCCTTATCCGGTCAGTGCCAACAGGATACCTACCCATGTGGCTGTTATTATGGTGTAAGGGTCCATGGTTGTCCCCCCCTGTCACTCTCTGTGGGGGGCTATGTCCCCTCATTACTGTGTGGCTGCCCAACAAAAATAAGGAGGAATTAGCACTTTCAGGGCTCTGACTCCCCTGGGTGGGGCAGAGCAACAAGCAATCTAGGACCAGCTATTGTCTGATTTCCCATGACTACAGATTTTAATTTCTTCCGGACCTTCCTTTTCACCCAAGACTTTTACACAACTTTTGATCCCGTTAGCATGTGGGAGTCTGTGATGCTATTACTTCTTGTCTATTTAATTCCCAACTGCCCTCATATATTCATTTCTTACGCTTATCTTTACTATTTCCATTAACTGTTGCCCAAAAGGTTAAATCTAATAATTTCATCCTTAAATTTATAGACATTTCTCTAATTGCTACCTGCAGCATACACAATGAAGTCATAATACTTGCACCATGTGCGATTCACAGAGCTTGGACTTGGATTGGCTCTACTTTTTTTAGTGATGATTTAGAAGCTGAATAAAAGGCTTAGGATCCACGATCTATAACTCATCCTATTAATGCCCTATATAGCATCAATATGCTCTTATTTGCACCCCAATTATTCCCAGCAATATGTTTAAGCAGATTCATCCTATCTTTCCATTTAGTTTTGATATTATCTATATGACCCTTCCAAGTTAGTTATTGAACAAAGGATGTAAAATTTTGAACTACCTGTATTTTTTCTGTATAGAAATATGGGTTCCATTTTCACCAACCTTCCTTTTTGTAAAGTTCATTCCCTTTGTTTTACAAGAAAAACCTTAAATCCCCAAGTATCTACCCATTCTGAAATCTCCCTGAGTGTCTCATTGGTTCTCTACACAGCTATCTTAAGTCTTCATAGAATCATAGAATATCAGGGTTGGAAGGGACCTCAGGAGGTCATCTAGTCCAACCCCCTGCTCAAAGCAGGACCAATCCCCAACTAAATCATCCCAGCCAGGGCTTTGTCAAGCCTGACCTTAAAAACCTCTAAGGAAGGAGATTCCACCACCTCCCTAGGTAACCCATTCCAGTGCTTCACCACCCTCCTAGTGAAAAAGTTGTTCCCAATCCAACCTAAACCTCCCCAACTGCAACTTGAGACGATTACTCCTTGTTCTGTCATCTGCTACCACTGAGAACAGTCTACATCCATCTTCTTTGGAACCCCCTTTCAGGTAGTTGAAAGCAGCTATCAAATCCCCCCTCATTCTTCTCTTCTGCAGACTAAACAATCCCAGTTCCCTCAGCCTCTCCTTATAACTCATGTGCTCCAGCCCCCTAATCATTTTTGTTGCCCCCCACTGGATTCTTTCCACTTTTTCCACATCCTTCTCGTAGTGTGGGGCCCAAAACTGAACACAGTACTCCAGATGAGGCCTCACCAATGCCAAATAGAGGGGAATGATCACGTCCCTCGATCTGCTGGCAATGCCTCTACTTATACAGCCCAAAATGCCATTAGCCTTCTTCGCAACAAGGGCACACTGTTGACTCATATCCAGCTTCTCATCCACTGTAACCCCTAGGTCCTTTTCCACAGAACTGCTGCCTAGCCATTCGGTCCCTAGTCTGTGGCAATGCATGGGATTCTTCCGTCCTAAGTGCAGGACTCTGCATTTGTCCTTGTTGAACCTCATCAGATTTCTTTTGGCCCAATCCTCTAATTTGTCTAGGTCTCTCTGTATCCTATCCCTACCCTCCAGCATATTTACCACTCCTCCCAGCTTTTAGTCATCTGCAAACTTGCTGAGGGTGCAGTCCATGCCATCCTCCAGATCATTGATGAAGATATTGAACAAAATCGGCCCCAAGACCGAACCTTGGGGTACTCCAATTGATACCGGCTGCCAACTAGACATGGAGCCATTGATCACTACCCGGTGAGCCCGACAATCTAGTCAGGTTTCTATCCATCTTATAGTCCATTCATCCAGCCCATACTTCTTTAACTTGCCGGCAAGAATACTGTGGGAGACCGTATCAAAAGCTTTGCTAAAGTCAAGGAATAACACGTCCACTGCTTTCTCCTCATCCACAGAGCCAGTTATCTCGTCATAGAAGGCAGTTAGGTTAGTCAGGCATGACTTGCCCTTGGTGAATCCATGATGTTCCTGATCACTTTCCTCTCCTCTAAGTGCTTCAGAATTGCTTCCTTGAGGACCTGCTCCATGATTTTTCCAGGGACTGAGGTGAGGCTGACTGGCCTGTAATTCCCCGGATCCTCCTTCTTCCCTTTTTTGAAGCTGGGCACTACATTAGCCTTTTTCCAGTAATCCAGGACCTCCACCAATCGCCATGAGTTTTCAAAGATAATGGTCAATGGCTCTGCAATCACATCTGCCAACTCCTTTAGCACCCTCTGTCAAGGCTGGATCCCCACTTTGAACTTTAGGGTACAAATGTAGGGGCCTGCATGAAAACTTCTAAGCTTAACTACCAGCGTAGCTCTGGTTCCGCTGCCACCATTTCCCTCCCTGGGAAGCCTGAGAAACCTTTCACCAACTCCTTGGTGAGTACAGATACAAACCCGTTGGATCTTAAAACAAGGAGAAATTAACCATCCCCCCTCCTTCCTCCCACCAACTCCTGGTGAATCAAGATCCAAACCCCTTGGATCTTAAAAACAAGGAAAAATCAATCAGGTTCTTAAAAAGAAGGCTTTTAATTAAAGAAAAAAAGTAAAAATCATCTCTGTAAAATCAGTATGGAAATTAACCTTACAGGGTAATCAAACTTAAAGAGCTCAGAGGACTCCCCTCTAGTCTCAGGTTCAAAGTACAGCAAACAAAGATAAACACTCTAGTAAAAGGTACATTTACAAGTTGAGAAAAACAAAGGAAAACTAACACGCCTTGCCTGGCTATTTACTTACAAGTTTGAAATAGGAGAGACTTGTTTAGAAAGATGTGGAGAACCTGGATTGATGTCTGGTCCCTCTCAGTCCCGAGAACGAACACACTCCCAAACAAAGAACACACACAAAAGCCTCCCCCCCCCCAAGATTCGAAAGTATCTTGTCCCCTTATTGGTCCTTTAGGTCAGATGCCAGCCAGGTTACCTGAGCTTCTTAACCCTTTACAGGGAAAAGGATTTTGGAGTCTCTGGCCAGGAGGGATTTTATAGTACTGTACACAGGACAGCTGTTACCCTTCCCTTTATAGTTATGACACCCTCGGATGCAGCACATCCAGCCTCATGGACTTGTGTTCGTCCAACTTTTCTAAATAGTCCTGAACCACTTCTTTCTCCACAGAGGGCTGGTCACCTCCTCCCCATGCTGTGCTGCCCAGTGCAGTAGTCTGGGAGCTGACCTTGTTCATGAAGACAGAGGCAAAAAAAGGATTGAGTACATTAGCTTTTTCAACATCCTCTGTCAATAAGTTGCCTCCCTCATTCAGTAAGGGGCCCACACTTTCCTTGACTTTCTTCTTGTTGCTAACATACTCGAAGAAACCCTTCTTGTTACTCTTAACATCTCTTGCTAGCTGCAACTCTAAGTGTGATTTGGCCTTCCTGATTTCACTCCTGCATGCCTGAGCAATATTTTTATACTCCTTCCTGGTCATTTGTCCAATCTTCCACTTCTTGTAAGTTTCTTTTTTGTGTTTAAGATCAGCAAGGATTTCACTGTTAAGCCAAGCTGGTTGCCTGCCGTATTTACTATTCTTTCTACACATCGGGATGGTTTGTTCCTGCAACCTCAATAAGGATTTTTTAAAATACAGCCAGCTCTCCTGGACTCCTTTCCCCCTCATGTTATTCTCCCAGGGGAGAATAACGTCTACGTTTGGCCCATATAGCACAGTCATCCACTGTGACAGACTTGTGCCCTTATGTTCATCACTTTTACAAGACTCTGATAAACTTTGTACAAAGTATGCCAGGTGGGGTATCACTTGAAAACATATAATCTAATGAACATTATTGTCCTGGTAAAATGTGTGTAGGAACATTGTTTGTAAAATTATAAGATTTTACTGTATGATATTTCTTAGACATGCTCCAAGTTTAGAAAAGCAGCCCAGACCAGCTCCTCAGAGCCAAAGATTAGCCAGCACCTCAGCCAGGTGTCAACATAATCAAGTGGACTATTACCGGGTTGAGCAGCCATTCTTTAGCAGGAAGAAGATTGAGGGGGAGAAATTTACATTTTGGCAATGGAACAGCTGAGGGGAGGGGTTCTGTGTAAGGAGACTGACTGTTGCCTGAATCCCAGCTGGAGATAATTCTCAAAGAAAAGGAACAGATACAAAAAATGAGGAACAGAGGACACAAATCACCTCTCCCCGCATCTCTAGTCATGACATCAACAACATTTGAAAGACAAAGGAAGCATCAGTGAACTTGGGGAGTGGTCCTGATTGAAGGAGTTCAGCCAGTAGAAGCATATGGTGAGAAAAACTTTTGTTTTGGATTCATTTAGCTTGTTAAGTTAGGTCTTAATTTGCATTTTACCTTGTATTTCTTTGTAACGAATTCTGACTTTTATGCCCCATTGCTTGTAATCACTTTAAAAAAATCTACCTTTCTGTATTTAATAAATTTGTTTTATCTAAACCAGTGTGCGTTTGAATTGAAGTGTCTGGAACCTCCATTTGAGATAACAAGGTTTGTGCATATAATTTTTTATTAATGAAACAATGGAATTTCTATGAGCTTGTACTGCACAGAAGGAAAGGGCTGGGCAGTACAAGATGCACATTTATAGGGACAAGTCTGGGACTAGGAATTTGCTGGTATCACTGTAATAAAATTTAGGAGTGGCTGGCTATAAGCATTCATATCATTCAACTGGGAGTGATTTTGCATGCTAGAGGCTGTGTGTGAACAGGTCAGGAGTGGCTACTCTCACAGCAAAACAGTGTAAAAGGCACCCCAGTTTGAGAATTGAGGGGCCACAGCTGTTCAACTGTCCAGATTGTACCCTGGGGGATGTCACATCCACTTATTCCAATTGTGGCTAGTTTATACAGCAAGCCTTCCCTCCATAGCATGGCATATGCTTTTTTAAATGTCCAAAAGACAGCTATCAAACTCTGTTCCTCATGGTTTTTTGTATTTGTTTCTAATCTTACAATATGATCAACTGTGCATCTTCCTTTCCTGAAATCACTGTGTACAGTTTATAATTTTATTTTTTCCAAGTATGCTATTAATCTCTGTCACGCTATCTGGAGTAGCTCACAACTGTGAGTGCCTACCTCAGGGAAAACTGTCAGAAAACAAGGGCAGACACCCCAAACTAGTGCCTTGTTCTATAATTATATTTCACCAGGCCTGTAACAAATGTGAACTCCTAGATCACTATACCAGTCTTACCCTGGAGTCAGAGACGGTCCCCTTAGCCTCTCCACTCTATCTTACCCCCCAGACAAACTGAACTTTGTGATAAAGAGTTATTTAAACTTAAAATCACACAACATCAGATTTCTCCCAGTCCCGAAGGACAAGTCCCTTACCCCAGATCAATTGGTACTCTGGATCTTACACCAAATATAACACTGGCAGCCAGTTCTGTAGTAAACTAACTAAAGGTTTATTAGCTAAGAAAAAGGAATGAGAGTTATTGAGAGGTTAAAGCAGGTGAAATATAATAACAGGTGAATCACATTTTATAATTCCAAATGGTGGCAGTGAGATAATAAACTGCCAGTTTCCCAAAATTCTTTCAGATCTACCCAGAATAACTCTGGGGATTTCCATCTTCTTGTTCAGTTGTTCTGCCCTGCTAGAATCCAAACAGCCCAGAGGTACAGGATCTTTCTTTGAATCCATATTTATAGTATCTTCACACAGAAAGCAACTTGACATGTCTCTACCCACATGGGCTTTTCCTTTGAAGACCATGCATGAGAAATGCACTTAGCCTTTTAACCTCCAACCATCACCTAATGGCCAATTGCTTTGAAATTAAGGGCTTTAACAGAAAATCCTACATCCTTCATTAGCATTTCACAAGATTTCTTTGATGTCTGATGAGTTATTTGGTTACAAGGGTATTTACCATGTAAATGTTTGCTATTACATTATGACAGGAACAGATAAGTGAAAACACACGTAACATCTGATTAGTTTTATGAAGTTTAAACACCCAAAACACTTATACATTTACAATCGCTTTGATCTAATACACAAGCGAATTGAATTGAATACACTCTTGCATGACCTGGTCAGCCAGCCTCACAATCTCATTTGTCATTCTTTCCAGAATTTTGCCCATGCACAATGTGAGGACAATAAGTCTATATGCATCAGGTCTTGTGCATAATGTGCCAGCTTCTCCTACAGATATAACCACTGCTTGCTTCCATTTTGCCAGTAGTATTACTTTTCCCCATATATTATTCCAATAAAACTCACACTCCCTTCCAGTAGGCACTTAAGCATTGGATTACATATACTATCTTTACCTCAGGCAGTATTTTTATTTTTGTCTTTAGCTTTGAGTTCATGTATGCTGAAGTTTTCATCCAGTACATCATCTTTATATTCTACCCAGACATGCAAGAGCTCAACATTGTCTTCAGCAAATATTTGTTTGTTCGTAAAACTCTTTACTTTGAATTATATCACTACTAGCTTTTTGGAACTCTTTTGCTAAAATGTTCACTTTTCCTACGTTAGAACTTTCAACTTAATCATTTAATATAAGGCCAGGTACAAATTTATTTTTACTCTGTATCCCATTCATTCTCTTAACTTGTTTATATATCTGAATCCTTGTAATCTTTATTCCTTTTCCCATAATACTGTCTCTGTCTTTTTAATAATTCTTTGTGCCACTGCTTTATATCTTTTATAGGTCATTAAGTCCTTGCTATTCATTATACTTTTTGCTTGTTTGTATGCCTTATTGCCTTTCTCTAACTGCTGCTTTACAATTTTCATTCCACCAAGGAATGGGATTTCTGAGTTTGTGGCAATTCAGTGTCTTGAATTGCTGCTACAACTCCCTTTATTATATTATCATGAAATTCCTCTAGTTTATCACTTATAGAATTGACACTTAGATACTAAGCATGCTTACTCTTAAAGAGTTTCCAATTTGCTTTGCTAAGGCTCTGGGTAGGAATTCCTTCAGTGTTTTCAACATTACCTTGGCCTCGATATGTAGTTAGCATAGGGAAGTGATTACTTCGCATTCCATCTTCTTTATAGATTTCCCAATTGCATTTACTTGAAGTATTGCTTGTTGCAATTTCCAGATCTAAACATGAAAAGGTTCCATCTACTAAATTAAACCTAGTAGGCATTCCAGTACTGAACAATACCAAGTTGTGCATGTCAATGAATTGTTCCTGGCATTTGCCATTATAATCAGTTTTCCTGCTTCACTATAACTTATTATGGCTATTAAGGTCTCCACAAATAATATACAGGCCTTTGACACCCTTAAGTAACTCTTCCAATTCTTGATTGTCTAAGTTTTTTTATATGGGTTGTAAACATGATAGATTCATATAAAGGTACTATTATTCTGCAGAGGAATATAAACAGCATTATGCTCAAAACTTAAATTCTGAACATCTATGTCAATGTAACTAAGACCTTCCTTTGTAAATATACAGACTCCTCCTCCACTTGTTATTTCTCTGTCATGTCTGATTACATTATATCCTGGAAGTCTAAACATACATTTTCTCACTCACTATGTTTCTTGTACACAGATAACATCAGATTTGTTTTCCATTTTAAAAACAAATTTTTAATTTGTGAGCAAGTGTTATTAGACTATGGGTGTTCCAGGAAAAAACAAGACAAGACAAAACAAAACAAAACAAAAAACCCCACCACATTAGGACCATGTTGTTAAAACTACATTATTACCTTTATTTAAAATTGCATGAATGGGGTCTGTAGAGAGTTTGCCTATATGCAAATACTTTTCTGCTGCTTTTGTTATAATTTTTATTCTTTCAGTCTTTGCCCCTCTCTGTAAAGTGCAATTAATCACTTATATCTTAAATGCTATAAAATTATCTTCACCTACAAGTAGTACATCATCTTTTCCCTTTATGTTCTCTTTCCTACCCTAACTGTGTGTTGTTGTACCAGTAGTTCTTTTCCCTCACTGGCATTTTCTTCCTTCTGCATATTCCTCTGTGAATATCTTTTGGTAGCTTCTACATATAATATTTTAGGGATAGTTTTAATTTTCTGTATCTCTCTAGTGCATTCAGTTGCCACACCCCCTTTGTATGTTGCACTGGGCTTATCCCCACAATTGCTGCTTTTTAGCAGGGCTGCCCGGGGGGGGGGGGGGGGGGAGGGCAAGTGGGGCAATTTGCCCTAGGCCCCGGGCCCCGCAGGGGCCACGCGAGCCCTGGCCCAGCGGCAGTCCAGGTCTTCGGCGGCATTTTGGCGGCTGGGGGGCCTTCAGTCGCTCCACATCTTCGGCAGCACTGAAGGCCCCCCTGCCGCCGAAATGCCGCCAAAGACCCGGAGTGACTGAAGGGCCTCCCGCTGCTGAAATGCCCCACGAGCCCTGGCCCGGCGGGGGGGGTGGTCCGGGTCTTCAGCGGCATTTCGGCGGCAGGGGGCCCTTCAGTTGTTCCGAGTCTTCGGCAGCACTTCGGCGGCGGGGAGCCCTTCAGTGCTGCCGAAGACGCGGAGCAATTGAAGGCCCCCCAGCCGCCGAAATGCCGCTGAAGACCCAGACCGCCGCCGGGTGACTACAAGCGCCACAGCTCCTCCGCTTTGCCCCAGGCCCCTGAATCCTCTGGGTGGCCCTGCTTTTTAGTTCTGTTCCTTTCAGACAGTCCACATACAAGTGTTCTCCTCCATATTTACCACACTTCGGTTTCCCCTTACAGACAGCTGTCACATGTCCAAACCTTTGACATTTATAGCATCTCACACAGCCTGAGTGCTTCTGAGTAGCTGGGTGTGATGCTACAGTCTTTTTTCCCCCTGCTCCTGGTGCCCTCTGTAGGTTGCTGACCTTGCTAGGCAGATTTTCAGTGGCTCAACCCTGCAGCCAAGTCACACAGTCAAATGGATGTAGTGTGACCAGATGTCCCGATTTTATAGGGACAGTCCTGATATTTGGGGCTTTTTCTTATATAGGTGCCTATTACCCCCAACTTCCTGTCCCGATTTTTCACACTTGCTATCTGGTCACCCTAAATGGATGAAGCCCTTCCAGAGTATTCAAGGCCAAAAACAAACAAACAAAACCTTCCAATCCCTGGTTCAAGCTGGACTCTGCCCATCCTTCCTGAGGGACCTTCTCTCTTCAGCCTCTCCTGGGCTCCTTTAAATTCAGCCCTCTGCTTGAGCTTCTAATGAAAATGTATCCCCCTCTCAGGGCTTAAGCTATTTTGCTAGAGGCTGGTGGGGGAAGCCAGGCCCACCCACTGCTCCAAGTCCCAAACCAGGGACCCTATAAAGAGCAGCTACATGCTGCTGCTTCTAATTCACTGCTGCGGTTCCCTGGGCCTTTACCCATGTAACCCCTTTCTCTTAACCCTTCCCTCAGGGCTGAAGTTCTCAGATCCTCTTCCTCCTCATTGAATGCAAGTACCACCAGAACCCATCTCCTGGTTCTCCCTTGGGCTCCTGTGAACAGCAACAACCACCCTTCCTTGCTTCTCTGGTCCTAGCAAGGAAATGACTGCTCAGGCCCTGAAGCTCCTTTTGAGCTTGCTGGCCTCTGATGGGCTGCTTCTATGTAGCCTCTTTTGGCAGGTCTGGAGGCTCTATCTTCACTGCTCCTTTCCTGGGGTGGGGTGTAGTAGGACCATGGGGCCTCCAGCAGAAGGCTTCAAAGAACAAGGTGCATGCCATGACAGGCCAAAATATATGGTTTAACCCAGAAGAATTGATACCTTATATTAACCCTATTGGGTAGAGTTGCACTTTTAAATGTAACTTGGAGGGTGGATGCTTTGCATTCTCCGCCTCTGCTGCTAGTCAGTCACTTAACAAATAGCACTTGGTCCTCACCTATACCCCTTTTAATTTCATCCTCAGTCATGCCTAGTGGAACCCCTTACATTACCCCTCTTGCTTTTGTCATCAATTCAGGTAGCTGGCAAATTATTTTTATTTTCCCTTAAAATTTTAAGAACTTTCTCAGCCTGTTCCTTAGGTGTACTTTCTAATACAGATGCACCCTGCGTTCTTTTAGCCCTTAATATAACTCCAATATTTTGCCGAATCCATACGGCTGTTTTCAGGGGATTAACATCTCCTCCTCTCTTTTCATCTTCAGCTAGTGAGGTAATAATTATGAGATGCCGATCCTTTTCCTTACTCCTTTTTCCATCCCGGCCTGCACCCTCTTCTTCAGATACTGATACTTCTATTCTTTTTTCCTTCTTCCTAATCTGAAGCCAATTCTCATCCCTTGCTTCTTCCCCCTCATTTTCAACATAACTTCCAGCCTTTTCCTTTCAGCCTGTATTTCCAGCTCTGTTCAGCCAGCCAACCGCCAGTCCAAGCCACCCCTGAGTTGTAAGCTCCACCTTTCAGCCTCTCCCAGCCTACACAGCCAGCCTGCAGCCTGGCCAGCAGCTGCCCAGCCACTGTCAGCCAGCCCTTTCCTGCTCTCACTTCCTAGCTTTATAACCCTACCCCAGCTCCTCAGGCAATTGCAGTTACCATGCCACTGGTGTATTTCTGGTGAATGCAGCAGTGCCAGCCCCAGAGTAACTTCCCATACTAGTGTTAAAGAGCCAGTACTCCCCATTATGAACATGTTACCCAAGATTACATGTGATAGCTCAGGCCTTTACAAAAGAACCCTATCATAATTACCTCAACAGAAGGAAGGAGGCATGGAGACATGTCCCATTTACTATTCCCAATTACTCCTCAACTTGCCTTTATTAAGCCAGTCTCCTGTAGGTATTATTACAGAAGTGGGTGTTTATGAGGAACTTGAACATGGAGAGGGTAGTACCTTGCAGATGAGCTCAAGATGGGCTTCCCATTCGATAGATGGATGGGAAAAGACATCAAGACATTTGTGAGAGAAACTGACAAATGGGCACACAAAGCTGGCATCATTAGCAGACCAAAATGGATGACCACAAAATAAAATGAGACAAGGGCAGATAAACAGTGAATGTCAGATTACAGAAGCCTAGAAATGTAGTGCTGGAAGATCACCTCAAGAGTTATCTAGTCCATTTCCCCTCTTCCCATCCCCCCACCCCACCCCATTGCAGTGAGGCATCATTAAGTATACCTATTATGCAGGGCTCTGAAGGCAGTAACAAGAAGCTAGAACATCATTCAGTAGTCAGAGAGATTCAAAGGGGTAAGAGGTATAGTTCAAGTAATGGACAAAGAAGATGATCATAGAGAGTGGCTGTATTTTGTACAGAGAAGAGAGAAGCAAGAGAGGGGGTAGGAAAAAGAGGTTACACTAATCAAGACAGGAAATCAGTTGTCCCCCCCATCTTCTCACATCTAATCCAGCCACTCAAACTACCTCACTCCTGAGCCTCTTAATTTACATCAGAGCCACAGCAAGAGACCACTTATTTAGGCACCTGACAGAATTAGGAGCCTATCTTTAGGCTTCTATTTTTGAAAATCTAAACCACCTTGCATATAGGGCAGGGTGGAAAGTATCATGGAGATGATTGTGGGAGAAGATGACAAACAGGCAGAAAAGGTTGCTAGTGGTGGCTGATAGTGGGAGACTAATTATGCAAAGCCCAGCAACTAAATCCATAGATACAACTACTGAAAGTGAGGAAGGAGCTCAGACTTGGTGCATTGAAACAAGGGAAGCCAATAGAGGGATCTGATAGGCTAGAATGATGGACCAAGAGGCTGATCCTAAAAGTTACATTGTGAATATGCTAAGGGGAGTTGTGTGTGTCAGAGACCAAAGAAAAGGCAGGTGCAGTAGTCAAAAGGGTCTGAGCTAGAATTTTAGCAGTCCAGACAGAGAGAAAGTGTTGGATTTTTGGAAATGTTATGAATACAGCTGGTCAACTTCTTATATATATATATTTTTAACCAAAACAACAATTTGTGAAAATTTAATTTTGGTTGAATGTTTTTAGTTTTTTCAATTAAAAGAAATTAACGTTTTATTTTTTTCCAGTGGAAAAAATGGGTACAGACTGGGTGAGGGATTGAAAAAGTATAAGCATGATTTTTTCCCTTTGTATTTTTTTCCCCAAAACATTTCAAAAACTAGTGAAACTTCATTTAGCATTTTTGTTGAAACATGGAAAAATCCATAGACCCTCCCATATTTGTCTTTGTTTTCAGAATTTTCCATTCTCCAACTAGCTCCAGTTCTGAAGAAAGAAGCAAGAGTTGGGTACAGACTGGATGTGTGGGACATGAGCAAGAAAGGACTTTAAGATGACACAAAGGCTACAATGGTGTTGTCAATAGTGACAGACAGTGGCGGGAGAAGGAGGATTTGGAATAGATTGGGAATTCAATTTGGCCATGTTAAATTTAGATTGCTGGCAAGACATTCAGGAGACACCAGATATTCTAGGGCTGGCTACAATGCTGTTTTCATGCTTCAGCAAGCTTTATAAGCTTGCCAATCAATCACACTAGAGGAGGCCCCACCCTCACCCCCACCCCAGGCTGCTGGGATGTGCAAGCTGCATTGAAGCCAATCTCTAAGCAATGCTAATTGTCATGGGGGGCCAGAGAGAGGAGTTCTGGAAGGAGGGAGCAGGAAATACAGTAACAGAACTCAGGACATGCACTTGCAAAGCTTATAGGCAGTGGGGGTCCAGGTCACCAACTGGGAGGAAGGTGGTATAGGGGAGTCTGATGGTGGGTGGCCAGAACTGTAAGTCACCTTGTTACCCCTCTGCCTCAGCAAGAGAGACTTTTGCTGGTGCTAGGGTGACCAGATAGCAAGTGTGAAAAATCAGAACGGGGGTTGGGGGTAATAGGTGCCTATGTAAGAAAAAGCTCCAAAAATTGGGACTATCCCTATAAAATCGGGACATCTGGTCACCCTAGCTGTTGCTAAACTGCGTGACAGGTCCCTGCAATCTTTAGAACTCTGCCAGTCCCCACTTTGCTTTGCAGGTAACACTTGTTGCACTTCAGTTCCTGAACTCCCTGGAAAAGCATTCCTTTGCAGTACCCAGCCCCTATCACTGGGCACTCACAGAAATTACAAACTCTACTATCTCCAAAGAGACAGTATACACACCAGCTTATTAGCTCAGCTGAAGATGCACACTTTACTGTAATATATTGAACTGAGACAGCAAAACCAAGAATAAGTTCATTAATAAAGACCAGAGTCAGGTGATACTAAACAAAGATAATAGAAACAGAAACTTGTTACAAATAGAAGTATTATATACTTTCTAGTAACTAAACTGTAACATACTACACTCCTTGTATAAAGCAATTTTCTCACCCAAAGCCTCCACTCAGCATCAGAAGCCCTGCTGGGCCAGGACCCAGTGCTCAGGAATGCAAAGATCTCTTATATGTTCCATTCTATATGCATCCGAAGAAGTGGGCTGTAGTCCACGAAAGCTTATGCTCTAATAAATTTGTTAGTCTCTGAGGTGCCACAAGTACTCCTGTTCTTCTTTTTGATGAATCAGTGATGGATAACCTCAATGTCTCCCCCCCCCCCTCTTCTTATAGTCCAGTAAAACCTTTGAAATGTACTCTTAGAAGTGTATTCTCACCCCAGGCAAAATTCCTGTCCTCCCCCACCCCCGATTTGTTCTTTGGGGTGCAGATGTCATGCTGTCTATGCTGTGCTCCTCTCATTCTTCTGTTAATTTGCTTTTCTTGTTACCTAAATATGTAAATATAATTCTCACTGTCTGTGGTTCACTCTGCTCCATTTACATTCCAGACCCAGGCAGACAAGCCACTCAAAATTCCTTTGTCTGGGACAACCCTGCCTGGTTTCATGGTTTGAGCATACTCTTAATATATTCATACAACTTTTTAATTGTTACCCATAAATACACTACACAGTGATTACAGTGACCATTATTATATATTCATGTGATACCTTACACCACATTTCTTATGGGTAAATACCATGACAGCAATGTGTTATATGTAGTGAATTTGTCAGGCCTCACAGGAGTTGCTGTTACATGATCATGAGCCCTTTGCTAGTGGACACTGTGGGGCTCCTAAGATGACAGGGAGCAGCACTTGAGTAGAGTCAGTACATCTTATTGGAGGAAAGTGCTTGTATGGCATACCAGCCTGATTTAAGTCCTCTGTCTAAACTCTCTAGGTCCTTTGGTATTGTTTTTGTTTTCAGTCATCTGTGAAGTCAGTTAATGTGTGGTTTTCTACTTCTGCCAGATCATTAATTATGATGATAAATCCAGGCCTAACAGTGATCATTGTAGCACCATGGTGGATGCCTTCCAAAAACTAAATTGTTTTCCATTTACCACGGCCCTTTGTTTACAGTCATTCACCCAGTTTCTAATCCATATGACAGTGCTCATATCCAGACCAATTTGAATACATTTTTCAAGTAAGCTTGTATGAGATGCTGCTTCAAAAAATGTACTAAAATCTAGATATGCTGTTACATTAAGGGCATTTTCTTTTCCCACAAATATAATTTGATAAAAAGTGATATTTTGGGAAAAAAATGGTTTACTTTTAAACTCATTATGTTGGTTGTTACTAGTTATGCTATCTTCTAGCTGTCTGCAAAATGTTTTCCCTTAATATTTGTTCCATGATTTTACCAAGCATTAGTAAATCTACAGATTGCCTGTATTAAAAAAAAAAAAGGAGCTGCAGTACCACACTTACTTTTTCCCCACAATATTCTAACACTCAAACCACAAATACTCTGTGCAAAAATTCTATGCCTTTTAACCCCCCTAAATATTAGGGTCTACAAATGACAGTTGAGGGAGCCATCCTGTTCCCCATTGACATATCCTTCACTCATGATTGTTCCAGCTGATTTATACCAACCACTCTGCCTTTCTTTGTTCCCCTCTATGCCTCCCCAGATATCCTTATATACCTCCCTCCTCTGTGCTCCTGGGGTCCTATGCCACATCCTTTTGACCCTACCTCCATACTTCATGAGTGTCCAACCCAATTCCTCTTCCCTCCCACAAAACCGTCCTATTCTGAGACCACAAAGAACAACTTCATGCCACCCCTCCATGTACGGCCTAGTTTATGACTGTTAAAGTCCTCTGCCCCTACTCCACTCCCTTCCCAGATTTCTGTCCTGCCACATTTCCCTGTCTCTTACTCTGCCCTAATCAGAAGGTCTCTTTATATTTGTGACAGATATGACAATTTCCTGTATTCTTAATTCAATAATGTTTTTCACATTTAAATATTTTTGGACACCATTGTATTAAATGCAAATATGGTGTATTATTGTGGGTCTGGATGATCAAGGGACGATATTGAACAATGTGGCAGACAAAAATGGCCTTTTGGACCATGCGTGCGGAGTTCCTAGGAAATATATAGGGGGAGGTGTGACATACCTAGGGTACAATCCAGACGGATGAGTAGCTGTGTCACTCCTGCCCTGTAACCATGGATGCCTTACAATGCCTTGCTGAAGGAGTTCCCACCTGCGCCACTCACATACACCCTTCCAGCACGCAAGCCACAGCGTGAGTGTCTGTGTGCAACTGCAGCCTGCCAATCACACTTGGATTACATTCTGGTTCTCACCAGCCTTGATTATATTGCAGGGTGACCATAACATACCCCCCATCCTAGATTTTCACAGTGATATATATGCCCTATAGTGCCTAGCTCTCTCCTGGATAGCTCAGTGGTTTCAGCATTGGCCTGCTAAACCCAGGGTTGTGAGTTCAATCCTTAAGGGGGCCATTTAGGGATCTGGGGCAAAAATCTGTTGGTCCTGCTTTGAGCAGAGGGTTGGACTAGATCAGGGGTCTCAAACACGCGGGCCGCATGCGGCCCATGGGGCTCTTGTGTGTGGCTCACCAAGCTCCCCGCGCCCCGCCCCTCTGCCTACCCGTGGGATTGCCTCCTCACGCTGCTCTCTGAAGCAGCTAGCAGCACGACCCTTCAGGCGGGGGCGCGGGGGGGGGGGAAGGAGGCAGAGGGCTCCGGTATTGCCTTCTTCCAGGCACCGCCCCCCCGCAGCTCCCATTGGCTGAGAACAGGGAACCATGGCCAATGGGAGCTTCATGGGAGGTACCTGGAGGAGCAGCAAGAGCAGCACAAGCAGGGAACCCTGAGCCCCTCCCATAGGGGCTGCAGGGACACGGTTCCAGCTGCTTCCTAGAACGGAGCAGCACGGAGCCGGGGGCCAAGGCAGGCAGGGAGCCTGCCCTGGCCCCAGTGAGCGCCGCGGCCACCCCGGAGCCAGTCTAGGTAAGCGGCACCAGGCTGGAGCTCACACCCTGAACCCCTCCTTCACCCCCAACTCCCTGCCCTGAGCCCCCTGCCACATCCCAACTCCCAGCCCTCAGCCTCCGCTGCACCCTCCACCCTTTCTGCACCCCCTGGGAGCAGCATTGGGGTGGGGACTTCAGGGAAGGGTTTGGAATGGGGCAGGGGCAGGGCCTAATTGGAGGGGATGGAGTGGGGGCGGGGCTGTCAGTGATGCAGCCCTCGGGCCAATGCACTAGTCCTCATGCGGCCCTTGGGGTCATCTGAATTTGAGACCCTTGGACTAGATGACCTTCTGAAGTCCCTTCCAACCCTGATATTCTATGAAAGTCTGTCACTTTATTAATAGAAATGATATGCACAAATCTTGTTACCCCAAATGGAGTTTCCCAAACACTTCAATTCAAACACACTGGATTAGATAAAACACGTCTATTAACTACAAGGTGATGGATTTTAAGCGAATATAAGTGATGATGCATAAAAGTCAGAAGTGGTTACAAGAAAAATAAAGATAAAATGCAACTGGTAACTGGTGTCTAACTTAACAAGCTGCGTTAAATTCAAAGCAAAGTTTTTCTCACCACTTGCTCCCAAAGTCTTACTGGCCAAACTTCTTAGGCCAGGACCCTGTCTTCTGTTTAATGGCTGCTTCCTTTGTCACTTCTGAATGATTCAGTGCATCAATGGGCAGAGAGAGAGAGAGACAGACACATACACACACCTTGGAGCATCTGCCTCTTCTTTTTATACTTCTTTGAGAAGCATTTCCAGCTAGGAGCAAGGCGACGCAATCTCTTTGGAATGGAACTCCATGCTGTTTGCTACACTGTAGATTTTTTGCCCCGGCCTCCTTTTCTGCCAAAGGATGGCCACTTAGAAAGTAATGGCCCATCAGCCTTGTTTATACCTGACTGAGGTATCAGCTTGCCCTTTGTCTCTGAGAAACTGGTCTGGCCACTCATCAGACTTCTCTGGAAAACATAGGTTTAGTCATGATCTCAGCTTATGTTTATAACCTCACATATAACACTGCTACATGCATTTTGCCATTATATTATTGATCAGCAAATAATGACTTTTTAATGATATCTCACAAGACATACTTTATACAATAATTATTACAATAGTGCATAGGGTGTGGACACCGGGGTACATTCAGTCATGGAAGGTTAATGCAAATGCCGTCTGCCAGTTAGGTTAAAAACCCAGACTTCTGAAGCTATGCCCTAAGGAAAGGATCATTCTAATTACCTGTTCCTACTACCCCTAATAGCTTACCTATTGACCCTCCTCAGTCTTACTAGAGGTCCCCTTTAGTTTGACCCATTTACTAAAGTCTAATGAGGTAACCAGAGGTGGCCCACCCAGGGTTACCGGGGATTCCCCTATACCCTTTAGAACAAACTAGGTTTGTTCCCCCTTGGGAGGACACGGATACAGCCCTCCTCTCAAAAGTATTGACACTCAGGTAGTATTCTTTCAAAACCAAAGTGTTTTGTTTATTTAACTAATCTTTCCCTAATATAGTTAATCTAAACTTAAGTTGAAAGCATAAATATGAATTCTTTAGCACAGGTATACAAGCTAGAGTACCCAAAACTGCAATACCATACAGTTGGAATGGCTTAAGTGATTATGTTCTGCATATAGTGATCAGTCACATGCAGGACACGGAGAGCAATCTTAATAAACTAAACTTTATAGTAACAAACATTCACATACAGACATCCAACTTTATTATCCCAAGCATACACATTCATTAACCCTACTTCTGTTCTATATCCTATACTATAGCTGACATACTTACTCTACAGAATCTACCTTCCCTCTCCTGTATCCCAACAGCCCACTCCTGCTACTTCCTTCAGGTGTTCTTCCTTGTTGCTCTTTTAGGTTTTTCTGATCTTCTCCTTCTGCTCCTGACCTGCCTGATCTTTGCCTGCCAGCTCTCTGCCTTATATACAGTTTTTGGCCTGCTCTGATTGGTCTATTTTTTCAATCCTACTTTATCTTCCAATCATCTACAGGATCCTATTTGATCTTTCTGATTGGTCTACAAGTATGACCCAATCATAACTGCTAAACCTCACATGGATTTGAGCTAAGTCCATCTGTCTAACTCTCCCTTTCTGGGCTAAGAGTACCCCTCCTCTTGCCTAACGTGACCTTTACCTAACCTCAGTTCAGGCTTTGCCTAACACCACATTGTTATTGATCACCTGGCTCAAAACTGCCCCGTGACCCTTTTTTCCATTATTGTTAGCCGTGTGCCAATTTGATTGTACTTTTAATTCTTATACCTTAAAACTTTCTAAACTAAAAACCACAATCTTATTTCTCTAATATATATTTGTTTATTAACTTAAACACCTTAATGTTATGATCTACTGGAGCCACCCCTATTTCTTACCAATTTAACCAACTTTATTTTAATTTTTTCCTTAGGTACAGTTAATGGTGGCAAGGCTGTGTTTTTTAGTGCTATGCTTAGGAAACAAAATAGAGCAGCCAAAAATCCTCCATATTAGGCTGTAGATTCTTTTATTATTTTGATTATTTTCTCAATAATGCTTGCACCTTCAGAATAAATGTGCTTGCATAGAAAAGGCTGTGTGGTAACTTATGACTATGGGCAATCATGCTGTTTATAGCATCTGAGAAGAAAACCAAAGCTTATAGCAGTCTGACTTGTTGGGGAATTCACAGTGCAGGCAGAGAGCTGTGCAGCCTGGAAATACCCCAGTCAGGAAGGAGAGGGACATGCATCTCCAACCACCAGATTTGATGGCTGAAGAGCTGGGAGCCTAGAGTGGGTGTCCTTGCTGGACCACAGAGGGGGAATACAGATCCAATTGCCCTGAACTGTGACACAGAAGGAGGTAGCATCTGTGGAGCTATAACAGTGTCCGTTGCATAAGTGCCAACAGCAGCGAAAGGAAGTACCTTAGAAAGGAAAAGCACAGACAAAACTCTCAATAGTCCTTTTGGGAACAGAACAGCAAAAAGAGAGACAGGAAAACTGAATTATGAATAACTGAAGAAAGGTCTGCTAGTTGAACTATGCAGAGAAGGCACCTCAACACTGACAAAGACACAGCTAGTAGACTTGCTATATACTCAGGGGACATGAAAAGGAATGATGGTCCAGATTCACAGGGAACATCCAGCCCATTGGCAGAATGTCCAGCAGGTGGGGAAAAGTTTTGATCCAACTCCCTGGAGAGAAGCAGGCAAGAGGCTGACAGAAGTAGCAACAATCCAGCCAAATGCATCACTGAAGCTAGGAAAGCTCCACAGGTGAACCAACAGAGGATACAGCTGGAGCGGGAACCAACTGCATCTGGAAATCCAGCAGCTTGCCAGCATGAGAAAGAGAAGAAGGTGCACCAGCACAAGAGAGAAGAGGAGTATCGCCATCAGCTCAAGTTGGAGAAACTGTGCCAGCAGAACCATAGTCCGGTAGGTGAAGCCAGACCCAATGGTACCCATCCGAGTGGGTGGCATAGATTCCAAATTATTTCCTCCCTTTGAGGGGGGGTTAACATGGATGTGTTTCTAAATGCTTTTGAAATAGGGTAGGGAAGGAAAACATGGTATGGTACTTGATTCCACTACTGTCAGGGACAAAGGTTTTGGACATTTTCACCCTTATGGACAGAAAGAGAGATGTAAACAAGTTTATACTGGTCCCTGATAGGAGGTGCTTTTGGGGATTGCAGAAAAAGGGGTCATGACCTATGCTGAGGTTTTAGCTCAAATTAGGGGTTATGTAAGGAAATGGGGAACTGTTTGGGGGGTTACCACGGTCGATGAGGCCTACGAATTAATGGGTATAAAACTATTCTATAAACTCTGCCACCCCATCTGAAATCATGGTTGATAGAAATCTTAGAGATGTAACTGTAACTGGGAAATAGGCAGATCAGTCTGTGGGTGTTGCCCTGGGTTTGACAGAAAATCTAATAGGGATGAAGTGGGATCAGAGGACAGGGATCAGGACCAAGCCGAAACCCATATCCAGAAGTGAGGGAACCCACCACTGAGAAACCCTGGGACAGGTGGGGAGAAGAGGTGTTCCATATGTGGCCAGTGGGATTGCCCAGTCCATCCACTAAGGCCCAGTACAAGGCCAACCCTACAGAGTTAAGTCACTGTAAAGAGACCCATTGTAAACCCTTCACCACACAAGACAAAGCCAGCAGTATTCATCATTAACTATTTATTTCTACTCTCGTGGCTCCCAAACTGCTTTTCCTCCCTACAGCCGCCAGCCACCTTCAAGTTCTCCCTCTTCTCTCCCCGGCTGTGCTCACTTGATTGCAGCAACTCAGCGGATGGTCCAGCTTTGCTTTTTCACTTCTGTTCTTCACTTCTTTGGATGGATTCATTTGCCATTCAGCAGCCTGATGGAAATACCCGAGTCCTCTGTCTAGTCACACAGGCCCAGCAGCTAAAGCCAAAACCCCACTGTGAGCAGTGGGAGGTTAGCCAGGACTGTCAGGAGTGGAGGCTTGGCCCATGAGGACTCCAGGCACTGCAGCTGCTGCCACCTACATGGTGAATCCTCCAACCCATCGCCAAACGCCTCTTCCACATTCTGTAAACTGGCCTCACTGGCTGACTAGCTAGGACAGGGGCGGGCAAACTGTTTGGCCTGAGGGCTGCATCGGGTTTCGTAAATTGTATGGAGAGTCAGTTAGGGGAGGGGGTCGTGGCCAGGCTCCCACCTCCTATCTGCCCCCACCCCCGGGACTCCTGCCCCATCCAACCCCCTGTTCCCTGACAGTCCCTCTGGGACCCCTGCTGCATCCACACACCCCCGCTCCCTGTCCCCTGACTGCCCCCGGACCCCTGCCCCTGACTGCCCTCTGCCACCCCATTCAACCCCCCCTCCTTCCTGACTGCCCCCCAGGACTCCTGCCCCCATTCAACCCCATTTCCCTCCTGACCACCATCCACACCCCCGCCCCTGACCACCACCCTGAACTCCCCTGCCCTCTATCCAACCCCTCCTGCTCCCTGCCCCCTTACCGCGCTACCTGGAGCACCGGTGGCTGGCAACGCTACAGCCGCACCGCCCGGCTGGAGCCGGGCCATGCTGCCGCTGCCACCACCATGCAGCACAGAGACCGGGTCAGGCCAGCTCTGCAGCTGCACTGCCTCAGGAGCTCACAGCCCCGCCGCCCAGAGCATTGTGCCAGCGGCGGAGCGAGCAAGTGAGCTGAGGCTGCAGGGGAGGGGGAACAGCAGGGAAGGGGCCAGGGGCTAGCCTCCTGGGCCAGGAGCTCAGGGGCCAGGCAGGACGGTTCCGCGAGCCGGATGTGGCCCGTGGGCCGTAGTTTGCCCATGTCTGGTCTAGGAGAACAGAAACCCTTTGTTAGAGCAGGAAAGTCTCTTCAATGCTGCACTCTTTACATGGCTCCCAGAGGGTCACAGGGAAACACGACTGGGCAGCCCCTAGGAGTCTCTCCAGGAGCTCTCTGCTCAGTCACTTGGCACCCACTAGCAATGGTCTCTGACAGTGGCATTGCAGAGGGGGGCTCAGCACACAGTCCCTTCTATGGCTTCCTGAATGGGAGGGAGTTTGGTCTTGTCATTTAAGGACTGGCTGTCAGAGTCAGGGCTCCCGGGTTCTCTGGCTTTGGAAGTGGGTGTGGTCTAGTGGTTGGAGCTGGACTGGTATCAGGAACGTGCTTCAGTCCTGCCTTTGTCAGTGACGTCGTGGGTGACCTTGCAGCCAGTCGCTTTCCATCCCTGTGCCTCAGCAAACAGGGATAATACTGACCCACCTCAGAGGGGCTGGCAGGGGTCACCACTGTCATGGCTCAAGTTGGAGTGAGTTGTGCTCTTGGTAGCGAAGGGCCAGATTCAGTCCCCATAGATGCCCAGGGTCTCTGTATGTGACCATGGTTGTACTCACCTAGCATTACAGGCTGTTTAACCCATTCCTGGCGATTCGTGGTGCATCTGCTCCTGGCCCTCTCTGGCACACAGCTCCACCACACACAAGGTCATGGCCCACTAAGGACAATCTATCAGCTCCCATCTGGTGTTCAGCTCCAGGATGGATGGTGAGCCCTAGTCAGACCATAGAAAGACAGGATGGTGTCCTCTGGTGAGAAGTGCTGGAGCTTCAGCCTCTGCCCCCACCTCCACCCACATGCCAAGGGCTTCAAAAGTGGTCCCTGATCCCAGGTAAAGAAAAGGGCATTGGAGAAATTGTACAAAAGTCAGTGTCACAGCCAGGTCAGAGGCAGCTAGACCTAGTGGTCAGAGCGAGAGTTCACACTCACAAGACAGGAGTCGAGAGTCAGCTGGGTCAGGATACTGGAAGGTCCAAAGTAAAAGATAAAATTGCAATCAGAACCACAAATCGGATGCCAGGAGTCACACTGAGTCTGGATGCCAAGAAATCAAGCCGGGGGAGCGGGAGCAGGAACAGGTAGCACACGGTCCAGAAGAGGGAGGAGCTCGGGTGTTCAGACAGCTTCCTGTTCCTGCTGCTGGCTTAAGGAGGGCCCAGGGACACTGAGTCACATTGAGCTCACCCTACAAGTAGTGGGGTTTGCACTGGAGGTCACTAGAGAGTGTAACAAGACTCCATCCTGGGGGTCAGGAGGGTGAATCCATCCCTCAAAGGTGGGCAGGTGCTGGGTGGAAATGCTGCTGGTTCTAGGTGCCATTTATCCCCCCTGATTCCTGGGGGGGCATCTGAGTCTCTGACAGGTTCTCGTTCCCTTGCAGCAGGAGGATGTCACGGCCAATGTGATGTGCCAGGTCCGCATCATCTGGCACTTGCGCCAGGTGCCCGAGGCGCTGCAGGGGCTGTGCCTCTGAGGATGCCAGCAACTCCCACTCCCTGTGGTAGGTACTGCTCTGGCTCACTGTAAATGGGGAGCTAGTGGAAGGGGAAATGGAGCCCCCTGGCACTCACAGAAACTCTCTCCCCTCTGTGGAGCAGGGTCCTTCCCTCTGGGGCATGAGCTCGTCCCCTCACTCCCATGCCTCTCCCACTTTCCTTGGCATCCCATCCCATTCCCCCTGTGCCCAGGCAAAGCTCTCTCTCCCTCTTATGGTGCAGAAGGGCCTTTATGTCAGGGCTATAGCCCTTCTGCCCAACTGAAGCTCAGAAAGTCCCACTTTTGAGGAGGTGAGGATGGGACAGAGATTTGGGGCTAGCTTCACCTCCTCCCCTTTATTCTCCCTTTGGTCCTTTTACGGGGTCTCTGAGTGTGAAATGGATAGAAGCCGCCTCCCCAGCTGTCTTCCAAGCCCTGGGATGTGTTACAGCCTCCCCGACAGGCACAGCCTGCAGCTGAGCCACCTGAGCGAGCAGTGGGGACAGGTCACCTCCCATCAAACCAAGCAGTGCTGGGTCTCAAAGAGGCTGAGATGTAAGACCCCGCTACCTCGTGGAAGTAAGAGCCATTTACTCCTCAGGGCGTGGGGGTCTCTTGGGGAAGAAATGGGATCCCTGATGCATAGCCTGGTTGGGAGCTTCCCCCGTCCCTGGATCCCAGCCCTGGCTCAGAAACGTCTACATCAATGTCCCTCCCTTGTTTTGTTCCTAGGAATGGGGCTCCCCAGAGACGTCCTCGAACCTGGACTCCTGAGAGCGTTTCTGGCAGGAGGCTCCAGCCCCTCACGCATGAAGAGAGCATCATGCAGTCCCGTTCACATGGCATGTCCGCTCCCCAGCGCCACTTCCCGCAGCAGAAGAAGTGAACCCTTCAGCTGCTAGAGTCCCGACTCTTTGAGCTCCTTCCGATCAGCAGTGGGGTTTCTCCAGCCCCCTCACCACACCTGTCAGCCTCTGAATGAGGAAAGGCCTGAATGTCAGAGTCACCAGAAGAAGCAAACTCCAGTTCCAGCCAGTGGAGTCTGTGTGTACTCAGCCCCTCTGGAAACCAGCTCTGAAATGGGGAGCAAGGACCCCAGCCCATTAACAGCAGGACTGGATAGAGCAGGTCTGTAACAGGGTGCTTTCCCCTGGGCTGCACAGCCTGAAATTTACCCAAGCTGATTACAGAATGAACCCTAACTGAGAGGGACCATGTACCTCCCCCTAAAGAGCCAGACTTCAGTGGTGCTAAAACCCAGCTGCGTTCTGAACTGGACTAGAAAAGCCTAGAGAGGAACTTGAGAAGGGAGGTAGGAAGTGCCCAGGGAAAACTACAGCAAAGAGAAAGGAGCAAACCTAGCTGTTGGGTACAGGGCCCTGGGCTGCTACCAGTGTCAGGGTGGGGCTGGGTTCCCCTACTGGCCCCAAAGAAGGGGACGTACACACACCTGGAGAGGGTTCCAAGCTCAGCAAGGGGGCTGTAGACTGAGCAGGAGCCCCAGCGATGGCAGAAAGACTTCTTTCTGTGGGAAGACATCTTGGACTTTTAGTGAGACAAGCTGGGCTGTGGAAAGGTGGACTAAAGGTGGTGACCGGGCCGGAGGCTGAGTTACCAGGCAGCAAAACTGCCATGGTGCTGGAGTGACCATCGATGGGGGATGATAGCCCAGCGAGAGAGCTGTGATTCCATGCCTGGCCACCAGGGAGAATGTAACGATGAGTAGATTTGTTTATGACTGGCATAGTCCGGAGGATTGAATTCCCCCTGTCATCTGTGAGGGCTGATGGAAGTCTTGGTTGCTGAAGGAAGGTCTGTCCCCCCAAGCGGGTGTATTGAGGGACCAAGCTGGTCACTGGATTTCCCACTTCAGTTCCAGGGACTGGTTTAGCAGCCAAAGCAGGTCTAGGGATTTCTCCAGCAACTCCTAGAAAACCAACAGAAGCAGTAGGAAGTGCAGGCAGAGTTACAGACGCAGCTGGCAAACTTCATGGAGCAGCAGCAATACCCCTGTCAGAGATCCTGCAAAGAGAAATCAACCCAGGGTCTGCTGTGCCCATGAACAAAAAGAGCAGACACAGAGAGCATGCCTGGGCTGTGCTGAGAAGGTTAGCCCAGGAGAGCAGGGCATTAGACAGTATACAAGCGTGGCCTAATGCCAAGACAGGGACAAGAGTGCTTTGTTTTGGGTGCAGAGAAGCAGGCCATATCAAAAGACACGGCCTGCTTAGGAAATTGCTGAGTGGCAAAAGGAGGGGTCAGAACCCCAAGAAGGTAGAAAGAAAGGAGAAGGTGTCCTCTGGCACAAACCCACATGAGGCAGGCAAAGCGGAGGTGGCAGGGATGGCTGTGGACCTTGCAGACCCTCCACCAACACACCCTGTCGGGTGCTGCAGGGAGGTGAAGGCCCAGCTTGTGGGTGGGAACCTGCTGGCTGTGTCTAGAGCAATGTGTAGATGCTTCTGTGGGAAGTGCACATGGGTCAGTGGGGCCCGAATCTCATGCTCCTTTGTTTCCTTTGGGTATCACAGGAGTTGTCTGAGGAGCTGCCTCTGGACTCTGTGCCCAGCGCCAGCCTCTATAACTTATGGGTGGCCACATGCACCCTCAGGTTCCGGGACCCTCCCGCATGGATCCCCTAACCCCAGTGCTGCTCAGGCCAGAGGCAGGAGTCACTGTCCCTCCCACTCCCAGGTCACCTCCCACCAGTGGCTGTTCCCCTCCTTTGGCAAAGCGGGTGGGAAAAGTCCCTCTCTCCTGGCTGGGGGGTTGATTTGACTCCAGCAGTGTCAGGATGGCTATGGGAGGGGATGGCAGAAGGGGTCATACAGCAGGGTCCAGTGATGAGAGCAGAGAACGAGCCCTGCCACTGAGTGGTAGCATGACCGTGGCCAGGTCACTCTCCCACCTGGTGCCTCAATTTCTCCATCTTTGAAATGGGGATAATCCTGACCCACATTTAGAAAGTGTTCGATCCTCTGCTCTTGCTTCCCAAATTCCTGCCCTCTTTTTCCCATACAGGCTTCTCTTCTGCCCCATTCCTCAAACTTCCATGCACATGTTAGTGCCTGTGTCGCCCCCCAACTGCAAGGTCTCATGTACAGTCTCCTGCCAGCAAACTGAAGCCGCCCCTAGATCCGGAACAGGAATCGCAGTTCCTGTGCGTTGCCCTGAATGGAGTATAGACCATGGACATGGGGAAGGCCAACACCCACATCCAGATAAATCATCAACCTACTCCTCTGTCCCAGGAGCAGGAAGGCCTCTGGTCCTTGCTCTCTTCCGTAGCTGGAGCTGCTGAGGTGGGGATGGGGTGGGCAGAGATGGGAACAGGCCACAGGATTAATAAGTGTCAGGGGGAGACTCCCCCTCTGGGGAAGATTGTTACCCCTCTGTGAGGAATCCGTTCCTTGCAGATCCTGTGCTTTAGTTTCTGGACCAGGGGTTGGAAACCTGTGGCACGCGGCTCGCCAGGGTAAGCCACCTGGCGGGCCGGGCCAGTTTGTTTACCTGCTGCGTCGGCAGGTTAGGCCGATCGCGGCTCCCACTGGCCGTGGTTCGCCGTCCCAGGCCAATGGGGGCGGCGGGAAGCGGCGCGGGCGAGGGATGTGCTGGCTGCGGCTTCCCGCTGCCCCCATTGGCCTGGAGCAGCGAACCGTGGCCAGTGGGAGCTGCGATCGGCTGAACCTGCCAATGCGGCAGATAAACAAACTGGCTCGGCCTGCCAGGGTGCTTACCCTGGCGAGCCGCGTGCCAGAGGTTGCCGACCCCTGTTCTGGACTGTGCCTGGAAGCCCAGCTCCCATCCCTAGCAGCTTGGCTGTTCCATACTCTGCGGTGCAGCAGACCCTCTGCAGAGCTGGAGAGCAGAAAAGGGCATTGGAGAAATTGTACAAAAGTTAGTGTCACGGCCAGGTCAGAGGCAGCCAGACCTAGCGGTCAGAGTGAGAGTTCACACTCACAAGACAGGAGTCGAGAGTCAGCTGGGTCAGGATACTGGAAGGTCCAAAGTAAAAGATAAAATTGCAATCAGAACCACAAATCGGATGCCAGGAGTCACACTGAGTCTGGATGCCAAGAAATCAAGCCGGGGGAGCGGGAGCAGGAACAGGTAGCACACGGTCCAGAAGAGGGAGGAGCTCGGGTGTTCAGACAGCTTCCTGTTCCTGCTGCTGGCTTAAGGAGGGCCTAGGGACCAATTAGCTGCTCTGGGACTCCACCAATAAGCCTCAGGGGTGAAGCCTCAAAGTGGGGCTGGATTTCATGGGCCCTAGGTAAGCAGTTGTCAGCAGGTTTCCAGGTGGAGGGCTGGATTGTGGCTACTCCCATGAACCCTGCAGACCCGGGTTGAAGACCCATGGGTCATGACAGTGAGTGATCTCTCCCTGCTTAAACCACCTGCAGAAAACACTCTCCAGGATCCCAGACACATCCTCTGAGAATAAAATAAGGATGTCATGATGAGAACTACGTCTCTGTACCAGGGCTAGGATCCAGGGATAGGGAAAGCTCCCTCCCTCTTTGTCGCAAAAGCCCCAAGTGCCCAGAAGGGTGATGCATACCTCCAGGAGATGCATGGGAACTTCCATCTAAGCCTCAATGAGAAACGCATTGCTTGGTTTGACCGGATGAAATCATTGTCCCCACTGCTCCCTGAGTGGGCTAGTTGCAGGATACATCTGTGTGAGAGGCTGGGACAGAGGCTGGAAGACAGACGTGACAATCAGGGTCCAGGCACCCCAAGGGAGAACAGAGGGTCTGAAACCAAAAGACTAAGCAATTAAATCAACTCATTCAATAGAGAATTATTGTACCATCCAGGGACATCAAGTAAGGTCTGTTAGGAATGCTGAGAACACGCTGGTCAAGACTATCCTTGTGTGATGTAGGTCTGGGTGGGGTATAATGAGTTGTGTGTGTGTGTGCTGGAAACCGCTTCTTAAAATATGATTTGGGATCAGACTTGATAAACAAGTTTGGCTTAGAGACAGGAATGTGGCTTTATCTGTCTGGGTCAAGCCTTGTAAGCCATAAGCAATGAAAGTACATCGATATCAAAGGTAAACAAAACAACCAAGCTAACAAGTGACAGCTTGGGGAGCACACCAGGCGACCGAGTCTGCACCCCAGACAACTTTTCTGGCTCTGGAAGCACCAACAATGGACTTTGGGTAATAGAAGGGGAGCAAAAGACTATATGTTCCATTCTATGCATCCGATGAAGTGGGCTGTAGCCCACGAAAGTTTATGCTGAAATAAATTTGTTAGTCTCTAAGGTGCCACAACTACTCCTGTTCTTTTTGCAGATACAGATTAACACGGCTGCTATTCTGAAACCTGTCACTCTCCAAGCTGGCCTGGGACCTTAAAGTTAGTGCTCAACAGAACCAGGCAGAGCCTGTCTTAAAGCATCAGCACCTTCCCTGTGTCCCCGAAGAAGGAAGGGCCCCAACACTGCACTGACTGCCCTGACCATGGGTGCCCCAATGGGCTCTCAGGTAGCAGGACACAATGGAAACGTGGATCATCCAGTCTCTCATTTCCAGGCCTCCCCAGGGCTAAGGTAAAATTCTTGCTGCCCCTCCCCATTATGCTCATCTCCAAGATGTGCTGGAATTTGTGCTGGGGGTTGCTGTCAGTGAGCTCTTCAGCCTGGCATCCATGTTCTATGCGCAGGCCTTGTTCAGAGCCTGCCAGCGGAGGGAGACCATGGGTCAGGGTTATGGAACCTGGAGCTACCAAGGCAACAGCTGGCTCTGCAGTTGCCAACGCAGCATGTAAACAAACTGGCTCAGCTCACCAGGTTGCTTACCCTGGTGAGCCGCGTGCCAGAGGTTGCCGACCCCTGTTCTGGACTGTGCCTGGAAGCCCAGCTCCCATCCCTAGCAGCTTGGCTGTTCCATACCCTGCGGTGCAGCAGACCCTCTGCAGAGAACTGCTCTGGGCAAGGACTGCAGCTCCCCAAGCTGTCACTTGTTAGCTTGGTTGTTTTGTTTACCTTTGATATCGATGTACTTTCATTGCTTATGGCTTACAAAGCTTGACCCAGACAGATGAATCCACATTCCTGTCTCTAAGCCAAACTTGTTTATCAAGTCTGATCCCAAATCATACTTTAAGAAGCGGTTTCCAGCACACATACACAACTCATTATACCCCACCCGGACCTACATCACACAAGGATAGTCTTGACCAGCGTGTTCTCAGCGTTCCTAACAGACCTTACTTGATGTCCCTGGATGGTACAATAATTCTCTATTGAATGAGTTGATTTAATTGCTTAGTCTTTTGGTTTCAGACCCTCTGTTCTCCCCCTGGGGTGCCTGGACCCTGATTGTCACGTCTGTCTTCCAGCCTCTGTCCCAGCCTCTCACACAGATGTATCCTGCAATTAGCCCACTCAGGGAGCAGTGGGGACAATGATTTCACCCGGTCAAACCAAGCAATGTGTTTCTCATTGAGGCTTAGATGGAAGTTCCCATGCATCTCCTGGAGGTAAGAACCGTTCACTCTTCTGGGCACTTGGGGCTTTTGCTACAAAGAGGGAGGGAGTTTCCCTTTCCATGGATCCTAGCCCCGGTACAGAGACCTAGTTCTCATCATGACATCCTTCTTTTATTCTCAGAGGATGTGTCTAGGATCCTGGAGAGTGTTTCCTGCAGGTGGTTTGAGCAGGGAGAGATCACTCACTGTCATGACCCAGGGGTCTTCAACCCGGGTCTGCAGGGTTCATGGGAGTAGCCACAATCCAGCCCTCGACCTGGAAGCCTGCTGACTACTGCTTACCTAGGGCCCATGAAATCCAGCCCCACTTTGAGGCTTCACCCCTGAGGCCTATTGGTGGAGTCCCAGAGCAGCTAATTGGTCCCTAGGCCCTCCTTAAGCCAGCAGCAGGAACAGGAAGCTGTCTGAACACCCGAGCTCCTCCCTCTTCTGGACCGTGTGCTACCTGTTCCTGCTCCCGCTCCCCCGGCTTGATTTCTTGGCATCCAGACTCAGTGTGACTCCTGGCATCCGATTTGTGGTTCTGATTGCAATTTTATCTTTTACTTTGGACCTTCCAGTATCCTGACCCAGCTGACTCTCGACTCCTGTCTTGTGAGTGTGAACTCTCGCTCTGACCACTAGGTCTAGCTGCCTCTGACCTGGCCGTGACACTAACTTTTGTACAATTTCTCCAATGCCCTTTCCTGCTCTCCAGCTCTGCAGAGGGTCTGCTGCACCGCAGGGTATGGAACAGCCAAGCTGCTAGGGATGGGAGCTGGGCTTCCAGGCACAGTCCAGAACAGGGGTCGGCAACCTCTGGCACACGGCTCGCCAGGGTAAGCACCCTGGCGGGCCGAGCCAGTTTGTTTACCTGCCGCGTTGGCAAGTTCGGCCGATCGCGGCTCCCACTGGCCGCGGTTCGCTGCTCCAGGCCAATGGGGGCAGCGGGAAGCCGCAGCCAGCACATCCCTCGCCCGCGCCGCTTCCCGCCGCCCCCATTGGCCTGGGACGGCGAACCACGGCCAGTGGGAGCCGCGATCGGCCTAACCTGCCGACGCAGCAGGTAAACAAACTGGCTCAGCCCGCCAGGTGGCTTACCCTGGCGAGCCGCATGCCAGAGGTTGCCAACCCCTGGTCCAGAAACTAAAGCACAGGATCTGCAAGGAACGGATTCCTCACAAAGGGGTAACAATCTTCCCCAGAGGGGGAGTCTCCCCCTGACACTTATTAATCCTGTGGCCTGTTCCCATCTCTGCCCACCCCATCCCCACCTCAGCAGCTCCAGCTACGGAAGAGAGCAAGGACCAGAGGCCTTCCTGCTCCTGGGACAGAGGAGTAGGTTGATGATCTATCTGGATGTGGGTGTTGGCCTTCCCCATGTCCATGGTCTATACTCCATTCAGGGCAACGCACAGGAACTGCGATTCCTGTTCCGGATCTAGGGGCGGCTTCAGTTTGCTGGCAGGAGACTGTACATGAGACCTTGTAGCTGGAGAGCGACACAGGCACTAACATGGGCATGGAAGTTTGAGGAATAGAGCAGAGGCCTGTATGGGAAAAAGAGGACAGGAATTTGGGAAGCAAGAGCAGAGGATCGAACACTTTCTAAATGTGGGTCAGGATTATCCCCATTTCAAAGATGGAGAAATTGAGGCACCAGGTGGGAGAGTGACCTGGCCACGGTCATGCTACCACTCAGTGGCAGGGCTCGTTCTCTGCTCTCATCACTGGACCCTGCTGTATGACCCCTCCTGCCATCCCCTCCCATAGCCATCCTGACACTGCTGGAGTCAAATCAACCCCCCAGCCAGGAGAGAGGGACTTTTCCCACCCACTCTGCCAAAGGAGGGGAACAGCCACTGGTGGGAGGTGACCTGGGAGTGGGAGGGACAGTGACTCCTGCCTCTGGCCTGAGCAGCACTGGGGTTAGGGGATCCATGGGGGAGGGTCCTGGAACCTGAGGGTGCATGTGGCCACCATGAGTTATAGAGGCTAGCGCTGGGCACAGAGTCCAGAGGCAGCTCCTCAGACAACTCCTGTGATACCCAAAGGAAACAAAGGAACATGAGATTCAGGCCCCACTGACCCATGGGCACTTCCCACAGAAGCATCTACACATTGCTCTAGACACAGCCAGCAGGTTCCCACCCACAAGCTGGGCCTTCACCTCCCTGCAGCACCCGACAGGGTGTGTTGGTGGAGGGTCTGCAAGGTCCACAGCCATCCCTGCCACCTCCACTTTGCCTGCCTCATGTGGGTTTGTGCCAGAGGACACCTTCTCCTTTCTTTCTACCTTCTTGGGGTTCTAGCCCCTCCTTTTGCCACTCAGCAATTTCCTAATCAGGCCATGTCTTTTGATATGGCCTGCTTCTCTGCACCCAAAACAAAGCACTCTTGTCCCTATCTTGGCATTAGGCCACGCTTGTATACTGTCTAATGCCCTGCTCTCCTGGGCTAACCTTCTCAGCACAGCCCAGGCATGCTCTCTGTGTCTGCTCTTTTTGTTCATGGGCACAGCAGACCCTGGGTTGATTTCTCTTTGCAGGATCTCTGACAGGGGTATTGCTGCTGCTCCATGAAGTTTGCCAGCTGCGTCTGTAACTCTGCCTGCACTTCCTACTACTTCTGTTGGTTTTCTAGGAGCTGCTGGAGAAATCCCTAGACCTGCTTTGGCTGCTAAACCAGTCCCTGGAACTGAAGTGGGAAATCCAGTGACCAGCTTTGGTCCCTCAATACACCCGCTTGGGGGGACAGACCTTCCTTCAGCAACCAAGACTTCCATCAGCCCTCACAGATGACAGGGGAATTCAATCCTCCGGACTATGCCAGTCATAAACAAATCTACTCATTGTTACATGCTCCCTGGTGGCCAGGCTTGGAATCACAGCTCTCTCGCTGGGCTATCATCCCCCATCGATGGTCACTCCAGCACCATGGCAGTTTTGCTGCCTGGTAACTCAGCCTCCGGCCCGGTCACCACCTTTAGTCCACCCTTCCACAGCCCAGCTTGTCTCACTAAAAGTCCAAGATGTCTTCCCACAGAAAGAAGTCTTTCTGCCATCGCTGGGGCTCCTGCTCAGTCTACAGCCCCCTTGCTGTGCTTGGAACCCTCTCCAGGTTTGTGTACGCCCCCTTCTTTGGGGCCAGTAGGGGAACCCAGCCCCACCCTGACACTGGTAGCAGCCCAGGGCCCTGTACCCAACAGCTAGGTTTGCTCCTTTCTCTTTGCTGTAGTTTTCCCTGGGCACTTCCTCCCTCTCTTCTCAAGTTCCTCTCTAGGCTTTTCTAGTCCAGTTCAGAGCCCAGCTGGGTTTGCGCACCACTGAAGTCTGGCTCTTTAGGGGGAGGTACATGGTCCCTCTCAGTTAGGGTTCATTCTGTAATCAGCTTGGGTAAATCTCAGGCTGTGCAGCCCAGGGGAAAGCACCCTGTTACAGACCTGCTCTATCCAGTCCTGCTGTTAATGGGCTGGGGTCCTTGCTCCCCATTTCAGAGCTGGTTTCCAGAGGGGCTGAGTACACACAGACTCCACTGGCTGGAACTGGAGTTTGCTTGTTCTGGTGACTCTGACATTCAGGCCTTTCCTCATTCAGAGGCTGACAGATGTGGTGAGGGGGCTGGAGAAACCCCACTGCTGATCGGAAGGAGCTCAAAGAGTCGGGACTCTAGCAGCTGAAGGGTTCGCTTCTTCTGCTGCGGGAAGTGGAGCTGGGGAGCAGACATGCCATGTGAACGGGACTGCATGATGCTCTCTTCATGCGTGAGGGGCTGGAGCCTCCTGCCAGAAACGCTCTCAGGAGTCCAGGTTCGAGGACGTCTCTGGGGAGCCCCATTCCTAGGAACAAAACAAGGGAGGGACATTGATGGAGACGTTTCTGAGCCAGGGCTGGGATCCAGGGACGGGGGAAGCTCCCAATCAGGCAATGCATCAGGGATCCCATTTCTTCCCCAAGAGACCCCCACGCCCTGAGGAGTAAATGGCTCTTACTTCCACGAGGGAGCGGGCTCTTCCCTCTCAGCCTCTTTGAGGCCCAGCACTGCTTGGTTTGATGGGAGGTGACCTGTCCCCACTGCTCGCTCAGGTGGCTCAGCTGCAGGCTGTGCCTGTCGGGGAGGCTGTAACACATCCCAGGGCTTGGAAGACAGCTGGGGAGGCGGCTTCTATCCATTTCACACTCAGAGACCCCGTAAAAGGGCCAAAGGGAGAATAAAGGGCAGGAGGTGAAGCTAGCCCCGAATCTCTGTCCCATCCTCACCTCCTCAAAAGTGGGACTTTCTGAGCTTCAGTTGGGCAGAAGGGCTATAGCCCTGACATAAAGGCCCTTCTGCACCATAAGAGGGAGAGAGAGCTCTGCCTGGGCACAAGGGGAATGGGATGGGATGCCAAGGAAAGTGGGAGAGGAATGGGAGTGAGGGGACGAGCTCATGCCCCAGAGGGAGGGACCCTGCTCCACAGATGGGAGAGAGTTTCTGTGAGTGCCAGGGGGCTCCGTTTCCCCTTCCACTAGCTCCCCATTTACAGTGAGCCAGAGCAGTACCTACCACAGGGAGTGGGAGTTGCTGGCATCCTCAGAGGCACAGCCCCTGCAGCGCCTCGGGCACCTGGCGCAAGTGCCAGATGATGCGGACCTGGCACATCACATTGGCCGTGACATCCTCCTGCTGCAAGGGAACGAGAACCTGTCAGAGACTCAGATGCCCCCCAGGAATCAGGGGGGATAAATGGCACCTAGAACCAGCAGCATTTCCACCCAGCACCTGCCCACCTTTGAGGGATGGATTCACGCTCCTGACCCCCAGGATGGAGTCTTGTTACCTTCTCTAGTGACCTCCAGTGCAAACCCCACTACTTGTAGAGTGAGCTCTTGCCACCTCCCCCTCAGTGCCCCTGACAGCTGTTCCACCTCCAACCCACCTCAGGACACAGCTCAAGTTGTCAGAACCCTCTCCTCCACCCCAACCCAGGCAGGGCAGGGAGGGGGCTCTAGCAGGGAGGGGAGGCAGGAGGGATTATGGCAGCAGTGAAGTGGGGTGGGGGAAGGTTGAGACTTTTCCCCAAGTCACCCCAGTGACTAATGCTGAAGCCACAGGATGGCAGCCCTGGTGAATGGAGCAGGTTGGCAGCGCCCGCTGACTGAATCCTCCTGTTGTCTCTAGAGCAGGCCCAGCCCTGCCAGCAGGAGGACAAGCTTTTCCCGCCCATGACCTCAGCCCTGCCTGGTCAGTTGCCATCACCAGTCAATCCTTGGCCTCCCAGGCTGCCAGTGATTGGAGCAACTCTGGATGGTGGCTTGGGTAACATGGCCACTAGGCCACTGGGAACTGGGTATGACCCTGTGGGGAAGCAGTAAGGGCTCGCAGACGGCACTTAGGGGACTGTCCTGCTCTCCTGGCACAATAGCACAGTGTCCTAAGAACGCAAGTCCATGGTGAGGTAATGCTTGTCATTAATTAGCCTTGCTAAAGAGCTGGGTTGCAGCTGCTCAGGGGACAAGCTGTCTCCTTCCTGCTCATGGAGGTGAATTCATCTCCCTTCCCAGTAGCTCCTGCTCTCACTCTCATTCCCCATCAGGCTCCTTGCTGCCAGGCCAGCAAATCACAATAGTGGCGGTGAAAAAAGCCAATGCGGTCTTGGGATGTATTAGGCGAGGTATATCTAGTAGGGATAAGGAGGTGCTGCTTCCGTTGTATAAGGCGCTGGTGAGACCTCATTTGGAGTACTGTGTGCAGTTCTGGTCTCCAATGTTTAAAAAAGATGAACTCAAACTGGAACGGGTGCAGAGAAGGGCGACTAAGATGATCAGAGGAATGGAAAACCTGTCGTATGAAAAGAGATTAGAGGAGCTTGGGTTGTTTAGTCTGACAAAGCGAAGGCTGAGGGGGGATATGATTGCTATCTTTAAATATATCAGAGGGGTTAATACAAGGGAGGGAGAGGAATTATTCCAGTTTAGTACTAATGTGGACACGAGAACGAATGGATACAAACTGGCCGGGGGGAAGTTTAGGCTTGAAATTAGACGAAGGTTTCTGACCATCAGAGGGGTGAAATATTGGAACGGCCTTCCGAGGGAAACGGTGGGGGCGACGGACCTGTCTGGTTTTAAGATTAAGTTGGATAAGTTTATGGAGGGAATGGTTTAATGATAAAACATAGTAGCCAAGGAAAACCAAGCAATGGTACATGAACAGCATAATGGCCAACAAGGGTCAGGCTAGAGACTCTTGCCTATATGCTCGGGGTATTACTGATCGCCATATTTGGGGTCGGGAAGGAATTTTCCTCCAGGGTAGATTGGCTGAGCCTCTGGAGGTTTTTCGCCTTCCTCCGCAGCATGGGGCAGGGATCACTAGCAGGAGGGTCTCAGCCGATTGAAGTCACTAAAACACAGGATTGGGGACTTCAACGGTAGAGTCCAGGGAAGGGTCTTGCGGCCTGCAGCATGCAGGGGGTCAGACCAGATGATCATAATGGTCCCTTCTGACCTTAATGTCTATGAGTCTATGAGTCTATGAGAATAGGATGGGAATGAGGCCCCGGGCCCCTCCCCAATCTCCTGAATCTAATCCTGCTGCTTACCTTGTCCCCCATCAGCTGCTGGGCTTCCCCCAGGAGGGAATAGGCCAGGACCAGCCCAGCCTGGCTGAAACGCAGCAGGACGTCGTGGGTGGCCAGCACTGCTCTGAGAAGAACTTTCCGAAGACCTAAAACCAACAGGACACGAGGCTGCAGCAGATTGCCCAGAGCCAGGCTCCAAGTCCTGGGGCTAGAACGGCATCACCCTCTAGTGGCCCAGGGGCAGGATAAGAGCTGCTGTAGCCAAGGCAGCTCATTCCCCTGGAGGATTTGAGGGTTCCCTGGCTCAGGGAAGCTCCTTTATTAAAAGGTGGCAGGCACTTGGGGATCCAAAGCCTGTAGTGGCTCTTTCTGGAGGGCAATTTATCGCAGGGGCCAGGCTGGTCTGGAAATGGATCTCTGCGCGTGGGAGCAGGCGCACTCGGGTGTGCAGTTCACAGTGATGACAGAGGACCCTGTATTGCTTCCAGAAGAGAGCTCTCCTGCACTCAGTGGCTAGAGGCGTGGGGGAGGAGGAGGGGTTGGAGCTGACAGACCAAAGGTCTATTCCCCCAACTTAGTGATTTCTCTAGCAACTGGGTCTGGGGTCTGCAGCTCCTGGGTTTCTTCCAAGGGGAATCCAAACTGCAACATGACAAGGACAAGAAGACTCAGGTCCAGTCCCCACCACACAGACACTCCCATGAACCTTTTGTTCTGGTGCAGCAATTCAGCTTGTGGGAGAGGGGACGAGCTCACAGTCTCTCTCACGTGGCATCTACAGAGCAGCATTCTGTAGATGCACTTGTAGATCCAGGAGCCAGTCCAAGGCCTCCTCTGTGAGGTTGTGGAGATCACCCATTTCACCCTGGACTCCAGTTCCGGGGCACTGTGGTATGGGTGTTCGAGGGTTTGGATGTTCTCACCATAGTTGTGCGAAGGGGAGTCTTTGATTTTCTACTTGTGCAGCAAGTAGCCGCAACTTGGGTCAGCAACAATGTGCTTCTTTGGAACAGTGGCTGAGGTCCAGACACTGCTGTTCCCTGGCCGGGTCCGGAGACGTGAGGTGGGCGCATGTGCTCCATAGTGGTTTTGGAGCTCAGTGCGTCCCCTACCCAGTTCCAGTTTGGGGCGATCTGCTTCCTGACTGGCGATGGCATTGGGCAAACCCCACCTCCTTTTTCTGCTTCTACAGGGAGCAGGGAATCTAGCAAGGGTCTGGACAGGCAATAGTGACTCACTGAGCCAGTGCTCTCCTCTCAGGCCCTCGGGTAACAGCCAGGAAGACGAGGAGCGGAGAGACACCCAGAGCCTAAATCTTACATTAACTCCCCCACCCAGGGATTCTCCTTATGCCATGTAGCGATGGATCCATGTCAGACACACAAACCACAGCAACTAGCGAGATTCCAACATGGGTCTTTTAGTGCCAGCCTCTCCCACTTGGGCTGCTTAGGGAACTTTGAGCTGGAAATAAGGAGTGGGCTCTTGTCCTGTCTCCAGGAGGCAGCCACTGAAGGGCTGTGTCATATCCTGGCAGAGTGTCTTTACCTCCCCCACCCTGGCTGTGTTCCTGTAGCCCAGGAGCCTGCTGTCCTGGTGCCAGTCCCAGCACCACAGATCTTCCACATCATGGATGGTCAGCTCTGGGAAAGAGAGATACAAACACACATTTGTCATTCTGGTTGCAGTTTCTGTGTCCTTCCAATTCCATTGGTGGCTGCGCAGTGGGCAGAGTCTTCGCTGCATCCCTGGTCCAACAGAATTGCAGGGGGTGGAGAAGAACAGAGAAAGAGACAGAGAGAGACTCATCCTCCAGTTGGGGTCCCATTACCCAGCCGTGGTTAGTCTCAGTCTCCTATTGGGTCCCATTTCCCAGCTGGGTTCCTTACCCCTCTGGTGCAGCAGCAGCTAGTAGAGCTGGTAAATACCCTCCCTGGTCTGACGGCTGATGTCCTTGGCTGGGTCACTGATGAACAGAGCCAGCTCTGCCACATGGTCACCCATGTCAGTGAACTCTGCTGAGATCTAATGGAAGGGAGAGGAGAGGGGACTCCATCAGCATTTTCCTGTCAGCTCCCAGTCCCCCCTGGGCCAGGAGTCTCCTTTTCCTCAGTCCCTCTGCAGGAGATGCTGGGGGAGAGAAGCTAGAACTAGACTCTTCATTTTCTCTGCCCCCAAGGGAGACTAGAGCTGCTTCAGGATGCCAAAAAGGGTTCCAAGGTCAGGTACAAACCTGGCTGGAGCAGGGGCTGGAGCATGGGCCCCTCAAAGGCCCAGGGTCACCATGTAACCAGGAAAAGAAGAACTTGACTCAAGCCAAGCTCATTCCCTGCTCTGACACGGCTTCCCCAAGGGGAACATTCCTAACCCATAGGCCCTGGTCCATCGAAGCCAGCCCACCTACACCTGGAGTCAGGAAGCTGGGGTCAGAGATCACTCACGTCAAACTCAGGGAGGGTCATGGTGAACCTGAGCAGGGCCGTGCTGCTCCTAATGGCCCTGGCTCTCTCCTGGGACACCCTGGACACAATCCAGAAGTTGACATGCTGTAGGGGAAGGAGGCAGGTCAGGATCAATGGGCAGGTGCACGTGCTGTGCAAATGAGCCCCTCCCCACCCCCAGGGGGCTGAGACATTGTGTGCGGGGTAGAATATCTGAGTCATTGATCACAGAGCTTTAGAAGGGGATTGTTACCCCCAGGATGATGCTTGTATCCTGCAGGTCACAACTTGTCACTGTCTCTCTAGATTGGGACAATGTTTGGTGTCGGGGTCCCACCCTCCCTGAACTCCTGATTCCTGAACAGCTCACCAGGAAGGAGACAGGCCCCTCCCCCTTCCCTGGCTCTCAAGTCCTTGGTTGGGTGAAGGGACTGAGTGTGAACACAATCCCCTCAGGAATCTCAGGGCCCGTCAGAGAGTAGGGCTGATTCCCTGGGCTGTCCTGTTTCTCTAGGAAGGAGCCTGTGCCTCTTCTCTGAGGACCATCTCCTGGAGCTCATGGGGCAGGGGTGTGGTTCAGACTCTCACTCCCCACACAAGCAAGGGGCCCTGTGGTTAGTGCTCAACAGAACCAGGCAGAGCTCTGGCTTGAAGTCCCAGCTCCTTCCTCTGTCCTTCAAGGAGGAAGGGCCTGACACTGCATTGCACTGACTGCCCTGATCAAGGATGGCCCAGTGGGGGCTCAGCTAGGAGGACAGACTTGAAAATGGATCTTCCAGTCTCTCCTTATCAGTCCTCCTAAGAGTTAAGATAAAATTGCCCCCTGCCCCTCCTGATGGGGCTCACCTGCAAGATGTAGTGGAGCCTGGCTGTGGCTGGGGACTCTGCCAGCAGGTTCCCCAGCATGGCATCCAGGAGCTCTGGCAACACCTTGTGCAGAGCCTGCAAAGCAAGGGAGAGCCATGAGTCAGAGATAGGGAAACTGGGGCTACACCTGCCACAGGATGAGAAGAGGGGTCTCTGGGAAGCACCAGTGAGACCCCCCAAGCACATATTGTAGCCTCTCTCATTCACATCCTACTGCAGGCAATTAGCCAGGATTCATGGCAGGGTGACAACAGGCTCTTCAATCCACGACCTTAGCAGGTCTCTGCGGAGGCAGCAGAGTATGGGACAGCTAAGCTGCTATGGATGGAAGCTGGGCTTCTGGGCAAAACACGGCATGTGGAAGGAAGGAATCCCTCAGGGAGGTGTAATGTCATCCCCCCTGGAAGGAAGGATCCAACCCTGCAGCTTGTTCCATCTCTGCTCACCCCACCCCTATCTCTGGAGCGCCAGCGAATCAAGGGAGCAGGACCAGAGGCTGCTCTTGCCAGGGAGGAGTAGGACGATGTACCTGGACTTGGATGGTGTCCTTCTCCGTGCCCAGGGTGAAGATGGCGTGCAGGGCAGCTCGCAGGCAGCCAGCTCTGGCTCCAGGGCAGATTTCATGGTGCTGGCAAGAGAGATGAACCGCTATTAGACTGTGCAGTGCGGGGAGTGGGATTGGCACCAACACAGATGTGAAACTGCAGAGAAATAGGCAGAGGTTGGCGAGAATGGAAACTGAGGCACCGAGCCAGGGAATGAAAAGGCCAAGGCCTCACAGACAGACAGTGGCACGGCAGGAATAGCGCCTGTTCCCTGGACCCTGCTGCCCCTTCTGTATCTGATCCTGGGAGTGAGCCTCTCCCCAGAGCCATTGCAATGTTACTAGAGTGAAAAGAACAGCCCAGCCAGGAGAGAGGGAACCTTCCCATCACCTCTGCCAGAGGAGCCACCCTTGGGAGGTGACCTGGGAGTGGGAGGGGCAGTGACTCCCAGTCCTGGGCCTGAGCAGCACCGGGGATAGGGGAGCCGGGCGGGGGGGTCTTGGTACCTGAGGTTGCCCACAGCAATCAAGGAGTTGGCCAGGACAGCGCCGGGTGGCGAGTCATCAGGAAGCTCCTCAATAAGCTCCTGTGAGACCCAAAGGAGACAAAGGAGCATGTGAGATTCGGGCCCCATTGACACTTCCCCGTGAGGAGATTACACAGCCAGCGCCCCACAAAGCCAGCAGGATCCCCCACACCTGCCTCCCGTTCCTCCGATTCCTTCCTGCCCATCAAACTTGGCCCCCTCGCAGGATTCCTGCCCAGCTTGGTCTCATTCCCCCTCTTCCCTCCTGCCTGTCAAAACTGCCCCCATCCAACACCATCAAGACTACCAAGTTGGAACCATCTGATCCCTTGTCCCCCAGCCTCAGCTGCCCCTCCAGGCCCACAATTCCCGCACTGCCCACTAGTGACCAATCTCAGAATTTCTCCTATCTCTTCTTCTCAGTCCTCAGCCCCAGCAATCCCTGCCCTCTGCTGCCCCCTCCAGCACCAGCCATCCCCCATCCATTTGGCCCGGGGAGATCCCTGCTCATCCCATGTCTTTCTCCTCCCTCCAGCTGCCCGGCGCTGTGTCTCACTCACCACAATCCTCTGCACCACAGCCGCCTTGCAGCAGGGTGGCTCCAATGTATCCTGCCCTCTCTGCTGTGCAGTGGGACACACAGGATGGATAGGTTTCAGAGAAGCAGCCGTGTTAGTCTGTATCCGCAAAAAGAACAGGAGTACTTGTGGCACCTTAGAGACTAACAAATTTATTAGAGCATAAGCTTTCGTGGGCTACAGTCCACTTCTTCGGATGCATACAGAGTGGAATAAATATTGAGGAGATATATATACACACATACAGAGAGCATAAACAGGTGGGAGTTGTCTTACCAAGTCTGAGAGGCCAATTAAGTAAGAGAAAAAAAACTTTTGAAGTGATAATCAAGCTAGCCCAGTACAGACAGTTTGATAAGAAGTGTGAGAATACTTACAAGGGGAGATAGATTCAATGTTTGTAATGGCTCAGCCATTCCCAGTCCTTATTCAAACCGGAGTTGATTGTGTCTAGTTTGCATATCAATTCCAGCTCAGCAGTCTCTCGTTGGAGTCTGTTTTTGAAGTTTTTCTGTACTTCCATCCGCAGGTCTGTCGTAGAATGACCAGACAGGTTAAAGTGTTCTCCCACTGGTTTTTGAGTATTATGATTCCTGATGTCAGATTTGTGTCCATTAATTCTTTTGCGGAGAGACTGTCCGGTTTGGCCAGTGGCAGACAACCCCCCAACCTAAAGCAAATACTCACCAGCAACCACACATCACTGAACAAAACCACTGACCCAGGAACCTATCCTTGTAACAAACCCCGATGCCAACTCTGTCCACATATCTATTCAAGTGACATCATCATAGGACCTAATCACATCAGCCATACCATCAGGGGCTCGTTCACCTGCACATCTACCAATGTGATATATGCCATCATGTGCCAGCAATGCCCCTCTGCCATGTACATTGGCCAAACCGGACAGTCTCTCCACAAAAGAATTAATGAATTACAACAGAAAAACTTCAAAAACAGACTCCAACGAGAGACTGCTGAGCTGGAATTGATATGCAAACTAGACACAATCAACTCAGGATTGAATAAGGACTGGGAATGGCTGAGCCATTACAAACATTGAATCTATCTCCCTTTGTAAGTATTCTCACACTTCTTATCAAACTGTCTGTACTGGGCTATCTTGATTATCACTTCAAAAGTTTTTTTTCTCTTACTTAATTGGCCTCTCAGAGTTGGTAAGACAACTCCCACCTGTTTATGCTCTCTGTATGTGTGTATATATATCTCCTCAATATTTATTCCACTCTGTATGCATCCGAAGAAGTGGGCTGTAGCCCACGAAAGCTTATGCTTTAATAAATTTGTTAGTCTCTAAGGTGCCACAAGTACTCCTGTTCTTTTTACAGGATGGATAGCATTCAGGAAGATGAGCTGCTGGGCCTCATCCTGCACCCACCAGGAGTGGGGTTAGGAGAAAGAAAGCCAGTTAGCCAGGAACCTCCCTGCCCCACCCACACCAGCTGCAGGACTCGGGCCTGAATGGGGGATAGTGGGAACCCAACCATTGTCCAAATCACCCACAATTCCTACACAAGCAGGGTCAGGAACTGGGACAGTGCCTGTGGGGGGAGGAGACCCCAGCTGGTGTGTGACAAACACCCTCATCTTGGGGGTCCCAGATCATGGAGGAGAAAGGTTCCCATTAAGGGTGGTGGATCATCAGAGACAAGACTCTCTGCAGGGGGTAAGGATGTGGGAAGGGACAGGACAAAATCGGTTCCAGCCCAGCTGGGAAACGTTTGTACCTATTCTCTGCCTGGGAGCTGCTCTCAGATGTTTTTGAGAGCAGCCGCCTCTGTGGCCAAGTCCATCCATTCTTCCTCCTCCTCGTCCTCCGAGTCCCTGGGGATAGAAGGGGACAGGGTGACTCCTACTGCCACTTGGGGGAAGGAAAGGGACATAGTGGGGACAGCAAGGTTAATATTCCCCCCTTCCCACCTCAGGTGCCCAGGGCAGATCGGGCCCCACACTTCCCCCTCTCATGGCTGCGCCTTCAGCCCCCAACAGCTTCAGGAGCCCCTAGCAGACAGCCCCCCCCCCAACACTGTCCTGGATTCCCTGGGAGGTACCTGCCCCCCAGAGCATCAGGAACCAAAGTGGCAGCAGCTCCCCTGCCCCCACCCCCCCAATTCCTCTTGCTGCAGGGACAGCTGTGTGACTGCTGCTGGTATCACTGGGGTTCGCGTGGCTCAGGCCAGACACCTGAGCTGGGGACTCCCCCCCATAGCACTGATACAGCGCCTGGGCCCAGGGTTTTCACAGCCCCGTCCTCACCCCTCCCTGAGCCCAGCCTAGCTCCTCACCTGGAACAAAGCAGCGGCGCCCGTCGGCCTCGCTGCTGCCAAAGTCCCAGGGGCTGCTGCTGTCTCATGGGGAGCGGGCTGAGCTGCTGATGCTGGGACAGGGATCCTCCACCTCCTGCCCTGGGGAGGCTGGAAGGTCCTCAGTGACCGGGCAGGGTGATGCCTCCTGCTGGGAATCGCGGCTGGGCTCCTGGGGCTGGTGCTGCCCACACAACAAGCCCCAGAGCCACCCTGCCCAGCTCCCCTCCTGGGCTGGGTCCTGCCTGCCCAGCTGCATCCTGGGCCAGCTCTATTGGGGCCTGGCCGTTGCCTCTCCCGCCTCAGTGCCTGCCCCGGGAGTGGGTTTCCTCCGACAGAAGGCTGGGCACTTCCACCTCCTGGCCTGGCCAAGAGCTGCTTCCCCGCCAGCGGGGACGGAGGGGCTGCTCTGCTCCTTGGGAAGATGGCAGGTGCTTCCCTCAGGCTCTGGGGCCACCTGCAGAGCCTTCTTCCTGAACATCCTCAGGAGCCTGGCCATCCTGGAACCAAGCGGGGAGCAGGCGTGAGTCTGGGGTCAAGGCAGCCTCTCACTAATGGGCCTTTTTGGTCTCTCCCCATCCCTGCCCCAGCCAGAGCAGCTCCTCCTCCCCCTACAGGGATGCAGGGAGTGCAAGCTACACACACTGGCAGGAGTTCACTGCATGATCTGCTCCTCATGTGCTGCAATACCCGGGGAGTCTCCTCCTTTTAGAGCAGTGTGGTCAATCTCAAAGACCATTGGCTACTTTGGACAAGGAGCTCCCTCATGCCATCCCAGGCCACACTCCCACCCAGGCTAGAGAAGGAACAGAACCCAGGAGTCCGGACTTCTGCCGGGAAACCATTCGCCACATCAAAGTCACAAAGTCCCTTGGCACAGGAAGCCCAGGGCCCCCTCATTTCCCATTGTCTTCCATGCTCAGCAGTTCACACGGTCTGGCCCAGCTCAGAGACTCTCAGCCTGGGGAACAGTCTCCCACAAAGGAAGGGCTGGGAGTCCCATTGCTGGGACGTTTCCAAACACACTGGAGATGGCTCTGGAGAAGCCCTTCCCTGGTCTGAGAGCGAGGGGTTCCTGGGGGCAGTTTGCAAATTAAATCTCCTTTGGGAGAGATTCTCTCCCCCTCTTTCTGCCTCTCTCCAGACAGACAGGGGACGCCACAGAGGAACCCTAATGCCACTCACTTGCTCTAGGTGATGGAGCGATGGATGGAGGATGTTCAGGGTCACCAGCCGTCCCTCCCCCTCCTCCTCACTTCCCAAGCATAAGGCAGGCTGGAGAGGGTGGTGACCTGAGGAGTTACCCTGCCCAGCCAGCAGGCAGGGTGATGACACTGGGTGATCGACTGGCTGTGAAAACAAGAGTCTGTCTTATTGCCAAGGGACAGAGAAACTCGACCAGCAGCAGGGGGTGCAGAACACTGCCCTAGTGTGGGGGTGACAGCGCCTTCCAGCTCCTGACATCCCGGCACTTCACACACCTTCCTGGAGCCTCCCAACCCCCCTGGGCTGTAGGGACTGGACCCCCAACCCTACTGATGAGAAACAGGCCTGGGGAGAGGAAGCTACTGGCTCAGGGTCACCCCATGTGTCAGAGCCATGGATGGGACCCAGCAGTCCTTATTTCCAGGCCCCTTCACTAACCACTGCTGCACACTCCCTCCCACAGCTGGCCATTACAACCAGGCCCTCATGTCCGGTCCCGCTGCCTTTGAGAGGGAGTGTGCTCTGCTGTAGTGACTGGACCAGGGCATTAGGAGGCAGGACTCCTGGGTTCCATTGCTGGTTTTCCTATTGACCTGTGAGACTTTGAGCAAGTTGCTCCCCCTCTCTATGGCTCTGTCCCCAGCAGTCAAAAGGGGATTTAATACTTTCCCACTAGTGTAAAGTGCTGGGAGAATCCCCCAGGAAAAGCTGCTCTGTCAGTGCTAAGCAGCATCTGACCATTAAAGGTCAGAGCATATTGCCCAGGAGTAGGAGTGTTTCACTTCAGCCCAGTCTATAGAGACGGGCCCAGCCTGGAGTTTGGCTCAAGGAGACCAATTCTCCAATTTGTTAAGGGTGTTTTGAATTCCAATCCTGTACTCCAAAGTGCTTGGTGTCATCTGCAAATTTTATAAGCATACGCTCCACTCCATTTTTTAAATCATTAATGAGAATATTGAACAATACCGGACCCCAGATTGATCCCTTCCGGACCCACTAGGTCTCAGTTGGACAGCCAGACATGGAGAAGGACTCTTGGAGTATGGGCTTCCAACCCGTTGTGCACTCACATTATACTAACTGCATCTAGACCACATTTCCCTAGTTTGCTTGTGAGAATATCCTATGGGACTGTGTCTAAAGCCTTATTAACACCAAGATGGATCATGGCCATTGTTTACCCACCTCCACTAGGCCCATAATCCTGTCCAAGAAGGAAATAGGATTGGTTTGGAACAATTTGTTCTTGATAAATCCATGCTCACTATTCCGGATCACCCAATTATCCTGTAGGTGCTTACAAACTGATTGTTTAATCATTTGTTCCATGATCCTTCCAGGCATAGAAGTGAGGCTGGCTACTCTGTAAGTCCCGGGGTTCTGTTTGTTCCCCTTTTAAAGATAGGTCCTGTCTTGTTAATGGATGGGAAGATGTTCTTTTTCTGGGATCTCAGAAGAGAACTGGTGCACGGCACCTGGTTTATTAAGACCACAAAAATTGAGGCAAGAACCTCTTCTCGCCTCCTGGCAAAGAGTCCCAGGTGACTAAAATAGTGGGACTCACATCCCTGAATGGGCTTTAAAAAAAGACAATGGTTAAAATTTGTCCCTGACCATTTCTTCTTTCCACAGACTAGACATTTTAGCAGTTTAGAAATTCCTTGGTGCTCAACACCTGGAAACACCCCTTTCTCCCTCGCAGAGGGCTTTAACGCCCCTTATCTCACCCAGGCTCACTGCTGCCCGGAGTTAGAGAATGGTCCCTATTGCCATGGAACAGATGGGCATCCTGAGGTACAGAGAAGGGAAGCGACCTACCCAAGGCTCTGGCAGAGCCAGAAAGAGAAGCCACCAGTCCTGACTCCTGTTCTAACTAACAGACAAGAAACCCCCCAGAGGCAGGGATAGAGCCCAGGAATCCAGATGGTGGGAAAATTTTCATGGAAACCATTTTCTGTCAGAAAATCCCATTCAGACTAAACCAGTTTGTTTCTTGAAATCATAACAAGTTGGATGAAAATTCTTCGCAAAAATATTTGTTTGCAAAACAAAAGCATCTCCTGTTCGTCACAGTGTGTTAAATTGTCTCGTCGCACACAAAGAGGAGACACTGTGATCTAGACAATTAGATGAGATGCTTCAGTCTGAGCTAAGTAGTTGCTGCTCTTAACAATTTCAAAATAATAAAATAGAATCTTTCAGCAATATTATGTCATAATCTGATACAACTCAACGTGATATGACCAGGAGCGGCACAAGGGTTTTTGCCGCCCTAGGCGGCAGAGTTACTCCTCAGAGCATTCGGCAGCGGGGGTCCTTCTGCTCCGCGTCTTCGGGGCGCTTCGGCGGCAGGTCCCAGAGCAAGTGAAGGGCCCGCCGCCGAAGCACCCCAAAGACGCGGAGCGGAAGGACCCCCGCTGCCGAATTGCCACTGAGGATGGCAAAATGCCGCCCCCCAAATCCTGCCGCCCTAGGTGACCGCCTAGGGTCGCCTAGTGGAAGCGCTGGCCCTGGATATGACACCTTATATTCTGCACTGCTCCTAGTGACACTCTCCAATGGATCCCCATTCTCCACCCACCATGAGGTAGGTAGGAGCAGATTGTAAGCAGGGGAATGGTCCCGCTATTGTGGGGAACTTTCCTGGCTTCTGCACTACCCCGGTGAGGTGGGCTAGTGAAAGGATCTGAGTCCTCGCTTCCACTTCCTTTACCCAGAGGCCTCCCTGCCCTTGAGGACTCCCCTTGCACTCTCCTGTCTGGCAGAGTCCTCGTAACCCCAACAAGGCTGGGCCCCAGATTCCTGGGGGGCTCGACCCCCAACCCTGCTGCGGTCACGTAGGACAGGGGCTAGGGTGTCCCCACTCCGGGGTACTCTCTCTGCACTGGGCACTTCCCTGACCCATTGATCATTACCTACAATTTAAAGCAAATGCAAGTTATTTAATCAACAATTAATTAAAAAAAGAATAAGGAAAAATGAGAAAGGTTAAAGGAAAACACATCACCCCGCTCTGTGGCAGGGAACATCACAAACAGTGTCTCTGGAATGTCAGGGCAATTCACAGTCTGTTCCTTGTGGGTCCCAGGCCTCCTTCTCAGGCCCTGGCTGTGCTGCAGGGATGCTGCGGGTTGGACACTTGATCTGGTGGTGGCCACACACCTCCGGGCTTTGGGTGGTAGGACCCTTCTTCCCAGCGCCAGCCCAGGGCCACCCAGAGGATTCAAGGGGCCTGGGGCAAAGCAATTTCAGTGGCCCCTTCCATTAAAAAAAGTTGCAATAATATAGAATACTATATTCTTGTGGGGGCCCCTGTGGGTCCTGGGGCAAATTGCCCCACTTGCCCCCCCGCCCCCGGGCAGCCCTGCGCCAGCCCCCCATCAGGTTAAGATCCCCCTCCCAGCCTGGCCTGCAAGGACCCTTGGCTGGGGGTGTCTTTCTGCGCTGGGCCTTTTGCCCAGGGCCCCCCTTGTCTGGCCCCAGTTGCTCACCACACCTGGCTCCAGCTCCAGCCCCAGCTCCACTCTGCCTCAGCACTGATGCTGCTGCTCTGCCTCCAGCCCCCTGGGCTGCTTCTCTGGCTCTATGGCTGCAGCTCTGCTCCCAGCACAGGTCTGTCTGCTCTCTCTGGGCTGTGTCTCTGTGGCTGCAGCTCTGCTCCCTAGCTCAGCTTGAGCCCCTGCTTTCTCCTTAGCTCAGCCCCACTCTGTCTGACCCAGGCAATTCCAGCTCACACGGAGGATGGGACCCACCCCGGCCTCCTGACTCCCTGATTAGCCTGCTCGCCATGTCAGCCAGGCTGACCTGCAGCACTTGCCTCTCCCTATTGTTCCTGGGGACTGTCAGTCTCAGGGTCCTGATTTCCCATCGACTCTTCCCCTTTCTTTTGGTACTGGGAGCGACCCAACCAAAACATCCCCACAGAGTCTTAGTAAGGGGACAACAGTCCCCTTACATTAGGTCACACAGCCAGTCAGTGGCAGAGTTGGGAATAGGACACAGGAGTCCTGACTTTCAAACTAACCATCACATCTTGAATTTCGTACACTGAATGACCTGAATAAAGTGTTCTCAAATGAGCTATATACCAACAATAGTTCACAGTAATTATTCAGCAAATATTTTAGAAGAACTGGAATGTTAGAGAGAATCATGAACTTCTCAGAGACAATTAATGCAGAGAAGCAGCAAATTTAGTCAAACCAATTTATCATTGGTTCTGACTTATTTGTTTGGTCTTAAAAGAGAACAACAAGGACCTGAGTCTCCTCCCTGTCATTAGCCCCCTGCTCCTCCAATCAGGGTAGAGACTGAGGAGTGGGAAGCTGAGCGTTCTCACCAAAGAGCCCAAAGGATGGCCCAGGTCTCCACTGAAGGGGTTCACTGGAGATGTAAATATTCCAGACTCACCTTTTTGGCTGGGCCTCCCAGAATGAGAGCTGTAGTGAAATTCCCCAAGCCCCCAGCTCCTGGTGGTGGGACAGGTGCAGGGAAAAGGACAAAAGAAGCAAGAAAAGAAGAGAAAGGCGGGAGAGACAAAGGAAAAGAGAAACCAAAAAGGAGAAACCCTAATGCCCTCAGTGATTCTAAGGGACAAAGTCCTAGGTGGGGAATAAAATTCTGCCACCTTAACCTAGTGTTCTTTCTGCTTAGAATTCAGCCGGCACCAGGTGGATCAGACTGAACAGGTTCCAAACCTCTTGGAGACTCTTACCTTCTAAACAGGGGCATCTGTTTTCTAGTAAAATTAGTAAAAGGAATGGAGAAAACTCTGAAGAGGTTCTTCCTCACGCTCACGTATGTGAACCAGAATTCTCTCTCAGTCCTCAAGGAGAGACCTTGAGAAGGTGACTTGCTGCAGCAAAGCCACAGGGGTCTCCATGGTTGTCCCAGCCCTGCACCCCTGTTCTGCCTTGCTGATGTCAGCATCTCTCTGTGAGGTCACCACCTCCCCACCACCTTTGACCAATAGGCTGAGTCCTGCCAAAGGCTCTTGTGATGTCACTGCCACACCCACCCCTCCCCTGCAGGGGTAATGTCCTGCCCCTAGCCAGCCCCTTTGGATGTTTGAGCTGCTCCCTGTGGATCACCCCACTCAATGAGTGTTCCTTGTAGGAAGCAAGCTGGCTAGACAGTAAAACATCAGAGGCTGCTCCATATGCTACACTCAATTTTTCATCAGTTAGTAGACTTTATGGCCAGAAGAGACCATTAGAGCATCTAATCTGACCCCCTACATATCACAGGCCTCCTATATACCACAATAGCTAGTTTTTGACCAAACATATTCCAAAAAGGCATCTAGTCCTCATTAAAAGACCTCAAGAGATGGAGAATCCACCATTTCCCTTGGTAGTTTGTTCCTGTGGTGAATCATGCTGGCTGTTGAATATTTGTGCCTTATTTCTAATATGAATTGGTCTTTTTTCAGTTTCCAGCCACTGGGTCTTGTTGTGCCTTTCCTTGATAGATTAATGAGCCCTTTAATACTCGGTATTTTCTCTCCATTAAGGCACTTCAACACTTCAGTGAAGTCACCTCTTGATCTTTTCTAAGCTAAACAAGTTGAGCTCTTTCCATAGCTCACTGGAAAGCATTTTTCTCCAGCCCTCCAGCATTTTGTGGTTCTTTGCTGCCCTGTTTTCAATTTCTCAAAATCTTTTTCAAACTGGATGCAGTATTCCAATATCAGTCTCACTGATACTGTGTCACCTCCCTATCCTACTCACGGCTCTGCTCATACGTCTAATGATGGCTTTAGCCCTGTTCACCACAGCATCACATTGGGAGCTCCTGTTGAATGGCTTGCCCAAAATGGCCCCAAAATCCCCTTCAGAGTCACTGCGTTCCTGGATACACTTCCCCATTCTGTAGGTGTGCCTTGCTGCTAGGTATAGGACCTTGCATTTGGCTCGGTTCAAACCTGTTTTGTTTGAATGGGTCTGGATCGCCTGTATCACTGCCTTGTCCTCATCATTAATTACCAATCTGCCAGTATTTTGTCACCCACCAATGTTATCAGCAATGATTTTATATTGGCTTCCAGTTCATTGATAATTATTTTCAAGAATTAGTCCTTGAGAGCCTCTTCAGATCCCTAGTGTCCAGTACCTGCTCCCCACAGCACAGCAGGAAAAGGCCGTCCAGGCTAGCTGTTCCATAAGGGCTAAGCACAGAAAAAACACATGCTTAGGAATTGTTTTGTCCATAGGCTCTGAACAACATGTGGGAGTCAGCAGCTTACAAATGGGCTACAGACCTATAGAGTGTAGACAGGCCCCAACTGTGTCTCAGTCTCCCGCCCTGTAAAATGGGTATATTAAACGAAACCTTGATTAGCTCTATTTTATGGTTGGGGAAACTGAGGCACGCAGAGGCAAAGAGATTCACTTATGGTCAAAAAGCCAGGAATAGAAAACGGTAGGTCTGCTGATAGCCAATCCTGGGCCCTAGCCCTGGTTATCCTGGTCTCTTTGCTCCAACTTCAGTCACAGCCCGAGTAGAGGTTTTTTTCTTCTCCATGTCCTTTAACTTCACGTCACTGCAGAAGATTTTCTGTCAACCAGTTGGCTCTAATGCATGTGGATGTCTTTTCAAAAGACGTGCTCTGCCTCTGTCACATGTCATGGGTTTGCTGGAGGAACCACTTGGTGACATTCTAGGGTCTGTGTTATACAGAAGGGCTGACTAGATGGACAGAATGGTCCTTTTCTGCTGCTAGGAAAATAACTCTGGGCCTATTTTCCCTCATTCACTTTCCATTGGAATAATTTAAATCCAGTCCAAAGGATTTCCTCTTCCATTGTATTTTCAGCACCTTTCATAGAAAACAGTCACTGTTAGCCCACAGGTTTCCAGTTTCAGCCTGTCCCAGGGTGAGATGGCCAGGAAAGGGATCGGAGCTCAATTGCACCTAGCCCAGGTTTTGCAAGTCGCCAGGTGAAGGAAATAAGTGTAGGGGTCACATGACAAGGAGCAGCATGTGACTAGGAACCAGGCCTGCTGGGAGATATAAGGGCAGCCTGTGCTGAGCCAGGAGAGAGACCCCAAGGGGAGCAGGCCTGGGTGGGGCTTGGATAGTCCTTAAAAGTCAGGAACAAACCAGGAAGGGGTCAGGCTGAGCACTTAGGACAAGGCCCTAGGAGAGAAAGACAGGGCAGTTTAGGTACACAGCAGGGTATGGAACAGCCAAGCTGCAAGGGATGGGAGCTGGGCTTCTAGGCGGAGTCCAGGAATCAAAGCACAGCAGGAGAAAAGAAAGGACTGCGCACGGAGGGACAACATAATCTCCCCTGGAGGGAAAAGGCTCTCCCTGCCATTTCTTAACCTCATGGGCTATTCTCATGCTCTGCCAACCCCACCCCCATTTCAGCAGCTCCAGCTGCCTGAGGGAGCAGGGACCAGAGGCCGTCCTGCATCTGGGACAGAGATGGAAGTTGATGATCTACTTGCACATGGTGAACATGGTGCAAGACAGTGCTCAGGATATATGATTGCAGATTCAGGGGCAGCTTCCATTTGCTGGCAGGAGACTGTGTATGAGCCCTTGCAGGTTGGGGGGTGAAACAGGCACTAACATGGGTGTGGATGTTTGGGGAATAGGGCAGAGGCTGGGGTTGGGCAAGGAGGGCAGGGACTTGGAAAGCAAGAACAGAGGATTAAACACTTTCTGAATATGCGTCAGGATTCTCCTCACGTCAGAGAGGGGGAAAGTGAAGAACTATGTGGGAGCAGGACCTGGCCGATCTGGCTGAGCATCTGAATAATCGCTACAGTGAAAATGTAAAAGCTATGAAGTGTCAAAAGAACATTCATCAGGGAATTGGAGAGTTCAGGGCTGACCAGAAAAGGTGCAGTATCTGACATAAACCAGTATGTGCTCTGCCACCTCACTGCTCATGGAGACAGGGCTACGTCTCTTGGACAGGGGTTATAGGATCATTCTCTCAGACACACAACTGTCAATAGTTTGGAACAGAAACCCCATCTGTAATTTTACTCACTGGCCCTGCCACAAATTCCATCCTTCAACCGTTGTGAACCAGGACCAGGAAACACCATTCCACTATCATGTACCTGCACACCTGCAGACATTGCAGCTGGCACATGCACTGGTCATGCTGCTGTGACGTGAGCTGCATGAACCACCCTGCTGGCCAATATACCCAGCATTCTTTCCCTGAGCAATCGGTCCTGCTCCTCCTCTCTTCATCAGTCTCTCCTCATGGACTGTGTCCCTCTCCTTGGCAATTTTGAAAGCAAGGTGCTTTTTGCTCCGCCTTGCCCCTATCTCCTAAAGCTCCTGCATGGTCCTCCTCCTTCTGGCCCACTGCTGGCCACTTGTTGCCCCTGCAGTCCCAGGCAGCAGACTTGGCCCAGCAGCTGTGGAAGTGTCTTCCAAGGGAATGAAACAGAGGCTATATTAATTGTATTACCATGGGTGGGTGGAGAGAAAGAACCCCCCACTTTGCTTTCTGTCTATCCTCAAGGCTAACAGTACTGTCCCACACTGATGTGTCCGTAGAATGGAACAAACTCCCCAGAACCACATGGTATTCACCCAAGAGTTCTGAAGGAATTCAAATATGAAATTGAAGAACTACTAACTGTAGTATGTATGTAACCTATCGCTGAAACAAGCATCTGTACCAGATGACTGGGAGGTAGCTAATATAATGCCAATTTTTAAAAAAGAGCTCCAAAGGCGATCCTGCAATTATGGGCATGGTAAGCCTGCTGTCAGTACCAGGAAAACTGATAGAAACAATAGTATAGAGCAGAATTATCAGACACATAGATTATTATGCTTTGTTGGGAAAGAATCAACATGGCTTTTGTAAAGGGAAGTCATGCCTCACCAGTCTATGAGAATTCTTTGATCATGTTAACAACCACAGGGATAAGGATATAGTGTAAACCTTTGACAACATCCCTTACCAAAGGCTCTTAAGGAAACTAAGTGGTCATGGGATAAGAGGAAAGGTCTTCTCATGGACCAGTAACAGGTTAACAAAGATAGGGTAGGAATAAGTGGTTAGTTTTCATAATGGAGAAAGGTAAACAGTGGGGTCTCCCAAAGATCTGTACTTTTACCTGTACTGTACAACATATTCATTGATGATCTGGAAAAGAGAGTAAACAATGAAGTGGTAAAATTTGCAGATGATACAAAATTATTCAAGATAGTTAATTGCAAAGCTGACTGTGACTTACAGAGGTATCTCACAAAACAGGGTGTTTGGGCAACAAAATGGCAGATGAAATTCAACACTGATAAATGCAACACAAAATAATCCCAACTACACATATAAAATGATGGGTTCTAAATTAGCTGATACCATTCAAGAAAGAGATCTTGGAATCAAAGAATCACAGAAATGTAGGTCTAGAAGGGACCTTGAGATGTCGTCAAATCCAGCCCCCTGTGCTGTGGCAGGACAAAGTAAACCTAGACCATCCTTTACAGGTGTTCAGCTTATTTTTAGAAGTTTCCAATGACGAGGAATCCACAACCACCCTTGGAAGCCTTACTCCATAGCTTAACTACCCTTATAGTTAGAAAGTTTTTACTAAGATCTGATGTAAATCTCCCTTGTTACAGATTAAGCCCATTACTTCTTGTCCTACCTTCAGTGCACATGGAAAACAATTTCAGAGTAGCAGCCGTGTTAGTCTGTATCCGCAAAAAGAACAGGAGTCCTTGTGGCACCTTAGAGACTAACAAATTTATTAGAGCATAAGCTTTCGTGGACTACAGCCCACTTCTTCGGATGCAAATTAGCAAGCAGCAGCTCTAGCAAATGCTCCAGGCAGTCAGGAACCCTCCCCGTTTGCCCCATCAGCCTGTGTTAACACCCAAGGAAGATGACAAGGCTTGCTATTGTTATAATATGCATCCGAAGAAGTGGGCTGTAGTCCACAAAAGCTTATGCTCTAATAAATTTGTTAGTCTCTAAGGTGCCACAAGTACTCCTGTTCTTTTTATGGAAAACAATTGATCACCATCCTCTTTATAACAGCTCTTAACATATTGGAAGACTGTTATCAGGTTGCCCCTCAGTTTTCTTTTCTCAAGACTAAACATGCCCAATTTTTTCAACCTTTCCTCAGAGGTCAGGTTTTTCTAAACCTTTTATCATTTTTGCCGCTCTCCTCTGGACTCTTTCGTTTGTCCACAACTTGTCTAAATTGTGGTGCCCAGGAATTGGACACAAGTACTCCAGCTGGGGCCTCACCAGTGCCGAGTAGAGCAGGACAATTATCTCTTGTGTCTTACATACAATACTCCTGTTAATACACCCAGAATTGTATGAGCCTTTTTTTTCAGCTGCATCACATTGGCGACTCATATTCACTTTGTGGTCCATTATAACCCCTAGATCCTTTTCAACAGTACTACCACCTAGACCAGTGGTTCTCAAGCAGGGTACACAGAGTTCTTTCAGGGGGTACATCAACTCATCTAGATACATGCCTCGTTTCACAACAGGTTATATAAAAAACACTAGCAAAGTCAGTACAAACTAAAATTTCATACAATGACTTGTTCATACTGTTCTATATACTATATACCAGGGGTCGGCAACCTTTCAGAAGTGGTGTGCTGAGTCTTCATTTATTCACTCTGATTTAAGGTTTTGCATGCCAGTAATACAGTTTAATGTTTTTAGAGGGTCTCTTTCAATAAATCTGTAATATATAATGAAACTATTGTTGTATGTAAAGTAAATAAGGTTTTAAAAATGTTTAAGAAGCTTCATTTAAAGTTAAATTAAAATGCAGAGCCCCCCGGACCGCTGCCAGAACCCGGGCAATGTGAGTGCCACTGAAAATCAGCTCGCATGCCACCTTCGGCACACGTGCCATAGGTTGCCTACCCCTGCTATATACTGAAATGTAAGTATAATATTTACATTCCAGTTGATTTTATATTGATATGGTAAAAATGAGAAAGAAACGGTTACTCACCTTCTCGTAACTGTTGTTCTTCAAGATGTGTTGTTCATGTCCATTCCAAGCAGGTGTGTGTGCACCGCGTGCACGCCAGCTGGAAGATTTTCCCATAGCAGCGTCCGTAGGGTTGGCTCTGGCACCCCCTGGAGTGGCGCCTTTATGGCGCTGTATATAGGGGCCAGCCGACCCCCCACCGCCTCAGTTCCTTCTTGCCGATACTCCGACAGAGGGGTAGGAGGGTGGGTATTGGAATGGACATGAACAACACATCTCGAAGAACAACAGTTACGAGAAGGTGAGTAACCGTTTCTTCTTCGAGTGATTGTTCATGTGCATTCCAAGCAGGTGACTCACAAGCCCAAGTCTAGGTGGTGGGGTCGGAGGTCACTGCAGACTGGAGGACTGCTCAGCCAAATGCAGCATCCTCCCTAGCGTGGTGCGTAATGGCGTAATGAGCCGTAAAGGTGTGGATCGAGGACCAGGTGGCCGCTCTACAAATTTCCTGTGTTGGGATGTGGGCCGGGAACGCAGCCGAAGAGGCCTGCGCTCTTGTGGAGTGGGCTGTGATAGGCGGGACTGGTACATTGGCCCGACTGTAGCACACCTGAATGCAGGTTCTGATCCAAGCCGAGATCCTCTGTGACATGACCGGGAGCCCCTTCCTACTGTCAGCCACAGCTACGAAAAGTTGGGTCGACTTCCTGAAGGGTCTCGTCCTTTCTATATAAAACGCGAGAGCCCTGCGAACATCCAGAGAATGCAGCCTGCGCTCCTTAGCCGAGGAGTGCGGTTTTGGATAAAACACAGGGAGAAAAATGTCTTGACCCATGTGAAACGGGGAAACCACCTTAGGTAGGAATGCAGGATGCAGCCTGAGTTGGACCTTGTCCTTGTGGAAGACGGTGTATGGAGGCTCAGATGTCAGAGCTCTGAGTTCCGATACCCTCCGTGCTGATGTGATAGCCACCAAGAACGCGACCTTTATATGAGAGGTATAACAGCGAGCATGAAGCCAGCGGCTCGAACGGGGCCCCCATGAGGACAGACAGGACCAAATTGAGGTCCCAAGCAGGGACACGTTGACGGATATGTGGGAACAATCTGTCAAGACCCTTAAGGAACAGTCCAACAAGTGGGTTTGCAAACACTGAGGTCCCCCCCTCTCCAGGGTGGAATGCGGAGATTGCAGCAAGGTGGACTCGAATCGATAAGAGAGTTAGTCCCAGGTGTCTCAGATGTAGCAAATAGTCCAAGATGAGAGGGATCGGGGCGAGCAAGGGGCCCTGACCGTGCTGTGTAACCCAGAGGGAGAAGCGCTTCCACTTGGCCAAATACGTAGACCTTGTCAACGGCTTCCTGCTGCCCAACAGGACCTGTCTGACCTGATGGGAGCATTGTAACTCCAGTGGGTTTAGCCATGGAGCATCCAAGCTGTGAGGTGGAGCGACTCCAGGTTCGGGTGAAGGAGGCGACCGCGATCCTGCGTGATCAAGTCCAGTAGTAGGGGCAACCTGAGCGGAACCCTCGTAGACATGTGTAAGAGAGACGCGTACCAATGCTGGCGTGGCCACGCAGGAGCTATGAGGATGAGTCAAGCGTGATCTCTGCGGGCCTTGAGGATCACCCTGTGAATCAAGGGAATCGGGGGGAAGGCGTAAAGAAGCCCGTCTGCCCAAGAGAGGAGGAATGCGTCTGATAGGGATCCCTGACTGTGTCCCATGAGGGAGCAGAATTGACGACACTTCCTGTTCTCATTGGAAGCAAACAAGTCCACCCAGGGATGACCCCAGAGTTGGAAAATTGAGAGAACTATATCCCAGCGGATAGACCATTCGTGACCCTGGAACGAGCATCTGAGAGTGTCCGCAAGCGCGTTGTGCGTGCTGGGGAGGTAGGATGCTATCAGGTGAATTATGTTCTGTACGCAAAAGTCCCATAATGCTTGGGCCTTCTGGCAAAGGGGAGAGGAGCGAGCACCACCCTGTTTGTTGATATAAAACATCGTTGGAGTATTGTCTGTGAGGACAGAAATACACTTGCCCGCGAGCTGGGACTTGAATGCCATGCATGCGAGGCGTACCACTCGCAATTCCCTGACATTGATGTGCGATGAAAGATCCTCCCTTGACCAAAGACCTTGGGTCCAGAGGTGGCCCAGATGTGCACCCTATCCCTGATCCGACGCGTCCGTTACCAGGGTCAGGGAGGGCTCTGGTTCGAGGAAAGGGACCCCCGCGCAGACCACCCGTGGGTCGAGCCACCATTGGAGGGAGTCCAACACCGGACGAGGTAACGTCACCACTGAGTCTAGGGAGTCCCTGACTGGCCGATAAACCCCTGCCAACCAAGATTGGAGAGGGTGCAGTCTGAGCCTTGCGTGTCTGATGACACAGGTACATGCTGCCATGCGCCCTAGTAATTTGAGGCAGCTTCTTACTGTGGTGGTAGGGTAACTTTGGAGGCCGAGAATGATGTTGGACAAAGTTCGGAATCTGGCCTCTGGGAGATATGCTTTGGCTTGTGTCGAGTCCATAAGTGCTCCTATGAATTCGATTCTTTCTGTTGGAGAAAGAGTGGACTTGGCCTCGTTGAGTAAGAGGCTGAGGGAGCGGAAGGTGTGCCTGATGAAGACCACCTGAGCCTCCACGAGTGCCTTGGTCCTGTCCTTGATGAGCCAATCGTCCAGGTAAGGGAATACCTGGATCCCTTGCCTGAGGAGGAAGGCTGCCACGACTGCCATGCACTTCGTGAAGACCCTTGGGGCTGCTGATAGACCGAAGGGTAGGACTGTGAACTGTAGATGAACGTCGCCGACGAGAAACCTGAGGTAACGCCTGTGGCGAGGGATTATCGCGATATGGAAGTATGCATCCTTTAAGTCAAGGGCGGCATACCAGTCTCCTGGATCCAGGGAAGGAATGATGGAGGACAGGGAGACCATGCGGAACTTGAGCTTCTTGACAAACTTGTTGAGACGCCGCAAGTCCAGAATAGGTCTGAGGCTCCCTTTCGCTTTCGGTATTAGGAAATATCGAGAATAGAAGCCTTTGCCCCGTAGTTCTGGAGGCACCTCCTCCACTGCCCCTGCTGTAAGGAGGGACTGAACTTCTTGAAGGAAAAGTTGCTCGTGAGAGGGGTCCCTGAAGAGGGACGGGGAGGGGGGAAAACTGGATAGAATATCCCTCCTCTACCGTGTGAAGCACCCAAGCGTCTGACATGATCCGGGCCCACGCACGATAGAAGGGGGACAGACGTGATGAAAAGGTAAGGTTGGGAGGATCCAGAGATCTGTCCGGTAGGCCGTCCTCAACCGAACCCTCAAAATGGTGGCCTAGGCCCCTGCGGAGGCCTTGGTTGGGCAGAAGACTGTCCGAAGGGCTGCTGTTGTTGCCCCCTCCTGCCAGTCCGTGGTCTCCTGCGCACGGCATCACCTTGATTTTGAGTTTGATATGGACGCGGGGCCTGTGGCGGCCTAAACTGCCTACACTGAGTAACAGGGGTGTGTAGGCCTAAAGAATGGAGGGTGGTCCGCGAGTCCTTTAGGCTATGGAGCCGTTTGTCCATCTTTTCTGAGAAAAGCGTGGGCCCTTCGAAAGGTAAGTCCTGTATAGTCTGTTGGACTTCATGAGGAAGGCCAGAAACTTGAAGCCAGGCTCCGTGCCTCATGACGAGACCAGTAGCCAATGTGCGCGAGGCAGAATCGGCTGTGTCCAAGGCTGCCTGAAGGGAAGCTTGAGTAATTAATCTGCCCTCCTCGCCAAGGGCCGAGAACTCGGTTCGTGAATCCTGTGGGAGGAGGTCCGTAAACCTAGACAAAGCCAAGCACGTGTTGTGTCCATACCGGCTCACTATGGCCTGCTGATTGGCAATACACAACTGTAGGCACCCCGTTGAATAGACCTTATGTCCGAAGAGGTCCAACTTTTTAGCCTCCCTGTTTTTAGGAGTGGATCCCTGAAAACCTTGTCGCTCCCTCTGGTTGGCCGCATCCACCACCAGGGAGTCCGGTGGGGGGTGCGTGTAAAGATGTTCATAGCCCTTGGTTGGGACAAAATACCGCCTCTCAGTCTTTTTGGCTGTAGGGGCCAATGAGGCTGGAGTTTGCCACAAAGTGCGGGTTGTGTCCGCAATGGTTTTTATGAGTGGTACGGCCACCCTAGATGGGCCCGACGGGGCCAGGGTATCAATTACAGGATCGGTGTCCACCTCGATCTGTTCCGTCTGTATCGAGAGGCTCTGGGCCGCTCGAGTAAGGAGCTGTTGGAGGAGTCTATTATCCTCTAAAGCCGGAGCAGCAGAAGTTCCCGCTACTGCCTCATCCGGAGATGAAGAGGAAGATGTTCCACGTAGCTGCCCTTCATCTAGCACGTCTCCCTGTGTAAGGGGCTGCGGCACGCGGTACTCTGGCTGCGCAGCCGGTGCGGGCTCAAGATGCAGCACCGCGGCCGGTACCGGGGTCGCCACTGAACGCCGAGGGGTGCTGGGTGGTGCCTGCACTGAAGGAAGCAAAGCCCCTGTCGGTGCCGCTGTTTGACCTGGGGGTGCCGTAATGCCTTGTGGCACACTCCTGTCAGACGGCAGTGCCGGTGGTGGTGGCATTAGCGGCGGTGCCCCAGACACTGAGGAGACGGAAGCGGTTTGTGAGCGGGGCCCGTATGCCTGACCCACCGACTGATGGTAGGCCATGGCGTCCAGAACGGCCACTGTGGAGGAGTTTGCCACTCTCGCTGCTGATGCCACTGTGGCGGGTATGGTTGGGCACTCCTACGCGAGGACGATCTGCTCCTCGATCTGTTAGAATGGTAGGAGTCCGCCTCCGAGTCAGAAGTCTCTGAATAGGAGGACGTCGGAGGAGCGGTACCCACAATCGCTGGCTGGGGTGCTCGCGCCAGTGCTGCTACTGTGGCGCCGCGTGGAGAGTGCGGTGAGTGCATTGCCAGTTTACCCTTAGAGTGATACTGGAGCCCGGCGGCAGCCGGAGGTTGTCTGCACCGGTGCGGCGACGCCGGCACCGGAAGGTTCAAGAGGTCTGAGGCGGCCTCGAACGCCTCGGGCGTCGATGGGAGGCGGACCTCCTCCATAATGTCCGGGGATCTATGGCGTTCCGGACTCGACCTTGCCCTCTCCAGGGTGGGAGTCAACGGGATGGCCGGATGGGTCTGCGGCGCGGGTTGCCCCATAACAATCGCGGACTGCGCCTGACCTTTAGAGTCCCCGTGGCCTGTTCTTTTTAGCCGGCACCGGCAAAGGAGAGCGGCGTCTTGTCGAAGACGATTTCTTATGCGCTGACTCTCTGCGGTGCCGGGGTCTTGGGGCCCTGGCCTCACGACCTATCTCCGGTGCTGTGGCACTGCGCACCGAGGATGAAGTGCTGGGTGCTGGCTCTGAAGGTCCGGGATCCGATTGCGGCCGCAGTGCCGCCTCCATTAGGAGGACTTTAAGTCTCTGCTCTCTATCCTTGAGAGTCCTGGGGCGAAAAGCCCTGCAAATAGGACACATGTCCCTTTGATGGGTCTCCCCGAGGCACCGCAAGCAGGAAGAGTGCGGATCACTTTTTGGCATAAACTTCCCGCAGTCCCGACAGAGTTTAAACCCTGGGGACCCGGGCATGCCCCAGCAGGGCGACAAAGTTGGGGAAACCCCCCCCCCAACTGACCTAACTAACAATAACACTAACTACTAACTAATAAACTATGTACAAGAACTACAGAACACTGCCACGATTGCTAAAGAGCAAGAGAAGTTCCAGCTAGCCGTCACCGGCAGTAAGAAGGAACTGAGGCGGTGGGGCGTCGGCTGGCCCCTATATACAGCGCCATAAAGGTGCCACTCCAGGGGGTGCCGGAACCGACCCTACGGACGCTGCTATGGGAAAATCTTCCGGCTGGCGTGCACACGGCGCGCACACACCTGCTTGGAATGCACATGAACAATCACTCGAAGAAGTAAGCATTTTTTCAGTAAGTGTGCTATGACACTTTTATATTTTTATGTCTGATTTTATAAGCAAGTCGTTTTTAAGGGAGGTGAAACTTGGAGGTATGCAAGACAAATCAGATTCCTGAAAGGGATACAGTAGTCTGGAAAGGTTGAGACAGTTATTCTCCATTTTGTAGTTGTACATTTGATTTTTCCTTCCTAAGTGAAATACTTTTTACTTCTCTTTATTGAATTTCATCTTGCTGAATTCAGATCAATTTTCCAATTTGTCAATGTCATTTTTAATTTTAAGCCTGTCCTCCAAAGTGCTTGCAACCCCTCCAGCTTGATGTCATCTGCAAATTTTATAAGCACACTCTTTACTCCATTATCTAAGTCATAAATTAAAATAATGAATACATAGTACTGGACCCAGGACTGACCCCTATGGAACTCCACTAGATAAACCCTCCCAGTCAGAGAGAAAAGCATTGAGAACAACTTTTTGAGTACAGTCTTTTAACCAGTTGTGCATGCATGTTATAGCAATTTCATCTAGACCACATTTCCCTAATTTGCTTAAGAGAATGCCATGTGGAACTGTGTCAAAAGCCTTACTGAAAATCAAGGTAGAATATGTCTACTGTTTCCCCCCCATCCATTAGACAGTAATGCTATCAAAGAAATAAATTAAATTGGTTTGGCATAATTTGTTCTTGACAAATCCATGCTGACTATTTCTTATAACCCTATCATCTTCTAGGTGTTTACAAACTGATTGTTTAATAATTTGATCCAGTATCTTTCTAGGTATTGAAGTTAGGCTGACTGGTCTATAATTCCCTGGGTCCTCCTTGTTCCCCTTTTTAAAGATGGGTACTATGTGTGATGAGTTCTCTCTCCCACCTGCTGGGGTGCTGCTTGGAACTGGGGTACCACTGAGCCTGCCTGACTCACCAGCCTGGCTTCCTTTACACTGTATTGCTGAGGCAAGCCAGCCAACCCCTCCCTCAGGCTTCAGAATGCACTTTACCAGCACATGTACACACCCAGCTGCTGCTATACACACAGATGCTGAGATCAGCTCTGCATGGGAAGGCTCAGCTAAGGAATTGCCCAGTACTCAAGTGCACATACCGCCCTCTGGAGTGTAAACTCAAAATTATACCGTGCTGGAACTAGCGGTGCAGGGGGTACTGCAGCATCCCCTGACTTGAAGTGGTTTCCATTATATACAGGGTTTACATTTTGGTTCAATGGCTCTCAGCACCCCCACTATACAAATTGTTCCAGCACCCCTGACCGTCTTGTACTGCACAGGGAACTAACTGTACAACGCACGCTCAAAAAATTCACCCCCTCCCTCAATGTGGGGAGAGATACGCAACAACTCTTTACCACAAGTTATAATTTGCACATACTGGTTTTAAACAAAACAAAAACAAGTTTATTAACTAAAAAAGATGGATTTTAAGTGAATATAAATGATAGCACATAGATCAAAGCAGCTTACCTTAGTAAATAAACAAAACTGCAAACTAATCTTAACACACTAGATAGGTAGGATATAAATTATAAATGTATTATGCATTTCTTAACCTAAAAAATGATACCATTTAATTTGTTCTTAAGGAAACTTTTCAACACAATTATGGAACACAAACAAGTAAATAGACATTAAGTATCATATTGTGAGTAGTGTAATGTGTTGGAAGTTCCTATTCAAATAATTGAAATTTTATACCAAATCAGAATATTACTAGAATTTTTTTCTGCTTAATAAAGCAAAATTCTCTGGGAATGCACATAAACACATTGTAAACAATCTTTAGGCACCTGGATGTTGTTGCTTTATTGAGTAAAATTGTTCAGGTTCTGGATTTGTAGAAGAAGTTGGTGGAATGGAACATTTAAGGATGATGGTCTCTGGTAGTAAGTATTGAGGCAAAAACATTTTAAAAAAAATTAACAGTGAGGGGGAGGCAGAGATGTTTATTTTCAGTGAGACATTCCCCCTATGTCAGCCTGTTCTTTCAATTATTTTTAATACCAGTTTATTAGTGATAAAAATGCTGTGGCTGGTATATTGGATAATGGTGCAATGGCCTGGTTGTACACCATTGGCATGATCCTGAGACGTGCTGTACACTTGCAATAAATCTTCAGCACTTCTCTGGATTAAACCAATACAGTATTACAGCACAGGAAATTATTCTAACGGATAAAAATAATGTACAAACTTGTTCTTGTTTCTAGAACTATACTGCTTATGAAAATCAGATTATATTCTTATTTATAATTTGTAAATAAGTCATCTATGCACCAATAATATAATTGGAAGACATGAATTTCATTTGGTATAATTCCTGAAAATAAATGGTGCTGATTAGACCTGTGCTACATCACCACTTTCCAAGTTATGATGAGCGGTTTGGAGGCAGATCTGATATCCTTACTCATGAGGACTAGCAATTTACTCCACAAGTGGTGTCACTGAAGTCAGTGGGACTACTCAAAGAGTAAGATACTATTCCACATGAATGAAGCTGACAGGAGTAAGATACTGCTCCACATGAGTGAGGGTTACAGAATCTTGCCCTTAATGAACAAGTCAGAATAGTATCAGTCATTTATTTTGAAGATGTTAATATATATATTTTTATTTAGGTGCCTGAAATGCTGCACAATGATGCTAGTGATCATGGATGTAGCTGTTGGGGATATTTCCCGTTACAGAATGCTGGAATCCTGTTAGGTTTTGGGATTATGCTGCTTATTTCTGTGTTTGAACATAAAATTGTGTTCAGCATAAACCTATAATGTTGGTTACCTGATGTTGAATTGAAGAGTATAGTAGACGTGGTTCTGCTTTTTCTATTAGCTACTGTAAATGAGCTCTAGGTTTTATAGACTAGGCATTCTTTTTAACTGATATGTCTTTTTTTCCAGAAGTAAAACTGAATGGTATGAACTGTTTACACACAGTGCTCAGTATTGTATGAGGTACTATAGATAACTGCGCTAGTCAGAGTGCTGCACTGTTACTCATGGTAAAAGTGCCAAATCCATAAAGGAGTATCACTTTTTTTACAATTTTTATTTTAAATTATTGTTTTGTGAATTCATTTATTGCATGTAATAATTGTGAGATTTTAGCATCTTGTACTTTTTCCTAAATGGTGCTTGCTTGTATAAACAAGTGAAATGGCCATGTTCTTATTGTAGTATGAAATGCAAAAATTGTCTACTTTTTGTATTTCAAGAAACAGTGAATACTCTTAACATATGGGCATAGTGAGTATTGTAAAACAAAATATTGGAAGTGAGAAATGTAATAAATGGGGTAGAGCTATCGGCTATTATGGGAGTTACAAATCAGACACATAGTTTATCCAAAGTGTACCCAAGTTGAGTCAAAATATGGAAATTTCATAACAAAGCTTGCTGCAATAATGAAGCTGGAAGAAATTGTGTGTATAATCTATGTACAAGAAAAATGACCAGAACTACAAGCTGAGGCAAAGGGAACAACAAGAAACATGAACAGCTCTTTTTAGAGAAATGGTGTATTTCATGTGGTGAGATGTGCTATCTTAATATTTGCATCTATATAAAACCAAACAGAAAATGGGTGAAATCTTGGTTCTGTTGAATCAATGGCAAGGCCTCATTGGCTTCAGTGGGTCCAGGATTTCACCCATAGAACTTACCTGAAAAATGCTGCTTCTGCTGCCCACAGGGTTTGATCTTGACTTGGTACATGTCAACGGGATGTCTCCTTTGTAATTATGAAAATGGTAGTACCCAGGGAAGATATGTAAACATTTTGGGGCATCTTGTATACTGCTCGGTAATTTTGTTTATCTTAAATATTCTGAACTCTCTGACATAGCACTAAGAATCTCTCTGCATTTTTCTTAAATTATGTAGCTCAGCATTTAAGCCCATACACTTTCATATGCAAAGGCATCTAGAAAGAAAAAAAGAACGAGGAGTACTTGTGGCACCTTAGAGACTAACAAATTTATTTGAGCATAAGCTTTCATGGGCTAAAGCCCACTTCATCAGATGCATGCAGTGGAAAATACAGTAGGAAGATATATATACACAGAGAAAAATGGGTGTTGCCATACCAACTCTAATGAGACTAATTGATTAAGGTGGGCTATTATCAGCAGGAGAAAAAAAACTTTTGTAGTGATAATTGGGATGGCCCATTTCAAACTGTTGACAAGAAGGTGTGAGTAACAGTAAGGGGAAAATTAACATGGGGAAATAGTTTTTAGTTTGTGTAATGACTCATCCACTCCCAGTCTTTATTCAAGCCTAATTTAATGGTGTCCAGTTTGCAAATTAATTCTAGTTCTGCAGTTTCTCATTGGAGTCTGTTTTTGAAGTGAAAGTAGCAGGAGGAACTGGTTCCTGGATTGGGAACTATTACATGGAAACATTTTTGTCCTCATTTTTCCACCTTGAGGCAGCCCATCACTACAAGCAATTTCTGCAACAGCACCTAATTGAGAGGAAAGAAGAGTCCCAGCTGGGGAATCTCTATTTATTCTCCATTCTTCTGAAAAAAAATCTCTCCCAGTTGTAGGCCCCTTCTGCACTCCAAGGGGCACAAGGAGATTACCACCTCCCCCTACTGTCTCCCTTCCTTTACCAAGAGAGGATAGGCGAAAGATGCACTCTCTCCAGCTCCAAAGGTAGTGTCCAAAAATGTCTATTGATTAAATGTATTTAAATCTTCTAAAATCCAGGATGCTGTATTGGGAATTTCAGAAATTTCTGGGAAGAGCACCTCCCCATATTTTATTTACAATCGCTACACAGTTTCCATCCTGAAACAAATAGTTGGGGAGAGCAGTGATGTGCCCCTAACCAACTCAACCTGCTCTGCATGTGCATACATGTAGCATTTGATTGGCTGGCTGGCTATGGCCCTCTATGGGTAAAAGAACTTCTTTGGGAAACATTTCTTTTCTCTCTCTATTTTTCCCCTTGCTGCATTCCATCACTACAAGCTGATGCAATGCTGCACCTTCACATTAATATTAAAGTGACGACAATCACCAAAATAGATCCTCCCTTGATCTATTTGAACTCCTTGGACTGAGCATTGAGGCAGCTCCACATGATGTCCTTGATTCTTTTTACACTTACGCAACTTTATTAAATCACTTTTTAAGGGGGAAATCTTGTCCTACACCAAAACCAACAAGCTAGGTTTGCAAGAGAAGATCCTGAGGGGTTTTAAGTGGAGAGAGGAATTCTCCCCTTAGACTGCATGGCAGTAGCAAAACTACTCCATGGTGCCATAGCCAACTGTGACCTCTCTCATATTTTACCACCTCTAGATCTTCCATCCAGTGCTGTTGCAGCAGTCCTTTTCTCTTATAAAATCCTCCTAACCAGCGGTGGCTCCAGGCACCAGAGCTCCAAGCTGCAGGGGGGCACCCTGCCGGTCCCTGCGAGGGTGGCAGTCAGGCAGCCTTTGGCGGCTTGCCTGCAGGAGGTCCGCCGGTCCTGCGGATTCGGCAGCAATTCGGCGGCACGTACGCCGAAGCCGCGGGACCGGCGGACCTCCCGCAGGCATGCCGCCGAAGGCAGCCTGCCTGCCGTGCTTGGGGTGGCGAAAAAGCTAGAGCCGCCCCTGCTCCTAATACCCCCACCCTGAATCTTATCCAAAAGAAGTATGGTAAGGGTGCTGTCTATGCCTTCAATGTTCACTTTTCTCTGATTTTTTGACTCCTGACTTGCTCTCTTCCTTTCCTGACAGTCTCCAATACACATCCTTGGTGACTTCAATGTTACATTAACACATCTGATCCCTTAATTGCCCATCTCTGTTCTCTCACCCTCCAGACACAAACTGTGACCTATCCCTGTTGCTGTCTTGTGGATGTCCAGCCATCAACTGAAACGTAACATCGCCAACACCAAGCTCTTAAATCGTCTCTGCAGAGCCCTCCCCTTTCTCACAGTAGAGAATCAACCTAGTATCACCATTAACCTCCCTGTTGCTTGAGCTCATTATTACCCACAAAAATCTAGGACACGCTGCCTATACCCGACCAAGCGCTCGAGGCATGACCTGGTTAATTTAGGTATCCTGTGATAGGTTCCCCCTGGGGTGCCACTTGAAACTGGGGTGCCACTGAGCCTGCCTGACCCACCAGATTGGGTTCCCTTTACGCTGTGCTGCTGTGACCGGCTCTCAAGCCTCCTTCCAGCACACATACAGGTAGGACGCACCCAGCTGCAGTTTCACAGAGATGCTGAGATCAGCTCTGCATGGGAAAGTTCAGCTAAGGAATTGCTCAGCACTCGAGTGCACATCCACTCTGGAATGTAAACCCAAAATTGTATCATCTTGTGCTGCACAGAGAACTATACAGCATAAACTCACTGAAATTCACCCCCTCCCTCAATGTGGAGAGAGTTACGCAACAGCTTTTTGCCCCAAGTTATAATTTCCACACACTGGTTTTAGAGAAAACAAAAACAAGTTTATTAACTACAAAAGATAGATTTTAAGTGAATATAAGTGATAGCAAACAGATCAAAGCAGATTACCTTAGTAAATAAACATAACCGCAAACTGAGCTTAACACACTAGATAGGTAGGATATAAATTAGCAAATTCTCACCCTGAGTGATAAACAGGCTGGCAGATTCTTAAGGCACTAGTTTCCTTGGCTTCCCCACGTTTTCAGACACAGGCTAAAAATCCCTCTTGCCTGTGACCATTACTTCCCACAGTACGGTCCTTGCCCTTCAGGTGTTTCCAGGTGTATTGTTGTAGGGAGAGGTACCATCATGATGTCATTTCCCCCCTTTTATATCTTCTTCTCACTTGCTGGAAAGCTGATTTGCTGTGACCTGGGTCAAACAGTTCCCATTGTGTAGTGCTATCTCCGAGAGGTTTCTATTGTACACAGTTCCTGGGGTAATCCTTGTGCTTATTTCCTCAATAAGCCATTAACACTGATTTGCCTTTTTACTGTTGTACCAAAAAGGCTGCTTGCGGGTGTTTTCAGTCTCACAACATGTTTCAGTAACACATACAGAGCCAAACTGCATAACTTCACATTCGACTACAGCACATACAATCCAACAAGATATTACAGTCTAGCAGATCAAGACATTGAGAATGATACCTCACAAGGCATACTTTGTATAAAATATATCCTAATTACATGACAATGGTGAATATTGGGGTGTCAGGGTGCCACACTATGTTTGCCCTTCTCATGTGGATAGTTCTTTGAAAACTTCAGGTCAATGCGCAGTAGTGCTCAAAAAGACTAATAATGTTAGGAACTATCAGGAAAGAGATAGAAAATAATAAGAAAATATACTGCCACTAAATAAAGTTATAGTGCATCCACATCCTGAACACTGAGTGTAGTTCTAGTCACCCCATCTCAAAAAGGATACAGTGGAACTGGAAAAGGTTCAGAGAAGGGCAACAAAGATGATCAATGGTATGGAACAGCTTCCATACAAGAAGAGACTAAAAAGATTAAGGTTGTTCAGCTTAGAAAAGAGATGATTAAAGGGTGATACAATAGAGGTCTATAAAATAATGAATGTTGTGGGAAAAGTGTTATTTCCCTTTCCCACAATACAAAAAAGAGGGGTCACCCCATAAAATTAACAGGCAGCAGTTTTAATACAAACAAGAGGATTTATTTTTCCAAACAATGCACAATTAACCTGTGGAACTCTTTGCCATGAGATGTGTTGGCCAAAAGTATAACTGGGTTCAAAATAGCACTGGATAAATTCATGGACGATAGGTCCATCAATGGTTATTAATTTTGTGCTTGGAGCAACTCTGACTACCAGAAGCCAGAAGGGGAAAACAGGTGCATCACTCCATCTGTCCTGTACCCTCCCCCTGAAACTTTAGTACTTGTCCTGTCAGTGACAGGATACTGGGCTAGATGGACCATTGGTCTGACCCAGTATGGCCGTTATGTTCTTATATTAGCCACTTGAGAGACGACAAAGGTAACTACCAGCAGGAAGGAGTAGGGCAAGGGTCTCAAACTCAGTTTACCTTAGGGCCAGTGCCAGTCCTCAAATCCTCCCAGCGGGCCAATTATGTCACTCATGCCGCCCTGGCTGACTCTGCCTGGTGATTAGTGATGCTGCCTCCATGGCTGACTCTGCCCGGCAACTAGTGATGGTATCTCTATCCCTCTCTCCCAGACAATGGGAGCAGCAGGGGGCGGCGCCTGCAGCAGACAGAGCCAGCAGGGTGGCTGCATGGGTGTCTCCTTCCCGCTCCCCTCCCGCCTCAGCCAGCAGCCATGAGGGCCGGATGAAAGAACTTTTTAAAAAGTTTCTGTGGGCTGCACTGGGGAGGTTCTCGGTCTGCAGATGGCCCGGGGGCCAGGACTTTGAGATCCCTGGAGTAGGGAGTTCTTCCCACAGCCTCCAACTGCCTGATGGTCTGTGAAAATGTAAAAGAACTAAGCTGGATGGAAGAATAAATTCTGCTCACCTTGACTCTACACGTGGGGATCAAAAGACCAGTGAGGTAAGAGATCAATACTCCTTCCCTCTCCCAAGAGAAGCTGAGGTAAGGTCACTGGAGTACCTGGGCCCTGACCTCTGGGGAGTTGGGTTAAATGAATTTGGCTGTAGGGGAGGTCTGAAAAACCTATCTTGCCCAATCCCCCTGTTATTAGAAGCAGTGCAAGCAAGGTTGAAAGTCATTGCATAGGGAGGAAGCTGTTCCTTACTCCCTTTGGTCCAAAGAATTGCTAATTCTGGGGCAGCTGACCCCTTGAGGGACAAAGGGACACCACACACATACCCTAAAAGCTGCATGGGATGTGGGAATCTGAGGATCAGGTCTCAAATTCACACCCAAAGATTTTGGGGAAACAAGGTTAAGAAGGGCATGTAAGAGCTCAGAGGTTCTAAGGAGAGAAATCATGCAGGATGTTTGTCAAACATCAAATGACTTCATAGATTTTTTTGAAGGATATAGCCTGTCTTGCCAGCAGAATGTTTATCTGAATAGCTGAAATGTGAAATTATAAAGGTCATGTCAGAAACACCATCCCAGGAAATAAATCTATCCAGGAAATAAGTCAAGGTTTCACCAGGATGCTGCTCAAGCACACTAGTTACACTGAAGTCTTTTTGGGGGGAGGAGGGGTGGAAATGTGACAGCTATGGCAATTTCCTGCAATATACTTGAAAAACATTATTGAATTAAGTTCAAGTATCTTTGCAGTCCATTGTATTAAATGCAAATATTATGTATTATTGTGCACTTTAACGATCAACAGACTGTATTAAATGTGGCAGACAAGAATGGTAATTTGGGACATTGCATGTGGAGTTCCTGGGAAGTAGCTATGGGAAGGTTAGCGCAAATATATTTTGCCAGTTATGCACAAACCCGACTTTTGAAGCTATGCCCTGAGGAAGGGACCATTGTCTACTAATTACCTGTGCCCAGAATCTTAAGATCAAAGGCCCCAAAGCTTTATAAAGAAACAGGCTGATCTGCTCTGTCAGTATGCTTATTCTGAGCTGAGGCAGTTATGAATTTGTAAGCACAGAAAAACTCCAAGGTGTTTTGAAGGATTAACTCCTTTACCACAGCCTTTGTTGGAAATGGGCCGGTGATCTCTGCGAAGCTTATTAGCATGATGGTAGATTTTTTGTTGTTTTCTCTGTAATGCTTTCACCTTAAGAAAAATGTGCTTTCTTAGCAGAAATGTGTGGTAACTCGTAACTGCTAACAATTACATTAATAGCTTTTGAAGAGAAAGCAAAGCACAGATGCTGACTTGTTCAGGCAGTCTGGCTTGCTGGTGATATCATAGCGTAGGCAGGGCATTGTGCAGCCTGGGGAAAAAATCTAGTCAGGAGGGAGAGAGATGCCAGTCTCTGCCTAGGTGAGCAGATGGTTGAGGGTCCAGGAGCCTAGACTGGGTGCCCTCGAAAGATCAGAGAGAATACAGGTGCAGGTGCCCTGAACTGTTACATTATTTATAAGCCATTTCTCAAAAACCCTCACCCTATACACTCAAATATCTCCCCGCCCAACCCCCACCATCCCACCCTCCCAAAAATATTAAAAGGAACCTCTCCTCAGCTCAGACAACTAAAGAAAACACAATGGATGTGGCTAGGTCAACCTGTGTTAGTTATAATCAGCTAACAACCAAAATAAATTCTAGAAAATAAATTACAGATATGTTTTAAAAACATGACTAGGGCTCGGAGGGGAGGGGAAACTCTTCCAAGCCCACTTGAGATGCCCCACACAGGCTGTGCAGACATCACAATATTGAAGTCAGGCTTTGCTGAGTTGGTTCTGTCTCAGGGAGATGTGGATCTAAAGTGGAGAAAGCACAACTTCAACTTGAATTGAACTAGGGTGACCAGATAGCAAGTGTGAAAAATTGGGACAGGGAGTGGGGGTAATAGGAGCCTATATAAGAAAAAGCCCCAAATAACGGGTCTGTCCTTATGAAATCGGGTCACCCTAAATTGAACACAGTCCAACCCGCCGGTTACAAAGGCAAATGTGGAACTGGGACCTGAGCGACACCGCAGCCAGCCTCCAGCCTGGCAGGGACCAGCCCACCAGCAGAGCGGAGCTGCCCCCCACGGCTCTGGGGGCGGCAAGGCCTGGACTGCGGCGCTGGCGGGCCGCCGAGGCGGGGCTCGGCTTCCCCCCTCCGGTCTTTTGGCTGCCGGGAGGGTGAGATCAGCAGGCGCCGGCCGCTCCCACGGCACCGCGAGTCACCCCGCGCCTTATAACGTCCCTGCCCCCGCGCCCTGAGCAGCAGCGAGGCAGCCGCCAGCTGGTCCCCAGCGCCCGGTGCTGCGTCTGGCCAGGCGGGCGGCGAGCGGAGCTCCCCAGCGAGCGGACACGGGCCCAGGCAGGTTTCTCCTGCGTGCCCGGCCGGACTGTGGGGCGAGCGGCCCCGCCGGAGCGCGGCACGTAACCGGGCAGCCCTTCAGGCCCAGCCCAGTGGCGCTGGGGCCGTTCCGCCTTCCGCGGGGTCGCCCGGGCAGTAACCGCCGCCCAGGGGGTCTCCGGCCCCGCCCACGCCTGCCGAGGGGGACGCGCGAGCAGCCGAACCCCGCGCCAGGGAACGGACCCGACGCGGCGCGCGGCACGAGGGGGAACGAGACAGGGCAGCGCGTACGCGTAACCTGAGCCGCTCACTCAACCGCCGCCCAACCCGGCGCGTGGCCTGTGTATGCCGCTAGGGGACTGGGCTCGCGGCTCCTGTGCCCATTGGCTCAGAGTCAACCTGTGACATTCCACTACATCCTGATTGGCTGGCCGGCCGGCCAGGTCTGGACTCCGCCGGTCCCGCTGTGATTGTGAACAAAGCCGGAAGACGAAAGAGTGACGGGGCCGCGCTGAGGGACGGGCCGCTGCAGGACCAGGTGAATTGTCCCCGCCAGAGCGGTGTGAGGGGAGGCGGGACCGGGCCGAGCCTGCGTGGCCGTGACTCCCCGGGGAGGCCACGTGGGCAGGCGGGGCTGACGCGCCTGTGCCGGGCTTCTTCGGCTCCCACTGCGGCCGGTCCGCGAGCCTCGGCCCCGAGCCCCAGCCGCTCCCCGCATGCGGGCGGACGATGTCTGAGCGGAGCGAAGCCCCCCGGAGGCCGCTCTCCTGCCTGGGGATGTGCCCCGGCCCCCAGCCCCCCCGGCTGCCCGCGTGGGGGTGTCGGCCCCGCTCATTCCCGCTGTACAAAGAGCTGCAGTGTTCTCCGAGCCGCCCCTGAGCTACTCGCCGAGCCCGGGGCCGCATCTGCCTTAGTGTACTCACTCGGTGATAGGCCCCAAGCCCCGGCGCTGTTGTTTGTCATGTGTGCAATTAATGTGTCGTCTTAATCACACAGCTTTCTAGGGCTGGCTTCATCTCTTTGCAATTTGTTTAATATTAGAAATGGACCAGATGCAGTAGGGGATTGGTCCGGGGCACTGGAGATAATTGGAGGAAAGTTGCATTAGATTGACAAGAAATGGACACAAGATTTGTACTTCAAAATTAACCTGTTTTACTGTTGTCCATATTCAGTGGGAAACTTAATTGAGTATTTTGTGTTCAGTGTCCATGGAGCATATGGGGCAACTTCTCCACAATATGAAGTAAACACTTTGTCTACGTTTAAACTAAGATTCTAATACTGCAAATGCTCCTGCACGGGCTTCAAATAAAGCATCTGAGTAGTCCCATGATGTGTAAAATTAAGCACAAGCTTAAGTGTTTGCAGAATCAGAATTCAAGGGCCTGAATCTGTAGTTCCTACCTTATGGCATTTCAATATAGTTAGTGGGAATCAGCACAGGAGTAACTGTACATTTAGGTGTAATTATTTGCAATAACAGGCTTCAAAAATGTGTAGTCTTTGCTGCAACATAATACTGATTTAAAATGTTAGGCAGCATCTAAATACTGTATTTGACAATTAAATGTTCCCTTTTGCATAAAACATTACAAATATTTATAGCAACTTTTTGGTCAAAGGATCAAAGGCACTTTCAAACTTACATTTGTACATGTTTCTATATCATTTTATCTCTATCTGCACCTTTGAAGTGAAATGTGGTAATGTTTAATAGCTCACAGCAATACTACACAATCATTTACAAAAAATTGAGATTATTATATCAAAATGAAACTACAGGTATAAATTAGGCCAACTGTAGGAATAAGTCTTAATTTATGTAGAAAATGAATTTACACTCTAACTCTTATTAGGTATGTCATGACGTTTTAATGATGAGGAGTTCAGGATCTTGCTTTTACATTGCTCTAATACAGTGGTTTTCAAACCATGGGTTGCGACCCAGAACTGGGTTGCGAAATGGAAGGGACTGGGCCACAGCTGCTCTAGCCAGCACCGCCAACCGGGCCGTTAAAAGTCCTGTCGGTGGTGCTGCCCGGCTAAGGCAGGCTAGTCCCTACCTGTTCCGACACCATGCTGTGCCCCAGAAGTGGCCAGCAGCAGGTCTGGCTCCTAGGCGGGGGGAGGCCCCGCGTGCTGCACCAGCTCCACAATCGCATTGGCCAGTTCCTGGCCAATGTGAGCTGGGCGGAGGGGGCGGTGCCTGCAGGAAACAGTTGCGCAGAGCCTCTTGGGTACCTCTGCCTAGGAGTCGGACCTGCTGCTGGCCGCTTCCGGGGCACAGCATGGTCCGTGGTGCCAGGACAGGCAGGAAGCCTGCCTCTGCACCCCTGCTGTGCCGCTGACCAGAAGCCATCTGAGGTAAGCCTGCACCCCAATCCCCAGCCCCTCCCCCCCAAACCCAGAGCCCCTTCCTGCACCCTAATCCCCTCATCTCTGGCCCCACCCCAGAGCCTGCACCCCCAGACCTGAGCCCCTCCCACACCCCAAGCCCCTCCCACACCCCAAACCCCTCATCCCCAGCTCCGTTGGGTCGCAGGCATCAACAATTTTCTTCAACTGGGTCGCCAGAAAAAAAGGTTGAAAACCACTGATCTAAAATCTTCAGCAGCACAGTTCCCCCCTACTGCAATGCTGAGTTTGGTCAAACGCTATCTTACAGGGCTGTTCTAAACGCAAGTTGCACCAATTTAACTTTAAACCAATTTTGAACTTTTGCGTGATGATTCTCTCTCACTGGTTTATGTTGGTTTAGCTTGCCTCTTGTAAATTTACCAACAAGCTAAACCAATATAAGCCAGGTTTCAACACTTGATCTGTCCAAGCACAAACTTAAAAATACTCCTCTTGCTATGGCACCTTTTCAGGTAATAATTCAGTTCAGCTAAATTAGCCAATGAGTTGCACTACAGTACATATGTGCTGTCTCAACTTTCTTTTGTCATTCCTTTTTTACAGGAAGCTGCAATGGAGAATGAGCTGCTGATGGCCTTTCTTTTGTCATTTTCCATATTGTTCTGCGAAAGTCACCGTCATGAAGTAGAGCTAGCTACTATTGCACAGACCTCTGAGACATTCATTCTAGATAAGGCAGCTGGTATCAACACTGAATTGGCAACACTTATGCAGAAGCATCACCTTCAGGAACTTTTCCATCGTTATGGGGAGAACAGTACTTTGACTATTGAAGGATTTAGAAAGTTGCTGCAAAACATAGGAATAGATAAAGTGAAAAGGGTCACTGTTGGCCACGATCATGATCACCATCTTCATCATAACCATGTTATGCTAAGCAAAAACTTTGAGAGAACAGATTGCCCAAATCATGAATCTGGTGGTGTAAATAAAGGTCCTAGTAATGGTCAGGCAAAGGAATTACAAAGAGTAGAAAATGCTGAGCACAAGCAGAACTTGATAAGCAACAAAAACACTGTTATGGGAATAACTGCATCTAGCAACATCACTGCTACAGATGGCAATCCTGTATTACAGAATTCAGAAATCAGAGCAGTGAAGCCTGTTGTTCATACAAGTCTAACCAGCCCCAGTGCCATGAATGTTACAGAAAGCAGCAGTGTGAGTTTACTTGTTAATGGAAAAGCTAATGAATCACTTCTTTCCCTAAGGGAATCTGAAAGAGGGAGTTACATGTATTCTAAATTTAAAAACCAAAATACACAAGAGGTGAGACTAATGTTCTGTACTCTTCTTGGCGGCATATGCCCATTAGACGTGTGTTAGCATGGTTTGTCTTCCAGAGACATTCATTTAACTTCTAGGAATCTTGATGCAAGCTTTGGTGTTTAAGTAAGTGTGTGTGTGTGTGTGTGTGAAATCTGAAATATACGCACACATAATTTTGCTATGTAATAATTTTACACTCCAGTAGGAATGTTACATTATTATCCATGTTATGCCCAGGTACAAGAGGATAGTTGTGCATTCTGGTTTGTATACTGGGTTGTAATATTTGATTTTTATTATTTTTTTCCTTCTGGTTTCTCTCTGTAAGAGAACATTTTAAGACTAGTTAACTTCTGACACAAGTATGTGAAAGATTTTGATGCTTGTTATAGGACACAATTAAGTTTTTTTATGGTGTAGAAAAGAGTAGATAAGTAAAAAAAAATTAAAAACAAATACTTAATACTTTTTGAAAGCTTAACATTTCTATAACCATGCATGTTGCTGAACTTATTCCAGGTAGGCTTACATTTTTCTGCTGGAAGTAAAAGGCTAGGACAGAAAGTAATTCATCCTACGTAGAAATCAATGAGAGGCCTGGGAACTTAAGTATGGATTTTATGCAAGTTTCATTATATATATTTACTAATCATCTTTGGGTAAATGTAATCTAGTATTAACGTGTATTCTAGAGGTTGGGAGCCCTAAAGTCTGTTCACCACTCTGCAAGTGGCTTACTGCTCTGTGATCAGGCAAATAAGTTTTGCTGTACCTAACTTTTCCCTTTTAAAATGGGGGAAATAATCACCTATGTAAAACATTCTCATTCTCTGGTGAAAGTTGCTGTCTAAGCATTCTTTACTTCGGTAATTAGAGCTGTTGTAGATACTTGCATCTTTGTCCCTGAAAAATGATCCTCCTCTCATTTCACTTCCACTTCCTTGCTGCTACCATGTATTTTCAAGTTGGAGTTTGGTTTTGAGACAGTGAGGTTTAGGTGGGATGGACCTGAGGTCAAGACAAGCAGATGATCTGAGGGAATTATGAGGTCTAGGAGGGGCTTGAAGCCTAGAAGGGACATACAGGCACTGAGTTATTCCTGAAACCATTCTGACAATAAAATAAAATTTAGTTGGAAGCCTTAAGCGTAATGAAACTTAACAAAACAAAAAACCTTCAGTGTCTTTAATGCTTTTCCCATGCATTTCAATGCAGCATAAGTTTCTTCCTATCCTAACTTCTCCTGCTTCTTAGGGCAGGTCTACATTACCTAAGCAATACCTAAGTCAATATAACTTACGTTGCTCAGGGGTGTGAAAAAGCCCTCTTCTCCTCCTCTGCACCCCCCCCCACCCCCCCAAAGTGACACAAGTTGTGCGCTGTCCATACTGGCACTATGTCTCCCGCTGACGTAGCTTCTGCTTCTCGCTAAAGTGGAGTAACTATGCTGATGGGAGAGTGCTCTCCCATCGGCATAGCACGTCTTCACCAGACCCGCTACAGTGGCACAGCTGCATCGGTACCAATGTAGCACTGTAGTGTAAACTTGCCCTTAGTAAGGACATGGTAGTTGTCATTCATTGTCCTCTTCTGTAAAATGTAAGGCTTTTTTCCCAAAAAGAAGACTTCTGTTTTTGATTATAAGTCCAATTAATTTTGAAGTATCTGTTTTTTATTAAAGTAGTATGTAAATATTCACCCCACTACTACCTTCCACTGGAACTGTTGCACAGATTATTAAAACCCAATCACAAACATACTTTTTTATTTTTTTAGTGAGGGCTTGATTCTACCTCTTTTCTTTAAGAGGTTGGGGAGGTTTTGTAGAGACAAACCGAAATTAAAATAAAATGTCTTTTCTCTTGCTTTTTTAAAAGGGGAAAGGAATGCTCATGGACCTGTTGGCTGGTGTCACTAAATAAAACCACTGTAACGAGAGCTTTTCCTACAGCCAAATCCTTCACCATTAAGGGCCTTAAAAATCAGCAGGGCCTCTTTAAAGTTTGTTTACCCCACTGGAGGTAGCTAAGCTAAATAATTCAGGGTGTGTATGTGTGCACATAATCACAGATTCAGAATTCAGTATTCAGGCATATTGCATTCTTCACAAGCAGAGGAGAAACAAGGCTGGCAGCCCTACTAAACAGGAATTACTAGACTTTTAAAGACTGCAAGTAGTGCAGTACAAAGATAGTTGCATGAAGAAACGTGTTCAGAACATGGCTTTCGATAGAAATGGTGTGATTGAAAAGATTTATTGTGAGCCTCTCAGAAGAATGACCTCTTCCCCCAGCATGACTTCTGTCTTCCTTCAGTTAAGAATGAGACAGCTCATGCATCCAGTCCAGAGGCTGAGGCTAGCCCAGGGGTCGGCAACATTTGGCACGCGGCTCGCCAGGGTAAGCACCCTGGCGGGCCGGGCCAGTTTATTTACCTGCTGACGCAGCAGGTTTGGCTGATCGCGGCCCCCACTGGCCGCGGTTTGCCGTCCTGGGCCAATGGGGGCGGCGGGAAGCCGCGGCCAGCACATCCCTCGCCTGTACTGCTATGCATTGTCCACCTCCCTCAGGCTGTGTGCAACATGTATTGTAGACACAAGAAAGGATAGAACCTTGAGGGAGATTGGATTTAAAAGTCTTCAATGATGGCTGTCGTCTTGGTTAGAGTGTAGTGAATAGAGGCTGCTTCCATCTATGCACAAATTTGAACGGAAACAACAAAAGGTGTGAACTGATGGGTTTAATTATTTTGGTGCGTGTGCATTGACACTTATTTCAGAATAAAACTTGCAAACGTTTATTTAGCTGAAGTCACCTTGTTACCAACCTTGGCTAAAATTGATTTCACTACTTTTGGGAGGTGCTGCTGTATTTTGAACTGGTATTGGACTGCTCTTGCAGTTTTTCTAGGATGTGATAGTACTTCTGTTCTTATTAATCGTAAACATGTTTTTTCTTTCTGCAGTGCTTGAATGTATCAAAACTGATGATGTCTCATGGAATAAGTACACAAGTATTGTTGACTGCTACAGAATTCAGCTATCTTTGTCCAGCAATTATTAACCAGATTGATGGCAAATTCTGCATAATGCATGCAGCTAGTGAAAAGGCTGAAAGCCCTTCAAAAAACAATTCTTTGCAAATAGGTAGGTTTTAATTTCTTTTTAAATTTAGAATAAATCTTACCAACAATCATTCAAATTTGAAATTTGCTTTTTTTATAGCTAATATAAATATTTAGATTCTAAACTATTATTTTTTTCTTAAATACTTGACTTTTCTATGTGCTGTACAAAGAGTTCTTTCTAGACACCCTTATCCTCGGGATTTTCTAAGTTATTAACATCTAAATTCGTGTTTTGAAGAAAGCAAGCATCATCTGATATATTTTGTATTTCTCTTACCAGCTTGGATTGGTGGTTTTATATCAATCTCCATCATCAGTTTTCTTTCTTTATTGGGTGTTATATTGATACCTCTGATGAATCGTGTATTTTTCAAGTTTCTTCTAAGTTTCCTTGTGTCACTGGCTGTTGGGACTCTGAGCGGAGATGCTTTTTTACATCTCCTTCCACATGTAAGTATTTTTTTACTCCTATTAAGACATTCATCTTAACTTGAAAAATGATAGTGAAATATGGCTTTATTACTTCATTATCAATGTTAAGTGCTTTAGGAAGCCTACTAACACTAGGTTTGACTGTCTACCAAACCTAGTGGTTTATTGACATTAAAGAAAACTTGTATTAACCTAATAAGAAAAGGTGATCTACCTCAGGGGTCGGCAACCTTTCAGAAGTGGTGTGCCAAGTCTTCATTTATTCACTGTAATTTAAGGTTTCGTGTGCCAGTAATACATTTGAAGGTTTTTAGAAGGTCTTTCTATAAGTCTATATTGTATAACTAAACTGTTGTTGTATGTAAAGTAAATAAGGTTTTTAAAATGTTTAAGAAGCTTAATTTAAAATTAAATTAAAATGCAGATTTTATCAGTTTAGTGTGATCCTTGCCCTTGCTTTTCCTTGCTGAGTTTTCCAATGTCTGGCCCGTATTTGGATACTTTAAGCTGCACACAGGCTTCTGAGTGATCAGTTGTTAACTGGCTCTGAGAGGGTCAGAGGACAGATTTCATGTGTGAAAATACCTGTACACACAGGTATGTGGATCCAAATGCTGAAAGCATTGCAAACGCAGTTTTTTTTCAGTTAAATTTCACTGGCAGGGACGTCCAGCAGGTCAGAATAGAGGCCCCGTGATCTCTCTCAGTAGCTTCAAGTGCACTCCACCGATCTACAAACTTTGATGCCCACAATTCTGAGCTTTTTAACTGAATGAACTGCATTTCGAAATCTTCAGCACCCATCCACTGAAATACAGACAAATCCAAGTCGCTTTCGTTGAACTTTTCAGGTTTAATTAGAAAAGAAAGCATTGGGCCAAATCGCTGGAAATCTTGAAATCTGTCAGAAAATTCTGATTCCAGTTCTTGCATGTACATTCCAATCTCATTGACACTGACAGTGCAACGTGTTGGTAGCTCTTTCGTTTGTTGGAAGTAGCGGAAAGTAGAAGTTTGAATATCCCAAGAAAAAACTGCTAGTTTTACAACAAACTTCATAAAGTTCCAGAACCGTTTGCCCTGCACCCTGGAGACAGAGGTTGAGTTCGTTTAGGTGAGCGGTGATGTCTGTTAGAAACATGAGCTTACGCAGCCATTTGTTATCATCCAGTTCGGAATAGTTTTGTCCTTTTTCCGACAAAAGGGCATCAAAACAGTTTACAAAGCGCACCGAAACCTTGCCACGACTTAGCCACCAAATGTTGCTGTGAAGTGGAATGTCATTATAAGCATTATCCATCTCATCTAGCAGTGCTTGAAACTGTCTGTGAGTCAAAGCAGATCGAGCAACAAGGAAATTCACAATTTGCACCACTGTATTCATCACATTATTAAGCTCTGAATTAGGAATTTTAGCACACAGGTTTTCTTGGTGGATGATGCAGTGAAATTTGACTGTTAGGCGGCCAATTTGATCTTCAAGTAACTTAACAAATCCTTTCTGTTTTCCAACCATGGCAGGAGCATCATCTGTTGTCACACAAAATATTTTTCTGATGTCAACTCCTCGTTCTTCAAAATGGTTTACAAAACTTTCCACTATATCTTCCCCCTTTGTTGTGCCATGCAGGGGTTTTAGGCAACAAAATTCCTCTTGGATTTCATCAGAAGCACAATATCTTGCAACAACTGCCAAACGTGGAACGTTGTTTTTATCCACACTCATCAACTGCAATGCTAAACACTGCTGTGTCTTTTTTAATGCAGTCATCTGCTTTTCCTTAATATTTTTCTGCCATTTCGTTATGCATCTCTCAACTGTTCTGAGACAAGCAATTTTTATTCTAGATATGATCGTATCTTTATTTGGCAAATCATTGACCAAAATCTCTGAACTGCTGAAGAAAACCTTTTTTTTTTATATATATTCCCCATCTGTAAATGACTTTCTGTTTTTTTGCAATGCACTGTGCAATCTTGTAACCTCCTTCTGTAGCTTGATTTTTACTCTCACTTCTATGTTTTTAAGAACACTTCTTTGCTTCTCATATCCTGCTACTGCCTTTTTGATTCCGTCTTGTCTGCTTCATCAAGAAAGGTTTTCTCATGCTTCGTTTCAAAATGTCATTGAACGCTTGATATGCAACAAACAACATTTTCACAACAGAAAGCACAAACAGCACAGTCCTTCTTTTCAATAAATCCAAATGTCTGCCCAAGAAGGCTGAAATGAACGGACATCTAACTTTGCTTTCTTAGGAGCTGCCATTTTGTCAAATGTTCCCCTCAACTCTCAGTGTGGGGGAAAAATGGTGACAGGGGGCACGCACAAGGTCAAACACAGACATGGTCTGATATAAGCAGCAAACCAGGACTTAAAAATATCCAAGCCTGGAACCATTTTTAAGATGGAGGTGCTGAGCTGCACTCCTCAGTGCCCCAGGCTGGGGCCAGTGGGCCACAGCTGGGGGTGGCTGCAAAGCCCCAGGCCAGGAGCAAAGCCCTGGGCCAGCTGCTGGTACCCCAGGCTTGCAGCGGGCTGAGCAGGACCGGAGGCCTGGACCCCAGCTGGCAAGGGGCTGGCGACTGGAACCCCAGACAGGCAGCGGGGTGAGCGGCGCGGGCGGCTGGTAGCCTAGGCCGGCAGCTGAGCGGGGCCAGTGGCAGGGACCCCGCTGGCAAGGGGCCGGCGGCCGGAACCCCAGACTATCAGCGGACTGAGCGGCTCAGCCTGCTGCCAGTCTGGGGTTCCGTCCACCAGCTCATGCTAGCTGGGGTCCCGGCCCCGCTCAGCCTGCTGCCGGTCTGGGGTTCCGTTCACCCAGGCAGGCAGCGGGCTGAGTGGGGTCGGCAGCCAGGACCCTGGCTGGCAGCAGAGTGCCACTAAAAATCAGCTCGCGTGCTGCCTTTGGCACGCATGCCGCAGGTTGCCGACCCTGATCTACCTTCGAATAATCTATGTAAAACTAGCTGCTGTTTCTGATCTGACCTAGGGTTCCCTCAATGCATGTAATTGCACCATCATGCGTTGGTTTGCAGTGTTCTTGTACATTACTCAGTCCCTCACACACAAGTTGCTCTTGTAGATCAGTAATTTAGAATCCTTTCTGTATTTTTTTTTTCCTTTTCATCTTCTTCCCCCACCTCCTGATTTATTTTGAGAAATAGAAATAGCTCCATTATCTCTTTCCAGTGTCAGGGGAGAGAGATAATTGCAACATTCAAATGCTGACACTGCTTATCCTCTGAATGGAGCATCTGAGAAATGCTGGGAACGCAACACTTGGAGAGGACTAGTACCAGGCCACTTACCCCATGTGATGGGGTTGAAGAGACTCAACTTTGAATGAAACTGGACTAAGATCACTATAAAATTCTGCCTCTAGGGAAATCTGAACCGGATTTATAGTACAGGGACAGTCCAACCCTGTGGTACACGCCATCAGTAAAACTAAGTGTTATCCAGTGAGTTGAAAGCCTTACTTTTTGTATGTGTAGGTTTTTCCTTCAGTTAATTTTATTGTTGAACTGTTTCTTAAATTCTGGAGGCACTTGTCTCTTGGCCTCTGCGCTTGGGGTGCAAGTATCCTAAAAATCCAGCTTGCTTTATTGCATGTTCTTTACTTACAAACCTCATGGAAGGCTGGCTTTGTGAAAGCAGTATTCTCAATGATGCTTGAACCATACTTTTGCTGCAATTAAGGGGTTGCTAATGTATCTTAATTTGAAAATTTTCAAAAGAAGCAACAAAAGCAGCACTGCTGCTAATTCCTATGCACTTCTTCATAAGAACCTCCAATAGCACTCTTCTTGTGTACCAAAGTGCTACTCAGTACTAGCCTTCAGGCCTAAATTCAGCAATGCTATAACTGGGACAGGAACTTGGGTGCATATATTAAGGTAGTAAAACTTGCACAGATTTGGCATTCAATGGGTGGGTAGGTGGATGGGTAAAATAAGGGTAATTCTCTCACACCAGGGATTGGAGCAGGAAAAGCAGGTCATGATTAAAAACAGCTCTGACCCTTTTATCAGGCTGATTTGCTTTATCTTGCACCCTCCTGAAAGTTGCTTTTTGTGCTCCTGTGTCCTTTGATATTCAAGATACATTTTATTTTTTACACTTAATGATAGTTTAGTATAAGCTACACTACTTTAATGTTTACACTGGGCCTGTCAATCGCAGTTAACTCACGTGATTAACTCAGAGTAATAAGGATTAAAAAAAAATCACAATCAGTTTTAATCAAACTGATAAACAATAGAATACCAGTTGAAACTTGTTACATATTTTTGGATGTTTTCCTACATTTGAAAATATATTGATTTCAGTTACAACACAGAATGAAAAGTTGACAATGCTCACTTTATATTATTATTTTTATTACATATATTTGCTCTGTAAATATGGCAAACAAAAGAAATAGTATTTTTCAGTTCACTTCAGATAAGTACTGTAGAGCACTCTGTCGTGAAAGTGCAACTTACAAATGTAGATTTTTGTTTTGTTTTGTTTTTGAGTACAGTTACTTAATGTAAAACTTTAGAGCCTATAAGTCCACTCAGTCCTACTTCTTGTTCAGCCAATCACTAAGACAAACAAGTTTGTTTACATTTACGCGAGATAATGCTACCTGCTTCTTATTTACAATGTCACCTGAATGTGAGAACAGACGTTAGCATGGCACTTTTGTAACTAGCATTGCAAGGTATTTACGTGCCAGATATGCTAAACATTTGTATGTCCCTTGGTGCTTCGGCCATCATTCCAAAAAATAATACGTTAATTAAATCTGTGACTGAACTCCTTGGGGGAGGACTGTTTTCTGCTCTGTTTTGCCCGCATTCTGCCATATATTTCATGTTACAGCAGTTTTGGATGATGACTCAGCACATGTTCATTTTAAGAACACTTTTGCTGCAGATTTGATGAAACACAAAGAAGGTACCAATGTGAGATTTCTAAAGATAGCTAAAGCAGTCAACCCTGCAAAATCTGAAGTGCCTTCCAAAAGCTGTAGAGAGACGAGGTGTAGAGCATACTTTCAGAAGCAACGCTCCGATGCGGAAACCTACAGAATCCGAACCGCCAAAAAAGAAAATCAACCTTCTGCTTGTGGCATCTTACTCAGATGTTGAAAATGAACATGCATCGGTCCTCACTGCTTTGGATGGTTATCGAGCAGAACCAGTTATCAGCATGGACGCATGACCTCTGGAACGGTGGTTGAAGCATGAAGGGACATACGAATTTTTAGTGCATCTGGCACATAAATATCTTGCAACGCTGGTTACAACAGTGCTATGCAAATGACTGTTCTCACTTTCAGGTGATACTGTAAACAGGAAGTGGGCAGCGTTCTCTCCTATTGTGGGGCAACTTGTTTGTCTGAGCTATTGGCTGGACAAGAAGTAGGACTGAATGGACTTGCAGGCTCTAAAGTTTTACATTGTTTCTTTTCTTTGAATGCAGTTATTTTTTGTACATAATTCTACATTTGTAAGTTCAACTTTCATAATAAAGAGATTATACTACAGTACTTGTATTAGGTGAATTGAAAATACTATTTTGTTTTTTACAGTGCAAATATTTGTAATCAAAAATAAAGTGAGTACTGTACATTCTCTATGCTGTGTTGTAATTGAAATCAATATATTTGAAAATGTAGAAAATATCCAAAACTATTTAATAAATGGTATTCTAATATTATTTAACAGTGTGATTAATCGTGCAATTTTTTAAATTCCTTGACAGCTCTAGTTTACAACCATTTTCCAACCCACTTAAACTGTTTGTCACTATTGCATTTGATCCAGAGTGTTTTATGGGAGTTGTACCATGCTTATATCGGGTCTGAATCTGGACCCCAGGGGATTTCCTCTTTCATACTGCACAAGAAATTCTACTTTAGGAATGCATTGGGGCTTTTTAGGGGAATACACCTCTATCTCAAAATTTGACCTAAGGAATTAAATCTGGTCAGACACATAATCTAGAATTTTTATCTCCATCTTTAAAATTTACTACTATACTACGGAGAGTGAAAATTAGGAAATTTATCATTATCAAATATTTTCCCTTGTGATTTTGTCCTGTTCAATAGGTGTTATTTTATTCTCTCTGGATGCCTGTCCTCCCCACCCCCCCCTTCCAAAAAAACCCAAACAAAATAATGCAAAATAACTTCCACACACTATTCCCAAAGTAGTCTTGATATGAGTTGACTTGTTTAACTGCTGCCCAAGATCCAGCATACCTGCAACACAATGGGAAAGGGAGTAGTTTGATTTTTTTAGTGCCAATCAATAGTCTTTTTAGAGCACTTTGAATGTAATACCTAGATTTTTGTTTCCTCTGGTATTAAAATTCAATCTCCATAATGGTGCTTCTGTCAGCTGGTTTATTCATTATTCACCTTAACACTAATCTGCCTCAGTTGGGGGATCCTTTTTAGCTAGCAGATTGTTGTTTTAACCCTTTCTGCTCTATTTAACCAGCCATTTATTTATTGTCATAGGAAGTGAACATGGTTTTCTGTTTCAAAACATACATTTAATCAACGTGTATATTAAACAAAATTACTGCTGTTGCCACCTCAAAAATATATTGGCAGCAGAAGTCCTTCTCTCCTGCCCTGAAAGCTGCACAGCTCTGGTTTTAGTAGCCTTCCAATGGGGAAGACTGCCAGAGATGGGGTCCTCTGTTGAGAGTAGGCAAAGGCTTGGGTCATTATTGCATGGTCCATATTAGAAAGGAATGTTCATAGCTTCTTTGTCAGCTAAAGACGAGGCAGTAAAAATGGTGGTCTGGGCCACCACTACTAGCTGAAGATTTAGCAAGAGCATCCTAATGTTGTAAACCATTATAATGAAAGGTGCATATACATACTTGGTAGAGGGTGAAGGCTGGGTCTGCATGTACTCTTTAAATATTTCCCTTTACCCACAAACATTACGGCCATTTAATCAATTTTGAGTTGTTTTCATTTACATTTCTTTCTGACATTAAGAAAGTAATGAGATTCGTCTCAGGAGTCAATGAAAATGAGCCGCAGAGCACACTTTCATTTTTTTTTTTCTTCTGTTGTATTGAAATTTGTTCTGAATTAGTGGAACTTGAATGTTTTTCTTTCGAATCCCCCTTAGTCTCATGGAAATCATCACCATCACCACGAGAAACCTTTACTTGAACAAAATGAAGATGCCCTGTTCAAGCATCTTGTCTTTCAAAGTGTAGAAGAAACTGCTTATTTGGATTCCACATGGAAGGGACTGACAGCCCTTGGAGGCCTGTATTTCATGTTTCTAGCTGAGCATTTGATCACTTTAATTAAGCAGTTTAAAGACAAGAAGAAAAAGGTAGGGAAATTTACATTTTGAAACCTCATTGCACTATGTAATATTCGTGTCTGTGGAAAATTCTCTTTTGTAGAGAGCGGCTTGTTGATTAGATTTGGTAACTAATGAGGAATGTGCTCACAACTCAATTTTTGCTTATAAGTCTATAGTAGTATACTTTTGAGTGACCCTAACCATCTTTATGCCTTCAGAGTAGACCTATATTTATATTCCTACAAAGAAGAATTCTGTTAATTTTCTTACACAAGCAGATAATTCAGTTTGCATCTTTTAATTGTTTATCTTGAAGTTACAGTGAAAGACCTGATCTACAGTGAGTGCCATCTTAAAACAACAACAAACCACCCCACCATTCTCCTCCTCCTCCCTCCAAAAATCCCAAGCGGTTACTACGCTGGGATTGTTATGGTAGTCCTTACGCTTACGTCATTGGTGTTATTCCTATTCTAACTACTGTGGGCATAAAAGTTGATATTTTACAAAATGGTGTCCACTGTAGCAAGCTGCCTAGTGTAAAAATGGGTGAGAAATACTCATGAGGGTGGCAGGATCAGTCTCCCTGACTACAGCTAAACTTCTTTGCTCTTTGTAAGGTAACTCTGGGCAAGTAGTTCCCAGGCAGAGCAGATGCTTGGTTTTCATCATGTTTTAATGAGACATTTCTTTAAAATTTGAGTATGCATTAAACACTACAACAGGTAAAAAATTGGCATTTTGTTAGGCTTTAGAGGTGTTTCCAGTATAAAGTAGAACTATAGTTACTGTGTAATTCTGTATAAATAATACTTATGCCTGCTCATTGTGACATTTTTTTTTCTTCTGTACCCTCACTAATTCTTTGCCTTTTTACTCTGCTTCTGCAGACATTCTAGTACTCTTCCTGATTGTGCATTCTTTGGATATCTCCATGCTGTCCTCTTGATTTTCATGCTGCATAAGTTTATGAATATACTGTGTGTTGCTCATGTATATCCTGAAAAATAAGTAAAATATTTATAACTTCGATTTTTCTTTTGGAGTCAGAAAAAAAATGAAGATGCAGAAACTAAGAAGTTTTCAACAAATGAAGAAAAATTAGATGCAGATTATCGTAAGTCTCAGTAATACTATTGCACAACTGTATCAATCAAAAGAGTAAAGAATCTTTTCTATGCTATTGAAGGCTCATTGATCCTTTCACTTACTGTTGGCTGGATCACTATGTAACTAGGTTAGTTACATCTTTCTTGAAACAAAAACTTGATACACATTGGTATACAGAGGATTGACCTTAAGTAAGTTGATTTTTAACTTTTTTTTTTTTTTTTTAAAGTTGATAGGAGTTTGAAGTAGTCCATGTGGTTTTTTTGAATTTTTAAGCTTCTACCCTTGTGATCCAGGATTGAGCACCAGAAATCAAAACTACTTTTTAAGCCTTTCTGTCTACAGAAGTTTAGGATGCTTATGCATCTACCAATTTCTAGACTAATAGTACCTGTAACTCTATGGAGGAAGGATTTTTAAGAGTCTATGCGTCTCAAGCTTACATATTTCAAATGCCTGAAGACCTGATTTTCAGAAGGGCTGAGCACCCACAATTCTAGGTGAAGTTAATTGGGGAGAGGAAAGCTGTAGGTATTCAGCATTTCTCAAAATCAGACCATTAATGAAAACACCTTAAAAATTTCATGGAACAAGAGTGCCACCAAATGTCCAGATCTTTTGGTACAAGTTTACAATAAAACATTGAGCTTTTTGATTTTTATAGGCTGCTTTTCAGTACTATGTGTTCGGCTACTGAAATATCCACTATGATACGCTCTTGGATTGTAAGGTAGGAGTAAACAGGGCATGTGTGTGATTAATTTAAAATCCAGAATGAGATTACTTAATGTTATAGTGTGATCAAAATACCTCACTCTCAGCAAGAGTGAGATTAAAGCAATTCTGAGGTGAAAATATCATTACAAAATGTCTTGCATATTAGTGTGATATTTGTCAAAAATTTGTCCAAGTACAGCAGTGTTCTGTCTGAGAACAAATATACACATGCTTGTGAAAGCCCACTGAAGTTGGTGGATTGAAAGCATAGATGAAGTTGACTTATGCACCTGTGCCTCGCTCCTTTAAACCCTGGATTTCATGTTCTCCTGTTACCCCATTAGAGACTTCCACTTTCTCCTCTTGATCCTATTGCAAGGCTGAGTCATATACCAAACTGCAGAAAATTGAAAAAAATAAATGGGGATTTGGGTTTATTTCTGTTTCTATGTTCAGGGTTAGAAGGGTTACTTTCACTTTTGTTACCGCTGTAGTAGGTTTGGGCTGAGGTTCGGCCCTCAGTGGGGCTGTGGGGTATCCCACCACCTCGCTCTGGTCCGGCGGCAGTCAGGGACCGCAGACCCACAGTTAGGGGCTCAGACCCGTAAGCAGGGGCTGGGTCAGTTTGTGGCAGCCCAGGCCCTAGGTCAGGGTGGGGCAGCAAGCAAATAGTTACCTAGGTACCCAGCCTCTCTAGGCCAGGGGGAATCTGCCACCCAAGGAGTGGGTGGCAGTGGGGACGCAGGCCCTCCCACTCCACTGCGTCCCAGCCCGGGGCCCTAGCAGCGGCGGAAACTTGCTGCTGTCAGTGGGGATCCTGGCCACAACACACTGACCTTGGCTCTGGCAGTGCAGCAGCCAGACTGGGGTTGGCTGCCCCCGGGCTACTTCCACTCTCCCCCTCGTATGGTACCTGGGCTGTCTTAGTGTCGTCAGTGCTCTCCGCTACCTACCTAGAGGAGCCAATGCTGGTGAAGGGCAGGCTCGGCCAGTCCTTCTCGGGGTAGCTGGCACGGGGCAGGCTCGGCCAGTCCTTCTCGGGGTAGCTGGCACGGGGCAGGCTCGGCCAGTCCTTCTCGGGGTAGCTGGCACGGGGCAGGCTCGGCCAGTCCTCCTCGGGGTAGCTGGCACGGGGCAGGCTCGGCCAGTCCTCCTCGGGGTAGCTGGTGAGAGGTAGGCTTGACCGGCCCGGTGTGTCAGCAGGCTGGTCGTGGCCTGCGGCTGTTTCCGAAGCGGGAGCTCGGCCACGGACGTCTGCTCTCTCCGCCGGCCTGGCCTCCGCTAAGCTCTGCAGGCGGGCTTTTATACTTCCAGGTCGGGGCCGTGACCTCGGAGGGGCGGCCGTTGGACCCGGTGGCTCCGCCCACATTGGTATTAGGGGAGATTCGGCCCTCAGCGGGGCTGTGGGATATCCCACCGCCTCGCTACACCGCTTTAACTCATTTTTCAGATTCTTGAGCGAAACACCATACATTTTGACTCCCAAAAATGCTTCTGAGATGAACTGCTTCACCGAGTAGAACAGTACCAAAATAGTCATAGTTTAAAAAAGAAACTTTGTTCAGTTTGTAGAGACCCCAAGTCACATGGATGTATCTCCTGCAATCATATTATCTGGAGACAGCACTTTTTATCTGTAACTTACAGGAGATGGTGTTTCCGGCATGATAAATTATCTCTGGCTTTTTTTTAATTGCATTTTTTTCTCCGATTTTCTCTCTCTTGTTTTTTAAGCATCTCAGGCATCTAACACTGACCATAACTACCAGAATACTAATATTATCTATTTGATTAGACAGTACCCCAAACTCTCCTGAGAATACATAAAAGCTCATATTTTGGCTCAGTGTTGCATGTCCTGCATGATCCTGTAGCCTCAACCAGAACTCTTCTGTATCTGAGATTATCTGCATAGATGTTGCAGAGGAATTCAGTTTTACTGATCCCCATTTGTAGTTTTCATGTAGCTGTATGGATCATATCTTATTTTGCAGAAACCAGTTCCCATTGGTGCTGAGGCCAATGGGGTTTTGTTTCAGGATTATATTGCAAATTACTTTTCTGTCTTTGGAAAAAAAAAAAGAATTGTGCACTTCTTTCAGTGTCACTCACTGCAGGTAAAGAATTTAACTGATGTGCCAGTTAGAGCCAATTCTTAATTTAACTGACCTAGCTTGACATTAAATGTTTAATACAACTTGCTATGTCCTTCTGTATTACATACTTTTCTTCTGTGCATATGTCTGACTATTTTTTGGAAGTTCAGACTTATGGATTTGCATGAGTGATCAATTACATCTATATCATCACAAAAAAAGTGCCTGAATTGATTCTTATAATATAACTTCTCTGATTTTGGTGGCTTATAATTCAGCCTAAAATTCATGAAAAGTACACACAATGTGATTGCAGACTTTTAATTTTCAAAACAAATGGTCTACAAGTCAAATTGTGCAAGTTTAAAAAGTAAAAACTGTACACATTTGTGCTTAAGAAAAATAGTTTTAAAAACTAGCAAATTATTTAATATGTAATATGGTATAATCTATTGTTGCTATGAAAATAATATATATTATCAGCTGAAAGAAGTTAGATCACCACAGTATAACTTGTGGGGATTTTGTTTTTTGGAAATGAGTCTTTAGAGATGAGTTAGGAGTTAAGACTTTTTTTATAATTTTGTAACATTTCCATAGAATTTCATGGTGAGTTTAGGGAAATTTTGAGATGATATTTAAAAGGAAAGTATTAGTCACAGTAGAAGATGGTGTCAGCCTCAATTCTGAATTTCCTTGCTTTTCTCTTATTGTAACATAACGTTGTATGTGATTATTTTTATGTACAGTTATGTAGTCTTATTTATTTTCTTATTTACAAGGGCCTGAAGGTTACCTAGGGTCTGAGTCACAAGATCCATCACACTTCATTTCTCAGCAACCTGTGGTACAGGAAGAAGAAGAAGTCATGATAGCTCATTCCCATCAAGAGGAAGCTGACAATGAATATGTATCCAGGGGGTGTAGAAATAAATGTCATTCACATTTACATGACACTCTTGGACAGTCAGATCATCTGAGTCACCATCATCATGACTACCATCACATTCTGCATCACCATCATACCCAGAACCATCATCCACACAGCCACAGTCAGCGCTACTCTCGCGAAGAGCTGAAGGATGCTGGGATTGCTACTCTAGCCTGGATGGTGATTATGGGTGATGGACTACACAACTTCAGTGATGGCTTAGCAATTGGTAAGTGTTTATACAATTCTTTTGCCTTCTCATGTAATAACAGCAAGGTAAAATTGTTTCTCTGCTGCCACTTAACTTCTAGTGAGAGGATATCGGATAAGAGCCTTGCCTTAATAAATTAGCCAGTGATCTGCTAGTGGGTTTTGAATTGATCAGTCAAGGTTACAGATTGGAAACCTCGATAGCTAGTGCCAAACAGTAAACCATGACTGATTTGCTGCAACTGAGAAAGGTATAAGGATAATGACCAGATAATAGAAAAGACATTTCTTAAAGAAACAGACAATGGGGAGTTATAAATATTGCTTTAATTATTTTACACCCGAAAGATCAGACCAAGATTTTCAAAACTAGGAGCCTAAAGATAGGCACCTAAATTCATGCTTTAGGTACTTAAGTAGTTGGCCTCATGTTTCAAAAGTGCTGAGCATCCATTGATTTCAGGCTTGATGTTAATTCTCCTTATGCTGTGTTCATAAAGATAGGTGATCCCATGTCCTCACTCCTATAGCCTGTCTATAGTAGTCTCCAGTTTTCATTTTAATCAGGTCATCGGCTTTCATATTTTTCCTCAAGCTTCATTGACATTCACCAAGATCAGGATTCATACTTTAAATGTCCAGAGTCCCTAAGGCAGGGGTTCCTAAACTTTTTGAATGAATGTTTTAGTGTATATCCTGTGACTTTTTTAAAACCATAGCTTGTCTAAAAGTATAACAATATCTCCTCTTCCTGCATGGTTTATTCATGTCCCTATTCCTTCTCTCATGCATGTTCTATTCCTTCAGTTCTGTCATAGTGGAATGCTATAGCTTCCTTGGAAAGATTTAATGAGCTATTCACAAAAACCATATATGCAACACTGCATTTTGGACATTAGACAAGTGAGGTCAGGTTGGCTGTCGCCTACCTTTCTCTAGCAAGATGGATAATGAGAATTTTGGATGTAAAGTAAGATGGTGATAGGGTGGGGAAAAATGTTTTTTAAATGAGTAATCAACACCAACAAGTCAAGATCATGGAAGACTAACAGTTTTCTAGATGCGTTTATTGCTCTACAGATGTTGGATTCATTTTTAATGTTGGGTCATTTGCAACAATGCCGGGTAGTCAGTTCAAGGGCAGTAGCTTTACTGTAAATCACATTGCAGAGCTGAATTCCTTTTTCTTGTTTGCCTGAGGAAGGGTTACAATAAGTGATAGTGTATAAATATTTCTTTGGACTTCAGAATAATTTTTCAATGATGTGGACAAGCACACATTCTGTATCCAATTCATAATATAATATGACAGAGAGCTTCTGATTTAACATTTTTTAAAATAAAAATTTGACCGTTGAATCTAAATTTTCCAGCTTGTCAGTAGTGAAAACGTGGTAGGAAAAATAAGAGGATTTGCATGTAATAAAAGCCAAGAAGAATCAGTATCCTAAGTATATGTGTGAGACATTTGGGAAAGGATGGATTTGACGGACATGAAGTAAAATACAAGGGAAGGCTAATACAGTCTGTAATAAATGAGACCAGCCAATTTAATTGATTCATCTAGACTACTAGAAAGATGGATTTTTCCATTTGATCTGTCTAAAATTTCATATTAAGGGACAGCCCACCCTGCCAATCTTATGGGGAAGGAAAATCCAGGAATCTTTTTCCTAATGGTTCCAGGTATGAATGAAAAAAAAATTAATTTATTTTTGGTTGCGGGAAAATATTAGGCTGAAATAAACCTTCTAATTTGCAGTAAATGAGTTCTTCCCAGATTCATAATGATTCCTTACTATATTCCTGCATGTATTTATTTGGTTTTCTTGGACCTGTTTTATTTATTGGAATAGGATAGGACTCAAAGGTACTAAGGTATACTAGAATTCTGGTAGTATTGTTACAACATTAAACGTAATAAAGGGACAAGTTCCTGCCACCATAAACAGAAGAGGGTTTTTTTTTTTAATGGTGATATGCTCTTAATAAATGGTTAAAATGTAGAACATCTTAAAATTATAGATAAACCTTTATTGTAACAAGCACCCTTATTTTTTTTTTTTTTTTAGTCTTTCAAAGGAAAATCCCTTCAGACTATATTAAATATCCTTGTTTTAGGGAGACTATTTTAGGTAGTAGCTCCTTGAGTTGAAGTCTAATCTTTGTCTTTTTGCTTCTTGAACAAAAACATACATGAAGGCAAAGAAGAAAACAGTGAAAGATAGGAAAATGCTGCTTCTGTCTCACTAAAGCTTGTAGTTTTAGTTGCTGGGTAATCACAGGCACATCATATAGTATACATTCTTATTAGCCAATTAGGAACCTGGCAAAGTCATTTGGGCTAGAGAAGGCAAAAGAAAGAAGCCTACAATTGGAGGAATGAGGTGATGGAAAGGGAAGAAAACTTACCCTATGGAAGCTATAATAGTAGGACTCCTAAGTTTACGTTCTAGGAGTTGCTGAGGACACAACCATGGCAACAGTGATATCTTCTACCTCTCTTCTCGTCTCCTAATCAGGACATCTTTCAGGATTAGGAATAGAGGCCCAATTTATCATCACTCTTTCCCATTGTGTGGTAATACCCATGAGGTGAAGCTTGTTGCTCTCCCTGTCGCATGGACACTCATTGTCCAACATTCTCTCTCACTGCAAGTTTAAGCTCATTACAGAGTGATAACTTTAGAATGTCATAATCAACCAGTCAAGCAGGGTGGCTACTCATTAGGGGTTTATGTAGCTACGCCCCAGCAATAATGCCTGAGTTGTCAGCTGCTCTATAGACGTCACATGACAAAGCCCTGGCTGAGATGATTTAGTTGGGGTTGGTCCTGCTTTGAGCAGGGGGTTGGACTAGATGACCCTCTTCCAACCCTGTCTTCTATGATTCTTCTGTGTGACTGATGGTCTGTATGGTGCAGTGCCTTCTGCTGCCAGTGGGATTTCTGGTTGAAACATCTCCAGTCCCACCCTGCAGAATGCCATATGCTTCCATAGACTGCAGGCAGCAGGAGGGGAGACAGAGCAGGAAATACAGGCTTCTGTGCAGCTAACTCAAGTTTGTCTGACAGAGGAAGAGTGTAGCTCACAACTGTCAGCTTAATGTTCCATCAGTTCACTTTTTAACAACTTAACAAGATGGTAAATGAGCCAGTGAAGTCCGGAAACTGCTCTCACACTCCTACACAGCTATTTCTGCTCCTGTTTCTCCAGGGCCAGTAACGAGGGAAGCTTCTGAGCTTGAGTTGCTTTTGAGCCTCCTGGTAATGTGTGTCTGGTCAGAGGCAGAAGGGGCCTGTAGTGCTATGTGGGAGAGGGTTCAGACTTGAGGGGATGGTTTTGAGCTGCGAAGAGGTGAGGTGGCATGTGGATATTCCCGAGTTGTTGGTAGTTCAGGTGTGGGGACTGGTGAGGGTCTGGGGAGGTCCTGGGGGGAGGGGAGGGGGGGGGAAGGGAGAAGAATTGGGCTGGGTTTGAAGGGTTGAGTGTGGGGTGGGGAGGGAATCAATTGATGAATGAGGGTGTGGGTGAATGCTGTAAAGAGAGTTGGGAAAGAGTAGATTTAAAAACTAGAATGCAGGGGAAGAGCCTAAAGGTAGGGAGTATAGTAAAGGGATGACAGAGGAATCCCCTCCTTATTCTAGACAAGAAAGTGTCCTAATCTGAAAAGGGAATGGGTGCCCTCTTTTTTTTTTTTTGTCCTGCTCACTTCTCCACTAGCCATCCACTCTCCCCCATATCTCCTATCAAAATGCTTCCTTGAGGTGACAACCTGAATTCTTCCAGTTTTCCACTTTGAAAAACATGATCACCCTGGGAGGAGAAGGTAGTGTGGGCAATTTGCTACCACCACCCCTCCCCACCCCCCCAATGCTTATTTTCAGCACCAGTCACCACTGCAATAAAAACTAATCTCCATCAGTTCCATGTATGAACACGTTGTCCCATCTTAACATCTTGGTTTGTTAGAGGGACAAGATAGGTGAGGTAATATCTTTTATTGGACCAACTTTTGCTGGTGAGAGACAAGCTTTCGAGCTTACACAGAGCTGCTCTTCAGGTCTGGGAAAGGTCTTTGTTTGTTGTTAATAGAATTATACAGCCTTACCAGAAGTCTTGAAAATACCTAATCAGATTTTAGGACCTGGTATCTGCCTTTTCAGCTCCATTCATATGTACATTCATAAATTTTATATAACAGAGTTATTGGTCAATATTACCTTAGTGTTATTTTTCATTCACTTAAGATTTTAATAAATCATGGTACAGGCCTTGACAAAAGACATTATGCAAATAGAGTTTTGAATACATCCCAGGCTTCTCCTTCAAAAATTGATAAAATACTCTATATAAACCACTTCTTGAAAGTAGCAGTAGATGAACCACAAAACGTTAAGCTAAGGTGCCAAAGAATTTGAATTCTTAGATACATTTATTTGAGCCTTTGATCCGGAAAGAGGTTTCTTGTGATATTTCAAGTATTTCTTGATATCCAGCAGGGTTGACCCAACCACAAGAACAACCTCTCACCCTGTTTCAGTGCTAGATTTATTCAGGACAAAATGTTGTGAAATTGAGCAATATATACTCCCGGGTGAATTCTGCGCCACTACATGTGCGCAGAAATCATGTCGCCTGGAGATTTCTTTGCCTCCCTGCAGAAAAATGGTAAATCACCGCAGGGCTGGGGACACTCCAGCCAGTGGCCCCTATCCTGAGCCAGGATTAGCTGCTAGTCCCGGCTGCGTTGGAGGCAGGAGAGGATGGGACTCCAGGAATGGCTGGGGCTATGTCAGACCCACTCATAGACTCTAAGGTCAGAAGGGACCATTATGATCATCTAGTCTGACCTCCCGCATGATGTGGGCCACAAAACCTGACCCACCCACTCCTGGAAGAATTCTCTCCCTTGACTTAGCTGTAGAACTCCCAAATCATTATTTAAAGACTTCTAGTCGCTCAGAATCCTCCAGCAAGCGACCCCTGCCCCATGCTGCCGAGGAAGGCGAAAAACCTCCAGGGCCTCTGCCAATCTACCCCGGAGGAAAATTCCTTTCCGACCCCAAATATGGCAATCAGCTGATCCCCGAGCATTGCAGGCAAGATTCTCTAGCCAGACCTTCTGGAAAAGTTCTCTGTAGTAACTTTTAATATCCCATCATTGACCATTGTTATCGACCTATTGACTAAAATCACTGTATCCCATCAAACCATCCCCTCCATAAACTTATCAAGCTTGATCTTAAAGCCAGAGAGGTCTTTCGCTCCCACTGTTTCCCTCAGAAGGCTATTCCAAAACTTCACCCCTCTGATGGTTAGAAACCTTCGTCTAATTTCAAGCCTAAACTTCCCGACGGCCAGTTTATATCCATTCGTTCTAGTGTCCACATTAGTACTGAGCTGAAATAATTCCTCTCCCTCCCTGATATTTATCCCTCTGATATATTTAAAGAGAGCAATCATATCCCCCCTCAGCCTTCTTTTGGTTAAGGTAAACAAACCGAGCTCCTCGAGTCTCCTTTCATACGACAGATTTTCCATTCCTCGGATCATCCTAGTGGCCCTTCTCTGTACCCGTTCCAGTTTGAATTCATCCTTTTTAAACGTGGGAGACCAGAACTGCACACAGTACTCCAAATGAGGTCTCACCAGTGCCTTGTATAATGGAACCAGCACCTCCCTATCCCTACTAGAAATACCTCGCCTAACGCATCCCAAGACCGCATTAGCTTTTTTCACGGCCATGTCACATTGCCGACTCATAGTCATCCTGCGATCAACCAGGACTCCGAGGTCCTTCTCCTCTTCCGTTACTTCCAACCGATGCGTCCCCAGTTTGTAACTAAAATACTTGTTAGTTATCCCTAAATGCATCACCTTACACTTCTCACTACTAAATTTCATCCTATTACAGAAACCTCCCCCAGATTGAGGAAGCTCAGCATCCTTCCCTGCTTCCTGCTCCCATCACTCTTCAGCCGTGGGGGGAGAAGTCACTGTAAGGGGAGCTGCTCCCCCTTTTGCCCAACCCGTGTGCATCTGGACCTCCCATACCCAGACACCCCTGCCAAGCCTCACCTGCTACAACCACAACCCGCCTAGCCCTCCATACCCAAACCCCACCCCACTGAACCTCAACCAGTGCATCTGGAGCCTGCTGCACCCAGACCTCCACCCCACTGAACTCCTTGCACTCAACCCCCCCATACCTCCCAGAGCTCCCACATCCAGACTCCCAGTTAGCTGCACCCCAGACTCCCACCTCACCAAGTCCCACTCCCCCAGCACTCAGACCCCCCGATGAGACCCTGACACCCAGACTCCTCTCCTGAGCCCCAATCACTTTCACCTGGAACCTCCCTCCTCCCCTTCCCAACAAGACTTTGTGCATCCAGATTTCCCCCCTCCCCCCCCACTGAGCTGCCTGCACCCAGATTGTCCCACGCAGAATCCTCTCACCCCACACCTGGATCCCCCCACACTGAGCCCCTCCACACTTGGATCCTGCCTGGTTGAGTCTGCCTGCCCCATACTTGGTGCAGAGGGGCAGGGTCCCAGGGGTTTCTGGGGCAGGCCCAGGCCTTGTGCTGTATGGGGTGGGGGGCAGGGAGGCTGCAGGGTGGTCTCCCACCTTCATGCAGCCAGTGGTCTTTGCTCCCCACTACCATGCTGCTGGAGCCTCTGTATTTACAGATTGACAACTAAAACTTGCAGAATTTTAAAATACTGTGCGTAGAATTTTTAACTTTTTTGGTGCAGAATTCTTAATTTTTTTGGCAGAGAATGCCCTCAGGAGTAAATATAGAACTGGCTAGTAAAAATCGTGCTTTTAATCTACAGTGGCTTGAGTAAAGTGTAGGGTGAAGTTGGTTGATGAAGCATCAATCCCCTGCTTTTCTTGTTTTGGTATTTGAGAAAGACCAATGTTAGGTTTTTTTGCTTTTTAAGAAAAAGTGCTATAGGAGATGGGCTTGAAACAGAAATTACAAGGTTAAATTATTTTGTTATACAGGTTTGACTAGATGATGATTGTCCCTTCTGGCTTTAAAATCTGATGCACAGACACGCACACAGTTTCACTTTTCTTTGGAGTTCGGCCGTTCGGCCATTTCTGACCTAATCAGATATGAACACATGCAGCAGTGTTTCCAAGCTTGATTTCTTAAACTGTAACATTTTGGGTTTTTTTTGTCTTCTCACAGGTGCAGCCTTTACTGAAGGTTTATCTAGTGGATTAAGTACTTCTGTGGCTGTATTTTGTCATGAATTACCCCATGAGTTAGGTAAGACAGCACAATATTTTAGTAAATGATAGCTTGCTATGAATTTTGGAGACATAAAAAGATAATGCTTTATTTTACCAGTGCTTTATTGTATAGCAAACATTTTTCTGAAGTCTTAGGAGGAAATAAAATTTCTAACCAGGATCAGAAGTGTTCACTCAGTTTATAGCTGTTTGTAAACAGATTATAAAATTCATGAATGGATTTACTATTTAGAATTATTTGCAAATGTCAGAAGTTAAGTTTTGTTGATCAGATCACTCAGTTTGCAGATATTCAACATGTGCTATGTTTAATTACGTGGTATTATTTCTGTTCCTTAATTCGTGTGATTTATGTGTAAATTGTAAAAACAACAAGGAGTCTGGTGGCACCTTAAAGACTATCTTTCAACTGAATATGCAATTTGAAATTTGCTTCTGTCAAATATCTGCTTAACTTGATTTTTTTAAATCAAAATTCACTTTCAAAGTTACAACAAATATTGGTGGATTGCTTTTTCCACTATTATTCAGCTCTAGCTCAGATCTTGCCAAAGATTCCCATCCAAAGTCTAACTTGGGGATATTGTTTGGAAATCTACGTCTTGAGTCTTTCTAGTCAGATTGGATTAATCTGTGCATGTCTTCCACATAAGAATTTACATATTACTAGGTTATAGGTTTGGGGCCTGGTATCTGTCACAGAGAAGTCATTGGGAATTGGATTGGGCACTTAATCTTTTTTATCTCAATAGAATGAAGCTTGTCTTGTTTACTGAATTAATAGAGGCTGCCCATTGCTTAGAATGTTTCTGTGGATGATTTTAAAAAGAAATCTCATCAAGTCTGTCTTGGCTGGAAATTTGCCTTGACATAGGATTTTACAGGTTGTGGTATAAAATGGTGGGATTACATAGAGATTAGCCGGGGAGTCACAGCCCCCAGAGAGAAATGGTTTGCAAACATACATGTGTGTAATAGGTAAACACTTTAAACCATGGCAATTTCCTTGACTGTTAGTTTGGAGTGGCATAGGGATATTTCCCTACTCTTATCCATTTCAGATTAGCACTGCTGTTAATCATTCTAGTGAAACTGAGATACATAAAGGTCACTTTTATAGAAATTAGTAAAGAAATTCTTAAGCAATGACTGGGCTAGAGTATAAAGTATTTAGAAAAGTCACTGGGTAAGTGGCAGAACCATGATGAGAACACCTCACATAGCAATTTTTTTTCAAAATTCATTAAACCCAGTTTGTGGAAAAACTACTTTTATACAGTGTTCACTGATGTTGAATACTGCAGAATACTTTGGTTAAAATGATATACATTATTAAATCAAATAAGTCCGACAGCATGCATTTTCCAGAATACTAAAAATAAACTAAAAATGTGATCTTGTGCAAGACTAAATTTTCATACTATAGATTGTGGCTATGAAGCAGTTTTCATGTGTTCACTCATTGACTGACTTATTTCCCCATAAATGAACAACTTATTTTGTGGACGAAAACTTTTGAAGAAAGCCAATAATGGGCACTAAAATAGTTAAATATATTCATTCTAAGTGGTGAAAATAAATGTTACTGCACATGTCATAATAGTTACGTGAGTGGGTGAAAGATGCTTTATTTTTTTCTGCTATAGGAGATTTTGCTGTACTTCTAAAAGCTGGCATGACTGTCAAACAAGCTGTTCTTTATAATGCTCTGTCAGCTATGCTAGCATATCTTGGAATGGCAACTGGGATTCTTATTGGTCACTATGCTGACAATGTTTCAATGTGGATATTTGCACTTACTGCTGGCTTGTTCATGTATGTGGCTCTTGTTGATATGGTAAGTATGTGACTAGAACTACTTGCTATTTACATAACTGAGATTCAGAACAATACCAGAATAGGTTTGTCATAAAACAGGAAGTGGGTTTCTTTCCTTTAAGAAAATATTGACCACATGTATTACATATTTCTTAACCTAAAGACTGACACCATTTAATTTGTTCTTAAGGAAGCTTTTCAACATGATTATGGAACACAAACAAGTAAATAGACTAAGTTTTATTGTGAGTAGTGTAATGTGTTGGAAGTTCTTCGTCAAATAATTGAAATTTTATGTCAAATCGGAATATTACTAGAATTTTTTTCTGCTTCATAAAGCAAAATTCTCTGGGAATGCACATAAACACATTGTAAACAATCTTTAGGCACCTGGATGTTGTTGCTTTATTGAGTAAAATTGTTCAGGTTCTGGATTTGTAGAAGAAGTTGGTGGAATGGAACATTTAAGGATGATGGTCTCTGGTAGTAAGTATTGAGGCAAAAACATTTTAAAAAAATTAACAGTGAGGGGAGGCAGAGATGTTTATTTTCAGTGAGACATTCCCCCTATGTCAGCCTGTTCTTTCAATTACTTTTAAATACCAGTTTATTAGTGATGAAAATGCTGTGGCTGGTGTATTGGATAATGGTGCAATGGCCTAGCTGTACACCATTGGCATGATCCTGAGACGTGCTGTACACTTGCAATAAATCTTCAGCACTTCTCTGGATTAAACCAATACAGTATTACAGCACAGGAAATTATTCTAATGGATAAAAATAACGTACAAACTTGTTCTTGTTTCCAGTTTCTAGAACTATACTGCTTATGAAAATCAGATTATATTATTTATAATTTGTAAATAAGTCATCTATGCACCAATAATATAATTAGAAGACATGAATTTCATTTGGTATAATTCCTGAAAATAAATGGTGCTGATTAGACCTGTGCTACATCACCACTTTCCAAGTTATGATGAGCAGTTTGGAGGCAGATCTGATATCCTTACTCCATGAGGACTAGCAATTTACTCCACAAGTGGTGTCACTGAAGTCAGTGGGACTACTCAAAGAGTAAGATACTATTCCACATGAATGAAGCTGACAGGAGTAAGATACTGCTCCACATGAGTGAGGGTTACAGAATCTGGCCCTTAATGACCAAGTCAGAATAGTATCAGTCATTTATTTTGAAGATGTTAATATATATATATTTTTTTTTATTTAGGTGCCTGAAATGCTGCACAATGATGCTAGTGATCATGGATGTAGCCGTTGGGGATATTTCCTGTTACAGAATGCTGGAATCCTGTTAGGTTTTGGGATTATGCTGCTTATTTCTGTGTTTGAACATAAAATTGTGTTCAGCATAAACCTATAATTTTGGTTACCTGATGTTGAATTGAAGATTATAGTAGATGTGGTTCTGCTTTTTCTATTAGCTACTGTAAATGAGCTCTAGGCTTTATAGACTAGGCATTCTTTTTAACTGATGTATCTTTTTTTCCAGAAGTAAAACTGAATGGTATGAACTGTTTACACACAGTGCTCAGTATTGTATGAGGTACTATAGATAACTGCGCTAGTCAGAGTGCTGCACTGTTACACATGGTAAAAGTGCCAAATCCATAAAGGAGTATCACTTTTTTTACAATTTTTATTTTAAATTATTGTTTTGTGAATTCATTTACTGCATGTAATAATTGTGAGATTTTAGCATCTTGTACTTTTTCCTAAATGGTGCTTGCTTGTATAAACAAGTGAAATGGCCATGTTCTTATTGTAGTATGAAATGCAAAAATTGTCTACTTTTTGTATTTCATGAAACAGTGAATACTCTTAACATATGGGCATAGTGAGTATTGTAAAACAAAATATTGGAAGAGAGAAATGTAATAAATGGGGTAGAGCTATCGGCCATTATGGGAGTTACAAATCAGACACAGCTTATCCAAAGTGTACCCAAGTTGAGTCAAAATATGGAAATTTCATGACAAAGCTTGCTGCAATAATGAAGCTGGAAGAAATTGTGTGTGTAATCTATGTACAAGAAAAATGACCAGAACTACAAGCTGAGGCAAAGGGAACAACAAGAAACATGAACAGCTCTTTTTAGAGAAATGATGTATTTCATGTGGTGAGATGTGCTATCTTAATATTTGCATCTATATAAAACCAAACAGAAAATGGGTGAAATCTTGGTTCTGTTGAATCAATGGCAAGGCCTCATTGGCTTCAGTGGGGCCAGGATTTCACCCATAGAACTTATCTGAAAAATGCTGCTTCTGCTGCCCACAGTGTTTGATCTTGACTTTGTACATGTCAACGGGATGTCTCCTTTGTAATTATGAAAATGGTAGTACCCAGGGAAGATATGTAAACATTTTGGGGCATCTTGTATACTGCTCGGTAATTTTGTTTATCTTAAATATTCTGAACTCTCTGACATAGCACTAAGAATCTCTCTGCATTTTTCTTAAATTATGTAGCTCAGCATTTAAGCCCATACACTTTCATATGCAAAGGCATCTAGAAAGAACAAAGTAATTCAAAAACTTTGGCTCAGCCAAACCATGAAATCATGCAGTCTTCTCACGGGTGCACAGGAAATATGGGAGGTGTGTGTACACGGAACGGGGGTGATAATTTGTGGATACCAGCCCTGCAGAAGGACTTTGCTAGATTTCTCTTCCGCTTTTTTTCTTCTTATTACAAGACCAGTAGCTGTTCTTTTTCCCTTTCTATGTTATATGGGAGTTGGAGAACTTGAATCTGATCTCCATGTCACTACGGGCAGCGTTCCATAGCACATGCTGCTTAGTGCAGCTCCTGCCCTGCCTGCTTTGTTTATGCTGCTCATTAGTGGTGGATATTTTGTGTATTGGAAAGGGGATGCTCTGTGGAGCTGGAGGGCATCCTCTGTAGTAGCTTTACCCCTCTGCGGGATCACTGGTGATGAAGATTGCTCTGGGGCTTTCCATTTGATCAGTGTGTTCCAGTTCCTTTTAGCTCATCATGTTTACACTTTAGACAAATTTTCTTACTAAACGGTTGTGTGATGAACATTAACCCTACCTTCAAATCTCACTACTGGACATGCTCACTAGCATGTGGTGGAAGAAAGGAAGGTTTGGTACAGTCTTAGATTCTATCATAATTACACCTGAATAATGGAGAAAGCTCACTGAGTGCAAAGTCTTTAGTAGAGATGATTGGTTTAGTCCAAATATGTTCACTTGACAAAACATTAGTATTCTCTGTTACCATTGTCTGTGCATGCATCTGGTATTTGTGTTATATCCTTGAAATGGAAATTCTGAACCTCATTATCCTTGATCTCCAAGCCAGCTTTGAGGTTTATCAAAGTAATAAAGTGGCTAACTACTTCATTTAATTTGAAATTGTCTATTTAGTGTTGCTGGGTAGAATCTGGGTTTTAAATGTGGAACTAAAACTTGCCACACTCAGAGGTTTCAATGTCTTTCCCATGGCCCTTTTGGACCTAAGCTATGTAATGCAACTTAACATGAATTAATGAGAATAAAAGGAGAAGATTCTAATTGCTGGTGGTTAGATTTCTTTTGTATGAATTATACACTCCAAAACCATGTAAAATAAGTACTGATCTAAAATTCAATTCATTCCTCACTCTATTTTGAAGTCTCAAAGAGCCATACATCAGTATTAGAGAGACAAGGTGGCTGAAATAACACCTTTTATTGAACCAATAAAAGATATTACCTCACCTACCTAGTCTCTCTAATTTCCTGGGACCAACACTGCTACAACAATAATGCAACTATACATCAATATTGACATCTCAGGAATAACAGAGTTTTAAAATGAGGACCACACCTTGTGGGCTCATCCTGGATCAAAGTGCTGGTGAAATTAAGATTAACCAGTAAGGGGAATCTGAAGTGAGAGCAGCAGGAGGAACTGGTTCCTGGATTGGGAACTATTACATGGAAACATTTTTGTTCCCATTTTTCCACTTTGAGGCAGCCCATCACTACAAGCAATTTTTGCAACAGCACCTAATTGAGAGGAAAGAAGATTCCCAGCTGGGGAATCTCTATTCTCCTTTCTTCTGAAGAAAAATCTCTCCCAGTTATTGGTCCCTTCTTCACTCCAACGGGCACAAGGAGATTACCACCACCCCCTAGTGTCTCCCTTCCTTTACCAGGAGAGGAAAGGAGAGAGATGCACTCTCTCCAGCTCCATAGGTAGTCTATTGATGAAATGTATTTAAATCTTCTACAATCCAGGATGCTGTATTAGAAATTTCTGGGACAAGCTCTGCCCCTTCCCATATTTTATTTTATTTGTTTAACATCACCACACAGTTTCCATCCTGAAACAAATAGGTGGGGAGACCAGTGATGTGCCCCTAACCAACTAACCCACTCTGCATGTGCATACATGTAGCATTTGATTGGATGGATGGCTATGGCCCTCTATGGGTTAAAGAATTCCTTTGGAAAACATTTCTTTTGCCTCCCTATTTTTCCCCTTGCTGCATTCCATCACTACAGGCTGATGCAATGCTGCCCCTTCTCATTAATATTAAAGTGACGACAATCACCAAAATAGATCCTCCCTTGATCTATTTGAACTCCTTGGACTGAGCATTTTGAGGCAGCTCCACATGTTTGAACAAGGGGAGTCAAGTGATTAAAGAAAATTAATTGCAATTAATCATGCGGTTAATTGCAATGTTAAACAATAATAGAATACCATTTAAATATTTTTGGATATTTTTTGCATTAAAATATATTGATTTCAAATACAACACAGTGTACAGTACTCACTTTATATTTACTTTTTATTACAAATTTTTGCTGTAAAAAAAATAGTATTTTTCAATTCACCTCATCCAAGTACAGTAGTGCACTATTTTTATCATGAAAGTTGAACTTAAAAATGTAGACTTATGTACAATAACAGCATTCAAAAGTAAAACAATGTAAAACTTTAGAGCCTACAAGTCCACTCCGTCCTACTTCTTGTTCAGCTAATCGCTAAGATAAAGTGTGTTTACATTTGCAGGAGATGATGCTGCCTGCTTCTTATTTACAATGTCACCTCAAAGTGAGAACAGGTGTTCACATTGCACTTTTGTATCCGGCAATACAAGGTATTTACGTACCAGATATGCTAAATAGTCGTATGCCCTTTCATGCTTCGGACACCATTCCAGAGGACATGCTTCCATGCTGATGACGCTCAGTTTAAAAAAAAAAAAAAAAAAAAAAAACTTTAATTAAATTTTGATTGAACTCCTTGGGAGAGAATAGTATGTCTCCTGCTTTGTTTTACCCGCATTCTACCATGTATTTCATATTATAGCAGTCTCGGATGATGACCCAGCACATGTTCATTTTAAGAACCCTTTCACTGCAGATTTGACAAAACTCAAAGAAGGTACCATTTGTCTTAGCGATTGGCTGAACAAGAAGTAGGACTGATTTCAGAGTAGCAGCCGTGTTAGTCTATGGGTACGTCTTCACTTACCGGAGGGTCCGGCGGCAGGAAATCGATGTTCTGGGATCGATTTATCGCGTCTGGTTAAGACGCGATAAATCGATCCCGGAAGTGCTCGCCGTCGACGCCGGTACTCCAGTTCGGCGAGAGGAGTACGCGGCATCGACGGGGGAGCCTTCCTGCAGCGTCTGGACCCGCGGTAAGTTCGGACTAAGGTACTTCGAATTCAGCTATGTTATTAACGTAGCTGAATTTGCGTACCTTAGTCCGAAGTGGGGGCTTAATGGGGACCAGGCCTATATCTGCAAAACGAACAGGAGTACTTGTGGCACCTTAGAGACTAACACATTTATTTGAGTATAAGCTTTCGTGGGCTACAGCCCACTTCATCGGATGTATAGAATGGAACACACGAAGATATTTATACATACAGAGAACATGAAAAGGTGGAAGTAGCCATACCAACTGTAAGAGGCCAATCAATTGAGATTCACTCTCATCAGCAGGAGGAAAAAAAAAACTTTTGAAGTGATAATTGAGATGACCCATAGAAGGTGTGAGGATAACTTAACATGGGGAAATAGATTCAATTAGTGTAATGACCCAACCATTCCCAGTCTCTGTTTAAACCTAAGTTAATTGTATCTAATTTGCATATTAATTCAAGCTTAGCAGTCTCTCTTCAGAGTCTGTTTTTGAAGTTTTTTTGTTGCAAAATTGCCACCTTCAACCACTCAGTGACAGACTTGACTTCTATGGGTCATCTAAATTGTCACTTCAAAAGTTTTTTTTCCCTCCTGCTTATGAGAGCTCATCTCAATTGATTGGCCTCTTACAGTTGGTATGGCTACTTCCACCTTTTCATGTTCTCTGTATGTATAAATGTCTTCTTTGTGTGTTCCATTCTATACATCCGATGAAGTGGGCTGTAGCCCACGAAAGCTTATGCTCAAATAAATGTGTTAGTCTCTAAGGTGCCACAAGTACTCCTGTTCTTTCTAAGTAGGACTGAGTGGATTTGTGGGCTCTAAAGTTTTACAGGGTTTTGCTTTTGAGTGTAATTATGTAACAAAAAAAATCTACATTTGTAATTTGCACTTTCACAATAAAGAGATTGTATTATGGTACTTGTATGAGGTGAACTTAAAAATATGATTTCTTTTGTTTATCCTTTTTACAGTGCAAATATTTGTAATATAAAGTGAGCACTACACTTTGTATTCTGTGTTGAAATTTAAATCACTACATTAGAAAATGTAGAAAACATCCAAAAATATTTAATAAATTCAACTGGTATTCTTTTAACAGTGCGATTAAAACTGATTAACTCAAAAAAATTAATCACAATCACGTGAGTTAACGGCAATTAATCGACAGCCCTAATTTGAACCTCTTGGATTGAGCATGATGTCCTTGATTCTTTTTACACTTACGCAATTTCATTAAATCTTTGCACTTTTTAAGGGGGAAATCTTGTCCTACACCAAAACCAACAAGCTAGGTTTGCAAGAGAAGATCCTGAGCGGTTTTAGGTAGAGGGAGGAATTCTCCCCTTAGATTCCATGGCAGTAGCAAAACTGCTCCAAGGTGCTACAGCCATCTGTGACTTCTCTCATATTTTACCACCTCTAGATCTTCCATCCAGTGCTGTTGCAGCAGTCCTTTTCTCTTATAAAGTCCTCCTAACACCCCCACCCTGAATCTTATCCAAAAGGAATATGGTGAGGGTGCTGTCTATGCCTTCAATGTTCACTTTCCTCTGATTTTTTGACTCCTGGCTTGCTCTCTTCCTTTCCTGACAGTCTCCCATAAGCATCCTTGGCGACTTTAATTTTACATTAACACATCTGATCCCTTAATTGCCCATCTCTGTTCTCTCACCCTCCAGACTCAAAACTGTGGCCTATCCCTGTTGCCATCTTGTGGACGTTCAGCCATCAACTGAAACGTAACATCTCCAACACCAAACTGTTAAATCGTCTCTACAGAGCCCTCCCCTTTCTCACAGTAGAGAATCAACCTAGTATTGCCATTACCCTCCCTGTTGCTTGAGCTCAATATTACCCACAAAAATCTAGGACATGCTGCCTATACCCTACCAAGGGCTCAAGGCATGACCTGGTTAATTTAGGCACCCCCACCCTTTCCCTACCAAAGGCTCGGGGTATAAAACACCCACCCTGTCTCATGGGGCTCTTTGGGTCTGCAGCATCTTTTCCCAGGGAAAGAGCCTTACACAGCTGTGCTCTAAACATCTATTTATTAGCAACACACACACAATACATATGCTAAACAAATCTCTTATGCTCACTTCTCCCAATATACAGACAAACTTCACCTGATGGCCAGTCAAGAGCCACTCATCTGGGGTTTCCAGCTATGCCTCTGCACATCATGGTCATGCATGTCCTCTCTACCTCTGTCTCGTATTTTAGTCTGTAAGCTCTTTGGGGAGGGACTGATATTTGTACAGCACCTAGCATAATGGGGACAAATCAGTTTATGGGTGTTAGGTGCAACCACAATATCAATGTTTAATAAAAACAGCAGCCTGAGAGCTGAAGTATCCTCTACTAGGGTTGTGTGCTGCCCCTGCCTACCTTTGGTGTACAGCTGGTGAATCCCTCTAATCATCTTCAGCAGCCACAGGCAGGGAACATTTATAGAGCTGCGCTCTGTAGGATGTGTGGATCCCCTCTTGACTCCTCAAATATTGACCTACCCCCCCCGAATCATCATAGAATATCAGGGTTGGAAGGGACCTCAGGAGATCTAGTCCAATCCCCTGCTCAAAGCAGGACAAATCCTATATATTTTTTATAACCCCAGTTCCCTAAATGGCCCCCTCAAGGATTGAGCTCACAACCCTGGATTTAGCAGGCCAATGCTCAAACCACTGAGCTATCCCGCCCCCCACGTGGCAGAACTTAACAGAGCATCTGCAGGCAGGGCCTTTGGTGAACTTGCCCCTAACTCAGTGTCAAATAATAAACAATATAGTATTTTCATTCTAAAAGTAGTCTGAAAATTGACCATTATTCTAATATAATTTAGACCTGCTAAATAACTTAACTCAGAGCACCTGAAGTAGTTCAGTCTATTGTTGCCATTGAAATGATCAATATTCTACCAGAGGACCTTAAGAGGGGAAAAAATATCTGCAGTGTCTATTGGTGATGCATCATCTTTGAAAGACAGACCACTGTAACCAATTACTTTTCTTTAACTTTAGGCTTAATATGCTGATGAGGAATACTCCTGGGGGAATTCTGCACCACTGCGCAATGCAGGATTTTGCAGAAATTAACGTACATTCAGAATTTATTTCCCCCCACAGAAATGGGCTGCAGTGTTGTTAGCCAGCACTGTGGGCCACTGGACTCGGCAGAGCCCAGCTTGCACATAGAAGACACTGCTGGGGGGAGGGGGAGCGGAGGGGGAGCGAGAGGGAGCTAGAGGATTTCTGGCAGCTGCAGTTCCCAGAATGCCTTGAAGGAAGGAGAGGGCGGTGCACAGGAAACTTCATGCAAGCCTGGGACCCAGCATCAGGCTGTTTCTCCCTCTGGATCCCTGTGCTGGGGGGGAGGGAGGGAGGATGGGTGTCTTGGGAAGGGGAGCCCCTGAGGTTGGTCTCTGGGGAAGAGGGGGTTTGGGTGTATTGGCTGGGGGGCCACAAGAGGGTTCTGAGGGGGAGGGGTTGTGAGTGTCTGGCCCCTGGGGTAAGGAGGTAGAGAAACAGGAACTAAGTTGTCACAGGAGTTTCTTTAACTCTCTACTCCTGGGGGAAATTTTGTGTGTCTGTCTGTATGTTTACAGACATACTTGCTGACAGGTATTTTGAATACATTACCAAAATAATTGAAACAGGCATGATTATGTAGTGTTATTTTGACAAAATTTGAAGAATTTTGCAGAATTTTGATTTTTTTTTTTTGGCACAGAATGCCCCCTGGAGTATGAAGAAGAAGCCTTTATTCCTGATGAGAGGGACTTTTCTTTTAACCTAAGTGTATTGAGGAGGTCCATCTGTTCTATAGACCTGAGATCTCAAAAAGTTATGTTGGTTATATGAAGGTGGAGGAGAACTAATCACATGAAAAAGCAAAAAGCAAAATAGATTATTGTGCTGCTCTAGCTTGGATTGGGGACCACTCTAGTCCTTTGCAGTTGCCTACAGACTCCAGGAAGCTACAAAGATGTCACCCACATCGCTGGAGCTGAACATCCTAAGAGGTACAGCTTAGATTCCATGCCCAATGCTCGATTTCAGTCTACATGACTGTTTCACAGGAAGATTTAGGCAACAATGTTATCCAATAAAGAGGTGATATTTTACTATAATTTCTATAAAATTTTGTAGCTACTTCAGAAATCCAAAAAGTGTTGCCTATGATCCTCTGAAAGTGCTTGGGTAACTAAACAGAAATGGCCTCATTAGAATAAACTACTGTAGGTGATGGGGTTGTTTTAGATTAATTAAATGCAGCAATATTTCTGTAACTTGTGTATTCTTTGTAACAATTGATTGAGTTATCTGTAGCCCTCTGTTTAAAACAAAAATTGCATTCTGCATGGAGTTGATGGAATCAATAAATTCTACTTTGTTGCAAAGCTTAATTCAGTGTTCCATTTAAAGTTCATGGGTGATTTCATTCTAATAAAATCAGAGAGTGCCATGTGTCTCAGGATTTATCTAGATGAACAGTTTACTAAAAGTTCCCTAGTGCACATTGACCAACTTCCTGTTTCGTAGTAGGTCAGAGTCAAGAGATTGGGGTTCTAATCCACTCTGTGCCACAAACTTCCTGAGTGAAGTTAGGGAGATCACATACTCTCGCTTTGCCTAATTTTCTCATCTGTATAGGATGTTACATTTAATTCATTCATGGTGCTTTGAGATACTTGGATTGAAGATGCTACAAAAATACAAAGTTCTAAACCTAGAATTTCTGTTGAATAATACAGTGTGAAACTATTTATGAAGCTCCAGAGGATGGATTCCTACTCTTATTTGGAAGGAAGGAGCTTTATGCCAGGAGGAAGGTGGAAGGGAGGAACGTGAGAGGAAAACATAAGGAAGGAGGGGTCCTGAGCAGAAAGGGATCAACAATACAAAGATAAGGGGAAGGGATAAAATAATATAAAAACATAACTGTAAGAAGCTATTAATTCCATATTTTGATCTGTAGCCAAAATGTAGTTTATGTGCTTGACTTCAGCAAAGAGGGTTGAGGAGGCTCCACCTACTTAGTAGACAATTTTCAGCACCCTCACCTGCAGAGGAGAAAGAGCCACCATGATTACAACTCATTATTGAGCATGTGTTCACTGCAGAGCCAGCCTGGGCTAACCAAGACAGGCAGCACATTCCTACTGCAAAGTACTACCTGTGGCAAACCTGTGTAACTGGGTCCACAATGCTGCTGTACTAGCCTGTGTCTTGAGATGGTTTTCTGGTGAGCTATCCCCTGGTTCTAAGCGGTGCATTAAACTGACCTGCTCTGAATTCATTCTTAATGTGCTCTCACTTTCAGCTAGTATGGAGCTGCTGTCTGTGACAGTGACATAGCAATCCTTGATTTAAACTTCCAAGTGGTGTTGCTTATTAATGTAGACAGTTTGGAAGAAGAAAGCAAACAGCAAGAACTTTTACTGAAAATGTCATTAAGGAATTCAGTTTGCAAATCACATTGTGAGTCATAGGCCTTGTCTACACTACGAGAGTAGTTCGATTTTACTTAAATCGAATTTTTGGAATCGATATTGCAAAGTCGAACGTGTGTGTCCACACTAAGGACAGTAATTCGACTTTGTGAGTCCACACTAACGGGGAAAGCGTCGACATTGGAAGCTGTGCACTGTGGGCAGCTATCCCACAGTTCCCGGAGTCCCCGCTGCCCATTGGAATTCTGGGTGGAGCCGCAAATGCCTTCTGGGTAAAAAAAATGTGTCCAGGGTGCTTTTGGGTAACTGTCGTCATCCGTCCATCACTCCCGCCCTCCCTCCCTGAAAGCGCCGGCGGGAAATCAGTTTGCGCACTTTTCTAGTCAGTGACAGCACTGCGAGCATGGAGCACACTGCGACCATCGCTGCAGTTGTGGCCGCTCTCAACGCCTCGCAGCTTATCATACACCTTTCCCTGAGGCAGATGCAGATAAGTCAGGCGAGGAGGCTACGTCACCGCGGTGATGGCCTGAAGTCCGAGAGTAGCACAGACCTCTCAGAAAGCAGGGGACCCAGCGCCGAGGACATCACGGTCGCAATGGGTCATGTTGATGCCGTGGAACGGCGATTCTGGGCACGGGAAACAAGCACTGAGTGGTGGGACCGCATAGTGCTGCAGGTCTGGGATGAATCCCAGTGGCTGCGAAACTTTCGCATGCGGAAGGGAACTTTCCTGGAACTTTGTGAGTTGCTGTCCCCTGCCCTGAAGCGCAATGACACCCGGATGCGAGTAGCCCTGACTGTCCAGAAGCGAGTGGCCATAGCCCTCTGGAAGCTTGCAACGCCAGACAGCTACCGGTCAGTCGCGAACCAGTTTGGGGTGGGCAAATCTACTGTGGGGGTTGTTGTGATGCAAGTAGCCAAGGCAATCGTTGATGTACTGCTGCCAAAGGTAGTGACCCTGGGAAACGTGGAGGCGATCATAGATGGCTTCGCAGCGATGGGATTCCCAAACTGCGGTGGGGCCATAGATGGAACTCACATCCCTATCCTGGCACCGGACCACCAGGCCAGCCAGTACATTAACAGAAAGGGCTACTTTTCCATGGTGCTGCAAGCACTGGTGGACCACAGGGGACGTTTTACAAACATCTACGTCGGATGGCCGGGCAAGGTTCATGACGCTCGTGTTTTCAGGAACTCTGGTCTGTTTAGACGGCTGCAGCAAGGTATTTACTTCCCGGACCACAAAATAACTGTTGGGGATGTGGAGATGCCTATAGTCATCCTCGGGGACCCAGCCTACCCGCTAATGCCCTGGCTCATGAAGCCCTATACTGGCGCCCTGGACAGTGAAAAAGAACTCTTCAACTACCGGCTGAGCAAGTGCAGAATGGTGGTGGAGTGTGCTTTTGGCCGTCTCAAGGGGAGATGGAGAAGCTTGCTGACTCGCTGTGATCTCAGCGAAACCAATATCCCCATTGTTATAGCAGCTTGCTGTGTGCTCCACAATCTCTGTGAGAGCAAGGGGGAGACCTTTATGGCGGGGTGGGAGATTGAGGAAAATAGCCTGGCTTCTGATTACGCACAGCCAGACAGCCGGGCGATTAGAAGAGACCAGCGGGACGCGCTGTGCATCCGGGAGGCTTTGAAAGCTAAGTTCCTGAGTGAGCAGGGTAACCTGTGACTGTAAAGTTTGTGTACAGAGAAGCCGAACCTGCCCCCGTTTCTTTACCCAGTTTATGTTGACTATCCTCTCCAGTTACATACCCCCTTCTCCCCCCCTTCCAACACACGTTTCGAAATAAAATCAGTTCTACTTTGTTAATGAACACCGTTTTCTTTACTACTGTTTTCGCGGGAATTTTTTAAAACTGGGACGCGGATTGTGGTGCGGAGCGGGTGTAGTGTAGTGACGCAAAGAAAGCTTCTAAACTCAAGGATTGACAGGCTCCGCTGTGGTGGGCTGGTTCTTTCAACGGAGCCTGTCACCCCTCCTGATCGGGACTGTGTGTATGGGGGGGCTATGTGACTTTGTGGCAGGGGGAGGACGGTTACAGATCTCCTGCTGTGTGGCTCTGTGATCCTGCATAAGGACCGCCGCTTAAGATCTGTAACTGCCCTCCCCCGCCACAAAGTCACAGAGCAACCCACCCCCCACTACAGAACATGAAAACCACCTCCCAGACTGACCAGGGCAACTAGTCACTGCACTGTGTATGTGCCCTGCTGCTGTACCTGCCCCCGCCTATGTACCCTGCCAAAGGTGACTGTCCTGTCCAATTACCATCCCCCTTTCCCCCCCTCCTCCAAAAGAACATGATGGAAACATTAGTTAACAGAAACATATTTTTTATTATCAACTACACATGGAACTGGGAGGTGAAACTTGGACGGGGGCTTGTGTCAGGCGGGAAGGAAAGAACTTGTCAAATTTTGGGAAATGAGAGCCTTCTGCTACTAGAGCTCTCTGCAGGGGTGGAGTGAGAGTTGGCGTGGACTCTGCCGCCTCTCCTTCTGTGCACTTTGGGTGAGGGGGATATGGGACTTGGTGGCGGGGGAGGGCGGTTAGAGATGGACTGCAGTGGGGCTCTGTCCTCCTGCAGAACATCCACAAGGCGCCGGAGCGTGTCCGTTTGCTCCCTCAGTAGTCCAAGCAGGGTTTGAGTCGCCTGCTGGTCTTCCTGCCGCCACCTCTCCTCCCGATCCATGTTTGCTTGCTGCATTTGGGACAAGTTCTCCCGCCACTGGGTCTGCTGTGCTGCCTGGGCTCGGGAGCAGGCCATAAGCTCTGAGAACATGTCCTCCCGTGTCCTCTTCTTCCTATGCCTAATCCTCGCTAGCCTCTGGGAGTGTGATGCCAGGCTAGGTTGTGAGACAGTCGCAGATGGGGCTGTGGGAATGGGAAAAAGGGAGTGAATTCCTCAGAAAGATAAATGTAGTTGTGAACAAAGAACATAGTCTTTCTCTGTGAACAAGACCATGCACAGCACCTATCACATGCGCACTCAGCACAAGGTCGAATTCTCGGCCTTCGCATTCAGTGCCTGGGGTCTTGCACAGCACATTTGAGAACCGTGTCAGGACAACGGAATTTCTGTTGCAGGCAGACATGGTAAGCCGTAGACTCGTGGCAGCTTAAAACTTTAATATTAGCAATGGCCTCATTTCACATTGAAATCAATGTCGGTCCCTGCTGCCAGCAATCCGGCAAGCAGGAACTCTGCTCCTGTCCCACACCCTCGCGGCTGTCCCCGGGAATGATCCCTTTCGGCTGCCCCTCTCCCGCCTCCACCGCGTGGCTGCAAACCAGCGGTTACAGTTCTGTAAAGGAACGGTAAAGCAGTCCCAACACTAACATTCCCCTACCTCATTCAAAGCAGGTCACCATGAGCGACATCACCCTCATGAGGATCTCTGACAGCGAGAAAGAGAGAATGCTCCGGGAAAGCCTCCAAAGACCAGGGCCGTATGCCGCCCTGCTGTGCAGAGCAATGATTCCCGAGTACTTGCTTGTCTCGTGGCGCGGCAACGTGTCGTACTACGGAGGACCCAATAAGGCCGCTCTCCCCAGGAACCTAATGCAACGGATTTCCAATTACCTCCAGGAGAGCTTCCTTGAGATGTCACAGGAGGATTTCTGCTCCATCCCCGGACATATAGACCGCATTTTACTGTAGCTGCTGTAGCAGTGACTAAACAGTAGAGCGGCTTGGGCAGGACAATCATGCAAAACTGGACATTGCTAGATTTTTTTTTCAATAGTTGCACTGCCCATGACTGAACCGTTAAGCGCCTAGGGCAAACTAATCATGAGAAACCCATTTTTTTAATTGTTAATATTCCTGTTCTGTTAAAAATAAATGTTTAGATGTTTACAACACTTACTGGCTGATCCTTCCCCAGATTCTGTGTCCGGGGTAACGGCTGGGGACGGTTGGTAGGGGATCTCTGTAAGGGTGATGAAGAGATCCTGGCTGTCGGGGAAACCAGCGTTGTGAGTGCTGTCGACTGCCTCGTCCACCTCTTCTCCTTCCTCATCTTCCCCGTCCGCTAACATGTCCGAGGATCCGGCCGTGGACAATATCCCATCCTCAGAGTCCACGGTCACTGGTGGGGTAGTGGTGGCGGCCGCACCTAGGATGGAATGCAGTGCCTCGTAGAAACGGGATGTCTGGGGATGGGATCCGGAGCGTCCGTTTGCCTCTTTGGTCTTCTGGTAGCCTTGTCTCAGCTCCTTGATTTTCACGCGGCACTGCGTTGCATCCCGGCTGTATCCTCTCTCTGACATGTCTTTAGAGATCTTCTCGTAGATCTTTGCATTCCGTTTCTTGGAGCGCAGCTCGGAAAGCACGGACTCATCACCCCACACAGCGATGAGATCCAAGACTTCCCGATCAGTCCATGCTGGGGCCCTCTTTCTATTCTGAGATTGCACGGCCATCACTGCTGGAGAGCTCTGCATCATTGCCAGTGCTGCTGAGCTCGCCACAATGTCCAGACAGGAAATGAGATTCAAACTGGCCAGACAGGAAAAGGAATTCAAATTCAAATTTTCCCGGGGCTTTTCCTGTGTGGCTGTTCAGAGCATCCGAGCTCGTACTGCTGTCCAGAGCGTCAACAGAGTGGTGCACTGTGGGATAGCTCCCGGAGCTATTAGCGTCGATTTCCATCCACACCTAGCCTAATTCGACATGGCCATGTTGAATTTAGTGCTACTCCCCTCGTCGGGGAGGAGTACAGAAGTCGAATTAAAGAGACCTCTATATCGAACTAAATACCTTCGCGGTGTGGACGGGTGCAGGGTTAATTCGATGTAACGGCGCTAACTTCGACATAAACGCCTAGTGTAGACCAGGCCATAGTGTACCCAACCCACATCTCTGCCTCTCTTTCCTTCCTGCCCACTGCACATAAAAATGTTATTTTGTGTACATTTCCTCAAATTATAGGTCATGCTGTTATCACACCATAGCTTTACCAGCTGGTGTCAGCTTCTGGCCAACTGAAGCATGGGAGAAGCATTTCTTGGATAGAATCTCTGTCCAAATATTGTGGAAGTGCAGCAGAAATGGAGCAGGCAAATATGGGGTTAAAATGCAATGCAGATCAAGGGAAGCTTTAAACAGAGTACAGTTTAGGTGGGTAATTATAAGATAGGAATGGAGGACTAAGAGCACAGGTGCTTGATTAGCCTGCATTCTCACTGCAAAATCAGTGGGTTGCCAGGCTGGGCTGAACCAAAACCTAAGTGCAAGCCTATACCATCAGCCATGCCTGTCAGCTCTGGTCAGGGCCGGATCCAGGGTTTTGGCCGTCCCAAGCAGCCAAAACCAAACCAAAACAAAAAAAGCTGTGATCACGATCTAAAAAAAGCTGCGATCCCAGGCGGAGTGAGGGACCATCCGCCGAATTGCCGCCGAATACCTGGACCTGCCGCCCCTCTCTGGAGCGGCCGCCCCAAGCACCTGCTTGAGAAGCTGGTGCCTGGAGCCGGCCCTGGCTCTGGTTTAAAGCGTCCTCAAGCCTGAGTTAGAGGTTTTTCTGTGTGGACAGAAAGGAGGGTTAGGGGCAACACCAGGGCTACATATTGATGCTGAGACTGAACAGGTCTAACTGTCCAAACAACGGAGCAGCCATGTCTGGTGCATTCTCGTGGATGGGCCCTACTGCATGCTCCCTGGGGCCAGGGAATAATAGTCTCAGGCACCAAGAGGCTTTGCATACTAGAAACAATGGAGCAATATGGTAATTGGGCCAAGACCCCCTCAGGAGAGAGGGAGGACCAGATTTGGGAGTCTGCTGGACACCACAGGACAATTGAGGCTGGCCAGGAGAATGAGAGTTGGTTCTGTTCCCCTTTTCCCTATAGAGACCCAGTCATCCAGAGCAGTTTCTTTGTCCAAGTCTTTCTGACCGACTCCTATGACTGATAAATGTAACTGGTTCACATTCAGCTTCTTTATGTGTTTGCATTATGATACAGTCTTTAATTACATGATCATATACTATTTATTCCACAGGACCCTTGCCTTATTCAGGGCAGATGATGGACTTGCAAATAGGCAGAATTAAAGTTGGACGGGCAACCATAAGTCTGGCTTTTCCTACCTTTTGAGTGCTTGCTTTTGCAGCCTAAATTATGTTTAGCTTTTTTGTATATCATTGTATATAATGAGGTGTTCCATGCTGAGATATTTTGTAGCATTGGACTGCAGTATAATATAAATATAATAAAAACACACACAAAAGTTACCATAAGAGCAACTTTATGCAGATGGCTGCAATTTTTTCCACCGTTCATGGTTATGATCTGGAACAATGTCAAAAGCATTCCAGCCCCTGTCCTTAACTATATTTTTACGTATGTGGTGTGAGCTGGGGCTACTAAATCAGAGGCATATACAAGCAGATTGCCCACTGATGATGAGTGGCTTGCACAAAAAGCAAGTATAATTACAATTTTAGTTAAAATTACTTCACATTCAGCCTTACTAAGTGGAAAATTAAGCAAGGTCATTTTAGGACTACTGCTAATTCTACCCTTTTCTTATTTGATCCAAATTCATACATATGGAATTACCTGATTTGAGTGCACCACTGCAGTAATTATGTATGCTAAATGAGACATGTATTTTTCCATGAGCAATTACATGCTTTAGTTGACAATCTTACTTTGAAAGTATCAGAGTTGACATATAACTGCCACAAATGGGGAAATTTCATATCTGTCATAAAGCTGCTGTTTCATTTTTCTTAGGACAGCTCTATATTCTGATGCACAGCTTCTCCCCTTACTCTTTATGAATGGCAATGCCGCTCACCTATGGAATATAGTGGAGGTTCAGTATTATTACTGGGAGTTCCAAAACTAAGCACTGCCCCTCAGATCAGGCTTCTGGAAATTCTGCCTCTGGCAGCAGGGTTGGTGGCTCATTTTCTCCTCACCACTTTGGTTTATAATTTTAATTCTTATTCATTTTTGTGCATTAGTGACTTCATTTCACTTTTAGCTCTGCTCTCTCTCTCTCTCCTCAGATGAGAAACTACCACAGTATTGGGGCTTTAATCCTTTGGGTTACCGTCTTTAATTGGCTTCCTCTTTCCTCAGTCCAATGGCAGAGAAGCCCTGTAAGCATTGAGCCAAGCCCAAGTTGTGCTATATTTATAAGGCAGCTTTTCGGGAGCTTCAGAAGGCAAGCTGTGCTCTGCCTCTGTCAGAGCAGAGTCAGACTGGCCTGGCATGCCAGGTCTCATACCTGTGTGAAGCTGTAATTCAACCAGAGGCTGTCACAGCCAGGACGTGAGCAGTCAAATGGTGGGGGTCAGGCTGGGTGCAATACCAGGAGGTCAGAGTCTAGGGCTAGGTCTACACTACCCGCCTGAATCACCGGGTAGAAATTCATCTCTCGGGGATCGAATTATTGCGTCTCTTCGGGACGCGACAATCGATCCCCGAATCGACGCTCTTACTCCACCAGCAGAGTAAGCACCGTCGACAGGGAGCCGCAGAGGTCGATTTTGCCACTGTCCTCACAGCGGGGTAAGTCGGCTCCGATAGGTCAAATTCAGCTACGCTATTCGCGTAGCTGAATTTGCGTATCTTAAATCGACCCCTCCCTGTAGTGAAGACCTGCCCTGAGACAGGCCAGATGGCAAACAGTCAGGTGTCAGGAGGCAGGCAGGATCAGATTACCAGGAGATCAGCAGCAGACAAAAGCACTCCAAATCAGGGAGATCCTAGCTGCATGGACAACTTCCGGTTCCTGTGCTTGGGTTACACAGAGGTTGGGGACCAATCAGAAGTTGCACTAATCAAATCCCAGCTCTACAGTCCTCTTCTAGCATTCAACTGCTAGTCTAGTAGCTGTTAGAAGCTCATTGGGTGGGAGGTTAGCCTGCCCAAGTTATTGGGGACCAAGATTCAAGATCTGTGGTCCCTGCCAGAGGCAGGTTTGTTTAAAAAGCAAGGATTCCTCCTGGGATTCCCCACAGCCGATTCAGTCATTTTCAATGTATTTATTTTTTTAACAAGAGGACAGAGTAGGAAAGTCTGGAGCATGTCACCATTAATTCCTTCTCCTTATGAGCCAGTTAATCTGGTCTTCCCTATTTTCAGCATCTCCACCCTCCACAAAGTGGGTAGTTCTTCTTCGAGTGCTTGCTCATATCGATTCCAATTAGGTGTGCGTGCGCCGCATGCACGGCTGTTGGAAAGATTTTTCCCTAGCAGCATCCCTTGGGTAGGCTGTGGAGCCCCCTGGAGTGACACCTGCATGGCGCTCAATATATGACCCATGACGGTCATTGGAACTGTGGCATCTTGCTCTGCAAGTTATCCATGTTTTCCCTAGCTTTAGTAGATAGTTGTTTGTTTTTGTTGGTAGTTTCTTGTTTTTGTTTTAGTTAGTGGCAGTTGGGTTGGGAGTTACCCTCCACCCCGACTGTTCTTCTTCGGGGCTTCATGCCCAAGTCCCCAGGATTTAAGCCCTGCAGGTCTTGCTCCAAGCCCATGCCAACGGGCAACCCCCATGACTCTTGTCTGAAGTGTCTGGGGGAGGCTCACCAAGCCGAGAAGTGCAGGATCTGCAAGGGATTTCATCCTCAGACTAAAAAGGAGCGGGACTTTCGCCTGAAACAGCTACTTATGGAGGCGGCACTTAGTCCCCAGCCTCTTTGGTGCAGCAGGACCCGGCACCGAGTTCTTTGGTGCACAGGACCCCGGCGGCAGTAGTGGAGGTGGCACTGCGGTTGGACTCTGGACGAGACCTGCAGCACCACTGCTCCCCGGTACCAAAGCTGGCCACAGCGACTCGGCACCACTCCCACTCCCCAGCACCAAAGCAGCCCCGAGAGAGAGATGGGTGGCTCTCCTGCATAGAGATACACTCCCCTAGAGCCAGCCACTGTGATGCATCCTGGAGGGGAGCGTCCGGGAGCGAAGGTCAGGGATGTGGCACCGTTGACTTCGGCCCCACTGGGGGAAACTGTTGAGTCCGGTTCCACGGGATTCCCCAACCCGCAGTGTTGTGGATGTCCAGCTGCCTTTCACCCCGGACACCTTTGCTGCTGCGAGGGTCCTCATTGCCATGACGGCATCGGGGTCCCCTCTGCTCCACGGCAAGCTTCCAGTGCCCCAGCGACTGGCACCATCTCAAGGCAAGCCGGTGTTGATCCGACAGTCAGCACCGTTGGCTCTGGTGATCGAGCCATCTCAGCAGGTCCTTCCACTCGCATGAGTGGTCTCTCCGACTGGATGTCGTCCACCCTGTCTTCCAAAGGTGGGGGTTTCCCCAGGTCAACCTGTTTGCCACCCACAGCAACAGAAGTGCCCAGCATTCTGCTCCTTCCAAGGTCACAGCCCGGGCTCCCTCACGGACACGTTCCTCCTTCCCTGGACAGGTCACCTTTCCTCTGTTCCCCCCCATGCACAAGGTCCCGCTCAAGATCCACAGGGACGGGGCGAGAGTGATTCTGGTAGCTCCAGTGGGGCCTCGCCAGCATTGGTACACCACACTGCTAGAGCCATCGGTGGACGTTCCGGTCCCGTTGTCTCTCCTTCACAACCTGCTCACTCAGGACCACAGTCACCTCTGTCATCCAATCCTGTGGTTCCTCCACCTGACGATGTGGATGCTGCATGGCTGAACCCCACAGAGCTTCTGTGTTCAGACCCCATAAGGCAGGTCCTGCTGGGCAGCAGTAAGCCCTCTACTAGAGCCATGTATCTGACGAAGTGGAAACGGTTTTCGTGTTGTTGTGACCAGCACCGCACACCACCCCTCCAGGCGCCGGTGCCCTTCATTTTGGAGTACCTCTTGCACCTGAAGCAGCAAGGCCTGGCGGCGTCCTCTGTGACGGTTCACCTCGCTGCCATCTTGGCTTTCCACCCAGGTGCGTCTGGCCGCTCTGTCTTCGCCGACCCCATGGTTGGTTGCTTTCTCAAAGGGTTGGACCGTCTCTTTCCTCAGACTGGCAGCCTGTCCCTGCGTGGGACCTCAACCTAGTCCTTTCGCGACTCAGGGGCCCCCATTCGAACTGCTGGGAATGTGCTCCCACCTGCATCTTTCCTGGAAGACAGCTTTCCTGGTCACCATTACATCAGCGAGACGTGCCTCTGAGCTGAAGGCCCTCACTTCGGAACTGCCTTACACAGTCTTCCACAAGGATAAGTTTCAGAGTAGCAGCCGTGTTAGTCTGTATCCGCAAAAAGAAGAACAGGAGTACTTGTGGCACCTTAGAGACTAACAAATTTATTAGAGCATAAGCTTTCGTGGACTACAGCATCCGAAGAAGTGGGCTGTAGTCCACGAAAGCTTATGCTCTAATAAATTTGTTAGTCTCTAAGGTGCCACAAGTACTCCTGTTCTTCTTTTCACAAGGATAAGGTACAACTCAGACCACACCCGGCCTCTCCCCCCAAAGTGGGGTCAGCCTTTCATACCAGCAAGGATATTTTCCTGCCCGTTTTTTACCCGAAACCACATGCTGGTCCCTGGGAACAGCAGCTGTATTCCCTCGATGTCCACAGGGCCCTAGCTTTCTACATCGAGTGCACTAAGCCGTTCAGGAAATTGACCCAGCTCTTCGTTGCGGTGGCGGACCGGATGAAGGGCCTCCTGGTCTTCTCTCAAAGAATTTCCTCCTGGATCATGTCCAGCATCCATGCAGGTGAGTAACCAATTTTTCTTCTTTGAGTGCTTGCTCATATCGATTCCAATTAGGTGACTCCCAAGCCTTACCTAGGCGGTGGAGTCTGTGTGAAGGAATGTTGACTGGAGTACCGCTCTACTGAAAGCCACGTCATTTCTGGTGTGCCAGACAGTGGCGTAGTGCGAGGCGAAAGTATGCACCGAGGACCAAGTCGCGGACTTCCAGATTTCCTGGCTCGGTACCTGGCCCAGGCTGGAGCTCCCCAGCTCCTCTTGCCTTTCCCCAGCACTGCTCTGTCCAAGGTACCATTTGCTCCTTCAGGCAGCTAGGTCCATCTCTCTCCAAAGCTAGAGAGAGACTCTTTCAGCTCCTGGCCCCCAGCCCTTTTATCAGGGTCAGCTGGGCCCTAATTGAGCTGGCCACACCTGTTGTCAGCTACCCCCTCAGCTGCGCTCACTCCTTTTATCCCCTTGGAGTGGGGCAGCTGCCTCACTACACCTTCCCATATACAATATAGCTCCTTATCTACTGATTAAAACCCGACTAGTATAAATCTCTCCTAAAATACTTAAAAGGATGTTGGCCATCTTGGGGGAGCAGGCAGACACTGTTCTAGGTTTTGTCCCACAATCAAGGCTTTTATAGCTTTCCCATTAGAGGTCACTGCTGTATAAACTCCCAGGCTGTCACTCCCCATAGAAAGTATTAAGCTGCTATGCAGTGACTACACCCAGAAAGTTGTCAAGGCATGATGTGGGTTAAAGCATTCTCCTGTGTCTGGCAGGTGAAGCGCTGAGATCCCTTTGCATTGCAGAGCAGCTGCACAGAACATAGCCTGAGCAATTGTTACACTTATAATAGTGTGCATTAGAGTGCAGCATGCACTTGTCACAGATAACAGGCTCTTTTCCTAGGCAGTTACATAGAGTTAATTGAGAATATGGAATTTGGTGAAACACCCAGAAAAACTTAATTTAATACAAACAACTATAATTGAAATAATAGAAAATAAATATAAGAATAGGATAAGTGAGGTAAAGTGGTTTCCTGTATTGTTCATACTTACAAACTTGCAACTTATGTGGACCATTGGAAGCAAAGATAGAAACGAAAGTAAATAGAGCCCATCAGAAGGGAGGTCCTGAGTCAGTGTACACCATCTCAGGGACCTGACAAACCCCAAAGAAATGGGAACTGCATATGGCCTTTTACACCCTTCTTTATGGTAACTGTACAGATATATACCATATTTGACCCTTTACTCTGATTATAATTTGGTCAATCTCTAACCCCCTCCATATGTAGCCACTGGAGTGTCCATAATTAAGTATTAAGTATAAATATTCATTATTTACAACACTTATTTCTTAATAATCCCTATATGTAAATATAGTCTAATGATTTAGATACTGCATAGCATCTTAATTGCTAAAGCCCCCCAAACTTCCCTTCTTGCAGAATTTTGTGGTATACTATACCCATTTCTGGTTACCTGTTTGTCTCTCAGAATGGGTGTGCAAAATATCTGCCCTGGGGTATTCTCCTTAGACTTACGCTATTCAACTAAATCCCAGCCTTTAACTACTACTCCCACAAGGTCTCATACTAATCACAACAGTCTTTTAATCATAGCAAGCCTAATAACCCAGTTATTAGTTCTCCTACTTGCTATTACAGCTTTCATAACTTCCATTAAACATGCTGAGCAATGGGATTCTATGTTACTCAAAACTATAAATCCTCCAAGACCAGGTCAGGGGTAGGGTTGCCAAAACTGAACAACCTGCCCCACCCCTGCCTCGAGGCCCCACTCCTGCCCCTTCTCCGAGGCCCTGCCTGCCCCTGCTCACTCCATCCCTCCTCCCTCTGTTGCTCGCTCTTCCCCACCCTCACTCACTTTCACTGGGCTGGTGCAGGGAGTTGGGGTGCAGAGGGGTGAGGTCTCTAGCTGGGAGTGTGGGCTCTGGGGTGGGGCTGAGGATGATGGATTTGGGGTCTGGGAGAGGGCTCCAGGCTGGGGCCAAGGGGTTCAGAGTGTGGAAGGGGATGTGGGCTCTGGCTGGGGGTGTGGGCTCTTGGGTGGGGCCTGGGATGAAGGGTTTGGGGTATAGGAAGGGGCTCCGGAATGGGGCAGAGGGTTGGGGTGGGGGGGGCTTAGGCCTCCAACTGGGAGTGCAGGCTCTGGGGTGAGGCCGGGGATGAGGGGCTTGGGGTGCAGGAGGGGCTCAGAGCTGGGGTGGGGGGGCTGGGCATTGGGGGGGGTGCGGGCTCTGGGAGGGAATTTGGGTTCAGGAAGGAACTCTGGGCTGGGGCCTGGGGTTGGGGTGTTGGAGGGGGTTCAGTGTGCGTAGTCCCAGCGGCGCTTACCGCAGCTCCCAGGAAGCAGCCGCTAGGTCCCTGCAGCCCCTAGGTGCATGGGTGTCTAGGGAGGTTCCGTGCACTGGCCTTGCAGCCAGAGGTGCTGCCCCTGCAGCTCCTATTGGTTGCAGTTCCCAGCCAATAGGAGCTGCAGAGCCAGCACTCGGGGCGGGGGCAGCACACGGAGCCTCCCTGGCCACCTACACCTCTGCCACTTGGAGCTAGGGCAGGCAGGGAATCTGCCTTAGCCCTGGCCCTGCTGCGCTGCTGACTGGACTTTTAATGGCCTGGTCGGTGGTGCCAACCAGAGCCGCCAGGATCCCTTTTTGACTGGGCGTTCTGGTCGAAAACTGGATGCCTGGCAACCCTAGTCAGGGGTCAACAGGACAGTAAATGCCCACCTGGCCAGCCTGTGCAGCCTGAACTAGGTGTTTCCCAGGTAAAATGTACAGTGGCTGTGGGCAGGGCCGGCTCCAGCATTTCTGCCACCCCAAGCAAAAAAAAAAAAAAAAAAAAAAGCCGCGATCGGCGGCGGCAGTTCAGCGGCAGGTCCTTCGCTCCTAGAGGGAGTGAGGGACCTGCTGCCCCCGAATTGCCGCAGGTGCCGCCCCTCTCCCTTGGCTGCCCCAAGCACCTGCTTGTTAAGCTGGTCCCTGGAGCCGGCCCTGGCTGTGGGAAGAAAAGAGACAGAATTTGTTAAGCTATGATGATGCTTGGATGAGGGCCTGGAAAGAGACCAGACACAAGACAGCTGCTTCAGGGGATAGGGCAGAGGTGCTTCCCTGAGATCCCTGCAGGAAGGAGTTGCTTGTAAGTTGTTTATTACCCCCGTTCAAGGAAACTTAGTTTGTGTATAAGCAAATTGCACTGACCTTCACCTGCCTCTGCATCACTGAGTTCTGGCCCAAACAGGAAACAGATGTGCAAGACCCCAAATTCTGCTATCGCTCATCAAAGGGTCATCAAAAGGATTTGTCCCAGCACTCACTGGGCCAGAAGAAATTCCTGCCATACTCTCTAGGTGTCAAGTATCAGAGGGGTAGCTGTGTTAGTTTGGATCTGTGAGAAGCCACGTGCCGACAGGGCACCGCCCATCGCACGTGCCTCAGAGACGCGGAGCGAGGGGCGGCTCTTCCCGCCGAGGGGCAGGGACCCCTCCCACCGCCGCCTGGACGCAAGCCGGGAAGGGACTCGCGCGCTGATTGGCTCGCGGTAACCCCGTGACTGGCGGGAGCCGCGCTTGCCGGCGGGTGGGAGCGGGCATGGCCGCGGCGCCGGGTGTGACGGAGCGGTACTTCACGCGCTGGTACAAGCCAGGTACCCGCCCCTCCCCCCGCGCGGGGCCAAACCCTGTCACGGGGGGGCGGGTCTCCTCTTCCGCCCCCCCGGGGGGAGGGGACTGGTGGTTCGTCTCCCTCTGGGAGCGCGCGGCCCGGGCGCGAGCAGCCCCTGTGCCGAGCCCCGCCATCGCCCGCGTGTGCGCTGCGGCTGCGCTCGGTCTGCGCGCGTCTGGCCGGCCTGGTCCGGCGGGGCGGGGCTGCCAGCGCTTAGCCGGTGTCCTCCCTGCCAAGGGGCCGAGCTGGCGTGAAAGCCTCGCTCAGGCTTTAGCCTGCAGCCCGGGCTGCGCCAGGTCGGGTGGGCGGGTTCTGTGTGACGGGGGCGGGGTGGTGCGTGGCTGTGTGTGGTACATACTTTCCTGGGGCACGCGAGGGCTGGTCTATGCAGTTACTTTGGGTGCATCAGTGTGAAACCAATCCAGTTGAAGCGGTGTACTTCCTTCCTTGTGTAGGTGCAGATATCCTGATACAGAGGTGCCTTATACCAGTACAGCTTATGCCAGCAAACTGACGAGAATAAACGTCAGCATTATAAGGCAGCTTTGTACCAGTCTACCTGAGCCCGCAGTAGGATTGCATATTTAACTATTTGGGTAGGAAAACACTCCCTGCTGATGTGCTGAGCCAGCTGCCTGTCATGCTGACTAATATTGTCTTGTGGTTTTCTTGGACTCATTTGCAAGTCTGCCTGTATCCATCAGTTGTCTCTTGTTTTATACTTGGGTTGTAAACTCCTTGGGTCTGCAGGGTTGTCTCTTTGTTCTGTGTTGCACATCAGTTAGTGCAGTGAGGTGTTGGTCTGTGATTGGAGCTGCGAGGTGCTGTGAGACTACAAGCAGGACTCCTGGGGAAATTTTGTGCCAAAAATTAAAAATCCTGCCCACAATATTTTAAAATTCTGCAAGTTTTATTTGTTAATAAATAAATGCAGAGGCTCTGGCATGGCAGTGGGGAGCACAGGGCACTGGCTTGCTGAAGGTGGGAGATCACCCAGCAGCCCCCCCCACCCCCGGGACATGGACTCAAAGGTGAGGCTGCACCCGACCCTGACACAGCACAAGCCCTGGATCTGCCCTAGAAAAGCCCTGGGGCCCTGCCCCTTTGCTCCAGGCACAGCAGGTGTGGGGCAGGCAGGCTCTATCAGGCAGGATCCAAGTGTGGAGGGGCTTAGTGGGGGATCTAGGTGGAGGTGAGAGGATTCTGTGTGGGACAATCTGGGGGGCAGGCAGCTAGGTGGGGGGTCTGGGTATGGATGCACAGGGGAGGGGGGACGTTCTAGGTGCAGGGGCACTGGGACTCTGCAAGGGCTTCCAGGTGAAGCTGGTTGGGGCTCAGTGGAGGGGTCTGGGTGCTGAGAGAGTGGGGCTTGGTGGGGTGGGGGTCTGGGTACAGCTAGTTGGGGGTCAGTGATGTGGAGGCTCAGGGTGGAGGGACATCAGAGTTGGGGCTTGAGTGCAAGGAGCTCAGTGGGGGGTGCTCTGGGTGCAGGGATGGGGGTTTGGAGGCAGGGGGTCTGATTGCAGAGCGCTCCAGATGCAGGGGTTGAGGTTCAATGCGGTGGAGTTTGGGTATGGAGGGCTGGGGGGGTTCTGGATGTACCTGCTGAGGCTTGGCAGGGGTGTCTGGGTATGGGAAGTCCAGATGCAAGGGGGTTGGGTGGATGGGGGAGCAGCTCCCTGTACAGAGACTCCTCTCCTCACAATTGAGGAGTGATGGGGGCAGAAAGCAGGGAAGGATGCTGAGCTTCTTGCATCTGGGGGAGGTTTCTGGGGGTGGTGTCTGGAGCTGTCTCAGACCTCCTTGCAGGGGAAGAGGAAGTCCCGTCCTCTCCTGCCTCAGCCCAGCCGGGATTAGCAGCTGATCCCGGCTCAGGGTAGGAGCCACTGGCTGGGGTGTCCCCAGCCCCGCTATGATTTACCTCTTCGCCGGCTGCTCTGGGTGCCTGAAAAGATGTACCTGCTCTGCTAGGGAGTGGTGCGTGACTGCTCTTGCAACTTCCCTTTGCTTCCCTGTCAGAAAGTCATTTTTCTGCTGGAAAGCAAAGAAATCTGTGGGGGACATGAATTACGTGGAGTGGTGCAGAATTCCCCCTGGAGTAAAGTAGTAAAAACTAAAAGTTAAAGGGGTTAAAACCTGCCTGTATTTTATTTGTCAAATAACACAGTATAATTGCATCATTTTAAATTATTTTGGCAACTTATTTCAAAATACCTGTTAGCAAGCATGTCTGTAACAATAAAGACAACAAAAAAGATTCAGGAAATGTTTTTTTGACAAATAGATTCCTTACTAGGCATATTAATTCAGAACTTTGAGTAACTCATTTAAACTACAATACAGAAACCTATTTCTTGCACCCCTCAGAAGCAGTGTGAAGGTTTGGGGGAGTCAGGGGTAATGAGGAGCTCGGGAGAGGGAAGTAATGGAGAGGGAAGGAGCCTGAGAGTGAACCTGGAGGGTTGTTTGGTGTGGGTGGGAGAAGTATGGAACTGTATTTTGTGTGTGTACGTGGGGGGGAGGGGATTGTTAGGGAATTGGGGAGCCTCCCTCATGAAGACCTTGGCTGACCCCAGCCTCTCCTATTCAGCCAGGCACATCTGCTCCTGTCCTCATGTGTCCTGGCAGTCCCACTCAGCCACCCCTCGTCCACATGTGGCCCTACACCCCACACCCATTCAACAACTGGCTCAATGCTGTTACCTCATTAGCTCCTGTGCTCCTGCCCCAGTCTGTCGTCCCCCCCCCCCACTAGCTCATCTGAACCCCAGTCTGTGACCCCCAGCAGCCCTCTGTGTCCTGTTCCGTCTGCCCCCCAGCTTGCCTTGTGGGTAAGGCATTGTGAGGAAGACAGCCACTGCCCCCTCCCTCTCCATGGCTGGCTGCTTTGGCCCTGAACCCACTGCCCTCTCTTCTGGCACCACAGCAGCCCCTGGTCTGTGAAAGGTGTAATTGCAGCACCTCTGGACAGAATGTGTTTTCTGCGGGGGGGAATCTGCAGGGGACATAATTTCCCCCAGGAGTAACTCTTGTTATTGTGCAGACTTCAGTGAGAATCTTGCTGATGTAAGCATTGTAGGACTAGTTTCTCAAAATCATGCTTTCTGTTCGGTGCATGTGTAACTAACATTAACGTTGTGTACATGATGGAGAAAACTAGACCTTAAAGTAAAGCATGCACACACAATCTTTGCTTGTTTATGCGGATATTTAGGAATAGCTATAAGTGACCTTTTCCAAATTAGTTTTGGAAGTGGATTAAGCTAAACCAGAAAAGGAACTTTATTCCAGAATATGTAGTTATTCTGGAATAGCTCTTTTGCTTTAAATTGACACTTACGTATTCCAGAATAACTTTCATGTGTAGACCAGCCCTATGGAATGAAGATCTTGGGGTAGGGTATGTCAGTCTGCTCCTTTTAGCATATCTTGCTTTTGAAACTATTGAAAGTATTTCAATCATCTTTGTCTTGCCAAACAATACCTGATGTGATCAGTTCAGCTTGCATATGTTTAGCTATTTTTAGTTTCTTGATCTTTTAAATGCTCAATAGCTAAATGTTAGTCTTACACTCTAATGCATCAGTAACAACAGTGATAATATCTAGCTCATAGACTTTAAGGTCAGAAGGAACCATCGTGCTTATCTAGTCTGGCCTCCTGCACATTGCAGGCCATAGAACCTCAGCCACCCACTCCTGAAATAGACCCCTAATCTCTGGCTGAGTTACTGAAATCCTCAAATCGTGGTTTAAAGATTTCAAGTTACAGTGAATTCACCATTTATACTCATTTAAACCTGCAAGTGACCCATGCCCCATGCTGCAGAGGAAGGGGAAACTCCTCAGAATCTCTGCCATTCTGACCCGTGGGAAAATTCCTTCCCGACCCCAAATATGGTGATCAGTTAGACCCTTAGCATGTGAGCAAGATCCACTAGGAAGATACCTGAGAGAGAATTCTCTGTAGTAACTTGGAGCTCTCCCCATCTAGTGTCCCATCTCTGGCTGTTGGGGATTTTTGCTACTCTCAGTCACCAATGGGCCACATGCCATTGTAGGCAGTCCCATCATGCCATTCCTCCATACAGTGCTTTTCATCAGTGATCTCAAAGCAGTTTACAAAGAAGGAAAATATGACTCCTGTTCTACAGATGGGGGAACTGAGGCACAGAGATTGCTCTTCATCAACCGCAATCCTCACTGAAGTGTGTAGGAACCTTCTTCATGAACTATAAGTCCCTCTTAGTATGCAAAAATACATTTCAGTGTATTGGTTCGTGTATGTTTCTAGCTTAGTGTAGTGATTGGTTTTGGTTCTTTTTTACAGATGTTAAGGGTAATCTATGTGAGGACCACTGTATATTGCAGCATTCTAATAGGTAAGTAAAATCTGGTTAAGTCCTTAGGATATTTGTTTTGCACTATTAGTTTGAAAACACAAATCTTTAATAGAGAGCTAATGTTTTCAACACTGAAAGGACATTTGGGTTTTCTCTATTTCAGAGCAAGCACCACAGTTCTTTGATAGCCTCTTTATTAATGCTTTAGTTACCCTAAGTACATAGCTAAGTAAATTAGACACAAGTGTTAGGTTTTAATATTGGAAAAGCTAATATGAATGAGTATTTTTGAATTTTTTTCCACAAGCCTTTTTATTGAAACATTTCCATTTGATGGTATAAATTTGGAGTATATATTTTGCTAGTGTATGATAACCTAAAACTGAAATTCATCAGTCTAGTTAAATGCAAATTACTAAATCAGTTGTTAATTTTAATTTCTGATGGTTGTAATATGTAAATGTAAAGTATCTTGTCTTATTTAAAAAAAATCCAAAATATTATAGTATCAGAAGATATGATGGTTTTTATATTTGGTGGTCATAATATACCTACCCTGACGCCAGTTGATAGCAATTGGGCCAAAAATGTTTAAGGAATTATTTTGTAATACAAGTCTCATTTTAAAATTTTTGAGTCGTTGCTGAGTACGTCTTCTATAAGTTGCAAATATGAACAAATGACCTCCCATTTTTAAAATGCAGTTTTACCATGAAAATCATTGGGTAAGAATGGCGTCAGGGTACTCAACAGCTCTCTTTTTGTGTATTTGGAATTGCATCTGCTTAAATTAGTTGCTAAGTTTGTACTTCTGTTAGTCCTGTAGTCAGCACAACTCCGAGTGTAAGCTGAATTCAATTCCTTCTACATTCTCAACAGAACTGAGTACAGAATTATAGTTGTTAACCCATAGGGCTACTCTTTGCCTGCAGAACCTCTACTACTAGTGATTTATGCATGAGAAGGCAGAACATGCGTGGGCTCTATAAGTCAAGTTAAGGTTTGCAGGGTGGGTAGCTGTAAAATTATTGTAACTTGTAAAATATGTATAAAATATGTATAAAAATATGTATAAAAATCACTAAGATGACATTGGAAAGTGACATCATGGGGCTCAACGTGGCCAGCTTTTTAAAGGAAACTTACTGACTTTAGCTTAAATCAAAAAGAAAATTTTAAAGCAGATTTAAAAAGATTGGAATATATTTCAAAACTTTGATTAATGTGAATTGAGAAGCTATGTAATCTCTTGAGGTTACAGTTGTAGTAATCACAATAAAGAAGGCATCTGGATGGTCCCTATCAGGACATGAAGATCAGTACTATGGGAAGACACGCAGGGAACACTTAGTTTTTAGAAGCAGTCTGTGCTCTTCTATTTTGATTGATTCTCTGGATCTGAGAAAAAGTGTAAGTATTAAGTAGTTGGACTAAATGAGAAAAAAATTAGACCTTCCAGGGTGGGAGGATATTGGACTTGGGTCCTATTTTGTTTCTTCCAAGTATAAAAAATGCCCAACTTTGTTCAAAAAGGCTGTTTGGGTTTTTTTCTGCTTCTTTTCAAACATTAGAGCACCAGGTCATGTCTACCCTGGAAAATTTTATAGTTACTTGAACTTGTAAAATAGACATTACAAAGGACACGGTTGGAAAATACCAAGCACATCTTGGGCACAGCCACAATCTAAATGGTTAATAAGTCACTGCAAGCTGAGTAATTGAGGGTAAGAGGTCCAACTTTGTTTTGTTTAATACATGTTACATCAATAAAAATTTGGAAGAAAAAGATGCAGCTTGTTGATTTCTCCCCCAGTTAAGGTGTGGGAGCTGACAATAGACATTTCTGAAGTCTTCCAGCAAAATAGGGAAGAATAGACTTAATGTTCCTGAGCTTTCTTGGGTACAAATCAATAATTTTAGAAAATACACAGCAGAAAACCTCATTTCAGTCTTGTTTCTTACAACATAAAGAAGCAAAGGGGACATGCATCCTCTTTTAAAATCCTTCACCGGTCACGCTGAACAGCTGTTGAAGACTCCTGCTGTTTCTTTGTCTGCTTGCAACTCTGATCTTCTGGTCCTGCTAGAAATTATAAGGCTGATAATAAAGTAGAAAACAGTCATATTAGTTCATACTCAGCTTTGTACAGAGTACATTAACAATCTAGTGATTCAGCTAATCTTTTAAAATCAGATTAGGAGCTATTTATTCCTACTTCTAAAACTCTTTAGTATTTGGGGCTTCCTCCAAAGTGGAGAACCTCTTCCTCTCCCAGTCCCTGAACAAGGGGATGGGGAGCTCCAGGACTGAAACATTGGGTTTCACACAATCCCTTTCTTCAGTCACTATCCCCATGAATGGGGCTGAGGAGTAACAGATGTCCATGAAGACTGGGGGAGCCCTCTTCTCTCTGACGCAGGGAGTTCACAGAGAGGCCTCCAGATCCTTATAGGAAGCAGGGATTAGTGGGGTGGGGTCAGGAGGAGGAAAGGAGTGTGGAGTTCTTTACTTGCAGGGACTCCTCTGCAGTTCCCAGAGAGGAGTTATGCTGCTGCTGAAGAGCAGGCAGACATGTATGTGCATAGAGAGGGGAGCCCATTTTGCTATTCTTGGGCCCACCCAGTCTCTCCTCCTTAAATAACTTTTTTAAATAAACTTCAGAGAAAGAACACTAGGCATGCTATTAAAGGGCCTTCTATCCAACTTGGCTACTTAGCTTAACATTCAAGATGAAAGTGTTGCTTTAATGACATTAAGTGGAAAAAATAATTTGGCTCTTCTTGCATTTGTTATAAACACTAAAAATAAACTGAAATGGGAAATTAGTCACTTGTAACATTTTAAATTGTCAGCATCTTTTGCATTCAATGCCTTATTATTTTGTACCCTTTTAGATGAGTATAATATTAATAAGGTTTGCTCTAATAAGACTAGCCCCATGAAAATATCAATGCCCCCCCACCCCCCGCCCTACTCCCAAAGCCAGGTCTAAATGCTGTGGCCTAGTATGGAGGCCTAAGTGTCCATGACCACTCCTTGCTACTGAGAGGGAGGTAGAACTTGTTCTCTTTCTCTTCTTCTGCAGAAGGGCCAATGCCATTCTGTGTTTTCCCTCTTATCCCTTCCTGTCTTCTCCAGATGGGATGTAGACATTTTTCCTGTTCTTAATGGTATACACACTGCATCTCAAGCAGGAGCAAAGTAGTAGTGGGTAGTTAGAGCTGCTCCTCTTCTGAAGGGTTTCCAGCAACAGAGGATGACATTTAAGCCTCTAGTGTTCCTGAATGTAGCTGGCCTCAGCGCGAATGCCAGTCACTAATAGGAAAAGACCCGTGCCAGGGCTTAAACTCTGGGGCCTTTTGCATAACCCCGGGTGATAATGGACCAATAAAAGAAGTGGCGGGGGAGGGACCCTTCTAAATAAAGTAAACTGAAAAAGCTAAGACTAAAATAAGGCAGGAAACTGAGAATCAACAGACATGCAACCGCTCTGTTTCAAGCCATAGGCAGATAGAACCCTTTCACCTTACATAAAACACTCCTATATGCTGGATGTAAATATCTGCCAAAGAACCTTTCCTATTGACTGAGGACTATTTTTACTCCTGGGGGAATTCTGTGCACAATATTTTAAATTTCTGGAAAATTCTGTACGTTTTGTCAAAATAACACCATATAATCACACCATTTTAAATTATTTTGGTAATTTATTTCGAATACCTGTCAGTAAGTATGTCTGTAACAATAGAGACAACCCAGTTCCCCCAGGAGTAGAGAGTTAAAGAAGCCCCTACGACAATCCAGTTCCTGTTTCTCTGTTATGCTTTTGTTGGGTGCCTCAGTTTGGGTGTTTTCACATGTGCCACCTGGGCATATCTTAGGGGGGAAACTCTGCCCCTCTGGTCTCAGACACACACACACCCTGCCCTCCCAGAGCCCAGCTGCAGGACACTCCCTGGCCCACACACCTGCATCCACTGCCCCCAGAGCTCAGCTGCAGGGTGCCCAGATACCTACACACCCTACCCCAAGCCCAGCTGCAGGGCACGCCCCGGCCCAGATACCCACACCCTCTACCCCCCCAGAGCCCAGCCATGGGATGCCCTCAGGCCAGACACCCACACCTTCTACCCCCCAGAGCCCAGCCATGGGATGCCCTCAGGCCAGACACCCACACCTTCTACCCCCCAGAGCCCAGCCATGGGATGCCCTCAGTCCAGACACCCGCACCCCCAGAGCCCAGCTGCAGGGTGCCCCCAAGACCAGGCACCTACCCCCCAGAGCCCAGCTGTGGGGCAGGCCCAAGCCCGGACACCCACAGCCCCTACCACACAGAGCCTAAGAATCCAAGGGATAAACCATCCTGATGCAGAGTCTTGGGCTTGTATGGAGTTTCCTGCATGGTGTCTTCTTCCTTCAGGATGTGCCAGGAACCACAGCTGTCCCCTCCCCCAGCAGTGTCCTGTATTTGTGAGCAGGAGAGCTGGGCTCTTCTGGGTTCAATGGCCCCTAGTGGCAGCCAGCAGCTCTGCAGCACCAATTCTATGGGGAAAAATGAAATTCTGTGCAAAACATTAATTCTGCAGTTATGCAGTGGCACAGAATTCCCCTGAGAGTGTACTTTAGCCTTGCTTATTGATCTATCTTGCCACAGGCAGACTTTTGGGAAAATGATTATTTTCCAGATACTATTTGAGAAGCTGGATCTCCCTTAGGCCTCAAAGATTTTTAACCCTTTGAAATACTAGCAGGCTGGCCTCATTCTGAGACCAGATGCAGGGTTGGGTACCCAAGAACATTGTTTCGCCTAATTTCTGATGGCAGTCAGGTAAGGTGCTCCTACTGGAACTGCAGCTGCTCAGGCTGGTTCCAGACCCTGCGGCTTTGGCAGTACTTCTGTATTCTTTTCCTGGTTTCCCTAGTTCCGTGGTGCACTGAAGTAGCTCCCTGCAACACTGCCTTTTTCAGACCCTTCTAGCTGCGTAGCTGAAGTTGCTTTTGAGTTGTCACAGCCTCTTTCTGATGAGGAGGGAGGGTGTTTTAAACACTAGGGTTCAAGTGTCAGTGACCCTGGTGTGGGTTGTCTTTGACTTTAACATCCGAGGAAACTGACATTTATCCACATTGATGGCTTCATTTGCAACATTGCCTTCTCAGTGCTGTGCTTAACTATTTTCCTTGGAATGCAATGTTCTCCGTCTAAATCAGGGATTCTCAAACTGGGGGTCGTGACCCCTCAGGGGGTTGAGAGGTTATTACACAGGGGGTTGCAAGTTGTCAGCCTCCATCCCCACCCCACTTCACCTCCAGCATTTATAATAGTGTTAAATATAAAAAGAAGTGTTTTTAATGTTCAAGAGGGGTCGGATTCAGAGGCTTGCTCTGTGAAAGGGGTCCCCAGTACAAAAGTTTGAGAACCACTGAAAATTATTAGATTTGGTGCTGTTGTTATATAGATTATTTTTTCTGTCACTGGTTTTCTTGTCTAAATTTGACACTCAAAGGGCTTGGTTTTAAGCTCAACCCCTTTAAGCCCTGATGGTCATCTCTCCAGGATCCATACAAACATTAGATCAATTCTGTTATAGTTGAATCACTGGACTTACAAATCTGCATTACTGAGTGTCTTCAAGTACACTGCTCATCTCCCTGCAATGCTTGATGTGTGAAGGAATAGAATCAACTTTGTTTATAGCTGCTTAAGCAAAGATGCCTCTTCTGTAGACTCTAGTTCTCAGTTATTCAGTGGCATTGCTTAGGCCTGCTTTTACACTATAGAGTTAGGTTGACGTAGGGCTATTTATGTGGACCTAACTCTTAAGTGTCTACATTACAATGGTGCTCCCACTGATGTAAGTCGCCCAGTACATCGACATAATAACTCCACCGCCACGAGAGGCATAGCGGTTAGGTCGATGTAGTTAGGGTGACGCAGTGTCTATTGGCTGTCAGCCTAGGGGGCTCTCAGCAGGCGCCGCCCCCTCCCCTTGGGCTCAATTTCACAGGAGGGAGCCTACTACCAGTGAAATTGACTTTCTTGTCAGTTTCACTGCTGCTATTATTTTGCATTTTGTCTCCAGCTCTGTCAGCCCCAGGATGAGGGGCTGATGGGCAGGAGCCCAAGACAAAATGTGAAATAATAGCAACTGTTTCAGAGTAGCAGCCGTATTAGTCTGTATCTGCAAAAAGAACAGGAGTACTTGTGGCACCTTAGAGACTAACAAATTTATTAGAGCATAAGCTTTCGTGCGCTACTGCCCACTTCTTCGGATGCATGTCAGTTTCACTGGTGGTAGGCTCTCTGCTGTGAAATTGAGCTCTGGGGGGGTTGAGGGGCTCCAGCTGTGAGCCCCGTGTGGCTGTCAGTGCCCCACACTCCAGCTGTCAGTGCCTCACGATGCCCCACTTCAGTCGGTGCAAGCACTCTTGGTGAAGACACGCACCACTGGCAGACGGAGGGTAGTTGATTTAATTGCTGTGGAGGCTGTAGATCAACCTAACTTATGTTGATCACATTTTGTAGTGTAGACATGCCCTTATGTATTTGAGGTTCCCTAATAGCAGGGCCCCATGTACTCTGTGGCACTAGCCATTTCTCTTGTTCAATTCTGTCCGTCAGCTCAGAAGTAATGATGGCATCGAATTCAATCTTTCCACTATTTTTTGTCTTGTACCCACTTCACAGGTTAATTCGTCTCTAAATCTTTTTCTTCTGTGTTCATCCAGTATGACAGATTTTCGTTACCAATCTGCCTGGGCCACAGTTAATCAGGCTGGGGCACAGGATCTTTTTATTTTGGGGGGTGGGGGGGAGGGGAGGAGGAAATGACGAGGCACACCAAGTGTCTAAATTTTAAAGCTTTATTGATAAAGTAATAAAATAACAGCAGAGTGTGCTGGGAACACTCCCACGTCACTCAGGGGAAGAAAGAAAGTGTTAATGCCCCAAGCCCTAACCCACTTTCATACTCACACTGGCCAAGTCTGGGTGTAATGTCAGAAGAAGAGGGGGAAAAGGTGGACGGAAGTGCTGTCCTGGGCCCACGTTGTCCAAGAACCTGCTGTGCTCTCCGAATTGTTCCAGCTCTCAGGAGGGTTTTTAGTCCTGGGCTCCTTTGGGGGTGTTCCATTCTGCGACCTCTGTTCCTGGTGCTCTTTGTGCCAGTCCAAACCGGCTTTCTGTGGTCTCCTTGACTTTCTCCAAAACACACTAGCTAGACTCTGTTGTCCTCTTTGTTTTCCTCTGTGCTGGCCTTCACTTGCCTCACTTGTTATGGGCTGGCTTTGCAGGTCTGTTTCTATTCAGTTGAATCTTCCTTTCTCATGGTTGGTCTGTGGATTCCCGGCCCCCCTCTTTCTTGGCTGGCAGCCAAGAATCAGATGTGTGCTGTGGCGTTGAGCTGGCTGGAGTTAGTGTCTTATCCAGGGGTTTCAAACGCGAGTCGCATGCGGCCCCCAGGGCTATTTCCTGCAGCCCACCAAGCAGCCCGCACGCCCCTTCCCCACCTCCCCCCCAGCCTACCTCCAGGCCAGGGGTGGGCAAACTACATCCGCGGGATTGCCCCCCTCGAGCCACACGCCGCTCCCTGAAGCGGCTGGCATCACATCCCTGCGGCCGGGGGGAGGAGGGGGAGAGCAGAGGGCTCCGTGTGTTGCCCTGGTTTCCAGGCACCCCCCCAAGCTCCCATTGGCCGGGAACCATGGCCAATGGGAGCTTCGGGGGAGGTACCTGGAGGAGAGGCAAGCAGCGCACGGAGCCCGGTGTCCACCCACCCCCAGGGGCCGCAGGGACATGGTTCCAGCTGCTTCCTGGAGCGGCCGGGGCCAGCCAGCCTGCCCTGGCCCCGGTGTGTGCCGCTGCCACCCCGGAGCCGCTTTAGGTAAGCGGCTCCAGGCTAGAGCCCGAAGCCCTCTTGCACCCCCCCCCGAACTCCCTGCCCTGAGCCCCCTGCCTGCACCCCAATCCCCTGCCCTGAGCCCCCACCGCATCCCACACCCCTTCTTCACCCCAACTCCCTGCCCTGAGCCCCCTGCCTGCACCCCAACTCCCTACCCTGAGCCCCCTGCTGCATCCCACAACCCTTCTGCATCCCAACCCCCTGCCGAGCCCCCTGCCTGAACCCCAACCCTCTGTCACACCCTGCACCCCAACTCCCTGTCCTGAGCCCCCTGCTGCATCCCACAACCCTTCTGCATCCCAACCCCCTGCCGAGCCCCCTGCCTGAACCCCAACCCTCTGTCACACCCTGCACCCCAACTCCCTGTCCTGAACCCCCTGCTGCACCCCGACCCCCTGCTGCACCCCTCACCCCCCTGCACCCCAACCCCCTGCCGCACCCTGCACCCCGATCCCCTGCTGCACCCTACACCCCAACTCCCTGCCCTGAGCCCCCCACACATCCCTCCTGCCCCCTTTGGGAGTGGGGACTTCGGGGAAGGGGTTGGAATGGGGGCAGGGAAGGTGTGGGAAGAGGCAGGGCAGGGGCGGGGCCTCATGGAAGGGGTGGAGTGGGGGCAGCGAGGGGGGTGGCGTGTCAGTGATGTGGCCCTCGGGTCAATGAACTACTCCTCATGTGGCCCTCGTGGTCATTTGAGTTTGAGACCCCTGGTCTTATCTTTGGACTGAGCTTGCTAGCTGTAGTGTTGAGTTAACCGTTCTCTGCTTTCTTCCTTCTTCCCCTTCCCCTCCCCCTCCCCGGCCTCTCTTAAACTTGCAAAGGAATCTTCCACTCTCCAGTCACACCTTTAACCTTCCCAACATGCTTTGCGATGCTTGCAATAGTGTTAGCCACATACAATGCTGATCTGCCCTCCCCATGGGTCCTTGGGGCTGTGACACCAGCACATCCTCAGTCTTCCTCTGTTTCTAATTCCTTGCACTCTGGGTGTGAATCACCAGGTATGGTATACTTTCCAGGTCTGTTCTTGACACATGTCCAAAGCATTGTAGTTGTCTTTCTTGAATCTTTTTGTAACTGTGTCATTTCTTTTCCTATCTGTTTTCTTATAATTTAAATTTTTATTTTACGCTGTCTTGAAACTCTCAGCCAGTTCATTTCTGCAGTCGACATCTTTCATTCATGAGCTTACGTCATCCTCCAGACATTCCAACCCATCCAGTGGTATTGACATGGCACTGTCTCATATACACTGGTTTTTGTTTTTATTGAAATCTCATTAGCCTTCCAGATCTTGCAGCTTTTCTGAGTACAGTAGCAGCTGAGTACAGTCTGATTCTTCTTATGTCATCTTCATAATTACCATTCTTTGATAGTAGTTATCCAAGATACATATTTTTCCCCTTGTTCTAGTTCGTTGTCTCTGACTTTGATCTTTACCTCTTCCTCTTTTCTTCTAATTGCCATAATTTTTGTAATATCTGTACTGATCTTCAATCTGGATTTTCTGCTTTCCTTGTCTATCTTTTACAGATTCTCTGTAAATCCTCCTTGATCAATGGTATGAGGTTAGTATCATCTGCCAATCGAAGGTTAGTTTCTGTTGTTCCACATAACTCTTTCTGTTGAATCTCTCAGTGCTACAGCCATTACTGCTTCTAGTACCATGCTGAACAAATCTGGTGACAGCATGCATCCTTGTCTCACTCCTACAGTCATCCTGAACTATTCCATCAACTTCTTGTCTATTCTTACCACACTTATTGACTTGCTGTAGATATCTTCTATCAGTTTGATTTCTTAGGGATACATATGTTCTCAAAACTTGCCATGACGCCTTCTGCCAAATACTATAAACTTCATACAAGCTTTTGATAAAGTTGTTGTAGCAGGTTTAGTTGTGTTTTGTATACTTCTCTGATATCTGCCTCATCACAATTAGCTGATCTTTTATAGTTCACCTTGGTTGAAGTCTGGCTTGTTCTTCTGCAAGCGCTGCTTCCACATACCTTTTCATTGTCCTCTGCTGCATCTCGGTGAATACTTTTCCTGGTATGCTCAATTAATTGATTCCTATAGTTCTTGCATTCAGTCTTATCTCTTTTTATAGATTGGTATTATTATCACTTTTCCTCTGTTTGCTTAGCATTTTCTCTTGTTTGTAACTCTTGTGGAATAGCTCTGTGGTTATGTTGCGGTTTCCCAGAGCCTTTTTCTTTTTCAAACTTTCTATCAAGATCTTTGCTATTTCTTCTAAAAATTTCGGCACCTGGTCTCGCTGGTTTGTACTGGGGAGCTTCTCCAGGACTCTTTCATCCACATTCGGCAGGTTGCACAGTTCTTCAAAATATTCTTTACATTGTTTGTTCATCCTCAATTATTTGGCTGTGCTTGTCTTTCACTGCTGATATCTTCAACTCCTATGTCCCGCTCAGTTCTCTTATTTTGTGATATAACACGTTTGTTCCTCTTCATGTATTCTTCTGCTTCTTGTAGGTTTGTAGAGCTGTCAAGCGATTAAAAAATTAATTGCACTGTTAAAGAATAATAGAATACCATTTATTTAAATTTTTTGGATGTTTTCTATATTTTCAAATATATTGATTTCAGTTACCACACAGAATACAAAGTGTACACTGCTCACTTAATCTTTTTGTTACAAATATTCGCACAGTAAAATAAAATAGTATTTTCAGTTCTCCTAATACAAGTACTGCAGTGCAATCTCTTTAACATGAAAGCTGAACTTACAAATATAGAATTATGTACAAAAAAATTAACTACAATCAAAAATAAAACATTGTAAAACTTCAGAGCCTACTAGTTCACTCAGTCCTACTTCTTGTTCAGCCAATCGCACAGACAAACAAGTTTGTTTACATTTTGCAGGAGATAATGCTGCCCGCTTCTTGTTTACAATGTCACCTGAAAGTGACAACAGGTGTTTGCATGGCATTGTTGTAGCCAGTGTTGCAAGATATTTACGTGCCAGATGCGCTAAAGCAGGGGTGGGCAAAGTTTTTTGGCCCGAGGGCCACATTGGGGTTGCAAAACTGTATGGAGGGCCAGGTAGGGAAGGCTGTGCCTCCTCAAACAGCCTGGCCCCCGCTCCCTCTTGGGACCCCACCCCCATCCAATGCCCCCCTGCTCCCTGTCCCCTGACTGCCTCGATCCCTATTCACACCCCCGCCCCCTGACAGGCCACCCAGGACTCCCACGCTTATCCAACCCCCCTACCCCGTTCCCCGTCTCCTGATCCCTATCCACACCCCTGTCAGGCCCCCCGGGACTCCCACGCTTATCCAACCCACCCTGTTCCCTGTCCCCGGACACCCCCCCCAAATCCAACCGCCCCCTGTCCCCTGAGTGCCCCCCCTGGCCCTGACCCCCTTACCATGCCGCTCAGAGCAGCATGTCTGGCGGCTGCGCTGCCTGGATGGAGCTAGACACACTGCCGCTCTGCTCCGCAGGAGCTCGCAGCCCTGCCGCCCAGAGTGCTGCCCACGCGGCAGCATAGCTGCAGGAGAGGGGGGACAGTGGAGGAGGGGCCGGGGGCTAGCCTCCCTGGCCGGGAGTGCAAGGACCGGGCAGGACGGTCCTGCGGGCCGTATGTGGGCCGTGGATTGTAGTTTGCCCACCTCTGCGCTAAAGATTCATATGTGCCTTCATGCTTCCACCACCATTCTTGAGGTCATGCGTCCATGCTGATAACTGGTTCTGCTCGATAACCATCCAAAGCAGTGCGGACCAACGAATGTTCATTTTCAACATCTGAGTCAGATGCCACAAGCAGAAGGTTGATTTTCTTTTTTGGTGGTTTGGGTTCTGTAGGCTTCCGCATTGGAATGTTGCTTCTGAAAGCATGCTTTGCACCTCATCCCTCTCGGATTTCGGAAGGCACTTCAGATTCTTAAACCTTGGGTTGAGTTCTGTAGCTATCTTTAGAAATCTCACATTGGTACCTTCTTTGTGTTTTGTCAAATCTGCTGTGAAAATGTTCTTAAAATGAACATGTGCTGGGTCATCATCTGAGACTGCTATAACATGGAATATATGGCAGAATGTGGGCAAAACCGAGCCAAAGACATACAGTTCTCCACCAAGGAGTTCAGCCACAGATTTAATTAACACATTATTTTTTAATGAGCATCATCAGCATTGAAGTATGTCTTCTGGAATGATGGCCGAAGCCCAAAGGGGCATAATAATATTTAGCATATCTGGCACATAAATACCTCGCAATGCTGATTACAAAAGTGCCATGCGAATGCCTGTTCTCACTTTCAGGTGACATTGTAAATAAGAAGCGGGCAGCATTATCTCCCATAAATGTAAACAAACTTGTTTGTCTTAGCGATTGGCTGAACAAGTAGTAGTACTGAGTGGACTTGTAGCCTCTGAAGTTCTACATTGCACTCAGAAAAAAAACAAAAAACAGTTATGTAACCAAAAAAAAATCTACATTTGTAAGTTGTACTTTTATGATTAAGAGATTGCACTACAGTACTTGTATGAGGTTAATTGAAAAATATCAATTTTACAGTGCAAATATTTGTAATAAAAATAATATAAAGTGAGCACTGTACACTTCGCATTCTGTGTTGTATTTGAAATCAACATATTTGAAAATGTAGAAAAAATCCAAAAATATAATTTTCAATTTGTATTCTATTGTTTAACAGTGCGATTAATAGTGTGATTAACCGCGATTCATTTTTTAATTGCGTGAGTTAACTGCGATTAATCGACAGCCCTAATTGTTTGCTTATTCATTTTTTTCTGTTTCTCTTCACTTTCTATTTACAACCTATTAGGGTTAGCTTTTAGATTTGCATCTTCCTTTTTATTTTCCTTCAGTTTCCTATGCTTGTCATTCAACTGAAGTACTTCCTCTATTATCCACCTTGGTTTCTTAGTTTTGGCGCTGTAGCCTAACCCTTGTTCAGCCACTATTATCATCCCATTTTTTACACTGTTCCATGCCTCTTCAACATTTTTTTCCCACCAGAAACATGTTTTTCTGCACAGCTTCTTTGTTTTCTTTCCCTGATAGCTGGCTCTTTCAATTTGCCAGTGTCCTAGATCTTCGTTCTTGGCACTTTTTTGGTTGCTCTCAACCTCTTTTATGCCAGCACTAACTTATTATCTGATCTGATACTGTCTTCAGATGATCTCCATGACAACACTTGATTTCCATCTGGCTTCACAAATATGAAGTCTTCATTTGAAAATCAGGTAATATCCCAGTCTATTTTTTCTGCATCTTTCTTTGTTGAAATACATGGGTTTATGAGATTCTTGGTTAGGCCTGGTCTACATTACGGGGTTAGGTCAAATTTAGCCACGTTAGGTCATATAAAAATGAATGCGTCCACACAACCAATCCTGCTCCGTTGACCTAAAGGGCTCTTAAAATCAACTTCTGTACTCCTCCCCAGCGAGGGGAGTAGCGCTAAAATCAACTTTGCTGGGTCAAATTTGGGGTAGTCCGGATGCAAATTGAGGGTATTGGCGTCTGGGAGCTATCCCAGAGTGCTCCATTGTGACCGCTCTGGACAGCGCTTTGAACTCCAATGTACTAGCCAGGTACACAGGAAAAGCCCCGGGAACTTTTGAATTTTGTTTCCTGTTTGTTCAGCGTGGCGAACTCAGCAGCACAGGTGACCATGCAGTCCCCCAGAATCGTAGAGCGTAGAATGTTTCTACGCTACCCCATCATCTCTGTCCCTGAGGTTATTGCAGATTAGAAGGCGAAAAAAACACTCGCGATGATATGTTTTCCAAGCTCATGCAGTCCTTCTGCACTGATAGGGCACAGCTTAATTCAGTGGCAGAGGCCAGGAAAGAATTAAGTGAGCGCGAAGAGCGGAGGCAGGACGCGACGCTGAGGCTAATGGGGGAGCAAGCGGACATCATGAAGTGTCTGTTGGAGCTGCAGGAAAGCCAACAAGAGCACAGACCCCTGCTGCATCCACTGTATAACCGCCTGCCCTCCTCCCCATGTTCCATAGCCTCCTCACCCAGACGCCCAAGAACACTGGGGGAGGAGGCTCCAGGCACCCAGCCACTCCACTCCAGAGGATGGCCCAAGCAACAGAAGGCTGTCATTCAAACAGTTTGCTTATAGCCACACTAAAAATCAATGTGGCCTTGTCCTTCCCTCCTCCCCCAACCCTCCCGGGCTACCTTTTCTGTTATCTCATTTTTTAAAAATTAATAAAGAATGAATGCATGGTTTCAAAACAATAGTTCCTTTATTTCGAAGGGGGGAGGGTGGTTGGCTGACAGGGAATTAAAATCAACAAAGGGGCAGGTTTGCATCAAGGAGAAACACACACAACTGTCACACCGAAGCCTGGCCAGTCATGAAACTGGTTTTCAAAGCCTCTCTGATGCAACAGCAGCAGTGACGATGAGCTGAGTGGGCTCCATGCTTGCTGTGATATGGTGTCTGCACGGGTAACCCAGGAAAAAGGCGCGAAACAATTGTCTGCCGTTGCTTTCACGGAGGGAGGGGCGACTGATGACATGTACCCAAAACCACCCACGACAATGTTTTTGCCCCATCAGGCATTGGGAGCTTAACCCAGAATCCCAATGGGCGGCGGAGACCACGGGAACTGTGGAATAGCTACCTACACCACTCCGTAAGTTGATGCTAGCCAGGGTAGTGAGGACGCACTCTGCCAACTTAATGTGCTTAGTGTGGACATATGAAACCGACTGTATAAAATAGATTTCTAAAAATTGACTTCTATAAAATCAACCTAATTTCGTAGTGTAGACATACCCTTAGGCTCTTAAACTTCTGCCTTTCTTCTTTTGTTTTCTTCAGAGTCCAAATCTGCCTATTGCTCCAGCCCAGGAATTTCAGTCTGATCCTATTTCTGCATTAAAATCTCCCATCACCAGTTAGATGTCTTGTCTTGAAACTTTTTGTATTGCTTTCATAGATTCAAAGGCCAGAAGGGACCACTGTGCTCATCTGGTCTGACCTTCTGTATAACAGGCCATAGAACTTCCTCTGAATAATTCCTAGATCATTATAAAATTTATCAGTTTCTTCCCTGGGCACTGCTAACATCAGCATATATATTTGCACCAACCTTTAGATTCCATGAAATGCCTTTTGGTTCCCATTTCCCCACCATAATACATGCGCACACAGCTCTAGGTCAGATTTGAAAATAGTGATAGAAAATGTGATTATTTTTAAAGAGGGGTTTTAGTTGTGCTCTGGGAGCAGCCCCCATTCCCCTTCCTGGCTCTCAGCTCCCAGTGTTGTCCAGGTGACCCAGCTAAGAATCTCCTGGGAAGGGGCATGTATTGCTGACTTCAGTATCTAATCTCACTGGTGTCTTGGGCCTCAGCTGCTGTGCTTTCCTCCAGGCAGTTTAGCTTGTCAGCCAGTGCTGCTGACTCTGCCTGTTTTCTGGCACAGTCAGGAAGGATACACTATAATCTCGTCCTCTTGTGAAGAAGAGAAGGAGCAGGAGGCAGCTGCAGGCAGGCTTCCGGTAGGGAGACCAAAACCAAAACAATGTGCCTGACTGCAGCAAAATGACAAATTGCATGTCTGAAATGTTGAAATCTCTGGTATCTGGTTAAAAAAAAAAAAAAAAACACACAACTTCTGAGAGCCATTGTTTCAGGCTCTCTCCACAGTCAGGCAGGTGATGCGATATTGGCTTACATTTGGCTCATTTTTGAGGTTGTCTTTGAAATCATAAGTAGGGCTGTCAAGCAATAAAAAAACAATTATTTTAATCGTGTGATTAATTTCACATTTTAAATATTTTTGGATGTTTCCTACATTTTCAAATATATTGATTTCAATTACAACACAGAATACAAAGTGTACAGTTCTCACTTTATATTTTTGATTACAAATATTTGCACTGTAAAAAACAAGAAACAGTATTTTTCAATTCACCTCATACAAGTACTGTAGTGTGATCTCTTTATCATGAAAGTTGAACTTACAAATGTAGAATTATGTACAAAAAAACCCTGTATTCAAAAATAAAACAATGTACAACTTTAGAGCCTACAAGCCCACTCAGTCCTACTTCTTGTTCAGCCAGTCGTTCAAACAAGTTTGTTTACATTTGTAGAAGATAATGCTACCCGCTTCTTGTTTACAATATCACCTGAAAGTAAGAATAGACTTTTGCATAGCATTGTTGTAGCCATCGCAAGATATTTACATGACAGATGTACTAAAGATTCATATGTCCCTTGATGCTTCAACCACCATTCCAGAGGACATGCGTCCATGCTGATGACGGGTTCTGCTTGATAACTATCCAAAGAAGAGCAGACTGATGCATGTTCATTTTCATCATCTGAGTCAGATGACACCAGCAGAAGATTGATTTTCATTTTTGGTGGTTTGGGTTCTGCAGTTTTTGCATCAGCGTTGTTCTTTTAAGACTTCTCAAAGCATGCTCCACATCTCGACCCTCTCAGGTTTTGGAAGACACTTCCAATACTTAAATATTGGGTTGAGTGCTGTAGCTATCTTAAGAAATTTTATATTGGTGTCAAATCTGCAGTGAAAGTGTTCTTAAAACAAACAACATGTGCTGGGTCATCATCCAAGACTGCTATAACATGAAATATATGGCAGAATGCAGGTAAAACAGAGCAGAAGACATAAAATTTTTCCCCAAGGAATTGAGTCAAATTTAATTAATGCCTTATTTTTTTTAAAGTGTCATCAGCATGGAAACATGTCCTTTGGAATGATGGCCAAAGCATGAAGAGGCATATGAATCTTTAGTGTATCTGGTACGTAAATATCTTGCGACGCCAGCTACAACAGTGCCATACAAACGTCTATTCTCACTTTCAGGTGACGTAATTAAGAAGCGGGCAGCATTATCTCCCGTAAATGCAAACAAACTTGTGTCTCTTAGCGAATGGCTGAACAAGAAATAGGACTGAGTGGACTTTTAGGCTCTAAAATTTTATATTACTGCACTCAAAAACAAAACAATGTAACAAAAAAACCCTACATTTGTAAGTTGCACTTTCATGATAGAGATTGCACTACAGTACTTGTATGTAGTGAATTGAAAAATGCGATTTCTTTTTTCTCATTTTTACAGTGCAAATATTTGTAATAAAATATAAAGTGAACACTGTACATTTTGTATTCTGTTGTAATTTAAATCAATATATTTGAAAATGTAGAAAAACATCCAAAAATATTTAATAAATTTCAATTGGTATTCTATTGTTTAACAGTGCAATTAATCGTGATTAATTTTTTAATGATTATTTTTTTGAGTTAATTGCGAGTTAACTGCGATTAATCGACAGACCTAATCATAAGGGCTAGAAACACTTTTTAAAAACAAAAGCTGAGCATAATTCTGTATCACGTCCATGGCATATTTTGTATTGGGTACCACCCTAGCATTCACCATTTCTCATAGGGAAGGAGGGATAGAATGAGATTTTCAGCTTTCGGCCTGTTACACAGCTAATTCACTTTTAATATGTGCATCTTACTACGAGATGATAATGCCTAGCCTACACTTTGACTTAATCTGCCTTTAAAAATCAGTAATTGTACATCATAGTCCATAGGACCTACAGTTTCCAATGTATTTTTGATATAAAATTCTGTTTTGTAACATTACTAGTCTTGATAGAGTGAATTTAAAGTCTACTTGATTCTCATTTGAGAAACTTCCCCTCTTATAATAAAGCTTAGTCAGCTCCATGAAACTCCCTTTCTTCTTAAAATGTACCAAAACACTTAATCCCCTTTAATTAGTTAACTCATTTCTAGAACTTTACCTAACTGTGCTCTCATTTCATAGCCTTGATGCCTCTTTAATTTTTACTGAATTGTCTTATTCTAGTATTCACCGTATGAGTGTTTTCTAGAACTCAAAGTTGCTGACCTTAAAATTCAATGGTTATGTATAAAACAAGGAAATGCCTTACAGAGGTGATACTGTCACCTAGGAAACTATGGTGTTACAGTTGAGGAAAGATTATTTAAAACTAAAATATAAGATTAAAGATAGCATAGATTGCAATGCAGATGTGTGACACTTATGTAATCAGCATACCTTGACTCTGGCGGAATAGATCCCTCAGTTGAGTAAGTTTGCTACTGCTGTCACTGTTTGATATATTTCACTTGTAAACGACCTGTGAAATTTCCTATTTGCAGTTGTTCTTATATGACATCTATATAAAACTTGTTCAGTTTGCAAGTAAAAAGATGGCTTTAACTACCTGCTTTGCAATTTCAATCTCCCATCTGAAAATAAGGCATGGATGCTTAATGGATTGTGCATCAGTGATGACAGATCTGCAGGCCAATTGCTAGCTAGTGATACAACTGTGCAATCCCCAAAGTTTTCAAGTGAGTTACACACATGGAAGTGAGGGTTGAATCTGGCCCTGCAGTTGTAATTTAAAAATGTAGGAGGGGGGCAATGGATATATAAAACTTGTCACGGAAACAATCAGGTATACTTGACATACAGGGTGTGTCTTCACTGCAAAGTTAACTTGTATGATTGGCACCCAGGTCAGCTGCACTCAGGTGTGAGCAGCCACACCTGAATTACTATCTCTGCACTGGTGCTGCACTTAACCATGTGGGTGCTAAGACTTCTGGAGGTTTACCTCCTTGTTCTTTCCCAGTGAATTGTGGGAAAGTATTGGAGGACTGTCAGTACTTGAGTGGCTTAGCCTAAGTGCTCACTACAAAGAGGGGAGGGGAGCAACCCTAGTGAAAGGCTCAGAGGTTTTAGCCTGCAGTCCCAGATGAGCCAGGTAGTCTGTGTTGAACTCTCCACTAAAGTTGGGTTTTGTGGGTGAGGGGAAACACCCCATGAGGAGCCTGAGTGAACAATGTAGTGAAGACACATGCTCGCGGTAGCAGCTGAGTTGAAGAAGAAAATATTGCCTTTCTTAGAACTAACCCACTATAGGAGGCAGTTATCATTTGCTTATTAGAAGGCTAAACAATCCCAGGGATGAAGCCTAAGTACAGTAGGTAACTGTAACTTTTCTTGCAGAATCTGTGTCATCACGCTGGCAGAAGCTCATCCTCTTCTTCAAAATGGAAAAACAATTAAGAGCATTAATTACCAAATCAGTGCCAACTGTAGTAGACTTCAAAATAAGGTCTCTGGAAAGTCAAAGCGGGTATGGCTCTTTTTTTTTTTTTTTTTGAACTACCTTGTCAGTTCATATTTTATTTAAGTCCCTGCAATGTTTACCTCTAATGGGAACATAAAAGGATCCACTGTGTCAGAGGCTGGAGTTCCTTTCCCAGAAAGAAATGTCTTACATTGTCTACCGTTGTTAACATTAATTTAGTAATCTTGGAGAAGCTGAACCCAAGAGCTCCAACCTAGACTGCTCTTCAAATACCTGCAGCAGTGTGTATACTAAGCACCCCATTCCTTAGATCTGTTCTGAGCAGGATTATGTAATGCTGTTACAACACTAGTGCTAGGGTTGTCTGAAGTAGATTGCCCATGCTGGTGCTAACAGTGGTGGAAAATGTCAAGAAACTTTCCTTACTGTATATAGGGCTTAAAGGTGTCACATTTTTTATTTTTAAATAACTAGATATCAAACATTAAAAGCCTCTTCAGAGATGTCAGGGACTTAATGGACATGAAAACTGCCCTTTTGTTGAAAATATGTATATGGCAAGCTTATGGGTTGTCTAAAAAAAGTCACATTGGTTTAACTAAAGGTGTAATTTGAAACACGTTTAGTTAAACTAGCACATAAGGCAGCATGGATACTCATTTCAATTTAGCTTATGTTGATTTAGAACCAAGTTTGAGCTAAACCAATTTTGGTTTAAGTAAGCTGTTAGAGGTGTGTGTAGATAACTCCTGAGGGCTGGTCTACACCCAAAGTAGAACAAAAGAAACATCTTTATTTTAGTATAAGACGGTCTTATTTTCATGTAAATGTCCACACACACTTACTTCAGTTCATTTACACTGGTAAAAAGAAATTCTTAGGGGGATATTTGGTTCCTGCATTGTGGAGAATGACTTCAGACTGTCACTTTTAGTCATGTTGAAAATTTAGAAAGAGATAAAACTGTGACCGAAAAGTCTTTTAAAACAATCTCGGAACATGTGACCACTTTGTACTGCTGATTGAACCTTGTTACAGAATTTTCTCTCAATATGCTAGGAAGGCCACACTTAAAAAACAAAACAAAAACCAAACTTCTTTTAAATTCACAGGAATTTTTTGTTTCACATGCAGGGTGCTCAGTTTCTAACAGAACTTGCCCCTCTGTGCAGGATATCTTGTTCAGATGGAGAAGAATATACTATATATAGGTAAGAAACTTTTTTTTTTTTTTTTTGGTATTTTGATTACAAAGCATGGTTTTACTAACATAGGGTTACCATACATCCGGATTTCCCTGGACATGTCCAGCTTTTTGGTACTCAAATCCCCGTCGGGGGGAATTGCCAAAAAGCCGAACGGGTCCGGGGAAATAGGGAGGCAGCATAAGCCAGGGTCCGCCCGGCCCCAGCACAACCCACAGGGTCCGCAGCGCAGCCCAGCCGCCCGGCTACATTGTAGCGAGCTCGGGCGGGGGAAGGGCGCAGCTGCAGAAGGCGGCTAAGGGGCCGCTGCTGCCCCGGAGGCCGGGTGGACCGCGCGCCCCTGCCGAGCCCGCAGGACTATGGGGAGGCTGAGCCCAGCCAGCAGCTTGGGCTTCCCTCGTGGGCGGGGACCCCCTGGCCACTGGGGGACTCTTCCTGCAGCCCCGTCACCCCACGCGGCAGGAAGGAGGCTGTGGCGCGGGGTGGGGAGTGTGGCATGTGCTGGAGCTGCAGGGACCTGCGCTGCCCCGGTCGCTGCTGAGCGTCTGAAGCCCCCGCCAGGCAGAGGCTGCAGGGCAGTGCAGGGGCTGTAGGGCAAGTGGGGAGCAGGGAAGCACTTAGCAACCTCCAACCAAGATCAGAGCAGGAGGGAGGATGCGGGGTGCTCAGAGGAGGGGGCAGAGGCCCCGTGGAATGTCCTCTTTTTTAAATGTTTGAATATGGTAACCCTAACTAACACTAGAACTTTTTTGCAGTTGTATAAGAGGGCGGTTGATGGAAGTTAATGAAAACATTCTGGATAATCCAACTATTCTGCAAGAAAAAGTAAGAATTTGGCTTACATTAAGTCTTTTTCTCATTTTTATTCCTGTGCTATATCATGGTCTTATTTTCTAGCCATCTACTGAGGGATACATTGCAGTTGTACTACCCAAATTTGAAGAAAGTAAGACCATAACTCAAGGACTTCTGACACAGAAGGAATATGAAGAAGTTTTGTTGAAACGTTTTAATTCAACTTCATGAAGCTCTATTTTTAACTGAATACATAAATGTCTGAACCACACTGTGAATAGCTTCAGAATTAAGTATTGCATAGATAACACTTGTAATCATCTACTTCCAGTATATCCCATAGTGCAAGAGTTGTAACATGAAAGATTTTAAAATTGTACACACTTAACATAGGGGACTGGAAATTAGTTCTTTAATTTTTTAAATGAGTGAACAGTCATTTAATTTCAGACAAATAAACAGTTTAAACATTTAATGTGTTCTGTATTTTTTGACAGGTGCAGTATAGAAAAATAACTCTCTTTCTAGTGCTTAATGTCATAAGCAAAAAACCTTAGTTTCACCTATTTTTAGAACCCCAGGTCATCTTATACAGGTACTTAAATGAAGACCATTTCTGGCTGATCAAGATTAATCCCCAATCTCTAGTGTTGAGGATTTCAGCTGTTACCTCTTTGGTGCTGCAAATCCAGCATCCCTATTGTGATGTCCATTACCAGCAAAGGACATACAAAGAGCTACTGGTGAGAGGATGATGCCCCACAAGAATTGAATACCCTTAACACCTGAAGCCCTTAGAGTACTCTACTCTTCTCAAAGTAGTAAAACAAGAAAAATAACCTAAGTTAAAGAAATAATAAAACAAAGAATAATGATATACAAGGCCAACAAAATAAGGTATGGCATCTGTACGAAGAGCAAACAGGCATCTCCAACTTCTGGTATAGTGGCTTGGAATCAAATAATGCCCTTTGTACAATGATTGGTCATAACTGCTATCAAAATATCTTTTCTAAGAGTTCTAAATCTTGCATTGTAAAAATCTACTTTATGAAACTTAAATATGCCATACATTCTAAATGAAGATTTCAGTAGTTTCACATGCATTTCAAATCCTACTCTAAGTTTTGATAATAAATCAAAAGCAGCAGTAAGATCAGCTATCTATCACTAAAGAGCTTATAAACAAAGAATTCTTAAGTAGTCACTGGAAATATAAAATGTTTTTGGAGGATGAACACATCATTAGTTCAGATTGGCAGCAGTAAAATTAAATTATTTAAATCAAATTAGCCTTAAAAAAATTGGCATGTGTTGCAAAACACCAGGAGGTTTTCTGTAGACTTGGTCATTGCAGAAATACCTCATAGTTAAGACAGCAACAACATTCAGTGCTTTAGGCCAGAGCCTTCCAGATTACCTTCCTGATACTGGCCAACAATGAGACGGACAAACTTCCACAGTAGTATTCTATGCAGCACATATCCTCAAAAAATATCCAGTTTCTCTGCATAAATGTCCATTAGCAGCATCTTTGGGTGAAACCCTCATTAAGATGTTCACAAGTGTTAGTTACAAAAATAACAGCATTAATGTTGAGCAAAGGGACACATTCACATTATAAAAATACAGAACAGTTAAAAACTGACCGACTTTGCAATTGTTACTGTTAAGTACCATGACATCTATTAGATGTGAGGTAACAACAGCTTTAATTCAAATACCCTGCTTTTATCTTTCACAAAAGAAAGCAGCTTTAGCCAGTCTGTAATTTCCACATGAAGTTCTTCCATTCCTAAATACTACAATTATTTGCTCTCTAAAAATGTCAGATTTGCTACATGATGTTCCAAGGATTTTATTCCAAAGGCATCAGTTTTCCCTTCCATGCTGTCTTCATTTGTATTTCTTTGTAATCTGTTCTCTCTCCATGGATGAGGTGATCTAAGCCAGCCATTTCCAGTTCCACACTGTAAAAACAAAACAAAAGCTGAGAAGCAGGATTGGTTTTATTTGTCCTCATTGCTGCAAATGGATCATTAACTCACCTTTTTCAGTAGCTTGTAGCTGAGTGGGAGAACTTGGGATAAAATGGTCATCACACCTTTTGTTTTCCGAATGCATGTGTCAACCTAAAACAGAATTAATGTAAAAATCATAATCAGATGAGAATCTCACATGCTGACCCTTTAAAATATGAACTGATTCTTCTTTTTTAAAATTGAAGAACAGTCTCTTCACACTTATGAAATGTATCTGTGTGACACACACGGACTCAGCTTGAATTATTAACAGTATTTGTCCGTTGACATTTTCCCTGTTCTGTATTGGAAAATGAAGGGTTAGTTGTCTTCTACATCCTACGGAAAGAATAATTTATTTGTAAGAGGGATCTGACAATCCAATCTATGGAGGTAGAGGTTTTACCTCCTTTCACAAAACAAGAAAGGACCAATCAGAATTCAGAACCATCCAGGATATACCTAGCTCTCTTGAACTCCTCATCTGGATTTTTCTGAACACTTGAAGGATGGAATTTAAGATGACAGCAGTTTTCAGTAATTCCACATTACCCTACAGATAGCATCTGTCTTTAACAACTGGTAAGGGTATGCACTGAACACCAAGACTGCAGTTCTATGTCACTATATGTTCTCTTTCTGAGAGCATGAAAGAACAGGTACATAGCTGTGGATACTTCTACATGTGTTGTTCACACAATTTCCATTGTTGGCACACTTATGCCTGACATTGGATTCTTTTGAATAGCAGTGTCCATTTGGACCATGCCTGTGCCCTCTTGGTTCCCATAGCCCACGACATAAAGAGTGGGGAAAAGTGGACAGAACATGGAATCTGTGTGGATAACACATCTCAAAGATGCACAGGAATTGTAAGTAACCATTCTTTCTGCAAATGATTTTCTACACAAATTCTATGCTTGGTAATCAACAGGCAGTTATCCAGCAGGTAGGTGAGCAGAAGCTTACTTGAACAGTGTTTGTAGGACGGCCCTGCCAAAACTAGCATCCAACATGAAAGCTTTCACCAGGAACAATGAGTGGAAAATGTGTGGATTGAGCTTCATATTGCTGCTTTGCATATCAGATAACCAGGTATTACCTAAGCAGGCAGCTTGAGCCCTGGTGGAATGAACCCCAATAGGTCCAGGTACATCTTAGCCACATCACAAAAAGTCCTAACAGTCAGAGATCTACTTAGAAACTGTCTCTGGAATGACATGAATTGTGCCTTAACCTTTTCAGCAAATGCCAAAAGTGTCAGAGACAAGGTGCATATTATCTTTTACTGGACCAACTTCTGTTGGGCAGAGAGAGAAGCTTTTGAGCTGCACAGAGCTCTTCTGGTCATACACCTGCACATTGTTTTGTTTAGATATGATGAAGCCAGTGCTCTTACAACTTCTAATGTTTGAAGCTTCATTTCAGCCAGGGTAGAGTGTAGTTTAGGGAAGAAAACTGGGAGATTAATTGACTAATGTGAAAGTTGGAAACCACCTTAGGCAGAAACTTGGCTGACAGTGACTCTGTCCTCATGAAAGACCATGTATGTTACACCAAATACACATCTTGCAGGGTATTTATCCATAAAAGATATCATGTGAGATGTCTACAGAAAGCTCCTAATTTGTCAACTCAGTCACTGTGAGATGTATACATTTAAGGAACACTGTATTTATATTGAAAGTATGCTTCAAGGACTTGGACTGAAAAGTAAAGTTTAGTCACCAGGATGTCTCAATGGGAGCCCATTTGGGCAAAGAGAGTGTTATTACCCCTCCCTGTCTGCCCAGTGATGCAGTGCAGGCCCAAGATTTTAGCCTTGCCCAATAATAAGACTTTGAATGGGAAACCAACAGATGCAATGACAGTCAAAATCACTTAAAGGTAAAAAAAGAAACTTTACAACAAGACAGATGTTCACCCTCGCCATGAACAAAAGCAAAAGACTTTTCAGTATAGTGTGGAGAAAGATACTCTGCATCTCTTCACCCTTAAGTGGGTGGGGGCATTTATGAACACTTAGATCCTGGTTTGTCTGAAAAACTGTTACCTAGCAGTATGATAACTGTTTGAGGTGTGGGTGCAGCAAACCAGAGAACTTTGCCAAGCAGTACCCATGGGGGTGGTGCTCATCTCCTCTGGCCCCTTAGTCCCTCCTCTGGCTAGTTAAGAGCAGCACTGCCCCAACACCCCTCGGACCCTTTGTACTGAGCATCAGAATTGAGACTCCAATACAGAGGGGGTGGAGTACCTGTCTGCACCTACATCTCCAACAGCAGCAGTTACCATACAGGTATGTAACAGTCTTTTCTTCAAGTAGTAGTTCAAAGAACTGGCTTAATTCTTTCCAAGTAAAATGCCAATGAATAAAACATCCAATGAATGAAGACGCAATCTGCATTTGAATGAGAGTTGGAGAAAAACACAGATAAGTAAACTTAAGATGGAATTGTGACACCACTTCAGACAAAAACGTAGGGTGAGGCCTTAAGGCCACCGTGTTGTTGAAAAACTGAATATAAGAACTGTTCATTCTGGGCAAGACAGCACAACTGGGGAATTAGTGGGACAGAGCTCATATCCTTGTGTGGGGGATCACAAAGTTCTGCATTCTCATCAGCACTCATGCCTGTTTTGTGATAAAAGAAAAAAACCCTACTAGAATGGATCAGATTTAAATCAGCAGTTCTGGTTTTTGTGCGAACAGCTGAAGTAGGCAAATAAATAAGATTTCAAAACAAGGCTTGGATGCTTCTCCCGGGCCTAGAACATTTGTGTTTTTCTTTTTAAATCTTACCTTTGCAAAAGTAGCATTTTTCCCCTGAACAGTGGTTTTAGCTGTTATCTGAAGCTGCTGGCACACAGGGATCAGCTTGTCAATCTCCAACAAAAGCAAAGGTTTGTCATCGTCTTCTAGCTGAAATACATTTTAAGACGTTAAAACCATTCAGTGTTACAATCACAGAACATATATGTAAGTTACAAGGAAAACCAGTGACCCCAAGCTTCCAGGCAAACGTAAGTGTAATAAAGTGGGGAAGTAAATAATCACTTTTACCATTTATTAGTCATACATTACCTGATTAGAAAAGGCAGTGAGAACTGAAGCAAGCTTTATGCCCTCTGTAGCAAAAACCTGACACAGAAAAAAGTTATTCAGAGGAGTTTGTTTATTTTGCAAATACATTGGATAGTTCAAGAACAATAGACCAGTGGTTCTCAACCTTTCCAGACTTCTGTACCCCTTTCAGGAGTCTGATTTGTCTCGCATACCTCCAAGTTTCACCTCACTTAAACTACACCTCTACCACAATATAACGCTGTCCTCGGGAGCCAAAAAATCTTACCTTGTTATAGGTGAAACTGCGTTATATTGAACTTGCTTTGATCCACCGGAGTGCGCAGTCCCACCCCCCCCCCGGAGCACTGCTTTACTGCATTATAGCGGGTCGCGTTATATTGAGGTAGGGGTGTACTTGCTTACAAAATCAGACAAAAATACAAGAGTATCACAGCACACTATTAATGAAAAAACTGCTTATTTTCACTATATAATTATAAAATAAATCAATTGGATATAAATATTGTACTGACATTTCAGGATACAGTATAGAGTACTATACACAAATCATTGTGTGAAATTTTAGTCTGTACTGACTTCGCTAGTGCTTTTTATGCAGCCTGTTGTAAAACTAGGTAAATATCTAGATGAACTGATGTACCCGCAGGGATACACATACACCTGGTTGAGAACCATTGCAACAGACTACTACTTAGTAGTACAACAAAGTGATGTGCTAGAAAGTTAAAGGCAGAGGGAAATATTTCTTTGCCATGCTCTGGAAACATTTAAAGTTATATACATCTGCCTGCATTTTTTAGGCAATTTTGAAATTACACAATACAGGACAAAATGACATTTTCTCAGATAAAAAAAATTGCTTTCCCTGCAAAGATTCAGAACATGGATGCAGAGTGATGAGGTTTCATTTTAACTCAGTGGTTCCCAAATTTTCTTTGTTGAAGTCCCTTGCAAGGATTTGGTAAATGGATACCTCCTGGTGCTCCTGTGTTCCCATGTGTTGCCCTGAGAGTTGCCACTACTACCCACTCATCCCCCATCTCCAAAATTAATTTTCTATCCCGTGTCCTTTTATGTTATATTCTCTTGCATTCCTTCTGGTCTTTTCTCTTATTTAAATTCTTTTGCTTTTCCCCCTTCCTCCTGCTCCAAAGAAGGCTGCATGCTGCTCAGGGAAGGATGGAACATCAGTTACAACTGAGCTGAGTGTCACACAGCAGAGAAATCTGTTCCTGAGCCTGCAGAAAAGTGAAGGGGCCTTTTAAGGAGCAGTACAGTCTCCCCCGTGCCTCCTTGAGATTAATCTGGTATCTCAGACTATTAATAGTCAATAAACAAGAGTCCCTTCACAAACTTACTTGTACAGAAATTTTACACCTTTCTCAAAGTAACATCCAAATTATAGAAAGTCAAAGCTTGATGAACACAGTCTTAATATTTTAATAGTAGCCCCTCAAACGAATTCCTTAAATGCAGGTATGCTGGCTTTCAGGGAAAATTCTACCTTAGTTATGGGATGTCTGGGAATTTTTAATGCTAAAGACCCCAACTGCAGAACTTTAAATTGCTCTGTAATTCAAATACAAGAACACCACAAGCTGGCCATTAACAGCATCTTAGATAGTTTACTAATCCCTGTTTCCTCAATATAAATTACCTCTGCTTGGTGAAATAAATCCTGGGTAGTCTTCAACAGCCCTTCTCCTCTGAAAGAGACAATAAATATCATGTACAGCTGGTGATCGCTTAGTCTGTTCCCTTGTTTTTTACATAATATGGTTTACATGCTTTTTCTCCTCCTAGAACTTTGCCAAATGTAGCCATTATATATAGCCAGTCTGCTTATCTGAACAGAGGACTGGAAGGAACATCCAAGGTCACAGAGTTCAGTCCCCTGCTATCAGAGGCAACCCCCCATCATCTAATCCATTTCACAAATGATCCAGTTCCATCTTAAAACCAATTAGGTTGTTTGCCTCCGCTACTCCTATTGTGAAGCTGTTCCAGAACCTCACTTCTATAATGGTCAGAAACTTTCTAAATTCCAGCTCAAATTTATTCACGGATAGTTTATATCTATTTTTTCTTGTGCCAACATTGTCCTTTAGCTTTAAAAGTTCTTCACCCTTCCTGGTGTTTACCTCCCTGATCTATATCCCTAAGCATATAGCAGAAATTCTTGTTATAAATCCCTAAGTGCTTGACCTTGTACTTTGCACTATTAAATCTCATCTCTATTACTCCAGTCCTCAAGGTCATCCTCTTCTTCCTCTGTAATATTCCTATGCTCCTCTGGATTGATGCCTCCCAACTTTGTGTCATCAAATTTTCTGAGCACCCTCCTTTCTGTGCCAAAGTCCCCAGAGCAAACCTCGAACTCCACTAGTAACCTCCTTGCCAGCCAGATAGTTCCAATTTCAGCACAACCTATTGACATTTCCACTACAGCCAGTCAATCACACCCATCATTCTTAAACTAATCCTTATCTTCTCCAGTTTAACTAATAATTTCCCCTGTGGTACTGTATCAAATGGTTGAGTGAGGTCCAGATAGATTAGATCTAACATTTCTCTGGTCTAAAAAGAATCCAAAATAAAACACCAACAATCAGTTCTTATAAAAAAAAAAACATACTATATTAGTTTACCTTTGGTAAACCCATTTTCCATTTACCCCGTGTCTTGTTCTGAGGTCTTACATATTATTGGGGTCAGATTAATGAGTCTGTAGTTGTCCGGATAACTTTTTCTCTTTCTTAAATATAGGTACTATGTCTGCTATTCTCCAGTCATATGGTACCATCCCTGATTGGACAGATTAAAAATCCTTGCTACTGGACTTGCAATTTCATGTGTCAGTTCTTTTAGTATTCTGGGATAGAAATTATGTCCTGCTACCCTGAATGCATTAAGCTCTTTGGGTTTGGCTTTCACTGTGGATGTAATCATTTCCATTTCTATACACTCCTTCCCATTAGCCGTCATGCTTTTGCCCTGTTATGGTGAGAGGCACCAGTGACTGCTCTAATCACAAACCTCTTTGAGACTGGGGGCTTGTCTACACTATGCAGCTTTTAGCGACAAGGCTGTGTCGACACAGCCTTGTTGCTAAAAGTCAGCGAGTGTGAATGCTCTTTTGCAGTATTTTGTTGGCACTTTTGCCGACAAAATACTTCCAGCCCCGTGAGCAGCATAAGCTTTGTCAGCAGGGGAGTGCTCCTGCCGACAAAGCCGCGTTCACACTGCCGCTTGCGTCGGCAAAACTTTTGTTTTTCGCCATTTTTTTTTTTTTTTAAGTACCCGCGAAAGACAAAAGTTTTGGCGACAACTGTTCAGTGTAGACATACCCTGGGTATGGACATGCCTTTCAAGTAATGTCACTGTTAATCAGAAGTCCGCTCCCACCTAAAACAAAAGGGGGTTGTGAACCCACGCAGGAGTTTGCACTAAGTGGGCTGAAGGTTTTTGCTGAGATATGTAGGTGTGGGCGTGTGTTTGGGCAGAACACAGACACTGAGAATAAACAGAACACAGAGAGAGGCAGATGCAAAAAGTAAGATAAGACAAACAGTTGCAGATTACAGTGTGACCAGAGAAAAAAGCTAGCAAGAGCGCTTTTGGGTCTGGTGTTGGCTAAAGAGGCTTGGGGCTGTAAGCTAAGAAATGCCTCCTGCATTCAGAGAAGCAGGACTTTGTACATTCCTTGTAAATAAACAAGTTTTCATCAAAGAAAATACCAGACCATCAATTTTTAATGCCAACTGGAACATCTCCAAGATCCCTGAAATTTTATTAGACCCTCAGATAGAAAAGGGGCAATAACCCCCAAGATCTGCATTGTAATCCTTACTGAAAATTAAGGCAAAGTATACATTTAGTTTCATTATCCCTGATCTCTACCCCATCCTCACAGCATGGCGGCTCTACATCTTTTCTTGTTCTCTATTTATTTATATAGTTAATCTTTTACTATTTTAATTTCCTTTGTTTCAATTTGATTTGCTTCAAGTAAATATTTTATTATTTAGATAAAACCTCCAATAATTAACTTTAAAGCTACACATTTAACCAAAGTCAGGGAAGGCAAATATTAAAAGGTTCTCAAAATGTTAACTTGCCCACACTGTACAAAATGTATATTTTCAATATCCTAACAAGTTGTCATTTTCTGTTAGTTATGATCTTTCCAATTTTTTCAGTCTAACGCCAATCTTTTTCTCCCGCCCAAGTGGGGGAGATGATTACATATTAAGTGATATTTAAATGTAAAGCCTGAAGGAATTTTTCTGTCATTTGTGTTTATTGATGAGCAAAATGTCATTAGATGCTGAAGTAGTAGTTTTTTCATTCTTCAATAATTTCAATAGCTGCAAGGGTTTTTTCTCATACTAAAAATCAAAATGAAAAAAATCACATCTAGACTGAGACATCTCAGTGCAAAATGAAATTTTTTCAGGCAGTTACAAACATTGGAACATGAAGCTCTTATGAAAGCCCTGCTGCAACCTTAATTGCAGCTTTCACAATTTTGAAAAACAGAATGTAGCTACTTTTTTTTTATAAGTTAAAGAAGGATTAACCTTAACATGCGACTTTTTTGTTTTTTTAAAATTACATTTGAATAATGTCTTTTTTTTTTTTTTTTTTTTTAAACATAAGCATTGAAGTTTTCAAAGCTGACGAAGGGAGTTAGTCCCACAATTACTGTTTGCCTTTCAAATGGGAGTTGTGTGACTAACTCTCTTGGTCAGCTTTGAAAATTTCAGTGTGTGTTTCTTTAAAAAAAATAAATCTTTCATAGAAGGTCCTAAAAACAGCTGCTTGCCAACAAAATCATGTCCAGCACTTAGAAAAGCTTACCAAGCTGTTTATTGATGAAGTATTATACACTAGAATATAAAATCAGGAGGCATATGGATGAAACTCAATTATAGGTCCCTCTAATGTTCTGCTTTCTTGATAAAGCGAAAAACTGTCTGGTTCCTTAAATTCTACAAATACTTTTTTTCTTTTTAAACTGTATTCAGAGTAATTACCTGGTAAATAAGTACATGAAGTGGGCCATGCTGGATATATTTTGTCCATGGCGCACAATCTCATTCTCCTGGTCCTCCCATTTCTCAGTCTCAGAGTCTACATCAGATGTGAGCAAATGCAGTTCTAATCCAAGTTTTCCAAGTTTTGCTTGTTCCTGTACATGATAAACTTACTGCATTTTTTTCCACTCACTACATTCTTTATACAAATTAACAAATAATTAAAAGGTTCAATACTAAATAGAGGGAAGCATCTTACCTCAGTATCAAGTCTGTCTGGCTTTAATGCTTTCAGATTTGCATTATGCTTCTGTTTCAAACAAAAAATAATTTGAAGAAAAAAATTTATAAAAGGTATAGGCAGTCAATTTAGTAACAAGTCACGGAGTAAAATATAAGGTCATCTTTATAAGTACTTTGCAGAATAAGATTTTAGTAACTAAGACAGAGGCCTACATGTTCCATATGAGAGATTTTTCTGTGTAAGGAATGGGAAACTCTTTCCTACTTGGGGTTTCTTCTGAAACATTCCTTATGGAATGTGGAGTGAGATTTGTATCCAAGGAAAAGCGAGGAGGTTCTGCCCCTTAGACTTCCAAAGTTTCACCCAGACCCCAAAGCCCCCCTCCTGCATGGCAGCATGACCCGCTCACAAGCCAAGTAGTCCTTGCGGATAGCTGCATCCTTTTTATATCACCTCTCAGGGGTGATTTTGAAGCTATAGAAAAGAGCTACCTACTGGTTGACTCATCATCAGCTCTTTGGCAGGTCTCCAAACTGAAATCCACACAAACCCAGGAGGGGCACACTGCTTCCAGTGGCTGCTGCTCCTCCTCCTGTGCCACTCAGATCCTTATTGACTGTAATGGCTGGAGGCCAACACAGGAACATTCAGTGAGCTCGAGCTGTTGCTTTTCTCATTCCATGGATTTGCTCTCTTTTATAAATGTCTTACTATGGGCCAGACAAGGATACCCTCGCTCAGGTTGAGTAACACCTGACTCCATGGCTGGTCCTACCGACTTCAAGGCAATCATGAATTAAGCTGCTCTTCAATGTAATATCAGAATCTGTCTGTCTGTGTTTTGTAAAGCAATGGTTCTAAATCTTTCCAGACTGCTGTGCCTCTTTCAGGAGCCTCAAGCCCAAACCCCATCACCTGGGGCTGAGGCATGTAACTTAGCTTCAGGGGGCCTCCTGTGGCATGGGGACCCAGGCAATTGTCCTGTTTGCCACCCCCTGAGACTGGCCCTGCACTTGTGACCCTCCTAAACCCTTCCCGCATCTACCAGGTTGAGAAATACTGATCTAGATGAGTTGACGTACCCCCTGGCAGAGCTCTGCGTACCCCCAGGGGTAGGTGTACCCCTAGTTGAGAACCACTGTTGTAAAGCACCTAGGCACAATGCAGCCTCAATCCTGCTTGTGGTTTCTAGGCACTAATGGAATACTATTACTGATCTCCTGCCACAATTGGCCACTCACTGTTATTTAACTTTCATGGAAGTTCCTGCCAAAGTTCCCAAAGGCTTATTATAAACTATGAATGTCTATCCAAAATACAGTTATAAAGATCTAATTCTGCATATGTACTAGAAATGGAGGGGGAAAATTGCACTGGCACCAAATGATCCACCGGTACATTTATAGTACCGAATGTCATTTAAGTTTGTTTTGTGTAATATATTTTATATGTACAGTGGATACTGCTTCTTATCAACCTCTTGGTTCACAGAAAAAAGTTGCCAGTATCTGGAAGTTGCCAATAAGCAGCAGGCAGGCTTATGGGGCTGGAGCCAAGGAATACATTTTAACTGTGCCCTTTAACCATGTATCAGAGGGGTAGCCATGTTAGTCTGTATCCACAAAAACAATGAGGAGTCCGGTGGCACCTTAAACACTAACAGATTTATTTGGGCATAAACTTTCATGGGTAAAAACCCCACTTCTTCAGATGCATGGAGTTTTTAACCATGTTACTGCTTTGCTGTGTCCTAGGTTGTAGCACAGTTCAAAAACACAGATCACACACAGTTAAGCATTACCTATATTAAAGACAGAACCATGTTTTAACTCTAAAAGGGACCATAGTTCTGCAATTGAATTCTTCTCTGACATGGTTATGGTAGTATAGAGATCCCTTACTGTATGAGGTATTTATGGCACCACATAACATATTTATTGGGAGAAGGCAGCCTATTCTATCTTAAAGACAATTGACACAAATGTGCAAATAGGAGAATATTACATTGAATAGCAATACTAACAATTAAGAATGACTTTCATTTCCTGTTACTGTTCCTCATTGAGGATTTTGCTGGCTTCAGTAACCTTGCTGAAGTACCACCTTTGGGGACACAGCCCATCATCCAAGGTTGAGCACACAGAGATCTCTGCATATCTATGTCAAGCGCACACAAAAGCGTTCATACATTTTTGTAGATTTGGGTCCCAATATCCCATCCATAAGTGCATAAAAGAAAAAGTATCTTCATCAGATAATAGCAAAGCGGCGTGGCTTTGGTGCCAGGAAAGTTGCTCAACACTGATTTCTCCCTTTACAGCAGTGGTGGGAAACCTGTGGCCTGCAGGCCACATGCAGCCCATGAGAGTAATTCGCTGGCAGGCCGCGAGACAGTTTGTTTACATTGACTGTCCGCAGGCATGGCTGCCCGCAGCTCCCAGTGGCCGCAGTTCACCTTCCCGGCCAATGGCAGCTGTGGGAAGTGGCAGCCAGCATGTCCCTGCAGCTCACGCCACTTTCTGTGGCTCCCATTGGCCGGGAATGGCAAACTGCGGCCACTGGAAGCTGCGGGCGCCCATGCCTGCGGACAGTCAATGTAAACAAACTGTCTCGTGGCCCGCCAGCAGATTACCCTGATGGGCAGTGTGCGGCCCACGGTCCACAGGTTGCCTACTACTGCTCTACAGACACTGTTTGATCTATAAGGGCTTATCTACACATTGAGACTCAGGAAAGTTATTACAATTTAAAGGTGTGAAGTTAAATTACATTGTTTCATAGAGTTTAAGGCCAGAGGAAACATTAGATCTTCTTGTCTTACCTTCTGTACATCACAGCCCATTCATTTTCACCCAGATACCCCTTTATTAAGCCCAAAGACTTTAGTCTAATTAAAGCATTCAGTCTTCAGGAGGCTAACCTATGTGCCTTAGAAAGAACAGGAGAGACCAATGTGCCACCAATGCTTGAGACCCCTGTAAAGGCAGGGAATTCATTAGGTGAGAAATGTCAACATGATCCCAGCAAGCAAACCATGCTCTATGCTGCAAAGGGAGGCAAAAAACCCAAACCAAAACCCAGTGTCCCTGGCAATCTGACCTTGGGTAAAAATTCCTTCCTGACTCCAACTATGGCAAATAAGTATGATCCTGAGCATTTGAGCTAGACACATCAGTCAGGCATCTAGAAAGAGGATTCTCTGTACCACTGATCCAACCCATCTGGTGTCCCATTTCCAGCCATGGACAATCTCTGATGCTTCTAAGAAAGGTGAAAAAACCCAGAATACACCTAACCAATTGTGCATCAGGGAAAAACATTACTTCTAGGGCTGTCAAACGATTAAAAAAATAAATGAATCTCAATTAATCGCATTGTTAAACAATATTGGAATACCATTTATTAAAATATTTTTGGATGTTTTCTACATTTTCAAATACATTGATTTAAATTACAACACAGAATACAAAGTGTACAGTGCTAACTTTATATTTATTTTTGATTACAAGCATTTGCACTGTAAAAAACAAAAGAAATAGTATTTTTCAATTCACCTCATACAAGTACTGCAGAATTATGTACAAAAAATAACTGCATTGAAAAATAAAACAATGTAAAAAACTTTAGAGCCTACAAGTCCACTCAGTCCTACTTCTTGTTCAACCAATCGCTCCGACAACCAAAGTTGGTTACAATTTACAGGAGATAGTGCTGCCCGCTTCTTGTGTACAATGTCACCTGAAAGTGAGAACAGGTGTTCGCATGGCACTGTTGTAGCCGGCGTCGAAAGATATTTACATGCCAGATGTGCTAAAGATTCATATGTCCCTTCATCTTTAACCACCACTCCATAGGATATGTGTCCATGGTGATGATGGGTTCTGCTCGATAACGATCCAGAGAATGGACTGATGCACGTTCATTTTCATCATCTGAATCAGATGCCACCAGCAGAAGGTTGATTTTTTTTTTTGGTGGTTCGGGTTCTATAGTTTCCACGTCTGAGTGTTGCTCTTTTAAAACTTCTGGAAGCATGCGCCACACCTCGTTCGTCTCAGATTTTGGAAGGAACTTCAGATTCTTAAATCTTGGGTCAAGTGCTGTAGCTATTTTTAGAAATCTCACATTGGTATGTTCTTTGCCTTTTGTTAAATCTGCTGTGAAAGTGCTCTTAAAATGAACATGTGATTGGTCATCATCTGACTGCTTTAACATGAAATATATGGCAGAATGCGGGTAAAACTGAGCCGAAGACGTACAGTTCTCCCCCAAGGAGTTCAGTCACAATTTTTTTCACGAGCATCATCAGCATGGAAGCATGTCCCTCTGGAATGGTGGCCGAAGCATGAAGGGGCATACGAATGTTTAGCGTATTTGGCACTTAAATACCTCACAACACTGGCTACAGCAGTGCCATGAGAACACCTGTTCTCACTTTCAGGTGACATTGTAAATAAGAGGCAGGCAGCAGCATCTCCTGTAAATGTAAACAAACTTGTTTGTCTTAGTGATTGGCTGAACAAGAAGTAGGACTGAGTGGACTTGTAGGCTCTAAAGTTTTATATTGTTTTGTTTTTGAGAGCAGTTATGTAACAACAAAAAATCTGCATTTGTAAGTTATGCTTTCAGAATAAAGAAATTGAACTACAGTACACCTCTACCTCGATATAATGCTGTCCTCGGGAGCCAAAAAATCTTACCGCGTTATAGGTGAAATTGCGTTATATTGAACTTGCTTTGATCCACCAGAGTGCGCAGCCCCGCCCCACCCCCCCGGAGCACTGCTTTACCGCGTTATATCCGAATTCGTGTTATATCGGGTCGCGTTATACTGGGGTAGAGGTGTACTTGTATGAAGTTAATTGAAAAATAGTATTCCTTTTGTTGATTTTTAACAGTGCAAATATTTGTAATAAAAAATAATAATATAAAGTGAGCACTGTACACTTTGTATTCTGTGTTGTAATAGAAATCAATATATTTGAAAATGTAGAAAAACATCCAAAATATTTAATAAATTTCAATTGGTAGTGATTGTTTAACAGTGTGATTAATCACGATTAATTTTTTAAATTGCGATTCATTTTTTTGAGTTAATCGAGTGAGTTAACTGCGATTAATTGACAGCCCTAATTATTTCCTGACACCTGCAGATGACTGATTTGATTATCTTATCTTAACAGAACTGAAAGTGTTATGAATATGCAGAGTGCAATGCAAGCAATCCTGTTCTGCCCATGGCCCCTGAAGGAAGGGGAGGAGCAAGGGGATTCAGATTCACAGATTTCAAGGCCAGAAGGGACCTCCACAACCATCCAGCTTGACCCTCTGCACATAAAGGTCATAGAATATCTCCCAAATATATGTATTACAGCATATATTTTTTAAAAGAGATCTAATCTTGTCTTAAAAGCACTGAGCAACAGTGGATCTACCACCTCCCTAGTAAACTGTTCCAATTTTTAATTACCCTCATAACCAGGAAACTATGTCTTATTTCAAAATCGACTTTATTTAATCTCCAGCCACTGGATCTTGTGAAGCCTTTGTAAGCCAGGTTGAAAAGTCCTCCTGATATCAGATAACTTTTGCACGTGTACGTACCTAGACACAACGATCGAGTCACCACTCAACTTTCTCTTTGATAAATTGAGCTCCTTGACTAGCATCATAAATCCTGTTTGCCAGCTCCTAGTTCAATTGTGTGGCCCTCCTTTGAACTCTCTCTAGTATTTTCATATCCTCCTTGAAGCATGGACAACAGAACTGGACACAGTGTTCTAGTAGTGGTCTTGCTGTATACAGCGGAAATATCCCTTCCATGCTTCTAGTGGATATTCCCCACTTTTTATACATCCAAGGATTGCATTAGCCCCTTTTGCCACAGCATTGCTTTGACTGCTAATGTTGAGGTGATTATCTGTGATGACTGTAAGTCCTTCTGTGAGTCACTGCTTTCCCAGACAGCCTCCCATCCTCAGGTACAACATGTGTTACAACTTATTTCTCATTCAGAAATAAAGTGAACATAGTTTGCTTTAGCTTACGTGAACTAAGGCCTCTTTACTTCTGAATGAGAACATCCACACAGCTGTTTAATGCACTTTCATTTCACTCCTTTGTTTAATTAGTGTTAACTTTTCTGAGTGTCCCTGTGTAGACAAGCCACAAGTAATATGCTCTACGTGCAGGTCAAGCATGCTACTTAAAGGAGGATGCAGTCTTCTCAGATGTGAGTCTCCCATGCAGGATTTCCATTGCCTGTAAATACCACTTCCTATATGTTTTAGTTATGTAGGAGTCTTAACGTTTCACAAAGATCTGCCTAGCTGTTATTGATCACAATTTCTTCCTATTAGCACAGATACAATCAATTGCAAAGGGATAGGTGGTGGCAGGTTTCTGAAGCATGTGTGTAGTGGTGATACTCTTAGTACAGGTTACAGCTGCTTGAAAAAACTGTTTGCTGTGTGGGAATTCTGGGATTTTGAAATTTGGTTTCATCCTTAATTGGGCAGAAACATCAAAATCTCAGAATTCTTCATGAAATGAAATACTCCAAAAGTATTTTCTTTCAACTTCATCATTCTGATTTATTATAATTTGTCACGTATCTAAAAATTTAAATGTTTTGACTTTAATATTGCAATTAATAAGATAAAAAAAGTAAAAAAGTTAAAAATAGAGGTTACTTACCTGTAACTGGAAGTTCTTCAAGATGTGTGGTCCCTAAGTGTATTCCACATGTGAGTGTGCATGCATGCCATACACCCCAGTCCGGAAAGTCTAACAAGCAGTGTCCGTTGGCCCACGCATACTCAGTAGTCCTCCTCATGCTCCAGACCAAGCATGTAAGAGGAAGCGCAGGCTGAAGTCTCTCCAGTTCCTCCTCCTATCGTGAAACGAGGAGGATCTGAAGCAGAGGGGACAGAGGGCGGGTAGTGGAGTACAGATAGGGACCACACATCTCGAAGAACTTCCAGTTACAGATAAACAACCTCCATTTCTTCTTTGAGTGCCGGCACCTATGTGTATTCCACACGTGGGTGATTGACAAGGAGTGTTGAGACTGGAGAGGTGAAGGGTGAGAGGATGCCTGAACTAGCGCATAATGTTTTGTAAATGGAGCCTCTGCATATGTCCAGTATGGGTACTTCCTGCCGGGATGTTGTAAAGACAGCTTATGCTCTTGTGGAATGTGCTCTTACCTCAGGCAGAGGGAAATGTGCTAATTCATAGCACATGATGATGTAACCAGAACTCCATTAGGAGATTCTCTGAGAGGATATAGCTTGTCCTCGAGTCCATTCCACTATAGCAAGAAATAGCCTAAATGATTTTCTGACAAATGTGGTCCTCTGCAGGTAGAATGCTAAGGTGCGTCTGAGGTTGAGGGAATGAAGTCGGCCAGCCTCAGCAGAAACATGGGGTTTCAGGAATAAAATGGGTAAGCGGATAGTTTGGTTGATGTGGATTTCAGAAATAACCTTGAGGAAGAATTTAGTATGTAGGTGAAGGGAGAAAAACCGCATACGGTGGGTCTGCCAGGAGGGCTCCCATCTCACTCACCCTTCTGGTTGAGGAAATAGCAACTAGAAACATGACTTTCATGGACAGGTGCGACATGGAGCATGTTACCACATGTTCAAATGGTGGCCTGGTGAGTGCTAATAGGATGAGGTTGAGGTCACATTCAGGTGTAAGTTTTACAACTGGCAGAAAGGTCCTGACTAGGCCTTTCATAAACCTCACTGCCAGGAAGGCACTGACTGCTGCAAGATGGACCAATGGTGAGCTAATGGAAGGACTTGAGTTTTTTTAAAAACAGGAAATAATCTTAAACAACTAAGATATTTGCAGAAGTTGGAAGCGGCGGTTTATTCTGAGCCTAGGTAGACAAGCATCTCCTTTTAGCTAGGTAGCAGGTTCTAAGTCTTTCTTACTTTGAGTAAGAATAGCTTGGCCTGGTGCTGAGCAACAGTGTTCTCGTTCTGATGCCCATCCAAAACACTAGGCCATGAGGTCGAGAGGGTATGGATTGGGGTGGCTGATTCTGCACCCTTCCTGAATAAGGAAGGGGCAGATCCCGACAGGAGGATGGCTTGACATTCTCAGGAGCTACAGGAACCAAAAGTATCTGGGCCAGCTGGGCATGAGAAGAATGACTTTGGCCCTGTCCTGAGGGATGTTTCTTAAGACCTGTGGTAACAGGGGAATGGGAGGAAAGGCATATCTGAGATTGTCTGTCCATGACAACAGGAGAGCATTGCCCTGGGACTGTGACCTATAGCTCCTCTGGAGAAGTACAAGTGAAGCTTCCTGTTCATTTGGGACGTGAAGAGATCCCATTGAGCTGTTCCCCACTGAGTGAATATCTAGCTCAGTATAGAGCTGAGATCTCCCATGCATGGTTTGCAGAAAAGTATCTGCTCAGGTTATCTGTTGGGGAGTTTGGGGCATTTGGAAGGTATGTGGCTGGTACTGATGTGGTTTGTGATGCACCAGTTCCAAAGCCTGACTCCTACAAAAAGGGGAAGACATCTTGCTCTACCCTGTTTGTTTATGTAAGACCATGGTGATGTTGTCTGACATTACTTGGACATGAAGCGAATGAATGAGCGGGAGAAAAGCCCTGCATGCCAGGTGGACTGCTCTCAGTTCCAGTAGATGAACGTGCAGTCTGGCCTCCCAGATAATCCAAGTGCCAGGTTCAATCTCCTGGTAAGAGAGATGCTGACCATGGTGGGAAAAGTCACTCTGGTGTTGATGTGATTCTGGTCTGGTGAGTAGATTGACTAGAGCCAGGCCAGTGGGCAGTGTAGATGAAGCCTGCTGAACGGTGTGTCATAAGTACAGGAGGCCACATGAACTAGAAGAGAAAGGGACATCCTGACCATAGTCCTTGGTCTGCAAGTCATCAGTGCTATCAGATTGCTCATTAACTAAAATCTTTCTATGGGGAGGAAAGCTCTTGTTGCAATGGAGTCCAGTGTCACTCTGATAAAGTTTATCATCTGTGTGGGTGTTAAAGCAGACTTTTCTTTGTTTAAACAGACACCCAACGCTTCTAGGAGATGTAGAAAGAACAAAGATGCTGATCTGAACTCATAGATGCAATGACCTACTACGAGCCAATCGCTGAGATATGGGAAAACTGTGTAACCCTGACATTTCATTTTGGCTGCCACCATAAAGAAGACCTTTGTAAATACTTTGGGTGCTGTTGCTAGTCCAAAGGGAAGGTCTCTGAACTGCAAATGTTCCTGACCCACTCGAAACCAAAAGGAACTTTCTGTGGGACAGATGAATATCTACATGGAAATAGGCATCCTTCATGTTGCTTGCCACAAACCACATTTCCTCCTGTAGAGAGGGGATTATTGATGCTAGTCTACCCATCTTAAATTTGGCTTTCGAATAAAGGTGCTCAGTTGTTGAAGGTCCAGAATGTGTCTCCACCCTCCGTCTTTTGGGGGACTAAAAATAAGGGGTATAGAACCCTCTCCCTTGATACTGAGGTGGCACTTGTTCTATTACCTCTTGTTTGGAGGTAGACTCCCTCCTCCTACACCTCATGAGAATGGTCCCTGAAGGGGGACCAGGAAGGGTTTTGTGAGGAGGGAGGGAGGGAAACTCTACAGCAGGGGTCTCAAACTCAAATGAGCATGAGGGCCACATGAGGACTAGTACATTGGCCCGAAGGCCGCATTACTGACACCTCCCCCCCCGCCACCCTCGGCCCTGCCCCCACTCCACCCCTTCCATGAGGCCCCACCCCTTCCATGAGGCCCCGCCCCGTCCCGCCTCTTCCCACCCCTTTTCTTCCCCCATTCCAACCCCTTCCCCGAAATCCCCACCCCAACTCTGCCCATGGAAGGATCAACCATGTGTATGTGGGGGAGCAGGAGGGGGACTCCATGGCATCGGGTAGCAATGGTCCCTGGGAAGTCATATTTGGGAGGTTGGCATTCAGAGCTCTTTGACTGTTTATCAGGACTCAGCTCTCTATGAGGAGATGAACCAGCTAGGGTGTCCAACTCATCCGAATCTAAGAACTCTGTCTGCACTGCTCGGGCCAATGGTTACAGAGGGTGGATGCTCTTGCCCAGGGGCTGGAGAGGGGATTGTTCTTTGCTACAACAGAGGACTTAACTGCATCAGTGACATGTGTGTCTCAGGATGACCAGGCAAAGCGTAGGTGTCCACATGACCAGCTGTTCAGGGCATTCTAATGGTCAGGATCAATAATTCCAATACATTCTGGAAGTTGGGCAGTCCTTGAAGGGCAGGCTGGTACCAAGGAACAACCAGGTCCAGCAGTTCTGGATGGAGCCAACAGATATCAGTCCTTGTGTTTTGGAGCTGGTGCCACCAACGTATTGACAGATCCTTTTCCTTGTGCGCTTTACCCTCCAGCCTGGGGATCTTTTGCGGTCCTGGACCAACACGATCCATACGCAAAGACTCACCCATCCTGAATGGGTTTGGGGAGGAATCCCTTCTTTTATGGGCAGATTTGGATGAGGATCTGTCCTTCCGACCATGTGAGTGGCTCCCTACACTCATGGGAAGCCCAGGCAGAAGAGACCTTAGGCTTCGCTGTTGTAGGCTCCACTCCTAAGTATGTACTTGAAGGAGTGCTGCTCGTCTAATGGGGCCGATGTACAAGGTGGCCTCCCTGGCCCAGATCAGAGTGAGGCCTCACAGACTTCTCCTTAAGGTGTTTCCTTAATCAAAGCTCATGAACTTTGCAGGTTTGTGGTGGAAACGAGTGACAAATGTTGCACTTCGCAGCAATATGCATCTCACCCAAGCTGTAGAGAGAGCTTTGGTGATCATCGCTCAGAGAAGGAGCAAGGACAGGAGACACAGTTCATGAATGCGGGGACTCTCGGCATAGTCCTACACCAGGACGAGGAAGTCCCTGGTATAGGGAAATAACTATTTACACTAACTCTACTAATTTAAAAATTATTTATACATTTATTTGCAGACTACTAAGGATAAAAGCAAGAAAAATCTGTGGACACAGGGATTCCAATTCAGGCCATGAAGTGGTCAGAAGGAACTGGAGAGGCGTTAGCCCACATTGCCTCTTATGTCCTCAGTCTGAAGCATGAGCAGAACTACTGCATACTGGTTAGAATTTCCAGACTCAGGCAGGTGGTGTGCATGTGCCCATGTGTGGAATACACATAGGGACCAGCACCTGAAGAAGAACAAAATGTCTGACTACTTCCCATGACAGTTTCAGTGTGTTTCTGTGAAATATTTTATTTTTGTCAAATCAGCATTTTCCAACAGGAAACTGTTCTGTTGGAAAATGTTTGACCGGGTCTACTTCAGCTATGAATCTGTCCCAATCTCCCTCCTTTTCTATAGCATTTCTATACTCCGCCTCCGCTTATCCCCCTTTTTAAGTGCTTTTTCCCCTCCCCCAACCACACACATATTTTTCTTCCCTATTCTTTATACTACTTTTGCCTGTTGGTGTTTGTTCTCGAGCAGTGTGGGTGCAGAGCCGGCAATGGGGAACCAACCAGAATTATTCAATTTCTTTCTATATCAAGCTTTTTACACATGAAGCTGCCTCAGAGGGAACTAGGATTTTGGCTAGTAAACAGGGCCATCCTTAGGCATAGGCGGCTGCATAGGGCACCCGGAAATTTGGGGCACCCCTGGTCTTAGTGTCCACCCTCCTGCCTCTTCCTATCCCTGTTCTGACCCTTCCTGCAGGCTCCCACAGCTAGCTGCTCCAGCCTGGTGACTCTTACTCCGGAGGAGATCTAGGCCTTGGCTACACTTCAGAATTCACAGCGCTGCCGCGGCAGGGGCAGGGCCTGGGGCAGAGCAAGGGTGGAGTATGGGTGGGGCCACAGGCAGAAGAGGTGGGCTGGGGAGCTAGCCGCCTCAAGCGGCAGCTTTACCCACCATCCATGACAGCAGGTAAGAGTGAGTCGGCTCCCGCACACCCAGCGTGCACTGCAGTGTCCTTAGGCAGGGGCCATATTTAGAGAGCCGAATGCGCTGGTGCTGCGCATTCTGCGTGAGGGAGAGGGTACGGGGGTCTCTGCGGGGAACTGTGACTCTCCGCCACTGTGAGGTGGGCCGGGCAGCTCGGTATCCTTTGCTGCCTCCCCCATCCCCCCCACTGGGCTGCGAGCCCAGGCTGCTGTCGGGTATGGGCACCAGCTTAATAATACTGCGTAGTGCCCCATAAATCCTAAGGACGGCCATGCTAATAAAAAATAAACAGGAAAGTGTCAATTTATCTTCACAATACTCAACAATGCAACCTCCTTACTCTTTCTTGACCTCTCAACTCTTTTTCCCTCCTGAAATGCTCTGCTCTATAATGCCAGCTGAGAATCAAAGGGAAATGAACAAGAGCTTTCAAAGACAGCCGAGCAGTATGATTTATATCCCAAAACCAAAGGCTACATAGATAGTTCTTCTGGGGACAAACTATACATCAGTAATCACTGAACCAGTTAACCAAAAAAATTCTAGTCTTCTCCCCTTATTATCTACTCTTCCAGAAGGTGACATTCACTCCTTTGCAAAAGGCCCAGCATAGCACCACTTAAATCCCAAGTAAGCCCTTAAGTAGGCTCAAGAATGAACCAATTTTATCTTTAAGGTACTTTACCCTTAATGAAAAGGTATAACAACAGTTAAAGTACTGCTTCTGAAACTGCTGCAGAACCATTCAAAGAAGGCTGAAGAAGAACAGGCGATTATGCCATACCACCAACTCCTCAATGCTACAGGTTTAGAAAGGGGATCAGGGAAAGAGAAAATAAAGTTGGAGATAATATTATCATTTCCCTTCCCCCATGAGAGGACTAATATGTGTAATATGTTATTTTGTTATTTTTATGACTATATAACAGTAATACGAACAGGACTTACTAGATGGTTTACCAGCAGATGGATATTTTCAGAAACTAGTGTATTATATACTCTAGATTGATCTGTTGACCTATTGTGCAGCATTAGTAATAAACTGATTTAGCACATAAAAAATGACATAATAAAGTCTGAATGAAAAAACAATTTTATTTACAGACAGTAGAGCCTTGCTAGCATGGACACCTCCTAGTATGCACAAACAAGTCAATCTCTCCTTCAATAAAAGAGTTACTAGCTCAGACAATAGTGTACGGAGGTGTCCGGTTACAAAACCTATTTTTACAATATATTACAGTGCAGTCATGATACTGTAATAATAAATGTACTATGGTACATCTTGTAAAAATAAAGACATTCTGTACATTTCAAACTATAATTAATTAAAATGAAGATAGAATTGTAAAGTAAATAACAAAAGCATATTTTATGATGAATTACCCTGGCTTTTTAAAATGTTTACTCTTTTACTAACTAATTCACAAAATCCAGTAACTCACAAAGGGCCATACAATCAAGGTGTGCATTAACAAGGTTTTATTGTCTGTATCTTTACAAAGCAGTTAATACACGAGCAATATGCAAGTTGTAGGGGTCATATAGTTATCAACAGATGCACAACAACAAAAAAGTAACAATCCACAAAACTTACCCCTGGCCTGGGAAGTGATAGGTAGGCACGCTTCTCTCCTACGAACAATATAAGAATATTTGTATGCAGATTTTAATGAATACCATAATACTTCTAGTTTCACTCTCCCTTCACTTTAAATTATAAAAGAAACTTACTTATCTGTAATCCTCTCTGAAGTTCACTCAGAATTTCCACTCTTTATCTTGTGCTTCCAGAGACAGACAAGCCAGGAATTCCCCTATTCTTAAGATTTTTAACCCTCAGTCACTGATAGCTGAGCATAAGCCCCTTCCCTTTCATGCCTTTCTGACTTCTAGTGCCTCTAGACCCTTCCAGTCAAATCTGAAATATACAGGAATCAGAACTACTTGGAAAAAAAAAAAAAAAAAAAAACCAACAGCATCTCCACCTCAGCCAAGGAGAAGGCAGGCAAAAGAATGGAAAAAATTAATAAAAACAACACCTCACTTCAAAAACAGAACCCCAAACTGAGGTGGGTGCATGAGTGGGAATCCTGCGAGATGATATCTACAAAGAAGAATTATGAGTAACTAATTCCTTTCTTTAAAAGGTACCATCATCACAGGTTACCCACTCCTGGAAATAATAAAAAGACAATCAAGAAACTGAAATCTTAATATAAAAATAAGTAATAAATATGGGTGCACAGGCACACTTAAAATGTGGCATATGCAGAACATATGGTATTGTGATATGTTTTACTGACATAAGTCTGGAATGGCTGCATCACTCAGCAGCAGTGAAGCCCTCTGTGAGCTATGGAAGGTTGGCCCAAATAAGTGCCAATAAAACCTTTATGATACACTGCACTAATGTATATCTGTATATGCCACATATTTTGTAGAAAAAACTATTTTAGACGCGTGTTTAAGAGAATTTTAGAATTTTTTTATTGGAACTATTTCTTTCATTTCCTGAGAAGTCAGGTGCCTTGGTCATTCTGAGTACAACTGAACAAAAGAGTCAGAGGGAGAGAAAAAAAAATTAAAATACATTTAAACTACATCAAAGTGAGCTAAGGAGCTTTCCCACAGATAAACATGTCACAAAAGGGGGACTGTGCCATGTGCTGACAATCTTGCATAGCATCTTCAGCTACTGCGGACCTATATTTTTCAAAATTCCATTAAACTTGAATTTTTACTCTGATCCTAAGATAGAAGAGCTGTGATGTATCTCTTGTTTAACTAGAAACATTGACGAATAAGCTACTCCCTGACAGCACAGACTCCTTCAGTTCTATGGGTATGTGGCTACAATAATATACTTCCATGTCATTCTGGCTCACAGAAAGTACAATGGGAGAAGAGGAATATTCACAGGACACCTCAAGTACTGATCCTCTGCACGACACATGGCCTTAGGTGTCCTGCAAAGGTCTGTGTCTTCAGGGGAAAATAAAAATTTGAATCCATTTCAAGAAAGTAAAGAGCTCTGCTCACTTGAGGTGCAAGTACTAAGAGATGGCCCAAAAACATGGAGACTGAGATGAAAAGAACAAAGACAACAACAGGAGAAGTGTCAAAACTTGCCATAGTTCTGGTTAAAAATAATTTTGTGAAGGTTAGAAGGTGGGAAACACTAGAAGACCTTGTGGAAGGGTTCCTAAACCCCAATCACTCCAAGAAGTCACTGTACATTTCATCTATTAGGAGATGTGTCCATGGTTCAGCAGACTGGTGGAACCTTCTAGAAACAGTGCCAGTTGGGGAAGCCCACATGTCTTTTGAATGTTTGAAGCCATAAGGATAGCAAAGTATAAAAATGGGGAAATGGCAACACAACCGTCTCAATTCCTTCCAACTGCAGTAGAGTACAGATCTGGAAAGCATGCCTGGTCTTTCACCAGACCTAGCTAAAAAAAAATCTTTTTGCATTTGTAAATAGTTAGTATTTGTTTTTTATAGTTTTAGTAATTTTAGGAAGTTTTAGTGAGAAAACACTTAGCTAGTATTTTAGGCCCTTAAGATGCTTTTTTGTGCACCTGCTAGTAAGAGAGATCAAGCTCTACAGGTTATACCTCTTGCCCAGCGGTTTTTTGAGTCTCAGATGCAACTCTCTGGAAAAGGCGTGGTCCTCCTCATGCTATTTCATAGGTAAGAGCTACATCTGGAGGGCAAGGAAAGAGGCAGAAAATGCCTGCAGGTAGTCTTATTGCCTTGGCAGCAAAGCTCAAGTTCAGAGGCTCTCAGCGCCACAGGTTCTGTGCAGGACCAATGAGAGCCTCTTTGGCTCCCAGCACATCTCCAGGGTTTAAGACAAGGCATCTAAAATTGGCACTGACATCTGAAACGGGAAGCAAGACAGATTCAACAAGTAAGAATCTGACCAGTGGATCCAAAGGCCAGCTGGAACACAGGATAAGTATGTCCACACTATCATTGCTTTATTCCCCTTCCATTTCCATCAGTTATGAAGGGTCCACAAACATCTGAGGGTTTTCCTCCTAAATCTCTTTCTCAGAGCAACAAGCATGCTCATGTTCCCCAGGTTCGATGTCACACTTTTCAAAAGCTCATGGTGGGCTCTTGTATCACCCTGGGGAAGTTCTGCTATCACCTCATCGGGCGAAGATGATGAGGAGGCAGGTACAGGTGGGGCAGCCAACTCCACCGCTTCTGTCAGGGGAGCATCAGCCAAGGCTGGCTGTTCCTGGGGAGCTTGCTCCAACTCTGCGTCCACGTCAGGGGGCGGGTGGGAGACTGTCGCCAATCGTCTTTCAAATGCCCCTAAAACCAACCGATGCCCTTGCGATGGATGGAGAAACCAAGAGGCCGGCCACTGGCCCTGGGGTTATGCGGCTATTGGTGGCCCAGAAGGGAATGCTGACGTCTCCAGTGGGTGACCTTGGCCTGCAGGCAGGTCTTCCTCCTCGCTGTCATAGCCTGAGGAGGGAGAGACTTGTCTGGGGGCCCAGAACAGTACTGAGGCCTCCTGTCTATCCCATTCCTATCAGCTCTCTCCGCAGACCTCCATTGGGGATCTGCATAGACATGAAGGCTCTTGGTGCCATGAAGGCTCTTGGTGCCATGACTCCAGTGACCAGTGTTGGCGTCTGGCAGATTGGCGACAGTACCCTGGTGATCAACGCATCACGCTTTGAGAATGGTGCCGTTCCACAGGGAGCGGGAGCAAGAGGATAGATGTCTCGGAGATGTCAATGTGCTCGCAGTGATCTGTATTGTCAATCCAGAGACCGATGACAAGGCTCCAGGGACTGGCACCTTGACCCTCTGGAGTGGTGCCGAGGACTGAGAGACCGACTCGGGCGCTCCCGACCTGGGGCTCTGGGGACTGGTGACATGCCTCTGCAGATCTGCGCCAGACCGCCAGCGATCGATACCGGGACCCCGAGGAATGCTGCCTAAAGTCCAGGGACCAACGCTGGGAACTCTATCAGGTAAACTGACCTGCATCTGGGGGCTGGTGGCACTGTTCAGAAGAGTGCTGATGGGGCATCCCCTGCAGTGGAGAGTGGTGCCGCGCTGATGGAGACCACTGGAAGGGTTCCAGGGCATGTTCACCTCTCGAACGGGGTACCTTCACTAACCGATGTGGGCAGCACTGAAAGAGACAGTATGTTCTTAGTGGCCTGAAAGGCCTCCAGCATGGATGGCACTGCCAGGTGCTGAGTGCCTCTGCCAGTTTCCGTGGTGGTGGTGGGGTTTGAAAGTGGGTTTGACAGCTCAATGGGAGCTGGAGCCTGGCTAACGTCTGGAGGGGAAGAGCTGCCCCGCGCAGGTCTTTGCTCTCCTCCCACTCTCTCCTTCCTTTTCCGGGATGTAGGAGAATGCCCTCTCCTAGCTTTTCTTTACTTTTTAGCTTGTACCGGGGATGGGGATCAGCACTGGTTGGAGGTCGGTGCTGGCAGTGTGCTCTGCACTGAGGCCACAATGCTTGGATCAGAGTCTGATCTTGTTGGCTCCGAGGCTGGTGCAAGGGCTGACTCCATAAGGAGTGCTCGGAGACCAATGGCCTGCTCCTTTTTGTTCTGCAGCCTGAAGCTCTTGCAATGTGACACTTGTCACTCATGTGGGTTTCCCCTAAACACTTCAGGCAGCTTTTATGGGGGATCGCTGACTGGCACAAGTTTTTTTGCAGCAGTCACAAGGCTTGAAGCACGGGGACCACGGCATGCCCTGTCTCTAGGCTAAGTCCCGCATGGGACTAACTAATTCTAACTTAACACTAAGGGAACTATTAACTATACAACTTTAACAACTATATACAACAAATTTGCTACTAAGCACAACTGAAATAGGAAAGCTTGCCGGGGCAAGGAGATGTTCCAGCACCGTCACTGGCAGTAAGAAGGAAGTGAGGGAGGGGGAACCGGCAGCACCCCTTATACTGGTGCATACGCGTGCCACTCCAGCGGGCACCAGAGCCAAACCCCTACAGATACCACTAAGGGAAAAACTTCCAGCACTGGGGCATGTGGGGAGCACACACACCTACAACGTAATGGACATGAGCAAGCACTCAAAGAAGAACTTAAGAGAAGCGCAAGAGACAAAGCTGATTTTGTAAGTTAAGTTTTCCTTGTGACACATGGTTAATAAAACAGAATGCTTACATCATGTATGGTTATTAAGACATAGTTCTAGCTATGGGGTATAAAGTAACAAAAAGGACACTGATGCCATGACAAGGCCACCTCAGAAGGCAAGGCATATATGTATACCCACAGCTAGATGACTGGCCAATCCCAAGTAGTTCTAACATTCCATGAGGACAACTTGCTATTTATTTAAAAAGTTGGGCCAAGAGATTAACTGAGGGAAAAAATCCTGCATTACCCTAACTCAGAGAATCATCTTCACTCGGATAATTTTGGATTTGATACAAGCCAGGCACTCCTACCAGAGGACAGAGGTACTTCAAAATATGTAAGGCTAGAAACACTGACAGGTAACATGTCAACCAGTGGTGTTTTTCCGTGGACTGACAGGCCTCAAGACTTAAAGCACTTATGCAACTCCTTATGCTTGATTAAGAATGAGGCCCTGAAGCATAGGTTAGTGCAATAATACATCCCCAATGTAGATAACATATCTCTTCTGCTGCTGATACTCCAAAAGGTGTCAACTCTTTCCACTGGGAGAATCAATGGAGCAACATCCTGAAGAACGCAACCTCCACTAACAATGATCGATTGTCTCAGATGCTCAAGTCTGGGCTGCTCACTGAAAAACTGACTTCAGGAAGCACAGATACTGGAATACCCAGGAGGATAAAATATACAATCTGAAAGCTGCAGGCAGTCAGATCGTCCCTCAAGTCCAGGTAGCTCTGCAAAAGGACATTACATTGTGTAGAAGTGGTGCCTAAACCATCAGATACATCCCATAGTTCATCTGGCATGGAAACACATCCTCATGGACCAGCTCAGGCAAAATCTTCAAGATAAACAGTCTTTGTTGGTCTCTAACTGCTTCAAAACTTAATTGCTCAGGTCAAATTTAAGACATCTTGCTAAATCACAGAACACTATCTAGTTCTGTCTGTTAAAAAGATTTCTATTTATGTGAGTAACTGTGGACAAAAATCTCTCTCCAACCACAGCCCCATATCTCAATCTCGGAGTACTTATTATACCTCTCATCCATGAGACTGTTCGTATCTTCTATAAAAGATGCACCTTACAGCCATCTGAGCTCACAATCCAGAAGTAGAAAACAAGAGCATGCTTGGTCATCTTGTAGAGAAATACTTTATTAATGGACTATAAGTGAATAGAATCGCTCTGGTGAAAGACAAATACCCACCTTGGACTTAAACTTAGTGCTCACTGGGGTAATGAAACTCCTTTTTGGATCCACAGCTTACTGCCTTAACAAATGTGAAAAAGGTGAGCAAGCTCCAAGGTCTTATGGCTGACCCTTCTTTTACAATCTTCACTGCATGACAAAGTGGTCCTTCACCTACAACCAAAATTCCTTCCAAAAGTGGTGGCTGATTAACACGGTAATCGCACTACAAGTCGGCCAGCTTTCTTTCCAGGACCATACTTCCATCAAGGAGAAGCCAAGTTACCCACACTAGAGGTGAAGTAGGCATCAGGGCACTAACTGTCTTCCTAAACAGATCAAAAGAACACAGAAAATCATTCAGGTGTTTCATTGCCCCAACATCTGTCCAAGTGAACCAATCTCTACACTGAAGAGTGTTATAAATTAGCAAATGTTCTGGATGACATCTCAGGTATGCCAAGCTGTCTGATTAAAAGGGCCACAGTACGATGGGGAAAGCAGGTACAAAGCACCAAGAAAGAAAACCATCAAAGAAGCTATCATAGTAGCACCAAGAATCCCAGTTCAAACGTGTAAAATACTGAGGTCTCCTTGGTGCTATGCACGAAATCTCAAAGTGACAAGCTGAAAACCCTTGATGTCAGAGGAAAATGGAACATGGGCACATTGAGACTGTCTCAGCATAGCCACAAGTATACTGAGACCCCAAAATGGAAGCTTTTGCATGCATGCGCACTTACATACACACAACCATCAACAAAGGAACTGAGTGGGAGAAGAGTGTAAACAAAAATAAGGAAAACAGTGGCAAACATCAGAAGAGAAGAAACAAAACCAACATACAGCTTAAGTGAGGAGCGTCTTTGCTGACTGTACTCAAAAAACCGGCATGAAGACTCTAGAAGGGCATTGATAGTTGAAAAAGGCACAAAAGTGAGGCACTCAACTACCAGTGCCTAAGAAGGGCAAAATGCTACGAGCTAGGAGTTTCCAGCCTGTCTTGTGGTGGAAGATAAAAACTTATGAGTGAGAATTCTGTGTGCATTTTGTTGCCAAGGTAGGTGCAGGTGAGATTATTCTCAGAAACTTTTTTTTAAGCCACTAGATGCAAGATCATGTCTTCCAAAGGCAAAATTATTCAAGCCCAAGATAAGTCATCTTTGACAAGGAGATCACTCACATGAATTTATTCATGGATTTTATATCTATAATATGAGTTGTGTATACACAAAATATTTTATATTTACATGTATTCGATCATTTTGGGATCCAGCTGTCAATAAAATTATCAAAATGAATATACACCATACCTTGGTTCTTCTTTCTCTTTACCTTCCTTTATTCCATTCTCTCTCTCTCTACTGATTTTTTTTCCCTTTGTCTTTTTCAATTTTTATCATTTCACCTTTCCTTTCTTCTTCCATCTTCCTTGTTATTGTTCCACCTTCTAATAGTTCTATCATTATTTTCCCCTCAGTTTCTTCCAGTCTCTTTCTTTTCACTTTGTCCTTGTGTCATCCTCCTTTCCCACCACATGCTATCTCAATACTACCCCCCAGGTTTCTCCCTGCTCCTTCAGTCTCTGTTCCTTCCAAAACTACTACCTTTGCTTGCCTTCACCACTCTCCTCCCCCACAAATCCGAACATCTAATCAACTCTCTCAAATCACATGGAGAAAGGAGGACAGAGCGGGGACCACTAAAGGGAAAGATATTCTTTTACACTTCTCAAGGCATGGGGAACTGTCAAAGGATTCTTCTTTGCACACCACAGAGCAGAGGGAGATTGAAGAAGGGGAAAATGCTTTGCTCACTTGCTCCCTTTCCCTCAATGAGAAAGACATCTACTGACTGCAATGGTTGGATCAGGCACTCTGTTCTAGGGCAGATTGAGCTCAACTCTCCCTTACTCATAAAACAACTGTTTGGTAGGGACAGTCCTGCAGACCAATGATGCAGTAATTCTCTCATGAGGTATATGCAGCCCTGCAAAAGACTGTTTATCATAAAAACAATTAGCCAAATTTAACCTAGGTGTAAACTGGAATAACTCCACTGAAATAAATGGAGTTGCATCTTCCTACCTCCAGGGTGTATTTGGCCCCTTTTATTGAAGGCTTTCTATTTAATCTATGTCAATTATCAAATCTTAGTTTGCAAAGTGCATAGCTTGCTAATACTTTTAATAAACACTGATGTAAAATCAATTGCATACCTGCTTATCCAAACAACAGATGAGACAAACACATTTTGAATCAACAACATAGAAAATGCTTACTTTATTAGATGTGCTAAGAACATTCGGTTGCCCTTCAGTGTTTGTCAACAGCAAAGGTTTCTTTCTCTCAGGCTTTTAAATACTAGTTCTATCATACTCTCCATATCAAATCCAAATGTTTTAGAGGGACAATACAAAATTACAGTATTTTAAAAACTCTGAATTTCAGAATTAAGGAGAAAAGGCACTATCTTCCTACATTTTTATCTTCTATTATACAGACTCAATCATATTCCTCATAAGAGCAAAGTATTTCTCACATTTGTACTAAGTAAAATAAAGATGACTTTACCAATCTCAGTTTTAGAATAAGTAGTATAATTTACAATGGGAAACAAGATCATATGCTCAGGGCCGGCTCCAGGCACCAGCCCAGCAAGCAGGTGCTTGGGGTGGCCAACGGAGAGGGGTGGCACGTCCGGCTCTTCGGCGGCGAGTCCCTTACTCCCTCTTGGAGTGAAGGACCAGCCGCCAAAGACTGAAGCGGCGGCAGTAGGGCTGCCGCCGAAGTACCGCAGATCGTGATCGCGGCTTTTTTTTTTTTCCCTCTCTCTCTTTTTGGGTGCTATAAACATGTAGAAATACGTCCCTTGCTGCACCTGTAGAACAGGAATAGCCAATATCTACTGCAGCCCTGCTGATGCATGGTATGAGGTTTCTATCCTTGCTGGCTATCCACCACCTCACCCCAACTTCCAAGTCTGGCATTCATTTAATGGCTACCTTATGCACAGGTACGCTAAGAAACAGGGAGACAACACAGTCTCCTCTTCAGAATGTCCAGGGCAGCAACCACAATTTGGCCCCAAATGCCATGGTGCATATTAACCGTACAGCTATACAGAACCCATATGGCTTGTAGTCACGGCCTATGGAAGACTATAGGAAAAGTAACTGTCGCTAACAGGATATGCTAGGAATGTCCTCTAACCTACTTCAAAACCAAGATTCAATTTTTGTGGGTGATGAGTAAATACTTTGCTGCAAAACAGCACTGTTCTGCTCTAACATTTAAAATATAACAAAACAAACACCCAAAAAGTTTTTTCCTCCATCCCAATGAGGTAACATGAAACTATTTCCTAAATATATAAGAATTCAATAGATTTCAAATTGCATAGTCAGTTTTAAAACCTCCTATTTTTACATAACTTATAGTAAAGATAGTTAGCATTTGATACAATGTAATTTAAAACACAGCATCATTTTGCTACTAAAGAAAGAAAGTTGGGTTATTCGGACATAACTAATCCCAAACTATTTTGATTTCCTTGATAAATGGTCTGAAAAGCACTGGAACTTGTTCAAGACATGCAAAGATGTCTTCAGTTATAACCCCAACCATAAATCTGAACGTCTTCTTCATGATGTCACATTATAACAAAGATAATTTTTCTACTTGATTTTTCAAGAGCACAATTGACCTGCATTTGCCAATTGGAATTAACCTACCTACATAGTTCTTGCTGAAATTCCAAAAATATAAATTCCCTTAACTCAGAGAAAGTTAATAATCCCAGTTTAGCGACTGATCCTGTGAGGTAATAGTGCCCTCTGAGGGCTATCATTTTCTTGCAAGATCAGGCCCATAATCAGGATCTCATATCCAATAGTTCCGGAATAAGATGAGGAACAGGTAGAACATGAACACATACGTTTCCCATTGTTTTCATATTCCTAACTATGCTATAATCACATGCTGCTTATTTAGCCCTGTTCATAGTTTTAGTATATTTTAATTCATACTTTATAAAACATCACAGATAATATATGACTTTGCACCAAGAAAGACAACAATTTTCAGGTGAATTCCTTGTAGAAGAAGTTCATCAAAATACAAAAATGAAGGTTTACTAGTTTGACACTTTAACAATAGGATTCTTTCAAAGGTCGTCAGCTAGTGAAGTACTGTATGTAATGACAATCTGTCTACCCTGATTCAGAACATACAGTGATCGCTTAGATATGAAAAATTTGTGTTAAATCCCTGTTTGTCTAATTTTTAACCAAATCATTGCATTTTCCTGAGTAATTTTTCTTAAAACACAAAACAGATTCAACATATTTAGGCTTGGAAGGATCACATTTTTATCAGTAAAAGTAGATTTCACCATACACACACACACACACACACACACAACGTATTTCCATGGATGATGACTGAAATTTACAGCTAGGCGAAGTTAGAAAACTACAAGAAAATGGTGCTAGAGAACTTGCTAGAGTTTGACTTATGGATATTTACTTTGTATATTCTGGCATGTGATGTGACAATTTGTGTTTTAACACTTCTGAAGCTTTAACTTTTTGAATCTCAACGTCTCCTATCATTAAATAATTATTGTCTGACCCCCTCCCCACAATAATTTCCTGCAACTGTGAACATTTAAATCTATAGCATTTTTTTTTAAAAAGTGCTTAAAAATAAACAGCAACATTATCCAGTAAAGTTATTTTAAAAAATAAACATAATTCTGCCAAGCCTAAATATATGGCATGTTACATTGAACCTCTATATTAACCCGAAGAATGACAAACATTTAACTGCACAAAGGTGATATGCCAAGCTGCACTGAAGACAAACTTTTTGAAGAAAATTTAAAGTACATAAAAAGAAACACCAGGATATTTTCTTAAATTTTCAAAAAAGAATACCATATAGAGGTGACACTAAAATGAGAATAAACACAGATTTGTTCTTCAAAGTTCCATGGTTGTATTCTACATGTTGTACAAATACCAGTTAACTTACCAACCAGAGAAAACATCCCAAGATTGTGTGGAGTCGTCAGAGATTCCATCCAGGAGAAAGGACAGCAGTTCAAAAATCAAATAGCTACATTCACTACATTATGAAGTGAATAAAATTCAATCTGATAGTACAGAATTAAAATAAATATTTATTTTCCAGGAATACTGGACAATGAAAAGCCTAGCAGAATGGAAAAATTTTGAAAACTCAAAGACTACACTTCAAAAATAAAACTGAAATGCTAATACTAATCATAGAAATCCCTATGATGAAACTACACTTGTCATACAATTCAATTTACTTTCTGTTTACAATTTGTGAGAATTTTGATTGGTATCACTCAGTGACATATTAGGTCATGACAATAGATGGATATGAAAACCATACAACTCCTTCAGCCTTTAGGCTCCATTCCTGCAAAGGTTTACAACATGTATTTAACTTTATGTACTGTGAGCAGTTCCATTTGATTTCTGTGGGACTATACGTGGTGCATGAAGTTAAGCACATGTATATGTTTTTACAGGATCTAGGTCTTAACCTTAGGTTTTTAAAATCAAGTGTTCTGTATTTTATGTAGCAGATCTGATAATTATACTCCAATCCATTGTTTCTATAAAACTAATATACTGAATTGATGTAATATTACCTAGATACCAAGTTGTCATTAAAAAAAAGGAGTGTTTATTTTGTATCCATCTGCAAAAAACAGCATATTTGCTAGACTGCAGCTTAACAGAACAGGTAAAATACCTGGAATGCTGCACTTGTGTTATGATGAACAGCACTCTTACCTCGTCTTCCCTCAAACACATCATTGATTTCTCTTAACAACATGGACATGTCACTCAGCTGGGACTCCCAAGCCTCACAGAACACATCAAGATTTTCTTTTGCAATCTTACTAGATGGATGTAATGTCAGTGTTTCTGCAGCAGAAATTATCTGGAAAAAAAATGCAATAATAGAGCAACAAATGTTAAAAAACCCATCTTCTCATGTAATGTTACAGGCTAATTTGCAAATGCCTCCACACACGAAACAAGAAACAATGTCAACATTAAGAAAGGGTTAATATTACATCTGTTGAGCAAAGACCGGTTACATTTCTAAGGCCTTTCGCTGGAACATTCTGGTATTAAATGTATTTGTGAATATACAGTTTTTTAAAATCAGCATGGACAAAGAGTTCTAGCATATTAGACAACAGGAAAGAGAAGTAAAAGAATATAAGTATTTCATAGGTGAGGTAATATATCTTTTATTGGACCAATCTCTGTTGTTGAAAGAGACACGCTTTCGAGATTACACAGAGCTCTTCTTCAGGTCTGGGAAAAGTGACACAACTAAATACAAGGTGGAAAAAATGGTTACTTCCTTTAACTACGTTTCTTCAAGATGCGATGCAGACTTGTATTCCACTTATGTGTGTGTGCGCCCAGCATGCTGGAGCCAGAGAATTTTGCATAGTAGTACCCGTAGAGTTGCGGCACTTTCGCCTCATGGCCTTAGCCCCTCCTCTGGCTATATGAGGCAGCACCACCCCAACCCTCCTCAGTTATTTTGCACTGAATGCCCAGAGACTAAAATTCAAATTCAGAGGAGATGGAGGAAGAGTCGTGGAATACACGCCTGCATCATGTCTTGAAGAACCACAATTACAGTTAGTAGCCACTTCTTCATATACAGGCAGCCATATATTCCACTTAGGTGACTCACAAGCAGCACCCATCCCTGGAGGCAGGGCTCAAAGTCTACTTAAACAAGGATTGCAGGACCACCCTACCAAAACTTTCATCCACTCTGGAAGATGCAATAATGGCATAATGGTGCGTAAATGTATGGATGGATGACCACATAGCAGCCCTGCAAATGTCCAATGCTCAGATGTCACTGAGGAATGCTATCGAGATCCCTTGCGCTCTCATTGAACAAGCTCACAACTACTGAGGAGGCACAGCCAAAGCTATTTCATCTGCAGTCTTGATACAAGATGTTATCCATCTAGAGATAGTCTGTGAAGAGACTGCTTTCCCTTTCATAAGATCTGCATATGACACAAAGAGACAAGGCGAAGCATGAAATGGTTTAGTCCTGTCCAGGTAGAAGGCTAGACATCGCCTAACAGCTAACATATAGAGATGCTGCTCTTCTGGAGATGAATGCTTTCTTCTGGAGAAAGAATGTGTTCTTTCTTAGGAAAGAACACAGGTAAATATACCTCCTGCTTCAAATGCAACTGAGAAACCATTTCAGACAAAAATTTCGGATGTGGTCGTAAAGTCACTTTGTCCTTGGTGAATTGTGTATAAGGAGGCTCTACCATCAGAGTCTGCAACTCACAGACTCTCCTTCTGGATGTTATTGCAAACAGCAGGGCTGTCTCTAGGGGGCTAGGGGGCCCATGATAGAGGTTTCTATCTGCTGGGGGGTGCTCCCCCTGGCTCCGCCCAGGCCCTGCCCCCACCCCACCTCTTCCCACCCCCAGTCTGCCCCGCCCCCATCCTGCCTCTTCTCCACCCAATTCTGCCCACATCCCCGAACGCGCTGCGTCCTTGCTCCTCTCCCCTACCCCCCAGCGCCTCCTGACACTGCGAAACAGCTGATTGGCAGTAGGTCCTGGGAGGGCGGGGGAGGCATTGATTGGCGGGGCCGCTGGTGGGCAGGAGGTGCTGGGGGTAGAGGGAAGTTGGTAGGGGGCTCCTCCTCGCCAGCCCCCGCCTACCCACCTCCCCACTAAAGTGCGGGGCCCGGGGCAGTCACCCCAATTCATTGTAACCCAGGACAGCTCAGGCTACCAGGAACGCAGTTTTCTGACACAAAAATGGAAAGGGACAAGATGCCAGGGGCTTGAATAGAGGTCCTATTAAAGCCACTTGGACCATGTTAAGGTCCCACAGAGGAATCGGCTCCCAGATCTGAGGATGGAGATGAAGAAGCTCTTTTAAGAATCCTGCTACTATGGCATTGGAGAAGACGGATCTTCCCAGAATGGGGGGATGAAACACTGCTATTGCTGCCAGATACACTCTCAATGAGCTAAGTGAAAGGCCCAGCAACTGAAGATACAGAAGTACTCCAAGATGTACTCAATAGAAACCAATGTCAGTTGAACTCCATGGGCCAACAACCACACCGAAAACTGCTTCCATTTAGTTGAACAGGCCATTCTGGTAGAGGACTTTGTACTGTTGAACAGGACTCGTTGAACAGCCTCCGAACACTGCATTTTCTCCTCGTTTAGCCACGAAGCCAACCATGTCAGGAGATACAGGGAGCTGAGCACAGCATATACGGTGCAACCATGATCCTGGGTGAGTAGCTCAGGATGGAGAGGAAGGGGTATGGGAGACTGAATTAACAGCTCAAGAAGGTTGTACAACAAAGACTACCTTGGCCATGCCAGGACAATGAGAATGAGATTGGCCTGATCCACCGTCAGCTTGAGGATGACCTGTGGAATGATCGGGAGAAAAGCATAAAGGAGAACTGACAGCAAGCGCAGGTAGAAAGTGTCAGACAGGGAGTTTGGACCGAGGCCCCCATCAAGAGCAGAACAGATGACATTTCCTGTTGTCCCTTGTGGCAACCAGGCTGATCAACGGAATTCCCCAAGCTGCGAAGATGACCCAGAGAATGATTGTTTTCAGAGACTACATGTGGCTCAGGGAAAAATTCTTGCTGAGTGATGCTTGATCGAGAACTACCACAATCTGATCGCCTACTGGCAGAGCATCCTGGAGTGTGCTCCCCCTTGCCTGTTCACATGATACATCCTAGTGGTATTGTGTGTAAGTATGTGAACCATGAGTCCCGGATACAGTACAGAAAAGCAGGTGATGCATTGCAGATGTCCCAAAGCTCCAGCACATTGATGTGCAGTGAGAACTCCTGCTCTGACCAGACTCTGAACTTTCAGTGACCCGATGTGCTCCCTAGCCCATCAGGGAGGGGTCGGTGACAACAGACCTGGTTGAAAAGGGCCAGACGAAGAGAACACCCTGATAAACATTCTCTGGAAGCTTCCATCACTGCAAGACCTCCTTGTGTGGTACCAGGAAGCAGTTGACAAGACCTGCTCCATCCCTTACCCCAGTATTCACATGGTGCCAGTACGTGCTCCTTCTGGAGGAGACAGACAAGTCCCCATGAAACCTGGAGCGACCTGGATCCATCGTATGCAACCTTCTCATGAGCACACTCAATGAGGAATAACTCCTCTCTTTCTTCAGAGCACAAAACAGCAGCAGTATCAGAACCCGAGAACGACCTCTGATCCAACTTAGGCAGCAGTGCTGAAGCAGGCTGAATGGCCTGTTCAAGCAGGTGTTGCTTTTGACAAAAGATCCCTCACCCAGTATTGTGAATGATTTGCAAATCGAACACCGCTCCTTGATGTGGGCTTCGCCTAGGCACAGCAAACACCATGTGTGGGGATTGTTGTTGGGGATCACTACCCCACACAGCAGACACTGTTTAAACCCTGGTGAGGGTGTCACCAGGGAAATAATTAAACTAAACTAACTAACACTATACTAATAGTACTAATTAGCTATATACAACTAAAAAAGTCACTAAAAAATAGTGAGTTTAGGAACTACTCAGAGCGCCGACTCCAGCCAGGGCAAGGGGGGTCAGGGCAACGCAGCATCATGTAGCCAGGGGAGGGGCTATGGCCACAAGGTGTGAGTGCTGCCCCTCTACAGGTACTGCTAGGCAAAATTCTCTGGCTTTGGTGCGCTACATGTGCGCATACCTAAGTGGAATACACAGCTGCATCTACTCGAAGAACAGTCTGTTTAGCATAAGTAGTTAACACATAAGCTTGAAAGTTTCTCTCTCTCACTGACAGAAGTTGGCCCAATAAGAGATATTACCTTACCCACCTTGTGTGTCTAATATAATTAATGACTAATAATAAATACTTAGCACTTTAAAAGAAGCTATTTGTGTTTTACAGGGGTATCTGCAGGCAGACATATAGATAAACCAACAGTGAATGAAATATTAGGTACAGCATTGCTGTACATAGGTAAGGATGCAGTATTTGATGCAGTATTGTTCTACAAAAAAATATATAGTTACCTGTGCATATACTTGTGTGACAACTGCAAAGAAAATGTATCCATAGGTACTTTCAAATGATTAGTCAGTGTTTGTAAAATACATTTTAAATATAAAGCACTATGTAAATACTAATTACTATTATTGGGCACAATATTGTTAAACCCCTGAAAAAGCTGGTGGGCTGTGTTTACATGTGTAGTAGTGGCATAATTTTATACTTGGGTAAGCACGGAGGTGTAAGCTTTTAGTGGGTGAAATTCATCCCTGTACAAAGGGACAGTGAAGGCCTATGTACCAATGAAGTCCTATTTAAACGTTCAAAACAGGAATTAAATGATTCATAAGCTTTATATTGGTCCTCTGCACAGAGGTGAAAATTGCCCTACATAAATAAGACTGACTGGTCAGATCTTTGGGTGGGTTGTGGCCACTTTGCAATGCACTGCTAGCATACTTTGGCCACAACACTCAAGCAAATGGCCCATGGTGGATAACCCTAGTGATCCTGCAGTGGCACAGGGGCTCAGACCACACAATCTCCTTGCTGCTGGCATGGTGGGAAGAGGGGTGCATAGTCACTGAAAAGGAGGTCATGGTGAGGATACCCCTACTCTACATCTGTCCTGGGCTAATATTCAGCTCCAAGTGGCTGGTATAAGCCAGCATAACTTAAAGCAGACCCAAAGCTACAGCACATGCTGGGAAAGCACACAGGGTTTGTAGGAGCTTTATGCCAGCTTTGCACAGTCTTCCAAAATGTCTAGAGCACAAATCAAGATGTACCAGAAGATCTAGCTTGGACACCTGTCTAGAAATATTTACACTGCCTCCTACTTGTAATATTTTCATTATGTTTCTTTGGGAACTGAACTGGCATGCCTTCAACATCATATGATGAATGTTTATCTTAGTGTATAGCCATTTTACAAAATTCTACTTAAAATGTGATCAAATGAAAGGTAGGCATACCTGTGGGCCAGTGACCTGAAAGGTGTCTTCTGCATGTATGCAAGTAATTTCAAGTGGCTCTGTTCCAGAAACATGCCTCAACAAGCGACATGTCTACGAAAAAAGTTAATATATTTTGAAGAGTAAATAATATTATAAATAAGATATATTAAAGAAGGGTACACAGCAGTAAAGTTTATTTTCTTTTCATTGCTGAGAAAAGGTGCAAACCTATCAGGTACAGTACATTTTTCAGAAATTGCATCTGGAGTAACAAACATGTATGAATTATTGGGTCATAATTCCAGCAAGGGGTTCAAGTGAGATCAAACCATGAAAACAAGGATCGAGCTATTTTCCCCTTTGCTTCTCCTTCCCCTTTGTCCTCCTAAGCCTCAGGAAAATTTTAAGAAAAGAAGTTACATTAGAGTGTGTTTACATGACTGACCTTCAAGTCAGGTAATGAAAGTTACCAGGCCTCACAGTAACCTTAACCTGATCATGCTTACATACATTTGTGTTTCTGGCAGCAACTCCAACATCTAGGTTGCTTAGCACTTTCCACATTAAAAATTCTGGCAACCTTTTTTTGAGAAGGTCTAAAAACTTCTATAATTTGATGCAGGCTTATGGATTTTGACAGGAAGAAAGCCCATAGGCCAGAGAAGTGCCTTTTCTATGTCCAGGGAAATACTGGCTGTGATAGAAACTTTTTATTTCCATTCAGCGACTTACCTTGTCAGTAAAATGTTGGTAGAAAGTCAAGTAATACTGAATATAAACATTTTAATGTAAGGTCAGGCCTGTGCCACCACTAAACACCACTACACTGCATTGTGATCCCCAGGTGCAGACAGCCTTTCAAAGGGTATGTATACACCACAATAAAACACCCCAGCTGTCCTGGATCAGCTGACTGGGGCTCATGGGGCTACAAAATTGTGGTGCAGATGTTCAAATTTTGGCTGGAGCCTGGGCTCTGGGACCCCTCAAGAGGGGAAGGTCCGAGAGCCCAGGCTCCAGCCTGAGCTTGAAAATCCACACTGCGATTTTATAGCCCAACAGATTGAACCTGAGTCAGCTGACCTGGACCAGCTCAGAGTGTTTTATTGCAGTCTAGGCATACCCTAAGAGTGGAGGGGAAAGAGAAAGCCACATCAGGCTCCACACAGTAATCCCCCCCAGAGCCAGCACATGCCGCCGCCGCCTCCTCCTCCAAGGGCATCACATGGGGAAGGAGTTCCCTCACACCCCAGAAGGGGAGCAGACAGAGAGCTGGGAGGAGGGGTGTGATTCCTCCAACAACAGCCCAAATTTAGCACATGGCTCCAGCAGCCCATTTCCCCCCTACCCATGCTGGGACAGCCTTCTTCTGCTTCCAGCTAACTCTACTGATGGTGCATGATGGGAGGGCGTTGTTACAGTTGTAAAAATATATATATTTATTTATTTATTTACATTTTTCCATATTTAACCTACTCACACTACATTAAAACCTTATTTAGTTACAAAGTCTAATACTTGAAAGTTAAAAAAATTCCAGAATTTATGTTGGCTGTGAAACCTTAATTCTGCATCCTTGTTGGTATGCATTACGACACAGTCTTTAATTACTTGAGTAAATTTTTTCCCCCACAGGACCACACCTCATTCATTGCACAGGATGGAGAGCATTCAGAGAATGAACTAGGATTGTACAGTGAATAAGGCTGTTCTCTGTAGAAGTTGTTAGGTGTATAGAGAAAAAAGACAGGGGACTGCAGAAGAGAAAAAACGGTCTTGCAGTTAAGGCCGGTGAACATCACATGTGAGAACTCAACTCTATCCCTGTCTATGCCAAAGACTTTCTGTATGATCAGGAGCAAGTCACAAACCAAAATGTTGGCAGGTGGCCCCTACTGTGCATTCCTCATTTTCTGTGTGCCCAACTTGAGATTCCTGGGGCCAGATTTGCACAAGTGCAGAGCACTAAGCTGCAACTGAAGTTAAATTGAAGCTATGGTGGCCACTCTGCATCTCTGCCAGTAGGAAGAGTGGTCTATAGGAATGAGAAAAATGTTGTGAATTAGGGGGCTCACAAGTTCTAATCCTATCTCTGCCTGATTCAGTGTGACCTCCACAAATCTCCCTATCAATTTTCCCCATCTGTAAAATGGTGTTAATAATGCTCTCTTACTTCAGAGGAATTGCGTAAATAAATTCATTAATATTTATGAGGCACTTAAAAAGTGCAATGATGAGCACCCTAAAAAAGACTATAAGGAATTAATACTTATGTATTCACTGCAGGTTTTGGATAGTGTGCAGTAATTATGGCAGATGCCATACACTGAATGACAAGGATAAAAATATTGAACAGCTGTCTCATTCCCAGAACACTGTTCGGCCGGTGACCTGAATGAGGCAGGGGATTGGTGGAAAATACATAGTCTTTAAGTACATGAGCTATACTATCAGTGCAAATACACAAGGGGAAAGAATTAAGATTGTAAGTGTAACCTTAACCCTGGCATTTCCTAACTTTCAAATGCTTGACTATGTAACAAACATTCTTTCAATATGCGTTTTTTCCTATGTAATAATACTATTTGTGTTAAGTTTTTTAAAAACAAAATTAACAGGATATGCAATATCATCAAGTTGAAATATGGTCCTCATAGTAATATTTCCTGATGGCTGTTTAAATTTCAAATGCAACAGTTTACTGCTGTATTACATGAGCTTTTGCATTTAATTTATCTGAGCCAACATTCCCACTGAAGTCAATGGGAGCATAGAGTGCGCATCCCAGGACAGCATTTTTTCTTATGTTCTTAAAAGAAAACCAAAAGAAAGGAAAAAGTCTACAATACTCATTTCTACACCGATATCATAGTGTACATTCACAGTTGAATAAATATGAAAGATTCAGAAACTTGGCAACTAAGAAATTCTGTAGGAGAAATTGTTGCACAAGAGTATTGCAAGTTACTTATCCAAGTAGTAGTCAAAGTATATAGTCCTCTGTAGCCATGTAAATAACATAACTCTACACTCAGAAAACAAATGTCTTTCAGCAAGAAACTTGATCAGTGATTACTAGTCACATGGAAAACTTCAATTTCAAAGTTCATCTCATTTTGACATATCTTTGAGCAAAACAGTGTCAAATTGATTTTAAAGCAGAAAAGAACTTTTCTGCTGTATTCTGGGCAAAATGTATTAGTTTTTGAGCAAACATTAAAAAGCAACAACTCACTTTTGGGCTGAGAAGGAACATAGAAAATGACAGCCCAAAAGGAGAACTTCTGAGAAAGTTACAAACTTGCTTTGTGATTGAAGTCCATATGTAATCTTAACTACAGTGTTCCCCATTTACCAGTACAATTACTCTTATGCACTCTCACATGCACAGAGCTCTCTACCTTTCGGTATGTTTATTAGAAGCAGGATTAATCTAAATGCCACATTTGGAAGTTATCCCCAGTGCTTCAGACATAGATACAGCAAAAGCAGATGTTAAAGTGGAAATAAAAATAGAGTACTCTCTCTCTCTCTCTCTCACACACACACACACACACACACACACACACACACACACACACAGTAAGTACTCTATTTTTATTTCCACTTTAACATCTGCTTTTGCTGTATCTATGTCTGAAGCACTGGGGATAACTTTAAGCTCCTGAATTCATATTTAGGAATTTGCCTGATTTTAAGAATGATGACCACCTAAAATCTCCCACTGAAATCAACGGAAGCTTTTGGTTGTTTAGTATTCTTGAGAAAGTAGGCAAGTGTTTAAATCTGGATTTAAGAGCCTAACTTTACGCTCCTATTTATGAAAATCTTGGCCCCGATATGCAATCACAGAGGCCCCCCAAAATCAGGTAATGAGGTTCCTGTGCCCACAGCAAGCAGCACCTGGGACTGTGCAGGTGGGGCAGTGGGTCCAATTCTATAACAGTGAACCCCAAATGTTTCGTGCAGTGAGGAAGCTCATGCTGCACTCAGACATTATCTTCTAGGAGAGCGTAGAGTCCAGTAGCGCCAGAGGTACATTCTACAGGTTAAAACACGAAAGACACCCTGAAGAACAGTTCATTTAGATAGATTTTGGAACTTTTTATATTAAATATATTTGAAAATAAAATTGTTAACTCACCTCAACAAGCTGCTCTTTCTGCTCTGATAGCTTACAAGTATATTCTGCTACAGCTTCTAGATTTCCTTCTACTCCTGTGATTTTTAATGCCTTCAAAACCATGTGATCTGCATGGTATCTTAGCAGGTCTGCTGCCAGTGATGTGGCTGCATGGTGAAGCTTCAGTAGCAGTAAGGAAAAGAAAAAATAAGCACTGAAAGATAAATAACATGTGAAGCTAATCTACAATAAAAATACTTTAGCGATAGCGGATTCAGCAGATGACCAAGAGGCAGGAATTAAAAAAAAAAAAAAAGCTTACTGGTACTAAGTTAAGTTCAGAGGAAGTCTGCAAAGAATGTCTGTACCTCAGGGGCTTTATTCTGAAACTTCTACTCAGATACGTAGACTAAAATCCACTCCACTCTCAAAAAAAGCTGAGTATTCAAGTCTTTTGGGGGAAGACAGAAAAGCAGTTGGGGCAGGCCAGGTTATAAGGTATTGCATTGCATCCCCCTGGCAATTACTGCAACTGGAATAAGCCCTCCTCTATACCAGCTGCATAAGGTACTGAGGCCACCAGCTCTGCGTGAACAAGGATCAGTGATCCCTCTTCTTGCCCAAACCCAACATGACCTACTGACAGTGGAAGGCCTTTTCCACTGTGTACTGCATATACATAGGCAGAGCCAGATTAAGGCACAGACACTGGAGACACTTCCTAGTATTCCAGCACCTGGACTCACAGGACATCAGAATCTCACCCTTAATGTTGCAAAGAAAAACTTGAAAATGTGACCAGGTTGTGATCTAACTTAAGACAAGACACAAATGAGTAAAACAATAGCCCACATCACCCTCTTCTACAGTGGGGGGGGGGAGGGGAAGCCACAGGAGTGGGGCTCAGGGGAGGAAATCCCACAAAAATTCCTCCATATAATCCCAGAAGCAGGGACGGGTCTCCCCAGTACGTTATTGGGCCCACCTGGTAGATACCAGGGGATCCCTGGGAAGTCAAGGCCATCTACCTAGAAGACCTGCAGCTCCGCACCAGCTGTGGCCCCTAGTAATCCTCCTTCTCCAGCTGCCTGGCAACAGGAATCCCCTGGCGTCATAATACTAAGGACACTCCTGGCCATAGCTACAGTGTTGTCATTCTCATACGGTGAGTCTTGCAACAGTCCTAAAGCTCCAGTTGCTGGACTCAGCGGAGTTCATAAAAATCTCAATTAAAAAAAAAAGTTTCTAGTCCTCATTATTAGAGAGAGAAGCTTGGCACAAGAGCACCCTAGCGCCTCAGAAATCAATGGTCAAAGACAAAACAATTACTTATAGGGCTATCAATTAATTGCAGTTAACTCATGCAATTAACTCAAAAAAATTAATCGCGATTAATCACAGTTTTAATCACACTGTTAAACAATAGGATAGCAATTGAAATTTATTAAATATTTTGGATGTTCTTCTACATTTTCATATATATTGTATTCTGTGTTGTAACTGAAATCAAAGTGTATATTATTTTTGATTACAAATATTTGCACTGTAAAAATGATAAACAAAAGAAATACTATTTTTCAATTCAACTCATACAAATACTGTAGTGAAATCTCTGTCATGAAAGTACAACGTACAAATGTAGATTTTGTTTGTTTGTTACACAGATGCACTCAAAAACAAAACAATGTAAAACTTCAGAGCCTACAAGTCCACTCAGTCCTACTTCTTGTTCAGCCAATCGCTAAGACAAACTACCGTATATACTCGTTCATAAGCTGAATTTTTTAGTAAAAAAGGGAAGGGGGTCGGCGTATGAACGGGTATAGAGAGGGAGAGGTGGGACACAGCCCCTCCCCCCAACAGAGGGAGCAAGGAGAGGCAGCACAGCCAGAAGGGAAGAGGCGGGGCCAGAGTCTCTTCACCTCTGGCCACGCTGCTCTCCCCACAGCCTCTGAAGCAGCTGCAGCTCTGGGGCTAGCAGGCTGCAGCCGTGCCGCTCGGCCCCGCCCCTCCAGAGCAGGCTGTGGCTGCGCTGCCGGAGCACGCTGCAGCCATGCCGCCCAGTCTGGCCCGCCAGAGCAGGCTGCAGCAGTGCTGCCCAGCCTGCCGGAGCAGCTCCAGCCAGGCCAGAGACATCCTCCCCTGGCCCTCCCCAGATACGGTGGGAAGGGATAAGTCTGGTTTTCATTTTTGCCTTTTTATTAGTGCCTTCACATAAACTTACTACAGTACTTCTGCCTACCTAAATTTCTGCTATGTTTTCAATCAACTGTAGTATTCTTCATTTCGCACTGTAAACTCTTAGGTAATGTTGCCCTGTGCTATTAAATATTGCCATGTTTTAACCCAGAGCAGGGTTCACTGCAGTGATTAATAAAATGATTCTTGCAAATATATCGCTTGTATCACAGGAGGGACTGGCAGCATAATTTTGGCAGCGTGCCATAATCTCTAAACATTCTAAGGGTAGGCCCCCACTACTACTGTACTAATCAGCTAACTTTATATAAAAGGCATGTCCTTTGCCCCAAAGCAACCTCCCTACTGAGTTTATAAAGTGGTCTTTAAACAATGGAGGTATTATAGCTTCTGAAAATTGAATCTTTCATAATGAAAATAGTAAGGCAACCTAAATATAGGGGTTGCTGCAAGATTTTGGAACCCTCAGAAGCAGAAATAGCCTGGCTCCTGATGGATCAATTGAGAGAGGCAGGGGATGTGGGAGAGTGTGGCAGGTTAGACTTCTCAGCCACACCCAGGACCCAGAACCTGGCCCCAGAGGACCAACCCCCTTCACGGTGCAGGATAAGAAGCCCTGGAGCACAAACAGCTGGGAACCAAGACAGCATGAGTTAGACTCACATCTACTAAGAGGTGTTAATAGTTCTAACCTTCACAAACTCTTCATTAAAGAAGGCTTCATTCCCCACAGAGAGCCTCAAAAGCTGGGAATGTAGAATGCAGATTTCTAATATGTCAAACCCAATGACACCCAATTAGCTCCACTGCCTCTCAAATAATCTGCCATATCTTTGACCTTGGCTACACTGTCAATAAAGCAGGGCTTCTCATGCTCCCATTGGATAAGTGTATTATATACCCTCTTCTAGTGTTTGGTTTACGGAGGATAACTATTCTGCTGCTGCCAGTTAATTTAGTAAGTCTTCAAACTTAAGCAGTAGAAGTCAGTGTTGAGAGGTTCAGGGTTCAAACTGTTGACATTACATTTGTACAAAACAGAATTTGTTTTTAATTTGTTTTAAGACTAATAATGGAAATATTAAAAAACGACATTATAAGAAAGTTATTTAAGGTTGCAAAGTCAAGTACTTCCTATGCAAATTAAATCCGTCCCCTTTACGCATATGTATTATGAGATGGTGTTAACTGCATGATCACATAGTATTTTCAGTGCACAGGATGGATGGCGGTCAGGGAATAAGTCAGAATTGTGTGCAGGACAAGCCCCTACCTCGTTTGCTCTAGAAGTAGGCAGGTATGTACAGAATGAGACAGGTGTCTTGTGGTTAAAACAGGTGAATGTCGCACAAGAGAACTCAATTCTATTGTTGTCTCTGCCACAGACTTCCTTATGATGAGCAAGTCACATCAAAATGTTGGCAGGTGGCTACTAACTATGTGTTCCTCATTTTCTGGGTGCCCAAACTTGACACATCTGGGGTGTGTTGAGCAGTCTGTTGCAAATGAAATCTAACTGAAGCTGTGTATGCTCAACAGCTCTGTATGGAGGAATGAGGAAAGGGATGAGAGTCAGTCGGTCCAGAGTTCAAATTAGGATTCTGCTAATGACTTGCAGAACAACCTCTACTCCTGGGGGGAATTATGTGCCAAAAAGTTAAAAATTCTGTGCACAATATTTTAAAATGCAGCAAAATTCTGCATATTTTATTTGTCAAAATAACACAATATAATCATGCCAGTTTCAATTATTTTGGTGATTTATTTTAAAATATCTGTCCGCAAATATGTCTAACAATACAGACACACACAAAAAATTCAGAAAATGTTTTTTGACAAATAAGATTCTTTACTAAACTTTGAGTAATTCATTTAAACTACAATACAGAAACTTATTTCTTGCACCCCTACCTCAGTTAGGGGTAACAGAGGAGCTGAGGGAGAGGAAAGGAGCCTGGGAATGAACCTGGAAAGTCCTTGGCTATGGGTGGGAGAAACAGGGAACAGGATTTTTGGGGGGGGAGGGGATTGTTAGGGAGCTGGGGAACCTCCCCCACACAGACTCCTAGCCTTTGCCATTCAGTTAGGAATATCTGTCCCTGTCCTCGTGTGGCCATATTCTGCGGAGAAAAAAAAATCTGCAGGGGACATGAATTCTGCATGTGCGAAGTGGTGCAGAATTCCCCCAGGAGTAAACCTCAGGCAAATCACTTTGTTTCTCCAACTGTAAAATGGGAACAATAATTCTCTTATCACCCAGGAAGTTGAGAAGATAAGTTCCTGAATATGTTGTGAGGCACTCAGATACTAGAGTGATGAACACCAGAAAAAAGACCATAAGGAAATCACTAATTCTGTATTCAATGGAGAATTTGAGTTGTGTGCAGTAAACAAGGCATAAGACCATTCACTGAATAAGGATAAACCAGAATACCAAATAGCTGCCTCATTCACTGAGCACCATCCACCCTGTGCACTGAACGAGGCACAGTTCCCGTGGGGGAAAATAAAACAGCACATGATCATTAATTAAAGACTGAATCATCATACATATGCACATAAAGATCGAATTGAGATTTCAAAATCAACCTACATTCTGACACTTCTAACGTTCAAGATCATGACTTAGCACCTAAAAAGCTATTTTAAGCAGTTTTTGTATGTAATATTTAGAGTGCTTTTGAATTCTTCAGGATAAAAATGTGCAGGATGTCAGATACTACTATGAATAATTGCAGTTCCTACAATAATCTTGGTAAATAATTAACTTCTAGTTTTTTTAGGCTGCATTTTAACAATATCTATTGTCGCAAGATAGCTGAAAAAAAGTTTTTGTAAGGCACATATTTAATATATTTCATAGTGAAAATAAGTAAGTTTCCTTTTCAATTGCAATAGGTGAAATGCAAAGAAATTGCAAAAGCCATTTATTAATTTTTCACAACTACATGTGGATACTGTAACAATTACCAGTCAACATAACTCCTGGTTTCTTAAAAATCCTGTGAAGAAAGTACTACCTTTTTATAGAGTAAACTTTAATCAGAGCTATGCATGCATCCAAGAGCAAAATCTGGCACTAAATTGGAAGATTATATATAGTGTTGTTGTAGCTGTATTGGACCCAGGATATGAGACACACAAGGTAGATGAGGCAATATCTTTTACTGGGCCAACTTCTGTTGGTGGAAGGTACAAGCTTCCGAGCTACAAGGAGCTCTTCTTCAGGTTTGGGGAAGGAAGCAGAGTGTCTGAGATAAACATAAATTGGGACAGAAGCTGGTCCACTAAAAGATATTACCTTATCTTCCTTGCCTCTCTGTGGATTATATATATGCATTTGAAAATGTACTACTTGTTCCTGCTCCCTATGAAGAAGTTTTTAATTGACTTCTACAGCAGCACTGGTCCATTGGGAAATTCACTATAGATCAGATCCTGTAACACTTACTTACACAAACAGTCCTTACTCCTAGAAGTGTCCCACTGTTTTCTGCTCACTTGAGTAAGTGTTGCAGGATAAGATTCTATGATACTACCTACAGGCATAAAGTTGAGACTATCAAAGTGTTCAGTGAGTCAACAGAACTATTCATAGCATGTAATGTGATGTTTGTCTTTGCAGAGTCAGAGCCTTATTTTGCATTACACGTGAAAATAAAGGAGATTCAAAATCTTCTTCAGACTGTGTTTATATAAGCTGTACTTACTTCTCTTTTGAGTTCATTCATACACTGGCATGTTTTTAGTATGGCTACTTCCAAGTCTTCTGTGATATCCTTTGTTTTCTGGCTTTGCTACAAGGAAAAGACAACCAAACATTTAAAAAAAAATACTCCAACTGACGTACAAATTATCCCAGGCTGTGTTAATGCAGTAATTCAGTTTTAAGTACATTTTCTTTAAAAAAAAAAAAAAAAAACAAAAAAAAAAACCACACACAAAAATCAAATTATTTTATATTAAGAACTCATTATTACTACTGCATTTGTTTATTCATCACTGAAGCAAGAATCTACAAAAAACAATTAATGATGCCAGACCATCAACTTTATTTTTATTCAACAAGGATTTTTCAGTTTTGAACATTGTGTCCTTTTTGAGAAAAGAGGGCTTTTTTATTTAGTATCAGCTATCAAATCTTTATGCCTGAACCATCCTGTTAAGCTAGCTAAAGCTATTACAGTTTTTAAAAGCCCACACGAGTAGATTTTATAAAAAATCTCACTATTTTAAAAAAGAGTAATTCATCAAATTAATGTTTGTCATTTAAATTCAAGAAGTTTCCTTAATAAATAATAGAATAAATCTTTTTCTATGCCCTACAAATTTCAACTATTCCTGTAACATAAGAACTGTTGCTATGAATCTTTCATTCAATTTATACAAAAACAATGCTTTCATGTTTGGAATTTGTGTGTATTTGCAAAACAAGACAACTTGCACAAAAGAGGTGAAGGAGGATGCATGTTGGAAAAAAGGTAGGGGCTAAAAAGTTTCTCTTTCTCCAAAACTTGACTGGGGGGAGGGGAGGAGAGATATCTTAATTAAGAGCATCAACACAAGATGGATGTGGTCAGATTTAAACCTTATCTTGACTCACTCTCTCTTAACAGCAACAAACAGATGAATAACACAGATTCTGGATTGTGTGTGGCATAATTTTTTTTAAAAAGGAACAGCCGCCCAGTCTGATATTGTATCTTTTAAAATACAACATCTTAAATCAATATTCCTGATTGTTCAGAGTCTCTTGAATTGCTTTATACTTTCTTTCAATTGCCTTCCCCAGAAATGTACGCCATAATAACAGGCAAAAAATTACATTAAAATGGAGTTTGTAATGCTTGTTTTGGGGATAATTACAATATTCTTGTAATGCTTTTACTCTTATGTTCTGATATGTTCTCTCCAACATCGCTCCTGCTTAAGGCAATTTTTTGTCTGTCAGAATATGACACTTTGGCTCAACTGAAAAGAAAGTCTTGGGAATGTCTAAACTCCTACGGTACTGGGTGGATTTGCAGTACCGAGGGAGGTGTCTGTTTCAACAAGTCACTTTCATTAGAAGTTGTCAGTACCGATAATGTTGAGTGCTTTGGAGGTAACCAAATGGCATGAGATGGCAGTTTAGACTTCTGGGATACCAAGGGAGTCATATGTCTAGGTTCTGAAGGTTACATACTAATAAAGTCTGTTGGTTTGAGCTTCTTGGAAGCAGAATGTTTCTCTCAGCTATCACCATCATGTTTAGATAGTACTGAGGATGTTTTAGGTATGGAAGTACACTTGGTAGCATGGCTCTTAGAAGTACTACCAGTAACCAAAGGAGCCTGGAACCTCAGTAGTATCCAGCATGGGATCTCAGAACTCAGACAGTTGATTTTTGCAAAGACTGAGACTTTTTCCTAAAGTGGACTCTTTATGAGAACTAAAACTCCTTTTTTAGTGGCCTTCCCTGAACCTTCTGATGCCTTTTCCTGCAAAGGCTGGGGCAAACATAGTGCTGAGGTCTTTGGGGCACTATGCTCACTCAGAGGCCGATGTACAAGGGTTGGGGGAGGGGGGGAAAGGGATCCTGGCCTGGATCTGAAGCAAGGCAAAAACAACATTACATCATAAGTAAGGCTACATTTATGTCACGGAGGACCTCCATGACATTCTCTGCTTCAGCCCCAGGGGCTGCGGGACACTGGAGCTGGCAGCCAGCGGGGCCCTGGCAAGGTTCCAGCGACAGGCAACAGCAGTGACAGACGGTCCCCTGCAAGGTTCCAGCAACAGGTGACAGACTCCTGAGGGGGCCCTCCTCAGGGTTTCAGTGACTGGCAATAGCCCTGCTGAGGGCGTGGGGGAGGAGCAGGAAGCCTTGGGCAAGTGGCTGGGGGTGTTCCGTTTTCTCTTTGGGAAACATCGTCACCCTGCAGCTTCCAGCTGCTGCGGGCAGAAGGGGAACCCCACAGTTCCCAACCACCCTGGTAGCGGGGGGAAACCATGAAGCTGCAGCAGCAGAAGTCACAGACAGGTCATGGCTTCCACGAATTTTTGTTTAGTGTCCGCGACATGTCCATAACTTTTACTAAAAATAACCATGACAAAATCTTAGCCTTAATCATAAGGATCTCCCACTTTTGTCCAGCTCTGCTCCTAAAGTCTGAGCAAATATTGCACTTCTGTGGGACGTGCATGTTCCCCAAACAACTACTGCATTGGGAATGTCTGTCACTGACTGGGATAGATCTCAGCAGGTGAGACAATGCTTAAATCCTAGAGATCCTGGCATATTCCTGCAACATATGCAACATTGAGGGAAACCCCTCCATATGGGGAACCAGGAGAAGGAATAAACAAAATTGAGAAATTATGAAAGAAAACATAACACCGATAACTACACTAAAACTACAATTAAGAATTGCAAAGTTAAGCTTGAACAATAATAAAAGTCGGCATGCTAGATCAGGCCAAGGTAGTTGAGAAGGAACCCATGAAGCCCTGTATATCCTTAGTAGAGGGCATGAAGGCGTGAAGGGGCTGAGCAGGTGCTGCTACCAAAAATCTCTGATCCAAGGTGTATGCATGCCTCAAGTGGAGCACCCATAGGGACACTACTCAAACACGAATCTCTTTCTTCTTCAAGTACTGGTCCCTATGGAGATTCACCGTAGGTGACTCCCAAGCAGTGTTTATTGAGGAGGCAGGTGCAAGGAACTGCTCTGCACCACAGTTCATAGGATCACTGAACCAAAGGAAGCATCCTCAGCTAAGGCTTCCATCAGGGCATTGTGCCTGGTAAACGTGTGAAAGGATCCTTAGGCTCCTGCTCTACAGGTCTCAGGGAGTGGGATTCCTTGCAGGGAATCTCATTCCATGAAGGGAGCTTAAGTTCTGGTGGAATGAGCCCTGACAGACTGAGAAGGAGGGGCTTCTGCAAGCTCATGGCAGAGGAAGATGCAGTGGAAATCCATTCAGTGAGTTTGGGAAGATACTCCTCTTTTTTCATCCTCTCAGCAATGGAAATGGATAACCACAGAGATCTTCTAAAGGGCCTTGCCCTGTCCAGGTAGAAGGCCAGAGCTCTACATTATTGTTCCCCCTCTCTCCTGGCGGGGGCGATAGCTGTTAGGAAGGCCATTTTCATCGATAAAAGTAAGAGGGTACAGGAAGCCAAGGGATCTAGTGGCAGGTTCCTATGCTGCAAAAGCATCAGGTTCAAATCTTGATACTGATGGGAAGGTTCTGACAATGTCTTAAGAACATTGCTGGTATAGGGTGGGTGAAAATTAAGCAGTTCACCACCACAGGGTGAAAGGCTAAATGTACTCATAGCGAACTAATGGACAGCCCTGATGACTTCAAGTAGAGGAGAGGAGATTGTCCAGGACAAGAGGAAATCCAGACTCCTCCAGAGGCAAAACATGCATCTGGCTCTACAGGAAGAACTGCTTGCATTTGGTAACAACACTTTCTTGTAGAAGGTTTCTTACTATTGGGAAGGATGGATTGAACCTACTCTGAGAAGAATCTCTAAACTTGTTGCACATCCAAAAACCAGGCTGCCAGGTGGAGGGATGGTTGGTCGGTCCTCCCTTTGCTCTGTGACAGCAGGTCCAGAAATGACTGCAGGTGAACGCATGGGTGGGAGGCTATCTGCACAGCCATTGTGAACCAGAACTGTCATGGCCACCAAGGCGCTATTAAAATCACTGTTGCCTTGTCCCACTTGATCTTTTAGAGGGTGCAAGATAGGAGGGGAATGGGAGGGAAAGCATACATCAGTGGGCCTGATCATTGCATCCTGTCTGGAGTCGTGCCCCAGAGCATCTTGAGAGCAATAGGCAGGGCAATGGTTTTCCTGGGCTGCAAAGAGGTCCCATGATGGGAATCCCAACTGATGAAAAATCTGCTGGACCACTGATGAGTGGAACACCCACTTACGATCCTTGTGAAAACCTTTGCCGAGAGTGTCTGCTAGGGAGTTCATTACCCCAGCAGGTGTACTGCAGAGAGGATGATCTGATGCTGGATGCACCAATTCCAGAGCTTGACTGTTTCCCTGCAGAGTGGGCTGGACCTTGGTGTCCCCCCCCCCCTCCCCTGCCTTGTTTATATGGTAAACAGCGGTTATGCTGTCCAACCTGACCTGGACGTGACTGGACCGGATAAAGGGCAGGAACTTTTTGCACACTTTGTGTACTGCTCAAAGCTCAAGAAGGTGGATGTGGAGTGAGACTCTTGGTGTCCAGGTACTGTGAGGTCATCCAGGTGTGCTACCCAGCCCAGCAGAGGCATCTGTAACAAGTGTCTGGGGGGGGTGAGGGGAGGAAGGAAGAGGGGGCAGATGGAAACAAACTGCTATATAAACATTGTCCCTCTTGATTCACTAGGGGAATGATGTCAGGAGACTGGGGAAATGGAGACACTTTTGTCTATGGGGTTCTCTGCTTGGAGCACAAACCTTCCTCACTCAAACCCAGAGACCACAATGGGGGTCATATAGATGCATGCAGCCATGTGACCTAGCAGGGACAGATTGTTGTCTGAGGGATGAAATGAAGTTAAATGAGATCTCTCATCACAAGGAATCTGTCCTGTGGTAAGTAGGCCCTGGCTCCAACTGCATCTAGATTTGCGCCAATGCATTCTATAGTTTTTGTGGGTGTTAAAGTGGACTTTCCTGGATTTACTTGAAATCCCAAGGAATGACAGGCTGAATAAAAAGGTGACTGATGCCTGTACCTCCTGAAGCAATCATCCCATGAGCAGCCAGTCACGTAGGTAGGGAAATATAGGGTTGTACTGATGGTGCATGTGTGCTGCCACCACAGCCATGACTGCTGTAAAAAACATTGTCCAAGACAAGAGGAAATCCAAACTCCTCCAGAGGCAAATTATGCATCTCGCGCCATAGAGAGAACTGCTTCCATTTGGTGGCACAACACTTCCTTGTAGAGGATTTCCTGTTATTCACAATGACAAAGACATTCTTCAAATGGCCAGAGTAAAACCTTGTACTGGACAATGCTTTAAGCCCACAGTGAAACGCAGGAATTTCCTCGGTGCTGGATAGTATCTATACGGAAATAGACGTACTTCAAATTGAGAGCCACATACCAGTCACCTGCATTCAGGGAGGAGATTATAGTGGCCTGGGTAAAATCATCCTGAATCCTGAGTGGCAGATGAAAATGTTCAGCTGCCTGGGGTCTAGGATGGGTCTCCAGCCATTAGAAAGTATTTGGAGTAAAAGCTCTTCCACCCCCTCCTGTGACAAGGTGGTACAGGATCTATTGCCCCTAACTGGACTAAAGGGTCCAGCTCCTTGCTGAGAATCCTCTCATGAGAAGTGTCCCCAAATAGGGATGGGGAAGGAGTTTTTGAGGAGGGAGGGCAGGAATTCAATCATGCACCAGTTGCAATGATGTCTAAGACCCATTTGCCTGGTATTATACACTGCTATGTCAGAAGGAAATGAGCCAGGCGGCCACCAAAAGGTTTGAGGGAGACTGGTTGATAGCTCTCGAGCATTCCATCAAAATGTCTTCTTGGTAGGCAGCTGAGTCCAGAGAGGGTATGCTGGTGGTGCAATATGTCTGCCACGCTACACCCTCTGGTGTTTTCTTGGTGGCTCACAGGTCTTCTAGTAGTAGCATAGCTGAGGGACTGGCCAGTATCTGTGCGGCAGTGACTTAGAATATTTCACATGAAGAGCCAGGATGTGTAATTGCAAGAAGCAGAGGATGGTGTACTAATCCTTAAGGGAAGGAAGTGACATAGTTTCTCTCACTTAAAAGGTTGTTACCCTCAAAGGGGAGATCTTCAGTTGTTGCCTGGACCTCCATCAGGAACCCAAAGGACTGCAGCCAAGAGGCCTACCAGATAACCACTGAGGTTGCTCTGATGCATGAAGCCATGTCCAGTGCATCAAGTGACACCTGAAGTAACAATCTGGATACCAGCTTCCCTTCATCTAAGATAGCCTGAAACTGGGGTCTACATTCCAGTGGTAATAAACTGATGATCTCCGACTGTGATGTAACGAATAAAATCATATTTTGACACGAGTGCTTGGTAGCTCACAATACGGAATAATAGCCTGACTGACAAAAAGTTCTTTATGCTGAAGAGATCTAGTCTCTCGGCATCCTTGTCCGAAGGGGCAGACTTGGGTTGAAGTCTGTTCTTCTCCATGACCACTTAGACGACAAGAAAGTTCAGGTTACAGTTTAAAACAAATATCCCGCCCCTTTGAAGGAACAAAACATTTTTTCCTCAGCCCTCTTCGATGGCTGCTGTGTGCCACATATCCTTAGGAGGCTCCAAAATGGCCTAGGGAGAGCCTCCTAGGAAGGAGCCTGAAGGAGACTGAAGAATGTCCATGGGTGAGATCCTGAACCTTTTCCAGCAATCCTCATCAGCAGTTCCTAGCACTGTCTGTTGTCATCCGAAAGGGAGGGAGAGGCCAGCACCACTGCCTCATCCAGAGAAGATGATGCTGTCAGCACACCTGCTGGCACACTGGCTGCTCTGGCTGTTCTTGCTTCGCCACTTGCTCTGGGAGGCCTTTCTTGGAGGCGCTGTCTGCCAAAAGCTGTGTCCTGGGTTCTCATAGTCTGGAGTTCAATGACATGGATCCAAAGAGCTCCTGTGCGGCCAGTGGGTGGGATCATATGGGTATGGAGGTGGGCTTGATGGGGGGGGTACCACTTATCTCTAGCTCCACAGTATAGGTCACAGGGATGTAGGGGCCTCTGGACGCACTATCTGGGCTGCTGTCCCAGGTCTGAATCATTAGGGAAACCTGTTCGTCCATGGGGTAAATCATCCAACTCCATTGGTACCATCTGTCTTGTAGCAGCACAAAGGCATATCTCAGCAATCAGCAGCCTGACATTGTCAAAGCACACATGGGCCAGCCAGTGTTTGGGACCATGAAATGACATGTGGATGGTGTAATGATGCCTCTCGCCAGAACCAGGTTTAACAGGATCAGCAACTCAGGGTCTGGGTAAGGCACCAGGTCCTTGAGAAGGGTGTAATGAGGTTTGGCGGGAGAACTGGCTGGGGTCTTCAAATAGGTTGGTCTGCTGGTGCGAGCGTGGCCATGGGGGCCTTAGTGCAGTATGGTATGACCAGTGCAAATGGCAAGTGATCCTTTCTAACTACGATTAAACTAACTAATACAAAAACTAATTTACATGTCAAAGTTTGGGCTAATGTTTGAGGGCTATGGACATAGGAGGGCTCTGTCTCAGATCATAGGCAATAGAAAGGATCTGGAGACCAGAGAGGAACTCAAGAGTAGCAGAAATTTGTCAGGAACTTCCCAGGAGAGCGATGTGTGTCACTTAGCCCAGGGAAAGTAAGCCCTGCAAGAGGAGAGAATTTGAGGGCTATGAGCTGGAGAGAGGAAAGATGCTCCAGACACATTAAAGTCATTACAAGAGCCTGGTCAGCGTGGATCTCATTTGGAACGTAGGCCCTCTGGCCGGTGAGCCGAGGCAGGGACTGAGGTCGTGGCAAAGGAGACCTGCGATTGCGATCCGGTGCCCGAGGCTGTTCCACGAGTCTGTGCTGCTGAACTCCAGTGGACTTGCTTTTCGGTGCTGGGGACGGGGCTGCCTCAGTCCCCTAGCGTGGCACCTGCGGAGCCAGTCAGCTTTGCTTTTTAGCCGCCGGAACCGCTTCAGGCCCTGAAGGCCCCACTCTAGGCTGGGAGCTCCTGCCACTGCCCGGTGTGGGGGGAGGGTCCCTGACCACCGCAATACCCCCTTGAAGCCCCAAAGCGGGCACATGGCCTGACATAGGTCCTTAGCCTGTAGGCCCTCGGTCCTTCGGCACTGAAGGGCTCCACTTCCTCAGCGAAGGGGAGCGGTGCTGGGCTGAGTTCAGTGCTAGTGGCGTGCTCCGCACCAAAGCTGATCCACTCAGCACACTGTCAGCCGTGGTGGACTCCGGTGCAGGACAAAGAGACGATTTCATTAGGAGAGCCCTCAAGTGGATATCCCGCTCCTTCTGGGTACGAGGGTGAAAGTTTTTACAAATATGACACTTGTCCTTCCTCGGGCTTTCTTCCAGATACTTGAGACAACTGTCGTGTGGATCATTGATGGACACCAGTCTGCTGCATGTCAAACACGACTTAAAGCTGGGCGAGTGGGGCATGCCCCGCCTAGGGTGAAGTCCCAGACGGGACTCTAACTGCTAACTAACGACTATACTCAACAGCTACTTAGGCAACACTATCAACAAACTATTTACAAAACGCTCTAAGGCACGAAGTCCATTGTGGACAAGAAGAAACCGCTAGCCTTTGCTACGCAAGGAAAGGCACTCGGACTAACCACCATGGGAGTAAGAAGAAACTGAGAGGGCGCAGGGCCAGCGGCACCTGATATACCCCCGCATGGGAGCGCTACTCCAGAGGTCGCCACAGCTGGCCCTAAGAATACTGCTAAGGCAGAAATCTCCAGCAACTGTGCACGCACACACCTAAAATGGAATTGACATGAGCAAGTACTCAAAGAACTTTAAAACAAAACCAAAGGAGGAGAGATTCTGATCTCATCATGTGATGCCGTGATCTGGAGTAAGGGCCTAGAAAGCACATGCCTTAATCCAGCCCTGAAAGGGGCAAATACAGGATGGAATGTACTATATCTCCCATATTTTATGGGAAATCAGTACTGTCAGACACAGGACCCGAGTCCCTTCTGCCCACATATACAATGGATCCTAAATGCAAAATCCATTAAACTGAACCCCATAAAGCCATCCCTTACTGGAGTCAAGAGGAAGAATGGAGACTGAGGGAGAAAGTCTAAGAAATATCCCTTCTGTAGGATATACAAAACATCTTTGTCCTGTACAAATAAAAGCTTAGGAACTGAAGCTTTCTAAATTGCTGTCAGGCTTTAGTGACTACTAGTAGAGTGCTAGTAAAGCTTTATCTTGCTTAGGATTCCCCAGAAGCACCTGCAAGATGACTTTAAATATGAAGCAATAGGGGAAAGAAAAAATCTTTTATGCTGTTGCCCCAGGACAGAGGTATTTAAACCTGCCTTTTCCTGAGGCTCAGAGAGCTTACCCAGATCTGTGGCTCAACTGACTACTGCCAGCAAAAGAACTGCCAACTCTCAGCTGTTGCCTGGAACAAGAAAAGTACTAGAGGTACAGCATAAGCCCTCAAACAACCCAATTACCTGAATTATAAATCTGTATACATAATCTACACCATGGCCCTAGCTCCAGTGCCTGGGTTCCTGAATCAGGTGGGTTCTAGAAATGGACAGTAGCCTAATACGTCTCCTAGCTACCACAGTGCAGAAGAAACAAGATGACAACTTTGCTGAATCACAAGTAATATCAAAGATTACGGTTTGGGGATTTTTTTTAAATCTAATGCAGAGTTTAAGGAAGGAAGAACAGTTAAAGATTCCTGAAAGGTCTGTGACTCTCTTAAGAGCCTCTGGTATCAAGGGCTTTGTTGAACATATAGTTACTATTAAACAGTACCTGGGACTGCTAGTTTTAAGGGACAGTGTGGTATGCTGGACAGCAGCCAGATCTGTCTCTTAGCTATGAGAAAGGAGGGAGTTAAATGAAAATCTTTTAATGTCACAAGCAGTTCTGCAGAGTACTTTTAGTAAACATATACCCTCTTCATGTGTCCTAGAGTTCTCCCTACAGGACTGTACAGGGCAGTAACTCTTCAGGCGGGAAACTGGAGGAGAAATAAAGCAGGAAATGGCTACTCACAGAGCTGCACATACTGTGCCTTAAAAGGGAAAGAGCCAACAGTGGCATCCATTTCAGTCATTAAGCATGGCCTCTGGCAGATATTGCTAACATACCATTTTAGCAGGGATCTACCATTCAGAATTAATAATGTTTCCTAATAACATTGACAGAAGATGGTAAAATCCCTTTTCATATTTTTCCTTTTAAAAGCATCCTTATTAGGAAAGTCTTCTCAGGAGCAGGCTGTCTCCTCAACACCTAATTGATTCATACGAGACCATTAAACTCCTTGACTATCAGCAAGTGATTAAGTAACTTATAAGCTCATTAAACTCCACTACTATTGAAGTAAGAATAGGAACAACTAAGAACTCTGGGCTGCAGACTCTGAATCACCCAGACAGGAGACAGAGGAATGAGGCCTCTCCTTCCTCAGCATATGGGACCTTTAAGATTCCCCTTCAGAGGCTCATATCTCTTTCAAGACCCTTTTTCTGGGAGGACATCCTGAAGAGGACAGAGTGCATTCAGATGGGTTACACCCATTTGAGGAGGTGGGGACCTATTGTCTGAAGCCTATGGAGTCACAAGAAAGGGTGGCCGCAGGCAGGGAATAAACGTCACCAATGAGGGCTCTTCCCAATCACAGTTCCCATAGAAACAATAGTGAGAGGGTCAATGATTGCAACATAGCCATGGGAGCAGCATCTCATTAAGAAAAATGAACATCTTTGGGCAGACAAGCACCCAGAGAGGACTGTACTGGGAGCTGGGGTTTCCGGTATAGAATGAAGAACTACCGGACTCGGGACCAGGGTGGAGGTTATGAGTGTTGGGTTTGATGGCTTAGCAAGATCACAAATACAGAGAGGATTCCCTTTGGCCAGAGTCAGGCTGTATTCCCTACAGTAAGCACCTTTGTCCATCTTTGCAATGGACAGTGCTCCACTTGCTGCAGGGACCCAAACGGTCACTCATCTCCAATAATGGATGGTCACAGCCATCTTTGGAAAATATACTATGCTTGCATTCCACAGCTAGTACACACTGCTACTGGGGAGGAGGTAAGAAAGAGAAGAACAATAAGGAAGACAGGTTTGTCATCAAAACCCAAGTCTACAAATTATATCCTCAAGCTCAAAGCAAAGCTGCTGTGAAGAGCTGGTCCACGTGGCACAGAAGCAGCAACACTGGGGCTGTGTTGCAGTTACCAGATTATATAGGAAGAGTTTAGGAGGAACCAATATGTTTAGCCAATTAGCTACTTTTGTGCATTTGTGGGCATGATAATCATCAGTTAGTTCCAGACTCAAGAATTCTGTGTATAAGATAAAGGACTTGATAGACAGTTACGTTACTAGTGACTCTCTTTCTGTAATGTTGCTTGTGTATTCTTCAACATGAGTCACATATGATCCTTGTTCAAAAGCTTTAAATATCAGTCCATAATTTTTTTTTTTAAGTAAACAGTAAGTAAGGTTTCTAACTGGACTACAGATTTAACTCAATATTTTCCAAAGTGTGGGACACTCTGCCTGGGAAAGCACAGAGGAGTCAACTGGGGAGAACCCAGGCCTCTCAATTATTCTCCAGAGCTTCAGCTTCCATTAAAAACATCAGTTTCCACTGTTAAGATTAGGAAGAAAACCTTGAAAATGTGACCCAAATAGGGGTGTGATGTCTGCCCATTTGAGCGGACACTCATTCTGAGTAGACTTTCAACATTACATCAGGGAGCTGATAGGGCTGCACAATTGTTTTCATATTCCTGAAAGGGAATTTAGCTTTCAAAAGTTTTGAATGTTCTGGATTAGCCTGTATACTGAGTTTCAGTGAAACAAATAAAACTGACCGCCTATACCAATTTAAAACCTCCACAAGGAACAAATTATTTTTGAACACTAAAAATATTGGAAAAAGTAGGACACATGATTAAGTGTTCCATTAGTATATTTTAATTTAAAATATTCCACTGGCTACTACTTTTGTTTTTAATTAAAAAGCTGATACTCTCTTTTTTTGGAAGAGAGAAAATAATTATCTCATTACTCAACAGTAATTCTTTTAATCAAGTAAGGAGCAACAACTGGCTCTGAAAAGAATGCCATGCAATTGTTCACCACAAGGATGGTGGCCAGAATTCAGAGCATTATGGGGGCAGAGAAGGACTAAAACAATGGAAAACTAAAATATCCTCAAGTCTGCAAGAGCGATGTAGAGGACTGGGGGAGAGGTCGTTATAATGAACTGCTTTTTGATATATTATATACATTCTGTTTTCTTAAACCAAAAACGAGAGTCTAAAAAACATATTTTTTTTTCTTTCCAAAGTATAGATGAAACGATTTACTTTGCTAAAAAGCTCTTACAGCTTGCATCCACACTGAAACCAGCTGCTCTAGTTCCATTTTAGCCTGCTTGGACTGTTCCAAGATGCGTTCTCTGTGCTCATGGCTGGTGTAGGCAGAATCAGTAAAATCTTCTGTGTGTTCCAGAATGAGTTCCAGCATTGTTGAAAGATTCTCTTTAGAGAGAAAATAAAGATTCTCCCGAAGACCTTCCACCTTATTCTGTAAAGGATAAAATTCAGTTCCCTGTAAATCATTCATGTAAATACAGATAGCGGATGTATCGTGCATTTTTTCCCACCCTTCAGCTTTTCTTTAGCCTATTGTTAGCACTTTCTGCCAATGAGAAATTATTTTACCCACCCGCAGCCATCCATTTTGTTTCTTCACCTACTAGCACCATTAGCAATGTAATTTGTGTCTCACCTCTGAAACAAACAGCAAAGTTAAGCATATTTCAATACATCTGTACTATAATAGTTCTGCTGTGAATAGGAAGATAAACCCACTCTAGTGACTGTTGCTAAACAATGTGGTATTCACGTTTTGTTTGGTCTTTTACACATCCTCCTGCATTCAAAATGTTTATAAAAATTTTACATATAGTAAAGGGGATATTCTTGGGCAGCCGCATCACGGGAATTTTGACCAAATTTTAGGTGCAGGGATATGGAAAAAAAGAGTAGCACAACCTCCAGGGAATGGATATATCAGATAAGATCAAAGTCAGGATGCAAAGGGCCAGGCTCTACCCCGATTGCCATCCTGAGGAATAAATCTTGGGCAGGACAGACTGTCAAGTGTTCAGCTAAGACATCCGTTTAATCAGAAACATGTTCTCGGTGGGATGTGATATCCAATGGGATTTTAGCAGAGCAAGATTAAATGAGCAGAAGAGATGATTTTGGATTAGAATGGTTTCTTCAAAATGACAGTTTGCTCTTTTACACTCTTTTCACAGAAGGGTGATGTTTTCAGTGTGTAGATTTTAAAATGTTAAAAGTTTAATTACCAACTATCAACTAGGAGCTTCCTTAGTCCACCCCTTAATGACTTATTTCAGGGAAACGCTGGCTGAGACATTATGGGTACATCTACACAGCATACTAAGCCCAGACCGGTGTGACCCATGCCTGCAGATTTGGCATTTCCATGTCTGCCCTTGAACATCCACAATGCATTGGAAACGCAGGCCTCACAGCCATGCTGGCGCATCCATACTACAATAAGCACACCCAAGTCTCAACTTCAGCTTTTGTGGGTTTGTGGGCTATTGCATTCTTGTCAGCTGTAGTTGCTCTAGGGCAGGGGTCGGCAACCTTTCAGAAGCGGTGTGCCGAGTCTTCATTTATTCACTTTAATTTAAGGTTTCGCATGCTGGTAATACATTTTAACATTTTTTTAGAAGGTCTCTCTCTCTATAAGTCTATATATAACTAAACTACTGTTGTATGTAAAGTAAACAAGGTTTTCAAAATGTTTAAGAAGCTTCATTTAAAATTAAATTAAAATGCTGATCTTAAGCCGCCGGCCTGCTCAGCCCGCTGCTGGTCTGGGGTTCTGTCCACCTAGGCCAGCAGTGGGCTGAGCAGGGCCTGCGGCTGGGAACCCAGCTGGCAAGGGGCAGGCAGCCAGAACCCCGGGCCGGCAGCCAGAACCCCAGACCGGCAGTGGGCTGAGCGGGGCTGGGGGCCCAGACCAGCAGTGGGCCGAGCGGCTCAGCCCGCTGCTGGTCTGGGATTCCATCCGCTGGCTCCTGCCAGCCTGGGTCCCGGCTGCTGGCCCCACTCAGCCCGCTGCCGGTCTGGGGTTCTGGCTGCCGGTCCCTTGCCAGCTGGGGTCCCAGCCACCGGCCCTGCTCAGCCCGCTGCCAACCTGGTGCTCAGGGTGGGGGGGTGGGGATGTGGGGGGTGCAAGAGTCAGGGCATGAGGGGTGGGGGGCTGGGGATGTGTGGAGGGTGCAGGAATCAGGGATGGGGTGCAAGGGGGGTGCAGGGGTCAGGGCAGAGGGCTGGGATCAGGGGATGCTCCCAGCCCCCTGCCCCCTGAGCAGCTCACAGCAGGGGGCTGGAGGGATACACCCCGCTCCTATCCCACTTCCCCCTGCCTCTTCTCAGCCTCCTTACCGGTCTGAACAGTGAGGGCGCTGGGGCTACTCTTCTCCCCTCACTGGCAAGGGCCAACGGCAGCAGGGAGGGAGGGAGAGGAGGCGGGGCTCGACGCAGCACGCTGGGGGAAGAGGCGGGGGAGGGGGAAGCTTGGCTGCCGGTGGAGCCTGCCCTACAGCAGCAGCTGGCAGGACCAAGCTTGCTTCTGCCCCCTGCCAAAGAGAGCGGTAGGTGGGGGGTGGAGAAGAACAGGCTGGGTTGGGCAGGATTTTTAATGGCACGCTGCTGCCTGACGGGGTCTGGCTCAGCCTGCTGCCGGGGTTCACCAACGGGCTGAGCGGGACCCTGGCAGGCAGCAGCGTGCCATTAAAAATCGGCACGCATGCCATAGGTTGCCGACCCCTGCTCTGGGGCTTGGTTCACAGAGGGTTGTGGGAGAACTTGTCTGTCTGTCCCATGGGAGTTAATTGAGACTGTTTTGGGTGATTTTACCCCATGAACACATCCTGCCAACCCATTTTGTGTCTGTATACTCCCAGCAGCCAGAGCAAAAGGGGTACTGTCATTCCAGCGGCAACCCAGTTGATGCTGCTCATGCCTTTTGCCTTAGTCACAGATTTCCCCTATGTATACCAGTGCTTCTGGAGCAGGGCCACAAGCACAGATTGGTTGGATCACATTGTCATGTGGACACGGGAATGAACAGCAGTAGGTCCTGAACTTTCGCATGAAGAAGCAGATGTTCCTGGAGGTTTGTGATCAGCCTTCCCTATCTTCCAGCACCAGGACACCCATATAACGGAGGTCATGCTGGTCCAAACAGAGATCACTATAGCGATGTATGCTGGCTACCCCAGACTGCTACAGTTTGGAACTGGCAAATCAATTGTGAGGGTTGTTGTGGCAGAGGTTTCTGAGCAAAGGATGTACCCAAAGTTGATGGGCATTACAAATGTTCCTGAAATAACTGCTGGCTTTCAGTGAATGAGTTTTCCAATCTACGCCGGGACCATGCAGGGACTCATGCCTATAAATTATACACTGGAAGCATGAGTACATAAGCCACAAAGGTACTACTCCATCGTTATGCAGGCCCTGGTCAACCACAGGGGCAGATTCATGGAATTAATGTCAGATACACTGGCAGGGTGCATGATGCCAGGGTGTTCCAGAGATCAAGACTTTACCATCATGGAGAAGCTGGAACATTATTCCCATTGAATGACATTCTGATAAATGGAGTTACTGTCCCTACTGTTATTCTAGGAGATCCCACTTACCTGTTGCCATGGCTTTTGAAACCATATCCTCATTTCAAAGGACCTAGCAAAAGAAGGTTCAGCTATACACTCAGTAGCTGTAGGAAGGTCCTGGAATGGGACGTGAACATCGTTGACTTGCTGCTTTATTCACTCTCTACACTGTTTTGTTGTCCAACTGATCTCCAACACTGCCATCCGCTTGGATACAGTTTTGTAGACCTGATCATTTCTTGTGCTCTTGATGAAGTTGAACATTTTTCCCACCTTGCACCAGAGTTTAACTAGAATCCAGCTCTGTTTCTCTGGTCAGCTAGCAATGCGCTTGATGCAGGACTTGATCTTACTGCTGGCCATTCAAATACATGCTGGCATTGATTGTGTTTCCAGTGGAACAGTCCATGTGGAAGTGAAGGATTAAATGCCAAACAGCTGCATTTGAACCAGGAGGTTGCTTTCAGTTCCTGGGAAGTGAGTGGAAAGCTTTGGGATTGAAGGGCTAAGAAACACAGCTGCAGAGAACTTGGGGATATCATTGTTGGACTCTCCAAACCTGAATGTGCCAACCTTGACTTGACCTTGCAGCCACATAGCAATGCCTGAGGCTTTGAATCATTTCAAGGGGGATTGAGGCTCTGACACACACCGTCCCCCTGCCAGTAGGGTCTGTGGGTCTGAGTGAATGATTTCAATGTGGACAGAAACGGGGCTTGGCCTTAAACCTGTGTCAGAGCCCAGGGTTAGTGAGTGTAGACATACCCTACTATCTGGGCCGCCTAGGAATGTGAGTTGAGAACAGCACTTCAACATAGCATATAGATCTGAATACATTTTGATCTACTCCCCTGAGTGTTAGAAGTGGTTGGAATATTAGCAGATGATGTACAGTGGCAGCATCAGACAACCCATAACCATCTTTTTTCAAACTATAATGAACTTCTGGGAGCTCTGTGCAAAGCCAGATATTGGAAACTGCCACTCATTCAAGGTGCAGAGAAATTAGTTTCCTACCATACATATGTATTTTTGAAATTTATGTTGTAATCAAATTCTTTTAAGCCACAGAATAATAATACTGTCTTTATCCTTACCTTGAATTCTTTGATGCTCGTATATATACTTATGGCGGCCATTTCATTCTCTCCACTGGGTTTAGAGTCAGTTACGATCTCTATTACCTGCTCCAAAGCTAATCTCATTCGGTGAAACACTCCTTCTTTGTTTAAACAAGCAGATTCACAGTCAGGATGCCTCAGACATGTCTTTAAAAATGAATTTAACATATTACCCAAAAGTCCACGTGTGGTATAATGAAATAAATACTCATTTCTATACCCAGCCTAAAGCAAAAATGTGTAATGTTATTACAAATTCCTTCAATTAACTTACTATTGCATATGGCAACATTTTTAGCATTACTCATGGAAAAGCCTCTCCCCAACATCATTTTACATTCAAATTTCTTTTGTTGCAATCTTTATAAATATAGCTGTGGAAACAGGGTTACTTTATTCTGCCAGCTACTATAATCTGTGGTTCACCAATACTGAGTAAAGTAGGTGAAGTCTTACCTTTGAAGCAGTGAGAAGCATCATGGTGCATTTCTCAAGCACAGCCCTAGCTGCTGCCATTCTAGCTTTTTTCTTTTCATCCTTTAAATCCTATGTAAAGAAAATGAAAACACTGAGTATTCTTGGATGATAGCTGAAGAAATTAGCTACTTATAAAGAAAGAAAAGGACCAACCAAAAGGAAAAAAGTTGTCTTTTTTTTTTAAGCAGCTTTATGATGTGAGAGTCTTGAAATATTAAGTTTCAGAGTAACAGCCGTGTTAGAAGTGGGCTGTAGTCCACGAAAGCTTATGCTCTAATAAATTTGTTAGTCTCTAAGGTGCCACAAGTACTCCTGTTCTTCTTTTTGAAATATTAGTCTATTCCCAACAGACAACTTCTTGGAAATCTAGAGTACGTACAGAATTATGACATCACAAAACAATAAAGAATGAAACCTGAGCAACTGAAGGGGGAAGACATTTTATGTCAGACTATTTGAAAACTATATTTTATTTCTGTTAACATCTATTTGAGTCAAACTCCTGGAAGAAAAGGTCTCCGATATATTCAATATCCCAGAGTCTACAGCTATGTCCTAAGAAAGCTCCCACTCCTTTAATTTGCTAATCCAAAGGAGTCCTCTTGAATAAACAGGAAGGCAAGACATGACATTTCTAATGTAAAAACCAAGCAAAAAAATCCATCCCAAAATAAAACGGTGTGCAGGGAAGTGAGAGGGAAAGGCAGAGGGAGAAATCAGACCCTCAACACATCATAAAGCAAACAAAAAGCATAAACCCAGCGCTTTTTTGTTAGGTCACCTTTGAAAAACTTGCCAAACCAAAGAATCATAAAGAAAGATGCTATAAAATTATTCTTCTTTTAAAAAGAATAATAGTATTATATAATTACAACCTTGGTGATTAAAATATTAAGTGCATAAAATTTTACTTGATGAAATACTTAACTGACTTAGCTAGAAACCAATCTATTTGTACAGAGAGGTACTCAATAGTAGCAGAAATTTGTCAGGAACTTCCCAGGAGAGGGATGTGTGTCACTTAGCCCATGGAAAGTAAGCCCTGGAAGAGGAGAGAATTTGAGGGCTATGAGCTGGAGAGAGGAAAGATGCTCAAGAGACATTAAAGTCATTACAAGAGCAAAGAGTTAAAGATAAAAGTCTTTCACACACCAGCAGAACTCAGTTGCATAGTGTCTTAATCTTTAAAGAACTGAGAGCCCTTTCATCACTCCAGCTCAAATACTCTTAAATTCTTCTTTGAGCAGATGATCATATGGGTGTTCAACCGTAGGCTGTACACTTGCCTGTGACCTCTCCAATGGAAATTGTAAATAGCAGCATCCACAAGACTATGCCTGCACAGTGCAGAACCTAGTGCTCCCAGGTAAGGGCATATAGCTAGGTGCAGACTCACCACCACTCCAACTCCTCCTCCTTCTCAACCACTTGAGGCTCAAAATAGAGCAACTGCAGAATGCCGCTTCCTAGATGCTTTTTCACCTTTCTTACTTATTTGCTTCAATGATTATTTATTATTTTTTCTAGTTTTGTTAATGTTTCTTAGTTGTAGCACAATTTTGTGCTGGGGGGGTGACTGGTTCCCCATGGGGTGCCGCCTGGAACTGGGGTACCACTGAGCCCCCCAACCCACCAGACTGGGCTCCCACTCACCCTATAATGCTGTGACAAGCTGCAGACACGCTCCCAGTCTCACACTTTCACCAGCACACACATAGGGACACACCCAGCTGTAGTACCATGCAGTCAGGCTTTCTGACCAGCCCCTGCATGGGAAGGCTATACAGCTAGGGCACTTACCAGCTTCTCAGGTGCACACCCCGCTGGAAGGTAAACCACAAATGATACTGTCTTGTGCTGCACAGAGAACTGTACAGCGTAAGCTCATGAAATTCACCCCCCACCCCAGTCTTGAGAGGACTATTCACAGCTTTCTGCCCCAAGTTATGAATTCCACACTCTGGTTTTAGACAAAACAAAAACAAGTTTATTAACTACAAAAGATAGATTTTAAGTGATTATAAGGGATAGTAAACAGGTCAAAACAGATTACCTAGCAAATAAACAAAAACACAGTCTAAGCTTAATATACTAAAGGGATTGAATATAAGAGCATCAAATTCTCACTCTAAATGATGATTTAAGGCAGTGGCTGACATTCTTAAAGAGCAAGCTGCACTTGCTTGCAGTTTAAAACCCCATGTATTCCTTTCATAAATCCCTCTAGCCTCGGTTCAGCCCTTCCCTCCAGTTCAGTCCTCCTTTCTCAGGTGTTTTCAGGAGTCTCTTTGGGCAGGGAGTCAGTGAACCACCACGATGATGTCACTCCCCTGCCTTAAATAGCTTTTGCATATGGTGGAAACCCATTGTTTCCAAGCTTAGTTCCCACGCCTTTCAGTGGAAAAACACTGGTATTCCAAGATGGAGACCAGTGCCACATGACTTGGTCACATGTCCCTGTAGGGTCACAGCAGCCATAACTCAGAGGCTGTTTATAGTATCCTCAGGAAGGCTCCCCAGTGGGAGATTAGTTTCTTCTAAAAACCCATTGTTCTCCCTAATGACCCTTCCCAGCCAGCTATCTAGACTGATTACATTCTGCCTAGTGGGCATTCTCCAGGAGTAAACACAATTGTAACAGATGCACAGACAATATTCCTAACTTCAGATACCAAAATGATACATGCATACAAATACGACAATCATATTGAATGAATCATAACCTTTTCAATGATATCTTACATACCTCATAGTTAGGCCATAATCATATCATAACGATATCTCTATGAAGATCACCGCTGCTTCAACTCCTTCTCAGCAACCTGAGGCTCAAAATAGAGCAACTGAAGAATGCTGCTTCCTAGCTGATTTTTCACCTTTCTTACTTATTTGCTTCAATAACGCTATTTATTTTATTATTTTTTCTAGTTCTGTTAATTTTTCTTAGTTGTAACAATTTCTTGACCTTGCAGGCTTTGTGGTCTATGACACTTCCCTGGACTATGCCTAAGGCCTCAAGGTACAAGCCCTATCAAACCTGCCCACAAATCTTTTCCTCATAGCAACAAGCACTCCAGCTGTCTACACTGCCTTGGAGAATCTCATATCCCATCCAAACGCAAAGTCTACTCAGAGTTTAAGGGCAGGTCCCACAAGGATAGAGAGGCTAGATTCAAGCTCTTCCTAATGGAATGCTCCTCATCTCCCACGGGTCTGATTCCCTCTCCCTGCCCAGTACATCGGGCTCAACCTCTCAGACCGTACCAGTGACTTCCAGTGCTCGGGGGCAGTTTCAGAGATGAAGGCCACTAAGAGAAGAAAACTCCTTTTTCCCCACCAAAGACTCTCGAAAGAGGAGTAAGTCACCTCTTAGAGCAGACTAATGGGTACAGCCTAGGCTCCAGCTGACTCTAGTACCAAGATTTTGGTACCGCCTAGATGTCGTCTCAATTGGAGAAATCATCAACGAAGCAGCACCAAGAGGCACCTTCCTCTGTACCATCTGACACCTCTAGGCAGTGAGATTCATCTAAGACCAGAGACTCTTAAGAAGACCACTTCAAGGGCACTGGTACAGACATCCTCTTGGAGCCAGAGAGACCATTCAGACCAACTGCTGGATCTCTCAGTACCATCTTCCTCTTGACATAACCACTCTAAGCGCTGAGACATCACCTCATCCACCTCTCCCCTACCACATGCATCTCTAGCCCTGCAACCATCTCCCTTTCAGGCCCTGGTACTGCATCAGGCTCCTACTGCTTGTTATCATAGCCCTCCAATGCCCTCCAGATTTCTTTCTCCCAAGGATCCCATCTCAGATGAACTGCAGTACCCTCTCCTAAAGGGCACTGTAAGAGACTCTTCCCCATTGCCACTTCAACAGTTGGTTACTGAACCCTTACTCGCAAGAACAAGACCTGATTCACTGCCTCCAGTACCAGCACCGATGCCCAAAGACTCACTATTCAACTCGGAAGATGACATCCTCAGACTCTGAGGTTTTCATACAGGGCTCTATCTCAACACTTACCACACCACGCCTCTAGAGACATACCCTGAGGAAGACTTTCTAGAGCCCAGCAGATGCCCTAGGTTCCCTGAGCACAAATACCTGTGGGGATCCTTCCCCTATCCACCTCCACAGTGGAACTACTGGAACGCCTGGGTAGGTTATGGCACCCAATCTTACAGGGTACCAGCCTACAAGAAACAACAGCAGGAACGCCTGCCAGTACTGCAACAGCCACTGGCACTGCAAAATAGCCCACCAGTACTGAATGTTTCCCTGCTACCCGAGGAGACTCGCGAGGAGCGAGAGCTACCAAATGAAGGGTTACCCCTTTCATCCAAGTCTTCCTTATCCCTGACAAGGCAACGATGCTCCTGCTGCCATCGCCTTCTTATGCAGATGACTTTAGGGCCTTCCAGGACTTAATGAAGTGGTTAGCAGAATCCCTCCAGATTCCATTAGAGGATGTACAAGAGCCTCAACATTCCCAGGTGGACATTTTACATATCATCCCCCCAGAGTAGGATATCCCTACCCATCAATGAAGCACTGTCATCACCAGCATGTAATCTATGACACTACCCCATCTACTTAAAAGAGTCAGATAAAAATATTACATTCCAGTCAAGGGAATGGAGTGTTTCTTAACTCACTGCCCCCCAACTCTTTGGTTGTAGACATGGTCAATGATTGTCAAGCCCGCTCCAGATTCTCTCCTTCTGAGAAGGTGTTTAAACACCTAGATTTCCTGAGTAGGAAAAGCTGTTTGTCAGCTGCTCATCAATTTCAAATCGCGAACTACAGGACCTTGATGGTAAAATATGATTTTTAACAACTATTCAAAGTTTGCTCATTTTCTAGAACAACTGCCACAAGACCAAAAGGAACAATTTCCAGCCCTCATTTCAGAGGCTCAGTTGACTGCTAAAGCTTCCCTGTAGGCTACTCTCAGTGACACTGACATGGCTTCACAGTCCTTAGCCACCATTTTAGAACCATCTGCAACAGGTCTACAAAGCCCCCAGAAGAGGATTACCCTCCTCTACAACCACCCAGCCTGCACCTTTCTAAGTGATTATTTTGACAATATGGTCAAGGGCCTCAAACAATCTTTTCCTCCAGACCCACCAACTGCACCATTCTGCCCTCTATCCTCCTTCTGGAGATTGCCTATTCCATTCCCTACAAACCTGGGAGCTTATCACCACAGACAACTGGATTCTAGGGGTGGTCACTATAGGATACTCCATTCATTGCCGTTCTGTCCCACCCACCCTCCCTTTCTTTCTTTCTCTTCAGGGATCTCTCTCACAAGGATCTTCTAATGCAAGAAGTCCAATCTCTCCCGCACTTAGGGACAATCAAGCCAATTCATTCTCAATTTGTTGGAAAGGGGTTCTATTCCAAATATTTCCTGGTTCTCAAAAGAGGTGAAGGTTGGAGGCTGATATTAGATCTCAGGAATTGGAACACCTACATCCTATTACAGTACTTCAGGATGGTGATGCTAGTTACCATAAACCCACCCACAGAAGCAGGGGGCTGTTTCGTTGCCCTCCACCTCCAAGATGACGCATGAAAATAGGCTATTCATCCCTTCCTCAAGCATTCTTTGCTTTTTGCAATAGGCTCAGAACATTACCAATACAGTGTCCTTCCCTTAGGATATCTATGGCCCTAAGGTCTTTATGAAGGTCCTCTCAGCAATAGCGTCTCACCTGTGCTAGTAGGGCATCACATTTTTTCCATATCTGGACGACTGGCTCCTTAGAAGCCGCTCCACCCAAGAGGCCCAGTCAGCGACATCCAAGGCCGTAGCCCTATTTCAGTTTCTGGGTCTCTCCATCAATCTAAAAGAAGCCTACGTTAATACTGTCCAGCAGATAGGGAGTCTAGTGCAGCCCTGATGAAGTCTAACCACCAGGGTTTACCAGCCCGAGGACAGATTTTCCACTACATCCACCCTGAGCTCTGCTCTACCGCACAACCCCCAAACAACTACAAAGGCCTGTCTACAATCCTAGGTCACATGTCGGCCTCCATGTTCATTATTCCACATGCAAGACTGCATCTCAGATGCCTTCAGCCCTGGCTAAGGCCTACATACACCTCAGACAGACACAATCTTTCCAAATGAATCACTGTGCCTCCACAGGTACTAGACTCTCAGGCAGTGGAAACACCCCCTAAATGGGAATTCTATTTCCACATCTACCACTTTTGAAAATTCTCATCACAAACACTTCTCTCTTGGGTTGGGGTGGGGGCACATGAACGGGGTGCCAGAGCACAGGGCAAATGATCCCCATAAGAGATATCGTTCCACATCAACATCCTGGACCTAAGAGCAGTCTGCTATGCATATTAGCACTTCCTTCATGATACTGCAGGCCCTTCTATCGGGGTAATGTTGAGGACAACAGGACAGCTATGTATTGCGTAAACCAACGAAGGAGAGCAAGATCATAGAATATCAGAGTTGGAAGGGACCTCAGGAGGTCATCTAGTCCAACCCCCTGCTCAAAGCAGGACCAATCCCCAACTAAATCATCCCAGCCAGGGCGTTGTCAAGCTGGGCCTTAAAAACCAATGAAGAAGGGGATTCCACCATCTCCCTAGGTAAACCATTCCAGTGCTTCACCACCCTCCTAATGAAAAAGTTTTTCCTAATATCCAACCTAAACCTCCCCCACTGCAACTTGAGACCATTACTCCTTGTTCTGTCATCTGCCACCACTGAGAACAGTCTAGTTCCATCCTCTTTGGAACCCCCTTTCAGGTAGTTGAAAGCAGCTATCAAATCCCCCCTCATTCTTTTCTTCTGCAGACTAAATAATCCCAGTTCCCTCAGCCTCTCCTCATAAGTCATGTGCTCCAGCCCCCTAATCAGTTTTGTTGCCCTCCGCTGGACACTGGCCAATTTTTCCACACCCTTGTTGTAGTGTGGGGCCCAAAACTGGACACAGTACTCCAGATAAGTCCTCATCAATGCCAAATAGAGGGGAATGATCACATCCCTTGATCTGCTGGCAATGCTCCTACTTATACAGCCCAAAATGCCGTTAGCCTTCTTGGCAACGAGGGCACACTGTTGACTCATATCCAGCTTCTCATCCACAGTAACCCCTAGGTCCTTTTCTGCAGAACTGCTGCCTAGCCACTTGGTCCCTAGTCTGTAACAGTGCATAGGATTCTTCCATCCTAAGTGCAGGACTCTGCACTTGGCCTTGTTGAACCTCATCAGATTTCTTTTGGTCCAATCCTCTAATTTGTCTAGGTCCCTCTGTATCCTATCCCTACCCTCCAGCGTATCTACCACTCCTCCCACTTTAGGGTCATCTGCAAACTTGCTGAGGATGCAATCCACGCCATCCTGCAGATCATTAATGAAGATACTGAACAAAACTGGCCCCAGGACTGACTCTTGGGGCACTCCGCTTGATATTGGCTGCCAACTAGAGATGGAGCCATTGATCACTACCCGTTGAACCCGACGATCTAGCCAGCTTTCTATCCACCTTATAGTCCATTTATTCAGCCCATACTTCTTTAACTTGCTGACAAGAATACTGTGGGAGACTGCATCAAAAGCTTTACTAAAGTCAAGGAATAACAATCCACTGCTTTCCCCTCATCCACAGAGCCAGTTATCTCATCATAGAAGGCAATTAGGTTAGTCAGGCATGACTTGCCCTTGGTGAATCCATGCTGACTGTTCCTGATCATTTTTCTCCCCTCAAAGTGCTTCAAAATTGATTCCTTGAAGACCTGCTCCATGATTTTTCCAGGGACTGAGGTGAGGCTGACTGGTCTGTAATTCCCCGGATCCTCCTCCTTTCCTTTTTTTAAAGATGGGCACTACATTAGCCTTTTTCCAATCATCTGGGACCTCCCCCCGATCGCCATGAGTTTTCAAAGTTCCCCAATTCTTATTTGCAGAACCACCAAGGCTGTGGAACTGGTGTCTCTTCCATCACTTAGAAAGCTCTGCAGTTTATCTACTGGGCCTTTAGAACACAGTTGCAGATTCAATGAGCAGGAGCTCCCATCAGGACCACAAGTGGGAGCTCAACAGCTCCTACTTCCACAGAATCTGTCACACCTGAGGCCTCCCAAATGTAAACCTCTTTGCAACCTCAAATGTGAAATGTTGCCTTTTCTGATCCAAGGAAGGATGCAGCCACAGCTCCATGGGAGATGCCCTGCTGGTACCTTGGTCCTGCATCCTGCTCTATGCCCATACACCTATACCTTCAATCCTGAGGACCTCAATCAAACTGAAGCAAGAAAGGGCAAAGGCTATCTTGATTGCCCCTTCATGGCTGAAATGAGTGTGGAACTCGGATCTGCTTCATCTCTCTATGGTGATGCCTCTCTGCCTTCCCTTTGGAGGGACTGGGGGGCAGAGAATCTCCTGTCACAGAATTCCAGCACCCAGAACCATCCCAACCTCTCATCTCTGAACCTGAAAGTATGGCTCCTCAGCGGTTCTTGGGCATAGAGTTGAACCGCTCAGCTAATATTCTGCCAGTCCTCCTGTGTAGCAGGAAACCTACTACTTGAAAGACTTATCTGCAAAAGTGAAAACACTTTCATTCCTGGTGCTGTCACCACTCTTTGCAAGCCTCAGAAGTGTCACTCTCAGTGATCCTATATTACCTGTTGGACCTAAAGGCACAAGGTCTGTCAATGAATTCAGTCAGAGTACACCTGGCCACCATTACAGCCTTCCACTCACCTATCAAAGGGGTTTCAGTATTTGCCAGTCTAACCATGGCAATATTCCTTATGGGTTTATAAAATGTATTCCCTCTTATCCCGAACTCTGCACCTCTATGGGACCTCAAACTGGTCCTCAACGCCTTGAGGAATGGCCCCATTTGTGCCAATGGCTACCTGCTCACTCTCTGATCTCTCCCTCAAGACTTCATTCCTGATAGCCATCAACTTGGCCAAAAGAATGGGCGATTTAAGGGTACTCATGGCAGACCTACCATACACCTTCTTCTACTGTGACCAGGGCATGCAGCGCCCCCATCCTCGATTCCTTCCTAAAGTCTGGGTGAAATTTCGTATCAACCAAGAGATCCATTTACCAGTATTTTATCCTAAGCCCCATTCCTCAAGGGAGGAAGATATTCTCCACAAATTAGATGGTGAGCACCCTCACCATCTACCTTGACAGCACTAAGACCTTTAGGACTTCTCCCAGACTTTTTGTATCCTTTGCCAAAAGATGAATGGATGGCCAATTTCCACTCAAACTGACATTACCCAGGGTACAATCTGGACTGATGAATAGCTGCGTCCCCTCAGTTCTCCAACACGGGATGCCTTTTACACTGTTTTGCTGTGAGAGCTACCATTCCTGGTCTGTGCGCACACAGCCCCCAGCATGTAAGTTACTCCCAGTTATATTGTGTGAGTGCTATTGCCAGCCACTAATGAACTACACTGCAGAGCAACACAAGCAAATTCCCAGTCCCAGACTTTCCCCAGAAATGTGCATCCTGTACTGCCCAGCCCTCTCCTGGACAATACAAGTTCATATAAAATCTGTCATTTTATTAATAGAAAATGATACGCACAAATCCTGTTATACCTGATAAAGTTTCCCAAACACTTCAATCCAGACACACTGGTTTAGATATAACAATAAAACACGTTTATTAACAACAGAAGGATAGATTTTAAGTGATTACAAGTAATGAGGCATAAAATCAGAATTGGTTACAAGAAAATAAAAGCAAAACACAACTAATGCCCAACTTGACAAGCTAAGTGAATTAAAAGCAAAGTCTCTCTCACCATATGTTCCAACAGTCTTACTGGCTGAATTTCTTTCAGACAGGATCCCTCCCCAGTCCAAAGCTGTTTCCTTTGTTCTTCAGGTACTGTGGATGCCATGGATAGAGAGAAAGGGAGGAATAATTTGGGGCATCTCCTTTTATAGTTCTTTCTCTTCTTCGAGAATCACCACCAGCAGAGGTTCAGGAGAGAGCATGTCTGTGTGGATGGGAACCCCAAGCTGTTTCTTTGTCAAGATGTAGATTTTCACCCACATCTTCTTTCCCGCCAAAGAACGGCCATTTAACCAGTTGATGGTCCATTTGATTTTGTTGACACCTGGCTGAGGCGTTGGTTAGCATTTTTTCCGCTGGGGAACTGGTTTGTAGCTGCTCCCCACAGACTTGGAACATGTATTAGTAATACCATACAGAGGAATCCTATAACTTTAACGTGCAATGTTGTTCCACATTTAACCAGGACAATAATGATCAGAAAATTATGAGTTTTTCAAATGATACCTCATAAGGCATACTTTGTACAAAATTTATCATAGTCCTGTAAAAGGGGTGCATATAGGGGTACAGACTGTCACAGTGGGTATCACATGGTATCTGAACTTATTATGAAACTGGTAGGATACATCACCCTCAAATTGACAGCCCACTCCACTAGGGCTCAGTCCTTCTCTATAGCCCTCCTTTAGGATGCTGCCATAGCAGAAATCTGCAGGGCTGCCTCCTGGTCCTCGGTTCACACGTTTGCCAAACATTATACGATCATACCTGCATCCAGAGGTGACACTATCTTTGGTGATGCAGTCCTCTGAACTGTCTTGAATTCGCCTCCTTGGCACCTGCCTCCACATTGACATACTGCGTGGGAGGCTCCTTTGGTGAAGCACCCATAGGGACATACACTCCAGGAGAGGTTGCTTACCTGTACAGTAACTTGAGTTCCTCAAGGTGTTTTGTCCCTCTGGGTGCTCTACCTTTCTGTCCTCCTTCCCATCTGCTGTGGAGTCTTCCAGCCACCATAGCTGAGAAGGAACTGGACAGGCCATGGGTCCAAGCCTCCCCATATGACTTCGCCTGGGAGCATAAGGCAATCCACTGTGGACACTGCTATTTACAATCTCCAATGGAAGGTGCACAGGTCCACACACATCCTATGGTGGAGCACTACCGGGACAAAACACCTTGAACTCAAGATACGGTATAGGTAAGTAACCTCTCCAGCTGCTGAGTTTCATTAAAGAACAGAAGGAAGTCTTAGGAATTCTGCAGGACAGCAACAAAGACTCCTTCCCTTTAGAACTCAGGAACCTGATTCTATTATGTACTCGGCATTTTTTAGGCAATTGCTAGAAGCTTAGCTCTACTGAAAAATTTATCCATATAGAATATAAAGGAAAGTCACTGTCTTTATAATTCTGCCTCTCTGATGTTATCTTGCAGGATTCTCACATTTAGTCTTAGTCCCCTAGTGTGAGGCAAACAGAACTCTACCAACTCTGAAAGATTTTTGTGAGCATAAAAGGGCCACCATCCCCTCTTTATAAGGGCAATCATTCTCTGCTTATGGTAATACAACACAAAGCTTAAACACTACCCTTGAAACTTTCCAGATAATTCCTGATTTAGCAGGAAATGAAGGCTCCTGTGATATACTAAGGATTGAATCAGAAGGAAAACCAGAAATAAGAAAGAGGTAGCAAGCTACAGAAGGAACCCTTTCACTGACCAGGTAACAGAATTGACTGGCAGGCTTCAAAAATTGCTAGAGTCAAGCTCTGTGGTCGCTACCACAGCTCTTCAAAGTTTTATTGCTCTGAGTGTAGAGTTCTATCTGTCTCACCGCAGGGAGCGGAGACAAAGCAGTCAGAATCCTGCAATAATGGTATCTTTAGGGATTTATATTCACTCTGTTTTTAGCTTTCAGGGCTCATTTATTTACGCAAATTCTAAACTTTCATTTTTTTAAAAAAAAGTGTCTACTTTTTCAGTTACCAATATTTAGTAAGCATTATGTAAATACTGTCCTGTCAACATGAAAAATATGAAAGCAATTTCTTCAAAAAAAAATTTAAGTTTTCCCACATTACTTAGAAAACACTTAAAAAGGCAGGAAACAATTTTTTAAAAGAGAACTGTAGTCATGCTAACCAAAAGGTACTTACATCTGTGAAATCACTTTGCTTTTATGTTGCATTCCTTTACCCCAACATTTATTGGTATTTAAGTGCATTTAGACTATAAGCTCTTTAGAGCACGGACAGTCTCTACTAGGAAAATGACCCATTTCTGATAATGCTCATCAGTAACTGGTTCTCCTCAAAAGGTGTTAAGATTATTTGGCTTCTAGTAAAGTTGAAACAAAATCATTTTCAGCATCCTTACAAAAAGAATGAGATGCAGTGTTCCATCAGGACTTTAACATGCTCATAATTGTTACGTAAACAGTTTTGACCTGTCTTTAGTAGCAGCGGAGTAGAGCACAGCTTTAAAAAAATCTGAATTACTTTTGAAATTCTGCATCCACACCCCTGCACACAGTACATGTGTTAAATTTGTATGTCTAATGTCAAGCTACTGACTAAGGCCCCAATCCTTTAACTGGCATAAGTGTTTGCCAGAGTAGATCCCTTTGCAAGATCTAGCTGTAAAAAAACCAAATTACTACTATGCTTAGCATAATTCTACAATAATTTTCACAAATCAAGTAATGTTCAATAATCCAATCACTGTATAGTTTTCTGAACAGCAAAAGTGTAAATATTCCCAAACTAGTTTTCACTGAGTTTCTGGAAAAAAGTGTTCACATTTAATCATAATAAGCCTTGATCATGGTAATAGTTAAGCAAGTGATGAGGGGAATGGAAAGAAAGAAAGAAAAGAAAAAGAGTACTTTATGACAAGATTGTATGTCATCAGCCAGAAGTTATGGGCTTGATGCAAGAATGACTGAGTGAAATTAACTGGTCTGAATTAGGCAGATAGTCAAATAAATCATCACAATGGTCCCTTCTGATCTTAAAAACCATTAAACAAATGTAGACCACAAGGTCAAGCCTCTAAAGTACATTAAAGGGAATAGTGCCTGGTGTCTCTGAGATGTTGACATTTCACCTTGAGAACAATGAACATACTTAAAGTTTTGCACACACGCCTAGTGTTATTAAACATAATGAAAACACCGACGGTGATGTTTTCCCCCCCAATAAAACTACTAGACAGCAGCATATTGAAGCCCAAACTACAAAATGACCATTTCAGAAAAGAGGCCTGGCTTCCTTATATTCCTTCAAAACAGCTGCTGATGGATTAAAGCACAATTAACATCAGTGATCAGGCCACATTCTCCAAAGAGACTCAAAATTTTGCAATAACTTCAGCAAGAAATACACAAACAGATCACAGTCTTCGTTTGATTGCTGAGAAGGTGCTCATCTGTGTTACATACAAGGTATTAAGTAACAGGAACATGGAGTTAAGCACCTGTTTTGGCAGCTTTCAAATGATAAAATACTGGCAATTTGGTTATCAGATGCCAGAGCAGGCTATTTACATAGCTCCTCCCCTTGCTTTTGGAAAGTGATTCACTAAGAATGGCCCTCCGCAGTGAGAGGAGGGGAGAGAAAACTGGGTTTTGGAAACATCTGCAGGATAAGCATACAAGTATGCATTGTTTTTTTGTAGCCACACCACAATCATTTTTCTTTAAAAAAGAACCCAACTCCACTGTTGAATAGAGCCAAAAGTCACAGTTACTTGGAATAAACCTTGAAGCTTTTCATCAGTACTTACATTTTGTCGGTCTCCAGTTAAATGGGCGAACTCCACCATTTCATTTCCAAACTGACTGAATATTTGCACAAACTCTTGAAAACTACTCACTTTCTCTAGCTGTTCCATTGTTGCAAGAACCTGTAATATGTTGAAGAAAATAGTTATGATGGCTATTTGTAACCCGTAAAACTGCAGTAGAGTAAGATAAAATTCCTAAAAGTGTAGAAAGTGTTGTGCAGAAGCTTCTAAAGCAGATTTTCGTACGTTTACATATTAAGCTACATTTTATCTATTAATGAATAGTATTTATTTACTTTCTTAATTTCATCTTTAACAAAGCATTGCAATAAAACTGCTCCTTTAGTAAATGGAGAAGAAGGAAATTTGATTAACAAATGCTATTAGTCGAGAGACAGAGTGCTTGGATTACACAGATAAATTGGGTCATGTAGGACCATTATTTCAAGAGGTGTTAGAAATGAAGGAAGAGGCGGTAAAAAACTCTTTTCTTGTAGATGGAAAAATATTTTAATCATTCTGTTTCACTCAAAATATGAGACCCATTTGTTCTGAAAGCCAACAAGGATAAACATTTTATAGTCCCTTTCCTCTCAGAACAAAACCATTTCTCCCAGTATCTGAAGAAATAAGTTTTAGAAGATCCAGTTTACCTACTTTAAAAAAGGATTTTCAAAGTCCAAGCATCCTATTTCAGCCCCGTGGCTGCAGGCTTCAGCCCTATGGGAGCATCGGGGCTTGTGGCTCTGAGCTTTAGCCCCGCAGGTCCTGGCTTTAGCTCCACAGGGGGTGCCTGGGCATGGGGCTCCAGGATTCAGCCAACAGCTCCAGGCTTTAGCTTCACAGGAAGCACTGGGGCTTGGGGCACCATTCACGGGGCCCTGCGACCCGCCTGAAGCAGCACACGACCCCCCACCCTTGTTGAGAACCAATGGTCTACACTTCAGGGCAGATTTTTAAAGAATCATAGAAATGTAGGGTTGGAAGGGACCTTGAGAAATCAAAGTCCAGCCCCTGCACTGAGGCAGGATCAAGTAACCCTAGCCCAGTGGTCCCCAAACTTTTTATACTCCCCCCCAGAACCTGACGGGAACCCAGGTCAGGGCTGGGACCATAGGCACAGCAGGGCTGGGCAATACTCCCCCCTTCCCCTCCATACCCCCTGAACGTTCCTCTGCACCATCCTGGGGCAGGGGGCCCTGCACCCCACAATTTGGGGACCACTGCCTTAGACCATCCCTTACAGGTAGTTTTCCAACCTAGTCTTAAAAACCTCCAATGATGGGGATTCCAAAACCTCCCTAAGCTTATTACAGAGCTTAAGTACTTTCATTAGGAAGAACTTTCTACATATATCAAACCTATATCTCCCATGCTGCAGATTAAGCCCTATCTTCTTGTCCTACCTTTAGTGGACATGGAGAACAACTGACCACAGTCCTTTTTAAAACAGCCCTTAACATATTCAAAGACTTATCAGGTCCCTCCTCAGTCTTCTTTTATTAGGAGTATACATGCCCAGTTTTGTTTTGTTTTTTAACCTTTCCTCATAGGTCAGGGTTTCTGAACACCTTTTATCATTTTTGTTGATCTCCTCTGGACTCAGTGTTCCCTTTAATTTTTTCCATCCATTAGCAGAATGAATTTTGTTATGTGCAGCATCAATATCAAGGTAATGTGCAGATGTGCACCAGCACTAGACACAAAAAACCTATATTTTTTTAAGTTACCAATGGTACATGTGAAGGGGATCGTAAAGATTTCCTGGAATTTGACATTTAGGGCCAAATCCTCTGCTGGTGTACAGCCACCAGGATGTCACTGGAACTACTTTGATTTACAGTAGCTGAGGATTTGGCCCTTCGAGTGTATCATATTAGAACAGCTTCCTTATCACTATTGCAAATGAATAGACTGAAGTCTTATGCACATAACAGGCTTTTCTGAAGGGCAGAAAACAATAAAATTCTATAATGTGCAACCCATATTTCAGGTTGCAGTTCCCTTTGCTCAGAATTTAATTTAGTGGCTGGGTTTAATTTAATTTAGTGGCTGAACCTAAACTGATTCCTCACCCAAAGGAAATGAAAACTCTATGGTGTCTGGAAGGTATTTTTTCTTTGGCTAAAGGTAGTTAATTTGTGGTATTTCAGTTTTGTATAAATCTTGGTTTAGGATGTGGCTCAGACTCAATAAGGTATACATTTTTGGCAGATAAAATACTGCTTATCCCCTTAAATCACGTGTAAACAGAGGCACCGCAGAACAAAGAACAGAAACATTTAATTGCTGTAATTCAGGATCTCCCTTAGGGGAAAAAAAAAGATTTCATGTAAATTACCCAATTCCTATCTTCATGGTTCCTGTCTGACCTATAAAACAGGTTATTAGATTACTGTAGGCGCCGCTCAGATGAAAGAAAGCACGGAGGAGGTGTGTGAGTGTGTGTGTTTAACTTAACTGAAACAATATATATGTGTTCTGTAATCCACAACTGAACACCCTAAAGTCTGTCAGTCGCAAAATTGCGTGGTAGAAATATTTAACAAACACCACACGTGCAATGCACATTATTGATATATTCCTACGTCGGTGCTGCCAGATCTGAAATGTTTAACGTCTGGAGGCCTGGCTGCCTATACAAAGGAATAGTGCTACTCAGGATAATTTATTGGGGAACTACAGAAAAGTGAAAGCGAGAAAAATGCCTGCCTGAGCTGGCGGGGGTTTATGTGGTGACAGGTTGGCATGTGTGTGTTTAGAAGGAAACTTGGACATCTCTCAGAGGTGAAGCACTCTCCATCTGGAGAAAGTGCCCGGGAGATTTGATAACTCAAGTGACTAGGAATGGACCGTTTGTCTGTAATAAGGGAACCCAGCAGGGTCCTGGACACAGGATTAGGAAAGCCCAGCAGAGGGGGGTCCTGTACGATTTATCTTACATCTGTTATTGTGATATCCAGAGAGATCGGGTGTCAAGGAGGATGCTGCAGGGCAGAGGCAAAGCAGAGATTTTGTGTGTGCGTCTCTGCTGCAGGTGTTAGCACTTTCTGAGAGCGAGCTTGGTGGAGCTGTGTGTGGGTGAGCTCCTGTATGGGTGCAGTCAGGAGCCTTAGAGGGCAGAAGGGACTCTGTAGGGGAGAGGCCTCTCTCGTCCCCACCGCAGCCCTGGAGCTGGGAGACAGGTGTCTCTCCTCACCACAGCCCCAAGGCTTGGGCAAGGTGTCACCCCACCATAGACCTGCATGCCTCATGCTCCCCCATCACCATCCCCCACCTCACCCACTGCCCCCCACCTCACCCTACGCTCCACTGTGGCTACACCTGTGCGGCTGTAGTAATCAGGTGCGTGGACCTTGATGGTCTCCTGGGCGGCCACACAGGCGCACACCTTAAAGGGAACAGTTTGGACTTTCTTGGACTTGTCCACATGCTAAGCAGCAGTTCTGCAGAAAAGGACCTGGGGATTACAGTGGACAAGAAGCTGGATACGAGTCAACAGTGTGCCCTTGTTGCCAAGAAGGTCAACGGCATATTGGGCTGTATTAGTAGGAGCATTGCCAGCAGATCGAGGGAAGTGATTATTCCCCTCTATTCGGCACTAGTGAGGCCACACCTGGAGTATTGCGTCCAGTTTTGGTCCCCCCACTATAGAAGGGATGTGGACAAATTGGAGAGAGTCAAGTAGAGGGCAATGAAAATGATTAGGGGGCTGGGGCACATCACTTATGAGGAGAGGCTAAGGGAATTGGGGTTAATTAATCTGCAAAAGAGAAGAGTGAGGGGGGATTTGATAGCAGCCTTCACCTACCTGAAGGAGGGTTCCAGGGGATGGAGCTAGACTGTTCTCAGTGGTGGCAGATGACAGAACAAGGAGCAATGGTCTCAAGTTGCAGTGGGGGAGAGGTCTAGGTTGGATATTAGGAAACATTATTTCACTAGGGGGATGGTGAAGCACTGGAATAGTTTACCTAGGGAGGTGGTGGAATCTCCATCCTTAGAGGTTTCTAAGCCCTAGCTAGGATGATTTAGCTGGTGTTGGTCCTGCTTTGAGCAGGAGATTGGACTAAACGACCTCCTGAGGTCTCTTCCAACCCTAATGTTCTATGATTCTATTCTATGATCTTTCCTAAAGTGTTGTACCGAGAACTAGATACAGTACTTCAGCTGAAGCTTCACCAATGCCGAGTAGAGCAGAACAATTATCTCCCACCTCTCACATACAAAACTCCTGTTAATACATCCCAGAGTGACATTAGCCTTTTTGCAGCTGCATCACATTGATGACTCATACTCATGATTCACTATAAGCCCTTGATTTTTTTTCAGCTGTACTATTGTCTAGCCAGTTATTCCCTATTTTGTAGCTGAGCATTTGAAGTACTTTGCTCTTGTCTTTACTGAATTTAATCTTGTTGAATTCAGACCAATTCTCCAACTTGTCAAGGTCATTTGGAATTTTAATCCTGCCCTCTAAAGTGCTTATAATCCCCTTCCCATCTTAGTGTTATCTGCCAATTTAATACTTCTTTCCATTAATGAAAACATTGACCAGTACCAGACCCAAGACTGGCCCCAATGGGACTTCACTAGATATGCCCTTCCAGTTTGAAAGCAAACCATTGGTAACTACAGTTTTATGGTCTTTCAAGCAGTTGTGCATCTACCTTATAGTAATTTCACTTAAGCAAACTGGAGAAATATGGTCTATGACAAGGTCATGTGAGATTGTGTCAAAAGCTTTACTGAAAATCAAGATATATCCAGTGTACTACTTCCCTCCTATCCACTAGGCCAGAAACCCTGCCAAAGGAGGTTGTTTTGACATAATTTGTTCTTAAAAAATCCATGTTGAATAGTCCTTATAACCCTATTATCCTCTAGATGCTTACAAATTGTTTTTTTAATAATGTGTTCCAGTATCTCTCCAGGTATCAAACTTAGGCTGACTGGTCTATAATGCCTCATGTCCTCTTTCTTCCCCTTTTTAAAGATTGGTACTATGTTTGCTCTTCTCCAGACCTCTGGGCCTCCCCAGTCCTCCATGAGTTTTCAAACATAACTGCTAACAGTACTGATACTCCTTCAGCTATTTCCTTAAGGACTCTAGGATGAATTTCATCAGGCCCTACCAATTTGAATATATCTAACTTTGCTAAATATCCTTTAGATATCCGTTCTTTCCCTATTTTGGGTTGTGTTCCTTTGCCCTTGATTTGTTAGTAATTATGCTGAGTATCTGGTCACCATTAATGTTTTTAGTGAAGACTTCAGTAAAATAGGCATTAAACACCTCAGCTTCTAGATGTCATCAATTTTTAGCTCTTCTTCCCCATTAAGGGGAAGACCTACACTTTCCTTCATCTTTCTCTTGCTCCTAATGTATTAACCCTCTTCTGTTTCCTTGTATGTCTCTTGCTTGGTGTAATTCATTTTGTGCTGTAGTCTTTCTGATTTTATCCCTACATGCTTGTGCTATTCTTTTGTAATCCTCCTAAGCAATTCATCCAAATTTCTACTTTTTGTAAAATTGCTTTTTGATTTCCAGGTCATTAAAGAGCACCTCATGGAGCCATAGTGGCATCTTACTATTTTTCCTATACATCAGGAGAGTTTGCAGTTTTGCTTTTAATATAGTCTCCTTGAAAAACTGTCAGCTCTCCTGAACAACTTTTTCCCTTAGATTTTCTTCCCACCAGTTCTCTGAGTTTGCTGCACTCTGCTTTTTTGAGGTCCATTATCCTTATTCTGCTGCTCTAACTCCTTCCTTTCCTTAGAATCATGAAAGCTATCATTTCATTATCACTTTCAACCGAATTGCCTTCCACCTTCACAGTTGCCACCAATTCCACCCTGTTGCTCAGAATTAAGTCTAAAATGGTGTCCCTCTGGTTACTTCCTGACATTCTGAAACAAAAATGTTGTCCCCAATACATTCCAAGAACTTACTGGAAATACTGTGTTTTGCCATATTACTTTTCCAACAGACCTCTGGGCAGTTGAAGTCCCCCATTACAACCAGGTCTTGTGTTTTCAATATTTGTGTTATTTGTTCTAGATATGCTTCATCCACCTCCCCTTCCCAATTTGGTGGTCTACAATAGACCACTGCCATGATGTCACCCCCCCACCCCTTTTTTTAAACCCTTTTTAATATCTTTTCACAGAGACTTTCAACTGATCTGCCTCTCACCTCCTTCTGGACCTCAAATCAAGTGCATTATACATCAAGACTATATACACCACCTACTCCCTTTTTATTGCGCCTGTTCTTCCTGAACAATTTATACTCCTCTATACCAATTTGCCAGACATGAGATTTATCCCACCAAGTCCCTGTGCTGCCAATTAAGACATAGCGTTTGCTTATGTATGAATACTTCCAGCTCTTCTTGTTTAATTCCCATACTTCTTGCTTAGACTTATCTTGGTGTCTTGTGCCATGCAGATCACATTCTCATTTATTTACATATTTGATTGCCAAAGATGGTTGACAACAATAGGACCATCAATATTCCAAGTAAGAACAGGCATAGTTGAATCTGCTAAGGACTACACTTAGAAAGAAGAATCCTTCAAGTTACTGTCACTAACACAGCAATGGCATCATACTGTTCACCTTTGCAGAACATTTCTAATTTACTAATTTTAATGTATTAACTAGGGCTGTCAATCGCACTTAACTCACGTGATTAACTCAAAAAAATTGATTAAAAAATTAATCATGATTAATCACACTTAATACCAATTGAAATTTATTTAATAATTTTTGATATTTTTCTACATTTTCAATATTGATTTCAATTACAACACAGAATACAAAGTGCACAGTGCTCACTTTATATGATTTTTGATTACAAATACATGCACCGTAAAAATGATAAACAAAAGAAATAGTATTTTTCAATTCACCGCATACAAGTACTGAAGTGTAATCTCTTTATCGTGAAAGTGTAACTTACAAATGCAGATTTTTTTTGGTTACATAACTGCACTGAAAAACAAAACAGTGTAAAACTTTAGAGCCTACAAGTCCGCTCAGTCCTTCTTATTCTACCAATCGCTAAGACAAACAAGTTTGTTTACATTGACAGGAGATACTGCTGCCTGCTTCTTATTTACAATGTCACCTGAAAGTGAGAACAGGCATTCACATGGTATTTTTATAGCTGGCATTGCAAGATATTTACATGTCAGATATGCTAAACATTCATATGCCCCTTCATGCTTCGGCCAACATTCCAGAGAACATGATTCCATGCTGATGATGCTTGTTAAAAAAATAATTTGTCGATTAAATTTTGACTGTACTCCTTGTGAGGAGAATTGTATGTCTCCTGCTCTGTTCCACTTGCATTCTGCATATATTTCTGCACATGTTATAGCAGTCTCGGATGATTACCCAGCACCTTTGTTTTAAAAACACTTCCACTCCAGATTTGACAAAGCGAAAAGATGTACCAATGTGAGATTTCTAAAAATAGCTACAGCACTCAACCCAAGGTTTAAGAATCTGAAGTGCCGTCCAAAATCTGAGACGGACGAGGTGTTCAGACTTCTAAAAGCATGCTTCAAAGCGCAACACTCTGATGCAGAAACAGAACCCAAACCACCAAAAATGAAAATCAATCTTCTGCTGATGGCATTTGACTCAGATGATGAAAATGAACATGCGTCAGTCCGCACTGCTATGGATCATTATCAAGCAGAACCCGTCATCAGTATGGAAGCATGTCCTATGGAATGGTGGTTCAAGCATGAAGGGACATATGAATCTTTAGTGCATCTGGCATGTAAATATCTTGAAACGCCAGCTACAACAGTGCCATGTGAACGCTTGTTTTCACTTTCAGGTGACATTGTAGACAAGAAGCAGACAGCATTATCTCCTGTAAATTGTAAATCAACCTTGTTTGTCTGAGTCATTGGCTAACCAAGAAGCAGGACTGAGTGAACTCGTAGGCTCTAAAGTTTTACGTTTTATTTTTGAATGCAGTTTTTTTGGTACCTAAGTCTACATTTGTAAGTTCAACTTTCATGATAAAGAGATTGCACTGCAGTACTTGTATGAGGTGAACTTGAAAAATCATTTTTGTTTTTGTTTTTTTACAGTGCAAATATTTGTAATCAAATATAAAGTGAGCACTGTACACTTTGTATTCTGTGTTGTAAATGAAATTAATATATTCGAAAATGTAGTAAACATCTAAAAATGTTTAAAATAAATGCTGTTCTATTGTTTAAATCACGCAATTAATTGCAATTAATTTTTTTAATCATTTGACAGCCCTAGTATTACCATTTGGCTTTATTTCTTGCACTTAAGTTTAATTGTATACATGAAACAATCAACATTAAAATTAAGGTATATTTCCAAATTTTTTTTTATTACACCAGTTGAAGATATTTAAGACTTAAAAAGTTAAATCGCATAACATTTGTGTTTGCAGTGTTGTTGTAGTCATATTGGGCCCAGGATATGAGACACACAGGGTAGATGAGGTAATACTTTTTATTGCATCATCTTCTCTTGATTGAAGGGACATGCTTTCAGGCTTCACAGAGCTCTTTCTGAAGTCTGAAAAAAAAGTAACCAGAGTGTCATAGTGAAATACAAGATGGGACAGATTGTTAAGCATAAGGGGTTCACACATGTAGAAGATGACCACGTCAAATAAAATGGGCAATTAAGAATTAGAAGGCAGTAGGGTGTGTTACAAATTGTTATGAGCCTTAAAAATCAGTGTTTCTATTCAGTCCATTAATTTTAGTTTCCAGCAGAGTTATGAATTTAAGCTCCCAGGCTCATCTTTTGAAGGTGTTGTGCAGGTTTCCTTTGAGGATGAGGAGTGAGAGGTCATATATGGAGTGATCAGTTTGTGAAAAATGTTCGCCCATTGGTGATAGAATTTGGGGTTATTTTTCCTGAGAGTGTTCATTCAAGAACATAGTGATTGTCTGGTTTCATCCACATAGTTGTTCTTAGGGCATCTGATGCACTGGATAAGTTACACCGCTATCAAAAAAATGCCATTCAACACAATCAAATAGTAGAACCAACTACAACAACTCAACAGCCAACAGACCACCACCTCCAGGAGAAACCATGACACCAGGACCAACTACATGGATATGATACCCCATCATCATCAACCTAACATGACTACCCCAACCAGACTGAAATACAGAGTTCAGACTCTTCAAGGGACTGAAGACTTCAAGAGACTTCTGCCCCAGCACAAAACCTGATACCATACTAACGTGTGGAGAGCTAGAACAATTCTTATGCTGACTCCACTGCAAGGAATTCTTTCACAACAAGACAACACCACCTACAACTACCACATACCCAAACATAGTCATAAGAAAAAACAATCATTGACTGGACACATGCCAGCAGACAGAAACACATTGCTTGGGGGGGAGGGGGGGGAAATCAATTGTAAAACCCTCAACAAACATTACATCCACCACAATCTCTCCAACACCAAGAGGACAGCTACACAAGTCCCTGAAATCCAGTCCCATATAGTGATAAGAACAGATGACAAACAGGACACCATCATAGTCCTTAATCGTGAAGTCTACATTAACGAGGCTAACAGACAACTCTCCAACACCACCAAGTACAGAGAACTCAGATGACCCCACACCACTATTTAGACAGGAATTTAAAGATACCATCGAATCTTCCCCAAACAACTTCAAGAAAAACTTTACACCTCATCCCCCATGAACCTTCTACAGGATTCCCAAGGTATATAAACAAGGGAAGACCCAGGGAGATCCATCATATCTGGCCACAGCACTCTTACAAAGGAATATCAGGACCCAGAAGCCATCCTCAAACCACCCACCACACAAAGGGGCAGTTTCCACCAAGACACTAGCAACTTCCTTCCGAAACTCTGCAATGCTAACAACCTCCCCCAGAACACCATCCTTGCCAAAATGGAGATATACACCAAACATCCCAAACCATGAAAACAGCCATGGGTACTAGCATAGCTCCCCAATATGCCAGCCTCTTCATGGGCCACCTCAAGGGAGAATTTCTAGAAAAATGCACCCCAAAGCCAACGATGTACCTGAGATAAACTGTTGATATTTTCATCCTCTGGAAAGATAACCTAACCTTCCTCACATTTTCACCACAACTTTCACAACCTCCACCCACATCCACCAAACTCTTTCAAGAACACTCACACCAGAATCAACTTCCTGAACACCACAATCAGCTTCTACAATGGAACCCTATGGACAACCATATACAAAAACCCCATGAATAACCACAGTTACCTCCACAGGTCCAGCAATCACCCCAGACACACCAAGAAATCTGTTTATAGCCAGGCACTCACATACCACAGAACTTTGCTCTGAAGAGAAAGTCTGAGATACACACTTAAACCCGCCTTCACCAAACAAAGACACTCAATGAGGGAAGTAGATCACATTGTGGAATATGCCATCCAAATACTCCAGAAGAGCCAGCCTCAATAAGGCAGGGAACAGGGGGAAATCACTGACCACATACCTCTAGTTGTGACCTACCACCCCACACTAAAACACAAATGAGGTATTATTAGGGCCTTTCGTTTTCAGTTTTTATTTTATTTAATTTTTCCTGGGAATTTATCAGTTTATTACCACAGCAGCAAAAACAAGTGAAAATCAGTGCAAAAAACTTAATTTTTCTGGGTAAATATTGAGGTTTATTTTGGTGGATGGAAAGACACGGAAAAAGAGTATTCAGTAGATTAATGCTTTGAATTCCATTCATCAATGTGGTTTCTTGCAGAACTAAAACAATGCCATCTCTAATCCCCAAATAAAACTTTTCATTTGAACAAACAGTTTACTGTTATAGACTTAGAACTATTAGCCTATAAATATTTACATTTAATAATTGGGCCACACATTTGAAGCGCATAAACTCAACTTCATCCTTTTCTCCTGTTTTTGTAATTTTTAAAACTTTCAAATACTTCCTTGTGTTCTGAAACTTATTCTCATACAGATTTTCATTTTCTTCCCATTTTAGTGTGTTAAATCTTTAAACCATTATCTGCTAACAGTTCAAAATGTGTATGTGGTGGGCATGAGATTCATCAGTACATTCAAATGTGCACACACTTCAGAGCTTGCATGCGTGCCTGTTTGTTTATTGTGTGTATCTTCTAGATTAATACATAGCCTTACTTCAACAGGCAGCTTTGCATATACACACACAGACTAATGTATTATCATAATACATATATCTCATGCAATGTACTGTATTTTCCTAATAAAACAAGTTATTTTTTAATATATTTGAATGATATAAAAGTAGGGTGAAAAAAATCAGAAAAAAAATGAATACTTTTTGTAAAACCTGGGAATTTTTTGGTAAAAAACAATTTGAAGTTAAACTAAGGGGCTTAGGTATCAAACAATTACAACCCACAGGAACCACAACCTGCAAAAAAAGTTTCCCAAACTCCCTCTTTTGACTGCCAAACAACCCCCCCAGCCTCGTGACCCTCAACCGAAACAAGTTCCCCATCTACTAAGGCATCACAGCTCAAAGCAGTATCAGACTCTGGCACAAACAAGGATGCAAAACCTGCATCTGGAGTCATATCTCCACTGCTACAATGATCAATACTCCCCATTCCCAACACACCCTCAAGAGCCATTGGTCATAGAATCATAGAATATCAAGGTTGGAAGGGACCTCAGGAGGTCATCTAGTCCAACCCCCTGCTCAAAGCAGGACCAACACCAACTAAATGGTCCTACACATGCCTGTAACAACATGTGGTATACTTCGTCCAATGCACTAAAGGCCCCAAACAACAACTATGTGGTTGAAGCCACACAATCACTACACACACAGACCACAGAAAAACAAGACAAGAACACCCTATCATCCATGGGCAAACACTTTTCACACTTGATCACTCCATAGCTGACCTCTCAGTCCTTGTCCTCAAAGGAAACCTGTACAACACCTTCAAAAGACAAGCCTGGGAGCTTAACTGCCCACTTTATTTGAAGTGGTGGTCTACAACATATGTGAACCCCTTATGCTTAACAATCTGACCCACCTTGTATTTAGCGGAGACATTCTGGTTACATTTTTTCAGACCTGAGGAAGAGCTTTGTGAAACTTGAAAGCTTTTATTGGACCAATTTCTATTGCTCCAATAAAAAAGATATCACCTCACCTACCTTGTGTGTCTCAAAATATTTATTTCAATCTAAAAAGCAGACATGGACTCGCTTATTAGCATTCCTCTCCATTCATCCAGCCAGCCTCAGCTTCTGGATCCTCCTCAGCTCTTTACTTCTGACCGGTTGAGAATGTGCTCTTTGCCTTGCTGCTGACAGTTGGTGGAAACATGTTTAAAAATGTCCTGTTGGATCTAACAGAAGAGAGATTTTCATTGGCCATTTTACAACAGCCATCCTTTGCACCCAACAGAAAATATAAAAGCCAATTTTTTTCCGTGCCAAAGTAAATGAACACTAACACACCACCTCATCTTTCTCCTCACAAAATAGCACCTCAAGTCTTTTGACACAATGCTCAAAGTCACCAAAATAACTTTAGACACTTGCCCAACAATAACCACTCTTCACACTGGGTAGGATACCTTGTGGCAATATTTAACTATTTTGTATTAGTTCCCCCCAACCCCAAGAAGTGCCACTAATAGATTAAACAAATGTAGCCATATTGACAGACAAGAGAATATAAAGCAAAGTATATAAGACAAGTTAATTGCAAATGTGACCTAAAGTCTCTTGATTCAGTATTTCTTGAAATAAAGAATCTAAATAGACTTTTTTTTCTTACAAGTTTCTTCTCTTAAAATATATATATAGTTAAACTAAGGAGGAAAAAAATATAGTTCTTTAATACTAAGTGTAATGCAAAGTATTACTTCATTTTGTACCAAATTCTCTCACATCTCCAGCACATATAGTTTCAGGAATAACAAGAGACACAAATACCTTGTTTCTGGAAGATAAAATTTGTTTAATAACTATTCTGTCTGCCAGCACCAGCACCTTTGTCACTGACGAAAGCAGCAATCTTGCAGCTTTTACTACTCCTGTTTTGTCTGTAAAAATTGTTATCCGGCCATCATATTCTGGATGATCCAAGTTAGCTACATCTGTAAGTTGTGCAATTGTCTCACCTAAAAAAACAAAAATAAATAAATAAATAACTTTTGTGCTTTTAAAACAGAAAAAAGCTGAGAATATAAAAAATGCCTAAATTAAAAGGGATAAGGGGGCACCTGCCTTGCAGATATTGCTTGCTCCCTTTTGTCTTGTTTCCTATTACTAACTATAGATGATTCTGCCTCCTCACTTCAGCTCCCAGCTGCTTGATATTTGCTCCTTCTCTCCCTCAAACATGACCAAAATTTTGGTTTTGCCCTCAAGAGTTGTAGGTTTAATTTTGCTTTGGAAAAAAATGAAAGTTAGTATTGCTCTCCTACTTTTTTTCTTTTTAATAGCAAAAATTAAGTTCATGCAAGCACTGGAACAAAACAGAAGAACCCATAGCCCAACCAGCATTTATTCTGTCAAGTCCTGGCTAGTACTCTCACAAGCTAACTGATTTGTAGATTTCATTTTGTTTTAAAAATTCTCAAGTGTAAAAAATAAACAGCCCCCAACAGGAATTTTAAATATCCAGTAAAATAGTTTTGTATTTGTTGGGCTACTGGGGAAGCATTGTAATGACACTACTGTGTATAGGTTTTAGAAAGACGATGCAGAGTCATAGACAAAAAGGAAGAACAGAGAAAATAAATGATGAAAATTATGTTTTAAAAACTGAATAATGTAAAATTTCACAATTACAACACTGTCTATTTATTTACAGCAACTTTCTCCAAGAGCTAAGAGAATAAGGTTTGTTTTTATCGCTGTAACACAACACCAGTGCTCCCATAATGTACAATAACCATACTATTATGAAATCTAAAGTGTCTATATCAGAGGTGGGCAAACTACAGCCCACGGGCCGCCCCTGAGCTCCTGGCCCAGGAGGCTCGCCCCCGGCCCCTCCCCTGCTGTTCCCCCTCCCCCACAGCCTCAGCTTGCTCCGCCACCAGCACAATGCTCTGGGTGGCGGGGCTGCGAGCTTCTGGGCCAGCACAGCTGCAGAGCCCGGCCTGACCCAGTGCTCCGTATTGCGCGGTGGCGACGGCATGGCTGGCTCCAGCCGGGTGGTGCGGCTGTAGTGCCACCAGTGCTCCAAGCAGCGCAGTAAGGGGGCAGGGGGATTGGATAGAGGGCAGAGGAGTTCGGGGGGGCGGGCGGGCAGGGGGCGGGGCAGTCAGAGGGTGGGGGGAACAGGGAGGGCAGGGGTTCCGGGGGGCAGTCAGGAATGAGAGGAGGGGTTGGATGGGGCAGCGAGGGGCAGTCAGGGGCAGGGGTTCCGGAGGCAGTCAGGGGACAGGGAGAAGGGGTGGTTGGATGGGGCGGGGTCCCAGGAGGGCAGTCAGGAAGGGGGGGAGGGTTGGATGGGGTGGCAGGGGGCAGTCAGGGGCAGGGGTTCCAGGGGCGGTCAGGGGACCGGGGGGGGGGGGGAGTTGGATGGGGCAGGAGTCCTGGGGAGAGAGGGGGGCGGATAGGGGGTGGGGGAGGGCCATAACCCCTGCCCCTAACCATACCTCCATACAATTTCCAAAACCTGATGCGGCCCTCAGGCCAAAAAGTTTGCCCGCCCCGGTCTATATCAGTAAAACAGAAGTTACCTAGAACATGTTTGGAAAAATTTGGATCAAGTTTTTACTAACCTTGAGAAAACAGCTTTAAATACCAATCAATCATTTACTACATTACTCACATGCTTTAAATGAGTAACTCCTGTGCTTTAAGAGCAAACGTAACAGCCCAATACCAAGCACAAAACATAAAGATGAAACACCTACTGCTGTCACACCCAATCTCAAAATCCACCATCTCTAGGTGACCATGTGTCCCATTTTGCCAGGACAGTCCCCTTTTTAAGCCCTGTCCCAGAGGTCCCAACTTTTTTGGCAAAACTGGGCATTTGTCCTGTTTGTTACGTTTGTTCTTGCCAACTGATCCTCCCTTGGAAAGGGCAAACAGGACAAATGCCCAGTTTTCAAACTGTGGGGCACAAAGGAACATTTAGGGCTGCGAGCAGCAATGTTCCAGGGGGAGGGGCGGAGAGATGGGGGAGAGAGAGTCTCCACATACCCCAGAAGCTGCACAGGCGCTGTGCTGGGAGTCCTGTGGGAGCCTGGCTGATGTGTCTCCTCTGCACCCTGCCCCTCCAATCATGGAGCAAGTGGGTGGCACATGTTCACTCCGCAGCCTAACCAGAGGCCAGTGCTGTTGGGGCCCTAATTCAAACTCTTCACTTTGTCTTGTGTATCACCCAGTTTTCGTGGAGATGGCAGAGACGGCCGGGCCATAGAGCCACAACTCATGGGCCCTGCCCTATCAAGCAACTCAGCTGGTAAGTGCCCTACCAGTTCCTACAGAAACTGCTTGTGTCAGGGCACCAAGCACAGCACAGCCCCTCCAGAACCCCCCCACCCCAGCCTTGTGCTGCTGCCCCCAAGTGTTCCATGGAACCCCCCAGCCTCATGTCCTCCCGACCCCCTGTCCTTCGGGGCCAACCCCCTCTTCCCCCAGAGCCCCAACTGGCCTCTATCCCTCCCCAGTCCGCCTCCAGTTGCCTACTTCTGCCACATCATGGACTCCCTGCATCTCCCCAAGGTTGCTATCTGCAGTCTCCTTGGTCCCTTCTGCTACCTGGAGCCTCCTTCCTGCCCTTCTACTATCCCAGCCCCCAAAGGGGCATTGCATGGCTAGCTGGATCATAGTCCAATAGCTTCACCTCCTGGTTCCGAGCTCAAAAGTACTCTCATACTCACTGCTTTGTTGCCAGATCCCAGCCCACACCCATTCCTCTACCCTCCGCTTCCCTCCTGCTCCCATCTCTACTGCTTGGCTTAAATAACCTGACATCTTACCTTAAGTAAGAGAGAATTGTATATACTGTGTATACATGTGTAAATAATACTTTACTACTTTCTAGAAAAAGGTATGGGTAGCCTTTTAAACTGAACATCGAAGCAAATAGTTATAAAAAAAAACCCATTACCTTTCATATTAAATTTTCACTCAAAGGCAAAACAAGCTCTGCTTTGACTCAAAACATCACTTGTTGAGTTTCTTTTAACAACGATGACAAAATATAGTAACAGCAATTGTCATTGTGGATCATACAAGTGGCCCATCTAGTCCTACATCTTGTGTCTCAGTGGCCAATACCAGATGCTTCAGAAAAAAGTTGCAAGAAACCTACAGTAAGCAGTTACAGAAGAACCTGTAGAGTAAGTTTTTTCCTAATGTGATCTGTTAGGCCTGCTTATGTCTTGAAGCATGAGTGTTTATATCTCTTCCAAAACTCTTGGGTTTTTCATTTTAATCCTTACTGACAACTAGTTATTCTTGTTATCCATTCAAACATACAAACTTTTTTGAATCTTGTTAATTTTTTAGCCTCAACAGTATTTTCAGGCAATGAGTCCCACAGACTAACTACGCATTGTGTGAAAGTATTTCTCAGTGTAAAGTTATTCCTTTTTAATTTATCTCTTTGTATTATAGGGGTTGGGGGGGTGGGGGAAGAGAAGAGGCAAAAAAAAAAAAAAAAAAAAAAAAGAGAGGACATCTCCATCTACCTTCTCTATATCATTCATCATGTCCCATTCGATTCATTTGCTCTTCAAACCTAAACAGCTCCAGTGTCTCCATGCCACTGATCATTCTCTATCTCCCTCTGAACCACTTTCCGCTTTTTCTGCTATATATATTTTGGTGACTGTTTCGTTCTTTTTACCCTGTGACTGATAGAAAATACTGAAAATATTGTGTATCAAGAATGAAATAGAATGGCACTACTTTGAGGTTTTCATTGACCTCTCTTAGTACCACCAAGTACTCATTCCTGAGTGAACCAAGTATGCATGAGTAGTTAAAATTACTTTTTCCAACCTGCATTACCGTACATTGGTCAACATTGGATTTAATCTGCCATGATGCTGCCTATTCATGTAGTTTTGTAAGGTTGTTCTTAAGGCTCGTCAGTTTTTCCTAGTCTTGACTAATCAGACTTGTATGTTACCTACAAATTTACCTCCTCACTGTGTACCAACTTTTTCAGGTGTTTATTGACAAAAAATTCTAACAGAGTGCAAAAGCCATGCTGGTTAGACCTATCCCATCATGATTCAAAAGTGTTTTCACCCTTCTCCTCCCTTTTTTAATTTATGTACACTAGAAGTTAAAAAAATTTTTTTTGCTTGTTGTACATAGAAATCAAGTCACTGGCTACAAAACCCTGTAGTCAAATTAATGTTAATGTTGGAACAATAAACAATAAAACCACACACACCAAAAAATGCAAGTAGAATAAAAAATAACATCCAAAATGCTATCCAGGTCTTCAAACCCCCTCATACCAACTCTACAGCCATGCTTTTACCTACACAAAAATGCAACTTCATATCAATTTATTCAAACAATCAAGAATAACTCACTCCCAATTTTTTTTATTTATATAGTTTAGCCTTAATATTTTACCAAAAGCACCTTAAGCACAGTGCAAGAGAATAAAAACAAAAATAAAAAGTAAGATCAGGATGGAAAAAATATTTTAAATTGTATTTAAATAAGATTTTGTATTTATATTGTCTTAGTTCTTTACATTATTCCAATTTACAGTCAAATTGCTGCAGTGGGTGCTTGTACTTTTTTTTTTTTTTTAAACTAGTTTAATTGTTAGAAAATCTTCAGATTTGACAGGGTTTTTTTTACTAAGAAGTTTCACACTTAAAATGTTGATTTATGCCAAAAGAGAGAAGTCCCAGGACCTCGTTGACATCCTGGTGTTGTTCTCAAAACAAAACTCAAACACAAAACTGATAAGCAAATAGTTAGAGCCCTGTGTGGCTACACAATTTATATCTGCAGATATAAAGCAGATAGCCACAGAGCTGCAGGGCTCTGGTGACAATGAGCAAGACCAGCAGGGCCATGGCCAGCAACCGGGCCAGCAAACGCAGCTGCTTTCGCCACTGCATGTCAGGCTGCCACTCACAGGAGCCAGTGCCCAGCCCCGGCAGCTCTTCCGGCAGGGCCGGCTCCAGGCACCAGCCCACCAACCTTGTGCTTGGGGCGGCACCTGGAGGGGGGCGGCGCGGCGCTCCGGCTGCCAGGGAGAGCGGATCCGCAGTGGGCTCGCCGCTGGGGAGAGCGGGGCTGCAACCAGGCTCTCCGCCCTCCCCCCGACGCTCCGGCCGGTCGGGGAGAGCGGCCCGCGTCCGGGCTCGGTGCCCTCCCCTGCCGTGCTGGGGGAGCGCGGCGGGAGGCTTTTTTGCCTGGGGTGGCAAAAAAGCCAGAGCCGGCCCTGTCCTCCGGTATTGCTGTGCCACCCCCAGCCTTACCCAGTGGGGCAGGCACCAGGCTCACCAGCAGCTGTCCCTTGCACATACTAGTGTCATACTTGTGTATCCGGGAAAGGCTCTACCAATAGCCTATATTCTATTTGCAACCAGCACCACCTTGAGATATACTGAAATCCATTATTCAAGCAAAATGAAATGCTTCAATCCAGCTATACTTCACCATACGGATTTACAGTGGCTGGGTACTTTAAGGATGAAGTGTTCGAAGCCAAGAAGACTTCGGCCCAATCCTGCAGAAATTTACCCAATTAACTTTAAGAATGTGAGTAGTCCCATTCAACTCAGAACTATTTAGGTGCTGAAGTCTTTTTGAAGGATCTGGACAGAAGCATTTTCACCAACTATCCAGTTACTGCATATATACGAGTACAGATATATGGAGTAACACTCCAACTATTCTGTATAATACAGTAACTGCTATAGGAGGAGCAATTTACAGGTCTATTTGATTACAATCACTCAGGATACTGTCAAAAGTGGCAAGGAATATAGGTGCCATCTTTGCAAAAGGTAGTGCCGGTAATAGCTACATACAGTTCTATACACATTCTAAATTTACTGTCAAATGGCTTGAAAGGAAAGAATATCAAAGATCCTACTTCCAATTAAATTATTTTGCATCAACTACTTTGTAGTTTGCCAAATATTAACAGGAAAATGTCTGTATATTTGTCATGCCTCAAGTAGACTGAAACAAACATCTGAGTTCACAAAGTCTGTGAGGAGTGCAGCAGAATACTGACTTTGCCAGAAAGTAACAAATATTAATATGACGAGTTGTGCTAGGGAATTGCTCTGAATATTAATGCTAGTTGCAGTGGTACTTGATTTTGTACAGAAGAATTCATGTTCAATCGCTAAAGCCACTGAAGACTGGGAGAAGCCTGAAAAATCTTTTTACTGAATTGCAATTATGTTATGTAAAAATATGAGTTCATAAAACAGTGTGATCAGGTTGCAACACCATGTAATTTTCTAACAGATGATTAATCTCCACAATCACCAGCATCCACACAGAGAAAGCATTATACAAGTTTCTGCTGGAAGTGTGTTTCTGCCAACAATATTTCTCCATTCCAGAAAGTTATGCTCTCTAATTAAATACTGAAAAACACGATTACTGTTCATTAGTTAATGTCTCAAGTAAATATCCCAAGAGAAAACAGATGCAACCAGGAAAGCAGTATGTCAACTGTAAACTGCAATGGCTTTTTCTGCTGAGTTTAATGACTATTTTCATCATTTGGCCCAGTGAAAGAATGGTTACTTACCTCACAGTAACTGTGGTTCTTTGAGATGTGTTGTCCACACAGATTCCATTCTTGGTGTGCAAGTACCCCATGGGCATGAGTTCGGATTCTTTGTGCTCAGATGCGCCAATAGAAAATCATTTCTATTAAGCTTAGTAAGTCAGTCTCATTGACGATATCCTGCTTCGGAGAGCAGAATATTCTGGAAACTCAGTTGAACAGCTTCTTTTGGTGGATGACATCCAGCCAGCATCCAGTCTGTCAGATGCAACAAAGCTGTATCTAGGTGTAGGATCTGACTGCTGTTCTGCAAGACTGTCAGTCAGGCCTGGCAGAATACTACGTTGAAAGGTTCACCAGAACTTAATACCAGAACTGCCTGGCTCAGCTAGGGGCTATCAATCATCCATCCTGCATCTTGCTCAGTTTCCTCATGGGGCTTGGTGGGAAAGCATACATTAGTCCCAGTGTCCAGGGGATAAGAAAGGCATCTATCAAATAGCCACTCTGCAGCAATAGGAGAGAGACAAGAAGGCCCCAAATGTCATGGATCACAGCTCATTCCATCCTGCTGTCAATTGCAGGAAGGCAGTCAGCCCTCATCCATGACAGATTTCATCTGTTCTTGGTGTTCCTTAGGGAATTAGCCTACAGGGAGTCTGTCTATAAACTGAGACAACTGGTCCTATGTTAAATAGCCATATTTGGAGAGGAGAGCCTGATAGTTAGCTCCAGATGAGAGTGGCCAACTGATGGGCATAACTTGTGACTGAAGATGTCCAATTTCTTTAGGTCCTTCTCTCCTGGTGTAGAATTAGGAGGTCCCTGTTTTGGCTTCTCCTGAACCTGGTGGTATATGTAACCAAAAATATTTAGACCCCTTTCAGATACCTGGTACCACCTGTCAGTTAATTGCATTTTTTTTTTTTTTTTGCAAGTTCCATTAGCTCCGGCATGTAGGATGTCCTAGAGTTTGTCCCATTTCTCTTGAATTACCTCCAGGAGTACATCCAAGGTCTCTGCCATGTGCTTCATGAAGTCCTGGAATACCTTGAATTCATCTAATGAGGCAGGAAAAGTGGTTTCATGTCCTCATCTGGGGAAGATGAGGAGAAAGCAGCAGTTCTTCACTTTGCAGCTGATGCTCTTCCTTCACTATACTCCTCTTGATTCTCCATTATCCGAAATGCACCCACGGCAGACTTGTTGGAGATGATCTGATTTGCCTATTTGGAGCAGCTGATCTAGCTCTAGAGAAAGTGGATGATGCAGGCTTTCTGAAATATGGCTGCACACCACAGGTTGTTCAATAGGACCATGGATGGTAAGAGTAGGGATATTGAAGTGGGAGACACATGGGGGCACCCACGGAGGAGGATTCCTATGTGCCCGAGGTCTCTTTCTTCTACCTTACATGGACTCCTCTTTAGAGTCCCCACCTGACTTCCAATGTGCTACTCAGGAAAGGGAAAATGGACAGGTTGATGATGAATCCATGCTATGCCCAACAGAAGGGTATACTTCCCCCAAAGGGGTCTGTCTCAGTATGGGGGAGGTGGGTGCCAAGGATACCTCCTCAATCTGATGTACCAGTAACTCTGAAGTTGGTGGTTTGGCTATCACCACCCTCAATCTCTCAAAGAGAGAGAGAGAGAGAGAGAGAGAGAGAGAGAGAGAGAGAGAGAGGACACTCCGGTACTAAGATCACTGATAAGTCACGTAGCATGACGTATAGTTCAGGTGCCAAGATTGTTGGTTCCACGGTAACAGGTATAGCAGAAAGCAACAGAGGGTCCTGTGGCACCTTTAAGAGTAACAGAAGTATTGGAGCATAAGCTTTCGTGGGTGAATGCCCACTTCATCAGATGCAAGTAATGGAAATTTCCAGAGGCAGGTATAAATCAGTATGGAGATAACGAGGTTAGTTCAATCAGGGAGGGTGGGGTGCTCTGCTAGCAGTTGAGGTGTGAACACCAAGGGAGGAGAAACTGCTTCAGTAGCTGGATAGCCCTTTGTTTAATCCTGATCTGATGGTGTCAAATTTGCAAATGAACTGGAGCTCAGCAGTTTCTCTTTGGAGTCTGGTCCTGAAGTTTTTTTGCTGTAAGATGGCATATTGTGGGGCCGCATGGCCCCACAATATGCCAACATTTTTATGGCTGACCTGGAACAACGCTTCCTCAGCTCTCGTCCACTCACGCCCCTTCTCTACCTACGCTACACTGATGACCTCTTCATCATCTGGACCCATGGGAAGGAGATCCTGGAAGAATTCCACCATGATTTCAACAGCTTCTCCCCCACCATCAACCTCAGCCTGGACCAATCTACCTGGGAGGTCCACTTCCTAGACACCACAGTACAAATAAGCAATGGCCAAGTTAACACCACCCTATACCGAAAACCCACCGACCGCTACGCCTACCTTCATGCCTCCAGCTTCCACCCCGGACACACCACACGATCCATCGTCTACAGCCAAGCGCTGAGGTACAACCGCATCTGCTCCAACCCCTCAGACAGAGGCCAACATCTACAAGATCTTCACCAAGCGTTCTCAAAACTACAATACCCACACAAGGAAATAAAGAAACAAATCAACAGAGCCAGACATGTACCCTGAAGCCTTCTGCTACAAGACAGGCCCATAAAAGAAACCAACAGAACTCCACTGGCCATCACCTACAGTCCTCAGCTTAATCCTTTCCAACGCATCATCAGTGATCTACAACCCATCCTGGACAACGATCCCTCACTTTCACAGACCTTGGGAGGCAGGCCAGTCCTCGCCCACAGACAACCCGCCAACCTTAAGCATATTCTCACCAGCAACCACGCACCACACCATAACAACTCTAACTCAGGAACCAACCGATGCAACAAACCTTGATGCCAACTCTGCCCACATATCTACACCAGCAACACCATCATAGGACCTAACCAGATCAGCTACATCATCACCGGCTCATTCACCTGCATATCCACCAATGTTATAAATGCCATCATGTGCCACCAATGCCCCTCTGCTAGGTACATTGGCCAAACTGGACAGTCACTAGGCAAGAGGATAAATGGACACAAGTCAGATATCAGGAATGGCAATATACAAAAACCTGTAGGAGAACACTTCAACCTCCCTGGCCACACAATAGCAGATGTAAAGGTAGCCATCACCCAGTTTTTTTGCTGTAAAACTGGAAGGAGCCTTATGAGGCTTCAGGCCCTCAGAAGAATGCTCTCAAGACAAATCATGAGTCTGATGATTTGGTGTCTCAACTTGCTGGGCACGGATGACCCAAGCCTTGGCTCATCTCCGGAGAAGTGCTCCTTTCTGTCTGAAGATACCAATGCTGATGCAATAGCAGATGAATGGGGCCTTCGATAAAACATGGCTCGGATATCAGGGTGGAATCCAGCTTCCCAAAGACATTAACAGAGAAGGAATGATTGAATGGCTGAGGCATGCCTATAGCCTTCCTCTCGGTAGTCTGAGGCAGCTTGCATCGATCTTTTGGGAAACAGTTTCAGGCAGGCTTTCCTTGCTCTGAGTGAACTTGGATAAAGAGCAACAAATAGAACATTGCTACAGAATGTATCCTTCTCCAAGGCAGAGAAGACATCAGAGTGCCTGTTGTTAACAGGCATCAAAGCTCTCCATGAGAGACAAGCCTTATATCTATTGTTTTTGCTTGTGCCATGATGCTAGCCACCTGTAACAAAGTGTAGGTGCTCTATCCTAAACATTTATCTAAGAAAAAATTTCTTTTTTTTTTTTTTTGCACCAGCGGGTGACTAACCTACTTAACCAAAATAATTAACAACGCTCAATGTGCCAGGGGTCCATCTCACTGCCAGGTGGTATGGAGGAACTGATGGCCTGCTGGGCCTGCTCTGTCCTTCGTAGCCCCAATGGGCAATTCTTTTAGCCAGTAATCATGTGCACATCAGGGGCAAGAGCACAAGGAGTGGAATCCATATGGACAATTACTCAAAGACTATATGGAATGGAAATAAACAGTGCTTTCAAGTTAACTTGCCTTCAAGTATTTTAATTCTGAAGGTCTTGAAAGTGAACGTCAATGACGACAAATCAGTGGTAACTGCCTGCAATTTTTTGTTTTAAATCATTGATTGGAGTAATGCTTCATGTTGCATTAAATGGTTTTCACATATTTGGATTTTCTTAAGGTTTTGAAGCTCTACACAACATTTCAGTGTTAACATTGAAATAGTTTACAGTGACAAATTTTGCTCCTTTGGTTGGATGAAAAAAGCTATAAAAAAAGACAAATTTAATATTTTCTTGTGGTTTTGTTCTTTGCTTACAGTGGCTTTGTAAAACTAAACTAAAAATACCCTACAAATGGGGCCTTTAAAATAAGAATTTAAAAAACAGTATTTACAGTGTGATTTTACATTGAAATGTATTACAAATTGCAATAGCACACGTTTTCAAGTTAGTTTTGTGAAGACTCAACCAGATATAAATCAATTATGTTTCTTTAAAATAAGCAGTAATTTAATTCACTGATTTATATTTCCTTAAATTTAAAGATTCCCTCATCAAAACTACAAATACAGGTGCTCCAATTTTGAAATAGGGAAAATTACTGCAAGGAATGGTAAAATACGTAGCTTCACCATTGGTCATCCTGAAAGTACTTGTAAGAACAACTTTAGGGTTTGTTGTCGGGTGGGTTGCTGGGTTGTTGTTTTTAATTAAAAAAGGGAAAAGTGAAACTTCTTGTGGCAAAGTGATCCACACAATAAAGCACGACACAAGAATGCCATCATCTGCCAACTTTAGACATAATGGTGGAAGTTTGGACAGCAGGTGGAGTGTGAGAGCACTGGTACCAATCAGGTATTGAATGTAGGCAAGGGTTATCACTAAAAAAGTCTTTAACAACTCCAAAAATCATGTTTAATGGCTGCAATAGATGAAAGCAGTAGATTCCATTTGTTTTCAATGTCAGGTGTAGCATAGCAAAATAAATGGCAGATTTCTTAAACAATCACATACCTGCTCGCTTTGCCTCAATGCAAGCAATACTCATTTCCTCTTTCAATTCTCGATTTTCATTGGCTATGGCTTCTCCTACTGTAACAAATCTTCCAACTGCTAGGTTAACCGCTTGGCCCACCCGCTGAATTGCTTGCAGCGTCTTGTCTGACCGCTTTGGTTTATCCTTATGGTTAATAAGAGTAGTTATCTATAACAAAAAGAAATTAATTGTTAGGATGGCAGGTTAGTCAACATTTTAACTTGAAAATTACTAGCAAGTTTTGAAATACACCTGGGGCTAGACCTTCAATTTTATTAGCCAACACACTATTGCACTGAGTCACATGGAGTCATTTGTTAAATATTTCTGGAAACAAATTCAAAACTGAATATTAAAAAAGCAGTTTGGTGCTCCCTCTTCGCTTCTGAACTCACACCCTCTTCTCATAAAAGATTAAAGATTGACTTATTTTTAAACTTCATATGTAGTAATGGGAGCTGGTGTACTAAAAATAAACCATTCAAAGTCACTTGACAGGCCAATAATACTTACAGTGTCCCTGTTAAAGTTGTTGTATAATTCTAGACTGATCTGCATTGTTTTGGTTTGCCAACACATTCACAAGTACTGCCATCTTTCCATTCTGTCTATTCAGAACTTGTGTATTTTAATCAACCACTATATCTCACGAATAGAAAAAAGGCCATGTCATAACTATAAAGGGAAGGGTAACAGCTGTCCTGTGTACAGTACTATAAAATCCCTCCTGGCCAGAGACTCCAAAATCCTTTTCCCTGTAAAGGGTTAAGAAGCTCAGGTAACCTGGCTGGCATCTGACCCAAAGGACCAATAAGGGGACAAGATACTTTCAAATCTTCGGGGGCGGGGGGGGGGAGGGGGGGACTTTTGTTTGTGCTCTTTGTTTGGGTTGTTCGTTCGCTCTTGGGACTGAGAGGGACCAGACATCAATCCAGGTTCTCCACATCTTTCTAAACAAGTCTCTCCTATTTCAAACTTGTAAGTAAATAGCCAGGCAAGGTGTCTTAGTTTTACTTTGTTTTCTCAACTTGTAAATGTACCTTTTACTAGAGTGTTTATCTTTGTTTGCTGTACTTTGAACCTAAGACTAGAGGGGAGTCCTCTGAGCTCTTTAAGTTTGATTACCCTGTAAAGTTATTTTCCATACTGATTTTACAGACATGATTTTTACCTTTTTCTTTAATTAAAAACCTTCTTTTTAAGAACCTGATTGATTTTTTTCCTTGTTTTAGATCCAAGGGGGTTGGATCTGTATTCACCAGGAGTTGGTGGGAGAAAGAAGGGGAATGGTTAATTTCTCCTTGTTTTAAGATCCCAGGGGGGTTGGAACTGTATTCACCAGGAGTTGGTGGGAGGAAGGAGGGGAATGGTTAATTTCTCCTTGTTTTAAGATCCAAGGGGGTTGGATCTGTATTCACCAGGGAATTGGTGAAAGGTTTCTCAAGGCTTCCCAGGGGAGGGAATCCATTGGGATGGTGGCAGCAGACCAGACCTAAGCTGATAGTTAAGCTTAGAAGTTTTCATGCAGGCCCCTTCATTTGTACCCTAAAGTTCAAAGTGGGGATATAGCCTTGACAGGCCATTTGCAGAGATGTGCATGTACTCAATCAAAATCTTGATGTTGGCAATTTGCCCAGCAAAAATATTTAAGTAATCAAGACTGGAGCTAAACTACATTTTGAGGAACTTTCCCCACCTCTCACAAGACCTGATACACATTTTTTAAAAACTACTCTTAGATCAGGCTCAATTTTGGACGCATTAGCCTTGCATCAAAATAGGTCTTATTTCACCACAGTAGTGAAAACAAAAGAAAGAGGGATTAAGAAACCTACAAACCATCTCTACTTACTGTAAAAAAAAAACGAACTGCAGAACATTGCCCAGCTATAAGAAAATACTTTTGGGTGTGTGAGGTCTGTGCAAGGGGATGCTTCCATCCTACTCCAGTCTAGCAAAAACAAATTCTTCTGGCTGTCAAACCTTCCCTCCAGTAACAGAAGGACTTATGCTCTCTCACCTTCTCCCCACTATCAACCCCTTCTTTCCCCCTCCACTTCCCCACACAACAGAACTAACTGCACTGCAGCAAACTAACTTTTGCAGGAGCATAATAAAGTAAGTGAACACGTGTTTGTATTAAATATTTATTAACAACTTCAATATTCCAGTCGAAGTCCTACATAGCTCCATTCATTTCACAGAAATTTCAGTCAGAATACTACACTGAACCTGAACAGAAGAACCTTAATGGAAAATTTTCTTTGCCTGAATAATATTCTTTCAAGATCTTTTGCCAAGTTCAGATACTTGCAGCAGATGGAGACAGTACATAAAACCTTTTTGGTGAGGTCATCACTCAATAAGCTCAGGTAACACCTCTATGAACAGTTCTATGATAAATTGCTAACTTTTAAAGTAAAAAAAAAAATAATTAATCTTAGACAAACTATATGGAGTGATGTTAGCCTAAAGAGAGTAGAGTATGAACTGACACGAATGTCCTGAAGAAAGAAAGTGATCAAACAAGGAAAATTCCCCATTTTCTTTTTGATAGTCTATGCTAATTCTGACACTTGGGACCTTCCAAAGCATATTCCAGACCCCTAACGGAGGCACCAGCAACCCACGGTGGCCTGCAGTATTCTCCCTCTGAATGCTGCATCTACTGAAGCTATACATCCACTCTAATACAGTATTTGAAAAATGTGACGTGATGCAATGGTTGCTTTACAAATTGCCAGCAGAGCTGCGTATGCACTCTTCCCATGATAAATCCAATAATTCCATAAAGACAGACTTGAATGCTTCTGACACTTCTTACAGAAATACGCCTCCATGAGAGGATGTGTTATCCAATTATACCGGGTAGACTTGCGTGCTGTTTGTTCTTTCTTAGAACCTTGATGCAGAATGAAAAGCATCTGAGCTTCTGAGACCGAGATAATTCTTAAGACTGATCACATTCAAACATTCCTTACTGTTCCTTAGGATTAGGACAAAGAGGGACAATTATATTTTGGTTCAAATGGAACAAAACAGGAAGCCTTTCGCAAAAAACACAGCAATGTCTTGAGCACTAGCATGGATAAAAATAGACTTGATTACAGAAAAATCAAATTAAGTTTTTTTTAAACGAAATATATTTTTCTTTTCAAAACTAAATCAATTTAAAATTAAATTTGAAATTATGACAACCAATGTTAAAGCCTTTTTTAAAAAAGTCAAAAAATAGAACTGGTACAAGTCACTGGCTAAACACCTGGAATAAGACTAAGTGCTAAACCAACTTTTGACAGCAGTATCCTTCTCTGCACCTGCAGATGAGGATATCTTCATTTCAGTTTATTCAACTAGTTCAATTCAATGACTAGTTCAATGTTGAAAAATCAATTAGACAAAAAAATCAGGAGAGCTTCTTTTCCTCTTTCTATGAATAAACACTAGGTGTGAGAGGAAGAGCTCTACTTGCTGTAAAATCTTGAAGGACATGACCAGAAACAATACGTTCAATTCACTAAGATAATACTTCCTTTGTTTAATAAATGAGTTTTAAATAAAAACATTTGATACACTTTCTTCTTATGTATCCAGCACCTTTAGTTTTAATTAATGAACAATATTAGAATTATGTTTTTGTGCATTTTTAATTCTAATTTCCATCCAAATGAATCACTTCCATCCCTTCAAGAAAATTACTTTAAACTTACCAGTTCACTTGGATGAACATGCTGCGAGTAATAACAGGACCTTAAGTGATAAAAGCCAGAGAGTTCTTCATAATGGCTTGAATAGTGATTTGGTGACAGCATTCAGAGCTGAGTTCAATTCTCATAGGGGGGGCAGGTGAACTGAAAACCAGCCTCAGATTCCCCACAGAACCCAGATTTAACCGGAACATGCCCCCAACGCCACATTATCTAAGTGGGCCTGTGAGGTCACAGTTACTGGTAATTGGACAATCAGTGAGCTGGCATTCATCCCTATGAGGCAGACTACCCCGAAAAAGTTCGAGAATATCAGGAAGGGTATAAACTATAGAGTGAACATCACACCAAGAACTGATACTTTCCCAAACCCTTGAATGCTGCACCAAAGTAGACTGATTCCAAGAGAACAACCTTGAAGTGACCTTATGCAAAGGCCTTTATTTCTGAAGTTTGCTCTCCAAATAGCCATGCCCTATACCTGAAATTAGATATATTGTCACAGGTGATAGGGACCTGTGTCAGGAGATCTTTTGTCACAAGAAGCCAGAACTGAAATTCCACAACCAGATTCACCAGGCTTGTACATTTTGGCTAGCTCAGAGTGATCAGAATCAAGTTCCCTGTGGACCTAGTTCTCTTCTGGAACACCTATGGAGTGCCACAATGGAAACAGGTACAGCAGGCTGAAATCCCACCTGAAGGACACAACTACTATATCCTGGGAGTCGTGCTCCTTGTCCCTACAGAAGCAACTGGATTTTGTATCATAAGAATCACTAATAAAAGCATACAGATTCTAAAATCTAAAACCAACTTTTTTTTTTTTTTTTTTTTTAAGCAGATGACAAATTGGTTAATTCAAAACAGAACCACAGACTAAAATGCAAGTTAGATATACTAGAGGTAAACTGATTTTTGTTGAAGGAAGGTGGGGTTCACATTTCGTGAACAACAATCAACTTGATATACATGACAATGGTTAACAGGGAGGAGGGAGAAGGTATTCCGTCTCAGAAGATAAACTGGACAGATGCAAATTACAACATATTCTAGAAACTTTCCACTTTAATTATCTGTGTTGTCACCCTATTTTATTGGCAAATAATAAAATAAATATAGATTTTTTTCATACATTTCATGGGGTAAAGCCAAGTGGATCATGAGCTCATCTAGTCTATCCTCTTGTATATCAAAAGCCATTCAATTTCACCTATATTGAACCCAGTGACTTTAGTTAGATTAAAGTATTTCAGTCCTCTAGAGACTAAACTGTTGCGTACCATGTGCACATGACAGGAAAGACCAGGGTGCCACCAAATGCCCAAGGTATTTGCAACAGCAGGGAATTGATACCGAGAGTGTGGCAGAGTGTACCAGGCCTTCATGGCCCCTGCTGGAGGCCCTGTTGCTCTACTACAACCAGCCTAAGGAAGCAGCAAAGTGGGAGAAAAGCAGCAAAACTGTGCCCTGCAGGCCTGCCTAGAGAGGCCTCGCTGGAGCAGCCATCTTGGAATAGGGTGATCAGGTGTCCGGTTTTGGTCCAAAAGGGATCCTGGCAGCTCCAGTCAGCACCACTGACTGGACTGTTAAATGTCCGGTTCGTGTGGGGATGACAGGCTCCCTGCTAGCCACCGCACCGCAAGCCACGTGGCTCCTGGGTCACGAAGCAGCCGGTGTGTCCAGCTCCTATCCTTAGGGCTGCCAGGGGAGCGGTCCGCGTGCTGCCCCGCCCCCCACCCTCAGGTGCAGCTCCCACTGGCTAGGTCAGGGGAGGGGAGGAACTAGCACCACTTGAGCCCTCAGCAGGCGGCTGTTGAGAGGGGTCACATGGCACACGCCTCTCCCACTGTTGCCCGGCCGGCCCTCTTCTCCTCACGTGGCTGGGCTCGAGCTGCAGCACATGCCCTGCAGCAAACCATGGTCTATTGCCCCATTGCCAGAACCCAGGAGTTGGAGGTATGTGTATCCCCGTCTCAGAGTGCTGGGAATGGGGCTGCACCCCCATACCCTCACTGCATTCCTTCCTGTCCCACCTCACTGTCATTGCATCCCTTCGTCCCAACCCCCTGCACCCTCATCCCAGTCACTGCATCTCCCCCCCATCCCAACCCCCTACACTCCCATCCCAGTCATTCCATCCCTCCCCATCCTAGCCCCCCGCACTCCCATCCCCGTCATTGCATCCCTCCCAGTCCCAACCCCCCACACCCCCATCTCAGTCACTGCATCTCCCCAGTCCCAACCCCCCACACTCCCATCCCCCGTCATTGCATCCCTCTCCATCCCAGCCCCCCACATTCCCATCCCGTCATTGCATCCCTCCCCGTCCCAGCCCCCCGCACCCCCATCCCTGCATCCCTCCCGATCCCAACCCCCTCCACATTGCATCCCTCCCCGTTCCAGCCCCCCGCACCCCCCATCCCTGCATCCCTCCCCATCCCAACCCCCCCACATACACACCCCATTCACCTCCATACACTGCTGCACTCCCATTATATCCCTATACACCTCTGTGGCTCCCACAGCCTCATGCATCTGCAGCCTTCTGCTTCCCCATCCACCCCACATACCCCCCCACACCTCCTCCTCTCTCCTTCACTACTCCCTCTCGCCCCCACCCTGCTCTTGTCCTTAGCCTCTTTCCCTCCCCATCCTCTCTCCTTCCCCTTCCCCCATTTATCCCCTCCAGCCCACCCTCCTCCCTTCCTGGCTGGGTGATTTAGGCAGCCCCTGGAAAAGTGTCTGAAAAAGTGTCTCTGTGTAGGCAACTGTGTGCATGCATGCACTGTATGTGTGTAAGAGTGTGTGTAGGGAGGTGCACGTATTCCCACATGTGTGTATACCTGTGTGAATAAAATTTGCAGCCTAATTCTGACTTATTTCTTTTGCTGGCTTGCGCACAAAAAAATTGATGACATAAAATATAGGTGTATTCATTTCATAACAAGTTTTTAAAAGAGAAAGGAACTCCAAAAGAAATGCATTCTTTCTTAAAAAGTGAATGTTGTTGACTAGTAATTGCAGAAGAGCCAATGTATTATACATTTCTCCCCACCTTTGTCTAGCTACATTATAAACTCTTTGTGGCAGACTCTCTCTTTCTATGTTTATGTCCAGCACCTACCACCCTGGAGCCCTGATCTTAGTTGGGGTCTCTAGGCACTAAACAACAACTGAAATAATAAAAAATGTGTAAGTATATGTGTATCTGCATGCTAGATGTGTACACATGAATACACGTGTGTTTCTGCATGCAGGTGTGGGAGTTAGTTTCTACAGATTTATTTATATATGTATTTGGACAGTTATGCATTTCTGTGGTTGTGCTCTCTGGACTTGTATTTGGGCTTCAGGAGTGGGCCATTAATGGACCCATTTGCAGCTGTGATAATATGTGGTCCTAATTCCACACATAAAATTACAATAACTTAAGTGAACAAAAAACATGGAGCTGGTTACGAAAAATGGGAGGAGGGGAAGGAAAGAATCATGAAAACCTTTATAAAATTTCATTTTTTTAAAAAATTACCCTTTTTGACTATTTTGCTGCCAGCTCTAGGGTCCTTTAATAACTAAAATGTGAACTTAGCATAATACATCTGTCAAAACAATAAATATGCCTGTTTGGGCCTTGCAGTGAAAAGGAGCACATGAGCGAGGGTGGGAGAGAGCAAGCAACGGAGAGAGGAGGGAGCGGAGGCAGAGCAAGGTTTTTCGGTTTTCTGGAATTAGAAAGGTGGCAACCCTATCTTGGAAGCTAGAGAGACCTCGTGCTTCAAGGGCTAGAAGAACTAGCAACAGCCCATAAGAGTCCAGCAGGCTCAGATAAAAGGCACTGCAGGGTCTTAGCAGGTCAGTTCCTGTCTGGGATCAGAGAAGAGAAGAAGGGTACTCCATCCTGTCCAAACAAGCCAGATAAGTAGCTAGAGTTTAAGGCTGGCAGAACTCACACTGGGATTGCAGAGGGAGAAGAACCAGGGGACACTGGCCCTGGGATGGGGCTAGTGATAAAAGAGCCTAGTAGGAAGAGGCCCAGGGAAATAGCAGCAGAGAACTGAAGCAAGCAGTACGTGGCTGCTATGTATAGGGTCCCTGGGTGGGATCAGGTTCCTGTACTGGTCCCAGGTAAAGTGGCATAAATCCCAAGAGGGGTACTGCATGTTTGGGAGCCTGAAAAAAAGGGCTGAATTTATAGGGTCCAGAGCCAAGGCAGAAGACCCTAGCGAAGGCAAAGACACAATTTTATTTGCTAGACTCTTTCCTACCCCCAGAAGGGGTTCATTTGGACTTTAAGACTTGGCCGGAGGACTAAGTCACTGAACACCTGGCAGTCTACAGGGGGCACCAGGGGAAAGAAATGGACTGCAGTACCACACCCAGCTGCTAGGAAGGGCTCAAGAGATGAGCACCACATTACAGTGGGATATGGCCAGATGATCCTAGCAGGCAAGCCACACCCTAGGCTGCAAAAGAAGTTTAAAAACACAAGGTCCCTGCCAATCTGACCTGAGGAGGAAATTCTTTCAAGACCCCAAATCTGGGAACCAGTATGTAAGCAAGACATGCCACCCACCTATCTGAGAAAGAGGATTCACTACACCACCCCAGAGGTGTAGTGGTCCACCCTGTCCAGTGGTCCATCTCTGATGCTTCAGAGGAAGGGGAAAAGATACCTCAGAATGTATCTGGCCAATTGCGCGTCCTGGGGGGGTGAGGGAGGGAGGGGGGAGAAAGGAGAGAGAGATGATCCTTACTAACCCTTCAGCCTACAAGCGACCAGCTGAAGCCCTGGAGCATGAGATTTGATTATAGTCAATGTCTTAATACAGAGCTGAAAGTGTCTGAGATAAACTGAACTCAAAACTATGCTGAAAACTTTTCTCTATTAAATTGCAGGACTTATGAGTCATCTGCATACCCTAAAGCACAGGCCAGCATATATTTACTTAGATAACTAAATATGTTTTGGCACTATTTTCCAACATATGTCTATTTTGAGAAGCAAATAGTCGTATATAAAGATGTGAGAGATGACATTACTGACTTCTCCTAGATACAGTACAAATTGGATTTATACGCTTGGCTTTAACTTTGTATCCCAAGGCATTTCACATATGAATACAAACATAACTATATTCAGTATAACCCTGAATAGGATACGGAATTAATTACAAGTCTCAGAATAAAAGGAATCCCACATTTCACTCCAAATAATTATATATTAACATTATTCTATCTCCACTAATAACTTAAATGCTACTACAAATGCATGCAGACGGGGGGGGGGGAGAGAGGAGGAGAAGAGGAAGAAGTCACAGTTGTGTTTTTCAAACTATTTGAAAAACACTTTTATTGGGGTTGGCAGCAATGTTGTTCACAATAGTATGGGATACAATTTCAATTTTGTTACCACTATTGGGTTTCTTATTCAGTGTTGATGGATCTCCATGTACGCTGTGAAGAGAACGAGAGTCTATAAAGACTGGTTTCCTAGTTGTGGAAGTGTGTCGTCAACACTCTAGAAGTTAGCCATGGAATATGAGTCAGGGGAAAATGTTCATCTGCAATCGTGTGTGAAAGGTAAGAAGCATTTTAAATACAAAAATTTGTAATATGGGATTACAATAAGTAGTTTATTACTTGTAAGAGATGCTCTGTCATGAGGACAGGCTCTTTGGTATGAAGGAAAAAAAAGGAAGGAATGTCTCTAAAACAGAGTTAAATCCCTCCTAGCTCATTCCAACTGTAAAATGCTTAACAGCACTCAAGGTGGGAAGGAGATATTTTTTTCTACAATGCAGAGGAGTAACATCTCCCCAGCTGTTGGGGATTAAAGTAATGGGATAGGAATACACAATCCTAATTTGTTTGAAGGCAGGCTGGGGTAGTTACTATGATGGGTCTAATTTACTGAAGTTGGAAGGATGTTTGGTGAAGTTTGTTTGGTGGGGGGGGAGGGGCTGTATGTGTTGAAGGGAAATAACAAAAAACCACAGCAGTTGTCAATGTTAAGACATCTCAAGGTCAGTTAAACTGAACCACAAATCAAAATACAGAATAAACAAAAAAAATACTAAAGTTGGAAATATTTTATGTTGGTGTAATGTATATAATTAAATACATGTTAGCATCAGATACAGTGAATTCTGTTGTGGTATAAAAACTAGAAGAACTGTTTGCAAGAATACTGGGTACCACTGAATCCTGGATTGGTTATGAAAATCATGACAGAAAAAGGACAGAGCTGGAGAAGGCTGACATTGAAATATTACTAAGCAGTAAAAGTATAATTTCCAGAGTAAATAATGAATAGAATCACAATTATACCATATGTAGAATAGCATCATTAGAAGAAGAAAAGTTCTGCAGGAACAGATTAAATCTGCTCCCAATATCCTGTTACTTCAGAAAGCACAGCTGTGTGATGGGAAAGAACAAATGATCGAGGAAAGTATTTTAGTCAAGCATCTTTTTCCCTTCTTGAAACCTTGAAGTCAGATACATTCCCTTTTGTTTTAGAGAAACATAAAATTGAAGGCAGAATCCATTTAGGAGAAAGTAACCCTAAGGTAAGTGCCATCCTCCAAATCAAGGTCAAATAAAATTTTTAAGTTTTCAAGAACTGGAGACTTTTAATTAAAGAAATTCTAATTAAGTAGGGTAAGGGATTTTTACTGTGTACTAAACTCAAGACTTATGGAGACATCAGTTAGAGGTGCTAATAAAAAGTGAAATGTAACGAACACACACAACTAAATTATAACCAAGTGACAGAGGATACTTATATAGCTAATATTACATGGCAAGACTGTCAATAGAAACCCACCTGAGACACTGGGTAGGGTCTTATCTGCTTAACAATAAGTCTTACATTTTTCTATGGCTCTGATAACCACTGATCCTCCCTTTCTAGGGACAGCTGAGTGGTTGTGGAAGCCCAGTTTCTTCACTTTCAATGAAGTGGTCACCCTCCTTAGAAATGCCAATAAAAGCCCACCCATGCACAACATGAGTAATCTTCGCTGATCACTCACCTGCAGAACTAACTGCTTCAAAGTTCTCTTCCACTGAGATCTGCACTGCTTGGGGAGGAGGGAAGAGGAGTAAGGAAGGAAGGGAAGTGAAATACATTTGCCAAAGCTCCCCTAAAGTTTGTGGGCTTCTCTAGAAGGTCAAAGCAGGGCTACCTAGGTAAGCTCCTAATATGACCATAGAAATAACTGACTGGTCAAAGTTCTTGTGCCTGAACAAAAGAAATGAGCTTCCTCTGTGGTTCTATGTAGTCAAAGTCAATTCAACAATTGTTTCCAGTGGATTTGTTGTGACTTTTCTGATATACAGCACAGATTTGAGGGGAGACAATCTTATTGATAATCTCGGAGAAGAATACTGTTTATGGAGAAGCAGTATTCTTGGAAGAAGGTGATCGCTGTACACTAAGTATCTTTGTTCACCTTCATTAGTGGGGACACTTTGATGAAGATGTTGTTCAGAAAAAGTGTGAATGCCGTTTCTCTCAAGGCTACAAGTGATCGTTGTGAACAAGTGTGCAATACACAAAAGGCCAAATGGAAGGGTATGATCCATAAAGGAAACCCTCAGCTTTCTCTACAAGAATATGAATGTGCCCTTTCTGATTTGTCAAGAGAAGAAATCCCTGGGGATTAAAAGAAACTATCAGTTTTGAATTTGACATATCTAGAGTACACGCCCTGAGGCTAAGTATTGCCTTAGTACTACCAGATTTTTTTTTTCTGCTGACGAAAGAAAATAGGCTTGAATATTCCCCTGAAAAATCTCACTGAGATAAGTAATGAATTCTTCTACAACCCTCTATTTAAGGGAGCTTGGGTGAAGCAGATCCTCAGGTGGTGTTTGAGTTCTGTTGAGAAGCCCTCTTGCACTATTCCCATGAGACACCTGTCTGAGGCTCTGGAGAGCCAACAGTCTGAGAATAAGGGGAGTCTGCCTCCTTTCCGTGGATTTTGCCAGGAATTAGGTGTCATGTGACTTGTTGCTTATGAGCAGCCGTGGAAGAATGCTCTTTTCTGACTTTCTTTGGTCAAGTTGTCTAATAGTATCTTGATGCTTTATAGCCACAAAAAGATGTTCAGTCTGTCATACGGCCCATAATCTTCTCATTCACATGAGGGTCTTAGCACTTATATTTTAATTCTTCTTTGTAAGAAGTGCAAGAGACCCCATTGAGCATGGACAGCATTAAGTGATCATTACATGACCTGGTTTTAGAAAATATTTATAGCTATCACATATCATGACATACATATAGCTTATTGTGTCAAATTTTTATTCAATGAATTCTCTAAGTTTTTTTATTCCTGCTACAGCAAAATGTTCAAGATATTTTCTACAGGGAATAAGGACTCATTTTAGTTCCACAGTACATCTGGAGCACTAGTTCTTATACTGGTTTGCATTTCCCCCCCTTCTACATCAAGTTGCTTACAAAGGGCATTTTCATTAAAAATTTCAAGGAATACAAATCCTGCAAATAAGTTTGCACTATAAAATCAACTGTTCTGTCACATTAGATGACACTTGCAGAGGACTTAATATGTGGGCTTTTGAGACAAGCTTCTCAGTAACTAAAGAGAGACTAGCTCATTCATTTAGAAACAAAACAAATTTCAAATACTGCACTCTTTAAATAATATCTCTCTAAATGTCAGATAGTACCTAGGACCAACATTTACTCATCTTTCCTAATGAGGACTCCTTTAGCCAGAAAGCACACAATGTTTGACATTCAAGTCTATAAAAACCTTTTACTGCATACACTGTAGCAAGAATATGATATCCAATATCATTTATCTGAAGGTCCATAAAAATAACACTACTTATCTGTACATTTAACACAAGCAATGATCAGAAGTTTACATAATACAGTAGGCTATGGTTAACTGCATTTTCACACCCTGAAGCTGAATTAGTCCTGTAAAAAACAAAAAACACATTATGCCCTCACCCTCTGAATGGTCAGAGCTGTGGATGGCAGGGCAGAGGATACGAGTGTGCTACAATAGAAAGTGCTACTTGCAAGTGACACTGGTCCAAATTGCACCATCAACACATTCCAAGAATGGGAATGTGCAGAGGTCAATCAAGAATAATTCCCTATTGCACATATGCGCATGTCCAGATAATTAAATATGTTTGTTGCTAAACAACTCATTCCTTGCAACCTATGGTGCATAAAGATCGTAGGTCAAGCAAGTGACCACACACTAGGAATCTAATTGTCCCAGAGAGCAACTATCTGTAAGAAAACATCCTAAATTCCCCTTGACTTCATCAATCCTGATCCTGACAAACAAGTGACAATACAAATATACCTAACCCTCAGGCTAGGGCTATGACCAACCACCTGTTAACCACCTCTCCAAATCCAAAGAATCTCTCTCTCTAGCCCAACCCAATGACCACTTTCATAGACTCATGCTGATGAAAGATTGGTAGTTAAAAATAAAATTGTATGGGGTCTGATCTCAAGCAAAGAATGTATTTTTAAAATTCTCCAATGTGACATCTATTCAATACTGAAGTATTATGCAAATCTTTGCTTACAAAGGAGCATCCTGAGAGAAACCATGCACTGTGTTGTATTTACTCTATTTCAAACATTTGCAAACTTTGGGCAATACTTACCTTTGTGAAGCAGCTGCGGATCCACAGAAGAGTACTAACATATATGACAAACTCACATCCCCCCGTTCTTTAACCAAGATCTTTCATTAGGAGGATTTACTGTTTCACTTACTACATGCATTCAGTTTTTACACTGCTACAAAACAGAAGTTATATTGTATTCATTCTGCGTTATTGTCAAGGCTGAATCCCCGCTCTGACACTTTCAAGTGCAGAACGTGGGGGCCCGCAAGGATTCTAAAAATTAATACTTGCCACTCTCAAGGCTTGTATTAAACTCCCAAGGTTACAGATTTTCTCTGACCTTGGTTTGGGAAATGCTGCCACCACCCAAATGCAAAAACAAAAACAAAAAAACCCTTGGACTCAGGAAGGAGCACTTGGGAATTCCTCCCTGTGGGGTACTCTCAACCCTTTCACCCTCTTCCGGGGAAAAGCTGAGAAAGAAAACAAAGGAAATTAGCTGTTGCCACCAGCTAATCAAACAGCATATGCACCAAAAATCCAATCCTGTTCTTAAAAAAGGTAAATTTTATTAACAACAAAAAGGAAGAAGATACATCTGGAACGTAGGCTTTTGCTAGATTTTAAAAGATTTGCTGCAATTCCAAAAAATTAAGCACCCAAAATAACTTCCATTGGGGGGGTTCAGCTTAAAGGTTACAAGCAAACAAAAGCATCTGGGGTTAGCACAGAGGAGATCCACAAGCCAAAATAAAGAAATAAACCTGATTGCGTCTATTTAAACATTTCCTGTCCAATAATTTCTTCTAGGTATGGAAGATGAATTTTTATACCTGGTTCAAGCCTTACACAGCATTCCTGCTTATAGCATTGCTGCTCAGTGTCTCCTTCTCCAGAGAAGGACAGACAAAGGGGAAGTTTTTTCCCCATTTTAAAAAGTTCTAGCTTCCCTTTGGCTCTTTTCGTCAGGTGCCCACTCCTTTTCCTTTACCTGGGGAACTTTGTTAACCCTTTACAGGTAAAGCAAGCAGAGAACAGCCACCAAGAGGGACTTTATAGCTAACTGGCTGTCCTTAAAAGGGAGCTACCCCCCTTCATTTATCACAGCTATACAAAGAAAAGTCTAATAATCCTTTGAGAGAAAACTGACCATAAAATTATTTTGATCACTAAATACAGCTTGGTCTTTGGCATGAAAAAAACAGACCAAAATTTGCTCCCTATAACCAGCTGCTGAAATCCTCAAAGAATTTATATTAACAAAAGTTAAATGTTAATTAGCTGCGTATTTGATCATTTATTCTACATTCAAAAACAAGAAAGTGCTGTTTATTCTCATTATAGTTTATAGAGGTGGAACAGATCTACAGCTAAAGATTTGAGGCCAGATTCTGCCATCCTTATTATCACTGAGTACTACCTTAACCTGAAAGTTGCCCCATTAAATCAACAGGACTATTTGGAGAGTAAGGTATTTCTCAGACAATGAATAAGGCTGTAGGTTTGTCAGTGAGAAATGTCATTGAGACTGTCATTTTCCTGTTTGTTCATGACTTGTCTGTGTCTATGTCGTCTTTGTGTCCATGATTTTAATAAACTCACCCCAGCAGCGACACTTGTCCTAGGGGGCTGGGCCCAGCTACTGACTCTGAGAATTGCAACATAGGGCATGGGGGTTGCAGTGCTGCTCAGGTTTGGCCTATCCAGCCCTCATTGGGGCAGCCAGCCCAAACCTGGGCAACACTCAGGCCGGTGCAACCACTAGGCGAACTAGGCGGTAGCCTAGGGCGCCAAGTGGCTGGGGGCGCCAAAAAGTGGAGGCACTGGAGAGCCAGAGCGTCGGCTTGCAAGGGCGGCGAGCCCTGGCTCCCCCCTCACCGCATTCAGGTTCTGCGGCAGCCCAGCAGTGTGTTTTGCCTCCACGTGGAGCCAGCGTCTGACCGGCATGGGCATAGTAAGGGGAGTCCTGGGGGGCAGTCAGGGAGCAGGGGGGAGGGTTGGATGGGTCAGGAGTTCTGGGGGTCCTGTCAGGGGGCGGAGAGTGGTTGGATGGGGCGTGGGAGTCCCGGGGGTCTCCTCTGGGGGCAGGGGTGTGGATAAGGATTGGGGCAGTCAGGGGACAAGGAACAGGGAGGCTTAGGTAGGGGGTGGGGTTCTGGGGAGGAGTTAGGGGCAGGGGTCCCAGGAGGGGGCAGTCAGGGGACAAGGAGCGGGGGGGGGGTTGGAGGTTCTGAGGGGGACAGTCAGGCGGTGGGAAGTGGGAGGGAGTGGATGGGGCGGGGCTCTCCCCCCATCCTCTTTTTTGATTGTTGAAATATGGTAACCCTAGGCGAGGCGGGAGTTCAGGGGGCGGGGAGGGGGGAACCTGGTCTGGGGAGCAGCCCCTGGGCACGGCTGGCCCCTGGGGTCTATAAAGGCTCGTTGGGATTTGCCCCTCAATAAACCGATGTGCAAGGGGGGACGCAAGATGGAAGTTTCGTCTAGGGCGCAAAATATCCTTGCACCGACCCTGGCAACACTGCAACCACATGTACCAAGTTGCAATGTCTAGAATAAGGAGCTACATCCATCTTCATGGGGCAGAAACTGTACACGCAACAGCTGCGGGGTAGAGTGCAGGACAGACTCACTCTCCAGCATTTCTCTGGCGCCCCCTCCTCCTCCTCATTTATCTCAGCATATTTTTTTTAATCAAAAATCACAAAACTTCTGTGACTGCTCCATGACTGATAAAAATAATGCCAAGACAAATCCACAGCCCTAATAATGAGTAAGGGTGACAAAACGTAGCCCTTACTGAATAAGAAAATAAACCATCAGTGTATTTGTGATAAATGGGGAAGGAGGGGGAAGGAAGGAGGGCTTCTTTTTATGGACACCCAGCCAGCCAGTAGCTATAAAATCCCTGTTAGTAGCTGTTCTCTAACTGCTCTACCTGCAAACGGTTAAAAAGTCTCAATTCTATGCATAGGTAGTGCTAAGGAAGTGAGTGGGCACCTGGAAAGAAGAGCCAGTGGGAAGGCTAGAACTTTTTAAAATTGAAAGACTCCCCTTTTGTCTGTCTGTCTGTTGTTCTCCTGGGAGAGGCAAACAGGACAGCAGTTATGCTGTAAGAAGCTTGGGCCAGGTATGAAAAAATCAGCAATATCATACCTAAAAACTACTCATTTAAAACCCCAGATACGTAAGTAGATCAAGAAATGTGTAGGAAGACGTGATTAGCTTTATTCCTTTTATTTCGTTATGGCTTGTGGATTCCGCTGTGCTAACCCCAGGTGCTTTTGTTTTGCTTGTAACCTTTAAGCTGGACCTCAAGAAAGCTATTCTTGGTGCTTAATTCTTTAGTTGCTCTTTTAAAATCTAGCAATACCCTGAGTTCCCAGATATATTTTCTTTCTTTCAATAAAATGTACCTTTTTTAAGAACAGAATTGGATTTTTGTGTCTTAAAAGGTTTGTGCACATGTTGTTTAATTAGCTGGTGGCAACAGTTGATTTCTTTTGGGTTTTTTCCCCTCCTTCTCCCTCAGCTCTTCCCTGAAGGAGGGGGGGGTGAAAGGGATTGAGGGTACCCCACAGGAAGGAATTCCCAACTGCACCTTCCTGGGCTCTCAAAGGGGTTCTGCACTTGGGTGGGGGCAGCATTTACCAATCCAAAGTTAGAGAAAAGCTATAACCTTGGGTGTTTAATACAAGCCTAGAGTGACCAGTATTAATTTTTAGAATCCTTGTGGGCCCCCACCTTCTGCACTCGAAATGCCAGAGTGGGGAATTAGCCTTGACAGTATTAATAGTAACAAAACAAACGTATGCAAAAAAGCAAAGGCTCATTTTTTCCTACAGAAGCATAGTTTTAATGAACTCATTAATGCTGTTTGTAATAACGTATTCATATAATTCCATCTTTTGAGATCTCAGTGCGCCTAAGCTGCCTAAAACCATCTGTTAATATCGTTAAACATAGTGAGAAAACATGCACCCAGTCAAATGTATTTTTTCAGATACTCAATAGAAAGACAGTAGCCATTTTCCCTGGGCATGCAATCAAAAGACCCTCATCCTGCTACATGATGTTTCTATAGGAAATATTAAATTTAACAAGCTCTACTGAGCCATTAGTCAGATCAGAGGAATGAATTTAATCTGAAATATTTATAACTAGATTCTGTTGGCAGAGGGCAACTGGTTTCACCTAAATCAATATAAATTAAATTTGTCTTCTTCCAGTGACTTATAATATTGTTTACTGCAATGCATTTGTCACAGAAAAGACTACTAGAAAATAAATTTTAGCAGTATGGTATGAAAAGCACAGTACACTATTTAGTAAAGTCAAGCACAACACTCAAAACCAAATCTATTATCACCAAAAACTTAACTGAAATAAAGTTTCCAAAAATTATAACTGTTCTGTTGTAATAGTTCTGTGTTTTGGATCTAATGGAATAATTTTATTAGATATCTGATTCCCATTTCATGCTGCTATATCACTACTGATAAGACACAAAAAACTTGCACTTAAACTTTCTAAATTGTGCTTCAGGACCTCTAATTTCAACGTGTTTTCATTTACAGAAATTCCTTATTCATTTTCCCCTCAATATTTTAATATAATTGTTCAATCATTGAGGGCTATATTGTAAATTACATTCTGGCCTGAGTAACAGGTGAGACACATATGCACCACCCAGAAACACAATGGAGAACAAGTCACAATTCTTCCCCTAGTCTCCCTTGTTTTGCTGGACAAAAACCAATTTATTTTTTAAAAATCACTTAAAATTAAACTTTTCTGTTTAAAAATAAATCATTTTGAAATCATGACAGCTTAATTAAAAGCTTAGGCCTTAACCTATTTAAATTAAATAAGTATTCAAACAGTTCATGTTTGTGGCTGAAGTTTTAAAGAAAGTCAAACCACTGACCTGGTTAAAAACGTGTAACTAGACTTTGCTGAAGTAAAATACCAGTGTTTGACAATAGTTTCTTCTGCAGGTAAGGAGAGAGTATTTTCTTCATTTCAGTTTATTCAACTAGTTCAGTTCAATGACTAGTTCACTGAAAGCTAAGAGACTGATGGGGAGCTGAAAAAGCAGAAAAGTGTGTTTTCTCACTTCCAATCCACAAATAAAAATGAGGTGCAAGAGCATTAGATTTACCTGTTTTAAAAATCTTCAAGGACATGGTGACCAAAAATTAGTTCAACTCACTACAGAGAATATTTCCTTGTTTAATAAGAACATGTTTTGCATTTCAAACTGACTGATAAACTTACGAGTATCCAGCACATTGAAGAGATGTCTATTTAACTAAAACATTTTACAACGCTGCTTGTGCAATTTAGCTAGTCCGTATCAAACTGGATGGAAATCAAACAAGTAAAAAAATTAATCAAGCAAGAAATAAATCATTCACCATTTTCTAACATAATAAAAAAGCAGATGTTAAGAACCTCAGTAAATGTATGTTAAGCTGTACAACTGCTTAAATAAATGTATATAGCTATTGTGTGCCCTCCCGGAGAGTCAAAAGTAGTACCAAATCATACCTATCAATGAGAATCAATCTCTCTTTAGGAAAATAACTGAAAAGTACAAATGCAAAACAAGATTAAAATTGATTATTTAAATCAAGGTTTCCTGCTTGCTGATTTAAATCATGATAAAAATTGGTTATTTAAATGAATCCCTCCTGTCTGGGTGGATTAAACAACTTCACCCCTTTTCATGGAGCAGTTTATTCCCCCAAGTGCATCCAGCCAGCTACTGTGAACAACAAATAGTTATGGCTAGAGTCAAGACTCCTCCATAACCCTAGGCTGCTTGATTGCAGAAAGTATCAGGAGCTAATCTGAGCCTTTACTTGGCTGAGCTTATTTCAATTGTGTAGCTGAATAAGAGCCATGACAATTCAGCCCTACATGCTTCATTTCTAAATTGGTTCACGCATTTTAAATCTGAGAAGTTACACTTCTAAAATAGCAAACATTTTACTGCAGACACCTTTTGTTAGTTCACTGTGACTAGTTAAATTAATAGCTCAAAGCCACCAAAGAGAACATTTTCTATTGCATTAAAAAAACTGCACATCAAGAAGAAAATTGATACTATCATGTTTTTAAACTGTGGATTACAAATACACATGCGAAATACAAGCCTGCTGCCTGCCTTTTTGTGGGTTTATAAAACTAAAGACATACTCTGACCAAGGAGTTTACAATCTTATTATAGTCCAAAAGGACAAGTAAGTACAACAACGGAGAGGGGAAGGTAGTAAAACAAAGGGGGGGGGAGAATAAGTTAACTCAGCTATTTACAATTATGTACACTTTGTGGTCCTATTATAGTCACCTTTCAAAAAAAAAAAAACCTACTCTTTTTCCCATCATAGCTCATTGTAGGCTTTTCAGAAGAATATCTTTCAAAACAATCTAAATGAGGACAGAGGCGGCTTGGTGAACTACGAACAAGTTCCACTTCAAGGCAGCAACATGAAAGGTTACAAAAAAAACCAGGAACGTAAGATCAGACCTGCAAGTCCACTTGGTCCAGTATCTTGTCTCCAACTGTGGCCATTTCCAGATGCTTAAGAGGAAGATGCAAGAAGCCTTGCAAGACAATGTAGTGTTGTGGCTAGAGTACTGAACTGGGACTCAGGAGATCTGTGCCCTCTTCCTGGATCTGGCACTGGCCTGCTGTCTCAACTTCAGCTCTGTGCCCTAGCTTCCTCATCTATAAAATAGGACTAACCTCTTTTTTAAAGCACTTTTCAGATCTACTGATGAAAAGTACCCTACGAGAGCTAGATGTTATTAGGTGGATGTGGGATAATATGCCTTCCACATTAGAGCTCATCCAGATCTCTAATAGAGATCAGCTTAAGCCCTAAAGCATGAGGTTTGATATGCTTTCCAAAGTCAGTTCTCCATATAAAGTAACAATTAAAAAAAACTTGCTAAATTCTTAGTCTCAAAGAAGTCTTGTGGCAAAGAGTTCCACTGTCTAAATACGTGTTCTGTGTCAAAGTATTTGATTTTATCAATTTGGAATTTGCCACCTTTTAAATTTAAATCCCCTTTCCACGTACATTATGAAACCAGAAAAACTGAAGGTCCTAATCTAGCTTCTGTATACATTTCTTATTTTAAATACTTTTATCATGTGTCCCTTTATTCATCTTTTTAAAATAAACAATCCTACTTTTTATAGGACCTTTTACATGCCTCTAGTTATTCTTGTCATCCCCTCTCTTAAAAAATATTGCAGAACTAGAGTGAGTTGAGATGGAGTGAGTAGTACTGCAAAAAATATTCCAGATGAGACCACCACTGATTTATGTAATGGCATAATATTTTTTGTAATATTCTCCGTCCTGTACCTTATGCACAGTGGAAAGACACAGAAGGGTCATCAAGGTTTTCTTTGTTATTGGAGCAAGTGGGGCTGGGGAAAATACAATATGAAGCAAGGTCCAAGATGTAGGCAGGGGTGGAACTGAGCATGGCACTGATCACAAGAATGAGAAATTTAAACTTCATGTTAGGGAGCCAATGGAGGTACTCAAGAAGTGAATGACACTTTTTGGTAAATGCAAGAGGAAGATTTTAGCAGCTACACTTTGAAAAGACTTGAAGGGAGTGAAATAGCTATCAACAAGGCTGAGGAAGAAGGGATGGTATGGCTGCCAAGATGGAAGATGACCAGAATGCGAACAAGGTTTTAGCTACAGGGACAGGATGTGAGAATCCAGATTTTCTGAATCCTGCAGAGTAAGGAGTTTTAGCAAGCTTTGATAAACACCTTGATCTGTAGGATGAGCAGCATATTCAAAACATAAGTCCACAGGCCAACACAACACAATCACCAGCAAACCTCTTTCATTTGAGATGTCAGCCCTGAGATATGAGCCAGTTCTAAAACCAGCAATCCACAATTTGCAATTAGTTAAAATTCAAGCTGCTCAGGAATTCCTCAAACCGTGAAATTGCTCTTCCAAATGTTGCTACAGCAAGCTACACACATTTAATTTCTATTTATGCAATGTTACTCAAAATGTCTTAAATGTTTACCTTCAGATGTACACCAAACATCAGCAGGTTGTTTGTTCTGTAATCTGTTGAGTCACAAAGATGCTTATGAATTCTGACTTGCTTCATCCAAAATGTCTTCACTGATAATTTGAACAATGAAATGTGTGATCTGTTTGTACTGTCACATCCAATTCTCTGTATCCATGGTCCTCAACCTATTTATCATTGTGGGCCGCAGGTTGAGAACCACCTGCTAAAACTCCACACACACACCCCTATGTCCAGCGCCCCTCGGCCAGAGACCCCTCCACAGAGTGGGGCAAGGAGCAGAGCTCCAGGCCAGGCCGCCCTGGGCCAGGACCCCTGCTACAAGGCCAGGAGCAGAGCCCTGGGCACAGGGCCAGCAGCCTTGACCCCAGGCACGGGGCCAGGAGCGGAGCCCCACATAAAAACTGGAGGTGCTGCAACACCCCAGCAAATCACTAGTTCATGTGCCTATTCTGCCCAGACCTCCCTCCCCCACAAACCTCCCCAAAGACTTACTCTCCCACACCCTGCCGCCCTGTGGCACTCACTGGCCTGCTGCTGGCAGGAGTGCTCCAGCAAGGCTGCCTGATGCTGTCTCCCCCTCAGCCAGCCCATGCCCCCTACCAGACCAGAGAGCAAATTTTGATTTGTTTTTAACACATGGCTGGGCCACAGCTGTGTGCTATTTGGGGCGCATGCAGCCCATGGGTCAAGAACCACTGCTCTATATAATGGGCAACCTCAAGCCCACCAACTAACTTCAGTGTGGGCCTGACCCAAAGGCTGACTAATAGAAAGACTCCATCTTAGGCCATGTCTATACCAACACTTATGTCAGCAAAACTTATGTCACTCAGGGTGTGAAAAAAAACAACCCCCCCCAAGCAACGTAAGTTTTGCTGGCATAAGTGGCAGTTTGCACAGCGCTATGTCGGCAGGAGAGCTCTTCTCTGCTGACATAGCTACCGCTGCTCATGGAGGTGGTTTTATTGTTTAGTTATTATGTCGACGGGAGAGCTCTCTTCTGTCGGCATGGAGCAGCTACACAAGTGATCTAACGGTGGCACAGCTGCGCCGCTCTATTCTTGCTAATGTAGATATGGCCTTATTTCAGCAAGCTTTGGATTAGGCCTCATATCTGAAAAATCCACTAAAAGTTTTCACTGACTGCTACATGAACAGGTGGGTCACATGCTGGAACATGACAATCCATTTTTTTCACATGCAAAATTTAAAAAGGAGTTGAAGGCAAAAAACACATCTTTCAAAAACATTAAAGATGTTGCTGTGTGCCAAAGTAGATTAATGTAAATCATCATGTGACAGGGTGCCACTCACCACTGCAGTGCCTCCTACTGGCTATCCCAGGAATTAGCTCTGCTAGCCAGTGCACTCTCTTCTGGTGGTGTCTTGCTGTCATCACTTCTGCTCCACGACCCACGTGATTCCTAGGACCTTCCGGCTGTGTCACGCTGTTCTCCCCCTTTCCGGGGGAACTGCAGTCCGCTGTTCAGCCATTTCCCTCAGTGGTAACTGCAGCCAATTGTCTGGCCACTTCATCAGTGGCGGGGTGGAGGAGGAACCGAGCCCACCCACTACTCCGGGTCCTGGCCCAGGGACCCTGTAGATGGCCACTACTTGCTATGTTCCTTCCGACTCTTCAGTTCATTTCCCTGGGCCACGTCCCCCAGGCTCCCCAGCAGCCTCTTCGCTCTTGCCTCAGAGTCTCAGCCTGTGAATCCCTGCAGCCACCCAAGGGCAGTCTTTAGCTCCCCCCAGTCGCTGCTAGCAGCACTGCTCTGTCCAGGGTGCTGGCAATCCTTCCTCCTGCTAAGAGCCTGATCTTCCCTCCTTGAGCTCCAGGCAGCTACTGAAGCTGCTCTGCCCTGCAGCTCTTCTTAAATGGGCCTGCTGGACCCTGACTGGCTGCCTCTGCACAGCCTCCCTAGGGCTCTATTAACCCCCTAGAGCCCAGTGCGGGGCAGGCGCCCCCCATCACACATCAATTTAGTCATTATATAAATCAGCAAGCAGGAAACCTCAATTTAAATAATTGCTTTTATTCTTGTTTTGCATTTGTACTTTTCAGTTATCTTCCTAAAGAAAGGTTGATACTTATTGTATAGTAACCATTATAATATGTTGATTTGCTACTAAATATAGCCTTTACACTAAATTTGGTACTTTTTTTCATAACCAGAAGAATGAGCTGTATCAATATGCATTTATTTAATCAACTAAACAACTTACCATGTATTTAGACTACTAATTTTTATTTTTTAATATTAGAAAATGAACAAATTTGTATTTATGCTTTGTGTCAAGCTCTATAGATGGGCACTGGAGTTAAAGATGCATAAATATAAAAAGCAGTTTTTATTTTAAGTTGAACCTACTTTGTGAGTTGAATACATAAGAAGTATATCAAAACATTTTCCATTTAAAACTGATTATACAAAGGAACGATTAGCTGTAGCTAACGAATTAAAACTAATGATTGTTTTTAGTCAGCATGTCCCTGAAGATTTTAGAACTAGTGGGTCTCATCCTCTCATACCTGGTCTTTATTCATACATTGGAAAAGGAAAACAAGCTTTCCTGCTTGTTCAACTCTTAATTGGTTTCTTAACCTTGAATGAACTAGTTGAATAAAATGAAATGAAGAAAATATTCTCTCTGCATCTGCAGAAGAAACTACTTCAGTCAAAAACTGGTTTAGAACTTAAACTCTGGCTTCAGCTGGTTAGCTAGTAACTTCCACCAATTCAGTGGTTCAACTTTCAAACTTCAGCAGCAAACATGTACTGCTTAATATTTTTAATTTAAATAATTGTAATAGACTACAGTAAATCTAGTCCTTAACATAGGTTGTCTATTTCAAATAGATTTATAAGAATAAAAAAAATAATTTAAATTCAAAAATCTTTTTTATTTTTTAAAACTGATTTTTATCCACCCTGCTTTGTTCCCTTGGCTCTCTTCATGCCAGAAAAAGAATATAAGAACCTAAGAAAGGAAATACTGGGTCATACCAAAGGTCTATCTAGCCCAGTATCCTGTCTTCCGACAGTGGCCAATGCCAGGTGCCCCAGAGGAAATGAAAAATACAGGTAATCATCAAGTGATCCACCCCCCATCGCCCATTCCCAGCTTCTGGCAAACAGAGGTTAGGGGTACCATCCTTGCTAATAGCCATTGATAGACCTATCCTCCATGAACTTTGTATTGCGAGTTGTTGGGCCTCACTGTGAAGTTTAGGTACTTCTTTTGGGCCAGGTGGACAGTATGTGGAAGTACACATCCTGTAAATCAAGAGCCACAAACCAGTCTTTGGCCTGCAGACACAGAACAATGGAGGTTAAGTGTTACTATCCTTAATCTGAGGTGACATGTATTTACTCAGCCTTCCATTTAGGACAGTGTTTCCCAAACTTGGGACGCCGCTTGTGTAGGGAAAGCCCCTGGCGGGCCAGGCCAGTTTATTTACCTGCCGCGTCCGCAGGTCCGGCCGATCGCAGCTCCCACTGGCCGCGGTTCACTGCTCCAGGCCAATGGGAGCTGCTGGAAGCGGCGCGGGCCGAGGGACGTACTGGCCGCCGCTCCAGCAGCTCCCATTGGCCTGGAGCAGCGAACCGTGGCCAGTGGGAGCTGGGATCGGCCAAACCTATAGACGCGGCAGGTAAATAAACCGGCCTGGCCCACCAGGGGCTTTCCCTACACAAGCGGCGCCTCAAGTTTGGGAAACGCTGATCTAGGATAAGACAAAAGACCCTCATTCTTCAGATAAGGGGGATTAGAAGCCTCTTCACCTATTCTCTGGGATAACATTTTTACAGGTCTCAGGTGAAACAAACAGAAGTGGCATCATTGCAAGAGGGTCCTGTTGAGAGGGGTCCTGAAAAGGGACAGGGAAGGGAGTAGTGAACAGAACTGTACAGGACAGGCTTGAAGAACAATGTCTAATGCCTATTAATTGGCTGTGACAGTCACCCAGACCCTGTGGAACAGGGCAAGGCAGGTCCCAGCTTCTGGCTGACACTGTTGTGGATCCCAAAACACCCATCAAATCTGCTGCCACAGAAAGTGCCACGCTGGTCAAGGAGTGGAAGATGGGCATCCCTGCGAACTAGGTTTAGTTTGTTGCTGTTAGCCATGGAAATAAGGTATCCTCTGCCTTTGTTGGGGTCAATTCTTATAAAGCTTCCTGTAGAGAGCCGGTATGTAAATCCTCAGGGACCTTAAGGTAGCCCTTGTGGAAATGGAGTGCTTCATCTTTCCTCTGGTTAAGAGTTCCAGTCCCCAAAAAGGCAAGTCCTCTACAGTGGCCTGTACTTTGTGTGGTATACCTGATGCCTGGAGGCTCATCACTTAGTGATGGCTATGACCATCCACCCTGTAGCTGTATCAGATGATAGTCATGAGAATATTGCTATAGGTGGCCAGGGCTGTCTGCTCCTCCCTGCTGATCTTTCATTTCAACCCTGCAATCCTGCAGGATTTCTGAAAGGGAGTGACACTCTCCCTCAGAGGGTAACTGTAGTTGGCAATTTGCAATTCGAAGCCACAGTGAAGCTGACGAACATGCCTTTTGCCAAAATAGATCTAACTTCTTGGGGTCCTTCTCCATAGATGTGCCTTTAGTGGACTTCAGTGTCTATTGTGCTGCAGATACAACAAAGGACTCTGGGTTCAGATGGGCGTAAAAGTGTTCAAAAACTTTTGTGGCACCTGATAACTTCACCGCATGCTAGGAGGTGGAAGGAAGGGTTTCCAGGGTTTGCAACTCTTTGTTAATAAAGAAAGTGATTCTGGCCAAAGGAATCTTTGATATCCGCCTGATGACCTGGTTAATTCTAAGAGCTAATGAAACTTCTCCTGTAGCTTCAATGCCCAGATGTCCTGCATTTTGAGAGAGGAAGTCCTGGAAGGCTTTAAAATCATCTGTCACCAGGGCAGGTGCTAGTGTTACTGCTTTGTCGGGCAAAGAAGAGGATTTTTTGGGAGGAGACCAGGGTTGCTGCTGTCTCTTTACTGTCTCCTGTTCCTTTGGGCTCATTTGCAGCTCCAGTTTGAGTGGCTTGGCCAGGGTGCAAGATTTAAAAAAAAAAAAAAAGACATGCAGTAGGGTGATCTGCTCCTCCACACACATGGGAGGAGGGTCCCCAGTAAGGTCATGGTGGCAAACCAAAAGAGTAGTGGCCTGGCTGTGATGGGACAGCCCAATGCCACTCCCACACCAGTTGGGACAGCAATGTGATCTCAAGGAGGGTATTGGGGAGCCTCTGTTCATTCCTCAATGGCGGGGGGCAGGTATTTCTACCTGATGTTAATAAGGAGGAACAGGGCAGTGAAGGGCAGTGCTGATGAATGTACGAGGCCAGTATCGGATCTGATGCCAGCTGCCTCCAGCACTGGGAACATTTCTGGAAAAAATGTGGATGCCTCTACAACATATCTGAAGTTTTTGCTTGGCTCCATTACAGGCACTTCATTACGGTGCTGGGTCTTTCATTCTGCCCAACTGCTTAGGGACTTAGCCCTTGGAGGAGAGATTTGCCACATCCTCTCTCTGGAGTTCTCTCTCTCTATGCTTGCTTTAACTACACAAGTCAGGGTCCTGTTTATGAGCAAATGCAGATGCGGTTGCTGGCTTTGCTACCTGCAGCACTGGTGCAATTAGTGGATAAGGCGTCATCAGCACTGGGACTACAAGTGCTGGGACTGTCAATGTCAAGGCTATTGGCACAGAGGTCTCATGAACTAGGGACTTTGACAATACTGAAGTGGTTGGCATTAATATTGCTGATTCTGCCAGAGCCTTCTTCACTTTCTTTCCCCTGCCAGATCCCAGTGCGTAAAGAGTGCTCGGCGGGAGCGCTGGCCGACAATGGTTAATCCAGCCTCACTTTAGTCAGATCCAAAGGTGACTGTTATGAAGTAACCCACGCGGACTGCTCAAGTAAATGCATCTTGCGCCACATGTCCCTGGATCTGCAGAAGGGCTTACACCACAAGGACTTAGAAAGGATGTGGTTGTCTCATAGGCAGAAGAGGCATCGTCTGTGTGTATCCTCGATGGGAATGAGTCCATCACAGGATGAGCAGGAAGAACTGCACTCTGCCATGAGGTGTGGCAGTTAGGATGAACTGCCACACCTCATTCCACTGTTGTACAGAGGGGTCATACAGTGGGGGGAGACAATCAATTTTTTTAATGTCTTATGAGAAAAAAGGGAGGATAGATTTCACACCAAATAAGTTGTAAAAGCCTGGTTTAGGGTCTCTGAAGAGAGCAGTGAGTCGGACATAAGCTGAATTCTGTCTTACTGCCATGGGTGGTAAAAG